>NC_136069.1:1565813185-1568213185 GCF_964261635.1 Lissotriton helveticus | reverse complement strand
CTGCCAAGCCATGTCTTTCCTGGACCGGAATCAAGCATCCTAGGACCGGTTTCTGGCTATCAGCCATCTTCAGCCAGGATAGCTTGACTCCAGTGGTGTGGAGAGCATGGGACTCACGTCTGAGCATACCCATCCCACTCGGGGTGAAAAATGCAAAACAACAGTTGATGGACAGAATGCGGAACAATGTCATACATTCACCCCAGTACAGAGATCTGGGCCTAAATCCATCGTTTTTTTGCACTCCACATCACCCCAGGTCAGACATGGCCATGTGCAAATCAGCCTTGACCCTGTGCCTCATGGGAACAGTCCAGCCCGAACTGCCAAGCCATGTCTTTCCTGGACCGGAATCAAGCATCCTAGTACCGGTTTCTGGCTATCAGCCGTCTTCAGCCAGGATAGCTTGACTCCAGTGGTGTGGAGAGCATGGGACTCACGTCTGAGCATACCCATCCCACTCGGGGTGACAAATGCAAAACAACAGTTGATGGACAGAATGCAGAACAATGTCATACATTCACCCCAGTACAGAGATCTGGGGCTAAATCCATCGTTTTTTTGCACACCACACCACCCCAGTTCAGGCATGGCCATATGCAAATCAACCTTGACCCTGTGTCTCATGGGAACAGTCCAGCCCGAACTGCCAAGCCATGTCTTTACTTGACCGGAATCAAGCATCCTAGGACCGGTTTCTGGCTATCAGCCGTCTTCAGCCAGGATAGCTTGACTGCAGTGGTGTGGAGAGCAGGGGACTCACGTCTGAGCATACCCATCCCACTCGGGGTGACAAACGCAAAACAACAGTTGATGGACAGAATGCAGAACAATGCCATACATTCACCCCAGTACAGAGATCTGGGCCTAAATCCATCGTTTTTTTGCACTCCACACCACCCCAGTTCAGACATGGCCATATGCAAATCAGCCTTGACCCTGTGCCTCATGGGAACAGTCCAGCCCGAACTGCCAAGCCATGTATTTCCTGGACCGGAATCAAGCATCCTAGTACCGGTTTCTGGTTATCAGCCGTCTTCAACCAGGATATCTTGACTCCAGTGGTGTGGAGAGCATGGGACTCACGTCTGAGCATACCCATCCTACTCGGGGTGACAAATGCAAAACAACAGTTGATGGACAGAATGCAGAACAATGTCATACATTCACACCAGTACAGAGACCCCGGCCTAAATCCATCGTTTTTTTGCACTCCACACCACCCCAGTTCAGACATGGCCATATGCAAATCAGCCTTGACCCTGTGCCTCGTGGGAACAGTCCAGCCCGAACTGCCAAGCCATGTCTTTCCTGGACCGGAATCAAGCATCCTAGGACCGGTTTCTGGCTATCAGCCATCTTCAGCCAGGATAGCTTGACTCCAGTGGTGTGGAGAGCATGGGACTCACGTCTGAGCATACCCATCCCACTCGGGGTGACAAATGCAAAACAGCAGTTGATGGACAGAATGCAGAACAATTTTATACATTAACCCCAATACAGAGATCTGGGCCTAAATCCATCGTTTTTTGCACTCCACACCACCCCAGTTCAGACATGGCCATATGCAAATCAGCCTTGACCCCATGCCTCATGGGAACAGTCCAGCCCGAACTGCCAAGCCATGTCTTTCCTGGACCGGAATCAAGCATCCTAGGACCGGTTTCTGGCTATCAGCCGTCTTCAGCCAGGATAGCTTGACTACAGTGGTGTGGAGAGCATGGGACTCACGTCTGAGCATACCCATCCCACTCGGGGTGACAAATGCAAAACAACAGTTGATGGACAGAATGCAAAACAATGTCATACATTCACCCCAGTACAGGGATCTGGGCCTAAATCCATCGTTTTTTTGCACTCCACACCACCCCAGTTCAGACATGGCCATATGCAAATCAGCCTTGACCCTGTGCCTCATGGGAACAGTCCAGCCAGAGCTGCCAAGCCATGTCTTTCCTGGACCGGAATCAAGCATCCTAGGACGGGTTTCTGGCCATCAGCCGTCTTCAGCCAGGATAGGTTGACTCCAGTGGTGTGGAGAGCATGGGATTCACGTCTGAGCATACCCATCCCACTCGGGGTGACAAATGCAAAACAACAGTTGATGGACAGAATGCAGAACAATGTCATACATTCACCCCAGTACAGAGACCCCGGCCTAAATCCATCGTTTTTTTGCACTCCACACCACCCCAGTTCAGACATGGCCATATGCAAATCAGCCTTGACCCTGTGCCTCATGGGAACAGTCCAGCCCGAACTGCCAAGCCATGTCTTTCCTGGACCGGAATCAAGCATCCTAGTACCGGTTTCTGGCTATCAGCCGTCTTCAGCCAGGATAGCTTGACTCCAGTGGTGTGGAGAGCATGGGACTCACGTCTGAGCATACCCATCCCACTCGGGGTGACAAATGCAAAACAACAGTTGATGGACAGGATGCAGAACAATGTCATACATTCACCCCAGTACAGAGATCTGGGGCTAAATCCATCGTTTTTTTGCACTCCACATCACCCCAGTTCAGACATGGCCATATGCAAATCAGCCTTGACCCTGTGCCTCATGGGAACAGTCCAGCCCGAACTGCCAAGCCATGTCTTTCCTGGACCGGAATCTAGCACCCTAGGACAGGTTTCTGGCTATCAGCCGTCTTCAGTCAGGATAGCTTGACTCCAGTGGTGTGGAGAGCATCGGACTCACGTCTGAGCATACCCATCCCACTCGGGTTGACAAATGCAAAACAACAGTTGATGTACAGAATGCAGAACAATGTCATACATTCACCCCAGTACAGAGATCTGGGCCTAAATCCATCGTTTTTTTGCACTCCACACCACCCCAGTTCAGACATGGCCATATGCAAAACAGCCTTGACCCTGTGCCTCATGGGAACAGTCCAGCCCGAACTGCCAAGCCATGTCTTTCCTGGACCGGAATCAAGCATCCTAGGACCGGTTTCTGGCTATCAGCCATCTTCAGCCAGGATAGCTTGACTCCAGTGGTGTGGAGAGCATGGGACTCACGTCTGAGCATACCCATCCCACTCGGGGTGAAAAATGCAAAACAACAGTTGATGGACAGAATGCGGAACAATGTCATACATTCACCCCAGTACAGAGATCTGGGCCTAAATCCATCGTTTTTTTGCACTCCACATCACCCCAGGTCAGACATGGCCATGTGCAAATCAGCCTTGACCCTGTGCCTCATGGGAACAGTCCAGCCCGAACTGCCAAGCCATGTCTTTCCTGGACCGGAATCAAGCATCCTAGTACCGGTTTCTGGCTATCAGCCGTCTTCAGCCAGGATAGCTTGACTCCAGTGGTGTGGAGAGCATGGGACTCACGTCTGAGCATACCCATCCCACTCGGGGTGACAAATGCAAAACAGCAGTTGATGGACAGAATGCAGAACAATTTTATACATTAACCCCAATACAGAGATCTGGGCCTAAATCCATCGTTTTTTGCACTCCACACCACCCCAGTTCAGACATGGCCATATGCAAATCAGCCTTGACCCCATGCCTCATGGGAACAGTCCAGCCCGAACTGCCAAGCCATGTCTTTCCTGGACCGGAATCAAGCATCCTAGGACCGGTTTCTGGCTATCAGCCGTCTTCAGCCAGGATAGCTTGACTACAGTGGTGTGGAGAGCATGGGACTCACGTCTGAGCATACCCATCCCACTCGGGGTGACAAATGCAAAACAACAGTTGATGGACAGAATGCAAAACAATGTCATACATTCACCCCAGTACAGGGATCTGGGCCTAAATCCATCGTTTTTTTGCACTCCACACCACCCCAGTTCAGACATGGCCATATGCAAATCAGCCTTGACCCTGTGCCTCATGGGAACAGTCCAGCCAGAGCTGCCAAGCCATGTCTTTCCTGGACCGGAATCAAGCATCCTAGGACGGGTTTCTGGCCATCAGCCGTCTTCAGCCAGGATAGGTTGACTCCAGTGGTGTGGAGAGCATGGGATTCACGTCTGAGCATACCCATCCCACTCGGGGTGACAAATGCAAAACAACAGTTGATGGACAGAATGCAGAACAATGTCATACATTCACCCCAGTACAGAGACCCCGGCCTAAATCCATCGTTTTTTTGCACTCCACACCACCCCAGTTCAGACATGGCCATATGCAAATCAGCCTTGACCCTGTGCCTCATGGGAACAGTCCAGCCCGAACTGCCAAGCCATGTCTTTCCTGGACCGGAATCAAGCATCCTAGTACCGGTTTCTGGCTATCAGCCGTCTTCAGCCAGGATAGCTTGACTCCAGTGGTGTGGAGAGCATGGGACTCACGTCTGAGCATACCCATCCCACTCGGGGTGACAAATGCAAAACAACAGTTGATGGACAGGATGCAGAACAATGTCATACATTCACCCCAGTACAGAGATCTGGGGCTAAATCCATCGTTTTTTTGCACTCCACATCACCCCAGTTCAGACATGGCCATATGCAAATCAGCCTTGACCCTGTGCCTCATGGGAACAGTCCAGCCCGAACTGCCAAGCCATGTCTTTCCTGGACCGGAATCTAGCACCCTAGGACAGGTTTCTGGCTATCAGCCGTCTTCAGTCAGGATAGCTTGACTCCAGTGGTGTGGAGAGCATCGGACTCACGTCTGAGCATACCCATCCCACTCGGGTTGACAAATGCAAAACAACAGTTGATGTACAGAATGCAGAACAATGTCATACATTCACCCCAGTACAGAGATCTGGGCCTAAATCCATCGTTTTTTTGCACTCCACACCACCCCAGTTCAGACATGGCCATATGCAAAACAGCCTTGACCCTGTGCCTCATGGGAACAGTCCAGCCCGAACTGCCAAGCCATGTCTTTCCTGGACCGGAATCAAGCATCCTAGGACCGGTTTCTGGCTATCAGCCATCTTCAGCCAGGATAGCTTGACTCCAGTGGTGTGGAGAGCATGGGACTCACGTCTGAGCATACCCATCCCACTCGGGGTGAAAAATGCAAAACAACAGTTGATGGACAGAATGCGGAACAATGTCATACATTCACCCCAGTACAGAGATCTGGGCCTAAATCCATCGTTTTTTTGCACTCCACATCACCCCAGGTCAGACATGGCCATGTGCAAATCAGCCTTGACCCTGTGCCTCATGGGAACAGTCCAGCCCGAACTGCCAAGCCATGTCTTTCCTGGACCGGAATCAAGCATCCTAGTACCGGTTTCTGGCTATCAGCCGTCTTCAGCCAGGATAGCTTGACTCCAGTGGTGTGGAGAGCATGGGACTCACGTCTGAGCATACCCATCCCACTCGGGGTGACAAATGCAAAACAACAGTTGATGGACAGAATGCAGAACAATGTCATACATTCACCCCAGTACAGAGATCTGGGGCTAAATCCATCGTTTTTTTGCACACCACACCACCCCAGTTCAGACATGGCCATATGCAAATCAACCTTGACCCTGTGTCTCATGGGAACAGTCCAGCCCGAACTGCCAAGCCATGTCTTTACTTGACCGGAATCAAGCATCCTAGGACCGGTTTCTGGCTATCAGCCGTCTTCAGCCAGGATAGCTTGACTGCAGTGGTGTGGAGAGCAGGGGACTCACGTCTGAGCATACCCATCCCACTCGGGGTGACAAACGCAAAACAACAGTTGATGGACAGAATGCAGAACAATGCCATACATTCACCCCAGTACAGAGATCTGGGCCTAAATCCATCGTTTTTTTGCACTCCACACCACCCCAGTTCAGACATGGCCATATGCAAATCAGCCTTGACCCTGTGCCTCATGGGAACAGTCCAGCCCGAACTGCCAAGCCATGTATTTCCTGGACCGGAATCAAGCATCCTAGTACCGGCTTCTGGTTATCAGCCGTCTTCAACCAGGATATCTTGACTCCAGTGGTGTGGAGAGCATGGGACTCACGTCTGAGCATACCCATCCTACTCGGGGTGACAAATGCAAAACAACAGTTGATGGACAGAATGCAGAACAATGTCATACATTCACACCAGTACAGAGACCCCGGCCTAAATCCATCGTTTTTTTGCACTCCACACCACCCCAGTTCAGACATGGCCATATGCAAATCAGCCTTGACCCTGTGCCTCGTGGGAACAGTCCAGCCCGAACTGCCAAGCCATGTCTTTCCTGGACCGGAATCAAGCATCCTAGGACCGGTTTCTGGCTATCAGCCATCTTCAGCCAGGATAGCTTGACTCCAGTGGTGTGGAGAGCATGGGACTCACGTCTGAGCATACCCATCCCACTCGGGGTGACAAATGCAAAACAGCAGTTGATGGACAGAATGCAGAACAATGTTATACATTAACCCCAATACAGAGATCTGGGCCTAAATCCATTGTTTTTTGCACTCCACACCACCCCAGTTCAGACATGGCCATATGCAAATCAGCCTTGACCCCATGCCTCATGGGAACAGTCCAGCCCGAACTGCCAAGCCATGTCTTTCCTGGACCGGAATCAAGCATCCTAGGACCGGTTTCTGGCTATCACCCGTCTTCAGCCAGGATAGCTTGACTCCAGTGGTGTGGAGAGCATGGGACTCACGTCTGAGCATACCCATCCCACTCGGGGTGACAAATGCAAAACAACAGTTGATGGACAGAATGCAAAACAATGTCATACATTCACCCCAGTACAGGGATCTGGGCCTAAATCCATCGTTTTTTTGCACTCCACACCACCCCAGTTCAGACATGGCCATATGCAAATCAGCCTTGACCCTGTGCCTCATGGGAACAGTCCAGCCAGAGCTGCCAAGCCATGTCTTTCCTGGACCGGAATCAAGCATCCTAGGACGGGTTTCTGGCCATCAGCCGTCTTCAGCCAGGATAGGTTGACTCCAGTGGTGTGGAGAGCATGGGACTCACGTCTGAGCATACCCATCCCACTCGGGGTGACAAATGCAAAACAACAGTTGATGGACAGAATGCAGAACAATGTCATACATTCACCCCAGTACAGAGACCCCGGCCTAAATCCATCGTTTTTTTGCACTCCACACCACCCCAGTTCAGACATGGCCATATGCAAATCAGCCTTGACCCTGTGCCTCGTGGGAACAGTCCAGCCCGAACTGCCAAGCCATGTCTTTCCTGGACCGGAATCAAGCATCCTAGGACCATTTTCTGGCTATCAGCCATCTTCAGCCAGGATAGCTTGACTCCAGTGGTGTGGAGAGCATGGGACTCACGTCTGAGCATACCCATCCCACTCGGGGTGACAAATGCAAAACAGCAGTTGATGGACAGAATGCAGAACAATTTTATACATTCACCCCAATACAGAGATCTGGGCCTAAATCCATCTTTTTTTGCACTCCACACCACCCCAGTTCAGACATGGCCATATGCAAATCAGCCTTGACCCTATGCCTCATGGGAACAGTCCAGCCCGAACTGCCAAGCCATGTCTTTCCTGGACTGGAATCAAGCATCCTAGGACCGGTTTCTGGCTATCAGCCGTCTTCAGCCAGGTTAGCTTGACTCCAGTGGTGTGGAGAGCATGGGGCTCACGTCTGAGCATACCCATCCCACTCGGGGTGACAAATGCAAAACAACCGTTGATGGACAGAATGCAGAACAATGTCATACATTCACCCCAGTACAGAGATCTGGGGCTAAATCCATCGTTTTTTTGCACACCACACCACCCCAGTTCAGGCATGGCCATATGCAAATCAACCTTGACCCTGTGTCTCATGGGAACAGTCCAGCCCGAACTGCCAAGCCATGTCTTTACTTGACCGGAATCAAGCATCCTAGGACCGGTTTCTGGCTATCAGCCGTCTTCAGCCAGGATAGCTTGACTGCAGTGGTGTGGAGAGCAGGGGACTCACGTCTGAGCATACCCATCCCACTCGGGGTGACAAACGCAAAACAACAGTTGATGGACAGAATGCAGAACAATGCCATACATTCACCCCAGTACAGAGATCTGGGCCTAAATCCATCGTTTTTTTGCACTCCACACCACCCCAGTTCAGACATGGCCATATGCAAATCAGCCTTGACCCTGTGCCTCATGGGAACAGTCCAGCCCGAACTGCCAAGCCATGTATTTCCTGGACCGGAATCAAGCATCCTAGTACCGGTTTCTGGTTATCAGCCGTCTTCAACCAGGATATCTTGACTCCAGTGGTGTGGAGAGCATGGGACTCACGTCTGAGCATACCCATCCTACTCGGGGTGACAAATGCAAAACAACAGTTGATGGACAGAATGCAGAACAATGTCATACATTCACACCAGTACAGAGACCCCGGCCTAAATCCATCGTTTTTTTGCACTCCACACCACCCCAGTTCAGACATGGCCATATGCAAATCAGCCTTGACCCTGTGCCTCGTGGGAACAGTCCAGCCCGAACTGCCAAGCCATGTCTTTCCTGGACCGGAATCAAGCATCCTAGGACCGGTTTCTGGCTATCAGCCATCTTCAGCCAGGATAGCTTGACTCCAGTGGTGTGGAGAGCATGGGACTCACGTCTGAGCATACCCATCCCACTCGGGGTGACAAATGCAAAACAGCAGTTGATGGACAGAATGCAGAACAATTTTATACATTAACCCCAATACAGAGATCTGGGCCTAAATCCATCGTTTTTTGCACTCCACACCACCCCAGTTCAGACATGGCCATATGCAAATCAGCCTTGACCCCATGCCTCATGGGAACAGTCCAGCCCGAACTGCCAAGCCATGTCTTTCCTGGACCGGAATCAAGCATCCTAGGACCGGTTTCTGGCTATCAGCCGTCTTCAGCCAGGATAGCTTGACTACAGTGGTGTGGAGAGCATGGGACTCACGTCTGAGCATACCCATCCCACTCGGGGTGACAAATGCAAAACAACAGTTGATGGACAGAATGCAAAACAATGTCATACATTCACCCCAGTACAGGGATCTGGGCCTAAATCAATCGTTTTTTTGCACTCAACACCACCCCAGTTCAGACATGGCCATATGCAAATCAGCCTTGACCCTGTGCCTCATGGGAACAGTCCAGCCAGAGCTGCCAAGCCATGTCTTTCCTGGACCGGAATCAAGCATCCTAGGACGGGTTTCTGGCCATCAGCCGTCTTCAGCCAGGATAGGTTGACTCCAGTGGTGTGGAGAGCATGGGATTCACGTCTGAGCATACCCATCCCACTCGGGGTGACAAATGCAAAACAACAGTTGATGGACAGAATGCAGAACAATGTCATACATTCACCCCAGTACAGAGACCCCGGCCTAAATCCATCGTTTTTTTGCACTCCACACCACCCCAGTTCAGACATGGCCATATGCAAATCAGCCTTGACCCTGTGCCTCATGGGAACAGTCCAGCCCGAACTGCCAAGCCATGTCTTTCCTGGACCGGAATCAAGCATCCTAGTACCGGTTTCTGGCTATCAGCCGTCTTCAGCCAGGATAGCTTGACTCCAGTGGTGTGGAGAGCATGGGACTCACGTCTGAGCATACCCATCCCACTCGGGGTGACAAATGCAAAACAACAGTTGATGGACAGGATGCAGAACAATGTCATACATTCACCCCAGTACAGAGATCTGGGGCTAAATCCATCGTTTTTTTGCACTCCACATCACCCCAGTTCAGACATGGCCATATGCAAATCAGCCTTGACCCTGTGCCTCATGGGAACAGTCCAGCCCGAACTGCCAAGCCATGTCTTTCCTGGACCGGAATCTAGCACCCTAGGACAGGTTTCTGGCTATCAGCCGTCTTCAGTCAGGATAGCTTGACTCCAGTGGTGTGGAGAGCATCGGACTCACGTCTGAGCATACCCATCCCACTCGGGTTGACAAATGCAAAACAACAGTTGATGTACAGAATGCAGAACAATGTCATACATTCACCCCAGTACAGAGATCTGGGCCTAAATCCATCGTTTTTTTGCACTCCACACCACCCCAGTTCAGACATGGCCATATGCAAAACAGCCTTGACCCTGTGCCTCATGGGAACAGTCCAGCCCGAACTGCCAAGCCATGTCTTTCCTGGACCGGAATCAAGCATCCTAGGACCGGTTTCTGGCTATCAGCCATCTTCAGCCAGGATAGCTTGACTCCAGTGGTGTGGAGAGCATGGGACTCACGTCTGAGCATACCCATCCCACTCGGGGTGAAAAATGCAAAACAACAGTTGATGGACAGAATGCGGAACAATGTCATACATTCACCCCAGTACAGAGATCTGGGCCTAAATCCATCGTTTTTTTGCACTCCACATCACCCCAGGTCAGACATGGCCATGTGCAAATCAGCCTTGACCCTGTGCCTCATGGGAACAGTCCAGCCCGAACTGCCAAGCCATGTCTTTCCTGGACCGGAATCAAGCATCCTAGTACCGGTTTCTGGCTATCAGCCGTCTTCAGCCAGGATAGCTTGACTCCAGTGGTGTGGAGAGCATGGGACTCACGTCTGAGCATACCCATCCCACTCGGGGTGACAAATGCAAAACAGCAGTTGATGGACAGAATGCAGAACAATTTTATACATTAACCCCAATACAGAGATCTGGGCCTAAATCCATCGTTTTTTGCACTCCACACCACCCCAGTTCAGACATGGCCATATGCAAATCAGCCTTGACCCCATGCCTCATGGGAACAGTCCAGCCCGAACTGCCAAGCCATGTCTTTCCTGGACCGGAATCAAGCATCCTAGGACCGGTTTCTGGCTATCAGCCGTCTTCAGCCAGGATAGCTTGACTACAGTGGTGTGGAGAGCATGGGACTCACGTCTGAGCATACCCATCCCACTCGGGGTGACAAATGCAAAACAACAGTTGATGGACAGAATGCAAAACAATGTCATACATTCACCCCAGTACAGGGATCTGGGCCTAAATCCATCGTTTTTTTGCACTCCACACCACCCCAGTTCAGACATGGCCATATGCAAATCAGCCTTGACCCTGTGCCTCATGGGAACAGTCCAGCCAGAGCTGCCAAGCCATGTCTTTCCTGGACCGGAATCAAGCATCCTAGGACGGGTTTCTGGCCATCAGCCGTCTTCAGCCAGGATAGGTTGACTCCAGTGGTGTGGAGAGCATGGGATTCACGTCTGAGCATACCCATCCCACTCGGGGTGACAAATGCAAAACAACAGTTGATGGACAGAATGCAGAACAATGTCATACATTCACCCCAGTACAGAGACCCCGGCCTAAATCCATCGTTTTTTTGCACTCCACACCACCCCAGTTCAGACATGGCCATATGCAAATCAGCCTTGACCCTGTGCCTCATGGGAACAGTCCAGCCCGAACTGCCAAGCCATGTCTTTCCTGGACCGGAATCAAGCATCCTAGTACCGGTTTCTGGCTATCAGCCGTCTTCAGCCAGGATAGCTTGACTCCAGTGGTGTGGAGAGCATGGGACTCACGTCTGAGCATACCCATCCCACTCGGGGTGACAAATGCAAAACAACAGTTGATGGACAGGATGCAGAACAATGTCATACATTCACCCCAGTACAGAGATCTGGGGCTAAATCCATCGTTTTTTTGCACTCCACATCACCCCAGTTCAGACATGGCCATATGCAAATCAGCCTTGACCCTGTGCCTCATGGGAACAGTCCAGCCCGAACTGCCAAGCCATGTCTTTCCTGGACCGGAATCTAGCACCCTAGGACAGGTTTCTGGCTATCAGCCGTCTTCAGTCAGGATAGCTTGACTCCAGTGGTGTGGAGAGCATCGGACTCACGTCTGAGCATACCCATCCCACTCGGGTTGACAAATGCAAAACAACAGTTGATGTACAGAATGCAGAACAATGTCATACATTCACCCCAGTACAGAGATCTGGGCCTAAATCCATCGTTTTTTTGCACTCCACACCACCCCAGTTCAGACATGGCCATATGCAAAACAGCCTTGACCCTGTGCCTCATGGGAACAGTCCAGCCCGAACTGCCAAGCCATGTCTTTCCTGGACCGGAATCAAGCATCCTAGGACCGGTTTCTGGCTATCAGCCATCTTCAGCCAGGATAGCTTGACTCCAGTGGTGTGGAGAGCATGGGACTCACGTCTGAGCATACCCATCCCACTCGGGGTGAAAAATGCAAAACAACAGTTGATGGACAGAATGCGGAACAATGTCATACATTCACCCCAGTACAGAGATCTGGGCCTAAATCCATCGTTTTTTTGCACTCCACATCACCCCAGGTCAGACATGGCCATGTGCAAATCAGCCTTGACCCTGTGCCTCATGGGAACAGTCCAGCCCGAACTGCCAAGCCATGTCTTTCCTGGACCGGAATCAAGCATCCTAGTACCGGTTTCTGGCTATCAGCCGTCTTCAGCCAGGATAGCTTGACTCCAGTGGTGTGGAGAGCATGGGACTCACGTCTGAGCATACCCATCCCACTCGGGGTGACAAATGCAAAACAACAGTTGATGGACAGAATGCAGAACAATGTCATACATTCACCCCAGTACAGAGATCTGGGGCTAAATCCATCGTTTTTTTGCACACCACACCACCCCAGTTCAGACATGGCCATATGCAAATCAACCTTGACCCTGTGTCTCATGGGAACAGTCCAGCCCGAACTGCCAAGCCATGTCTTTACTTGACCGGAATCAAGCATCCTAGGACCGGTTTCTGGCTATCAGCCGTCTTCAGCCAGGATAGCTTGACTGCAGTGGTGTGGAGAGCAGGGGACTCACGTCTGAGCATACCCATCCCACTCGGGGTGACAAACGCAAAACAACAGTTGATGGACAGAATGCAGAACAATGCCATACATTCACCCCAGTACAGAGATCTGGGCCTAAATCCATCGTTTTTTTGCACTCCACACCACCCCAGTTCAGACATGGCCATATGCAAATCAGCCTTGACCCTGTGCCTCATGGGAACAGTCCAGCCCGAACTGCCAAGCCATGTATTTCCTGGACCGGAATCAAGCATCCTAGTACCGGCTTCTGGTTATCAGCCGTCTTCAACCAGGATATCTTGACTCCAGTGGTGTGGAGAGCATGGGACTCACGTCTGAGCATACCCATCCTACTCGGGGTGACAAATGCAAAACAACAGTTGATGGACAGAATGCAGAACAATGTCATACATTCACACCAGTACAGAGACCCCGGCCTAAATCCATCGTTTTTTTGCACTCCACACCACCCCAGTTCAGACATGGCCATATGCAAATCAGCCTTGACCCTGTGCCTCGTGGGAACAGTCCAGCCCGAACTGCCAAGCCATGTCTTTCCTGGACCGGAATCAAGCATCCTAGGACCGGTTTCTGGCTATCAGCCATCTTCAGCCAGGATAGCTTGACTCCAGTGGTGTGGAGAGCATGGGACTCACGTCTGAGCATACCCATCCCACTCGGGGTGACAAATGCAAAACAGCAGTTGATGGACAGAATGCAGAACAATGTTATACATTAACCCCAATACAGAGATCTGGGCCTAAATCCATTGTTTTTTGCACTCCACACCACCCCAGTTCAGACATGGCCATATGCAAATCAGCCTTGACCCCATGCCTCATGGGAACAGTCCAGCCCGAACTGCCAAGCCATGTCTTTCCTGGACCGGAATCAAGCATCCTAGGACCGGTTTCTGGCTATCACCCGTCTTCAGCCAGGATAGCTTGACTCCAGTGGTGTGGAGAGCATGGGACTCACGTCTGAGCATACCCATCCCACTCGGGGTGACAAATGCAAAACAACAGTTGATGGACAGAATGCAAAACAATGTCATACATTCACCCCAGTACAGGGATCTGGGCCTAAATCCATCGTTTTTTTGCACTCCACACCACCCCAGTTCAGACATGGCCATATGCAAATCAGCCTTGACCCTGTGCCTCATGGGAACAGTCCAGCCAGAGCTGCCAAGCCATGTCTTTCCTGGACCGGAATCAAGCATCCTAGGACGGGTTTCTGGCCATCAGCCGTCTTCAGCCAGGATAGGTTGACTCCAGTGGTGTGGAGAGCATGGGACTCACGTCTGAGCATACCCATCCCACTCGGGGTGACAAATGCAAAACAACAGTTGATGGACAGAATGCAGAACAATGTCATACATTCACCCCAGTACAGAGACCCCGGCCTAAATCCATCGTTTTTTTGCACTCCACACCACCCCAGTTCAGACATGGCCATATGCAAATCAGCCTTGACCCTGTGCCTCGTGGGAACAGTCCAGCTCGAACTGCCAAGCCATGTCTTTCCTGGACCGGAATCAAGCATCCTAGGACCATTTTCTGGCTATCAGCCATCTTCAGCCAGGATAGCTTGACTCCAGTGGTGTGGAGAGCATGGGACTCACGTCTGAGCATACCCATCCCACTCGGGGTGACAAATGCAAAACAGCAGTTGATGGACAGAATGCAGAACAATTTTATACATTCACCCCAATACAGAGATCTGGGCCTAAATCCATCTTTTTTTGCACTCCACACCACCCCAGTTCAGACATGGCCATATGCAAATCAGCCTTGACCCTATGCCTCATGGGAACAGTCCAGCCCGAACTGCCAAGCCATGTCTTTCCTGGACTGGAATCAAGCATCCTAGGACCGGTTTCTGGCTATCAGCCGTCTTCAGCCAGGTTAGCTTGACTCCAGTGGTGTGGAGAGCATGGGGCTCACGTCTGAGCATACCCATCCCACTCGGGGTGACAAATGCAAAACAACCGTTGATGGACAGAATGCAGAACAATGTTATACATTCACCCCAATACAGAGATCTGGGCCTAAATCCATCGTTTTTTTGCACTCCACACCACCCCAGTTCAGACATGGCCATATGCAAATCAGCCTTGACCCTGTGCCTCATGGGAACAGTCCAGTCCGAACTGCCAAGCCATGTCTTTCCTGGACCGGAATCAAGCATCCTAGGACCGGTTTCTGGCTATCAGCCATCTTCATCCAGGATAGCTTGACTCCAGTGGTGTGGAGAGCATAGGACTCACGTCTGAGCATACCCATCCCACTCGGGGCGACAAATGCAAAACAACAGTTGATGGACAGAATGCAGAACAATGTCATACATTCATCCCCAGTACAGAGATCTGGGCCTAAATCCATCGTTTTTTTGCACTCCACACCACCCCAGTTCAGACATGGCCATATGCAAATCAGCCTTGACCCTGTGCCTCATGGGAACAGTCCAGCCCGAACTGCCAAGCCATGTCTTTCCTGGACCGGAATCAAGCATCCTAGTACCGGTTTCTGGCTATCAGCCGTCTTCAGCCAGGATAGCTTGACTCCAGTGGTGTGGAGAGCATGGGACTCACGTCTGAGCATACCCATCCCGCTCGGGTGACAAGTGCAAAACAACAGTTGATGGACAGAATGCAGAACAATGTCATACATTCACCCCATTACAGAGATCTGGGCCTAAATCCATCTTTTTTTGCACTCCACACCACCCCAGTTCAGACATGGCCATATGCAAATCAGCCTTGACCCTGTGCCTCATGGGAACATTCCAGCCTGAACTGTGAAGCCATGTCTTTCCTGGACCGGAATCAAGCATCCTAGGACCGGTTTCTGGCCATCAGCCATCTTCAGCCAGGATATCTTGACTCCATTGGTGTGGAGAGCATGGGACTCACGTCTGAGCATACCCATCCCACTCGGGGTGAAAAATGCAAAACAACAGTTGATGGACAGAATGCGGAACAATGTCATACATTCACCCCAGTACAGAGATCTGGGCCTAAATCCATCGTTTTTTTGCACTCCACATCACCCCAGGTCAGACATGGCCATATGCAAATCAGCCTTGACCCTGTGCCTCATGGGAACAGTCCAGCCCGAACTGCCAAGCCATGTCTTTCCTGGACCGGAATCAAGCATCCTAGTACCGGTTTCTGGCTATCAGCCGTCTTCAGCCAGGTTAGCTTGACTCCAGTGGTGTGGAGAGCATGGGGCTCACGTCTGAGCATACCCATCCCACTCGGGGTGACAAATGCAAAACAACCGTTGATGGACAGAATGCAGAACAATGTTATACATTCACCCCAATACAGAGATCTGGGCCTAAATCCATCGTTTTTTTGCACTCCACACCACCCCAGTTCAGACATGGCCATATGCAAATCAGCCTTGACCCTGTGCCTCATGGGAACAGTCCAGTCCGAACTGCCAAGCCATGTCTTTCCTGGACCGGAATCAAGCATCCTAGGACCGGTTTCTGGCTATCAGCCATCTTCATCCAGGATAGCTTGACTCCAGTGGTGTGGAGAGCATAGGACTCACGTCTGAGCATACCCATCCCACTCGGGGCGACAAATGCAAAACAACAGTTGATGGACAGAATGCAGAACAATGTCATACATTCATCCCCAGTACAGAGATCTGGGCCTAAATCCATCGTTTTTTTGCACTCCACACCACCCCAGTTCAGACATGGCCATATGCAAATCAGCCTTGACCCTGTGCCTCATGGGAACAGTCCAGCCCGAACTGCCAAGCCATGTCTTTCCTGGACCGGAATCAAGCATCCTAGTACCGGTTTCTGGCTATCAGCCGTCTTCAGCCAGGATAGCTTGACTCCAGTGGTGTGGAGAGCATGGGACTCACGTCTGAGCATACCCATCCCGCTCGGGTGACAAGTGCAAAACAACAGTTGATGGACAGAATGCAGAACAATGTCATACATTCACCCCATTACAGAGATCTGGGCCTAAATCCATCTTTTTTTGCACTCCACACCACCCCAGTTCAGACATGGCCATATGCAAATCAGCCTTGACCCTGTGCCTCATGGGAACATTCCAGCCTGAACTGTGAAGCCATGTCTTTCCTGGACCGGAATCAAGCATCCTAGGACCGGTTTCTGGCCATCAGCCATCTTCAGCCAGGATATCTTGACTCCATTGGTGTGGAGAGCATGGGACTCACGTCTGAGCATACCCATCCCACTCGGGGTGAAAAATGCAAAACAACAGTTGATGGACAGAATGCGGAACAATGTCATACATTCACCCCAGTACAGAGATCTGGGCCTAAATCCATCGTTTTTTTGCACTCCACATCACCAAAGGTCAGACATGGCCATATGCAAATCAGCCTTGACCCTGTGCCTCATGGGAACAGTCCAGCCCGAACTGCCAAGCCATGTCTTTCCTGGACCGGAATCAAGCATCCTAGTACCGGTTTCTGGCTATCAGCCGTCTTCAGCCAGGATAGCTTGACTCCAGTGGTGTGGAGATAATGGGACTCACGTCTGAGCATACCCATCCCACTCGGGGTGACAAATGCAAAACAACAGTTGATGGACAGAATGCAGAACAATGTCATACATTCACCCCAGTACAGAGATCTGGGGCTAAATCCATTGTTTTTTTGCACTCCACACCACCCCAGTTCAGACATGGCCATATGCAAATCAACCTTGACCCTGTGTCTCATGGGAACAGTCCAGCCCGAACTGCCAAGCCATGTCTTTCCTTGACCGGAATCAAGCATCCTAGGACCGGTTTCTGGCTATCAGCCGTCTTCAGCCAGGATAGCTTGACTCCAGTGGTGTGGAGAGCATGGGACTCACGTCTGAGCATGCCCATCGCACTCGGGGTGACAAATGCAAAACAACAGTTGATGGACAGAATGCAAAACAATGTCATACATTCACCCCAGTACAGGGATCTGGGCCTAAATCCATCGTTTTTTTGCACTCCACACCACCCCAGTTCAGACATGGCCATATGCAAATCAGCCTTGACCCTGTGCCTCATGGGAACAGTCCAGCCAGAGCTGCCAAGCCATGTCTTTCCTGGACCGGAATCAAGCATCCTAGGACGGGTTTCTGGCTATCAGCCGTCTTCAGCCAGGATAGCTTGACTCCAGTGGTGTGGAGAGCATGGGACTCACGTCTGAGCATACCCATCCCACTCGGGGTGACAAATGCAAAACAACAGTTGATGGACAGAATGCAGAACAATGTTATACATTGTTCTGCTTGGGTTCTCAGATTAGATAGAACCAGCTCTTCAGAGCCTTACTAACCCAGCCAGAACGTTACCCTCTGCCCCTCCCTAGGACCTATTCACAACAGGTATCTACCCCCTAAGGACAGGGAATTCCTAAGATGCATACCATGTACCTCCTATAATATTATCAATCAGTGGCCTCGCGGTCCCATTCAAACCCAGACCTCTCTACCCAGACGGCAGTATCAGAATCGGCGATCTCGCGGTCCCATACGAACCCAGATCTCTCTACTCAGACGGCAGTATCAGAATCGGCGATCTCGCGGTCCCATACGAACCCAGATCTCTCTACCCAGACGGCAGTGTCAGAATCGGCGGCCTCGCGGTCCCATTCAAACCCAGACCTCTCTACCCAGACGGCAGTATCAGAATCGGCGATCTCGCGGTCCCATTCGAACCCAGATCTCTCTACCCAGACGGCAGTATCAGAATCGGCGATCTCGCGGTCCCATACGAACCCAGATCTCTCTACCCAGACGGCAGTATCAGAATCGGCGGCTTCGCGGTCCCATTCGAACCCAGACCTCTCTACCCAGACGGCAGTATCAGAATCGGCGATCTCGCGGTCCCATACGAACCCAGATCTCTCTACCCAGACGGCAGTATCAGAATCGGCGATCTCGCGGTCCCATACGAACCCAGATCTCTCTACCCAGACGGCAGTATCAGAATCGGCGGCCTCGCGGTCCCATTCGAACCCAGACCTCTCTACCCAGACGGCAGTATCAAAATCGGCGATCTCGCGGTCCCATACGAACCCAGATCTCTCTACCCCGACGGCAGTATCAGAATCGGCGATCTCGCGGTCCCATACGAACCCAGATCTCTCTACCCAGACGGCAGTATCAGAATCGGCGATCTCGCGGTCTCATACAGACCCAGACAACCTACCCAGACGGCAGCTTATCCTATGATTACCATTACATAAAGGGATCGATCTCACTATTCATCAAGGTTATGGAACTACAATGTCCCGGATCACACAACGGTTGCCAATTTAGATAATGTACTGCATGGTCGTTAATTCAAGGGGCTCCTCTCTCCCTTATTCAGTTACCACTTACCTGATCAGGGTTAACATCTGTTCACATAGCAGCATCTGACTAGAAGAATAGGTTACCCTTTCATACAAGAACACACAGCACATGTCGGTTCACTAAGAACTGGGGTACTTTATTTCCCATCATTACAAACAAACATATAACACCATACTACAACACATAGCCTGCAAAGAAAAGTAAAAGATTAGGTTGTACGCTCTAATAAGAAAGGGTCGACATCACCTTATTAATATGAAGTCCACACTCAGCAGTCATCTAGGTTCCCTTCTCGTCTGGGCCTTGGCTTGTCTTGAAGTCACACCTCCGCAATCACGGGTACACGGCTGCACCGCTATGCGCTGTTCCCTTCAACCTTCTCCAAGCCCCTGGGACCTTCCTCTCATCGGCTACTCTCCTTCCCTGGCTGTTCTGCTAGGAGAGTATCTGTCTCTCGATTCTTCTCCGCTTGTAGAATGGTGTCTGTCTTCCCTGGAATAAGTAATAGGTTTGCTACTAACGGCTAGATGCCGCCTACGAACTGACTGCACAACTATCTCAGGCTTTCACTAATATAGAAGTGGGTTTCTTCATGGAAAATTCCAGCCAGTAACCTGCCGCCCACCAAATTCTTGTACCTCCCCGTACCAAGGACACGTTCCCAGCCGGCCGGCCTGATGTTGTGTCTTCGGCATGAAGAAAAATACAATCCTTCGACAAGGGCCGGCCTGAACCGGTTCTCTCCAAGCGAACAACACCTCGTAACTAAAACATTACACTTGACCTAGAAGCATCCCAAGCTGCCGGGGCAGAAAGAAAGATGGAGTCTCTCCCGTTTGAGGCCTACCAGGGCTGAATTCAGCATAACTCCATGGAAAGTATAATAATACCCTAACTAAAGGACGGATTATCCCTGATACTAGCGAATCTATCCCCCAGCCTATAGGTATAAGCTCTAATCTAGGGAGGAGGATGCAGAATTATATCAAAGTGCCTCGTAAATAGGCTCTATCCCCTACTCTGACCCTTGCACTGGAATGATAAAAGACTGAAGTCACCATCAATCACCTTTCCTCAAAAGAGGGCCGGGAAATTCGAGCAGAACATTTCACCCTTGACTTCAGTCTATTATACATTCATCAAACAGAACTAACATCTGTGGAGGAATAATAGGAAACAAAACTAACTGATCTATGTCTAGTACCAGGTTTGCAGTATTGAAGTAGAGAAGGAATACACTGAATAAAGCAACAGATAGCAATCAGAATGCTGATAGTAATCAAAATCCCCCCTAATATTTGACGCAACATATGTAAATCAGGTAGCCAATTATAGAGCCAGTCAAACCAGCCTTGGTCAATGTGTTTTCTAACCTCTTCCGTCAAGTCATGAAGTTTGTCAATATGAGCCTGAATGGATTTTGTATGGTCAGACAGGTTAAAACAACAAAGACCCTCAAAATCAGAACAATCATGTCCATGTTTAAGCAAAAGATAATCAATAGCCGCCCGGTTCTGCAAGATAGCTCTACGTTCACCCTGGGCGTCTAATAGTATGTCAGACAAAATCGTAGAAGTATGATTAATGGATTTTACCATCCAGCAGGCCATTTTCCCAATAGACTTGGCATTATAGACCGCCAAGGCAGGAACACCAACAATTGAGAAAGCTAAGCTAAGGTATTCAGATTTGGAATATAAAGGCATAGACGAATCACAGTCCTCCTGTAACATTACAGCATCTCGGATCACACGGGAATTAGCATGGGGATGTGAGGAGAACATCAACAAACTCAGTCTGGTAATGGCACAAGGGCCTCCGGAAATGTTCGCGGGAATATATGGCCAGGATGTATTACCACAAGAGAAGAGCCAACCAGAGGGTAGCAGCATTGTACGGTAATGACTGGGGGTCACCACTAAACTCTTACAAGTCATATTATTTTGAACAGAGGTACATAATTTCGGTGATCTTCGGAAGCATAAAGTCCTTTCATGAGCTGTGAATGATGTAGCACCTTTCAATTTTAGACGCACACACTCAGAAATAGCATTGGGATCACAAGTAAGAAAGAAGCATAAATCACCCTGCGTGATATTATAAGTTATTATCTGGGACTGGATCAAGGGTGTTGAATCGGACAACTCAGTACATAAAGGGCAGTATTCATGTGTAGCAACGTCTCCCAAAAGGACATTAGGACGGGCATTCGATACATTGAAAATATGGGCCAAAGTCTCCAATGAAGCAGGGACAGCAACTAAACAAGTCGCTAAAATGTCAGTCACCGACCGCATCGGCGTTAAGCAAAAATGAGGGGCATTAGTCTCCCGCTTGGCCAAAGTAGTCCAAAAGTTCGATGATGAATCCCACGCAGCAAAGGAACGCGGCATCCGGGTTCTCAAATCAGCCCGGGTCGATGGGTTCCCTCCTCTCCCGTCGTAACAGTCCAAAAGGAGTCCAACGCCGACACATCCTGCAGCAACAGTCCAGAGAATGATCTGAAAGAAAATCAAAGACAGGCATTATTCATTCTCGTAGGTAACATTTGTCAGCTGGGACAGCTTCACAGCTATCTTTCCCTGGTCTCATGACTAGAACAGTATTATCATGACCGGTTGCAATAATCTCAGCTTGTTCAGGGGGATTCTTAGGCGATTGCACCCAAACTCTAGCTCCAGGATTATCCGTGGAGCCGAATCCTTTTTGTCCTCGTACAGTTAGCAACGTTGGGGCAGTGCCTTTTGTGATCTCACCACTGAAAACAGGCATTATCAACAATTGAGCAATTCGGTCAGTTTTATGAATCGGCAAATCAACCTCACTGCTATTCAGCAGGAGCACCTTAATCTCTCCCTGATAGTCACTGTCAATGACTCCTCCGAGTACTTGAATACCTTTCACAGCCAGCCCCGATCTAGGGGCGATTAATCCAAAATTTCCAGTGGGTATACAGACACCAACACCGGTTTCAATGATGACTCGATCTTTACTCTTTATAATAGTATCATTCATGGCATGCAGGTCTAGACCTGCCGACCCCGGGGTCGCTCTGCATGGAGCCAGTGCTCCGGGGGTAATTTCCCAGTATATCACAGGGTCACTAATTTGATTGGGCTTTGCATCTACATTTGGAGGAAACAAACGCATCAATGGAGATTCAGCATTTAGAAAGGGACGATTATTCAAAATTAATAAGGCCTGAAATAAACAGTCCCTCCAATTCCTATAGCGGTCGCCGGTTAGCTTACACAGTTGATGTTTCAGCAAACCGTTCATCCTCTCGATGAGTCCCGAGGCCTGAGGATAATATGGTATATGAAACACCCATTCAATATTATTCTCCACACAAAATTCCTGTACCAATCTTCCACGAAAATGGGATGCATTATCAGATTGAATTTGGAAGGGGACACCATAATAAAGCATAATCAATTCCAATGTCTTAATTGTATTCACTTGGGTAGCTTGTTTACAGGGGAGGGCCACTAACAGGCCACTGTATGTATCCACAATGGTGCAAATGTATTGACAGTTTTTACTCATAGGAAGCGGACCAATATAATCAATTTGCCAAATTTGAGCGGGCAGTTTCCCGCGATGTAAATGACCTTTAACAATCTGAGGCACTTTCCGCTGCCTAGCATGCTGACAAATGGGACAATGCAAAATAATGTCTTTGATTAAATCTAAAGGAATATAAATTCCTCGATCAGCAGCCCACCTGCTAGTGGCTTTCTCTCCATAATGTCCTCCTTTCTGGTGGGCCCATTTCGCCAATCCTTCCATATCAGAATCCTGCATGTCCACCATTGCCTCAGCAATTTTAGATTGTTCATCTGCAATATTATGAAAAAATTTGTCAAGGGAGTCTATTGGGGTATGAGCATCCACGTGAAAGATTGTAACAGTACTCTGCGGGAGCATGTCCCAAATCTCTTGCCATAATTCTTTCCCCCACAGTTCTTTTGAATGCAATTCCCAATTATGGGAATGCCAAGTCGGTAACCAAACTGCCAATCCATTGGCAGTAGACCAGGAATCAGTAAAAATATGACATGTGCCAGGTAACTCTTGCTTCAGAACTTGATAAACAGCATAAAGCTCAGCAAATTGGCTACTCTTTCCCTCACCAGTTGTACTCAGCAACTTTTGTGTGATTGGGTTATAGGACACTGCCTTCCAATGTCGTTTTGTCCCTATGAACCTTGCCGAACCATCAGTAAACCAAACGTGGTTTCTGTCCTCCCGGGACAAATCATCAAATGGCTTACCCCACTTGACAGGGGATTCCTGTACTAAAGGTACGGAGCATTCACTCTCTGTCTCAACCGATGGTGCCCGCGCCACCTGCTCATGCAAGGATGCAACTCCCTTTGGTCCCACACGTGCCCTGTCCTGTATGTACCATTTCCATTTAATCACACTCGCCTCCTGAGCATGTCCAATTCTGTGAGTTTTCGGCGAACTCAAAACCCACTGCATGATAGGAATTTCAGGTCGCAGGACCACATCATGTCCCAAAGTTAATTGCTCGGTATCCACCAGAGCCCAATAACATGCAAGCAACTGTTTCTCAAAAGGTGTATAACGCTCACCAGCATCAGGTAACTTTTTAGTCCAAAAACCTAATGGTACTTTACTCCTGCCTTGTTTTTGCCACAAACTCCAATTTGCATAAAGGCCTTGCACAGACACATTCAAATCCACATCACCATCGCACACAGGCCATAAATCCAAGGCATACTGAATCGCTTCTTTGGCCAAACTAAACGCATCTTGCTGTGGTTTACCCCATTCAAACGCATTCTTTTTACGAGTGACTCGATACAAGGGGGCCAATATCTGACTCAAATGAGGAATATGCTGGCGCCAAAAACCAAATAAGCCAATGAAGCTTTGGGCTTCTTTCCTATTCCTCGGAACTGCAAAGTCAAGAATCTTTTGTTTTACTTGTGGGATCACTTCTCTGTGACCTTCATGCCAATTAATACCCAAACATGTTACAGTCTGGGATGGACCTTGTAATTTATCCGGGTTGATTTCCCAACCTTTCTCACGTAAACATTCAAGGATTTTATCTAATTGGGTCTGAACTTCATCTTGTGTTTCACCTTGAATCAGAACATCATCAATATAATGACATATCTGAATTCTCGAATGTACAGGTACCTCAGCCAAATGCTCTGCCACCAGCCGGTGACATATCGTAGGACTATGCACATAGCCCTGGGGAAGACTTCTAAACGTCATTTGACGTCCGTTCCATGTAAAACTAAATTGTTCCTGGCATTCAGGGGCAATCGGGATTGAAAAGAAAGCATTAGCAATATCAATGGACGCATACCATGTACCTGGATGCTTTTGAATTCTTTCAATTAAAGTAATAATATCCGGTACTGCGACAGTCAAAGGGGGCGTATACTTATTCAATTCTCGATAATCAATAGTCATGCGCCAGGAGTTATCACTCTTACGCACCGGCCAAACAGGATTATTCCAGGCAGAGGTAACCGGAGTTATAACCCCTGCATCCACCAAATCCTGAATAGTGGTACTAATTTCTTCATGGCCACCTGGGATACGATACTGCTTTTGGCAAACCACTTTTGTCGCCTGGGGAATCTTTATGGGGGGCATTCTTAAACGACCAACCCGTACGGGTCTGGACGATATATAATGTTTAGTTCCAAATTGATAACATCCATCATCCAAATGTAAAGTCATTCCTTTCAAAATGTCAATTCCAATGATGTACTCTACCAGGGGCACGACTAATACAGAATATTCTTTTCTAGGAATTCTGCCTATTCTCATTTCAATTGTAGTTTGTACTGCTTTCCACCTAAACCAGTAATTGTAAAAAATTGACCTTTAAATTTCTTTGATTTTCCATGAATAAGAGTGGCCTCCGCTCCTGTATCTACCAATGCTCGGGCCCTTTGAATGTTACGATGTCTCCAAAAAATTTCAAAATCTACATAGGGTCTATTATCTCGATGAGCCCATCTGTGTACGGGAGCTTGACCTACTTCCTAGTCATTTTTACTGCGTTCTATCATCCAGGACAAATCAGGATAAAGGTTCTCACGTTTCTCAGGTATCAATATATCATGTTCATATCCATCTCCCTTACGAAATGGATTTTTGTCCTCCGTATTGTACTGTGAATTTCGATCGGAAAATCTGTGTCGATCCTCCCTCCTCCTCAACTCAGGGGACTGATCCCTTTCATCTCTACGTCGGTTGTTACCATAATCATCTCTCCCCCTTTCTCTCTCCCCCTCTCTCTCTCTCTCTCTGCCACGACGAGGGGACACATCACGTACATACCGTCGATCATCACAACGATCAGAACGCACACGATGGGCGTTATCACCGCTGTCATCAGAATACTCACGGTCACACTCATTCGTCCGCACACGCCGGGCACCCTCCTTTCGGTCTAAACCGCGCTTGCGAAACAAGTCCCACAAACGAGAAGTAGTTTCACCATCAATATCCTCCTTCCTCACACCATCAGCCAAAAGTGCCATAAACATGTCACGTCTAGTAAGCTTATTGTCACCAGGAGTACGAGTGTCAGGCCGAGACTGTCGCTCAGGTTTAAACCAATCACCCAACTCACCGAGCTGGCGCACAGATTCCAGTACCATAGATAACGCATTACCAGTCTGATTGATCAATAAGGTCATCATGACCTGCTTATAAGCAACCGGGGAAGAACGAATAATACGATTCCGCACAGAGGACGTCAACAAACCATCAAGCAATCTGTCAGCAGTACTCAGAAAAATCGCAGTTTTCATCACCTCCTCTTTGAGACGTTGTGCAGCATCGCGCAATGTATACCACGGCTTGTCATTCACAGGCCAGTCAGATTCAGTAGGGTACTTCTGATTACACCCCTCAGTCGCCAACTGAAGCAAACTGATTTGACCACCACCATTATAATTACGAAAATGATCTTGTACAGTAGAATCCGAACTCAAGGAACAGAACTTCAAAGAATCGCCAGCATCCAACATAATGCCAGCAGCGCCCAGTTCATAAAGGCGCACCATCCACGTAAGCAAGGTCTCACCAGCGCGCTGTCCAAAGCGCTGTAAGATATCACTAATTTCCTGTTGAGTAAAATCCTCCAAAGAATCTAAAGGAATACCGTTCGGATTACCGGGAGTCTGCTGCAACTTCCTACGAAAAACAGGATGTGCAGAGACCGCAGAAAGAGCACCAGAAGGAGCCTGATCAGTAAACCTAGGAGAACAATCCGTATGGGAAGCATCAACAGAATGTAAAGACCGATCGCAGTCGCGGGACTCAACATCCGTAGCACAAGAAGCAGATTTAAAAGCCCGTCTAGAGCGAGAAGACTCACGATTGTTAGACTCCTCATCCGAGGAACGGGAATCACTCGAATTCCAGATATTACCATCCCATTCATCAGGATTCCAATCCAGTCCGGCTTTCGCCACGACCAATCGCACTTTCCGTTTAGAAACGTGACCCCGACGATTCTTGTATTCATAACGTGCAATCCGCACAGCCGCCCTTTCGGCGATAGTCTGATACGTCTCAAGCTTGTCGGCATGCAATTTATTTTGACACCGCAACAAAGTATGATCATTCTGAATTTCAACAAACTTCCGTTCCATGTCAACATGCTCCTTCTGTAATTTCAACAACCTCTCATGTACAAGTCTGTACGCAGACAAGACAATCCAACCCCTGCGTCCCAAAATAGGAAGCTCGTCACCCTTCGCCACTGGCGCCTTCTGCAAACAGGAAATCACATCATCCGGCTCCGCCAGCCCCAGACAAGAATTCCAACTTTCACTCAATCCAGTAGAATCAGCCCACTCGCGGGCCAAGGCCTCATAAGGCGTTGAATCCCAGCCGGGAATATCAACAGGCAACTTAAAAACAGATTTCGACTTTCTCAAAAACATGTTGACAAAACAAAACTACACACACAAAATAGAAAAAGAATACACAAACGAAAGCACGTATACGCCGAGGACAAATAGAAAGACAACAACGACGCACACAGGTTTCGTAAACGGTTCGTGACGCCAAATGTTCTGCTTGGGTTCTCAGATTAGATAGAACCAGCTCATCAGAGCCTTACTAACCCAGCTAGAACGTTACCCTCTGCCCCTCCCTAGGACCTATTCACAACAGGTATCTACCCCCTAAGGACAGGGAATTCCTAAGATGCATACCATGTACCTCCTATAATATTATCAATCAGTGGCCTCGCGGTCCCATTCGAACCCAGACCTCTCTACCCAGATGGCAGTATCAGAATCGGCGATCTCGCGGTCCCATACGAACCCAGATCTCTCTACCCAGACGGCAGTATCAGAATCGGCGATCTCGCGGTCCCATACGAACCCAGATCTCTCTACCCAGACGGCAGTGTCAGAATCGGCGGCCTCGCGGTCCCATTCGAACCCAGACCTCTCTACCCAGACGGCAGTATCAGAATCGGCGATCTCGCGGTCCCATTCGAACCCAGATCTCTCTACCCAGACGGCAGTATCAGAATCGGCGATCTCGCGGTCCCATACGAACCCAGATCTCTCTACCCAGACGGCAGTATCAGAATCGGCGGCCTCGCGGTCCCATTCGAACCCAGACCTCTCTACCCAGACGGCAGTATCAGAATTGGCGATCTCGCGCTCCCATACGAACCCAGATCTCTCTACCCAGACGGCAGTATCAGAATCGGCGATCTCGCGGTCCCATACGAACCCAGATCTCTCTACCCAGACGGCAGTATCAGAATCGGCGGCCTCGCGGTCCCATTCGAACCCAGACCTCTCTACCCAGACGGCAGTATCAAAATCGGCGATCTCGCGGTCCCATACGAACCCAGATCTCTCTACCCAGACGGCAGTATCAGAATCGGCGATCTCGCGGTCCCATACGAACCCAGATCTCTCTACCCAGACGGCAGTATCAGAATCGGCGATCTCGCGGTCTCATACAGACCCAGACAACCTACCCAGACGGCAGCTTATCCTATGATTACCATTACATAAAGGGATCGATCTCACTATTCATCAAGGTTATGGAACTACAATGTCCCGGATCACACAACGGTTGCCAATTTAGATAATGTACTGCATGGTCGTTAATTCAAGGGGCTCCTCTCTCCCTTATTCAGTTACCACTTACCTGATCAGGGTTAACATCTGTTCACATAGCAGCATCTGACTAGAAGAATAGGTTACCCTTTCATACAAGAACACACGGCACATGTCGGTTCACTAAGAACTGGGGTACTTTATTTCCCATCATTACAAACAAACATATAACACCATACTACAACACATAGCCTGCAAAGAAAAGTAAAAGATTAGGTTGTACGCTCTAATAAGAAAGGGTCGACATCACCTTATTAATATGAAGTCCACACTCAGCAGTCATCTAGGTTCCCTTCTCGTCTGGGCCTTGGCTTGTCTTGAAGTCACACCTCCGCAATCACGGGTACACGGCTGCACCGCTATGCGCTGTTCCCTTCACCCTTCTCCAAGCCCCTGGGACCTTCCTCTCATCGGCTACTCTCCTTCCCTGGCTGTTCTGCTAGGAGAGTATCTGTCTCTCGATTCTTCTTCGCTTTTAGAATGGTGTCTGTCTTCCCTGGAATAAGTAATAGGTTTGCTACTAACGGCTAGATGCCGCCTACGAACTCACTGCACAACTATCTCGGGCTTTCACTAATATAGAAGCGTGTTTCTTCATGGAAAATTCCAGCCAGTAACCTGCCGCCCACCAAATTCTTGTACCTCCCCGTACCAAGGACACGTTCCCAGCCGGCCGGCCTGATGTTGTGTCTTCGGCATGAAGAAAAATACAATCCTTCGACAAGGGCCGGCCTGAACCGGTTCTCTCCAAGCGAACAACACCTCGTAACTAAAACATTACACTTGACCTAGAAGCATCCCAAGCTGCCGGGGCAGAAAGAAAGATGGAGTCTCTCCCGTTTGAGGCCTACCAGGCCTGAATTCAGCATAACTCCATGGAAAGTATAATAATACCCTAACTAAAGGACGGATTATCCCTGATACTAGCGAATCTATCCCCCAGCCTATAGGTATAAGCTCTAATCTAGGGAGGAGGATGCAGAATTATATCAAAGTGCCTCGTAAATAGGCTCTATCCCCTACTCTGACCCTTGCACTGGAATGATAAAAGACTGAAGTCACCATCAATCACCTTTCCTCAAAAGAGGGCCGGGAAATTCGAGCAGAACAACATTCACCCCAATACAGAGATCTGGGCCTAAATCCATCGTTTTTTTGCACTCCACACCACCCCAGTTCAGACATGGCCATATGCAAATCAGCCTTGACCCTGTGCCTCATGGGAACAGTACAGCCCGAACTGCCAAGCCATGTCTTTCCTGGACCGGAATCAAGCATCCTAGTACCGGTTTCTGGCTATCAGCCGTCTTCAGCCAGGATAGCTTGACTCCAGTGGTGTGGAGAGTATGGGACTCACGTCTGAGCATACCCATCCCACTCGGGGTGACAAATGCAAAACAACAGTTGATGGACAGAATGCAAAACAATGTCATACATTCACCCCAGTACAGGGATCTGGGCCTAAATCCATCAATTTTTTGCACTCCACACCACCCCAGTTCAGACATGGCCATATGCAAATCAGCCTTGACCCTGTGCCTCATGGGAACAGTCCAGCCAGAGCTGCCAAGCCATGTCTTTCCTGGACCGGAATCAAGCATCCTAGGGCGGGTTTCTGGCTATCAGCCGTCTTCAGCCAGGATAGTTTGACTCCAGTGGTGTGGAGAGCATGGGACTCAAGTCTGAGCATACCCATCCCACTCGGGGTGACAAATGCAAAACAACAGTTGATGGACAGAATGCAGAACAATGTTATACATTCACCCTAATACAGAGATCTGGGCCTAAATCATCGTTTTTTGCACTCCACACCACCCCAGTTCAGACATGGCCATATGCAAATCAGCCTTGACCCTGTGCCTCATAGGAACAGTCCAGCCCGAACTGCTAAGCCATGTCTTTCCTGGTCTGGAATCAAGCATCCTAGGACCGGTTTCTGGCTATCAGCCATCTTCAGCCAGGATAGCTTGACTCCAGTGGTGTGGAGAGCATGGGACTCACGTCTGAGCATACCCATCCCACTCGGGGTGACAAATGCAAAACAACAGTTGATGCACAGAATGCAGAACAATGTCATACATTCACCCCAGTACAGATATCTGGGCCTAAATCCATCGTTTTTTGCACTCCACACCACCCCAGTTCAGACATGGCCATATGCAAATCAGCCTTGACCCTGTGCCTCATGGGAACATTCCAGCCCGAACTGCCAAGCCATGTCTTTCCTGGACCGGAATCAAGCATCCTAGGACCGGTTTCTGGCCATCAGCCGTCTTCAGCCAGGATAGCTTGACTCCAGTGGTGTGGAGAGCATGGGACTCACGTCTGAGCATACCCATCCCACTCGGGGTGACAAATGCAAAACAACAGTTGATGGACAGAATGCAGAACAATGTTATACATTCACCCCAATACAGAGATCTGGGCCTAAATTATCGTTTTTTTGCACTCCACACCACCCCAGTTCAGACATGGCCATATGCAAATCAGCCTTGACCCTGTGCCTCATAGGAACAGTCCAGCCCGAACTGCTAAGCCATGTCTTTCCTGGACTGGAATCAAGCATCCTAGGTCCGGTTTCTGGCTATCAGCCATCTTCAGCCAGGATAGCTTGACTCCAGTGGTGTGGAGAGCATGGGACTCACGTCTGAGCATACCCATCCCACTCGGGGTGACAAATGCAAAACAACAGTTGATGCACAGAATGCAGAAAAATGTCATACATTCACCCCAGTACAGAGATCTGGGCCTAAATCCATCGTTTTTTTGCACTCCACACCACCCCAGTTCAGACATGGCCATATGCAAAACAGCCTTGACCCTGTGCCTCATGGGAACAGTCCAGCCCGAACTGCTAAGCCATGTCTTTCCTGGACCGGAATCAAGCATCCTAGAACCGGTTTCTGGCTATCAGCCATCTTCAGCCAGGATAGCTTGACTCCAGTGGTGTGGAGAGCATGGGACTCACGTCTGAGCATACCCATCCCGCTCGGGTGACAAGTGCAAAACAACAGTTGATGGATAGAATGCAGAACAATGTCATACATTCATCCCCAGTACAGAGATCTGGGCCTAAATCCATCGTTTTTTTGCACTCCACACCACCCCAGTTCAGACATGGCCATATGCAAATCAGCCTTGACCCTTTGCCTCATGGGAACATTCCAGCCTGAACTGCCAAGCCATGTCTTTCCTGGACCGGAATCAAGCATCCTAGGACCGGTTTATGGCCATCAGCCGTCTTCAGCCAGGATATCTTAACTCCAGTGGTGTGGAGAGCATGGGACTCACGTCTGAGCATACCCATCCCACTCGGGGTGACAAATGCAAAACAACAGTTGATGGACAGAATGCAGAACAATGTTATACATTCACCCCAATACAGAGATCTGGGCCTAAATCCATCGTTTTTTTACACTCCACACCACCCCAGTTCAGACATGGCCATATGCAAATCAGCCTTGACCCTATGCCTCATGGGAACAGTCCAGCCCGAACTGCCAAGCCATGTCTTTCCTGGACCGGAATCAAGCATCCTAGGACCGGTTTCTGGCTATCAGCCATCTTCAGCCAGGATAGCTTGACTCCAGTGGTGTGGAGAGCAGGGGACTCACGTCTGAGCATACCCATCCCACTCGGGGTGACAAATGCAAAACAACAGTTGATGGACAGAATGCAGAACAATGTCATACATTCACCCCAGTACAGAGATCTGGGCCTAAATCCATCGTTTTTTTGCACTCCACACCACCCCAGTTCAGACATGGCCACATGCAAATCAGCCTTGACCCTGTGCCTCATGGGAACATTCCAGCCCGAACTGCCAAGCCATGTCTTTCCTGGACCGGAATCAAGCATCCTAGGACCGGTTCCTGGCCATCAGCCGTCTTCAGCCAGGATAGTTTGACTCCAGTGGTGTGGAGAGCATGGGACTCAAGTCCAATGTTCCCTCTAATTTTTTTCCTCTGTGTGCGGCAGTGTAGGGTCTCTGTGCGCAAATATCATTCCAAAGTTTTGCTTGGAAAAGTGAAAAGACTGTGCATTTCCACACATACAGCGCCACGTTTGGGTCTTAAGGTAGGTTTTCAATTTGGTTACGCATGCCATGACATGAATTAGTTACACAGACAAGTACACTTCGGGTTTAGAAAAGCACAAGAATCCAACGGTGGGACTATCATAAGATTTTACTAAAGATTCCTAACTGGAGCACTGTTCATTGGGTGGGGAAATGTTGGGAGCCTATACAAGAACACATATACAAAATAAGTCACGTGCTTACTTAACATATTTACAATTTGATGGGCAAGCTACTGAGTAATGTCGGGCTATCCCATCAAAGATAGTGTATTAAATGAGATTAACTTGAATACTTTCACAAAGGCCCACAATCAGACCCGCAGCCACGCTCTATTAAGAAAAGAAATGCATCAAGTCCAAAAGCATAACGTGTTTTAAACGTCGTGCTTTTGGACTTGATGCAAGTGGCATCTGGCATGCTACTTGTTATATTATATAGATGGATGCAGAGAGAGAAAGAAGCAGCAAAATACAAACGATGACAAAGCCAATAGTCCTGGCTTGTTTTTGGTGTAATGTTACTTGTATTATATTTCTGGATGCAGTGACAAAAGCAGCAAAATACCAGTCAGGCAGCACACTATGCTAAGCACAGATTTTCAGTTTGTGTTTTTAAGCCATGCCCTTAATTACATCGGTCACACCCCTTTAAGAGACCCCCTAGTTTTTTCATCCCACTTTAAGCCCGGTCTATAAGATTTGTGGACAGTTACTGCAAATATAAAAGAGCATATCTAGAAGTTCTAACATTATGGGATTGGGCTAATTGTAATAAAAAAGTTTCCTATGTTCTTTGTACTGCATCTTCTTTGAGGAATTCACCTCGAGATCCTGCAAAGGCGCTTCATCTTTTATCTTATCAGTCTATCAAAAATACCGCGAATGGCCCTATTTGCCCTACAATGAAATAAGTCACAATTCTAGTGAAAGTTACTTTGAGAATCCTGTATTGTTTTTCAACATATCCTCTCTGAGAGCTTCCTCTCAACATCCCCATCCTCCTCCCACCTGTGCCTTGAATTAGTAATCAGCAGTATTTGTCCAACAGGCCCCTTCTGGTCCTTTGCTATGGATCCCTTTGCTAAGTTAGAATCTGCACAGCAGAAGCAGGTTGTTTTGTATTGGCTTCTGGCCCTGACACAGATCAATAACTGTGAATAACAGATGTTCAGCGACATGATATTAGGAGTTTGCGTGAGAAGGTTTTTGGAGCTGAATGGTATGTAAACATGTTTATTGAGGTCTTTCTGGGTCGCTGTGAGGCCCATCACAGTGCTGGAAAGAATGTATACTAAGTAGGCGGCTATATAATGTCTTTTTATAAGACTATCTTACCCAAAGTCCTGTTTGCTTGCACCGCATCTGTGGTTGCCCTTGGTACAATATGGAAGTGAGCAGATTTAGACCCTCATTACCAGTGGCCTAGTTTTATGTGCAATATTTATTGCACACAATAAAAACGAACATTGATGTGTACACAATTGATTGTGTTATAATTATGATATGTGGTAACTGGAGCTAAAGGACCATTAGTAATGATGAACAGTGTGCTTTACAAATTCTCAAGTACTCCTTTGCATGCACTGTAAAGCGCCACATTTTAAAAGTCATCTTTTGCAACCCCACTTTCTTGCCTTGATTCATAACAATCTTCCTTTTTTCTTTTAAAAGCAGAAAAAAGCATGCTGAATAGCTTTTATAGGAAGCACACCAAAAAATAAGTCAATGGGCATAATTATGAGGCGCAAAATACAGTCAAAACAAAGTGTTTTGTTCCCTGAAGAAACCTTTCATGCAAACCCAAAAACTGCAAGCACAAGCCAGTTGCTTGCAATTAATTCTAACCTGATATTCACATTGATTGGAAGCAGCTGTAAAATGCACGTAAAGCTTTATAGAACTTGCAAACAAGATAAAGCACGATTTTTGCAAAAGTGCTAATTGCAAGCCTTCACGCACAACATTTTAAAACTTTGTTCATGTTATGTAAACATCTAAGTGGCAGATGTACATAGCTGCAAGGTTTCAGATTACTATGTGTGACATTTTCCTAATTTCAGAGAAATTATGAGTGACATTTCAACGACTATACGTGACAATGTCTCAGGAGCAAAATTAAGCAATGAAGACCAGGGGAACACTAATATCAGAAATTACACCTATTTGATCAACAAGAAACTCTATGAAGAGTTTAATACTGCTGCAAAGCACCGGAGAACAGAAGAAAAGGCATTAACCATAGACAGACTGTGTGACTGCAGTTCTCAGTATAAGACAGCAGGCAGGCACTGCAGCTGCTCAGAAGACCATCTCATTGATATGACCATTCATGACCTGCGGGCTAGCCTAAAAAGCTAATTTCATTGCATAGCAAGTGCAACTAGGAGATTTTGCTGTCACTCAGTCTCATGCATAATCAGTTGCTATTGCAATAAGGTCAAAAAGAATGCTGGGAAGCGCCAGCGCAAAACCCAAAGTTGTTCCGCTCTAAACACGTAGTAGTGCAGTATAAATAAATAAATACAAACTGCACATAGCTGTCAAGATTTGAGATTGGCATTTACAAGTTTCAGTGTTCTTATGTGTCATTCCATTCTCTTTGAGTGACACTTTAGTGTGACAGTCAAACAATTATGCCTGTTATTAGATGCATTCCATGAATTATCCAATTTCTTGACTTAAAGCTGTCACAATTCTCCATACGTGATTATGCAATGTTACTAACCTAATTCCTTTTTTCCAACATGCTTATTGTGAGGTAAAGCTGCAATAAAAGATATGACCATAAGGAGTTGCTTTCCAATGTAACTGACAGAAATTGAATCTGCCCCATCATGTGTGCTGTGAGGATTGGCTTTTTAGCCAACATTACATTGCATTCTGGGAGTTATAGTCTCACTTTAAACGCTGGCTGGTAAAGTTTATGGTCTATGAGCAATGGTTAGGAAGTCAGGATAAACTACAGTAGCACATTTCAGCCTTTGAATAATAGCCAGCTGTGATGTGCTGAGTTGCATTGTCATGTTTCTATAACTTTCAATAATTAACATTAGTTTCTGCTGTTAGATTTGACATGTAATTAAGTTTAAGGTGATAGCAAAGAGTTGGGGAGGGCGGTCATTGAGAGAAAACATAGATGATGGACCCTGGAGAACTGGGACTTACAGTAAGGCTCTGGGATGATGACTGACCAGTTACAACATGGTAGAAGCTGAAGTCAAATTTTTAACATGGGTAATGATAAGAAACTGATGTAAATCAGCAGCAGACACATTGTGAGTGGTGCTGTCCCCACCGCCTTAACCCTCCCACCCTGCTTCCTGGGGTAGATCAGTAGTTGTCAGTTGTAGTACAGTTAGAGCTGGTAACTCACATCGTTCTACCAGTCTCCAGAATGTTTTATCTCTCTGGTTGCATCCTCCCTCTTTTCATCCGTCATCTTTTCCTCTCTCTTTCTCTATCCTCATCTTCAAATCTCTCCTTCCCCATCACTGTCTTTACAGCCTCTTTCCTCCTACTTATCAGTCTGTTGCCCTCCTCATCCTCTCTTTTTATCTCTTTCTGTCCTCCCTTGTATCACAGTCTCTGAGTCCTACCCACTGGTTTAGAGCAGTAGGCTCCTAGATTTAGGCCTTTGTTCCTTTTTTTTATCAGTGTCTTCAGCCTCCCTCTTCTTCCCTCTTTCGCCTCTCTTTGTATACTTCTATCTCGTTCCCTGCATTCTTTCCACCCTCTTCCATTTGCCCTTCTCTTCTCCCTCTCCCTATCTCTAACGCTTTCTCCCCCTCGTCTCCTCCCTTGGCATGCCGTCCTGTAAATTTATATCTCCTTGCGTAATGGCTTGTCTTATTTCTGTCCTCTTATTTCTTTCCAACTCCGTCACCTCTTTCTCATTTCTTATACTATTTTTTTATGTTATCTTTGTCTGACCCGTACCCTCAACTCATACTGTGACTGCATGTTTGTGATCCGGAGGCTAGATGTGCAGGAAATCAGCCGCGCAGTGAGGTGAAACAGGAGAGAATTGTGCTTTCCCTTAGGTCACTTTTCAGCGCTAGCAGCCTGTCGCACACTGTGTGCATCCGAGGCTGATGCATAGCTTCATGGTCGCAGAGGTACTTTGGCTCCATTCAATGAGCCAGAGAGACAAAAGTGGACAGAACAGGCATGGGCAAATAATAAACCTGGAGCTCATGCTTGCCGCTCGCAGCTTTCCACCTGCCTTATGGTGGAGGGTTCAGCGTCACCCTAAAGTTATGCAGGCCCTATCTCAGAAATCTTCCTACTTTGGTCGGAATGTGTGTCCGGTTCCCTCCGTGCACCTGCACTTCTCCGATAGTTAGAATCGTTATTTCTCACGAGGGCCACCTCACACTAGGCTGACTGCCCTATAATATGTATCACGTCACTAGCCATGATCTAATCCCGAATATTCAACCTTGTGGTGCACAGCAGCTCAGGCTCATGAATATTGTAGGCTTAAAATGTCATTTTATTGGCTGCAGGGATCTTGAGCTCTGTCTGTCTCTGCAAGAGGAGGGCTCGGTTTCCAGCTACTGGAAATGAACTACCCGGTGGCCAGGCAGAGGTGATACATCAATTTAATAATCCTTGATAACTTTGAAGCCCTTTGAGCCCGCTGGGGGATGCGCGCCTGAAGCCAAATGCCACCTGCATCAAGTCCAAAAGCACAACGTGTAAAACACACGCTGTGCTTTTGGACTTGATGCATTTCTTTTCTCAACTGCGTGCTGACTATGGGCCTTAGTTAAAGTATTTATGTTAATCACAGCGCATGACTGCTGCGATTAACAGGAATACTTTCACAAATGCCCCACAATCAGCCCACCGCCGCGCTCCATTAAGAAAAGACATACATCAAATGTAAAAGCATGACATGTAAAACACACGCCCTGCTTTTGCACTCGCTGCGTTTCTTTTCTAATGGAGCGCGGCGGTGGGCTGATTGTGGGGCATTTGTGAAAGTATTCCTGTTAATCGCAGCAGTCAAGCGCTGTGATTAACATAAATACTTTCAAAAAGGCCCATAAACATCCCGCTACCGTGCTCCATTAGAAAACAAATGCAGCGAGGGCAGGGGTATCTTGCTGCTGAACGCCTACTGAGGCTACCGATCTGCTTTCAAAATACACTTTCATGCTGTGAAATCACATTTTGTGCGCTCCTCTTGCCCCGTGTTAACACCATTTCCCCAAACAGAAAATGATTGTTATTAGCGCTGCTCGCGTTTAAATGCGGCGGCACAAACGTCTGGCGGGCTGTCCTGAGTGCGCGCTTCACACAGGTCAATGCGCGCTGGTGGTCACAGACGTGCGCGCGAGCGCATGCGCGCAGCCTGCTGGGAACACTGCTCAAGTCTGAGCATACCCATCCCACTCGGGGTGACAAATGCAAAACAACAGTTGATGGACAGAATGCAGAACAATGTTATACATTCACCCTAATACAGAGATCTGGGCCTAAATCATCCTTTTTGCACTCCACACCACCCCAGTTCAGACATGGCCATATGCAAATCAGCCTTGACCCTGTGCCTCATAGGAACAGTCCAGCCCGAACTGCTAAGCCATGTCTTTCCTGGACTGGAATCAAGCATCCTAGGACCGGTTTCTGGCTATCAGCCATCTTCAGCCAGGATAGCTTGACTCCAGTGGTGTGGAGAGCATGGGACTCACGTCTGAGCATACCCATCCCACTCGGGGTGACAAATGCAAAACAACAGTTGATGCACAGAATGCAGAACAATGTCATACATTCACCCCAGTACAGAGATCTGGGCCTAAATCGATTGTTTTTTTGCACTCCACACCACCCCAGTTCAGACATGGCCATATGCAAATCAGCCTTGACCCTGTGCCTCATGGGAACAGTCCAGCCCGAACTGCCAAGCAATGTCTTTCCTGGACTGGAATCAAGCATCCTAGGACCGGTTTCTGGCTATCAGCCATCTTCAGCCAGGATAGCTTGACTCCAGTGGTGTGGAGAGCATGGGACTCACGTCTGAGCATACCCATCCCACTCGGGGTGACAAATGCAAAACAACAGTTGATGGACAGAATGCAGAACAATGTCATACATTCACCCCAGTACAGAGATCTGGGCCTAAATCCATCGTTTTTTGCACTCCACACCACCCCAGTTCAGACATGGCCATATGCAAATCAGCCTTGACCCTGTGCCTCATAGGAACAGTCCAGCCCGAACTGCTAAGCCATGTCTTTCCTGGACTGGAATCAAGCATCCTAGGACTGGTGTCTGGCTATCAGCCATCTTCAGCCAGGATAGCTTGACTCCAGTGGTGTGGAGAGCATGGGACTCACGTCTGAGCATACCCATCCCACTCGGGGTGACAAATGCAAAACAACAGTTGATGCACAGAATGCAGAAAAATGTCATACATTCACCCCAGTACAGAGATCTGGGCCTAAATCCATCGTTTTTTTGCACTCCACACCACCCCAGTTCAGACATGGCCATATGCAAAACAGCCTTGACCCTGTGCCTCATGGGAACAGTCCAGCCCGAACTGCTAAGCCATGTCTTTCCTGGACCGGAATCAAGCATCCTAGGACCGGTTTCTGGCTATCAGCCATCTTCAGCCAGGATAGCTTGACTCCAGTGGTGTGGAGAGCATGGGACTCACGTCTGAGCATACCCATCCTGCTCGGGTGACAAGTGCAAAACAACAGTTGATGGACAGAATGCAGAACAATGTCATACATTCATCCCCAGTACAGAGATCTGGGCCTAAATCCATCGTTTTTTTGCACTCCACACCACCCCAGTTCAGACATGGCCATATGCAAATCAGCCTTGACCCTGTGCCTCATGGGAACATTCCAGCCTGAACTGCCAAGCCATGTCTTTCCTGGACCGGAATCAAGCATCCTAGGACCGGTTTATGGCCATCAGCCGTCTTCAGCCAGGATATCTTAACTCCAGTGGTGTGGAGAGCATGGGACTCACGTCTGAGCATACCCATCCCACTCGGGGTGACAAATGCAAAACAACAGTTGATGGACAGAATGCAGAACAATGTCATACATTCACCCCAGTACAGAGATCTGGGGCTAAATTTATCGTTTTTTTTCACTCCACACCACCCCAGTTCAGACATGGCCATATGCAAATTAATATTTATTATTATTATTCCTTATTTATGAAGCTTATAAAGCACGCGGCTACCCCCGACGGGGGTGTCCCGGCGCTGCAGACTGCCAACTTGAAAAGGAAAGGACAAATTAGGAGGAGGAAAATACCCAGGTCTTCAAACGGCTACGAAAAAGGGGTTCAGAGGGAATAAACCTAAGATCTAGTGGAAGGCTGTTCCAGAGTTTAGCAGTCATTACAGTGAAAGCTCTACCGCCCATTCTGGAGCGGCGGAAGCGAGGGACTGTGAGAAGACGTAGGTTGTTAGACCGCAGAGATCTGACCGATTGGGAGACTACAAGTCTCTTTCGCAAGTAACCTGGGCCTGACCCATTTAAGGCCCGAAAAGCAAGAGTCAGCATCTTAAACTGAATACGCCTGGAGATAGGGAGCCAGTGTAGTTTCTTACGATAGGATGCAACCGACTGACGGTAGGGGATATTGCCAATCAGCTTCGCTGCCGCGTTCTGAACGATCTGCAGACGTTCAATTTGATACAACGGGGCCCCGGCATAGAGACTGTTGGCATAATCTAAATGTGAAGTTATTAGGGCATGGGTGACCGTTCTACGGGCATCCACAGGAAGGTACGGAAAGATCTTTCTCATCATACGCAATTTCCCGAAGCAGGCTGCAGTAACCTTATTAATTTGGGCTTTACAAGAGAGAACATCATCAAATTGGACGCCCAAATTACGAACTGTATGGACAGGGCTAGGAGGAGGATTGAGCACAGTCGGCCACCATAAAATGGAAGGTATGGTGGTTTTTTGATTAAAAAATAAGATCTCCGTCTTATCGGTATTGAGCCTGAGATGGTTAGAGGTCATCCAGGAGCATATGTTGCCAAGACAGTGGCGAAAACTGGTGAAGCTAGAGTCAGAGTGATCTCTAAAAGAAAACATTAGCTGTGTATCGTCAGCATAAGAGATCACTCTGATCCCCCAAGACTCCACCACCCGAGCCAATGGGGCAAGATACACATTGAAAAACAGGGGGCTCAACGCAGAGCCCTGAGGCACGCCACAGACAAGGGGTTTACTCTCAGATTCAAATGGTTTGAGAAGAACCCTCTGCGTTCGTCCTTTAAGAAAGGAACTGATCCAAGACAGAGCGGGACCACCCAATCCAATCTGCCTTAGACGATCCAATAGTATCACATGGGACACCGTATCAAAAGCGGCGGATAGGTCGAGGAGGGCCAACATGGCCTCCTCGCCCCTATCCACACACTCTCGAATAGTCTCAGAGACCTCTAGGAGAGCAGTCTCAGTACTGAAACCAGTTCGGAATCCCGACTGAGAATCGTGTAGCAGGGAATTGGTTTCCAGATAGTCCGCAAGTTGTAACTGCACAGCCTTTTCCAAGACTTTCGCCGGTTTAGGGAGAAGGGAGAGGGGGCGATAATTACAAAATTGTGCCGAATCCGCATCCACCTTCTTCAGGATGGGGACTAGCATAGCCTCCTTCCAAGCAGTCGGAAATTGGCCCGAGTGCAATGAAGAGTTCCAGATTGAAAGGAGTGGTTCGATCAAAAGGGGAGCCAGGTTACCCATGACCTTGGGCGGGACCGGGTCTAGAGGGGATCCAGATTTACACTGAGTGAGCAACTTAAATGCGGACTCAGTCGTAAGATCTTTAAAGGCCACCAATGACGATGTTGCAGGGTCCCTGATCTCGGCGATGGAAGGGGTCAGAACGGGTGTCAGAGCAGACGAGAAAGAGGATGTAATTTTGTCAATTTTGTCTTGAAAATACTCTGACAAGCCATTACATAAGGCCTGGCTAGAAAAATTCTGGGGTCTCATAGCGGGAGGTTTAACAAAGTCTTTTACAATATTAAAAAGAGTTTTTGCAGAGTTATCTGCATTTTTAATTTGTAAGGCGAAGAAGTCTCTCATCGTGGACTTTTTTAATTTGAGGAAATTTTTTAAAGCAGATTTGTAGATATTTTTAGCCTCTGAATCATAGGTCTGTCGCCATCTGCGTTCTAATTTTTTACAGCGCCTTTTTTCCTCACGCAAGGCCGGAGAAAACCACGGGGCAGATGGACGAGATCTTGCAGAGGTGACAGGCTGTAGGGGGGCGGTAGCCTTAATGGCAAGCACTAGGGCCGAATTGGGCTGGGCCACGCTTGCGTCAATGTCGTAGGTTAATCAAATCAACCTTGACCCTGTGTCTCATGGGAACAGTCCAGCCCGAACTGCCAAGCCATGTCTTTCCTGGACCGGAATCAAGCATCCTAGGACCGGTTTCTGGCTATCAGCCGTCTTCAGCCAGGATAGCTTGACTCCAGTGGTGTGGAGAGCATGGGACTCACGTCTGAGCATACCCATCCCACTCGGGGTGACAAATGCAAAACAACAGTTGATGGACAGAATGCAGAACAATGTTATACATTCACCCCAATACAGAGATCTGGGCATAAATCCATCGTTTTTTTGCACTCCACACCACCCCAGTTCAGACATGGCCATATGCAAATCAGCCTTGACCCTGTGCCTCATGGGAACAGTCCAGCACGAACTGCCAAGCCATGTATTTGCTGGACCGGAATCAAGCATCCTAGTACCGGTTTCTGGCTATCAGCCGTCTTCAGCCAGGATAGCTTAACTCCAGTGGTGTGGAGAGCATGGGACTCACGTCCGAGCATACCCATCCCACTCGGGGTGACAAATGCAAAACAACAGTTGATGGACAGAATGCAGAACAATGTCATACATTCACCCCAGTACAGAGATCTGGGCCTTAATCTATGTTTTTTGAACTCCACACCACCCCAGTTCAGACATGGCCATATGCAAATCAGCCTTGACCCTGTGCCTTATGGGGACAGTCCAACCCGAACTGCCAAGCCATGTATTTCCTGTACCGGAATCAAGCATCCTAGGACCGGTTCCTGGCTATCAGCCATCTTCAGCCAGGATAGCTTGACTCCAGTGGTGTGGAGAGCATGGGACTCACGTCTGAGCATACCCATCCCGCTCGGGTGACAAGTGCAAAACAACAGTCGATGGACAGAATGCAGAACAATGTCATACATTCACCCCAGTACAGAGATCTGGGCCTAAATCCATCGTTTTTTTGCACTCCACACCACCCCAGTTCAGACATGGCCATATGCAAATCAGCCTTGACCCTGTGCCTCATGGGAACAGTCCAGCCAGAGCTGCCAAGCCATGTCTTTCCTGGACCGGAATCAAGCATCCTAGGACGGGTTTCTGGCTATCAGCCGTCTTCAGCCAGGATAGCTTGACTCCAGTGGTGTGGAGAGAATGGGACTCGCGTCTGAGCATACCCATCCCACTCGGGGTGACAAATGCAAATCAACAGTTGATGGACAGAATGCAGAACAATGTTATACATTCACCCCAATACAGAGATCTGGGCCTAAATCCATCGTTTTTTTGCACTCCACACCACCCCAGTTCAGACATGGCCATATGCAAATCAGCCTTGACCCTGTGCCTCATGGGAACAGTCCAGCCCGAACTGCCAAGCCATGTCTTTCCTTGACCGGAATCAAGCATCCTAGTACCGGTTTCTGGCTATCAGCCATCTTCAGCCAGGATAGCTTGACTCCAGTGGTGTGGAGAGCAGGGGACTCACGTCTGAGCATACCCATCCCACTCGGGGTGACAAATGCAAAACAACAGTTGATGGACAGAATGCAGAACAATGTCATACATTCATCCCCAGTACAGAGATCTGGGCCTAAATCCATCGTTTTTTTGCACTCCACACCACCCCTGTTCAGACTTGGCCATATGCAAATCAGCCGTGACCCTGTGCCTCATGGGAACAGTCCAGCCCGAACTGCCAAGCCATGTATTTGCTGGACCGGAATCAAGCATCCTAGTACCGGTTTCAGGCTATCAGCCGTCTTCAGCCAGGATAGCTTGACTCCAGTGGTGTGGAGAGCATGGGACTCACGTCTGAGCATACCCATCCCACTCGGGGTGACAAATGCAAAACAACAGAAGATGGACAGAATGCAGAACAATGTCATACATTCACCCCAGTACAGAGATCTGGGCCTAAATCCATCGTTTTTTTGCACTCCACACCACCCCAGTTCAGACATGGCCATATGCAAATCAGCCTTGACCCTGTGCCTCATGGGAACATTCCAGTCCGACTGCCAAGCCATGTCTTTCCTGGACCAGAATCAAGCATCCTAGGACCGGTTTCTGGCCATCAGCCGTCATCAGCCAGGATAGCTTGACTCCAGTGGTGTGGAGAGCATGGGACTCACGTCTGAGCATACCCATCCCACTCGGGGTGACAAATGCAAAACAACAGTTGATGGACAGAATGCAGAACAATGTTATACATTCACCCCAACACAGAGATCTGGGCCTAAATCCATCGTTTTTTTGCACTCCACACCACCCCAGTTCAGACATGGCCATATGCAAATCAGCCTTGACCCTGTGCCTCATGGGAACAATCCAGCCCGAACTGCCAAGCCATGTCTTTCCTGGACCGGAACCAAGCATCCTAGGACCGGTTTCTGGCTATCAGCCATCTTCAGCCAGGATAGCTTGACTCCAGTGGTGTGGAGAGCAGGGGACTCACGTCTGAGCATACCCATCCCACTCGGGGTGACAAACGCAAAACAACAGTTGATGGACAGAATGCAGAACAATGTCATACATTCACCCCAGTACAGAGATCTGGGCCTAAATCCATCGTTTTTTTGCACTCCACACCACCCCAGTTCAGACATGGCCATATGCAAATCAGCCTTGACCCTGTGCCTCATGGGAACAGTCCAGCACGAACTGCCAAGCCATGTATTTCCTGGACCGGAATCAAGCATCCTAGTACCGGTTTCTGGCTATCAGCCGTCTTCAGCCAGGATAGCTTGACTCCAGTGGTGTGGAGAGCATGGGACTCACGTCCGAGCATACCCATCCCACTCGGGGTGACAAATGCAAAACAACAGTTGATGGACAGAATGCAGAACAATGTCATACATTCACCCCAGTACAGAGATCTGGGCCTAAATCCATCGTTTTTTTGCACTCCACACCACCCCAGTTCAGACATGGCCATATGCAAATCAGCCTTGACCCTGTGCCTCATGGGAACATTCCAGCCCGAACTGCCAAGCCACGTCTTTCCTGGACCAGAATCAAGCATCCTAGGACCGGTTTCTGGCCATCAGCCGTCTTCAGCCAGGATAGCTTGACTCCAGTGGTGTGGAGAGCATGGGACTCACGTCTGAGCATACCCATCCCACTCGGGGTGACAAATGCAAAACAACAGTTGATGGACAGAATGCAGAACAATGTTATACATTCACCCCAATACAGAGATCTGGGCATAAATCCATCGTTTTTTTGCACTCCACACCACCCCAGTTCAGACATGGCCATATGCAAATCAGCCTTGACCCTGTGCCTCATGGGAACAGTCCAGCCCGAACTGCCAATCCATGTCTTTCCTGGACCGGAATCAAGCATCCTAGGACCGGTTTCTGGCTATCAGCCATCTTCAGCCAGGATAGCTTGACTCCAGTGGTGTGGAGAGCAGGGGACTCACGTCTGAGCATACCCATCCCACTCGGGGTGACAAACGCAAAACAACAGTTGATGGACAGAATGCAGAACAATGTCATACATTCACCCCAGTACAGAGATATGGGCCTAAATCCATCGTTTTTTTGCACTCCACACCACCCCAGTTCAGACATGGCCATATGCAAATCAGCCTTGACCCTGTGCCTCATGGGAACAGTCCAGCACGAACTGCCAAGCCATGTATTTGCTGGACCGGAATCAAGCATCCTAGTACCGGTTTCTGGCTATCAGCCGTCTTCAGCCAGGATAGCTTGACTCCAGTGGTGTGGAGAGCATGGGACTCACGTCCGAGCATACCCATCCCACTCGGGGTGACAAATGCAAAACAACAGTTGATGGACAGAATGCAGAACAATGTCATACATTCACCCCAGTACAGAGATCTGGGCCTTAATCTACGTTTTTTGAACTCCACACCACCCCAGTTCAGACATGGCCATATGCAAATCAGCCTTGACCCTGTGCCTCATGGGAACAGTCCAGCACGAACTGCCAAGCCATGTATTTCCTGGACCGGAATCAAGCATCCTAGTACCGGTTTCTGGCTATCAGCCGTCTTCAGCCAGGATAGCTTGACTCCAGTGGTGTGGAGAGCATGGGACTCACGTCCGAGCATACCCATCCCACTCGGGGTGACAAATGCAAAACAACAGTTGATGGACAGAATGCAGAACAATGTCATACATTCACCCCAGTACAGAGATCTGGGCCTAAATCCATCGTTTTTTTGCACTCCACACCACCCCAGTTCAGACATGGCCATATGCAAATCAGCCTTGACCCTGTGCCTCATGGGAACATTCCAGCCCGAACTGCCAAGCCACGTCTTTCCTGGACCAGAATCAAGCATCCTAGGACCGGTTTCTGGCCATCAGCCTTCTTCAGCCAGGATAGCTTGACTCCAGTGGTGTGGAGAGCATGGGACTCACGTCTGAGCATACCCATCCCACTCGGGGTGACAAATGCAAAACAACAGTTGATGGACAGAATGCAGAACAATGTTATACATTCACCCCAATACAGAGATCTGGGCATAAATCCATCGTTTTTTTGCACTCCACACCACCCCAGTTCAGACATGGCCATATGCAAATCAGCCTTGACCCTGTGCCTCATGGGAACAGTCCAGCCCGAACTGCCAATCCATGTCTTTCCTGGACCGGAATCAAGCATCCTAGGACCGGTTTCTGGCTATCAGCCATCTTCAGCCAGGATAGCTTGACTCCAGTGGTGTGGAGAGCAGGGGACTCACGTCTGAGCATACCCATCCCACTCGGGGTGACAAACGCAAAACAACAGTTGATGGACAGAATGCAGAACAATGTCATACATTCACCCCAGTACAGAGATCTGGGCCTAAATCCATCGTTTTTTTGCACTCCACACCACCCCAGTTCAGACATGGCCATATGCAAATCAGCCTTGACCCTGTGCCTCATGGGAACAGTCCAGCACGAACTGCCAAGCCATGTATTTGCTGGACCGGAATCAAGCATCCTAGTACCGGTTTCTGGCTATCAGCCGTCTTCAGCCAGGATAGCTTGACTCCAGTGGTGTGGAGAGCATGGGACTCACGTCCGAGCATACCCATCCCACTCGGGGTGACAAATGCAAAACAACAGTTGATGGACAGAATGCAGAACAATGTCATACATTCACCCCAGTACAGAGATCTGGGCCTTAATCTACGTTTTTTGAACTCCACACCACCCCAGTTCAGACATGGCCATATGCAAATCAGCCTTGACCCTGTGCCTCATGGGGACAGTCCAACCCGAACTGCCAAGCCATGTATTTCCTGTACCGGAATCAAGCATCCTAGGACCGGTTCCTGGCTATTAGCCATCTTCAGCCAGGATAGCTTGACTCCAGTGGTGTGGAGAGCATGGGACTCACGTCTGAGCATACCCATCCCGCTCGGGTGACAAGTGCAAAACAACAGTCGATGGACAGAATGCAGAACAATGTCATACATTCACCCCAGTACAGAGATCTGGGCCTAAATCCATCGTTTTTTTGCACTCCACACCACCCCAGTTCAGACATGGCCATATGCAAATCAGCCTTGACCCTGTGCCTCATGGGAACAGTCCAGCCAGAGCTGCCAAGCCATGTCTTTCCTGGACTGGAATCAAGCATCCTAGGACGGGTTTCTGGCTATCAGCCGTCTTCAGCCAGGATAGCTTGACTCCAGTGGTGTGGAGAGCATGGGACTCGCGTCTGAGCATACCCATCCCACTCGGGGTGACAAATGCAAATCAACAGTTGATGGATAGAATGCAGAACAATGTTATACATTCACCCCAATACAGAGATCTGGGCCTAAATCCATCGTTTTTTTGCACTCCACACCACCCCAGTTCAGACATGGCCATATGCAAATCAGCCTTGACCCTGTGCCTCATGGGAACAGTCCAGCCCGAACTGCTAAGCCATGTCTTTCCTGGACCGGAATCAAGCATCCTAGGACCGGTTTCTGGCTATCAGCCATCTTCAGCCAGGGTAGCTTGACTCCAGTGGTGTGGAGAGCAGGGGACTCACGTCTGAGCATACCCATCCCACTCGGGTGACAAATGCAAAACAACAGTTGATGGACAGAATGCAGAACAATGTCATACATTCATCCCCAGTACAGAGATCTGGGCCTAAATCCATCGTTTTTTTGCACTCCACACCACCCCTGTTCAGACTTGGCCATATGCAAATCAGCCGTGACCCTGTGCCTCATGGGAACAGTCCAGCCCGAACTGCCAAGCCATGTCTTTCCTGGACCGGAATCAAGCATCCTAGTACCGGTTTCAGGCTATCAGCCGTCTTCAGCCAGGATAGCTTGACTCCAGTGGTGTGGAGAGCATGGGACTCACGTCTGAGCATACCCATCCCACTCGGGGTGACAAATGCAAAACAAAAGTTGATGGACAGAATGCAGAACAATGTCATACATTCACCCCAGTACAGAGATATGGGCCTAAATCCATCGTTTTTTTGCACTCCACACCACCCCAGTTCAGACATGGCCATATGCAAATCAGCCTTGACCCTGTGCCTCATGGGAACATTCCAGCCCGACTGCCAAGCTATGTCTTTCCTGGACCAGAATCAAGCATCCTAGTACCGGTTTCTGGCTATCAGCCGTCTTCAGCCAGGATAGCTTGACTCCAGTGGTGTGGAGAGCATGGGACTCACGTCTGAGCATACCCATCCCACTCGGGGTGACAAATGCAAAACAACAGTTGATGGACAGAATGCAGAACAATGTTATACATTCACCCCAACAAAGAGATCTGGGCCTAAATCCATCGTTTTTTTGCACTCCACACCACCCCAGTTCAGACATGGCCATATGCAAATCAGCCTTGACCCTGTGCCTCATGGGAACAGTCCAGCCCGAACTGCCAATCCATGTCTTTCCTGGACCGGAATCAAGCATCCTAGGACCGGTTTCTGGCTATCAGCCATCTTCAGCCAGGATAGCTTGACTCCAGTGGTGTGGAGAGCAGGGGACTCACGTCTGAGCATACCCATCCCACTCGGGGTGACAAACGCAAAACAACAGTTGATGGATAGAATGCAGAACAATGTCATACATTCACCCCAATACAGAGATCTGGGCCTAAATCCATCGTTTTTTTGCACTCCACACCACCCCAGTTCAGACATGGCCATATGCAAATCAGCCTTGACCCTGTGCCTCATGGGAACATTCCAGCCCGAACTGCCAAGCCACGTCTTTCCTGGACCAGAATCAAGCATCCTAGTACCGGTTTCTGGCTATCAGCCGTCTTCAGCCAGGATATCTTGACTCCAGTGGTGTGGAGAGCATGGGACTCACGTCCGAGCATACCCATCCCACTCGGGGTGACAAATGCAAAACAACAGTTGATGGACAGAATGCAGAACAATGTTATACATTCACCCCAATACAGAGATCTGGGCATAAATCCATCGTTTTTTTGCACTCCACACCACCCCAGTTCAGACATGGCCATATGCAAATCAGCCTTGACCCTGTGCCTCATGGGAACAGTCCAGCCCGAACTGCCAATCCATGTCTTTCCTGGACCGGAATCAAGCATCCTAGGACCGGTTTCTGGCTATCAGCCATCTTCAGCCAGGATAGCTTGACTCCAGTGGTGTGGAGAGCAGGGGACTCACGTCTGAGCATACCCATCCCACTCGGGGTGACAAACGCAAAACAACAGTTGATGGACAGAATGCAGAACAATGTCATACATTCACCCCAGTACAGAGATATGGGCCTAAATCCATCGTTTTTTTGCACTCCACACCACCCCAGTTCAGACATGGCCATATGCAAATCAGCCTTGACCCTGTGCCTCATGGGAACAGTCCAGCACGAACTGCCAAGCCATGTATTTGCTGGACCGGAATCAAGCATCCTAGTACCGGTTTCTGGCTATCAGCCGTCTTCAGCCAGGATAGCTTGACTCCAGTGGTGTGGAGAGCATGGGACTCACGTCCGAGCATACCCATCCCACTCGGGGTGACAAATGCAAAACAACAGTTGATGGACAGAATGCAGAACAATGTCATACATTCACCCCAGTACAGAGATCTGGGCCTTAATCTACGTTTTTTGAACTCCACACCACCCCAGTTCAGACATGGCCATATGCAAATCAGCCTTGACCCTGTGCCTCATGGGAACAGTCCAGCACGAACTGCCAAGCCATGTATTTCCTGGACCGGAATCAAGCATCCTAGTACCGGTTTCTGGCTATCAGCCGTCTTCAGCCAGGATAGCTTGACTCCAGTGGTGTGGAGAGCATGGGACTCACGTCCGAGCATACCCATCCCACTCGGGGTGACAAATGCAAAACAACAGTTGATGGACAGAATGCAGAACAATGTCATACATTCACCCCAGTACAGAGATCTGGGCCTAAATCCATCGTTTTTTTGCACTCCACACCACCCCAGTTCAGACATGGCCATATGCAAATCAGCCTTGACCCTGTGCCTCATGGGAACATTCCAGCCCGAACTGCCAAGCCACGTCTTTCCTGGACCAGAATCAAGCATCCTAGGACCGGTTTCTGGCCATCAGCCGTCTTCAGCCAGGATAGCTTGACTCCAGTGGTGTGGAGAGCATGGGACTCACGTCTGAGCATACCCATCCCACTCGGGGTGACAAATGCAAAACAACAGTTGATGGACAGAATGCAGAACAATGTTATACATTCACCCCAATACAGAGATCTGGGCATAAATCCATCGTTTTTTTGCACTCCACACCACCCCAGTTCAGACATGGCCATATGCAAATCAGCCTTGACCCTGTGCCTCATGGGAACAGTCCAGCCCGAACTGCCAATCCATGTCTTTCCTGGACCGGAATCAAGCATCCTAGGACCGGTTTCTGGCTATCAGCCATCTTCAGCCAGGATAGCTTGACTCCAGTGGTGTGGAGAGCAGGGGACTCACGTCTGAGCATACCCATCCCACTCGGGGTGACAAACGCAAAACAACAGTTGATGGACAGAATGCAGAACAATGTCATACATTCACCCCAGTACAGAGATCTGGGCCTAAATCCATCGTTTTTTTGCACTCCACACCACCCCAGTTCAGACATGGCCATATGCAAATCAGCCTTGACCCTGTGCCTCATGGGAACAGTCCAGCACGAACTGCCAAGCCATGTATTTCCTGGACCGGAATCAAGCATCCTAGTACCGTTTTCTGGCTATCAGCCGTTTTCAGCCAGGATAGCTTGACTCCAGTGGTGTGGAGAGCATGGGACTCACGTCCGAGCATACCCATCCCACTCGGGGTGACAAATGCAAAACAACAGTTGATGGACAGAATGCAGAACAATGTCATACATTCACCCCAGTACAGAGATCTGGGCCTAAATCCATCGTTTTTTTGCACTCCACGCCACCCCAGTTCAGACATGGCCATATGCAAATCAGCCTTGACCCTGCGCCTCATGGGAACATTCCAGCCCGACTGCCAAGCCATGTCTTTCCTGGACCAGAATCAAGCATCCTAGGACCGGTTTCTGGCCATCAGCCGTCTTCAGCCAGGATAGCTTGACTCCAGTGGTGTGGAGAGCATAGGACTCACGTCTGAGCATACCCATCCCACTCGGGGTGACAAATGCAAAACAACAGTTGATGGACAGAATGCAGAACAATGTTATACATTCACCCCAACACAGAGATCTGGGCCTAAATCCATCGTTTTTTTGCACTCCACACCACCCCAGTTCAGACATGGCCATATGCAAATCAGCCTTGACCCTGTGCCTCATGGGAACAGTCCAGCCCGAACTGCCAAGCCATGTCTTTCCTGGACCGGAACCAAGCATCCTAGGACCGGTTTCTGGCTATCAGCCATCTTCAGCCAGGATAGCTTGACTCCAGTGGTGTGGAGAGCAGGGGACTCACGTCTGAGCATACCCATCCCACTCGGGGTGACAAACGCAAAACAACAGTTGATGGACAGAATGCAGAACAATGTCATACATTCACCCCAGTACAGAGATCTGGGCCTAAATCCATCGTTTTTTTGCACTCCACACCACCCCAGTTCAGACATGGCCATATGCAAATCAGCCTTGACCCTGTGCCTCATGGGAACAGTCCAGCACGAACTGCCAAGCCATGTATTTCCTGGACCGGAATCAAGCATCCTAGTACCGGTTTCTGGCTATCAGCCGTCTTCAGCCAGGATAGCTTGACTCCAGTGGTGTGGAGAGCATGGGACTCACGTCCGAGCATACCCATCCCACTCGGGGTGACAAATGCAAAACAACAGTTGATGGACAGAATGCAGAACAATGTCATACATTCACCCCAGTACAGAGATCTGGGCCTAAATCCATCGTTTTTTTGCACTCCACACCACCCCAGTTCAGACATGGCCATATGCAAATCAGCCTTGACCCTGTGCCTCATGGGAACATTCCAGCCCGAACTGCCAAGCCACGTCTTTCCTGGACCAGAATCAAGCATCCTAGGACCGGTTTCTGGCCATCAGCCGTCTTCAGCCAGGATAGCTTGACTCCAGTGGTGTGGAGAGCATGGGACTCACGTCTGAGCATACCCATCCCGCTCGGGTGACAAATGCAAAACAACAGTTGATGGACAGAATGCAGAACAATGTTATACATTCACCCCAATACAGAGATCTGGGCATAAATCCATCGTTTTTTTGCACTCCACACCACCCCAGTTCAGACATGGCCATATGCAAATCAGCCTTGACCCTGTGCCTCATGGGAACAGTGCAGCCCGAACTGCCAATCCATGTCTTTCCTGGACCGGAATCAAGCATCCTAGGACCGGTTTCTGGCTATCAGCCATCTTCAGCCAGGATAGCTTGACTCCAGTGGTGTGGAGAGCATGGGACTCACGTCTGAGCATACCCATCCCACTCGGGGTGACAAACGCAAAACAACAGTTGATGGACAGAATGCAGAACAATGTCATACATTCACCCCAGTACAGAGATCTGGGCCTAAATCCATCGTTTTTTTGCACTCCACACCACCCCAATTCAGACATGGCCATATGCAAATCAGCCTTGACCCTGTGCCTCATGGGAACAGTCCAGCACGAACTGCCAAGCCATGTATTTGCTGGACCGGAATCAAGCATCCTAGTACCGGTTTCTGGCTATCAGCCGTCTTCAGCCAGGATAGCTTGACTCCAGTGGTGTGGAGAGCATGGGACTCACGTCCGAGCATACCCATCCCACTCGGGGTGACAAATGCAAAACAACAGTTGATGGACAGAATGCAGAACAATGTCATACATTCACCCCAGTACAGAGATCTGGGCCTTAATCTACGTTTTTTGAACTCCACACCACCCCAGTTCAGACATGGCCATATGTAAATCAGCCTTGACCCTGTGCCTCATGGGGACAGTCCAACCCGAACTGCCAAGCCATGTATTTCCTGTACCGGAATCAAGCATCCTAGGACCGGTTCCTGGCTATTAGCCATCTTCAGCCAGGATAGCTTGACTCCAATGGTGTGGAGAGCATGGGACTCACGTCTGAGCATACCCATCCCGCTCGGGTGACAAGTGCAAAACAACAGTCGATGGACAGAATGCAGAACAATGTCATACATTCACCCCAGTACAGAGATCTGGGCCTAAATCCATCGTTTTTTTGCACTCCACACCACCCCAGTTCAGACATGGCCATATGCAAATCAGCCTTGACCCTGTGCCTCATGGGAACAGTCCAGCCAGAGCTGCCAAGCCATGTCTTTCCTGGACCGGAATCAAGCATCCTAGGACGGGTTTCTGGCTATCAGCCGTCTTCAGCCAGGATAGCTTGACTCCAGTGGTGTGGAGAGCATGGGACTCGCGTCTGAGCATACCCATCCCACTCGGGGTGACAAATGCAAATCAACAGTTGATGAACAGAATGCAGAACAATGTTATACATTCACCCCAATACAGAGATCTGGGCCTAAATCCATCGTTTTTTTGCACTCCACACCACCCCAGTTCAGACATGGCCATATGCAAATCAGCCTTGACCCTGTGCCTCATGGGAACAGTCCAAACCCGAACTGCCAAGCCATGTCTTTCCTGGACCGGAATCAAGCATCCTAGGACCGGTTTCTGGCTATCAGCCATCTTCAGCCAGGATAGCTTGACTCCAGTGGTGTGGAGAGCAGGGGACTCACGTCTGAGCATACCCATCCCACTCGGGGTGACAAACGCAAAACAACAGTTGATGGACAGAATGCAGAACAATGTCATACATTCACCCCAGTACAGAGATCTGGGCCTAAATCCATCGTTTTTTTGCACTCCACACCACCCCAGTTCAGACATGGCCATATGCAAATCAGCCTTGACCCTGTGCCTCATGGGAACAGTCCAGCACGAACTGCCAAGCCATGTATTTCCTGGACCGGAATCAAGCATCCTAGTACCGGTTTCTGGCTATCAGCCGTCTTCAGCCAGGATAGCTTGACTCCAGTGGTGTGGAGAGCATGGGACTCACGTCCGAGCATACCCATCCCACTCGGGGTGACAAATGCAAAACAACAGTTGATGGACAGAATGCAGAACAATGTCATACATTCACCCCAGTACAGAGATCTGGGCCTAAATCCATCGTTTTTTTGCACTCCACACCACCCCAGTTCAGACATGGCCATATGCAAATCAGCCTTGACCCTGTGCCTCATGGGAACATTCCAGCCCGACTGCCAAGCCATGTCTTTCCTGGACCAGAATCAAGCATCCTAGGACCGGTTTCTGGCCATCAGCCGTCTTCAGCCAGGATAGCTTGACTCCAGTGGTGTGGAGAGCATGGGACTCACGTCTGAGCATACCCATCCCACTCAGGGTGACAAATGCAAAACAACAGTTGATGGACAGAATGCAGAACAATGTTATACATTCACCCCAACACAGAGATCTGGGCCTAAATCCATCATTTTTTTGCACTCCACACCACCCCAGTTCAGACATGGCCATATGCAAATCAGCCTTGACCCTGTGCCTCATGGGAACAGTCCAGCCCGAACTGCCAAGCCATGTCTTTCCTGGACCGGAACCAAGCATCCTAGGACCGGTTTCTGGCTATCAGCCATCTTCAGCCAGGATAGCTTGACTCCAGTGGTGTGGAGAGCAGGGGACTCACGTCTGAGCATACCCATCCCACTCGGGGTGACAAACGCAAAACAACAGTTGATGGACAGAATGCAGAACAATGTCATACATTCACCCCAGTACAGAGATCTGGGCCTAAATCCATCGTTTTTTTGCACTCCACACCACCCCAATTCAGACATGGCCATATGCAAATCAGCCTTGACCCTGTGCCTCATGGGAACAGTCCAGCACGAACTGCCAAGCCATGTATTTCCTGGACCGGAATCAAGCATCCTAGTACCGGTTTCTGGCTATCAGCCGTCTTCAGCCAGGATAGCTTGACTCCAGTGGTGTGGAGAGCATGGGACTCACGTCCAAGCATACCCATCCCACTCGGGGTGACAAATGCAAAACAACAGTTGATGGACAGAATGCAGAACAATGTCATAAATTTCACCCCAGTACAGAGATCTGGGCCTAAATCCATCGTTTTTTTGCACTCCACACCACCCCAGTTCAGACATGGCCATATGCAAATCAGCCTTGACCCTGTGCCTCATGGGAACATTCCAGCCCGAACTGCCAAGCCACGTCTTTCCTGGACCAGAATCAAGCATCCTATGACCGGTTTCTGGCCATCAGCCGTCTTCAGCCAGGATAGCTTGACTCCAGTGGTGTGGAGAGCATGGGACTCACGTCTGAGCTTACCCATCCCACTCGGGGTGACAAATGCAAAACAACAGTTGATGGACAGAATGCAGAACAATGTTATACATTCACCCCAATACAGAGATCTGGGCATAAATCCATCGTTTTTTTGCACTCCACACCACCCCAGTTCAGACATGGCCATATGCAAATCAGCCTTGACCCTGTGCCTCATGGGAACAGTCCAGCCCGAACTGCCAATCCATGTCTTTCCTGGACCGGAATCAAGCATCCTAGGACCGGTTTCTGGCTATCAGCCATCTTCAGCCAGGATAGCTTGACTCCAGTGGTGTGGAGAGCAGGGGACTCACGTCTGAGCATACCCATCCCACTCGGGGTGACAAACACAAAACAACAGTTGATGGACAGAATGCAGAACAATGTCATACATTCACCCCAGTACAGAGATCTGGGCCTAAATCCATCGTTTTTTTGCACTCCACACCACCCCAGTTCAGACATGGCCATATGCAAATCAGCCTTGACCCTGTGCCTCATGGGAACAGTCCAGCACGAACTGCCAAGCCATGTATTTGCTGGACCGGAATCAAGCATCCTAGTACCGGTTTCTGGCTATCAGCCGTCTTCAGCCAGGATAGCTTGACTCCAGTGGTGTGGAGAGCATGGGACTCACGTCCGAGCATACCCATCCCACTCGGGGTGACAAATGCAAAACAACAGTTGATGGACAGAATGCAGAACAATGTCATACATTCACCCCAGTACAGAGATCTGGGCCTTAATCTACATTTTTTGAACTCCACACCACCCCAGTTCAGACATGGCCATATGCAAATCAGCCTTGACCCTGTGCCTCATGGGGACAGTCCAACCCGAACTGCCAAGCCATGTATTTCCTGTACCGGAATCAAGCATCCTAGGACCGGTTCCTGGCTATCAGCCATCTTCAGCCAGGATAGCTTGACTCCAGTGGTGTGGAGAGCATGGGACTCACGTCTGAGCATACCCATCCCGCTCGGGTGACAAGTGCAAAACAACAGTCGATGGACAGAATGCAGAACAATGTCATACATTCACCCCAGTACAGAGATCTGGGCCTAAATCCATCGTTTTTTTGCACTCCACACCACCCCAGTTCAGACATGGCCATATGCAAATCAGCCTTGACCCTGTGCCTCATGGGAACAGTCCAGCCAGAGCTGCCAAGCCATGTCTTTCCTGGACCGGAATCAAGCATCCTAGGACGGGTTTCTGGCTATCAGCCGTCTTCAGCCAGGATAGCTTGACTCCAGTGGTGTGGAGAGCATGGGACTCGCGTCTGAGCATACCCATCCCACTCGGGGTGACAAATGCAAATCAACAGTTGATGGACAGAATGCAGAACAATGTTATACATTCACCCCAATACAGAGATCTGGGCCTAAATCCATCGTTTTTTTGCACTCCACACCACCCCAGTTCAGACATGGCCATATGCAAATCAGCCTTGACCCTGTGCCTCATGGGAACAGTCCAGCCCGAACTGCCAAGCCATGTCTTTCCTGGACCGGAATCAAGCATCCTAGGACCGGTTTCTGGCTATCAGCCATCTTCAGCCAGGGTAGCTTGACTCCAGTGGTGTGGAGAGCAGGGGACTCACGTCTGAGCATACCCATCCCACTCGGGGTGACAAATGCAAAACAACAGTTGATGGACAGAATGCAGAACAATGTCATACATTCATCCCCAGTACAGAGATCTGGGCCTAAATCCATCGTTTTTTTGCACTCCACACCACCCCTGTTCAGACTTGGCCATATGCAAATCAGCCGTGACCCTGTGCCTCATGGGAACAGTCCAGCCCGAACTGCCAAGCCATGTCTTTCCTGGACCGGAATCAAGCATCCTAGTACTGGTTTCAGGCTATCAGCCGTCTTCAGCCAGGATAGCTTGACTCCAGTGGTGTGGAGAGCATGGGACTCACGTCTGAGCATACCCATCCCACTCGGGGTGACAAATGCAAAACAACAGTTGATGGACAGAATGCAGAACAATGTCATACATTCACCCCAGTACAGAGATCTGGGCCTAAATCCATCGTTTTTTTGCACTCCACACCACCCCAGTTCAGACATGGCCATATGCAAATCAGCCTTGACCCTGTGCCTCATGGGAACATTCCAGCCCGACTGCCAAGCCATGTCTTTCCTGGACCAGAATCAAGCATCCTAGGACCGGTTTCTGGCCATCAGCCGTCTTCAGCCGGGATAGCTTGACTCCAGTGGTGTGGAGAGCATGGGACTCACGTCTGAGCATACCCATCCCACTCGGGGTGACAAATGCAAAACAACAGTTGATGGACAGAATGCAGAACAATGTTATACATTCACCCCAACACAGAGATCTGGGCCTAAATCCATCGTTTTTTTGCACTCCACACCACCCCAGTTCAGACATGGCCATATGCAAATCAGCCTTGACCCTGTGCCTCATGGGAACAGTCCAGCCCGAACTGCCAAGCCATGTCTTTCCTGGACCGGAATCAAGCATCCTAGGACCGGTTTCTGGCTATCAGCCATCTTCAGCCAGGATAGCTTGACTCCAGTGGTGTGGAGAGCAGGGGACTCACGTCTGAGCATACCCATCCCACTCGAGGTGACAAACGCAAAACAACAGTTGATGGACAGAATGCAGAACAATGTCATACATTCACCCCAGTACAGAGATCTGGGCCTAAATCCATCGTTTTTTTGCACTCCACACCACCCCAGTTCAGACATGGCCATATGCAAATCAGCCTTGACCCTGTGCCTCATGGGAACAGTCCAGCACGAACTGCCAAGCCATGTATTTCCTGGACCGGAATCAAGCATCCTAGTACCGGTTTCTGGCTATCAGCCGTCTTCAGCCAGGATAGCTTGACTCCAGTGGTGTGGAGAGCATGGGACTCACGTCCGAGCATACCCATCCCACTCGGGGTGACAAATGCAAAACAACAGTTGATGGACAGAATGCAGAACAATGTCATACATTCACCCCAGTACAGAGATCTGGGCCTAAATCCATCGATTTTTTTGCACTCCACACCACCCCAGTTCAGACATGTCCATATGCAAATCAGCCTTGACCCTGTGCCTCATGGGAACATTCCAGCCCGAACTGCCAAGCCACGTCTTTCCTGGACCAGAATCAAGCATCCTAGGACCGGTTTCTGGCCATCAGCCGTCTTCAGCCAGGATAGCTTGACTCCAGTGGTGTGGAGAGCATGGGACTCACGTCTGAGCATACCCATCCCACTCGGGGTGACAAATGCAAAACAACAGTTGATGGACAGAATGCAGAACAATGTTATACATTCACCCCAACACAGAGACCTGGGCCTAAATCCATCGTTTTTTTGCAGTCCACAGCACCCCAGTTCAGACATGGCCATATGCAAATCAGCCTTGACCCTGTGCCTCATAGGAACAGTCCAGCCCGAACTGCCAAGCCATGTCTTTCCTGGACTGGAATCAAGCATCCTAGGACCGGTTTCTGGCTATCAGCCATCTTCAGCCAGGATAGCTTGACTCCAGTGGTGTGGAGAGCATGGGACTCACGTCTGAGCATACCCATCCCACTCGGGGTGACAAATGCAAAACAACAGTTGATGGACAGAATGTAGAACAATGTCATACATTCACCCCAGTACAGAGATCTGGGCCTAAATCCATCGTTTTTTTGCACTCCACACCACCCCAGTTCAGACATGGCCATATGCAAATCAGCCTTGACCCTGTGCTTCATGGGAACAGTCCAGCCCGAACTGCCAAGCCATGTCTTTCCTGGACCGGAATCAAGCATCCTAGTACCGGTTTCTGTCTATCAGCCGTCTTCAGCCAGGATAGCTTGAAACAAGTGGTGTGGAGAGCATGGGACTGACGTCTGAGCATACCCATCCCACTCCGGGTGACAAATGCAAAACAACAGCTGATGGACAGAATGCAGAACAATGTCATACATTCACCCCAGTACAGAGATCTAGGGCTAAATCCATCGTTTTTTTGCACTCCACACCACCCCAGTTCAGACATGGCCATATGCAAATCAACCTTGACCCTGTGTCTCATGGGAACATTCCATCCCGAACTGCCAAGCCATGTCTTTCCTGGACCGGAATCAAGCATCCTAGGACCGGTTTTTGGCTATCAGCTGTCTTCAGCCAGGATAGCTTGACTCCAGTGGTGTGGAGAGCATGGGACTCACGTCTGAGCATACCCATCCCACTCGGGGTGACAAATGCAAAACAACAGTTGATGGACAGAATGCAAAACAATGTCATACATTCACCCCAGTACAGGGATCTGGGCCTAAATCCGTCGTTTTTTTGCACTCCACACCACCCCAGTTCAGACATGGCCATATGCAAATCAGCCTTGACCCTGTGCCTCATGGGAACAGTCCAGCACGAACTGCCAAGCCATGTATTTCCTGGACCGGAGTCAAGCATACTAGTACCGGTTTCTGGCTATCAGCCGTCTTCAGCCAGGATAGCTTGACTCCAGTGGTGTGGAGAGCATGGGACTCACGTCCGAGCATACCCATCCCACTCGGGGTGACAAATGCAAAACAACAGTTGATGGACAGTGTTAGAAACGGGACCTCCGGCTGGCCAAGGCTTGCGCCAAGGTCAATCAGAGACCACCATTTCCAAGGTCAGGGCAAGGGAGTCACACACCAAGATAACCCCCGCTCACCCTCTAGGTAACGTGGCGCGAGCAGCAAGGCTAATCTCAGAGGCGATGTGTAAAGCGTTTGCGCGCGCACCCCAGCGACAACAACCAAAGGCCCACCACAAAGGAAACTCCACACAAGGTTATATCAAAAATAGCCTTTGAATTATAATAATAAAAACACATTAGATAACACACACACTTTACAATGTGCCAACAGGCACGGGCAAGATTTACAAGGGATTATGTACAGGACAGGGCCACCTGGACCACTGTCAGGCGTATGCACTTTTTAGAAATAACACTTGTAGGTATAACACTTTAGCACATAAACATACAATGACTGTAACACAGAAATAGTGAATGTAGCATACAACCAGTAACTACTGGTAAAGGGAAAATACCTCCTACGCCACCCTAAACACTGTAGGGAAATCACGCAGGGAACTAGGACCTTATCATCAGGACCTATGGAAGGAAAACCTATCACCTAGGCAAGTCACATTTAGCAAAGGGAAGGAAACCTAAAATAATCACCTAGGCAAGTAACATTTAGCAAAGGCAATAAAACATCAACATTCCTCTAAGCAGGTCACTTTTAGCAAAGGGAAATAAAAGCACAAGGCATTACCTAAGCAGGTCACTTTTAGCAAAGGTAATGACACAAACAATCCTCTAAGCAGGTCACTTTTAGCAAAGGGGATAAAAACATAAAGAATTACCTAAGCAGGTCACTTTTAGCAAAGGTAAAAACAAACAAGGGCACATGAAACATTAAAACACATTCAGAGGTGCAGGTAGAACATTTGCGCAGAAATCAAATTAGCACGTGAATCATAAATTGCGCAGGGTGCACATGGCACAACACTAGAAAAGGTCCCTCAGGCCAACTGGCCTCGAAAGGGGCTGAAATGCCCTGAGTCTCAAAGTCAGGGAAGGCTGCGCAGGCAGCACAGCACACAAAAGCCTAAACGTAGCAACTGTCCACTAAGTGCTGGACAGTTGTAAATATGAACTGGCAACGTTGGAGCCAGGAGGGCTCAAGAACAAAGTGGGGAGACACAGTGTGGCAGCCTCGGGGCTACAACCAACTAGCTGCCTGTGTCCCCCTAGAGCCTCTCAGGGCTCGCTAAGCAAAATAGGTAATTGAGAGCTTCAACGCTCTAAATCAATAAAATGTCCCCAGAGCCTCCTGTGGGCTTGCAATCAATGTGGGCGATGAGCCTCGCTGGGCTCGAAGAACAACTGTGCCCCCCACGAGCTCCTCTGGCTCGTAAATCCTCTATGGCTGGGGCAGGAGCCTTCCTGTGGCTCAATAAACCAAATATGCCCCTCAGAGCCTCGGGGCTCTCGAGAACCAATGCGGGCGGAGCCTCTAGGGCTCAAGAACAAATGTGCCCCGGATCGTTGGAGCGGCCCGCTGCCAACCGGGGCCGCTCTGGAGAAAACAAAGGACCCTGTCCCTTACTCACCGGCACATCGCGGGTGCTGCGGGGGCAGGAACACTGCCGGCTCGCCTCGCGCTGCTCCTCTCTCTCGCCGGCGAGGCGGGACTTCCGGTCGGCCTCTGAGGGGCCGCGCTGTGATTGGCCAGTCGGCCAAATACTTCCGGGTCGCCGCGGGCAGCGCGGCGGCTCGCTGTAGACAGGCAGGCGGGCTCTCAGTACCCGAGGAGTGGGCTCCCTCGTGGTAATTATAAATCTAAGTACGGGGCAATGCCGGGTGGCACCGGCCTTCAAATTAAAACATAAAGCGAGGTAGGCACTCGCGATGCGCCGCAAATCGGCCAAATCAGGCGGGCAGATGCCGGGTGGGCACCGGCTGGACACAAAGCGCTCCCAAGCGCTTAGGGGCTAAAGAAAGCGCTCCTAGCGCTAGAAATATAAGCAAAGCGCTATTGAGCGCTGGGGCACCAGGAAAGCGCTCCTAGCGCTATAAATCAAATAAGAGCGCCTCCAGGCACTCTAAGCAAAAAGCAAAAGCTCCAGCAGGGACTGGAGGCAGGCAGAGGGGCAGGGCAGGGCCAGAGCCAGCACACTGGGTCTCCAGGCAGGGAGACAGTCCAAGTGGCGGTCCTCCTGGCCCCAGCAGCAGCAACAGCCCCCTCTGGCAAGGATCCACAAGTAGAACCCTCTCTGTGGGGACACAGCCCCATTTTTATACAGAGAAATCCTTTGTTAGGAGGTGCAGGGTGGGGGGAAACCAGTTGCAGCTGGCTTGGGAGTACCCTTGATGGCCCAACCACCCCTTTCATTCACTGGGGAGGCTTGGGTCATTAGACAAACCACAGGGGGGCGGAGCCAGAATTGTGTGGGGAAAAACCCAGCCCATCCAGGACACAGATCTACTCCTCCCACACATCACTCATGCTGATCTCACACTCACCACCGGGCAGACCCATCCAGACTTCCTGGAGCCTGGCATGCCAGCCAGCTCCAGCCAATCACGCCCCAGTATCCTCACTGCACACACACATCAATGTCCAGAAGTAGCACTTCCCTTCTAGACACATACAAGCCGCACATACCATTGCGCAGCATTCATTCTCACGAGTTCATACATACTAAACTCGAGCCTGCACTCCCCACACATCAGGAACTACCAGGGCACACACATTCCCCATGCATTCCTATGGGAGAGCAGGCCAGCCATACTACACGCACGCACTTTCACTCTGGGACACAGGGAAAAAGTGCGCCAAGACCCAAAAATCACCACACAGGGTCACAAATAAAGGCAAAAAGATTAGGGGTGAACCTGCCCTAAGGCCCAAGTCTAACAGACAGAATGCAGAACAATGTCATACATTCACCCCAGTACAGAGATCTGGGCCTTAATCTACTTTTTTTTTAACTCCACACCACCCCAGTTCAGACATGGCCATATGCAAATCAGCCTTGACCCTGTGCCTCATGGGAACAGTCCAACCCGAACTGCCAAGCCATGTATTTCCTGTACCGGAATCAAGCATCCTAGGACCGGTTCCTGGCTATCAGCCATCTTCAGCCAGGATAGCTTGACTCCAGTGGTGTGGAGAGCATGGGACTCACGTCTGAGCATACCCATCCCGCTCGGGTGACAAGTGCAAAACAACAGTCGATGGACAGAATGCAGAACAATGTCATACATTCACCCCAGTACAGAGATCTGGGCCTAAATCCATCGTTTTTTTGCACTCCACACCACCCCAGTTCAGACATGGCCATATGCAAATCAGCCTTGACCCTGTCCCTCATGGGAACAGTCCAGCCAGAGCTGCCAAGCCATGTCTTTCCTGGACCGGAATCAAGCATCCTAGGATGGGTTTCTGGCTATCAGCCGTCTTCAGCCAGGATAGCTTGACTCCAGTGGTGTGGAGAGCATGGGACTCACGTCTGAGCATACCCATCCCACTCGGGGTGACAAATGCAAATCAACAGTTGACGGACAGAATGCAGAACAATGTTATACATTCACCCCAATACAGAGATCTGGGCCTAAATCCATCGTTTTTTTGCACTCCACACCACCCCAGTTCAGACATGGCCATATGCAAATCAGCCTTGACCCTGTGCCTCATGGGAACAGTCCAGCCCGAACTGCCAAGCCATGTCTTTCCTGGACCGGAATCAAGCATCCTAGAACCAGTTTCTGGCTATCAGCCATCTTCAGCCAGGATAGCTTGACTCCAGTGGTGTGGAGAGCAGGGGACTCACGTCTGAGCATACCCATCCCACTCGGGGTGACAAATGCAAAACAACAGTTGATGGACAGAATGCAGAACAATGTCATACATTCATCCCCAGTACAGAGATCTGGGCCTAAATCCATCGTTTTTTTGCACTCCACACCACCCCTGTTCAGACTTGGCCATATGCAAATCAGCCGTGACCCTGTGCCTCATGGGAACAGTCCAGCCCGAACTGCCAAGCCATGTCTTTCCTGGACCGGAATCAAGCATCCTAGTACCGGTTTCAGGCTATCAGCCGTCTTCAGCCAGGATAGCTTGACTCCAGTGGTGTGGAGAGCATGGGACTCACGTCTGAGCATACCCATCCCACTCGGGGTGACAAATGCAAAACAACAGTTGATGGACAGAATGCCGAACAATGTCATACATTCACCCCAGTACAGAGATCTGGGCCTAAATCCATCGTTTTTTTGCACTCCACACCACCCCAGTTCAGACATGGCCATATGCAAATCAGCCTTGACCCTGTGCCTCATGGGAACATTCCAGCCCGACTGCCAAGCCATGTCTTTCCTGGACCAGAATCAAGCATCCTAGGACCGGTTTCTGGCCATCAGCCGTCTTCAGCCAGGATAGCTTGACTCCAGTGGTGTGGAGAGCATGGGACTCACGTCTGTGCATACCCATCCCACTCGGGGTGACAAATGCAAAACAACAGTTGATGGACAGAATGCAGAACAATGTTATACATTCACCCCATCACAGAGATCTGGGCCTAAATCCATCGTTTTTTTGCACTCCACACCACCCCAGTTCAGACATGGCCATATGCAAATCAGCCTTGACCCTGTGCCTCATGGGAACAGTCCAGCCCGAACTGCCAAGCCATGTCTTTCCTGGACCGGAATCAAGCATCCTAGGACCGGTTTCTGGCTATCAGCCATCTTCAGCCAGGATAGCTTGACTCCAGTGGTGTGGAGAGCAGGGGACTCACGTCTGAGCATACCCATCCCACTCGGGGTGACAAACGCAAAACAACAGTTGATGGACAGAATGCAGAACAATGTCATACATTCACCCCAGTACAGAGATCTGGGCCTAAATCAATCGTTTTTTTGCACTCCACACCACCCCAGTTCAGACATGGCCATATGCAAATCAGCCTTGACCCTGTGCCTCATGGGAACAGTCCAGCACGAACTGCCAAGCCATGTATTTCCTGGACCGGAATCAAGCATCCTAGTACCGGTTTCTGGCTATCAGCCGTCTTCAGCCAGGATAGCTTGACTCCAGTGGTGTGGAGAGCATGGGACTCAAGTCCGAGCATACCCATCCCAGTCGGGGTGACAAATGCAAAACAACAGTTGATGGACAGAATGCAGATCAATGTCATACATTCACCCCAGTACAGAGATCTGGGCCTAAATCCATCGTTTTTTTGCACTCCACACCACCCCAGTTCAGACATGGCCATATGCAAATCAGCCTTGACTCTGTGCCTCATGGGAACATTCCAGCCCGAACTGCCAAGCCATGTCTTTCCTGGACCAGAATCAAGCATCCTAGGACCGGTTTCTGGCCATCAGCCGTCTTCAGCCAGGATAGCTTGACTCCAGTGGTGTGGAGAGCATGGGACTCACGTCTGAGCATACCCATCCCACTCGGGGTGACAAATGCAAAACAACAGTTGATGGACAGAATGCAGAACAATGTTATACATTCACCCCAACACAGAGACCTGGGCCTAAATCCATCGTTTTTTTTGCAGTCCACAGCACCCCAGTTCAGACATGGCCATATGCAAATCAGCCTTGACCCTGTGCCTCATAGGAACAGTCCAGCCCGAACTGCCAAGCCATGTCTTTCCTGGACTGGAATCAAGCATCCTAGGACCGGTTTCTGGCTATCAGCCATCTTCAGCCAGGATAGCTTGACTCCAGTGGTGTGGAGAGCTTGGGACTCACGTCTGAGCATACCCATCCCACTCGGGGTGACAAATGCAAAACAACAGTTGATGGACAGAATGTAGAACAATGTCATACATTCACCCCAGTAAAGAGATCTGGGCCTAAATCCATCGTTTTTTTGCACTCCACACCACCCCAGTTCAGACATGGCCATATGCAAATCAGCCTTGACCCTGTGCCTCATGGGAACAGTCCAGCCCGAACTGCCAAGCCATGTCTTTCCTGGACCGGAATCAAGCATCCTAGTACCGGTTTCTGTCTATCAGCCGTCTTCAGCCAGGATAGCTTGACTCCAGTGGTGTGGAGAGCATGGGACTCACGTCTGAGCATACCCATGACACTCCGGGTGACAAATGCAAAACAACAGTTGATGGACAGAATGCAGAACAATGTCATACATTCACCCCAGTACAGAGATCTAGGGCTAAATCCATCGTTTTTTTGCACTCCACACCACCCCAGTTCAGACATGGCCATATGCAAATCAACCTTGACCCTTTGTCTCATGGGAACATTCCATCCCGAACTGCCAAGCAATGTCTTTCCTGGACCGGAATCAAGCATCCTATGACCGGTTTTTGGCTATCAGCTGTCTTCAGCCAGGATAGCTTGACTCCAGTGGTGTGGAGAGCATGGGACTCACGTCTGAGCATACCCATCCCACTCGGGGTGACAAATGCAAAACAACAGTTGATGGACAGAATGCAAAACAATGTCATACATTCACCCCAGTATAGGGATCTGGGCCTAAATCCTTCGTTTTTTTGCACTCCACACCCCCCCAGTTCAGACATGGCCATATGCAAATCAGCCTTGACCCTGTGCCTCATGGGAACAGTCCAGCACGAACTGCCAAGCCATGTATTTCCTGGACCGGAGTCAAGCATCCTAGTACCGGTTTCTGGCTATCAGCCGTCTTCAGCCAGGATAGCTTGACTCCAGTGGTGTGGAGAGCATGGGACTCACGTCCGAGCATACCCATCCCACTCGGGGGGACAAATGCAAAACAACAGTTGATGGACAGAATGCAGAACAATGTCATACATTCACCCCAGTACAGAGATCTGGGCCTTAATCTACTTTTTTTTGAACTCCACACCACCCCAGTTCAGACATGGCCATATGCAAATCAGCCTTGACCCTGTGCCTCATGGGAACAGTCCAACCCGAACTGCCAAGCCATGTATTTCCTGTACCGGAATCAAGCATCCTAGGACCGGTTCCTGGCTATCAGCCATCTTCAGCCAGGATAGCTTGACTCCAGTGGTGTGGAGAGCATGGGACTCACGTCTGAGCATACCCATCCCGCTCGGGTGACAAGTGCAAAACAACAGTCGATGGACAGAATGCAGAACAATGTCATACATTCACCCCAGTACAGAGATCTGGGCCTAAATCCATCGTTTTTTTGCACTCCACACCACCCCAGTTCAGACATGGCCATATGCAAATCAGCCTTGACCCTGTGCCTCATGGGAACAGTCCAGCCAGAGCTGCCAAGCCATGTCTTTCCTGGACCGGAATCAAGCATCCTAGGACAGGTTTCTGGCTATCAGCCGTCTTCAGCCAGGATAGCTTGACTCCAGTGGTGTGGAGAGCATGGGACTCACATCTGAGCATACCCATCCCACTCGGGGTGACAAATGCAAAGCAACAGTTGATGGACAGAATGCAGAACAATGTTATACATCCACCCCAATACAGAGATCTGGGCCTAAATCCATCTTTTTTTGCACTCCACACCACCCCAGTTCAGACATGGCCTTATGCAAATCAGCCTTGACCCTGTGCCTCATGGGAACAGTCCAGCCCGAACTGCCAAGCCATGTGTTTCCTGGACCGGAATCAAGCATCCTAGGACCGGTTTCTGGCTATCAGCCATCTTCAGCCAGGATAGCTTGACTCCAGTGGTGTGGAGAGCAGGGGACTCACGTCTGAGCATACCCATCCCACTCGGAGTGACAAATGCAAAACAACAGTTGATGGACAGAATGCAGAACAATGTCATACATTCACCCCAGTACAGAGATCTGGGCCTAAATCCATCGTTTTTTTGCACTCCACACCACCCCTGTTCAGACATGGCCATATGCAAATCAGCCGTGACCCTGTGCCTCATGGGAACAGTCCAGCCCCAACTGCCAAGCCATGTCTTTCCTGGACCGGAATCAAGCATCCTAGTACCGGTTTCAGGCTATCAGCCGTCTTCAGCCAGGATAGCTTGACTCCAGTGGTGTGGAGAGCATGGGACTCACGTCTGAGCATACCCATCCCACTCAGGGTGACAAATGCAAAACAACAGTTGATGGACAGAATGCAGAACAATGTCATACATTCACCCCAGTACAGAGATCTGGGCGTAAATCCATCGTTTTTTTGCACTCCACACCACCCCAGTTCAGACATGGCCATATGCAAATCAGCCTTGACCCTGTGCCTCATGGGAACATTCCAGCCCGAACTGCCAAGCCATGTCTTTCCTGGACCAGAATCAAGCATCCTAGGACCGGTTTTTGGCCATCAGCCGTCTTCAGCCAGGATAGCTTGACTCCAGTGGTGTGGAGAGCATGGGACTCACGTCTGAGCATACCCATCCCACTCGGGGTGACAAATGCAAAACAACAGTTGATGGACAGAATGCAGATCAATGTTATACATTCACCCCAACACAGAGATCTGGGCCTAAATCCATCGTTTTTTTGCACTCCACACCACCCCAGTTCAGACATGGCCATATGCAAATCAGCCTTGACCCTGTGCCCCATAGGAACAGTCCAGCCCGAACTGCCAAGCCATGTCTTTCCTGGACTGGAATCAAGCATCCTAGGACCGGTTTCTGGCTATCAGCCATCTTCAGCCAGGATAGCTTGACTCCAGTGGTGTGGAGAGCATGGGACTCACGTCTGAGCATACCCATCCCACTCGGGGTGAGAAATGCAAAACAACAGTTGATGGACAGAATGCAGAACAATGTCATACATTCACCCCAGTACTGAGATCTGGGCCTAAATCCATCGTTTTTTTGCACTCCACACCACCCCAGTTCAGACATGGCCATATGCAAATCAGCCTTGACCCTGTGCCTCATGGGAACAGTCCAGCCCGAACTGCCAAGCCATGTCTTTCCTGGACCGGAATCAAGCATCCTAGTACCGGTTTCTGTCTATCAGCCGTCTTCAGCCAGGATAGCTTGACTCCAGTGGTGTGGAGAGCATGGGACTCACGTCTGAGCATACCCATCCCACTCGGGGTGACAAGTGCAAAACAACAGTTGATGGACAGAATGCAGAACAATGTTATACATTCACCCCAATACAGAGATCTGGGCCTAAATCCATCGTTTTTTTGCACTCCACACCACCCCAGTTCAGACATGGCCTTATGCAAATCAGCCTTGACCCTGTGCCTCATGGGAACAGTCCAGCCCGAACTGCCAAGCCATGTCTTTCCTGGACCGGAATCAAGCATCCTAGGACCGGTTTCTGGCTATCAGCCATCTTCAGCCAGGATAGCTTGACTCCAGTGGTGTGGAGAGCAGGGGACTCACGTCTGAGCATACCCATCCCACTCGGGGTGACAAATGCAAAACAACAGTTGATGGACAGAATGCAGAACAATGTCATACATTCACCCCAGTACAGAGATCTGGGCCTAAATCCATCATTTTTTTGCACTCCACACCACCCCAGTTCTGACATGGCCATATGCAAATCAGCATTGACCCTGTGCCTCATGGGAACATTCGAGCCCGAACTGCCAAGCCATGTCTTTCCTGGACCAGAATCAAGCATCCTAGGACCGGTTTCTGGCCATCAGCCGTCTTCAGCCAGGATAGCTTGACTCCAGTGGTGTGGAGAGCATGGGACTCACGTCTGAGCATACCCATCCCACTCGGGGTGACAAATGAAAAACAACAGTTGATGGACAGAATGCAGAACAATGTTATACATTCACCCCAACACAGAGATCTGGGCCTAAATCCATCGTTTTTTTGCACTCCACACCACCCCAGTTCAGACATGGCCATATGCAAATCAGCCTTGACCCTGTGCCTCATAGGAACAGTCCAGCCCGAACTGCCAAGCCATGTCTTTCCTGGACTGGAATCAAGCATCCTAGGACCGGTTTCTGGCTATCAGCCACCTTCAGCCAGGATAGCTTGACTCCAGTGGTGTGGAGAGCATGGGACTCACGTCTGAGCATACCCATCCCACTCGGGGTGACAAATGCAAAACAACAGTTGATGGACAGAATGCAGAACAATGTCATACATTCACCCCAGTACAGAGATCTGGGCCTAAATCCATCGGTTTTTTGCACTCCACACCACCCCAGTTCAGACATGGCCATATGCAAATCAGCCTTGACCCTGTGCCTCATGGGAACAGTCCAGCCCGAACCGCCAAGTCATGTCTTTCCTGGACCGGAATCAAGCATCCTAGTACCGGTTTCTGTCTATCAGCCGTCTTCAGCCAGGATAGCTTGACTCCAGTGGTGTGGAGAGCATGGGACTCACGTCTGAGCATACCCATCCCACTCGGGGTGACAAATGCAAAACAACAGTTGATGGACAGAATGCAGAACAATGTCATACATTCACCCCAGTACAGAGATCTAGGGCTAAATCCATCGTTTTTTTGCACTCCACACACCCCAGTTCAGACATGGCCATATGCAAATCAACCTTGACCCTGTGTCTCATGGGAACATTCCAGCCCGAACTGCCAAGCCATGTCTTTACTGGACCGGAATCAAGCATCCTAGGACCGGTTTTTGGCTATCAGCCGTCTTCAGCCAGGATAGCTTGACTCCAGTGGTGTGGAGAGCATGGGACTCACGTCTGAGCATACCCATCCCACTCGGGGTGACAAATGCAAAACAACAGTTGATGGACAGAATGCAGAACAATGTCATACATTCACCCCAGTACAGGGATCTGGGCCTAAATCCATCGTTTTTTTGCACTCCACACCACCCCAGTTCAGACATGGCCATATGCAAATCAGCCTTGACCCTGTGCCTCATGGGAACAGTCCAGCCTGAGCTGCCAAGCCATGTTTTTCCAGGACCGGAATCAAGCATCCTAGGACGGGTTTCTGGCTATCAGCCGTCTTCAGCCAGGATAGCTTGACTCCAGTGGTGTGGAGAGCATGGGACTCACGTCTGAGCATACCCATCCCACTCGGGTGACAAATGCAAAACAACAGTTGATGGACAGAATGCACAACAATGTTATACATTCACCCCAATACAGAGATCTGGGCCTAAATCCATCGTTTTTTGCACTCCACACCACCCCAGTTCAGACATGGCCATATGCAAATCAGCCTTGACCCTGTGCCTCATGGGAACAGTCCAGCCCGAACTGCCAAGCCATGTCTTTCCTGGACCGAAATCAAGCATCCTAGGACTGGTTTCTGGCTATCAGCCATCTTCAGCCAGGATAGCTTGACTCCAGTGTTGTGGAGAGCAGGGGACTCACGTCTGAGCATACCCATCCCACTCGGGGTGACAAATGCAAAACAACAGTTGATGGACAGAATGCAGAACAATGTCATACATTCACCCCAGTACAGAGATCTGGGCCTAAATCCATCGTTTTTTTGCACTCCACACCACCCCAGTTCAGACATGGCCATATGCAAATCAGCCTTGACCCTGTGCCTCATGGGAACAGTCCAGCCCGAACTGCCAAGCCATGTCTTTCCTGGACCGGAATCAAGCATCCTAGTACCGGTTTCTGGCTATCAGCCGTCTTCAGCCAGGATAGCTTGACTCCAGTGGTGTGGAGAGCATGGGACTCACGTCTGAGCATACCCATCCCACTCGGGGTGACAAATGCAAAACAACAGTTGATGGACAGAATGCAGAACAATGTCATACATTCACCCCAGTACAGAGATCTGGGCCTAAATCCATCGTTTTTTTGCACTCCACACCACCCCAGTTCAGACATGATCATATGCAAATCAGCCTAGACCCTGTGCCTCATGGGAGCAGTCCAGCCCGAACTGCAAAGCCATGTCTTTCCTAGACCGGAATCAAGCATCCTAGGACCGGTTTCTGGCTGTCAGCCGTCTTCAGCCAGGATAGCTTGACTCCAGTGGTGTGGAGAGCATGGGACTCACGTCTGAGCATACCCATCCCACTCGGGGTGACAAATGCAAAACAACTGTAGTTGGAGTTGCAGAGTCAGTATTTGAGCTAGAAAGGTTGGAATCCTACATAGTTCCTCAACTAAACAAATTTCTGCAAGGAGCTCAAATGTCCTATCAGGGGCCACACTAAAAAGGAAGAGCTCCAAATGGCTCTGAGGGCCTGGTCAGAAGCAAACAAGGCTGCACAGAGGATGATAATAATGATGTGGAAGTAGAGGAGTGGAGTCTGCAGTGGAATGTTGTAGATAATGATGCGCCTGGGTGGAAGGCAACTTCCAGGGCAAGCAACAGTGTTTCTTCTTTAGCTCTGTCCCCAGAGGAGCTGGAGGACAGGCGAGAGAGCAGGAGGCATCAATATGAGCTTGAAAGGTTTAGGATGCATTATAAAAGAGAGCTCCAAAAGGATGCATTGGCTGTAGAGGAAAGAAAATTGATGCTTGTTCAAGAGGTAAGCTTAAAGGAGTGAGACATGAAGGCCAGGCCCAGCACAGATGGTGGCAGCGGTTCATCCATGCAATCTGAGAAAGTGGTGCACTGGCCAAAGCATGTAGAGAAAGAGTATAACAAGGGGGATGACATCCAGAGATGGTTTCAGGGCTATGAGGCAGCGCTTCACATGAATACCATCTCTGAGGAGAATTGGGGGGCAGGGATATGGAATCACTTCACAGAGGAGGGAAGGGATGCACTGTTAGCCTTAGGGGTGCACAAGACCTCACCTACCCTGAAATGAAGGCAGCCCTCCTTACTTGGTATGGTCTTAGCCATGAGGAGCTGCTACCTGGTGGGGGTTGTGGAGTGGGGCGAAAAACCAAGAAAGAAGGACTTACCTGTAATGGCTTATGTCCGGCTCTCCTCCGTCCTCTACCTTCTACTTGTCTCCGGTTCCAGTCAGTAGCAGGCACAGGCACCTCAGGGAAAATCACAACGCTGCAATGAATGACATTGACAACCCTCTCAGACATTTGAACCACACATTTTCTCTGTCTTGGAGTGCCTTATATTTCATCTAGACATTCTGTTTTCTTTCACTTCTTTCCAACTTTTGTATTTGTCTTTGAGGGCATAGCTGGGCAAAATGCATTGCATTATTATGAGTCTAGATAACTCCCTAAGGAACATACATTAGATCACCACAAGATATATAGGCACCTAACCTATGATTTCAGCAGCATCAATGAATTCCCAGTCAGAATGTGTGCATGATTGTGCTTTGATTCATTCATAGTTTTAGGTAAGAGGAAGGGTATCATAAGGCAATATTTCAATGGGCACCAAGGATTACTCATGTAGGTAAGACATAACCAGAAATAGTGTTGAATGGGGGCAAACGTATGGGGCTACAATTTGGTGTGGGCAATACATTCCGCTCCACCTGCAGAGAACACAGAGATTTGCCCAGGCCACATTAGAGTAAGGTGGAGTTCTTCCAAAAGTCCACCAACAAACATGTAGCACAGTTTTTTCTCACCCGTGGCTTGCCAACATTAGGTTAGCAAGTGCGAGTGAGAATTGGTGCCCCTCCCAGGACCTCCGCAACAATTCGGCTCCTACTTCTACCTGAAGATAAAGAACCTCCACGACAACTCCAACGACCACACACCAGACCCCACAGCCAGCCCGCCCAGCTGCAACACCAGCCAGACCAACATTTCCGCCTGAACACCGATCACGACCGAGAAGACCACTGCAACCATGAAAGGCATCCATTCCGGAGCCCACTTGGACCCCTGCCCACTCCACATATACCACAGAGCCGCCACCACCACCGCACACATATTACAACGCGCCATCAACACCACCTTCCAGACCGGCTTCTTCCCCGATGACTGGAAATGCGCAGAATACAGGCCGTTGCTCAAGAAGCCCTCAGCAAACCCGACAGACCTCAAGAACAGACCTCAAGAGCTACCGGCTCATCTCGCTCATCCCTTTTGCAGCTAAAGTCGCCAAGAAGATGGTCAATGCAGAACTGCAAATGGATCCCCACAAGGCAAGGAAGACAGTCACCTATGCACTCATCACCAGCCGGCTGGACTACGGAAATGCCCTCTACGCTGGCTTCAACAAATCCCTACTCCACAAGCTCCAGACAATACAGAGCACCAACGTCAGACTCATCCTCGGGGTCCTTCGACACAAACACATCAGCCAACACCTACGCAAGCTCCACTTGTTCCCAGTTGAGAAAAGAGTCACCTTCAAAATACCTACGCCTACAAATGCCTACACAACACCGGACCCCAATACCTCAATGACAGAATGTCCTCCATGTGCCCAAACGCAACACACGCTCCACCAACCCCCTTCTCCACCAACCTCCTACTCGCTAAAATCCTGCGCATCTGCAGAGCAGGGGTAAGATCCTTCTCCTACATCGCGGGCAAGCCTGGAACGACCTCCCCACTGACAACAGACGTGCTCCCTCCCTGAAAACCTTCAAGACGGTTCTGAAGACCTGGCTCTTCGACTGATACAGGACTGCTGACCCCCCAGCACCTTGAGACCCTCACTTGTGAGTAGTGCGCCTATAATTCCCTGATTGATCAATTGATTAGTGCGATTCTCTATCGCTAGGATGGCACCCAGCGAGATTTTCTCAATGCGGGGGTTGGGGGCAGTTGCGACTATTTGTGGTGAGGAAGCTGCTCACTCATGTTGAAAATCAACTTGAGGGGCAGCAAAGAAGGAGCACCCTCTTGCAAGCAACGTGGTACAGTTTGCGCTGATTTAGCAGCATGGAACAAGTTCCCGGTGCTAAAAATTAGCAGGATGTGACAATTTTGCCCACTCGCACAACTCTGCGGAATCTCGCGGAGTCTTTATGTAACTCAGCGGAATTCCACAGAGTGAAACTCTGCGAGTTCAGCCTACCCCTTGGTGTGATATTTAAGCCCATCATTAAAGCCCACCATCAGCTTGTATATAAGGAATAAAATAAATGCTTCAATAGAACATCACACTTACCCAGCAATCACCTTCTTTTTCAATGAATCCGAAGCATTATTTGGGGGGAAGAAATCTGCTATGAGTTATAAATATTTTTGTTCTGGTTCATGTGGACCTCTATGTATTTTTGGGGTTGAAGGTGTGTAGGGCATGGATGGGAGTTAAGCTCTGGTACACAGGTGGGGGATGTCAACTAAAGTTAACGTTGATTTCACTTTTTAGGTCTCGCGACCTATCGATGCGCGCAAGCGCATTGAGGGAGCGAGAATTCAAGTGCTCAAAAAACTCGTGAAACCAAGGGTTTCACGAATGCGGTTTTCTTTAAGTGCACGTGAATCACGTGAGCAAACAAGCACGCGCATTCACGGCCGCACAGCACATCAAAGGGCTTCGCCCAGCGTGCGCTCTGCGGCTTCTCCTCCCCTAACACGCTATCTCAGCTCTCCTGCCCCCGGCCGCACAGCACATCAAAGGGCTTCGCCCAGCGTGCGCTCTGCGGCTTCTCCTCCCCTCCGGCCATTTGCCACACTCCTTGATTTTCTGCCTCCGACCCCAGCACTTCTGGGCTCGTCCAGGCAGTGAGGGAATGGAATAAAAACAAGCACTGGCGTTGCCAATAGGTCTCGCATTAGGAAAGTTTATGTCATTTACAATACCAATAGGTTAAACTTTCCTAATGCGAGACCTATTGGCAACGCCAGTGCTTGTTTATAGTTTTGTACAACCATCACTATTAGACCCCAGATCTTTCTCAATTTTTACTTTACCTTTACAGTACATTTCAATGTTGTTTTCATTAAATGATTGACTCTTTCTTTTTTGCTTGTTTGGGTTCTTCACTTTGGCTAACGGTAAGGTGTATTTACTAGCCTCACTCAAGATTTTCCCCTAGGGAGGGGTCCCCTAACCTATCCGGGAGGATATATTTCTCAACTCTGCACATTGTCCTAGGGCTGTAGATGTGGTCATTCCCAACTGAACTTAGATCATGTTGACTTATATGAGACGGTGTCAAATGGAAACGGAAAGTCCTTCAGACTAATATTACCTTTATACCACTAAGAGTCGAAAAGCAGACATGCACAGGTGATAATTGCTTATCATTCCTCTCAGATACAAGGCTCAGTGGAAACTAAGGCTGGCAGTAGAAGACTCACACTATAAGAAATAGGGCTGTTGGTTGAGTGGGTGTAACACTACTAAAGCAACAATCGCAATCCTTTTCAGGGAGAGCTACAAAAGCCACTAAAGTAACCCTTGCTTCACTTTCAGGAAACGGGGCACAAAAGCAGCCAGGCTTAACTTAGAGGCTCTGTGTAAAGTATTTATGTAGCACATAAAACAGTAATAAAGTGAAAACAAAGAAAACAAAAACCAAAAAAACTATTTAGAAAAATAGGATAAATTGTAGTAAATATGATGACACCAAAACAACTTAAATCCAATCAGTTGAGCCCAGTTATGAATTTTCAAAGTTTAAAGTGAAATGAGCACAGAAATTAGAAAAGTGTCAACCGTGGGTACCTGGTCATGCAAGATTATTGCTAAGTAAAAATGTTAAGGCTGGCCACGATGGAGAGTAGATTAGATACATGAGGTGGATTGGGCCCATTACTGGATTACCTTCTGACTTGGAAGAAAGGTTGAAGAAACATTCATGAGAAGGTAAAGTTGAGCAGGGCCGGGTAGCCGGCGGTGTCTGAGGAGGAGGCGTCCTCATCGGGGATCTCCTCTACGGAGCTGCAGTTAAGATGTGTACCTTAGGACTCCACAAGGCTGGATACCTTCAATGAGAGGTCCCACTGAATATAATTTGGTGCTGTGGAGAACATAGTGGGAGCTACTGTGGAGTCAGGCCAACCAGCGATGCTCCCTGGGTGGATCGGCAGCAGGTAGGTAACATTCTTCTGTCAGTTCTCAGGACACTTCTTGGTGAAAATCTGTGTTAGAAATTGGGTTTCTAGTTCACAGAGACAAAATTCTTTGAGCTGGACCACAGGTTCCATCTCAAAATCCTTCTTTGCAGATGCTGCTTACCCAGATAGAGACATGATTTTAAGAAAAAATAAAAATGCCTGTCAGGAAAAATTGAAAAGGATTCAAATTGGTCTAGATATGCAGTAGTAGTGTACACTAAGTCATGGTATGGCATGGCACAATCACAAGTCCTATCCTCACCGCTGATCCTCAAAGTAAGAAATCGATTTTCTGGTTGGCAGAGCTATGCACCCTGTCCAAGCAGGAACCTCAATCCTAGTCAGATACACACCATAAGTTAACCCGTGCTCAACTTCTGGTAGCTTGAGGCAGAGCAGTCAGGCTTAACTTACTTAAGAGGCAATGTGTGAAATATTTGTACAACACTTCAAACAGTAACACATTTAAACCACCACAAAAAGCTCCAAATCATTTTAGAAAAAAGAGATAAATAAAACATGACCAAAAATGACCAAAATACAATGAGTAAAAGTCGAGATATGAATTTTTAAAGATTAAATGTAAAAATAGCACCTTTGGGGGGTTGAGGTGGACCAGGACAAAATCAAGAGTTCAGGCTGATAGTGATGGATTGCTGACCGGATATAAGAGCCACACAAGGCCTGCTGTACAAAATACATTGATCCTGGTCGCAACAGCAAGTTGCGGGGTACAGCCGAGTGATGCCTCGATGTCGATCCCATAGTTGAGCTGATGAGTGGATTTTCTTACTGCAGCAGTCGCAATACATCGCACACTTTCCACACATCAGCTCCCGTTATTTCATATGAACAAGCCTTATAAGGACATATCTCTAAATAGGGACAGAATGCCTTGTAGGGACATCACACCTTATAAGGACTGCAGCCTTTTATGGACTAAACCTTTCACCTAGTTCCATGCTCAGGGTGGGTTTTTCCCAATTGATATTGCTAAGACGTCATCCTTAGCACATATGAATAGTCAATGAGTACACTCTCCGGGAGGTATACTTCACCTCTCCCATCGAAGCACAAGGTTTAATCCCCAACGTCATCCTTATACTGAACAATGGGTAACACACGTACATAGACTGTATAAATACAACAACTCTTGCTATCAGAAAGCAGGAGGGAACCGAGACTTCGAGACCGACACACTGACCAGAGACACCGCAGCTCCGGCATGCCATCGCTCCAGCCTACAGTAGTCTAACGATCCCTTGCGGGGTGTCCAGTTCAAGTCCAGGATGAAGTCCCACACTCTCCCTATTCAGGTATGGGGTTTTGACTAAATCCTAGTGGGATTCTTGGCTCATAGGCTCTTAGGCTTAGGCTCTGTAGCACCTACTTACATGCTAGGTACACTTAGGTACATCTAGTCAGGCATCTTAGGAGTACGCATTTTTTTTATAAATGCATTTCAAATTCCTGTATGTGTTCATGAATATTGTAAAATGGTAGAACAATACTATTTTTTTTTTCACTGTACTGCTGGGTCTATATCTCTGCTACTGTGTTACAGTCGTAACAGCGCACTTATCCTACATGAGAAGAACAAAAGGACAATAAATTCCTATTGTAAACACGCTCGGTTCTGTCTTCTCTGTATCTCTATGAGAACAAAACAAGCATACACGAGTGACTGGGTGAAAAGTAGTATATTGTTTTCACGAGTCTGAGGTTATTGTGTTCTAAGGTTGCCAAAAACTAATCTCTCTGATAACAGGAGATTCTAGTGGCACTGCAAGCTAGCTAATGCAAACCATAGGCTAACATATGCGGCGGGTTTATGGGGTGTCAGTCTGCCCTCAGACCCACAGTATATGTTATCCGTAAGCAGCGTAGGCCCTGCATGACAGTGTTCTATTGGGACTACACTACACAGCGGTTCCGATGACGATGCACCGAAAGGAGTAGGTTCTGTAGATGACACACCAGAATTCTCCAAGCAGTCCAGGGGATGCGTCAAACTTCCTGCAGTGGCCGCAATGCAGCAATTATGATGCGTCGGGTCTGTAGGTGAAGTGGTGGTTCTGAGTGCGATGCGCCGATTCTGCTTCCTCAACCGTGTTGATGCATCTGTTCTGTTTCCTGCAGACAGGAGATGCATCAGTTCGACTAGAGCAAGCACTTGGGCCCACTTCCAATGGACCAGGCAAAGGAGCAGGTGGTGCGACTTTCAAATCCCTGAGTTTGAGAAACAGGAGGCAAGCCAACAATCCCTTTGAGATCACTCTGGGTTCAAACAGAGTCCAGTTCTTCCTCAGCAGGGGCAGATGGTAGCAGACATCAGGGCAGCACAGCAGAAAAACAGTTCTTCTAGAGCAGCAGAGTGACAATCCTTGTAATTGCACAGCAGTCCTTCTGTCTGACAAGGTTTCTTTACAGGTGCAGAAATTTCTGATTTGGTGGAGTCAGAGACCCGGTACTTATTCCCAGTTGTTCCTTTAAATTGGACAGGACTTCCAAGAGGGACTTTAAAGTGCACAGAGGTCCTACCTTCCCAGTCCTGGCTCCAGACTCACTACAGGGGGGGTATGCAACCCGTTTTGTGGAGACAGGACCCAGCCCATTCAGGTGTTTCAGCTTCCCCTTCCCATCTTGCCCAGGATGACCCATCAAAATGCAGATGGCAGCTCAGTCACGACTAACCTTCTTTTGTGTATTGTTGTATAGAGGGAATGTACAAAGTCCAAGTGTCATCCACCCCAAAGGTGTATTGGAGACAGGCCGCAGACACAAAGAGTTTTAAGAGAAGAAATGCAATCTTTCTAACAGAAGAATGTCTAAAATAATAATGTTAACTCCTACTTTAACAGCAAAGAGGATTTATCATTATTATTCTAATGTTAACCTATGAGAGGTGTTGGCCTCACATTAGTGAACAAAATGAAATCTAACTGTTGTTTCACTACCAGAATACATACAATGTAAGTGAAAATGTCCTACCTTTTACTTACACTGTACCTTCCCTATGGGTCATCTAGAGCCTACTTTAAGGGTGTGTTATCTATGCTACTATTATAAAGGAAGAACTTTGCACCTTTGAGGCGGGTAAACTCGGGAACCACAGTGCCAATCCACACACCCGATACATCATTGTAATCGTCAGGGTGTTCAGATGGACATAGGCTATGTAAAGTATAAAAATATGCATTATTTAAAAAATGAACATTAAAAAAAAAGTAGTCCCTTCGAAGTAGTGCCGGCCGCGACCTGCGTGCTGACGTCAGGAGCGCGGGGAGGAGCGGCGTCCAGGAACGCGAGGAGGAGCGGCGGACATGGCGCGGGGGAGGAGCGGTGACGAACGGCGGAATGGCAGTGAGGACCGGCGGACAGGCGGGAGGAGCGGTAAGCGGCGAGGAGCGGTGAAATGAGAAGAGCGGGGGAGGAGCGGCGGCTGAGGTAAGGCTCCGGGCAGGCGGGGGTCTTGGCAGGCGGGGGTCGGGGAGGGCGGGGGCCTGGGCTGCTTGACAATGTCGGGGCGGGCGGGGGGCCGGGTTGCTGCACAATGTGCGGTGAAATGAGGAGCGCGGGGGAGGAGCGGCGGCTAAGGTAAGGCTCCGGGCAGGTGGGGGTCGGGGCAGGCGGGGGTAGGGGCAGGCGGGGGACGGGGCGGGCGGGGGCCCGGCCTGCTTGACAATGTCGGGGCGGGTGGGGGGCCGGGCTGCTGCACAATGTCGGGGCGGGCGGGGGTCGGGGAAGCCTGGTTGCTCCCGGACAAGGTCGGGACGGGCTGCTAGTATGTAATAAAGGGGGAGTTCAAGTCTTAGGAAGGGGTTTAAAAAGGTGAGTCTAAATGGCAGTGTAAACTGCACACACAGGCTCTGTAGAGGCAGGTCTGAGACATGTTTAAAGGGATACTTATGTGGGCGGTACAATAAGTGCTGCAGGCCTACGATTAGCAATCAATTCACAGTCCCTGGGCACATATAGTGCACTTTACTAGGGACTTATAGGTAAATTAAATATGTCAAAAGTGGATAAGCCAGTGTTATCACATTTTAGGGAGAGAGCACATGCACTTCAGCCCTAGTTAGCATTGCTAAAATGCCTTGAGTCCTAAAGCCAAAAAAAGTAGGTCATAACAATAAGAGGAGAACGTAAATGTTTGGGGTGATCCTTGATAGAGGGATTTTTTTCCAACAGTTTTTCTTAGGTCTACCTTTTGGGGTTAGAAAGGAGCATCACCTTTACCTTCACAACCGAGGGCCCTGGACTGGAGGGGTGCGACTCTGGGGGGCTAGGACTCACTCCAGCAAAGTGCTGGGTTCATGGTCTCTGGACCTTGTTATGTCACTGTAGCTCACCGGGGAGGCCATACAACTAGCCATTGGAGTCACTCTGGTAGTCCTGGTCTCAAGCAGTCCTCTGGTGAGCAGGGTAACCCTCAAGCAACATAGGAGTCCTCTGGTAGCATCAGAGCAGTCCCATGAGGTACACGGTGGGCCTCTAGAAGCAGGAGAATCCTGTGGGTGTCCAAGGCTGTCTTTCTGAAGCCTTCCATCGGTCCAAAAGTCTATAGGTCTGAGGTCCAATATTTATGCGTAGTGCCAGCCTTTGAAGAAGGGGACGGTTCTAGACTTCCCCCACATCTGGTTCTGGAACGTTCCTTCCATCCCGTGTCAAGGCTCATAGAAGTCAATGGTAACAAAAAACTAGTGTTAGGATTCTTTATGTGTGCTGTAAGCAAGCCTCTTTGAAGTGCAAGTGGGGCAGGGAATAGCTCCACCCCCACACACCCTACCACAGTGGCCCATCCAACCAACACCTATGCCCTTCATCTGGGAGGAATACACACAGCCTAACAGCAGAGTCATGTGAACCAGGACATTGGCAGAATGTATCAAATGGTTAGGACAAGAAAATTCCAACTTTCCAAACGTAGCTTTTTCAGGATTGTGACTAAAAATTCAACTTTATCAATAAAGAGGATTTTATATTACAATTCATTTGAGATCAAACATGACATTTATTACCTATTCCCAATCAAATGTTAGCACCAATTAAATGTAAAAAGGCAACCCACTGTCTTCCTATGGGTGTGGTAGGCATTAAGTTAGTGAAAGAACACATTTAGGAGTTTTTAACTAGCAGGACATAGAAAAATTAAAAATGTGTCCTACTTTTTAAATACAATGCACCCTATTCTCTGGACTGTTTAAGGCCTACCTTAGAAGTGACTCAGGTAGATTAAAAAGGAAGGTTTAGGCCAGGCAACATTTGTATTTTGCCACGTGAATAGGCAGTTAAAAGGTGCTCTCCAGGCTGCAATGGCAGGCTTAAGACATGTTTTAATTTTAAAGTGCTACTTTAGTGAGTGGCACAATTGGTGATGTAGGCCTTGAGTACATATAGTTCAATATATGAGGCACCATAAGTAAATTAAATGTGCCAATCAGCTGTAGGTACATTTTACAATGTTTTTAAACATTGGGGCTGCACCCCCTCCACCCCAGGGGGTTGGGGGTGCAGCCGAGCTTTTTACCAGGGCTGGTTTCAGACGATTTTGTTACAGGGGCCAATATTGCAGCTATGCTGCAAAAATGGCCCTCTAACAAAAACGCCCTCCCCAGGGGCCCAAAACCGGCCCCTGCCCTGGCGGTCCACAGCTGAAATGCCCGGTGCCCTCTTTGGCCAGTCAGGCCCTGATTAAGGTTGGCGTGCCCCCTCAACTTTGGAGAAACTGTCCTAGTTGGAATGCTTCTGGGACGCTCCTGTGACTTGAGTGAAAAATTCCACACATGGCACACAGAAATAATGGCCCTATTTAAAAACACTGGTTGCATGGGGCTTGTTGCTTGTACAACTGACCAGAAACTTCTCTTTGCTGAGTTCCTAGTAGACGCTAGAAGGACAGCACAAACTCCAAGACAGCAGTAATATCAGTAGTGGCAATGGAATCTCTCATGAGCACTGTCTGCCGCAGGTCCGTCAGGTCCGCCAATGTCTCAGCTGAATTATTTGCAGAAATGTACTCTGTGTGCACCAACCTTTCTTGGTTCAATAACTGGCTGGAATCTGCTCAGAAAAGAATGAATCTGCTGGAAGAAAGCATAGGTTCAAATTCAGACTATGGTGAAGACTAGAGGTAGGCATAACTCGTGTAATGCTGTGTAGCATAATCAGGAGCAATTTGTCAAGATTCCTCGCAAGTCATGCAAGAAGATTAATTCTGCATTTGGCTCTATTTTTGCAAAAATGCCTCCTTACGTCCAAAATGGACTCAAAGAAGGAATTTGCACCAAGAAATCGTGCTAAATGAAATAGAACATGAATAGCAATGCAGCAGCTGTTCACACTTGCTAAATGTAGAATTGGAGTAGAATTTTCCACCAACTTACTCCGGGCATTTAGTAATAGTTTTGTAGTGGAAAAATCCCATCTCACACCAAAATTAGATGCAAGCATGTATTTTGCGCTAGTAAAAATGCACTAAATGCAGAATTTGTAAGTAATTGCTCATGATTACGCTTGCTAAATATGCTTTCAGGTTAGGATTTTTTTCCTCGAAATTACTCTAAACTACGTATGTGGGCCTAATCAGGTTATTATCAATAATTCTATGCCAAAGAGTAACTCAGAATTGCTGAAATTAGTTTGATTACTCCACAACAAATATGTTGATTGATTGATTGATTGAGGATAATTGAAATTAATCCAAGGCCAAGTGTCACAGAAAAGTCAGAAAAAAAGGTCATGGAAGTTTAGATAAAGTTATCCCATGTATCCTGGGAATATTATTCTCTCTGGAATTCCAAGAATCCCTTTGTGTTGGTCTCCATCACTCCCAGCTGGATAGCAGACCCTGCCTATAATCCAATGCTTTTTACAACATCAGCAAACCAAAAAGATACTAGATGCGGCCAAACTAAAGAAAGACCTTGCATTGCTGCTGACTACTCAACTGAAACCAGTGTCAGGAGAAATTCCAAGCCCTTCAACCCTGTTGTCACTGAAGCAAAATCAAATTTGGTATAATGGATCCGGCCTTAATGATTATTAATCAAAGACAACAGAATAGGGTAAACTTTATGACCTGGAAAATGTCAACACTCCCTAGACATGTCAGGCATGGGTGTGACTTTGTCAGCAAAGTCTACCTCTCCATAAAGTGTAGACAATCACCAGGGTATCACTGTAACAACATGCGGGATAGCCAGGGATTCATGATAGAGACAGCCTCAATCAAATTGTTGACAAACTGAGCTCTGCAAGAGACAAATTGGGATCCCCACTGACATTTGCAATGAAAAAACAAGCAGGAGAAGACTTAGGGCCTCATTAGGATGTTGGTGGGACAGCCAACAACAGGCTGATTGTGCATGTTCCACCGCCATCCAGGTAATCGGCCAACCGCTTGGATCGGGGGGGGGGGGGGGGAGAGACCGCCTTAAAAGGATCAAGTTAATCAATACTAGACAGCCCAGAGAGGTTTGAACGGAATTGAAAAACCCATAAGACATCGGTCCCTTGAACAAACTGATGTGCTTAATGTAAAATATAAGGTTCGAATATAACACAATTTTAATCACCTCACTTCATGTAATTTGTCTTTTGACTCTCCATTGCTTTGACATATGAGAAATTACACCATAAAAAGCATTATAATATCATTAAAGATCTGTTTCATTCGATCCCATAATTCATTTTAGGACACACAAGGCAAAGGAACAAACAAAATTTCAACATATTTCCAATGTAATAAAATATTCATATTACGTCTCGATTGGAAAGACTTGGAAGAAAGGTATGGAACTTACAATTGATATAAATTCTCATAATTTACCTTATTATAAAATAAGCCACCCCTCTGCAGACCTCAGAATAAGCTTTAAGCTTAAAAACAAATTAAAGACAGGAGATTTAGCAAATGCTTTGGAATTAGTGTGGTAAAGGGTTGTGAGTCATATCATCGGCACAGATGATGTATACATGCAAATAATATTATTCGGTTGAAATTAAATGAAGGAATATTGGTTCTCAGTTCAGCACAAGAAATGTTATGATGTTTAACAAAAATTGACAGTCATAATGTGATTTTGTGGAGTTTTTTGTTTATAATTATGTGGTACATAATATATATTCAGTCTGGCAAAAGAAAATTAGTCTGCCAAAAATTAGCTGTCAATTGTGTGTACATAATACATAATTGTTTATTTGCCCAAAATGAGTTTCACTATTTGTGAAAATTAGGAATTTAGAATATTATTTATAAGAACATTAATTTTGCATTAAAAAATGATGTGTATGCAGACTGATTTAGTACATGAAATATCATTGTTAAAAAAAAATTGGGCCGAGACATTTTGAACTAAAAATGATAGGTTTTGTTGATAATTCGTGATGAACCATTTGTATCAAAAGTTATTTAAGGAGTTTTTTCTCCATCTTGAAAATGACGGGACACATTTTTCTGTTCTGAGCAACAAACATATGTTAGATACAATTTTCCCACAGAAGTGGTAGGTGTGGTGATATATTGCACCAGCCTCCATCCTTGTATAAATGTTTTATTATGATATCTTATGACTAAGACCACCGAGCCGAAACATAACTAGAAAAGAATAAGACAAAGATACAGCACGCCTAAAGGGCACATTTTCTCCTGAGGAAATAGCACAGGCGCTATTAGAACTTCCAAGAAGTCGATCTCCTTTTGAATTCCTATGAGAATTCTACAAGAAACAATTAATAATCCATCTAATCCAAGCTGTCTTCAAAGAGGCTGAAACAACACACTCATTAGGATACATGTCCAACAGGGCTACCTTTTCCCATAATTTCAATAGCTGGAAGAGATATTGCTGTTTTTCTCTGCCTCTTGAGTAGATTTGCTAATCGAGTGGCAGCTTTCTCAGCGTCACAACCTGCCGCGACAGCCCGCATTGGGAGATACCGCAAGGAGGCATTCTAGCACCTAAAAATTGTGCTAGGGGCTCAAATTCTTCCTCGCACTGGCCAACTTAATGCTAGCAAACCAGACATGAGATCAAAACTCCACAAGGCAGCAGTTAGCAGAGTTTTACCAGTGCGCAGCGTGGGCAAAACTCTGCGAACTCCGCTGGCAGAGCATAATTTTTCAGCATCCCTAGATAACACGACTCGAGGCCTTGATGAAAAATGACTTCCTCCAGGGGATGAATTTTAACCTCTAGAAATGTTCAGAATCCAGATCATGCAAGTTAAAGTAGCACCTTGGATAAATTATGTCCTGGGAGCGCTCCAAGTAATGATCCATAAGCAAACAAGGGAACCCTTTGACTCAGACATTAAACCATACATTTGGGGAGAAGCTAAACCCAGATGAACCCACATCTTTATGGAATCATACAACAGCTGGTGGGATACACGTACCACACATCACAATAATAATATTCCCAATTTTAATTCCGAAGCCCATATGCGTTGAGTTTGAACGCTGGGCCCTACGGTGCTCTGAGTATACATTGCTCACTCATTTTAGGAAAATACCACCCTTGAGTATCCTATATTACACTGCATTATATTCACCTAGGAGCTAAGCAATACATTGTTTAAAGTTGATCCATATGTATACATTCCCACCTTATAATGGAGAAATGGAAATTTTGAAGCTTTCCAAAGTTTATGATGGGATGCTGACGTGTTAGAAAAGAATCACTAGCACTGCATACAGTTACACGGTTGCCTGCAGAGAACTCCAGGACCATCACCTCGCGAATTATATATCCCCATCTGTCAATATCTTAAAATATGGGGCCAGTCCATGCAACCTGTCTGTTGATATACAGAGCTCTAACCTGTTGGTTGTAGGTAAATCTGTAAGAATGGAAACAAGAATTTAGTGCCCACATATCCAATACAAAGATTACTCTCATGTAGTCTGTTTTGACCTGATATGATGTTGCCAGGGAAGCCAGACTGAAATTCTTAAATTTCAAAATACTACACCTCTGATACGGGTCCACACAGAGGCTACACAAAGCAGAGATATTCTAAGTAATACCTGCAAATATGTAAAAGACAGTGATGTGACCTAGTCCATATTCTGTGCCATAAAAATAGTTTGAAACTTTAAGGCTAGACTTTATGTGCAGAATTATAAAAGCAGGTACCTTTAACATACTTTCATCTGTGCCCTAGCTGCGCTACATGATGTTGAGGATCTAACTGGACTGACACCCCACTTACAGAAGGCTGGGGACCTCCTTAGCAGCAGGTAAGATGTGCAATCACCAACACTGGTGTTAGTCAGAAGACCCTGTGGTAGATGAATGGATGACACAATTAATAAAGATTGATCACTATTATCACATTGTGTATCACATTAACACATTTTTAAACTGACTTGGGGTTACCTCCTCCACAGAGCAGAAGAATTACACAGAGACCCTGTAGCATTATCTGACGAACGAAATTGATACAACACAAACTGATATTGATAAATAACTGAACCCTATAGTAATAGAACTGGCCCTCTAAACTCCACCCATAAATACCCACCACAAGCTTTTTCCAATAATAACTAACCCTGGGCGTAGTTCGCGAAGTAGCGCTATGCGTAGCTACGCGAAGTGCACTTCGCACTATGCGAGCTACGCGTAGTACTACGCGAACTGCTTAGTACCCTGTTTGCACTGTGCAAGATGCCATTTTCAATGATTGCACAGTGTGGACAAGCATCCGGCACTGTGCAATCATTGAAAACAGCATCTTGCACAGTGCAAGCTGTAGTTTTCTGCCGTTCAAGTAGATTTTTACTCGAGCGGCAGCTTTCTCAACGTGGACTGGTAGTTTCTCATCGCGAACGGTCGCGAGCATACCTGACCTCGGTAAACAACCTTTACAACGTGGTCAAAACACCGCAGTGCCATCACAACGCAGATTCTACAAAGCAAGTCGTTACCACGACTTGCACTGGTGGGTGCTCTAGACTAAGTAATAGTAGATTTACTATTCCAACACCATCCCTACTGTACGTAGGCTGGAGTTGGATTAGTAAATCATACTATTCCTAAGTCCAGCACCCTACAGCGCAAGTCGTGGTAACGACTTGCGTTGTAAAAGCTGCGTTGTGATGTACCGCGATCATTTTGATCGCGTGGTAACATCATACATCGGCGACCACTTGCAATGAGAAACATGACTTCCCGGCGTTGAGAATCTCGCCGGGAGGTTTATTTTCCACGCTCGCGATTGGCAACTTCATATTGCTGATCGAGAACGAGGAAAAAAGTCTTGCCGGGATGTCATTATGCTTGCTTGCGGTCGCCAACTTGACGTTGAGGACCGCAAGCAAGCAAAAAATTACCGCTGCACTACGCTACGCGTGTTTGCACTGTGCTACGGGCAATTCGCGTAGTGCGAAGTAGCGGAAACTTCGCAAACTACGCAAGCGTAGCGTAGGGCAGGGTTAATAAAAACCAAATCATGCATGCAGTTAGACACATATTGGATACCAGAAATAAGAAATTGTTCTTATCTACTCTTCCCACATCACTGGTGTTCGACCTGACACCCCTGGCATGGTTTTCCCTAACCTTTTGCCTTGAAACTTCCTGTTTTTGATTACTTTGCTTTTGCTGGTCTTAGGACTATGTGCCCTTTAGCACTGCTAACTAGTGCAGAAGGGCTTGTGCTATTTCCCTAAAACATGGTAACACTGGCTTACACCCAATTGGCATACTTAATTTAATTATAAGTCCCTAGTAAAGTGGCACTACGTGTGCCCAGGGCCTGTAAATTAAATAATCCTTGTGGGTCTGCAGCACTGATTGTTCCACCCACTCAGATGGCCCTTTCAGCATGTCTCGGGCCTCCCATTACAGAGCATGAGTATGAGAAGTTGGCCTAGCATATGATATCCACTATTCTAGTGGGCACCTTGCACCAGTCCAAACGACCCTTATTGATGGTAGGTGTAGGCAACCTTTATAGATGGCTATCCTAGTGGTAGCTGTGGAGAGGCTTGAAGGAATGTAAAGCAGCTTGTTTTACCAGTCTATAATCTCTTGAATGATCAAATGAAAGTACACCACACAAGGTATATATATAAAATATATGTCTTTATTCTAAACACAACCCCTCTAGTCTCTTTATGAGGCTAGAGGCAAAAGTACAATACAAGAACTTAAATAGCCCACAGTAAATTAGCACAGTATACGTTTTGCCCTAGGGGCCTCACAAACCATATACTAAGAAAGTGGTTTAAGTACCGCTCTCAACTCAGAGACCAGGCCTAGAGCCTGTAGAACCACTGGGGCAACCAGGAACCACCCAAGGTAGGGACGCAGGAGACCCACGGGGGACATGTGCAGTGTCTAAACACATCCGCGAATGTTATGTTATGTTATGTTATGTTATGTTATGTTATGTATTTTATTTTATAAAGCGCACAGATGCCGCAGCCAAGAGGCGTCCCGGCGCTTAAGGAATGGTAAAAAACACAACACGGAAATTAAAACCAGAAGGAGAAACTAGACAGTGGAAAATAAGAAGGTCTTCAAGGCCTTTCTAAAAGAAAGCAGATCAGGGATGGAACGAAGAGGGGCAGGCAGGGAGTTCCAGAGAGCTGCCGCCATCACAGAAAAAGAGCGTCCGCCCATCCTCGCTCTTTTAAAACGTGGCACTATAGCAAGATTTGTCCCTGAAGATCGAAGGGCTCTAGGAGGCACATAGTAGCAAATTGTTTGTGAAAGAATAGGGGGAGAGACTAGCTTAAGGATTTTAAAAGTTAAACAAAGAGCCTTAAATTTGATTCTTTGCCCAACGGGCAGCCAATGAAGATCCTGAATAGTGCGACGTGCAGAAACAAACTTCGGGAGGCCGACCAGCATCCTAGCGGCCGCATTTTGCACCCTCTGCAGGCGAACTAATTCTGCTTGGTTAGCGCCCAGAAGCAGAGAGCTGGCATAATCTAATCTAGCCAGGACCGTAGCTTGGACAATAATCTGTCTCGTGTCAGCATCAAAGAACTTAAAAATAGGTCGGAGACACCGCAGGGCACCGAAACAAGTACCGGCTACCCGTTTAGTGTGGGTGGGGAATGAGAGTTTATCATCCAACCACACCCCCAGGTTCCTGACTTCGGCCACTGGGGTGGGAACAGGGCCCAATTCAGGTGGCCACCACTGATCACCCCAGAGCTCGCTTTCCCTACCAAAAATAATGACCTCGGTTTTAGAGGCATTAAGTTGGAGTCGATTGTTCCCCATCCAGCCCGCCACAGCTTTTAGCGCGGACTGAAAAGTAGCAGCATCCATATTGGACTCCCCATTAAGTGCCACCGCCAGCTGCGTGTCATCGGCGTATGACACCATGGTGAGACCAAAGCTATGGGCAACCTCCGCCAACGGTTGAACATATAAATTGAATAAGGTAGGGCTTAGGGCCGAACCCTGCGGGACACCCTGCGAGATCGGACGAGGAGCAGAAACAAAAGGGGGAGTGGACACTTTAAAAGTTCGATCAGTGAGGAAAGATCGAAACCACTCAAGCGCTCTCTCTCCAACTCCGGCCTCCTCCAGGCGGTGTAGGAGGATCTGATGGGACACCGTGTCAAAGGCGGCACTGAGATCCAATAGGATCAGTGCCGCCGTTTGACCCTGGTCCAACATCCTCCTGATGTTCTCCACCACCGCTAGAAGAGCCGTCTCGGTACTGTGACCCGCACGGAACCCATTCTGCGAGTTGTCCAATATCTTAGCTTCCTGCAGATGGAATGACAGGATGCGATTAGCATGAGATTCTGCTAATTTAGCTAGCCAGGGCAGCAGAGAAATAGGCCGGTAGTGTTCCGATTTAGTGGGATCAAGAGCCGGCTTTTTAAGAATAGGAATGATGGTAGCCTGCTTCCAAGCACTAGGAACACAGCCGGTGTTAAAGGACAACTCGATAAGACTGTGCATGACCGGGTAGCAGCACTCAGCAAGTTCCTGGAATTGAATGGGTCTCATGGGGTCATCAGGTGAGCCGGATTTAACCTTCATTGTCAAGGTTTTAAACTCCTCTAGAGTAGGACTGGGAATAGTCAGCAGTGGTATAGAGGCCTTAGGTACGATGTTATTCTCCTCGATGGAAAGCTGGGAGAATGACCTATAAATGGCCTCGACTTTTTCGACGAAAAATGACGCCAAGTCCTCACAATCACCATTGACTTCTATGGAGAAAGTTGGAGTTACAGTTTTAAAGTTTAAGGACACTTAGGAGTGGACTACGGTAAAACCCCTTCAGAACTAGACACTTCGAGAGTCAAGACCCATGGGAGCACCAAAGTACTCGTGTTACCCAGGCCCGGACTGGCTGTTGCGGGCACCGGGCAATCCCCCGGTGCGCCGCAAGGGTGGGGGCCGGGTTTTGGGCCCTGGGGGCTGTTTTTGTTACAGGGCCGTTTTCACAGCATAGCTGCAAAATCGTCCCTGTAACAAAATCGGCCGAAAACCGACCCCGCCAAAAAGCTCGGTCGCACCCCCTTTGCCAGGGCCGGTTTTGGTTCTCAGTCCGGCCCTGGTGTTACCTCACCCAGGGAAGCCGGGTGCATAGGTGTCTTGTCGTATCGGTTTCGTCGTCGATTCCAATGAAGAGCTGGAAAGAAGTGCTGCAGGCGTTCAGGTGAAGAGTGTCCGGATGGATCCAAGGGTGGATTGGAGATGTGAAGAACTTGAAAGCAGAGGGGACAGAGTCTGGGTCACTAGCCAGTGACCAGGATGGCGACAGGAAGATGCCTGCCGATGTTGGGTGCTTTCAAGTGAAGTAGGTGAAGCTTGACTCTTCAGCCACGAGGTCCAGGAGGTGTCGACGACAACCAGGAGCTGGATTCGAGCTGTCCGATGAAGGATGTCAAGTGCTGCAGCATCGGTATCCAGATTGGACCTAAAAAGCCTTGGCAATAGCATCCCACGCAAGATGACAAGATTGACTTTGGTGCAGACCAGCAAGGTCTGAGGGACCCACCCTTTGGAGGGGAGTCAGGGCACGTCTGGTACAACCAGGGAAGCCCTAGAAACAAAGTATATTCCTTCGTGAGAACCCACTAGCCAATGGACTAGGGATCGCGAAGGCACCTTGAGCGGAAATGCTGAAAGCGGGCCCACAGAACACTCGTGGAGTGTAGGCCCACAATTTTCGTGGCAAAAGGTGCTCAGGGCTTGGACTACAAGTAGCCCAATGAACAACTTCGGGAACGCTCGGGAAGTTGATGCACTAGCAAATGTGCAGGATGTCCAGGAGTTCCAGTCCCACGTCTCTCGTGATAGCTACAGGTCTCAGCTTTGCTGGGGACTTGTGTCAGCCTCGGAGATGCCTGGAAGTCTGTGTCCTGTGTCGCAGATTCTTCTTGATCCATTGGGAGCCTTGAAAATGCAGACCGGCAAGATGCTTCTTTGGTGCCTGTTTGAACAGGGGAGTCACTCCTTGACCCCAAGGGATATTTCTTCTGTCTTCCAGTCGATATGGAATGTTGAAGTTCCAAGATTTCTGTATCAGAGTTTCTTCGAGGGTAATCTAAAATCCTAGGGACTGGGTTCCTATACTTCTACTAAGTTTGGGGTTGGACTAACTCTAGAGTCCCCCCAATGGGTGCACCTGGGGAGGGGGTGGTTACACCCCTTCCCCTTTGTCCAGTTTCGAGCCAGAGCTGGGGCTTAGTGCCCTAGCACCCGGTTTGATCTGGGAAATGCATGGGACACCTTGTGTGCCCCAGGCAGTGTCTGAAAAGCATTCACTGAATGCAACCCACCCTGCTCCAATACACTAAAGCCAGTCTGGGGAGGTGCTGGCACCTCCCTGGACAGGAAACCCAGGGCCGGTCCCAGCCATGGGCGGTATGGGCAGCTGCCCAGGGCCTCGCGCTCAGGGGGGCCCCTCCGCCGGCCCCGCAGTTGCGGGCAGCGCCAGCGGGAATACATAAATTATAATCATGGGCAGGAGCAATAAGCGCTGCTGCACTCTCGTCGCGCTCGCGCAGGGGCCGGGCCGCAGCAGGCAGTAAAAGTAAGGCAGGGAAGGAGGCCGGGAAAAACACTGCCTGCGACTGAGCAAGCACCGCACGCAGCGTGACGCCACGACCTGGGGGCTGGCTGCATTCATCAACCGAGTGAGTCTCACTCTCTCAGCCTGGCCGTGGTGCATCCTTATGTGACTTGGCTGTCACAACAAACGGGTCGCCAAACGGACAGGGTCCAGGTAAGTGTACATTCCGGGCAAAGCTGGGTACTGATAAATAATAAAAACGAAGACAGAGCAGCTGTTATAGTGTATAGCTGTTTAACAGCCGCACATGTTATTCAACAGCTCTTGTGAGCAGGACATGGTGTTGTGCATGAGGTAAGGCGAGCGACTGCATTTATTTCAGTATATAATCAGTCTCCCCACTTCAGCTGGCGTGGAGAGGCAGCCTGAAACTCAGGCGGCTCCTTGGCACAAGTGGAGCTTGCCCGGTGAGTGAGGCAACAAGAAAACAGGGAGAGCAGAGCCGAGCCGGGGCTGGCTCGGACTCTAAGCCTGTACACGAGCCGAGCCTTTCAAATATTTGCCACATAAATCATGCAGCAGAACTATTCACAAACCGTGGGACTCGTTGCACAGGACTGTTTTTCAACAAATGCGCATAACTGTGACACTAATAAATATTTGCATATCAATTAAAAAAACGTGTAAATATTGAAAATGAGGAAGAAAGTAAGGAAGGGAAGTGACAGAAGGGCATTAGGGACCGTAAGGGAGAAGTGGAGGGATGAAAGATATACGGAAGGAGCATAGAAGAAATGAATAGCTCAAAATACAGAAAGAAAAAAAGGTAGTGTTAAAGCAAAGCTTTGTTTTTGAAAGTTTCTGAGTGTCATGTGCGAGTTTTCAGTTTTGAAATGGATCTCAACAGATGCTATTTTGGTCACGCATGGCACTATTATGGACAGTTCAGAGTCTGGTGAAGAGACCCTGGAGTTGTTGTGTTCTATGGAAGAGTTTACAGATCTCAATAAGGGCACCAGCTGCAGCACAGTACACGCATACATGGGGGAAAGCTTTCAGCTCACCACACTCAGATTCAGTAGTGCAAGCTTTCCTCATGATTTGACTGCGTTTGTGTGATGTTATTTATTTGGTGGTGTACAGTTGTGTTTGTTAGAGTAATTATGTGTGTCAAGAGGAGTGACATAGTGAGTGTTTGTTGTAGTTGCCAAGTGTGGTGGTAATAAATCTCTGACCTTCTTCGCTAACCCTCTCTTTAAACTCAGGAGCTAAAGATGTGATGCTATGGCCTCCCCTCAGGTGGGTGACACGTTTCTCTGTGGTACTTACTTTCCTTTCTTCTATAGGTTTATGTCTGCTGACATATTACTTAAGAATTGGAGCGCGAAGCAATAGAACATAGCCATCAGTTCCAGTACATACTCTGTCAGCATTATATGTCCTCCTACACCCCATGCTTAATTTGAGCTGGTGGTTGCAGATGGGGCCCACCAACACTAATCTTTGGAGGCCAATACTTATTTTTCTTCATCATGACTTAGACCCAGAGTAAGAGAGAGAAAAAAACACAAGGAGAAAGAAGGAGGATAGTATTTAATATGCTTCCCTCGTCTTCATTGCTTGATTTTACTTGCGAGAAAGTGTCACTCATAGTCGTTGAATGTCACTCATAATTACACTGGAATTATGAAAATGTCACACATGAGCAATCTGAAACCTTGGCAGCTATGCACCCCACCACTTAGCTTGGTGGTGGTGGTGGTGGTGGTGAGGGCTACCGACGAGAAGCACTAAAGTGCAAGTATAAAACCGAGAAATGCCTCCCTGGCCTAGAGACTCTGATTTCCTGACCTGGACGTCACGTGCAGCGTGAAGCTCTGCAGACACGTCATCTCCTCTCGTCTACCTAAGCTGCCATTTCCTCCCAGAATTATTATGTTAATAGCAGCCAGGACACCCCCTTCACACACTAATCCCCTCCCAAATTATCCGCCGCTCCTGCTGAGAGACACCTGCAAGCAGTGTGGGTGGGTGGGGGCATCCTCAAAGGGGGTACACAACAGAAAGGGGGTAATTGAGAGCAGAGAAGAGCCTGGGGTTCAATGCCATCTCCCCACCCGGAGGAACGCCCGCCCCCTGGCCCCTCCTTTCCCGATGCAAAAACACCGGCTGGAGAAATCTCCCAAGCCTTTGTCACGTGCGGAAGCTGGGCATCACTGGTCGATGGGTAGAGTTCCTATTCACCCCTGACCCCTCGCTGGCATCCTGTAATCCTGAAATTACCACCCTGGGTCTGTGGCATTTAGACGAACGAGCTAGATGTTATTGTGGCATGCACACACTTTGTGTGATCTTAGGCAGGCCGCTCTAGCTCATTGTACTTCATGTTGTTCGAGGTAGCTAAGGCTGTGTGACCCGAAGGTACCACTCAACACATCCCAGAGAGGAGTTGAGCGCCAGAGAGGACACAGGCCTGCACTAGAAATCGTCTCGAGGGAAAGCAACTCAGATCTCTCTGGACGAGACTCATACATGCCAACATTTAAGGACAGGGACGTGGGAGATTTAAAATAAAAAATCGGGAGAATTAAAATTCCCCATTGACTTCTATTGTAGAAAATGCAATTTCAGGCGGGAGACAGCTCAAATAAAGCCCTTTTTGGCTTGGAAAATCGGTAGTCTCCCGTCTGAATTGGGTGTATTGGCATGTATGGAGACTGCGGGGAGGGGTGACACTTATTTAACTCACCGTTAATGGAAAATGTATTTTACATGGGTAGTTGTTTATGGTCTTATTAGATGGAATTTACCATTATATATGTATTTGCGCCCTTCTTATAAAAAATAATGTTTTATAAGGTATTTATAAAGTGTAATGTAATGGATATAAATGTTGTGTTGTGTTGTTTAAAGGCCAATGATGTAAATAAATATGTTTTATTGATTTGATTGATATGCAGATTTAGGAATTAATTCACGACAAGCAGACAGGAATTCTGTTCAGAAAAAGTAGTGAAGAGAGCACAAACAGAATGCTTTGGTTATCGTACTGTATTGCAAGTGCATTCATGTAGTGCTTTCTTCCTCTGAAGAGGCGTTTTAATTGGGAAAAAACTGTCATGGAATCCAAGCGTAGTGGTTAGTCTAGTGCTATTGATTATTGTTGATTATTTGGGTTAGCAATGTGCTCGCAAGGGCACCATTCCATGATTTATACCAGTATCTTTGTTGGAGATTAAATGAATATATTAATGTGTGACCATTAGTAGAGGGACAGAGGGGAGTCTGCTCTTTTATTTTTCTTGGACCGCAAAAAGCCCTCAGTTCTCCAAATTGAAGTCAGTAAACGAGAAACCTCCATGGATTATGCCTTGGTTTAAAAGTATAATTTTGAGTGTGAACCCTTAAGAGTATATTGAACTTCCACAACAATATTTTTCCAAGAGCTGGTTACAGTGTCCCACAGAGGGAAGCCACATGTGGGTTGTCACATCCACCAAAATGGAAACAACCTGAAGAAGAACCTACCTCCTGTACTGCAATCTCTGTCTTCTGACAGAAGACACTACTCGCTGAGCACCTGGACTGCCAAGTGCCCAAAAAACAGCTGTATGGATCTGTGAGCTAAATGCTTGCTGCTCCCAAATGCGGTGTTCTAAAGATCATGACTCATTTCCAGCGTGGAAGATTCAGCCTTTCACCAGTCTGATGTGGGGAAATTGTTGGTTTCTCTTACCCATAAATTGGAAAATTGCACCATATGTTATTTACTGCACTTAGAAACAGCAAAAAAGTCACATTTATTGCTTAATAAAAATGAGTGATTATTATTTATTTAGCAAATGCACCCCACATGCTTAACTTGCGGCTCTGTCCACACCTATAAACGGAAGAAGCCAAGGAGCCCACTTACTAGAGACTAAGGGGCAGATTTACAAGCCCCTTGCGCCTCTTTTACGCCGCCGTTGCATCACTTTCTGTGATGTCACTTAGAGGGGCCTCACATCTTCCCTTTCGCCCGGGGCCTCAGAAGGCCTAGGACCGGCCCTGTGTCCAGGCGTCCCCTGGCAGAGTTTTGTCTAGCAGCAGGAAGTCAAACTCGTCTCTGTGGCAGCAGCATCCATTTTGTGATGCTGAGGCTCTTTTAAACATTTACAGGGTAAGTACGTGCGTTCATGTCTTCTCCCTCTAGAAGGGCTGAATTCTACCCCCGCCACAAGTACTGGCGGGGAGGGGTGTAGGATTCCAAAGCGTTTGACACCAAACACGACATGTTTTGATAAAGCCATTCCAAAAGTAGCATTTACTGCGAGGATTATAATGCACTTTAAGAGTATATAGTATGGCTATATCATAGAAAAGCTATAAGGAAGGGATTACGAAACCTGCTGAGGGGCTCAGCTCATGCTAGGGCACCCTCTCACACCAAACCAAGAACTCTGCCTTCAGGATTGTCCAGGCCTGCCACAGGAGTGACTAATAGGTTAATATGTGTCTATATATAGGTAGATATAGGTATACTCTATCTAAGTAAGGGGTGCTTACACCACCTTACCCAGGCTGCAAGTGCAGACCTGTGGTGCCATTTTGGAATGCTTGTCCAGGGGTGGCATAATACATGCTTCAGCCCCTGGTAGGCCTCTGGGGTACATATGCCCTTGGTACTTAAGGTACCATATACTAGGGACTCACACAGGTAACCCAGTAACCAATCTAGAGTGTACCTAATGTACATGCAATCAATTTAGAGAGAGAACAGCTAGGCTGTGGTCCTGATTAGCAGGGCCACAGCCAGACTAAAGTTGATAAACCAGTGAAACACAGCAAAAAGTGCGGTTAACCATTGGAAGCAGATCCTTCTCTCCTACAATGAGTATGTATTTCTAAACTGCGATGTGGACCTAGGAAATTACACCTTTAGCCTGTCATCGCTAGGGTAGCCACTAGACAGCCTAGAGGGCAGGGTTCAATGTATTTAAAAAAGTAAAAAAGTAGGAGATGTACTTTTGATTTTCTCATGTCATAGTAGTGAAAACCTCTTAAATTCATTTTTGTATCTATTGCAAGGCATACCTCTCATAGGATAACATTGAAAGTGCCTTATTATATTTTATTTGTGTAACTCCCAAATGGGAACAGGTACCCTTTCATATTTAATGTCTCTGGAATCACAATTTAAAATCCTAACTTATGGTAAGTCGTATTTCAAACTGCAATTTTGAAAATGCCACTTTAGAAAATTTGAATTGTATTGCCTAACCTGTCCCTGGATCACATGACTGGGTGTGGGTGACAGTTGGGCATTGTGCATTTCGCCTAGAAAGCCAGACACAATGGGGAGTTTAAGTGTGACTGGATGGGCCATCACTGGTTTGGGATGAGGAGCTAGGCCCAACCCCACTTACATTTGAATATGCTGGGTCCTGTCTCCACACAAAGGGTTGCATACCCCTCGTAGTTAGACTGGATTATGGGCCAAGAAGGCAGGACTTTTGTGCCCTTCAAAGGCTCTGTGTATAAAAAAGATTCTAAGACACCTACTCTTCAGTAAATTTCTGGACCTGTGCATACTCGGCCAGGAAGAAGGACTGCTCTGCTGATATGACTGCCACTCTGCTGGACTGCTGCTCTGAAGGAACTGCTTCTCTGCTCTGCTGACCCACTGCCCTCTTGCCTGGGTGACAAGGATTGGACCTGCATCTCTTAAACACTGAACCCAGAGTGACTCCAAGGGCTAGTTGACTGGCCTTTTGATCTGAAACCTCGGGGACAAAACAGGCTTCCAACAGCTTTGTACCTGCACTTGGACGCTGTCATCTCTGAATCTACTTTGCCAAGTGGTTGTACCCTAGTCCTGGACCCTTGGCAGAGGGCTTAAGATGCTCTGCCAGTCTAATGGGACTGAACCATCACCTCTGCTGCTCATTGCAAACCTGAGCAAAACTTATACATCTTTGCTACTTTGTGGATGGGACCAGTCACAAAGGCCTGGGTCACATCGCAGCTATTTGGAACCACTGCAAGGCTGCTTTCCACTAATTCGATTTTGTCATTCTGTTATTTATTTATTAAAATGTATTCTACATTACTGAATTGGTTTAGGCTTTTGCTTGTGTTGTATTTCCACGTAATTACTGTTTTTACAGTGTATAAATACTTTACACAGGGCCTCTAAGTTAAGCTCGATTGATGTTGTGCCAAAATACCAGAAGTTTAAGCATAGGTAATTTAGTGGCTTTTGTGGTTCACACTGAAAAGGATTGTGGCTGTTGCTTGAGTGAGGTTTCCACCCCTCTCAACCAAAGACCCAATTTCTTACAAGATCCTGCATCTTTAGATACAGTCTTTTATTGTTCATGAAGGTAGCAGAGGCTTGCCTTACTCCAGGGGTACTATTGTTGATATCATTCTAGTACATTCTTCCATCATACAGTGTTGTAACCTTGAAGGCCAGTTCACAGGTGTTCCTCTTTGGTGATGTGAATGAACCAGGTTTGATATATGTTTCAATTATATGATTTTTCTCTTACAATCTAGAAGGCCAGCACGCATGGATGATTTGTTCCCTCACTTCTTGAGCAGTGTGTGTGCTTGGCAATTCTCAAAGACGTGCGTATGACACATCAGAGGCCTCACCTTGTTCCTGCTGGATTTGGTGCAGTAGAAATCCATAAAGGGTGTATATCTCTCTGGTCTGGTTCCAACTTAAAACTGTGCTTAAATTATCATTCATTAACTTACTTGACAGCTTTAAGCAATCTCCCCACCTCCATAGGAAACATTTTACTTTTGCCATCTATTACCTTCATAACCTTCAGGAAATTGTCCAGGTATGATAGCTAAAACTATCACATGAGGGCATTACTGGGATGAGACAAATGCATTAAGATGGCTCAGGGATTTAACAGTTACTTCTGACATCTACAGGTCTTGAGTTTGCATCCTTGCTGGGTTCGAGCTTTTGAACTTTTGTGCTTGTTCTTGTTATTAAATTCCAGTAGCACATTGGCAAGTGGTGCAGACACACTTGTGAAAAACCAGGCGAGTAAAAGAAGCACAGATGGTCCCTGAAACAGGACAGGTGCAGGAACTAAACAATATAATTCCCCAGTATTGAAGTCCTGAAAGCTGTCTCTTTTGCCTCCATCCTGAGTTTTTTTTTACATTCACTGAGAGGAGGAGCCAAGCCACAGAGGGATCAGAGGAGCCACAATAAGTATTGATTCTAAAGGGTGAAGAGCATGCTTAGTATATTTTGGTTGAAATACAAAAGTTAAAACCTGTTTGGTTAATAGCTTTCCTTACTAATTTGTTGCAAAATGATGCGGTTGTGTGCCTTTGTGTTGGCGGTCCGACATTCAGATGATGGTCTCTTCTTGTGATGTCACTGGAGGGTGTCAACATGTGCAAGAAGTTACTTTTCAGTATTTTGGCGACTTGATGTCCATGTAGAGGAAAGAACAAAAGAATCACTAATTAGTGCAATTAAAAATAAATAAATCTGAATATTAATGATGGAGACCAAACATATAGAAGAACATGCTCTGCTACTTTGTACATATGAGGGGATATTAATTTAAATTAATAGTTTATGTTTTATAGTTTAAGGGAGTTATAAAGCGCATGGCTACCCACAAGCATCCCAGCGCTGTTGAGAGGAGCAAACAGCAGGTGAGGTATTTAAGGGCACAGACAAGTTTTGAGTTTTTCCTGAAGAACTGTCTATTCTTGGTTAGCCTTGGTTCTTGATCCATGCTATTCCAGATTTTAGGGACTAGGTGTGAAAAGGATCTTCCTCCCCATCTTGCTCTTTTGACTTTCGATGTATTCATCAGGAAGCTAGATCCTGACCTAAGGCATCTGTACGGAGGGGCGGCATGGAGAGGCGAGTAGGTTTCTAGCCAGAATTTCCTCTACAAAACTAATATGTTCCTTTCAGAGGCCTAACCTTCCCTCCACCCCGTGAAGCCTTAAGACCCGGAACAGGAGTCTTTTTGAATTTTTTTCGCCCATTGGGAATGAGACATTGCCCTACAACAGATTTTTGTTAGTAGGTTAAATGGAATCTAGGACTGGCAGTGCGTTAGTGTGCCCTGACCACCCATTTTCCTCTGGGCCTGAAGAAAGCCCGGCACTATTCCAACCACGGGTTGAAAGATGTAGACCTTTCACATACAGATACACATGGTCATAATAAACCTTAATTGTATCTACACACCGTTTTAATATTGTCCAGTAGTCTTAGAATAAAAGTTATTTTTCACAAAAGTCATACCAGGACATTTTTTAACATTATTTTTTTGCACCATTCACACAAATACCAGCTCCACTGTAATTCAGGTGTCGAAGCACACCCTGATGGCACTCGGCTATTAGGGTGGACCCCGATGATGAAGCATGTCACCAACCAGGTTGGTGAGTGAGGGGTTTATAAAAAACAAAGAAGGACTTTCTTCTTTTTTCAGCCTTAGCCATCCCACCCAGATTGCTCTTTGAGCTCATTCTGGTGGTACTCCTCTTATGTTATTCAGAGAGTATGGAGAGACCATGGATCGTAGCATAGTAGGGCCTCTCCCATGCATGTCCTTATGGGCCAGGCAGACGGCCTTCAATTGGCAACCAGTGGAGCTTCCTCAGAGATGATCTTACTGACTGATGAGAAGCAATCTGGCTGCTGTTTTCTACACCTGCTATAAAGCCAAGGTGCCCCCTTTAATTATTTAAGGTTCAAGAGGAGAGGGATAAAGGAATACAAAACCAAAGCAAACTCTTGTCAAACCTCTCTAATTTAGTTATTGGTCATAACTCTACTAGTCATATTTTAGAATACAGCACAGATACATGAGAAACAGTGTTTTTATTTATCAAAAAGCAATATTTCTCTCTTTTTTTATTTCTTTTTTTTGTATATAAATATATATGTTCAGACAAGTCATAACATGAAATTATTTACAGTAACATTCAAGGACAAATAAGAGAAAAGAACACTTTCTATTATTTTTCTATTCATAAATAACTAGATAGCCCCCACAACAAGAACAGAAGTGAAATCAAAAAACATTCCCTCATTCAACCTATCTCACCATTCATTCCTCTCAAATACACAAACTCTCATACTGTGCAAAATATATTCACAGAGAAACACATCTGAGACATCGTTCTATTTGTCATGTACATTCAAAATAGCACAAATCCATCAATTATTTAATTTTGAGAAGTCCTTTCCTTGGCATGGGTCTTTTAGATGAGATTCTCAGATGTGTATAGCTGGCCTACGTACGTTTCGGTGAAAACGAAAAGTTATCACCTTCATCAGGGCCGATGGGTACAATTTCCAAATAAGAAGTGGAGGTTCTTAGTATATGTTGTGTGGAAATTTCAGTAGGCAAATAAGATCCTTCTCTGGGTCGGTAGGTGGCCGTCGTATTGAAAATCAGTCAACATAGCTAAGGTGGTATTGCTCCAGAATATTAGGAGTTGTGCCGTCCTGGAACTAGGGGCGTGATTCTGATTAAAATATCCAAATGGTAACTATGTCAAAGTATCCAGTTTTGTCTATTAATGAACCAAGGATTATTTTTTCTTTTAAAATCCTATATCAGTGTCCATCTGTGCTTATTGTGCACCATGCTGCCGTTATTAGTAGCCATCATGGAAAAGAGCTGTTGTTCTCTCATAGCGCCTCCGTCTTACGATACCCAGTACACCATAAGACTCTGTAGATGAACCCACCATGTCCAACATTGCTTCCATCTCCATTTAGCACCTTCGCCTCAGGGCTAATTCCCCCGCGGTGCTGGGGTAAGGGGGGGCGCGCAGCGCCACGGAGCTTGTGACGAGCTTGGCTCGTCACGCTGCATGGTGGCGCTGTGCTCATGACGAACCACGCCCATTTGTACAGAACCCTCAGCACAGCGGGGGAATTAGCCCCGCGAGTGAGCGCCGCGCGTGTCATGACGAGCTGGCACATGGCCACCTTGCCACATGACGAGCTGAGCTCGTCATGAGCGCGGAAGGAGTTAGAGAATACAGAATGTTATGACAATACTTTGAAGTAAAACTTTTAAAATACAAGAATGTAGCGCATCTACAATTGCTAATTGTTTCATACAGTGCACTCCAGGCGAGCAGTTTAGGGTGGGTTGTTGCAAATTTAAATAAAGTAAGTTATCCTGAGATATTATAGAAAAATGGGAGGACGTACTTAGGGGATATGTACAAGGAAGTGGCGGAGTGAAGAATGAGCCGTCATGGCTTAACGCTTCACCCCCCTTCTTCAGCAAACGCAGGGCTGCACCATATTTACAAGGATATGGTGAAGCTTGCGTTTCCTCCTTTGCTGGTGCTACACTTTGCAATGTAGCGTCAATGCAGGCACCCTTGCACCATAGTACAAGGGTGTCTGCATGCAGGGGAAATATTGTTTATGTACAGGAAGGTCCACCTTCCTGTACATAAACAATCTTTAAATGCCATTTTGTCACTTCTCTGTGTGCTGGTTAATGCAGCACACATGGAAGTCACAAAATTGCATTTGTTTGAAAGAGTGTTTATGTACAGGAAGCAGAGACCTCCTTGTACATAAACAATCCAAGGCATTTTGCTTTTTCCATGTGTACTGCACATTTTACATTTGGTGCATGCTGGTAGACAGAGTCAGTACAGATTGTGATTGCATCTCCCACTGTCAGCCTCTTAGCAAAGCATCTTTCTTGGTTGTCTTATTAACCCCTTCGGTGCTGATGACGGCTCCCGGTCGTCATCAGTTACGGTGGGCGTGTGCTGATGACGGCCGGAAGCCGTCATGCCACGCCCGCGATCGGAATGTGCCGCACAGGCGCAGAATTCCGGCCGCGGCGGAGGGTTAAGAAATGACTGATGACAAGTGCTAAGATGGAGAACTTGCATAAAGCAGATTGGTTCAGCTGACATTTACTATTACTTTAAATTCTTGTAAAAAAATAGAGATATATAAAGATACAGCATGTGCCAGTAATGACAAGTGTCTTAGTGGATGTTTTGCTCATCTTTTGTGATTGTGATCCCTCTTTGTTTACATTCCACAGGAACAAAAACCATGTCAAATCTGTGGTATGTAAAGGCCCAAAGGTACAAACCCTTCTATAAGCATGGAGAACTTTGTTTCGCTACCTGGTAATGCAACCACGACCAGCACCATCATTGCTCGCAACATTATGATATGGAGTGTGTTAATCATTGCAATGTTGCTGTTTTCAGGGCTTTTTCTCTTCTTTATTGGCCTGATGCTGCACGCCTTCTTTACTACAGCAAGCTTGAGGGAACAAACCCGCTATATCCTCTTCATGTATACTGTACTCACTGACACCGTGAACCTTGTCACATGTGTGCTTCTTATATTGTTAGGCTTTGCTTCATACAGAATGCCAGTAAGCATCTGTTATGTGATTGTCACGATCTCTGCATCAGCTTTCCACTGCAGTAAGTGTGGCCTAGCAGCGATGGCCTTAGAGCGTTATGTGGCCATCTGCTTTCCGTTAAGGCACACATTGATCTGCCGTGTGGAGAGGTACTGGGTGGCAATTGTAGTCCTTTCTGTCATTGGATTCATACCATCTTTAATTGACATTTTGATTTTCAGTTCATCAGAGCAATGCAACTTTTTCTTTGAGAGAGTACTATGTAGTCGAGAGCAGTTAATGGTGACACCTCAACAAGCGACGCGAGCAATGACCACTCATGCTACTACCTTCACCACGGTTGCTATGATTATTTTGTACACTTACACAAAAATTATGCTGGAGGCAAAAAAAATTAGTGGAGACAGAGGTTCTTCATCTAAAGCCTGTAAGACTGTGTTGCTCCATGCTGTTCAGCTACTGCTAAGTTTGACCTATTTCACTGCCCCCATTTTGGAAAATCTCTTGAGAAATTATGTTTTGTTTCTCAGATTTATAATCTATATTCTGTTTATTTTATTTCCAACTTTTTTGAGCCCTTTGATTTATGGTTTCCGTGATGAAAACTTCATAGCTCACATAGAAAAAGTAATGAGATGTCCAGGTCGTTCTGAAGGCTGCAAAACCTGACTTAGATGTTGTCAACTCCTTCATCACTTTATTTTATAATGATTGACGTAAAAGTATATGAATTGAATATATATAGACACACTATTCCTCCAGACATATATATACCTGCCTGACTGTAAAATGGTGGCCGCAATTTTCGCATCCGTACCTCTTCTGCACTCACCCTGAGATGGAGGATGAGGCTGACGGCACCACCTAGTAACACCAGGAGTGATGCCTTCTATGGAACTATGACGATGCCCACGGGCTGAAACTATAAGTGTTTGTACTTACCGCGGAGCTCGAGTAACCTTGGCCGCTGCCCGATTGAGCTGACCTAAGCAGCTATATTGGAGTTTGACTCTGGGTCAACCCTTCGACCGTCACTGACCCAGCCGGACATTGGACATTGGTTCTTACGGGTTTTCACGGTTTTATCTGTCACTCTCCTCGACTGCTTTGACTGCTTTGTTCCCCCTGGAGTACTTTCCCCCTTCAGATATACCTGACTCTGTCTGCTTTCTGCTCCCCTGTTTACCTTTCCCCCACTACCTTACATTCCCATTATGACGTGTGTCTTGGATATGCTACGTGCTAATATCTTATATTATTGTGTAAGCTCACATTTTTCTCTTAAGAATTTACTGGTAATTGCAACTGTAACTGTAACTGATGTACCTTTGTAACAATGTTTCTGAAACTATGTCCTATCTCATGTAAAGTGCTCTGATACCTCCGGGTCTAGCCAGCGCTATATAAAACTTTTCAAACCAATAATTACATAAATATAGAAGAGTCTGCACTCGAGGTGTCGGGTGTAAGTATCGTTCATTTAATCAGTGATGTCATTTGAGATGCCATCAGTGATTTCACTGACCATGTCATGAGTGATGTAGTATGTGAGGTCATAAGCAATGCATTGCAGTGGCATAAGTTATAGGTAGCTCAGGGAACTATAGTCACTGAATTCCAATGGTTCTGTACAATTGAAATCTGAGCCTAACTATAACGTCCCTGTAACATTTGGTTTGTTCATTACATTTCTATGTTTTCTTTCTATTTCCTAACTATAATGTCCCTGTAACCTTAGTTTATTTTTAGTTAATTTCTTTGATTTTTAATGATATTTCATACCTATAACATCCATGTATCCTTTGTTTTTTAACTGTAACATGTAACCTTTTAGAGTGGATGTATAGCTTAGTGTGTGCATGCTTGAGTGGCTGTATGTGCCTGTGAGTGGGTCTGTGAGTACCTGTGTGGATCTGTAAGTGAGTACAAGTGTCTAAGTGCTTCTGTGAGTAGGTGTCAGAGTGTATGTGTTGTGCTGTGGCAGGGTATGTGCTGAATGTGTGTGTGAGTGGGTGTTTGAGTGTCTGTGTGGGTGTGTCAGTAGCTGTGTGAGTGACTGGGTCAGAACAGAACCTCACCTTTTCATTTATCCAACAAGAGTCCACAGTTTTGCACAAAATATCTGCCCAACTGGAGTACTTTCTTGAGGTTAATTAGTAACTGGTACCTAATTGGGTACATTTTCAGTGTCTATTCTACACTAAATCTGTGTATTGGACCACGAGGAAATGTCGCCAGTGACCTTGTGTGTGTTTCAGCTATGCCATTGTTTCTCATACTGTTCATACAGAAATCTGTTACAACATGACTCATCCTATAGAGAAGACAACAAGACTACAAAGAGGTAAATCCCTACCAACCAAGGGTCCTCCATCTTAACAATATGAAGAAATATGAAGTAAATACTTCTTTGTCTGCTGAAGATGTCCTCATATTCCACGGTATCAAAAATGTCACCAAAATCAGTGGAAAATGGCTGGCTGGCTTTTGGTAAGCTGTCCATCATCCTGGCAAAAGGCAGAAAGATCTATGCATACTACTAAGGTGGACAGGGAGGATCGGACTATTATTAGAAGGGGCGTCAAATGTCCCTCCTTCTCAGACCGATTTCGGCCCCCAGGAATCCATTCTCCAGAGCCTGGCCACTTATTAGCAGGTCCTCCTGCCAGCTTACTCTGTGAAAGTTCTACTGTCCATATATATTGTCTGGTCAAAAGACTGTGAATTCAAAGATTTTACATCGCAGCTAATCAGAGACCAGTTACTTGTAATACTTGTGATTCTAAAAGATTTCAAGAATATCTTCTATCATTTGAAAAGCTCACATTGGGCAAAGCCTTGGATAGTGAGCATATCATTACATGTTTACAAGAGGATTCCAAACAATTGCAAGAGTAATAATTGTAATTCTAGAAGATTTAAAAAATGTCTTCTATCATTTGAAATGCTTACATTGGGCAAAGCCTTAGGTAGTGGGCATAGCATTGCATGTTTACAAGAGGATTCCATACAATTGCAAGAGTGTCAAGCAGTGCACTTTCACTGCTTTAATCTTGCCATATTTTCCACAAAGAATTAAGGCTTTAAAATATCACTTGAATATGGTAGCGCATAGCGTTTTTATTGCCTCTCGGCGTGTACTCTCAGTCAAAATACGTCTCATAGTGTCAGACCCAAGTATAAATTCAAGCGACAATAAAACAAACCCATCACTTGTTACAAGTAGGGAGGGTACTCATATGGCAAATGTGAACAATTGTCCCCCTGTAGATCAACTTTTTAAGAAATGTGGGAAAATAGGACATTCATAAAAGCACATACAAGACATTAAAACACAAAGGTGTTATAAAAGTTAAAAATTACTTATTGGGGATCTGAAAATATTACCCTGGTATAACACCATGAATAGTTTTTTTTAAAACATAAGTGATTTTCTGTGATGCAAAGCAAATTTGAGGAAGGAACAAACACTGAAACAAACCACAGAAGAATTGAGCTGTGGGAGAAATAACAAAGATGGGTTGCATCTAATCACAGCAGCATTCTTCAGGACGGGAGTTACAAATCTTTTAAAAATAAAATGTACAAAAAAGTAAAACGTAATAAGCTCTGTACTGAATGCCCATCACACGGGCAAATGAGAAAAGCTGAGAGATTATAATAACCTAAGGGAAAACATAAATAGTGGTTGGTGAGCCCCAGTCTAAATCTAGTCAGGCTCATCATCATACCCTACCCCCATATGTTAAATGCCATATCTAAATGTGGCTTTTGGGTACAAAGAGGTTTAAATAAAAAAATATTCAACATTAGTTGGCTGAATTAATTAAAACAAATATTGCTTTCCTTAACTGCTGCTTGTAGGCATAAATATTTGCTCATAGCCAACATCTCTCGTACAATTCATAATTTATCATAATTTGCAGTTTGCTTTCCATACCATGCATGACTTTTTGGAAAAATGTGACCTGAAACAATTAGGGACTCTAAAAGTAGGGGAATGGTTGAAAGATATATTCAGGTTTTGGTAGAGTGCATGCAGGGTGCCTATTTGAGGAAAAATGATGCTGCAGTGCCAGTCTTTGAATTTTTTGATTATGACCAGGTTTTGATGAAGACCAAGCTAAAGAAGGAGTGAAAGAGGCTGTGATCTGGTAGAAAACTATGTTGCACGCCTCAGCTAAAACGGCCACAAATATTGAGCAATCCAGAAAATATATGTGCATAAACTAAGCACTAACTAAATAATAAGCCAACATATTATATGAGTGTGGACATGAAAAAACCTTTTTCACATCAGAAGAATGTTTTTGAAGAACCGCTATGAGATGAAACTAAAGTAAGGGAGTGTTTTAAATGTATGGGAGTGAGACACTCCTAGCTTGATATTTTTATTGTTCTTCAGTAGACAGAAATTGCTTAAAATGTGTGAGTGCATTTCATTTGAGCAACGTATGCCAATATCTATGAAAGGAAAAGGTTAGGTCCATTGATGTTGATGAAGCTAGATGTGAAAGGAATGTTTGTGAACTAGTTTTGAATGTGCAAGGACCGCCATACGTAAATAGAAATTTACTGCATTGTGAAGTGTGAATTGATAGTACAAATCTAGAAATATTAGTCCATTGTGGTAAATGATTTACATGATAAATTGTATCAGAGAGCATCTTGGAGCAGAGAGTTGAGTGACTCGGCCTTTATACTACTCATAAGATTGACCTGAGTGGATTGCTTTGGTTAATAGCTAAAGCAGAACCAAAGGTACACTGTGTAGAGTTCAAAGAAAGCTTTTTTAATTGGAACCCACACATTAAACAGCATTGGCAACAAAACATTGGAGCCTATAGCTAATCCTGAAGAGTGGATGTGAAGGAAGTCATGAGAAGGATGTAGGGCTATTATCTACCAAGCAAATAAAGGAAAGGTGCTAGAGTGTTTTGAGTGATGATCTGTTGGGAGAATTAAAAGGCCTTACACATTTGAGAAATGTACTAAAAATATACTGTGTAACAATAAAGATGATGCTCAGAGATTTCCACAAATAGAATATTACAGAACTAGTTGAGTCCTAGGATTGACTAGCTCCTTTTGTGTTATCTTGCAAGGCCAGTTAGTTTTTCAGCCTATGCATTGATTTAGGAGCTTAGCATATTGTGTCTGTATAGACAGTCATGTATTATCAAGTAATACTGTGTTTGCCACAATAAAATACTTTACTGAGTTTTATCGAGTGGGGTTAGATCTGCAATTGAAAAACATGACTACATTTATTACACCCTAAAGCCATTAATAATACAATAATGTGATGGCTGGCATGGCGAGTGTATCAGCTTTCCTTTAAGCATATATGAGTATGTTTCTCAAGTACTAAGAAGGAACCATGGGCATTCTGAATGATATTTCTATGCATGGAAAAGCTCAACAGAATCTCTGTATTTATCATTCAAAGCAGGCATGGTCTGCTCGCTGCATTTGCGTCTTTTCAACTTCTTCAACCTACTGTGCTTCTTTCAAATTTTCACACTCACTCTTGGTTACTGGCATTTTACTGCTTTCATTACCTTCCCATTTTTACACCCCTTTGTGCATTAACATTGAGATATTTTAATTGATCATTTCAATTCTTTGGGACTCAGTTCTTTGTTGTGAAATGAAATCTCTTTAAATATAATCAAACATGGAAAGTATTTGATGGCTTCACCAAAATGAAATGACTACGTTTGTGACAATATTTATAAAATAATTTTGCTTGGGAATCCATCTTTGTAATTATCAGCCTCATGTTCAAACACCTGCTTCAAGTCAATCCTTATAGTTTGAACATACCATTATCATGTTTAGCATTTCATTTCTTATTATTCTTTGGTTGTTCACATGTTTAGTTTACCAACTAGCATTTTGATCACTACTCCTCTGCTCAAGCTAACATCTCATTACTCTTTGGTGATTCATCTCTCGTATTACTCTAGGTACGATCAGGCAATGTACTTTATTTGAGTTGATTCACTCTGGCATGAATATGTCAGGGAGAGTTTAAGTTTTATGTGTCTCAACAGCACTTTTTTCGATGTAATCTGTTCATACCATCCCTTCTTCCTAACTGATAATCACAGACAGACAGACAGGTTTACTGTTTTACTGTCTTGTTTCGCCTACATTTATTCTTACCACATGAAGGGCTATTGTTTAGTTTTACTCTGGTAATAAGTAGGCCTGGGCGTTGAACTTCGCTCAGTTCGCTGCGCCCCTTTCTTTAGACACTGCTCACTGAAACCTAAATACGGTGAGCAGCGTCTAAAGAGAGGGGCGTGGCCACTATGAACGTGGTCTTGCATTTGCAAGAGTTTGAGCTATTGGCATTATATATATATGTGTTACTTTTAAAAACACAAAAATAAAAGGCTTTGGCATTTATAATGTAAATAGCTTAAACTCTCACAAATGCAAGATCTATTGCATTGAAAATGCTTGTTTTCACTACTATGAGGCCTGTCTTTCTGTGATGTGTTCATCAGGAATAGGTAAGAATATTGGCTATTGTCTCTAACAAATTGCAATGTAAAGCCCTCTTTAATGGCAAAGTCGGATTTTAAGTCACAGTTCTGAAAATGCCACTTTTAGACAGTAGCCATTTTCTTATCCTAACCATATGGTGCCTGCAACCTGAATCCTGGGTCACATGACTAGTTGTAGTTGGCAGGTGGCCTTTGAGTATTCCTCCCAGACAGTAATACAAAGGGGGTCTAGTTGTTAGCAGGATGGGCCATTTCTAGCTGGATGGGGGAGAAGCTGTCACGTACCAGCATGTTTGCTCTTGCTGTGTAATAATTTGCTAATTTGTCACAAAACTCTTGAAAAATTGGATTGGTATCTTCTGTGCATTTTGGTTTATGGAATTCAGTGAGCATTTTGTAAAATTCTTAATTATAATAGTATAGTTTTCTTTTTTACTTTTTTAATTGTTGGCTTTTATATTCTGTTTTGTCTGTGTAGGCATATCTTGTCTGGAGGGTTGTTTGATTTGAAAGCTTAGTGTTGAAGCTTAACAATTTGTTCTAAGATCTTTTTTATTCTCCATTCATTGTAAGGTATGTTTTCTTGTGTCATGATTAGAAGTTTTCAGAGGAATTAAGAGATCAAAAGGTTCCTGTAGCCTTTCATAGCATGTTTGCATATAATTTATTGTGATGAGATGTGTGGTGGAAGTAAGACATTCCTCCAAATTCATCTTGTTCTAAGGCTGATTATAGTTGCTGGTAAGATGATTTGAATAGGGGTGGTTTGTGGAATCCTGTGCTGAAAGGCAATGGGTTAGTGGTCTGACCACATGATTGGTGCAATCCTTTGGAATGTGACTAAGTCTGACCACATGATCGGAGTAATCCTTTGGAATGTGAGTAAGTCTAGGCTAGAAAATATTATATCTAATGCTTATCGTGTGATGGGCGTAGGATTGGAAATGAGCTGTTGTATGTTGTATGTGTCTAGACCCGGGAGAATTGTTCTTCTGGGATTGTGGCATATTAGGTTTGTCAAACCATATGTTTTTCTTTACTTTTCTTATGTTTATTGACAGTAGAACATCCTGTGTCTCCAACACCAGAAACCTTGGTGATGATAATCTTAACCGCCACAGAACCCCATGCCATCAGTGCCTAAATATCCCATCAAAATTGCTTTTTTCCAGAATCAGTGAAAAGTTTGTCCCCCCAATGGCAATATATCGTTTTCTAAAATCTCAGTCCAGTCCTCCGATTCAATGAGAGGATCACCTTGTTGCATTCTTTTTTTTTTTTCAAAAACCTTTATTGAAAAAATTGCAATGACAAGTTACAGACATGCACCAAGTTATAGCACCATATACTTGTAAACAAAGGAAGATGATAAGGTTGACCCAGTATAGAAATCATCAAATGTCTACAGCATGTCACATATGTCATCAGGCACAACAGAATAAAAGACATTACGTGAAGGGCGGCGCCAGATCAATGGGCGGAGATTCAGGCCCAAGCAAAGGGAGCAGGGAGGGTGGGGAGAGCGAATCAGGGACCAGCACCGACGGCTGCCGCGGGCACCGTGCCGGTGCAGAACGCGGGAGAGGGCAGAGGGCTTGCGAGGGTGTGTCACGATCTGCCAGACAGCGCCTAGACTGATGAGGGTAAAAAAACACTCGTTTTGGAGGGAATAGGCAGGGGCGGCACAAGAAGAATACATTACGAGTAACTAAACTCTTTTTGAAACAATGTATCTTGACCATTCAGAATTCAAACATGGCAGCAGCTGATGCCCGCAGTGAAATGCGTCAGCAGTCTAGATGTTATGGACTCGCGCCTGGCCAGGTGCATAACGCGCTCTTTCCAAATAGGAGCTGCGCACTTCAACCGTCTGCGTGACGAGACAAGGTGTCTTCGTTTTAGCGCATTCCGGTTATTCGTTGTAAAGGCCTTGAAAAATTATTTTTGGGGAATTAGTATAGTCCAGATGCGAGTGGCGTCTTCTTCCAGGTTCATGTTTATCGTTTTTCCGAAATAATTCCAGAACGCATGCGCACTGTGGGAGCATGCGCGTCTGCAGCAACCGAGAAGACAGAAGCTTTGTGAATATTTTTCAAAACTGAAACCAGTCAAGAGAATTAGCTCCTGAGTAGCAGTGTTGAGAGGTGTTATTCACCAATTGAAGTCTACCCAAGGGGTTTTCTTATTTATGACAATTCAGAGTCTGAAAGCTTAATTTAAATTCTTGACCAAGGCAAAGACTTTTATTAGTTCCTTCTATTTTTCATTTAACAATATTAAGCCGGATGTAGGTTCCCAGCATAGTAATGAGTTGTAGAGGTAATTTTTCAAATAGAAAATAAAATGACAGAGTTTTCAGGAAAGGTTTGTAGCAATAGGATAATAGTATGGTCTTCTCCTTCTAGACACAGAAGTTATCGACTACACCTCATCTTAATAGAGAGTTGCAATAGCCTGAACCAATATTGGTATGAAGTCTGTAAAAGAATAAACAATTTAGTATAATGTATAGATGGTGATATGCATGTTTATGAGGTTTATTTATCCACTGCAGGCACAGGGTAGTCAGGAGTGAAGGGCACGGTGGCGTCAGTGTGAGGGAAAAGGACTGACTTGTTCCATTTTACCTGTATGCCCGAATAACCCCTGAATCTAATAATCTCACGCACCAGAGGACTGAGGTTGTCTTGGGGATTCCAGACATATAAAGTGACATCATCTTCATACATGGAGACCAAGAGGGCATGGCCTGCGAAGCCAATGCCCCTCTGAGTATGGTGCTGTCGGAGTCTAGCAGCCAGTGGTTTCATCACGATAGCGAAAAGCATGGGTAAGAGCGGGCACCCCTGACGGGTGCCACACTCAATGGGGATAGGATTGGAAATGTAGCCATTGACCCGGAGACGAGCAGTGGGAAGAGTGAACAAGAGCAAGATTTTACACATGAAAACCGGGCTAAATCCAAGGCGCGGAAGTAGAGAAAATAGAAAAGGCCATTCAAGGGTATCAAAGGCTTTGTTATGTTATGTTATGTTATGTTATATTTGTTTTTATATAGCGCACGGCTACTCAAAAAGAGTGTCCCGGCGCTTTAATGATGAGACCTACAGCAAAATAACACAACACAGTGATAAAAACAGAGTGGAAAGCATAACAGAAAGAAAAGGGAAGAAACAACCTAAAGGGCAAATAACCAAGTTTTTAGACCTTTCCTAAATGCAAGTAAGCTAGTGGCTCCACGGAGTGTCAGCGGCAGGGTGTCCCACAGCTGTGGCGCCAGCAGTCCAAAGGAGCGGCCTCCAATGCGGGCTCTTTTTACGCGCGGCACCGTCGCCAAGAACAAAGATTCTGATCTGAGAGAACGGGCCGGATGGTAAAAGGCGAGTCTCCTTTGGAGATACTTAGCTCCCACAGCATGGAGGGCTTTATAGGCCAAAGTTAATGTCTTAAAGGCAATCCGCTTACGGATAGGCAGCCAATGTAAGGTCTGCAAAAGACCAGCAGCACTGGCTCGCCTATTTAGGCCATAAATGGCTCTCGCGGCAGCATTCTGCACAACCTGGAGTCGCTGCAGCAAATACTCTGGCAGGCCCAGGTAAAGGACATTAGCATAATCCAACCTAGAACCGATCAGAGCCTGCACGGTCAGCTTCCTATGTTCTTCAGACAGAAGGGGTAGAAACCTCCTCAGCATTTTAAGGAGGCCAAAACATGTGCCCGTCACCCCTAGGATCTGGGATCTCAACGTCAGACCCTTGTCCAACTTGACCCCCAGGTTCTTAGCTACTAGAGATGGACAGGATGGTGGAAACATGTTAATGGGCCACCAAGCTAGCCAGTCAGGATCCGACGCACACCCGAAGAAGAGTACCTCAGACTTCTCTGAGTTGCACTTGAGGCCGCTCAAATGAAACCATCTAAAGACAGCCTCAAGGCAGTCCCGGATACTCTCTCCATTAAAATCTCCTCCCCTCTTACAAGAGAAGAGGAGCTGTGTGTCGTCGGCATAGGATACGATCCGGGCCCCGAACGACTCCGCCAATGCCGCCAGAGGGGTCATAAAGATGTTAAAGAGGGTCGGGCTCAATATAGAGCCCTGCGGGACCCCGACTCCCAATGGCGGCATCACGGCCGAGTCTGGGGGGACCCAGATCGTTTGTCGGCGGTCAGCTAGGTATTATTAAGCAGGGCAGCAACCGCAGTGAGCGATGGATTGATCTGGTGTAATACTGAAAAATTGCCCGGCGGTTGTGGGAGGTCGCGCGGCCGAGCATGAACCAAGACTGGTCCGGAAGGGCAATATGTGGCAATGGAGGGAGGAGGCGAGAAGCAAGCAGTTTGGTGAAGATGTTATTGTCCGTATTGATAAGGGAAAGGGGCAATAGGAATCACGAAGCTCGGGAGGTTTATCCGGTTTGAGAAAAAGGGTCAGCATGGCCTCTTGGAGCGAGGGTGGGAATTGACCGCACTTAAATGATTCATTATACATGGCGGCCAGGTGTGGTATTAGAATAGGGTCAAAAACCTTTTAGAAAGATGCAGGCAAACCATCCATACCAGGAGCCCTGTCGCTGGCCATACCATTGATAGCGTGAGTATCTCTTCCTTGGAGAAGGGCACATCAAGGAATTCCTGATGGTAATTTTGGAGCCATAGCTGAATAGTATCAAAATACTGTTTAAAAACCTCTCGTGAGGGGGTGGATCCTGCCGTGTACAGTTGGGCGTAGAAATACGTGAAGCGTGTCTGGATTTTGGAGGGGGAAGTGGTTCAAGCTGGGCCACTATCCTGAAGTGCAATAATGTATAAAGGGGCGTGGGGTGGGAAAAACAGACCGATCAGAGTCCTGCTGGGGCGATCGCCCTCGTCAAAGCGGCAAGCTCGAGCCTCCCTGCCCAGGAAGGAGAGCTCCTTATCGGCCTCTTCAGTGAATTCTGTATACTTGCCGTGAAGTTGGGCAAGCAATTCTGGGCTGGGGTTGGCAGCGTGGGAGGAATCCAACGATTTAATTTTGGATTCCAATTTATCGAGTATGCTGCGGATGGACTGTAAGACTCCGGACTGTTTGGAGATACATTCACCATGAATAATGACTTTGAAGACTTCCCACAGCGTGGAGGGAGAATCCACAGAGCCTTCGTTGAGTTCAAAGTAATTAGTGATTGCTGTTTGGATCTCATTGCTTAAAATGGAGTCATACAACGCGCTGGGGGGAAGCCGCCATTAGAACGCATGCCGAGGAGATAGGGGGAGACGAAGGCAGAGCTGGATCGGTGCATGATCAGAACAGGTACGTGCCATGTGATCGGCAGAGGTGAGCATGGGGGATGTGATCCATAGATCTAGCTGAGACCAGCAGCCTCGGGTGCCAGTAACGTGAGTGCCCTCGCCAGCCTCGGGTGCAAATGACTCCAAGCGTCATAAAGAGAGTTTCAGTGAGAATGGAACTGAGGAGGGCCTCAGCACGTGGGTGAGAGGCGTGGGGGCCAGAACGGTCCAGGTCAGTGGAAAGTGTGACATTAAAGTCCCCCCAAAGGGTCGCAGCAGGGCTAAGGGATTATATGTGCTGCCACACTTGTGTAAAGAAGTCTGGGTCATCGTTCTTGGGACCATAGAGTGCAGCAATTGTCTGAGGTAAGGCCTGGAGGAGACCATGAAGGACGACAAAGCGGCCAGAGGGGTCAGTAATAACCTTGGAAGTCTGCCAGGAGAGTCCTCAGCGTATCAGTATAGACCCCCCATGAGAGTAGTTAGAATAAAAAGAGGAGTGTGTTTCTCCCCAGCGCCGGGAGAGGAGTCTGGAGTCAGATGCCAGGAACAGCTGGGTCTCCTGGAGCAGACAAACATCAACCCTGTGGAGATGTGCGAACTAGCCGGGTTTTGCCGTGGTCGTTGAGGCCGCGTACGTTCCAATTCCAGAAAATGGTATCAGTCATTTAGACAAGGAGTGAGGAGTGAATGCCAAGGGGTAAGAGAAAAGCAGCTGGGGCGCCCGTACAAATGAATGTGGTAGTGTCAGCAGCTGGGGAGGAAATGGGCAATGTGACAATGTGGGAGTCGCTGGAAGATAACCAGTGAGCTACCAGGGCAGAAGACTGGGCTTCGAGGGGGAGCCAATAGATCCAACATGTGAGAGGAGGTGGCAGCAGGTGCCATGCGTAGAGCCGTGGCGTTGAAGGAAAAAATAAGGCGCTGCAGAAAGGTGCATCAAAACAATGCTGAAGCAACATCATCAAAAGTTCAATACATAAACCAATAGCAATGTGACAACAACAAAGAAGCCTCAGAGGGAGGCCTCAAACCCCCAAATGAAACCCCCCACCCACCACCCACACCAACCCCCCAAACAGGTTGAGAGACCACCCAGACCCACCTTAGGGAACCACAACTGGGAACGGAAAAGTTAAGGGCCAAAGTGGGAATTATCCTGCAGGGGCATGGCAACGCTTGGCATAAACCCCTGTCTAACAAACAGTGTGGCCAAGCAAAAAATTAAGAGCAGATAAAAGGATATGCAGAGTCTTGCAAAGGTACAGTTAGTCCTGGCCCCTCAACAAAACCGCCGAGAGCCGTGCAGTGTAGGTCAAGACTGTCGGGGTCTCCGTGCAGAGAGTCAAGGTGAAAAACAGAATTCAGCTAGCTCCGCAGGAGACAATAGAGTCAGTCATTGTCACTTAAGATGCCAAAGGCAGCATCCTGAGAAAGGGCTGGAGTGGAACGGTTGGTGTGATCAAGCTTTTTGGTAACGGTGAGAGCATCTTTGGGATCAGGGAAGACGAGCTTGTCTGGATATGCGAGGGAGTATGGGATCTCGTGTTTTTGAAGGATGCGCTTCGCAGGCAGAACCTCGCGTTGGGCCGCCTGCACTGCCAGATAGTAGTCCGGGTAAAAGGACAAGACGTTGCCTTGGTGACGGACCTCTACCTTGTCCCTGGCCACCCGGAGGATGACATTGCGGTTCCGGAAGTTGAGGATTTTGGCGATGATGGGGTGAGCCGGCAATCCAGGTGTAGGACGGGGGCCAAGGGAGCAGTGGGCGCACTCTACAATAAAGACTGGGGAGAGCATGTCTCCAAACAGTTCACGCATCAGTTACGCCACAAATTCCTCCATTCGCAAGATGTTCGTGGACTTGGGTACCCCAGTGATGCCGAGGTTACTTCTTCTGGAGCAGCCTCCAAGTCTTCGTTTTTGGTGCGTATAAGCTCCAGGATTTTGTCCATCTGAAGTAGTCTTTGATGATCCTAGGTGGTGGCATCCTCAATGTCAGAGATCCATGTTTCGGCATGCAGGAGGCAGTTGTCGTGCGAGTCCACTCGTGACTTTACCGCATCTAGGCATGAGGAGAGCTGGTTCAGCTGGGCAGCGGTGCCAGAGAAGGCAGATTTGACCTCTAGAATAATGGCCTTGAAATCATCCTCACGGGAGGCGGCCATCTCCTCGGGGGGGTTGGAATCACCTCCATCTGCGGTCGCACCGTCCTGGCACATCTGGCGGCATTGATCGAATGCGAGGCTACGCTGCTTGGGGTCGTCTTACCCATGACACCAGCTGGAAGGAGAGTGAACAGGAAGCACCACTTGCTGGCAGATCGACAACACCCACATTTACAAGGGCGTCAGGCAGGGCAGGAAGATGGTGCTGAAGGCAACACCCAGGAGGATGCCAGGAGGAGGGAGCAAGGATGAACTGTGTGGTCCCAGGCGACGACAAGATATAGTAGGCCCCCCCTGGGCTGTCAGGTCAGCCAGCCAGAAGGGAAGCGACACAGCAACGCGTGGCACCAATGTGGCAGTCCGAGCCCGGAGATAAAGGTTGTGAAGGAGTCCGTGGGCCACACGTCAGGGGACACCTGTAGTGGCGGCGGTGGAGGTGTTGACAGGGGGTGCAGCTGTGGGGAGCGGTGTGGCAGGGACGCGAGGAGGGGCGCGAGGCCTAACATTCACAGGGCCGGACCCCATGATGTGACAAGAGCGTAGAGACTGAACAAGAGCAGGGGCCCTGCGATGTGGAACACACTACCCCAACCCAGCCGCAGCAGCCCCAGCAGTGTCAGCACTCACCCTAGTCCACAGCAATCAGGCAGCAATCAGGGCGTATCAGGAGCTGGCAGCAGTGAAAGGCAGGGAGGCCCGCCCGGAGAAGCCGCAGCGTGTGGAGATCCCCGGCGTCGCCGGTGGAGGGGCAGCCCCGCCTAGGGACCCCCCCATGGCTGGAGCTTGGTGGGGTCCAAGGCAGCCAGCAGCAGTGCAGGGCAGAGGCGGGTGAACGTCTGCGCTGGGCCGGGGAGGATCCAGGCAAGGAGGCGGGCCACAAGTTGAGGCCGAGTGGCGGAGAGGCGTAAAGCCCACAGCCCGGTACCAATAAGGGAGGGAGTCGCACAGCCAAAAGGGGAGCAGCGGCGGGTTGGATCGGGGAAGGCATGCCACCCGTGTCACCCGGCCTGAGTGGAGCGAGGTCGGACCAGCGGGCACTGATATGGGATTGGCCGGCGTCTGTGCTTTTGGCAGAGGAGGCTGGGCGGTATGGCGTGTGGGCCTCCAAACCCTGCCGCTGAGAGCCCCCTGCAGGCGGAACACTCACCATGTCCCTTCGATAGCAGGAATGGGCGGAAGTCGGGACGGCACTCCAGGCGCAGTCGATCTGAGGTGTGGAGGTCTTGAGGCACCAGCTGGAAGGCCCGAGGCCTAGGCGCAGGCCCAAGAATGGAGCTCAGCTCCGGAGCGGCAGAGCGAGGAGCAAGAAGCGTCCAGCGTTACCCCGAGATGAGATGAAGGTAAGGATACCGGGGCCAGGTGGTCAGGGAGCCGTCCCCTGCAGGATTGTGGTGGATTTAAGAGCTTGGCCGGCAGAGCCCACCTAGTGTGCATCCATTTTGCAACCGGCCAAGCCACGCCCCCTGTCGAACCATATGTTGAGGTCACCAAGAATGCATAGGTTTGAGTATATTGTAAGAAGGTTAGAAATTGTGTCTAAAAATGTGTCTTTGAATGTTTCATTGCCAGGTGGAGGTCTGTTGTGAAGTAGAAAGTAACATGAAATGGTTGGTGTAGGGTTGCATCTCACATGAAGGCCTCACAACCTTGTACAGAAACATTCTCAGTTTGGTGAGTTTTGTTTTTTCTTCATATATGATAGCTAAGCCACCTCCTCTTTGCTTATGTGATTCTGTGTCACTGTTTGATACTCTGGTGGAGCTCCTTCAAGCATTACCGGGCCAAATCTCCCACCAGCCATGATTTAGTAATGTGACGTAAGTCAAGTTCTATGTCAATAAATAGGTCAAATATGTGGTACTGGATTTTTTAATTGGAATGAGCATTTATCGGTAGGCACTCTAAAGAATTGTTTTTTAAGGAGTGTTATCATTTGAAGCTGTGACAGTGTTCTAATGTTGGTGAAATTAATTGTTGCAGGTCAGAGAAAATTTAGTTTTTGTTAATCATTATCTTACATATTTCTGCTAAAGGCTTAGAATTCCTTTTGTGGGTCTGCGTGCATGAGTGGGGGTGAGTCTGTTTGGAATTGAGGAGTTACACTGTGAAGTTGTTTCTGAAAGAGTGGCTTGTTGTGTGCTAGAACTGCAGATGAAAGGGTAAGAAGAGTGTTGTGGAACTGTTTCGTTTTGTATATGTTGAAAGTAAAAGGTGTGTGGGTTGGGGTTGATGGTGGGCCATTAGGGTATTTTTTCTATGGCAAATTAAGCATTGGATGATAGATGTGTGAGTGAATGTAATTTGTGGATTGTGCGATTGGTAGAATTGTTACATGAAAGTGTGAGGTAGAGATTGGTTTAAATGTGTATTACTTATTTTGGTATTCCGAGAAGAGTGGGTGTGGGAAGGTATGTTGGGATGTTTTTGAATGTGTGAGGTTTTTTTATATACATTTTGCATATGTGTTTGGTATTTTTTGTGTGGGCTAGTATTACCAGGTATGTTGGTAGTGACTTGAGGTGTAGGATTTGAGTGTGAAGGACTGGTGAATTATGTATGTTGAAAGAGAAGAGGGTTGGAATGGGTGTGAGAATAGAGTGTCTGTAAGAGTGGTTAAATAAGGATTCAAGAGATGGTTGTATTCTGACTGGGTGGAAGTGTTTGCCTTATTGGTGGAGGGGAGTACTGAAAGAGTGTTCTCATTGGTCTTGTGTGAGAATAAGAGGATGTTTGTGTGATAAAGTGGTATCATAGATGGTTGAAGAAAGTGTTCAGAGGGATGGAAAGGGCAATGCTGTGAGCAGTCTGAGGGTAGTGGAAACTGCTAAATATAAGCTGAGAAACATGATTTCAGTGAAACAGAAAATATGCTAAGATAACAATATACATTTAAAAGAATTTTTAGAATAATACAGTGCTTTCCCTATTTCAGTCAATTTAGTGGTGACCATATGAAAGAGTGCTAGAAAATTCCTAAAACCTCCGCTTTGAGTGAAATACAAGTTTCAATACAAAACGTATAAACTAGCAAAATTGTTCAGTAGGTCCAATGACACAACAGTTGACATCATGCCTCACAGCACTGGTGACATCACTCAAGTAGCACATATTTTCCCATTTCTGTCTGTTGTCATTGATATATTCCAATATAGATTAGACAGGTGTAAGAACAGCTTTTATTTCCTACATGGCCTATCTGAGGACGACATCTTGCAGCTGATGGTTGTAGAGCAGCTTTACCACTAGAGTGACTGTCTGTAAGCAAATCTATTACTTGTACTGGAAACTATGTAAGTCTATCTTCTTTATTTAATGTCTTTATGGTTTAAATTGTATTATTGAATTTTGTCGTGAATGATAACAATATGCCCAACTACAACCACAGGCCGGCGGGGAACTTGCTGTTGCTTTCATGTTTTATTGATTTGCAGGTAATTTCTGTGAGTATATACATCACTTCTGAATGCAACTGCATCAGTTTTTTTTACCACATCATCTCTGTGAAATGCAGTCTTTTGTTTGCAAGTCATCTCTATGAAGACACCCATTATCTGTCAGTAGAGCTGTAGTGTTGGAAATGTGCCCTTTCTCCAGGGTCACCCCAATTCTTTGCCTTCTCTTGCGGAGCCTGGTTTGATTTGATCACAGAACTCTGTTTTCTTTACCCCTGCGAACCAGTAGTAAAGTCAGTGCTAAATTTGTAAAAGAATGAGTGCTGGTGCCCAAAGTTCTGCTCATAATCCTGCGACTGGTGCCATTAAATGTGACTGGCCTGAATACCAAGGCTGTCCTGTCTTTAATCCAACATTGGCTCTTTAATCAACTGCTGTGCACTCCTTGCCCCTTTATCTCACTCTTGTGGAATTCTGCTTTTCTTTTATGTGCAGGGTTGTCCATCTTACTCTTCCTCCTTCTCTCCACTTTGTGTGTTTTTGCATGCTTTCATACAGGAAATGCCTGAGGAGGATAAATAAGTGTTGGTCTCCAAATGAGAGCTGGTGAACCCCACTAGTAATCACTGGCTTAACTTAAACACTGGGTGAAGTCCTTTTGCTCTCTTTTCCAAGCACGGTCAAATGTGTATGCACCTTCTTTAGTACATTTGATTTACTCCTATGTCCCTACTACATGGTACTATATGTACTCAATGCCTGTAAATTAAATTCCATAATTGTCTACATCACTCATGCTACTACCGAGTAAAGTAAATCTGTACACCAGATCTCAAGCCTGCCATTGCAGTCTGTGTGTGCAGTGTTAAATTGGCATTTCAACCTGTCAAAATAAACATTTGTCCCAAACATGAACACAGGCTCCCATTGAAAAAAAGGGGGGGTTGAGCGAAACCATGCACCCTGTGGGAAGAGTGGTCCCTTGGGTAACCCCACGGGCTCCAATCAGACACGTCTGGTTGAAGGGGGGCCTGTAACTGGTCCTGAAAGACAGATTCTGACAGCTGTTTCATGTCAGGCAGACCAAATCGGAACGGCTGCCCAAATCAGTCATCGCATGCGCTATGTTCAGAAAGCGTGTCCATAGAGCTGCACGATTCAGCTCCGAAAGACTCGGTCTGTCTGAATGCCTTTCTAAACTGATTTGTACTGCCCAAATGGTTTCCGCCATCGTAATTGTTGTTGGGAAATGTGTCATTCAGAAAAAAGGGTTCCAAATCGGATTCTGTAATACCGAATCCCATCCAAAGCCTTTCCAAACAACATCATAAACGGCCCCTTTGTGTTGTTGCAGATCATTTACCTTTGTTTTTTGCCCGTCTTTTGCCCTGTTGAGCCGTCCCTATCTGGCTGCTCTCCTGCTGTATTTTTCAGCTGTTCTCTTCCTACGGATTACCGCCTGTCCTGACCTCCCGCCTGTCAGGACCTAGTTAATGGAGGTTGCAGAATGACGCAATTGAGCAGATCATTGCACCTGCTTCCCCTGCTGCCACTTGTTGAGCGCCCCTTCACCTTCCCTTGACTGCCTTGCAGCCCATTTTTCTCTGTGCCACTTTTTTGCCTGATTGTTTTTTTCTTGATTACTTCAAAAAACCGATTGTCCTTTCTTCATTGCCGTTCTGCCTGATTGTTGGCCTGACTGCCTGTTTTTTTCTATTTCTTACTTGCGATGTTGTTTTATTCTGCCTAAGTATTATTGCAGCTGACTTCCTCTGTTTTTGCCCAGATGTTTGCCCTGTTGTGCCATCCTCACCTCACCACTCTCTGGCTGCATTTTCCAGCTGTTTTTTCTACGTCCCACTTCCTGCCTGATCAGCCCTCCACCGTAGCTCCCTGCCCTTCTCCCAGGTCCTACTTGATGGAGACCGCAGTATGACCCAATTGAGCAGGTGCTCACTCCAACTCCCACCGCTGCTGCTCATTGAGTCACCCTCAGCTTGTCCTTGACTTTCTTGAAGCTCATTTTCCCTGCACCACTGTTCTGCATGTCTGCCTAATTGTTTTTCTCCTCATTGCTGTATTGCCTCCTTGTCTATTTTTCATTGCCGTTCTGCCTGTTTGTTGGCCTGATAGCTTGGTGTGTATCTTTTTCTTACTTGCATTGATGTTGTATTCTGCGTGAGTGCTTTTGCAGCAGATTTGCTCTGTTTTAGCCAATTTTTTGCCATGTTGAGCCGTCCCCGCTTCACTGTTCTCTCATCGTATTTTCCTGCCATTTTTTGTTTTCCTCCTGCTTCCCACCTATCCCGCCCTCTGCCTTAGCACACCACCCTCCTCCCAGGACCTATTTAATGGTGGCCACAGCGCAGCTGTGCCTCTGGCACACCAAAGTTCCTCTTGCCCTGTTTGTTGCTGGACCACCCCCAGCACCAGAACCCTGGATCTACCATTTCTCAAAGATATACCTCCTCTGAGCCCTGGACTCCAAACCAACAACTGTAGGCACACCTCAACCCAGTTGATGGTAGGACCCTTCAGCTGCAGGCACTGCTTCTTCTCCTGTCACAATGAAGAACCCAGACACACGTTGGACACCACCACACTGACCATGACCACCTTCGAACTCAACTGCCTTCCACTCTATGTGCAATCTCTTTGGAACCAGTGCTTCGAGATCTGGGACATCATCACCTCACTCACTCTGATGTCTTGCTCACCAAGAACTGGCTCAACCCCTTCTTCATGCCAAACATCACCTCAGCTGCACCTCACAGCAACACAATATCACACCTTGATCACATCAACAAACACAGATATGAGATCCCCATCATCCACAAGGAAACCATCCACTGCACCACCACCACAGGCTAGTCATCCATATTATGGAACACATCAACTTCCAATTTTAAACAGATGGCAAAACCACCATCAGAGGAAAGCTCACCTACAGATCCCAAGGACCTCACACCAGTGTCTGCGACACTATTTCTGAATTCATCACACTGCTTGCCATTGACTCCAAACACTACATCTTCCTTGGCGACCTCAATTTTCACCACAACGACCTCAACAATACCTATACTGACAACCCACTCGAGGGGATGAACAGCATTGGCCTCAACCAACTCTTTGCCAAAACCACACACACCGCAGTACACACACTCAACCCCATCTTCAAGGCCAGCGGCAGAATCAAGTACAGCCATGTCACAAAGCTCACCTGGACAGACAAATCCATCATCCACTTCACCATCTCGGTATCCCCTGCATCCCCCTAAGCCTCACAGAACTTCACAGCTCAGCTAGAACATAGTATCAGAGAGCCAAAGGACCAATAAGCTCAACCCCTCCCTCTCTCACACTGCATCTAACCTAGAACAGTTTGTCAATAACGTCTTTGCCTAGATCACTGACTGCACCAACAGAGTCACCCCAGTTAAAACCGCCAAACACAAGCAATCCTCCAAACAAGTAAGTGGGTAATACAGAAATTAATACTATGAAACACAACTGCAAATAACTCAAAAGAAATTAGCAGACCAGCAAGAAGCCCACAGATCATGCCACATTCAAGACATCCCTCAACCAATACCACCAACTTCTGAAAGAGACGAAAATGAGACCACCCTTGTCGACCACATCAAAGCAAGTCACAACCACAGCAAACAACTCTTCAACATCATCAAAGAGTTCTCCAACCCCTCAGCCACCCCAAATATCATCACCTTGTCCCAGGAACTCTGTGACACCCTGGCTGAATTCTTCCATGAAAATATGTCCACCATCTACAGAAACATCAAACTGCAACCAACTACCACCGACTTCCTCAGCCTTCTCGCCCCAACAAATGATAAACAGGACCAAATGCTAACCACCTGGGACCAGCTCACAATGCAAGACACCACAGCCATTATGAATTGTGTCCACACTTGAGCACCATCAGATCCAAGTCCCTGCCACATCTTAAACATCAGGAGCATGGCAATCATCAACAAGCTCACCGCCTTTCTCAATGTATCCATCACCACATTCACTTTTCCCAAAGAATGGAAATATGCAGAAGTCAAATCCCTACTCAAGAAATCTTCTGCCGACCCCAACGAACTCAAGAACTACCACCCCATCTCTCTGCTGCCCTTTCCTGTCAAAGTTCTCGAGAAGGCCATCAGCCACTAACTCACAAAACACCTGGAGATTAACAACTTTCTGGATGCCTCCCAATCTGGATTCCACACCAACCACAGCACCGAAACCACACTAATCTCCGTTACATATGACATCAGATCCCCCTTGACCAGGGATAATTTGCAGCCCTGATCTTCCTTGACATATGAGCAACATTCAACATAGTATCACACCAAGTCCTCATCAAAAGGCTTCATCACATTGGCATCGAAGGAGACGCCCTCCAATGGAGGGCATCCTTCCTGAATGGAAAAACCCAGTGAATGCGCCTATCTCCTTTCAACATGGAACCCAAGAACACCATCTGTGGCTGTCCTCGATGTTCGTCCTTCAGTCCTACTCTGTTCAACACCTGCATGATACCTAGACTAAACATCATATCCTATGCCGACAACACCCAGCTCACCCTCTCGCTTTTAGAGAACTCCTCTGCCACACTGACCACTGTCCGCTAGTGCAAGAGCAAGACAAGCATCACCAACTGGATGAAAGACAACAGCCTCAAATTCAACACTGACAAGACAGAAGTGCTGATTTTCAGGAACAATACCCCTCTGTGGGGCAATGCCTGGTGGCCCCCCGAACTAGGACCCTCCCCCACTCTGACCACAATTGCAACCTGGGCTTCATCCTGGGCAGTAAGCTCACCATGAAAAGACAGATCACCTGCTTCCTCAAACTTTGCATGCTTCGCATGATCTTCAAGTGGCTTCCCATCAACACCAGACAGACTGTCACCCAAGAACTTTTGACCACCAGATTGAACTATGGCATTCACTCTATGTAGGAATCACCTTGCACCTCCTTAAGAAACTGCAGACCATATAGAATTAGGCAGGCAGACTCATCCTAGACCTTTCCAAGTAGTCCCACATCACCCCCCACCTCAGGAAGCTTCACTGACTCCCCATTGAGAAAATATGTCAGTTCAAGATGTTGACCCACACCTTCAAAGCCTTACACAAACAAGGACAAGCATACATCAATCACCGCCTGAACTTTCACCAGCTATACAAACACATGCACTACGTCTTCCTCACTCACACCCTCTGCAACAACAACCTTTCAATCCACTTCCGAACCTCTTTCCTCTGCTGGAATTCAGGAGAGGAACCAAGACATGGCTATTCAACTTCAACACCTTGATTACCCCATGAGTGATTAGCTGCGCTTTACAAATCTTGATTGACTGATTGAATCCTGATTGGTGAGTATCACTCCCAGACAGCGAATAAAGCGGCTGAGTTTAGGGAGTTGAGGGTCTTTGCGACAGGATGGTTGGGGAGGAGCCCTGATTACGCTTTATTAGGGGCTACCCTAACACACACAAAAGAATCTGACACCAGGCTTCCCCCTGCCTTTGCTTCACTAGCCAGGCCACAGCCAAACCCACAGGAGAATGGGGTGACTGATCACAACCCAGTTAGAAGGAAGACATGGGCTGACCCCCCTGTTTACAGGCTGGCACTGGGTGGTTTTAGACCTGTCAGCCTTAGGTTGGTCTTCCCGCAAACTTTTTTGCCTTCCATCTTCATTTTTGCTGATCTCATTTTTGCCGGCCTTAGGACTCTGCACGCTTTACAACTGCTAACCAGTGCAAAAGTATAAGTGCCCACTCCTTAAAAAATGACAACTTTGGATTATCCCCAATCTGCATATTTAATTTTCTTGTAGTCTCTAGTAAAGTGGCACTAAATGTGCCATATGCATGTAAATTAAATGCTACTAATGCTCCTGCAGCACTGATTGTGCCACCCACATAAGCAGCCGTTTAAGTATTTATCAGGTCTGCCATTGCAGCCTGTGTATGCAGTTTTTAAACTATTATTTTGACCTGTCAAATTAAACTCCATCCAGGTCCAATTCTTCTTTTTTAATACATATAAGTCACCCCTATGATAGGTTCTACACAGCCCTCAGAGCAGGGTGCAATATAAATAAAAAGTAAGCCATGTCATTTTTAGATGTATATATGTCCTACTAGTGAAAAACTCTTACTTGTGTTTTTCTCTATTGCAAGGCCTACCTCTTCCACAGACTAACAATGGACCTACTTTAATACATTTAATATGCTGTAATTTATAAATGAGAACAGGTGACCAGATCATGTTTGGTGTATTTGGAATTGCAATGTAAAATCCTAACTGATGGTGAAGTATGATTTTGCCACTTTTAGAATGGGGGTAAGCTGATAGTTGAGCTTTTCGTATTCCTCCTAGACAGTCACACACAATAGGGTGCTTAGGTGTGCCTGGATGAGCCATGACTGACAGGAAGGGAGGGAGGGGCTGGGCACAGACCCACTTACATCTGAATAGGCTTTGGCCTGTCTGCACACAAAGGGCTCCTGCAATTAGTGTCTGTAATTAGTCTGGAGCCAGAACAGGGAAGGCAGAATGCCTGCAGACTTCAAAGGGAAACATCTAGAAGCTCGCCTTCACTTCAAAGGCACAGCTAGGTATGAATACTAGCACTCAGACACCAAATCTTCAGTACTCTTCTGGACCTGTGGAGACTCCACCAGGAAAAACAACTGCTGTGCTGCTGAAAGACTGCCTTTCTGCTGGACTGCTGCCCTACATGACTACTGCCGAGCTGCGCTGTCGCCTTATTGTGCTGACCTGCTGCACTTTTGCCTACGGAGAAAGATTGGAACTGCATATTTTGAATCCAGAATCCCAAAACTATCCAAGGGCTTATTGGCTGGCCTTCTGACTTGAGCCTCAGGAAGAGGAGGCTCACACAAACGTTGAACCACCACCACAGTTCTGGGCCTAAGATGTTCTGCCAGCCTCTCTGGATCCAGTGGAACTTGCGCATCTCCTCTGCTTGTTTGCGCAATCTCAAGCAGAACTGATGCATTGCTGCTACTGCATGTACCTGTACCGCTGCAAAGACCCGCTTCTCATTGGAGGTCATTGCCTCACCGGAACCACTGCAGAGTAATGCATCCTTGGTGCAGGTCCTAGTATCCTTCTTGGACAGCCACCATGATGATGATGACGGACTCCTGAAACTGCACCCCCGCAGCTACTTGGAACTGATGCATTTCCCCGACTGCGCAACACTTCTCATCTCCGGGTTTTAAATCATAAGCCCTGGTCGATGGGATTCTTAAAAACAATGCGGGACTTTGCACAGCAGCCTCGCCGCATCTCGGAAGCGATGCATCAGTTTGGCTGCGCAAAACTTTTTGAACGCAGTTCCTCACAATGCTCCACAAATCAGGATTTAAGATATTTTGTTCAAGAGACCTAACTTGGTACCTGTAGCCGGTCCACGATCCATCCCAGTTGGCCTGAACTTGTGACTGTATCCCGGTCCAGTACAACCAAATATTCACAGTTGGTGATTTGCTGCTTTTGTCGCAATTTTCACTTAAAATTGAATATCTCCAGTTCTACTGATTAGATTTTTGTCATTTTGGTCTTGTTTTATTTAGTAGAAATTACTCTATTCTTCTAAATCTGCTTAGGATTCTTTTGTAGCATGTTTTCATGGTGTTACTGTTTGAAGTGTTGCACAGATAATTCATACATTGCCTCTAAGTTAAGCCTTACTGCTCAGTGCTAAGCTAAGCGAGGGTTGAGCAGTTAATTTAGGGTTTGCTTGTGACTTCACCCTGAGAGGAACTGTGGTTGCTGCTTGAGAAGGGTTCCATCCCTCTCAGCCAGTAAACCAATTTTTTACAAGTGGCATCCCCAAAACCTGAAATCTGAACACTCCAGGGCCTGTGAAGACTCACAAGGACTGCACTGCTGTCTGATGCCTGAAGGAAGACTGGACTTGCTTGCATTGATCCCAGGACCCCAGAAGTGACTCCAAGAGTCAGTTGGCTGACCTCATGTGTGAACTACAGGGATACAACACGTACCAGGGCCTTTCATGCTTCCCCCCCAACCAGACCCAGCTGGACCTGACCTGGTCCCCACTGCTGGCCTCTGTGATAGTTAGTCCTGAACCCCAAGTGCTGACCTCAAGTTCCTAGACCCTTGGCTGAGCAAATTGATAGTTTCACCGGGTCTGACAGAAGAGGCCTGCAGAGCTGCATGGCTCCTACTTTAAGGCTCACGGGATCTGAAGCCGAATGATGCAGAGCGCTGCAGAGCTGAGCAGCTTCCAACTGAGAGTGTCACCAGTTCCGATGCAAAGCCACACCGAGCCCCACAGAACTGTACAGCTCCTATCTGAAGGCTACATAAGATCTGACTTTGAGTGATACAGAGCCCTGCAGAGCCACATCATGCAGCCCCCAAATAGAAGCTTCACCGGATAAGACGCAGAACGCAGAGTTCCATAGAGCAGCAACACACAGACCCTGCACCAAAGTCAGAAGGTAAAACTTGCCACAGGATGAACCTGGTCCTGTAGCCTGTCTACACACCATTGTGGCCAGCCTTAACATGTGACTTTGTCACAGTCCAGCACAATAACATACCCGCAGTTGATGCTATTTTTAAAGGAAATGTTAAAAACTCATAACTCCAGTTCTACTTTTTGGAGTTTTGGGCTTTTGGTGTCTTTTCAAGTATTACATTGTTTCCATTTTTCTAAACTAGTTTGGGACTTTTCTTGCGTTGTGTTGCTTGAGTGTTGTGAAAATATTTCACACATTGCATCTAAGATAAGCCTGACTATGTTGTGACAAGTTACATAGGGTTAAGCACAGGCTTATTTAGTGACTGTTGTGATTTACCCTGATAGGAATGTGATTATTACTTGAGATGGGTTCTCATCCCTCTCAACTAATAACGTAGTTTCATACATGTGGTCATTGTCTTCTTTGGCATAACAGGGCGTAAATATGTTGGCTCTCAGCGGTACTTCTGTATTTATTTTTTATGTAATATAACGCAACACCCATGGCTTGTGCCACATTTCCAGATTTACAAGAAAACGTAAACCTAGAAAATACATCAAAATGCTACACCTCCCCAGTGGAGGCATAGGGAGGGGCAACGAGGAGAACTTTTTAATTTCTCCTCATTTCTCCCTCCTTCTATGCACTCAGAAAGAGGAAATAAACCTTTGTGATTGTTTTTATGCAGGAAGGTGCTCCTTCCTGCAGGAAAACAATATCCCTGCAATGCAGGCACCCATGAACCATGGTGCAAGGGTGCCTACGTCAGCGCATGGCAGCCAATTTTGCGCCAGCGCAGAGGAGCACAGGGATCCGTTATATCATTGTAGATATGACGTATCCTGGTGCTTTTAAGTAACCGGTGCAGAAAAATGGCTTGCGGTACCGCGCTGAGTTAATTTGTTGTAAATAAGGCCCAGTGTTTTTAGGTTTCTTACTACAATCCCAATGCCCTTCAAACCAAAGATTTTTATTGGAATTTTTCTTTAGAACAAAAGTTTGTTTGTAATATTAGTGTCCATCGGTACTTTTGTTAAAATGGTACATAACTGTTCTTCAAACAATAATTTTTCAGTTGATTCCATGGCTTTCATAATAATATGCTTTGCTCTCTGCCTTTAGTGTGCACTGTCATGACTGAGCATAACCTTTGGCTGTGTCCTGAGCCCAGTTGCCTTCTCCTCTCACCTTCTGGGCATGGCCTGCAGCTGTACACTGGAGGCAGTGAGCACAGGATGTGGACCTTGACAAAGCCCTCTGCTCTGCACAGCTGCCCTCAGTTCCAGCTGAGCACTGGGCTCAGTGTAAAGTAATCCTTGTCCTTGTGCCCCCAGGCAATGCCTTGTACCCAGTGGTCAGCCCTCCTTCACTATGTGCTCCTGGGCATGTGTTGTACTAACAAACCCAACCAGCCCTCAGTAAGCACTTTGTACAGCCTCTGACCATGTCCAGGTTGCATTGATGTATGCCCAGTTACTGTCCAGTAGGTACTGGTCACATTGAGGGCCTTCTGTCAAGCCCTTCACTCAGTGCTCTCTACCTTATCTGTTTGTGACTTTCTATCCATTTCCTGGGCACCTATGATTTTGTTTCTGATTCCAAATACATTTAAAAAAAAATCTAATGTGAAAATGCATCCGAGTTTGTGATCCTGAAACTCAAATCTGAATTTAGGTGGTGGCCTTTACCCACTCATGTGGGGTGTGCTCACTTTTTTTAACAATAATGTTTTCGAATCGCGAGATAATTTACTGAATGGTCATCGGTGTTGCATAATAAGCTCTTAAGAGCCAATCAGATTCTGAGCTCATATTCAACTGTCAGTTTATGAGCAAGTTTGCAAACCTGACATAGGACTATGAATGTTTGCGTCTCGCTCCTCTCAACTGATTTTCTTCACCCAATGAATGCTGTCAAGTTGGTCAATTTTCAAAAGACAAGGGTCCTAAGCACATTGGAAAATATACATACAAGGAAATATTTACTAGAAGTAAAAGTAAAGTAAAGTCCACATTTGTAAAGCGCACAATCACCCGTAAGGGTCTCTAGGCGCTGGGGGGCCGTCGGGAAGATTTAGCGAGCTATTGCCCAGAGTCACATGGTGCTGGGCTAACCTGCCGCCGGAGCCGGGGATCGAACCGTGGTCCCCAGATTCCAGCGTCAGTCGCCCTGGCCGCGGCGCCACAAAGTAGGGCACAGTCCTGTACCGTACTTGTGAGAGATACAGAAAAATAGAGAGAATTCTAGAGTGAATTCAAAGGAAGAATTACAGGCAAGGAAACTGAGCAACCTGGACACTTTTTGTCCTACTTCTAGTAAATATTTCCTTGTATGTAATTCTATTCCTCAAAATAAATCCCTGGTCCGGCTGGACAGGAGAACTATATAGCAACTATTGTGTTCTATATGACATTTTTGTATATTTTCCAATGTGCTTAGGACCCTTGTCTTTTTGAAAATAGCATACACCCTTGGTCCTTAGCTACCCATTGGGGTCCCCCTTGTTTTCTTATAAAGTCAAGTTGGTCAAAGCACTCCTTGCTTTAAATGTAGGGCCAGATTTATCAAACTTCGTCGCAGGGCAAAGTAGCAATACAACGTCAAAAGGAGAGGGTAGGATTGCACTGTATCTATTCAGATGTGGCACTTTCCTGCTCTCTCTTTGAGCTGGCGCCCTGAGTGTATAAATACAGGCACCCTTGGGTCATGGTTCAATGGTGCTTACTTTGCAAGCAGGATTGTTTTCGTGCAGTAAAGGACACTTTCTTGCACAAAACCAAAGATCAGAGGTGTTTTCCTCTTTCTAAGTGTGATGCAGAATGCAACACGCTTAGAAGGAGGAAAGAATGAGGAGAAATAAAGATATTCACCTTGGTTGCGCCTTTAACAGGAAGGCATGGTAGTTTGAGTCATTTCCAGGTTTACCAGTCTAAGTAAATCTGGGAATAAGCCAAAATCCATGGGTTTATGCCTGGGAATACTTGTGCGGCCTTGTGCTACTCCAGGTTTCCCAAGCAATGTGGGGCCACAAAAGATGGCCTTGCATTGCTTGGTAAATTTGGATTAAAGATTGTGGTGCCCTTACGACACCATGCGTGATGCAAGGGCAACCTAATCCACTATAAATCAGGCACTTGGGGCCTCATTTATGAGAAATGACGCATCGCTGCGTGAAAGCAGCGATGCGTCACTTCTCAGTGCGCACTCCTTGCGACATTCCTGGTGCGTCATATTTAATGTATGACGCATCATGTCGCAAGGAGTTACAGATACATCAGTATTTCTGACGTATCTGTAAGCCCAAAAGAGATGCATTGCTGGAGTGTGTCACAAAAGTGACGCAACTCCATCAATGCGTCCTTTCACATGGGGCAAGCCCCATGTGAAAGGGCCTGCGTCAGTCTTACGCTTGCTGTCTGGCAGGCGTAAGAAATTGACGCATTTGTGTCCTAGAAGTGGCGCAGTGACATCTCATAGATTTCACTGCATCACTTCTACGACCCTTTCTTGCGTCAATACGCCCCCCTTGCATACATTATACCGGGCGCAGGTATAATGTGGCGCAGGGGTTTACAAAGTGACGCATCTACCTAGATGCGTCACTTTGTAAATGTGGCGCAACGAGGTGCATTTTTTACGCCACTGGTGCGTCAAAAAAAGTGACGCACCAGCGGCGTAAAAGTGACGCACGGCCTCATAAATGAGGCCCTTGGTGTTTACAGTACTGGTGTTTTTTAACGGTGAGTAAAAATCAGTAGAGGAAAATAGGTGGGAAAAGCATATGTTGTGACCCGCGTATAACTATCACTGACTTATATGCAAGGGGGTACTTTTTTTCTGGAGTTATCAAACATGACTCAAGTTAACCATAATGAAAAACATATTTTTCTATGGACTAACCATCTAAACCGTCACTAGAGAATCATTACCGCCTCTCTCAGATTTACTTGTTGTTGCCTCATCACAGATAAATGTGCTTAGTTAGTTATATAGTGCTGAATACCCCTGACTAGGTGCCAAGGTAATGCCACTGGACCATAAATTATGTTTTGCTTTTCAGCTGAATGTCCTTGAGTGCCAAGGCCATCATTCAACACTGTGGTCAAAAGATCATTTGTTTTCTTAATGAACGTATGTTTTAATGAGTGCACGGTGCCTTTGAGAGCCTTGGTACAGCAGAATCGGTGCATATGACATACTTTGGGAAATGGATTGTATATATAGTAGCATGCACAGGAATTGAGAAGCAGCAGAGATTAAGACAGAGTGTGTGGCTGCTCGTTTCTTGTGATAAGGTGGCATATGATAACAAGAGTCAATGAAAAGAAGGAAAGATAGAAAGGGCCTCATTTATGAGGTTTTGGCGCAGGACCGCACAGCACGGAATGTTGCTGCGCTGTGTCACAATAAAAGGGTAGGAATGCGCTGTATCTATGGGACATGTAAAAAGGAAAAAACAAGGAGAAATGAAAACATTTCTCCTCGTTGCGCCTCCCTAACGCCACCCCAGGGTTGGCGTCATATCCTGATGCATTCCCAGGTTTATGATTTGTCATAAATCTGAGAATGGTTTAGATTCCATAGGTGTTGCGTGGGAAGACCCACAGCAACACCCATGGAACGCCCCTTTCACACAGTGTTCTGCGTGCAAGGGGCACATTTTTACAAGGCCATGAAAATCCACGTAAAGATGCTTTACGTGGCCTGTTAAATATGCCACACACATTGTGCCACTGGTACGTCAAAAAAAGTGACGCTCCTGCTGCACAAAAATGCCGCAAGGAGGACCCTCATAAATGAGGCTCTAAGTTTGATTTATGGAGGATTAACCAGTGATAACATGCTACCTGAGGTTTATTTACATATTACATAACAGGAATACGCTTAGAGCCCCTCAAGCGTGGGGCGACGCTGAGGGCACCGCCTAACCGTACCGCTCCCACCCATACTGCCTGAGCCTGGGTGGGGTGGAGGACCTCCAGGGGCCTGGGAGGGCGAAGGGGACGCAGACAGGAGGCCTCTCAGGCAGCTCTGTTCAGCTGAACGTGTGCTGTGCTGAAGTAGGAAGGCTTTGAAGTGACTGGGAGACGCTCGCAGCCTGTGATTGTGCTAGAGACTCCGAGGTGATTTTTGAAGGCGGGGGAAAGCGGATTATTGCCGTGTGTGCTGACTTGGACCTCCTGGACTGCAAGGGGCAGTGAAGAAGCTTGTGTGGGCTGCGAGGGCGGGACTGCGAGTCCCAGCAGGAGTAGCGCTCAGGTCACCAGCGCACCTGCGACTCTTCCCGCCCTCCCCCCTCCTCCCTCCCCCTGCTGTACAAAGACGGCTCGCGGCCCCCGCTCCGCGGGAGCCGCTCGCAGCCTGTGATTGTGCTAGAGACTCGGAGGTGATTTTTGAAGGCGGGGGAAAGCGGATTATTGCCGTGTGTGCTGACTTGGACCTCCTGGACTTCAAGGGGCAGTGAAGAAGCATGTGTGGGCTGCGAGGGCGGGACTGCGATTCCCAGCAGGAGTAGCGCTCAGGTCACCAGCGCACCTGCGACTCTTCCCACCCTCCCCCCTCCCCCTGCTGTACAAAGACGGCTCGCGGCCCCCGCTCCGCGGGAGCCGCTCGCAGCCTGTGATTGTGCTAGAGACTCCGAGGTGATTTTTGAAGGCGGGGGAAAGCGGATTATTGCCGTGTGTGCTGACTTGGACCTCCTGGACTGCAAGGGGCAGTGAAGAAGCTTGTGTGGGCTGCGAGGGCGGGACTGCGAGTCCCAGCAGGAGTAGCGCTCAGGTCACCAGCGCACCTGCGACTCTTCCCGCCCTCCCCCTGCTGTACAAAGACGGCTCGCGGCCCCCGCTCCGTGGGTGCCGCTCGCAGCCTGTGATTGTGCTAGAGACTCCGAGGTGATTTTTGAAGGCGGGGGAAAGCGGATTATTGCCGTATGTGCTGACTTGGACCTCCTGGACTGCAAGGGGCAGTGAAGAAGCTTGTGTGGGCTGCGAGGGCGGGACTGCGAGTCCCAGCAGGAGTAGCGCTCAGGTCATCAGCGCACCTGCGACTCTTCCCTCCCTCCCCCCTCCTCCCTATTTAGCCCCGCCCATCCACGCGCACGCGGGACGCGCGCGGGCCGAAGCCCGGGGCGAAGCCCTGGCAAAGGGCGGGCCCTCTAAGGCCCTCTATTGGCCGGAGTAGGCCGGGCTGGGCCTACCCTCTTGTATCTGTTGTAGGGGTTCTGGATTAAATTTGCCCCTGTTTCTCATTCTGGTACTATATAACTGCCATGCCTTCACCAGCTCTGGATGGACCTACTGTGAAGGCGGGGGGTGGGAAAAACATGACTTTGGATAATTATTTTTCACGCCCTTTGGGGGATGGGGATGGGGATAAGGAAACCTCCCTGGCGGAGCGCAGGGCCGAGCGCCGACGCTCCATTGAAAATCTGAAACATAGACCCCTGGTAGATACCTCTATCTCCATAGAGGGTGGCTCCCCTTTGAATGTTAGTGAGGAGCCATTATCCCAGGACGGCGTCCCGCTTTTGTTTAGGGATTGTACTATTGGTCCCTGTCTACCCATTGTGCAGGCCTCTACGGTTACCCTTCCCACCAGCCCTAGTTGTACGGCTGTTGATCTAACTTCTCAACCCATCCCAACATCTAAAGCTAGGAAAGCTAAGCCAAAGTTAGTTGCTGTGGTGGAGTTGCATGGCCCTCCCCCTAATAAGCGAAGAAGGAAGACGAGGGGAGGGCAGGGTAAATCCAAACTACCCCATTCTGATTTCGGAAAATCCTCTAAGCCCGCCCCAATTCCAGATAAGGGTATTAATGTGTTGGATCCTGCTGTTGCCCCTGGGAATAACCCGTCTAATACATTGCCCCCGGCTGCTCCTCTAGGGAACCTGGAATTTCTTCTTAGATCTTTGCTCTTGCCTATCAGCGAGAGCATCAAGAAAGTGGAGATTAGACTCACTATTCTGGAGGCTACAATAAGTAGTATGAAATCTCAGGTAACCTCCCAAGGTAGATTCTTTGAGTCTAAGCCCCCTTCTACCTCTTCACATACCCCACAAACTCCCTTAGTTAACCCAGGACCTCCCTTGGTGACTACTGCTATCCCCCTTTTGCAACCACTTATGGCTAAACTAGCCCCGTCTCATCATAGTAAATCTATCATCCCTCCATCACAACCCCCAGGTCCAGTCCCCACAGTGATAATCCCTAGTGGGGCAAAAACCGGTGGCAGTATCCCCCCTACTTCCCGAGAAACCTGCTCCCAGACCCCGGAGACCTGACCTCCCCCCGAGGCTAATGGCTTTATGGTAGTTATGGCTGGGGTTCCCCCCCTTGAGGCGGGTGAAAGTGAGAATTTCCGTTCACTTAAAAGCAAAGTAATCAAATGGTTGAACTGGAATAGACCCCTCCCAGCGTACTTTAACAACAAAATCATCATGGTGAGAAGGGTACCCTGGCTGGGTAAGACCAAGAAGTCAATACCAGGGGAATGTATCATGGTGAGTTTCCGAGATACAAGGACTGTTCTTCACATATGTGCAGGGTCGAATAGATCTCTTGAATCCACCATTCGGACTCTGCCAGTGTCTTTTTTCTTCCCCCCTATACATATATACCATGACCAAGCCCAAGGTAATTGGACGAGGGTTGATCGGGGGGGCAGACACTGTGGGTATACAGCACGCCCTGTTTTTCAACCCCCATTGACACCCTTTTGTGATCATAACCGTTTCAGTTGTTTGAACGGACTGGATGGTGTAGATTGACTGCCCCCACCCCCAGACCCCATTCCCCCTTCCTCTGACAAAGGGCCTACTATAACGTCTGGCAGTAGCCCCATTCCTACCCCAAGCCCTGTAACGTCCTCGACTGCCTCGGTGCTTCCCCCTGTTTTCCCTGTTTCACTGGTTCCCCTAGTTGCTAACAACTTTTTAATTACCACTGAACTACCGCCCATTAAACCTTCCCCTTATTCCCCTGGTTTTAAGTTAGCTACTTGGAATATTGCTGGTTGGAGTAGGCAATCGGCGTCCCTAGGCTGGAGTGAGATCCTCTGTGACTATGATATTTTATGCCTGCAAGAGACCTGGGCAACTACTGACATTAAACTTGATGGGTTTGTGTCATATAATAACTTAGCACTAAGGTCAGGTATGGGTAGGGCTAAAGGGGGGTTAGTGATTTTATTGTCAGTAAACCTCCCAGTCTGTATGAAATCTCACCACCCTGTGGGTTACCACTCCCAAATCCTAATATTAGAACATGTAAAGTGCCATGTAATAATGGTGATCAACCACTATAATAACCTGTTTGATGCTTCTAATACTTCGGTGGTGGAGGAGTTGGGTTCTGCCTTGAGGAACTTGCGAAGAGATATCAATAAACCAATTGATATCATATGGGGCGGGGATTTCAACCTTCGTACCTGTCCTCATTCATTTACTAGAATCTGTGGATATGACGGGGACAACGGGGAAAATCGGGCACATTTTGTTCACTCACCTTATGGTGACTCCCTTAATTCCCTTATGCTAAGTATGGATCTTATTATCCACCCCCTGGCTGTAGATGCTGATGGCAAACCTGTTCCAACTTTTGTAGGACCCAACTCGGCTTCTGTTATTGACCACCTTTTGGCCTCTACGCATCTTATTCCACTTTGTACGATCCCTGTTGTCATTGACCTTGGAAGTAGCGATCACCATGCTATTACCATGCTCATTTCTGCTTGGGTGTCACCAGCCAATAGTGATCATCTGGTTATTGAAGATGTCGCCCCTTGTAGACAGAATGGTACCCGTATAAAGTGGAGCTTGGACAACTCTGGAAAGCTGCAAGCCAAAATCCTAAAAGCTGGGCTCCCTGAAATTTACAATTGTTTAGAATCTGAGGCCTTTTATGGGAGCATTACAACTAATTTTGTGGCACTTGGTATCGTTATAAAAAGGTGTCTTACTATTACTAAAGCCCGAATTAGGATGCAAAATGTGGGTTGGTTTGATAGCATGTGTACCAAATCTCTGCGGGAACTTAAGCAGGCTTTAACTAAACTTCCCAGAGACAGGGAGGCTATTAAATCACTTAGACTTACCTACAAAAACAATCTTGTACGTAAGAGCTTAGGGAGCTGGCCTGGGATGCCTTGAACCAAGCATCGGTACTACGGGACAGCAGGCTTTTTTGGTCTACGGTTAATAGCCCCTTTCTTGCCAATGACGAGTTTCCCGTACTGTCAGCGCAGGTCAGCGAAGCAAACTGGGTTGCCCACTTCTCTGGAATTTTTAACCCGCCTAGGGAGGACTCTGTCAGCTCTCCTATTCTGATGTCTGAAACGAGGTTACCCTTGGATATTACCCTATCAGAGGTGGTTATTTCCATAAGCCGGAGTAAAGGGGGTAAGGCACCGGGACCCGACGGGGTCCCGGTTGACCTGTATAAATCTAATCCGACTCTTTGGATTCCACTCCTGACGCAGGTGTTTAATGCGTCAGTTCTGGAGAATACACCACCTACTTGGAGTGAATCTATAATTCTACCCATCTACAAGAAGGGAGATAGAGGAGAGGCCAAGAACTACCGCCCTATCTCCCTTCTTGATTCCTCCCTGAAGATTATGAGTAGGGTTCTCCTGATGAGGCTGGAGGAGTGGGTAGAGGATAATAAAATTCTGGCTGAATCCCAATATGGCTTTCGCAAAGGATTGGGGACAACCGAGCAGTGCATCAATCTTGACCTCCTCATTGGAAAGTACACGAGAGCGAAGCAGGGTTCCTTATTTCTCTGCTTCGCTGATCTTTCGAGTGCCTTTGACCTTGTGGATCATAACTTGTTATGGTCCACATTGCTGGGTATGGGTGCCCCCCCAGCAATCATTCACTTCCTGGCACGACTCTACAATAAGTTATCAGCCCAGATACGTTTTGGCCGGTCAGGTGAATGTACAGAGAAAATTAAGGTTAAATCAGGCATAAGGCAGGGCTGCGTACTGGCCCCCCTGTTATTTTCCCTCTTCATTAATTCTATAGAATTGGAACTGAAGAATGTACAGGCAGACTCCCCCCAGGTTGATGGCCACCCGGTACCAGTCCTGCTCTATGCCGATGACACGGTGCTGCTCTCGCGCACTCCAAATGGGCTTCAGAAACTCATGAATACTTTTTATAATTTTATTAACGTGAGAAAACTGAAAGTAAATAACTCCAAGACTTTTATTATGGCTTGTGGTAAACGGATGAAATTTGCCATGCCGTTCCATTTTAATAATCATAAAATTGAGGTTGTGGACAGATTCTGCTACCTTGGAGTTACTTTCAACGACAAAGGGACTTGGGCGCAAAATGGCTAAAAGTTCCTCCGGAATTTTTCGATTTGCAGCAAAACTAGGGAGTCGCCGCATACCAGATATGGTAGATATATACAGGCATAGGTGTGTATCTATTGCTCTATATGGCTCTGGTATTTGGGGCTACTGCCAGCATAGGGTACTGCAAGTCACCGAGAATGGGTTCCTTAGAAGGCTGCTTTGTTTACCTCCCTCGGCACCCACTGTATTGTGTCATAGCGAGGTGTGCCTGAATTATTTGTCAGATTTGATGGAACTGAGACCTTTAATGGTATGGAGGTCAATCTGGGCTAAGGAAGAGACTGACTTTACCAGGTGGATTATCTTAGATTGCCTGAAGCTGGACAAAGCCCTCAAGATCCCCTGGTTAAGTTACGTCTCTTCTTCCTATAGTGGTGTTTTTAACTTTGACATCGTCAATGACCCATATTGTGCCGTTACTATATCAAAAAAGGAACTCAAAGATGTTTTTATTGGAACTAAATCTGACTTACGCAGAGCGAAGTGTATCTCCATGCCTACTCATGTATTTTATCACTCTAATAAGTTGGAAGAAAAGGGCATGCCTATGTATCTAAAATTTATAACCAAGCAATCTCATCAGTTCGTCCTTACGAGATTCAGACTTGGTATTGCACATAATCTAGTGGCCTTCCCAGTGATGAAATTACATAGCCATTCCCCCTGCCCTTGTGATGGCCAGTCTAGGCAAAGCACTCTGCACTTTATGCTTATTTGCCCACTCTATATGCACCTTCGCCGTTTCTACCTCAGACCCATGTTTCTAAAATTCTCTGTGTATACTACAGCCCAAGCCCTGAAATTGTTATTTGCACTTGATTTTGCAGATATCTGTTTTTCTACCGCTACCTTTTTACTTAAAGCCATTTCGCATAGGAAAAGTCTGGTGTTTTAATACTTTTAAATTCTTTACTGTTTGTATTTGTATTTGTATTTGTGGTGGTATTTATAGAGCGCAACGGTCGCTCCGGAAGGAGCATCTTGGCGCTGACAATTCCCGGTAGAGTATCACATCCAGTAATAGGGGGCAAAGAAGTTATATGGCGGATTTGATGTAATCATCCTTAAGGCTGAAGATCCACGTTTTGAGCAGTTTTCTGAAGGGTTTTTCGTGGGTTACGAATCTCAGGTTTTTGGGCAAGAGGTTCCAGGCTTTAGAGGCCAAGTGGTGTAAGGTTTTGCCACCTTTCGTCTTCAGATTGAACTTGGCAGGGAGGATGAGGTTGTCGTGGGAGGAACGTAGAGATCTGGACGGGTTGTAATGGGGGAAACGTTTGGTAAGGTATCGTGGGCCGGAGCTATTAAAAGCCCGGAAGGCGACCAGCAGTATTTTGAAGAATATTCTCTTAGGAAGGGGAAGCCAGTACAGAGATTTTAAAGCGGCGGAGATGGACGATTTTCTGGGCAGCTTTAAGACGAGTCGGGCTGCGGTATGGAGGATACTTTGGAGTTTGTTAAGTGTGGACTTTTTGGCTCCTGCTAGGAGACCATTACAGTAATCTAAGCGTGAGATAATTAAGGCTACCGTTACCGTTTTTCTGGAGTCAAGAGGTAGAAAGTCGAAGAATTTCTTCAAGGACTTGATGATACCGAAACAACGGCCCGCTACGGTCCTGACGTGGTGGTCAAAGGAGAGATCACTGTCAAATAGGATGCCGAGGTTCTTTGCAGTGGTTACGGTCTTTGGAGGGGCAACGGAGTTGTCTGGCCACCAGAGGGCTGGGCAGAAGGTGGTATTTTTTCCCATGGGAAGGATCTCCGTTTTGCTGGAGTTACATTTGAGGTGATTTGAGTCCATCCATTGGAAGATAGCTGTTAAGCAGTTTTTAAGGTTTAGCTCTGCATTCGTGGAATTCTTCTCCAAGGGTAGAATGAGTTGGGTGTCATCGGCATACGATGTTACAGGTATGCCGAAGGACTCGATGAGGGATATGAGAGGAATGAGGTAAACATTGAAGAGGAGAGGGCTTAAGATGAAGCCCTGGGGGACCCCCGAGGAGACTCTCTTCTCGTTGGAGTGAAAAGGACCGAGAGCGATGGTTTGGGATCTGTCGGTTAAAAAGGATTTTATCCAGGCCAGGGCCACATCAGAGATACCTATGTCTACCAGTCTGTTGAGCAGGATGGTGTGAGAGATGGTGTCGAACGCCACAGTAAGATCTAAAAGGATAAGGACGACGTTCATTTTCTGGTCTTGGAGCATTTTAATCGAGTCAGTGAGCTCGATCAAAGCCGTTTCGGTGGAGTGATTGGGGCGAAAGCCAGATTGTTGCGGATGTAGTATATTGTGAGTTTCCAGATATTGTTTTAGTTCCCTGTATACCATATGCTCTGTAATTTTACCTAAGGCCGGAAGAAGTGAGATTGGCCGAAGGTTGGTTAGATCTGCTGGGGGTTTATTAGCTTTCTTCGTCAGGGGTTTAACTATTCCCTGTTTCCACAAGAGAGGGACACAGCCCGTACTTAGGGAGGAATTGACTATTTTATTGATTATTGGGTTTACCACATCAATGAGTTGGTGCAAAATTTTTGGGGGACAGGGGTCGGAGGGCGACCCGGATTTACAAGCCAAGATAACCTCTCTGGTTAGGTCTAGGGTAACCGGCGAGAATTTTTTTAGAGTAAACTCCGGGGGTGCATTCGGAGGGTGACCCCGTGAGAATTGGCTAGCTTGGGTAGATGAAAAATCCTTTTGAATAGCTTCAATTTTTTCCTCAAAGTAATCGGCTATTTTGTTGCATAGCTCTTGGGATGGGGGTATTTCAATTTGTAGGGATTTGGGCTGGGTAAACGATTTCACTATGGAAAAAAGTGTTTTTTGTTTTTGGTTGGAGTCATTGATAGCTTTAATGTAGAAGGATTTTTTAGCTGATTTTATGACGGAGTGGTAGTCTTTCCTTAGTAGAATGTATGATAGACGGTCAGTAGTGTCATACGTTGAGTTATTGTTCTCATTGTAATGTTCGTATAGTGTGTTTTTATATTGTATGCTTTTGTGATTGTTTTTAATAATCGAATAAAGCTTTGAAATGCAATGACTGGGAGACGATTCCCTGTACAGGAGGTGTAATGCACAACACAGCTTCACAAACAGGTTTATTTGAAGTGATGCTGATAAGGAGGAATGTGGACATGTACTGCGAGACCGAACTAAACAAGCAGAGATCTGAGCTTATGTTAGGAAGGGATGACCCCAAAGGTCTTTAGAGCAACCTGCTAGCTGGGAGTTAGCTGCTATGGGGCAGGGCCAGTCCTGCCTGCTAAGAAGTAACTTTTGGTCTGTGAAATCATTGCCTTCAGGAGTCCTGCAAGTTTACAGAGTGAACTGGTCAGCCTTTGCCTGTTGACTGCTGTATTTGATCCTTAAAGAGGTGATGATCACTCTGCAGCACCTGTTTCTTCATTAGCAGGTAGAGGAGGATCATTTGCTGCAGAGGAGTCTTAGCATGGAACATTAAACATTAATATTGAAAGTCTAAACTGGTCCTGATTATTTTCTCCTCACAAAGTTGAAATTCTGTGTCTGGAAGTGAGAGGCGTCCTCGACTAACTTTACATTGACCCATTGACATCTCCGCGCTGAATAAAATGGATTGCGAAAAGCTGTCAATAGATCGATGAGCTGACTTTGAGAAGGGGGGTCTTGCATGTTTGCCTTTCTTTGCCAGTCCACTCTCTACTTCCTTTTAATAGCAGAAGACCTGCTCTACAGAGGATCAGAATTGCCCTCACTACTTTTGCCCCCATTAGCTGCAAAGCCATTCTGTGACTGTGTCTGTGCTCCAAGACAGCACATAGATCAGTGTTTGCAATAACACCGCTCACCAGGCGACAGGTGGAAGGTTCCCACAGGTAAGAAGTGGGAGAAGCACAGTTTTCAAATGCGAAGCTTTCTCTTCTCTGCTGCAGGTCTGACACAGCCATGGAAGTGCCCTCTGGCCGGGCCTGGCCTTGGCATTGGGCTGATGGCACTTATAAGATCTTGTAAGGCAGCAAATGCAGCATTTCACCCCCCTCGGCAGAGATAAATGTGTGGTTTCAAAGGGGCTCTTTTTAATAATGTTATCTTCCAAACTTCAGCATGGTGTGGTTTTATTTCCTAGTGATCTGTGAAGAATAAGGCAGCCACTCCCTGCCACCCTCCACCTGCTCATTTATAACTGTGGCACAGCTGTCAGATGCCAGCTGCTGCCAGTTACAGACAATTACTTCAACTGCACCTAGTTGAGCACCTGATTACAGGGTATTGGAAATTCAAATATCTTCGGACAGACCTCTTTTACAATATAGCAGTATAGAAATGTGGCAAATAAAGATTATTCCGTAATATCATGTTTTGCACACCCAAAGTTCTAAGTGTGTACATGCTTTGTGTTTTTCTTCACTCTCCAGCATAAAATATAATAGAATTTATATTTCTGCTGGTGGGATATCTGTCACCGTTGTGATGGAGTAACCTGTCGACCAAGTTGTAAATCAGGCCCTAAAAAAGTTAAAGTCATCACCCTTCACCACTATCTTTTAAGGGCAGTAAACATATCATATATTTGTAGTTTAAAGTAGGCTCCTCTAATGTGACCCAGCGCAAGACACCTTCATTTCAGCCCATGGGTAGAGTGAGGGTTTAGACCAAACGCTGAACCATTTGCTGCCTCAATGTAGACAGTGCTTAGTTTGGAAAATAATAAGTGTGAGGGCCCTGACCAGGAGGCCTCTGCAGCTTGCACCACCCATTGCCCCATCAGCGCTGCCAGTGACGGTACCTAAACAACTACTAACCATCTCTCTTGCCTGCAAATGTGCCCGTTCAGATTATTCCAGGTCCCCAAAGTTAAAGGAATGGCTGGGGTTGCAGGGATCAGTATTTTCTATTGTATATTGTATTCATAAACAACCGTTGTTCTGAGCATCTCTAAATTAGATGAGCAGCCCCACCATGTGTCAGAGTGTCATAAGGGTGGTGATGACAATTAGGAGTGGATTCCAAGCACCGGAAGCCAATTAAGTGCCAGTGCAGAGCACCGGAATCCACCGGATCAAATTAAGCACTGCCTATAAAAATCCCAATGAAGAAAAAATTATTTATAATCTGGGCCATCATATCATGTCTTACTGCCTGTGAATCACCCCCTGGCTCCATTTGTTACTGCCGTGTTGTTGTGTTCATGGAGTCTCCATCCACATCTGTTCCTTGGCTGAGAGACCAGTGCCCATGACAGACTGCTGGAATGTCTAGAGGTCTGATTACCAGTGATGGAATTTCACCCAGAGTAGTGGTTCCAGGTGAAATGCTATTATCCTAAATTAATTTTGTCGATTAGCCCTGTAAAATTCGGTACACAAAATATGGACTGAAGACACTGAACCTCTATTTCAAGTAGAGTGACCAACTGTGTTTCATTTTCATGGACTCTCCGTAAATTAGCCCTAAAGTCTGTTGTCCATGATGAATGTCTTAACGGACAGCATTTGTCAGTAATTTTAGCCGCTCAGCTGAAGAACAAAAGTTCATTTCCACAATTTAGATTCCCCAGCTGACCTGCAAGGGAGTCTCCTGTGCTGCAGTCTCGAGGAAGGGAGAGAGGGCTAAAAAGCAACAAAAAGCCTTCTTGACAGAGTGTCCGCTTATCCAAAGAAATGCACGTGTGCATGTGGTTACTTGGCAAATGTAAAGGCTGCTTGGGAGGTGGTAATTAACGGAATCATTTGGTGCTTCCTGATGACAAGATATTTTCTTTTTGCGTGGTACTGAAAGGGTGTTCCAAGCTGAGCTATGGAGTGCCTGCTTTTACAATTATAAAAAAAAATTGGTCTAGGTATAGAATGCATATTAATGAAATCTATTATTTAGAAGCACTTTTTTCTCTTTAAACTAAATTTATTATTATACTATCTATAATGCAGGTTTAAAATAATGACAAACATTCACAGTGCTTTCAGGAACCTCCTAGCACTAAAAATACACAGGTTGCTTTTCTGTGCTTCATCAAACGGATTCAATTGTGTGCGGTTCTGGTTTCACGCTTGTACATCTGTAGTGATTGCATTAACCGATATAGGTTTCAAAACATAAAATAGTGCATTTCCCACTTATTGGTTTAACTTTTATTTCTTTTTCAGTGTGTTATTTTATATGTAGTCACCTGATGGTGAGAGATCAACAAAATCGTTACGGAATATTTTGCTCTTTTTAGCCACCCCTTTGATTACTTGTCTGCACTTACTGACCCCGTGCTCCAGCCTAGCCCTAATATGTTTGCTATGTAAATCATATAACAAACATCATCTAAAATATTATATAATTCAGGAGAAGTATATTTGAAGGATTGACGTTAATAAGTCATATTAAAGTCTATCAAATACAGTAGGTTTTTAGAATTGGTATTCGGATTTCATATATTTGAAAGTACTTTCATACACATTCATGAATAAAAAAGATTTTTGGTAAAGTAAAACATTTGCCTAAAATGACACAATTTAAGCAGGGAAGAAGCAATTTATCACGGTTTCTCAAATATAACTTTGCAAATATCAGCTAGGAAATGGGTATTTATCTTTCCTTATGTTAAGGGCTTTGTGCCTTTTCTGCAGTTTTTATATAGTGTGAACTCGACCCAAATGTATTGGAGCACTTTACATGCGCACCACTTACATTACACAAGGTCACATTCATTGTTTATAGGCATGGGGAAATTAAGTGGTTTGCCCAGAATCCCAGGATGTTGAGTTGTTGCTGAGACTTGAAACTGGTTCCCCAGTTCTACAGTCAGCAGCCCTGTCCCTAAGGCCACATCCTGGGTAAAGGAAAGAAGGCAGGCAGAAGCCACATAAAAGCTTGGCTCGTTATGGGATCAAGGTTTCAACAGGACCTTGAGCTGAGTCAGAGACCGGTTTCAGGCTCAAGCCTGTCTCAAGGTTTCAGCGGCGCGCTCACCTCTAGAATAGTTACATAATGTCTAGAAAGTCAGTGATATTAGCTGATGGCATCCCTTACCTTCATTATGAACCTTTTTATTTAGATATTGTTTCAGATTAGACTGTGATCTGTGTTTATGTAACACAGTTTACTATTCATTTTACAGGGTTGTACAAAAACACAGTTTTCTGGGCTTAAAGGGGATTGAGAAAAATATGTTAATCTGGTCAGTGGTTTAAGTGAAATGTTTGTGACCGTGAAGCCTGATTTCAAATCCCAGATTTCCTGTATTGCTAAATTGTGTGATCTTAGTCAAATCAATTTACTTCATGTGTTTAAGTTACTTGATAGTGAAAGTTGAGAGCATTTTCAAGTAACTCAGTTTTAGGTGGACTGTGCACAAAAAAACTCACTTGTATGTTTAATTAACCTGGAATATTCCACCATTCATAACAATAATATTGTAAGGGACACCAGATAATACGTGGGTGAATGCACGGAACACAAATGTAATGCCCATGTAATGCCTACCTGACAGAAAGTAATGCAAGGCAATGCCATGCACTGTATTGTGTTATTGTTTTTTTCTTTACAAAGCCACGCCAATCAGGATTGACCCCAGTGTGTGCTAGAAGAGCTTCTTTAAGCTAGCAAGACCAGGCATATCTGTCTCATTCTTGAGATGACTCATCTTGATAACTGAAAACACTCTTACCATAAAGTGCTGCCAAGAAACACCGATTGGTCAGGATTGTGGTGGTATAGCAAAAGGGATGACAACAGGGCACATTGTGTTTCACTTTCTATCATAGCTGCTAGGTGCTTCCATGCCATTCAGTTCATATTCTGTCAATCTTTTTTTAAACTAACAGAGCATTGCAGGGGTGCTTCAGGGCCAAAGAGAACAGCTTTAGGCTACCCACCTTTGGATTACTTTAAGTCGTGAAGAAGGACTCCCTGCAATCAACGTCTCGAAGGGTAAATTGAATCAAAGTGCTTTTCTCTCATTTTCACTGCTTTTTCTTGCTCTTTCCCCCATTATTTTGTTTGCTTCCTCCTTGCTTTTCTCTCATTTTCACATTGTTCACCTTGCTCTTTCTCGTGTATTTTGTGTGCCTCCTCCTTGCTTTTCTCTTCATTTTATGTGCAGCCTATCCACGCAACTCAGGATCATCACCTCTCTCTTTGATCCTGGCTCTCACTCCCAGGGCCCCCCTCCCCTTCAAACTATGCCTCGATCTATTTGCAAGTTTGTTTAATCTTTACATGTGCTGCAATACTATGTTAATATCCCCTCAGCAAACACATGGCTGAGAATATTAAACTGAGGGCCAGTGCTTTGGTCGAGTTAAGTTAGAGCTGTCAGCCTGTTCCAGTCTCCGTTTTTTTTAAATATGACTGCTAGCTTGGTGAGGAACCAGGGATCGGAGTACTTTTGTTTGTGAAATTCCGAAAACTCTGCAAACGATTTTGCTCCAAGAAATGCACAACAACTGCCTCAACAATTTATACAGAGTATAGAGTAAAGTTTAGATAATGTTAGTATATTCCACAATCGGTGCAAAAGTATTATTTATTTAGCAAGGTTAAACATGAAGCAGGCTATGAATCTACCTTTCCTGAACTGCACGATAATGAGCTCTCCCTCATTATGTCCACTGTGTGTTCATGTTGCTTTTTTAATGGCTTCCCATCCCATCCCACCAGCTTTAGTTTGCCTGGTGATTCCTGATAATCATTTGGTCAATGGCATTGCCAGTCTACTCTGATATGATTGGTTGAGTGACCGGGGGATGTCCAGTGGTTTACTTTGTTTAGCATGCTGTCTCATTATTCACTGTGTGTCGAGGTTGCTGTGAAATGGTACACTGTGTGTTCGAGCTGCTGAATGATGATTCATGGTTTGATCAGGCTGGTATATGACGATTCTCTATTTGTTCAGGCTATATTATGATTTTTCCTGGTGTGACTTGGCTTCTGTCTGAAGGCTTACTTGGTCTTAGTGAGCTGTCTGATGGTAAAATGTGACCAGCCTACTGGATGATGGTTGACAGTGTGAAGTGGCAGCCATCACACCCCAACGCTGCTGTCACTCTGACCACTTTTATGGGTAGATTGCTGCTTGAGGTTCCATATGTTCCAAGTCTTGGTTGAGTTACGCCACAATTTGTTTTGAGCTAGTCCAGCACATAGTATTTTGTAAACTATACATTAGTATAGCTTGGGGAGTGCTTGGGTGCATATTTACACTAACATGAAGTGCACTTGCAAAAGCAGTATTTAAATTGGCCTAGATGGCTCTGAGGTGGCAGTTGAGGCTAAAATGAATTATATGAGGACAGCCTATCTTTAGTTTGGAGGACAATAATAGGGTTAACACAAAAAAATAGATATTGAAGGGAGGTCTTAAAGCACATCAGTGTTTGGGAGAATCTTTTGAAAAAGCATGTGAATTAACAGTTTAGACGATACACAGACTCTGGCTGGTGTGACAAGAATAATCTATGATCTGGGTACTGCAATACATAGTGGATTGTTTGAGGTGGATCATAAATGGATGGGAAAATGCTCATTGATATGCCATTACTTTTCAAATAGTTACTGTTGTGTAAGGAGTTGACAGTCTCCCCCATCTGAGGACGGACAACCTTCAGTGGTGTATGAATGTGCATCAAGTGTCATTGATGAAAGCCCTGTTAAGCTCATTGTGATCTGAAGACATAGCCCGGTACACAGAGGTCTTTCATATCAAAATACCTTGAGGTGTCTGTGCTAATCTCCCCAGGTTTACATCACTCTAACTTCCCATTCAAACATGATTGTATAGTAGGAGGAACTTTATACAGTTTAGAAATAAGAGGGCATTTGAACAAGTTCCTGCCGCCCCAGTAACGCTGCTTTTTTCGACGTTCCTGTGATAAATGGGGCTTTGCATTATTTACAAAGCAGCATTAGGCTCCTTAACTTGGCATAATAAGGCTCCCTTTCATACTATGCTTAGCGTGAAAGTGGAGGGCAATGGCTATTGCATTGGGCATTCCACCGCAACACCCATTGCTTCTGACGCTGCCTCCTATTTACAAGGGAGGCATAAATAGGAGGCACGTACAGAATTAAGACCAGGGAAAAGCTGGTATTAACCTGAGAAAGCGAGAAGAAATGTTTCCTTTTTTTTCTTTTTGCTGTTTCCATGTGTGCTGTGTTGTACAGCACACAATAAAACAGCAAAAGGTCAATAATTATTTCAATTTTTTTTAATGCATTTTTGCACTTTCTGTGTGTGCTGCATTAAGCAGCACACAGAGAAGTTACACAACTACATTTCTAGATTGTGTACAGGAAAGGAGACCCTCCTGTACATAAACAATCTTCCCCTGCATGCAGACACCCTTACACTATGGTGCAAGGGTGCCTGCGTTGGCGCTAAGCTGCTAAACTTAGCGCCAGCGCAGGGGGAAACGCAGGGCTGCACCATACTCCAGTAAATATTGTTCAGTCCTGCGTTTCAGAAGTGGCAGAGTGACAAGTTGAGCCAAGGAGCCTAACCACATGCTACAACACTTCCCTTGTACATATGGCCCTAAGTATCAGAATGTTTAAATTGGAGGTAAGAGGCACATCAGAAATTCACCTCTCACTTTCTAGCTGGTGATGGGTGATGTCCTGAACTCAGAATGCCAAAGTTCTGAATCACCTCTAGGCTCACTTGAGACAAGCCAATATAATTTAATTTATTTACAGAGGCATATAAACTTGGTCAGATGCTATCATCCAGTAAGTCCCACTCCACCTTGGCCACTGTGCACTTAATTCACTGAGTCATAATGTAGGACATGTGTATCAATCCCCGTAATGCTGTCTTTAGCCCTCACCCTTTCTATATCAAAGAATTGGGTACTGATAATGGAAAAATGTTCTTCTTTAACAGAATTATTGAGATAATGAGCAACAGAAGACCATGTATCTCGTCGACAGCACCAACCACAAGAACACGCTAAATATACCAATTTCACACCCTTGCACAACCAGTTTAGGACCAAGTGCATACAGTCTTGCCAACTATCACACACACATCCCAGCCTTATCATGAGCTTGTGTTGTGAAGGTGAATAGGAAAGAAACATGCATTTAACGCCTTTAAATATTTTTTTCAGCTTGTCACAAGTGCTATGTGTTCAAGAATAGAGGGCACATGTCAGGCTGGATTGACTGACAAATTTCTGCTTATTCCTTTAACATGTGGATTGATGTTTACAAAATTGTCTAACTTTGCAGTCAAAGACAGAATAGTAAAGTGGACTAGGTGACAGTCTTGTTGTGTGGGTAAAGGGTGTGTGAAACATGATATACAATAGCTTATTTTGACTTGCTCTAATGTTGGTTGTCAATTTACTTACTTATATACTATTGCACAATCTCTTCTGATGTGTCTGTAAAATGTACCTTTTGTACCGAATTTATCGTCCTGAATTTTGAACTTCTGTCCAAACATTTTGTCCTGAATTCTGAACCTTTGTTCTGAACTTTTACACTCACTGTCCTGAATTTGCACCCAAGCCAGTTGGTCACCCTACTTTCAAGCAGCCAGGCAGTGGGCAGCAGCATATCCTTCCCTGTGCAGGCTCTGCTCCCTGGGACAGGCTGAAGTCTGTTCTATCCAACACCCACCTGATCTCTCTTCCCACCTGGCTGCCCGCTGACACTTTCCACTTGCCATGGGCAGGTGGAAAATGTCAGCGGTTTTCACTCCCTGAATCAACAATAAATGCACAGAGAAGGACACAATGTTATCTGGTCTATGCAATTATTCCCCATTCCAGAGTGAACAGTTGTAAGCCCCAGAATTTGGAGTGGGGATACCAGCTGAAACAGAGGTTTTGACTCCCACACAAAATCTTGGCACACTCATAACGAGGTCCGAAGTGTCGGAGCTAAGCTGAAGGGAAATGGAGTGTCTGGTGAGGTAAATAGTTTATACTTAGTATTTATGATCTTGCTCTTATCACTTGAAGAATAAAGTGACTTACATATGTGAGCAACACATTGACACTGCATAGACACCATCAACTACAAGGTAAACTTAAAAAAGGGTCAAAGAATAAAGGTGAACATAGTGTAATATTTTAATTCTCTAATCTCATGAGGAATACAGTAATTTACATGTATGAGCAATGGATTGTCAGATACTCCGTCATAGTTTTCAGAACATCAGCAACAATTAAACTTGAAAAAGGAATGAAGAATAAAGGAGAAAAAATAGTATTCACTTTTAAAGAAAAGGAAACACACCAGTCTTATGTCACCTGATGTCTCGACAGAGATGTAGTGTCTGCAGTCAAGAGAGAGAGGGATGACTCTATAAACAGTGAAGAGAGTGTGTAGTTAGACACTGCTGAATGGTGATAGAGTGCTGTGATGCTGAGTTTTCCTTCTTGTTAGACCTGGAACCATTGACATAAGTCTCCCTTCCATTTTCAATGATTGCCTCCTCTGTTTTTGATACGTTGTTGCGGGTTAGATGCTATTCAGTGCCTCAGTGCAAGTGCTCCCTATGTTAAATTGATGTAATGGATTAGTGACTCCATGATAGGCTTATTTGATTTTCTTGTCAGCCCCTAGTACAGTGCACCATGTATGCCCAGGCCCTGTAGATCAAATGCTGCTTGTAAAGTGTGTCTCAGGCCTGCCATTGCAGAGCCTGTGAGCAGTCTAGTACTGCCAAGTCGACCTGGTAAGTGCACCCATTTACCAGTCCCTAAACTTTCCCTTTTCTACATGTTAGCTACCCCTTAGGTAGGCCCTTGGGCAGGGTGCATTTTATGTGAAAAGGTAGGACATGCCCTGGTGTCTGTGGCATGTCCTGATAGTGAATTACAGCCAATTTCGTGTTTCACTATTGCAAGGCTACCTGTCCCAATAGGCCAGAATGGGCAGTCAATTTATTACACCTTATAATCCTAACTGGCCAAGGAAACATGGTAGAAATTCGAGTTTAGTATGCATGAACTCAGAATGATAAAATACATCTTTTAGTGAAGCCTGCCTCTGCTAGGTTGTGTATTGCATGTCTGGTTTGTGAGTGACAGGGACTGGGGAGGCTACAGGAGACTGGGTGAGTCAGCACTAGGCTGAGTAGACCTATCTGCATATAGAGTGGTGGGAGGAGTAGCACCTGGGCCTGGATAGGGCTGATGACCCTGGCCAACACTGACAAAGGAAGAAGGTGTGCACTGGCAGAATGCACTTAGAACTGGTTTGGATGAGGTACAGGACCCTCTGCCTTCAGAGAACTAGGAGAATAGTAGTATAAATATGGAAACCAGACCCCAAGACTTTAGATCACTTCTAGGAAAACAAGACACACCTTTGACGAGGAGAAGAACCAAGGAAGCTGCAAAAGTTACGACTGCCCCCCTGCCAGTGTGCTGTGCTGCCGGGTTGGCCTGCAGTGGTTTCTTTATTGTCAAGGAAAGGAGAAAGAACTTTCATCATCTTGCATAATATTTCTTAAAGGGCTTGAATTTGAGCTTGCCTCCTGATCGAAGTCTCAGAGATACCAGACTTCACCCCTTTTGTTTGCCTGCATCAGGAACTGGCTGTTCTAGCTGCCACAGAAGGAATTCTGCAACACCAACGCCGGCGAGCAACGCCTTAATCTGCATCGAAGCCGTGAGTGCTGCTCCGACTTGCAACATAGCCCCGACACCAGCCGCCGTGCCACATCGATGGCAGCGAGCGCCTTCGTAGCCTGCAATAAGATGTGAGCGCTGCTCCGACTTGCGACATAGGCCCAACGCTTGCTGCTGTGCCAGCTTGACTCCGAAGCCGACTTTATCACAGAGCCAATCCTCGACGTGGGTAGTCAAGAATCCATTGCCATTGTGACATCGTACGGAAACGTGGTGTCGGCGCCATCGTGACGCCACCTCCTCTCCGGTAAGGAACTGATGCCTCCCCTGCTTTGCGCAAGCATCGAGGACCCGACACATCGCCTCCCCCGAAGCAAGGAACCGAGGCCGCACATCGCCAACAACGCTGCATCTCCCTGACGCCGTGAGCTGTCTTTGTTTTCACTATCCAAGGTACTGTTCTTTGTGGGTCTGTTTTGACTCCGAGCCCGATGCCGCGCTCCTCGCAGTCGGTGCCGTACTTTGGGATTTCTTTTACCTCAACGTCGTGATAACTCCAGTTGGGGTTATCTGTTGCTAAAGACTGCTTTTTAGTGAATAACCTATTTTTGAACTACCTCTACCATTTTGAAGTATTATTTGTCATTACAGTATTGTGGATTTTTTGTTGTTTGTGGTCTTGTGTTAAATCTATAAAAAGAATACTTACTTTTATAAAACCTGTTTGGTGTCCATCTGTAGTGTTTTCCCTGATTTCCGGTTTGTGTTCACAAATGCTTTACACACTGCCTCTGAGATAAGCCTGTCTGCTCGTGCCAAGCTACCAAGGGGGTGAGCAGGGGTTATCCAGGAGTGTAATTCCCTTTCCCTGACTAGAAGCAAGGGTCCCTATTTGATCAAAGGTGAAAGCCATTGCCAACTAGAGACCCCTGGTTCTAACATTGGTGGTTAGCAGTGAGGATTCTGGACTTGCATTTGTGACTCATATACAGTCATTTGTGTACACTACTAGTGAGTGCAGACCAAACGCAACCACCTACTTTTTTTGGTAGAATGTATTTTTTTTTCTCCTTGGGCTGTTATTTTTCGTGAGAGCTACCAATTCTTACTGCCATGAGCAGACCAGCATTTGTTGCATCTATGGATCTAGATTTTGAGGAAGAGAGGTTGGAAACCTATAATTTGAAACAGCTCAAGCACCTCTGTAGAAAATGTAAAGTTGCTACCCAAAGCATCTCCATAAAGGATGAGTACCAAAAGGCGCTGAGGGCCTGGGTGGAAGCAAGAAATGCCCCTGAGCTGGTGGTGGAGCCAGCTGAGGATGCGGATGGGAAGCTGAATAGGCCAGTGTTTCCCGCCAGGGAAGGGGTACCTTCTCCGCCTGGCAGTAGCGTCTCTTCCAAAGGCCTGTCCCCAAGAGAGCTGGGAGATAGGGAGAGAAATAGAGTGCACAGAATGGAGATGGCCAAGCTCAATATGGAGTGTCAGGGGGACCTAGAGAATATCAGGTTGTCCTTGGAGAGGAACATGAGAAGATGTTGAGGGAGTTAGATCTCAAAGCAAAGGGCTTAGTAATCAATCCCTCTGGTGGCAACGCACCCTCTGTGCCTTTAGAAGGCAGGGTATATATCCCCAAGGATGTCATCAAAGATTTCCATAAACATGAAGATATTGGGCAGTTTTTTGCAGCCTGTGAGATAGCAATGTTGGCCCACCGGGTCCCTGAGAAGGATTGGGGAGCTGTGTTGTGGGGCAGCTTCGTGAGTGAAGGGAGGGATACTTTGTTAGACCTGCCTGTTGAGAATAGGATGTTGTATGCCCACATGAAGAAAGCCTTGATGACAAGGTATGTTTTGACCCAAGAACTCTATAGACAGAGATTCAGGAATTGTAAGAAGCTGGAGGCAACCACTTGGGTAGAATATGTATCTTTCTTTTGCAGAGCTATGGATGGTTGGGTGAAGGGTAGCAAAGTGGATACTTTTGAAGCGCTCTATGATTTGTTTGCATGGGAGCACTTGTCTGCTAATTGTTTTCCAGAGCTATGCCAGTACCTTATTGATAGCAAGTTGACTAACCCTAGGAATCTTACTGAGGAGGCGGACTGCTGGGTTAGCACCCGGGTCCACAAGGGTCACGTGGGAGACTTCGCCAAAGGTGGGCAGGGTCCCCAGCAGAGGAGTGGGGGGGGCAAGGGTAAACAGAGGGAGTTCCAGAAAAGGTCCCAAAGTAATTCCCAACGGAACCAAGGGAAGGGTTTCCAGCCTCCCCCTGAGAAAAGTCAGAGCCCCCGACAGGCAAACCTGTTCACAGGGGCCCCGCTACTTGCTTTGAATGTAAGCAAGTGGGACACCGTTGGTATGATCCCCAGCATCCCCAAAAGTGTCAGTATGTGCCACCCTGTGCACCACCCCATCAGATGGCGAGTGTAGCCCTGGGGAGGAGGAGGTGGGTGCCCAAGGTGGGTGGGGTCCCGCAGAAATGTCCCTTGTCTCTTTAGGAGACTTTGAGATGGTCCCTAAGACCCAGCTGCCTGATAACACTAAGAAATACAGTCAGTGGGTGACCATCAATGGCCATAGAGTGGAAGCTCTAAGAGACACCTGGGCTAGTGTGACAGCTGTCAGTTGCCGGTTGGTGTCCAAAGAGCAGGTTATCCCCATGTATTTGTCCCTGTAGATGCTGTGGGTAACTCGCAGAGCCAGTGTGAGGTGGCTCAAGTTCCCTTTGAGTGGGGGGGGGGGGTCTCAGGTACCCTTCAAGTAGCTGTGAGGTCAGCCATGCCGGGTTGATTGTCTGTTGGGCAATGGTTTAGAAAGCTCCCCTTGGGCTAAGGTGGAGAGAAGGTCTTATTTGGAGATGTTGGGTCTGCCTGAGTGGGCGTGTGTGACCACTCAGTCTATGGCAGCCAGTAGGGTTGTTCAGGAGATCCTGGAGCCTAAAAGTATGGCCCAGGTACCTGCCTTAAAGAGAAGAGATAGGGGGTGTGGGAAACCAGCCCCCATTGTTCCCATGGTCCAAGAGGAAGCACACCTTTAGGGGGAGGCCCTGGAACCTACAGGGGAGCAAGTTGCTGAACTGGGGGCCTCCCTTAGCCAACCCATTGGCAGCAAGAAGGAGGACCCTCCAGGGAGGAATTTTTTGCAGAGCAGAGGAATTGCCCTTCTCTTGAGGGTTTGCGGCAACAGGCCACAAACCAGGCAGCAGGTGATCAGTCTGGATCACCTTGGATCTACTGGGAGAATGACCTCCTGTATAGCGAACCTAAGGTAGCTGAGCCTGGGTCAGCCCGCGTTCTGGTGGTACCCCAGCGCTTCAGAGCCTTCCTACTGGGTTTGGCTCATGATGTTCCTTTAGCTGGCCACTTATATTGGCCCCAGATGCAGAAGATTTCAGACACTCAGTGTAGGACTTGTCAAACTTGCCAGGCAGATGGGAAAAGTGAAAGGAAGCACAAGGCTCCTCTCCAACATTTCCCTGTAGTCAGTACCCCCTTTGAACGGGTGGGCATTGACATTGTGGGGCCACAGGTTTATTGTGGTCTTGGTGGACCCTGCTACCCGGTACCGGGAAGCCATCTCTCTCAGGACAGTGACAGCCCCATGGTGGGACGTGCACTGATGGGGATTTTCTCCCATGTGGGGTTCCCCAGAGAGGGGGTGTCGGACCGTGATACAAACTTCATATCTAACTATATGAAGTCCCTGTGGCAGGAGTGCGGTGTTACATACAAGTTCACCACTCCTTACCACCCCCAAGGTAATGGGCTGGTTGAGAGATTCAACCGGACCCTTAAAGGCATGATTATGGGCCTTGAGGAGCCTATGAGGCGTAAGTGGGACGTCCTCTTGCCATGCCTATGTTTTGCTTACCGTGGGGTACCACAGAAGTCCCTAGGGTTTAGTTCTTTTGAACTGCTGTATGGCCACCCGGTAAGAGGATCTTTGAGTCTGGTCAAGGAAGGCTGAGAGCAATCTCCCAGGAAACTTCCCCAGGATGTGTACAGTTACATGCTGGCTTTCAGGAACCTGACTCGGCAATTCAAACAGCTCGCTCAGGCGCATCTGAACCCAGCCAGGAAGAAATTAAGCTGTTTTACTATCAGAATGCCACTCTGATTGAGCTTCAACCTGGTCAGAAAGTTTGGGTCATGTCCCCTGTAGAGCCCTGTGCGCTCCAGGACAGGTGGACCACACCATGTGAGGTGGTGGAGCGCAAGAGTGATGACACCTAACTGGTGAACTTGCAATCTCCTAGGAACCCTTTGTGGGTCCTGCGTGTTAACCGCCTGAAGCCCCACTTAGAAAGTACCGAAGTGGGCATGCTCCTACCGACAGATGATCGAATGGAGGAGGAGACAAAGCCTCTTTCTGACCTCCTGTCTGCAACAGAGCAAGTAAGGGTCAGTGGATGGTGTTAGCCTTTCTGCCCCACTGACCCCTGAACAGCAGCAAGATTGTCGCCAACTGTTAGGGCAATTCTCTGATTTGTTCACCCTGGTTCCTGGTGTCACTGAGTGGTACGTCCATGATGTGGACACTGGGGACAGTCCTCCTGTGAAGCACACAGCTTAAAGAGTGGCTGACAGGGTCAGAGCTCACATCAAGGAGGAGGTCTCCAAGATGTTTGCCTTAGGGGTGATTGAGTCCTCTAACAGCCCTTGTGCCAGCCCAGTGGTCTTGGTCCCAAAAGCTGCAGCGCCTGGTGCCACACCCAAACTCCAGTTCTGTGTGGACTACCGAGGGCCCAATTCAGTCACCAGGACTAACGAACACCCCATTCGCAGAGCTCAGGAGATCATTGATCAGTTAAGGGCTGCCCGGTACCTCAGCTCGTTTGATTTAATGTCTGGGTACTGGCAGATCACCTTAACTGATGGGGCCAAGGAGAGGTCAGCATTCTACACACCAGATGGGCACTACCAATTTTGAGTTATGCCCTTTGGGATGAAGAATGCCCCTGCCACCTTTCAGCGGTTGGTCAACCAGGTGTTGGCTGGACTGGAGAATTTCAGTGCCGCCTATCTGGATGACATTGCGGTGTTCAGCACCAGTTGGGAATAACATCTGCACCATCTCTGGGAAGTGTTGATGGCACTGCGAAAGGCAGGCCTCATGATCAAGGCGAGTAAGTGCCAGATCGGGCAGGGTTCTGTGGTGTACTTGGGCACCAGGTAGGGAGCAGCCAGGTTGTACCCCTACAACACAAGATTGATACCATCCTGGCATGGCAACCCCCAAGACTCAGACACAGGTGAGAGCCTTTTTAGGACTCACGGGGTACTACAGGAGGTTTGTCTAGAGGTATGGCAACACAGTTGCACCCTTGACTGAGCTGACTTCCAGGAAGCAGCCCAAGAAAGTGAACTGGACTAACATCTGTCAGAAGGCTTTTGATGCCATGAAGACTGCCATGTGCACAGCACCTGTGCTTCAGGTGCCCAACTTCTCAAAGGAATTCATTGTCCAAACAGACACTTCAGAGCATGGTGTGGGGGCTGCTCTATCACAGATCAATGAGGAGGGCCAAGACCAACCTGTAGCCTTCATCAGTAGAAGGTTACTTCAATGGGAACAGAGGTGGAGTGCAATTGAGCATGAGGCATTTGCTGTGGTCTGGGCATTGAAGAAGTTTAGACCATACCTGTTTGGACTCACAGACAGATCACAGGCCCCTCAGATGATTGATGCAGATGAGGGGTGAGAACCCAAAGTTGTCAAGGTGGTGCATTTCCCTACAGCAGATGGACTTCACAGTGGAACACCGCCCTGATACAGAACACACCAATGATGATGGTCTGTCCAGATTTTTCCGTCTTAGTGAAGAGAACTCCTAAGGGAAAGGGTAGTTCTTCCCACATTTCAGCTGAATGGGACACGTGTTAGACCTGGTACCATTGACTTGAGTCTCCGTTCCATTTTTTACTGATTGCCTCCTCTGTTTTTTATATGTTTTTTCTGGTTAGATGATTTGGGAACTGTGCCACTGCTATTCAGTGCTCCCTATGTTAAATTGATGTAATAGATTAGTGACTCCATGATTGACTTATTTGATTTACTTGTCAAACCCTAGAACAGTGCACCATGTGTTCCCAGGCCTGTAGATCAAATGCTGCTAGTGGGTTTATTTATTTATTTATTTAGTGTATTTGTAGAGCGCAGACCTGTTACCCAGAGGGCATCCTGGCGCAGAGGGCATCCTGGTTTGCAGCACTGATTGTGCCACCCACAGAAGCAGCTTGTAAAGTGTGTCTCAGGCCTGCCGTTGCAGAGCCTGTGTGCAGTCTAGTACTGCCATGTCGACTTGGTAAGTGCACCCAATTACCAGTCCCTAAACATTCCCTTTTCTACATGTTAGCCACCCCTAAGGTAGGCCCTAGGGCAGGATGCATTGTATGTGAAAAGGTAGGACATGCCCTGGTGTGTGTGGCATGTCCTGATAGTGAATTACAGCCAATTTCATTTTCACTGTTGCAAGGCTACTTGTCCACATAGGCCAGAATGGGCAGTTTGATTATGACACCTTATAATCCTAACTGACCCCGGGTACATGGTAGAAATTCGAGTTTAGGATGCCTGAACTCAGAATGATAAAATACATTTCAGGCGAGACAGATTATGGCTCGGGGTCTCATTCTGTCACGCCTGGAGTTTGGGAATGCCCTCTATCTAGGGGCCCCACAGTCCACTCTGCGCAAGCTCCACATCATCCAAAACTGCGCAGTTTGAACACTCCTCCAGATTCCCCGTCGACTCCCTATCAAGCCGGGCTTTAAAAAACTCCACTAACTCCCGGTTCAGGAGAGGATTGAATTTAAGGCCCTATGCATTGCCCACAGTGCCTTCTGGAAGACAGGCCCTGTTATCAACCAATCACTGATTACCCCCTACCATCTGAATAGACAGCTTAGATCAGTATCCTCTCTCCTCGCCATAGTACCCAGGATAAAAAGAACCAGATGTGGTGGCCGCTCCTTTGTCTATATCTCGGCTAAACTCTGGAACTCACTCCCCCTCCACCTGCCCTATGAGCTCAATCTGCTCCCATTCCGTAAGTTTTTGAAAACTCTTCTCTTCAATAAACTTGCATATCTCTTAACTGTATCCCTGCATGTGTTGTCCGCAGCGCTAATACACCTAAGGGTAGCTATCGCGCTTAACAAATGGTCTTTTCATTTCATTTCATTAGTTAAGTTGGTTTTAACATTCTGAGTGTGAAAATACCACTTTTAGAAAGTAGGTAATTTCTAACTTTTAGAAAGTAGGTAATTTCTTACTTAACCATCCAACCTGCCTCTGCTAGGTTGTGTATTGCGTGTCTGGTTTGTGAGTAACAGGGACTGGGGAGGCTCCAGGAGACAGGGTGAGTCAGCACAAGGCTGAATAGACCTATCTGCATGTAGAGTGGTGGGAGGATTAGCACCTTGGCCTGTATATGGCTGTACCTACCTTCCACAATGCTGGCCCCACCTCCTGTGGTGTGCTTGATAACCCTGGCCCATACTTACAAGGGAAGAAGGTGTGCACTGGCAGAATGCACCCAGAACTGGTTTGGAATAGGTACAGGACCCTCTGCCTTCAGAGAACTAAGAGAAAAGTAGTATAAATATGGGGCCCAGACCCAAAGACTTTAGATCACTTCTGGGAAAACAAGACACACCTTTGCAGAGAGGAAGAACCAAGGAAGCTGCAGGAGTTTGGACTGCCTCCCTGCCAGTGTGCTATGTTGCTGGGTTGGCCTGCAGTGGTTTCGTTATTGCCAAGGAAAGGAGAAGGAACTTTGAAGGAACTTTCCTCATCTTGCAAAATATTTCTCCAAGGGCTTGAATTTGAGCTTGCTTCATGAACGAAGTCTCAGGGATACCAGCCTTCAGCCCTTCTGTTTGCATGCATCTGGAACTGGCTGTTCTAGCTGCTACAGAAGGAATTCTGCAACGCCGGCGAGCGATGCCGTAATCTGCATCAAAGCTGTGAGCGCTGCTCCGACTTGCAACGAAGGCCTGACGCCTGCTGCTGTGCTGCCTCACTCCGAAGCCTTCAAGGGAATTCGTTTTAGACAGTTTCTTAATTAATACTGAGCCTTGCCTTTTAGTTTCTGTTCGAGCCGATTTGAAAATACCGTGCAAACTTGTGCTCCGCAGACACTACAGCCCCTTTCTTTGGTAAGCGCCTGAATGTCGAATATTGTTGTGATTCATTTCCAATGCCATACCCTGAACTGACCAGGTTTCTGTATTACTATACAGAGTGTTTTGGGCTTGACTGCGGACCAACACTGGCTAGTGTTACCTTCATACCAAATACCCGGTTGAGGTCTTGCGGAAATAATTAGCGTAACCGCCCCCCCCTTTTTTAGGTAAGCGTGGTCAATTTCTAACGCATTGCGGGCTAGTTGTAGTTACCGTACCCACATTTGTTTTTCTGTATCATTATACAGATTGCTTTTGGCATAGTCGCTGTTCAACTTGGGCCACAACTGTGAGTGGAATTGCACTCCCGCGTCACTAATTCGAAAATTAAGGTAATTCAACCTGTAAGTTGTATGAAACATGCACCGATAGAGATCCCCAGCATACTAATAATTAGGTATTTCTACATCTATGTAGATTGATGTGGATCAGTAAACATCCGGAAGTACCTATAGTTTGAGTCATACAACGCGACGTGTCTCTGCTGAAACCCATACGCTATAGACACAATTATTGCTGTAAGTCACTTTTTTCCACTACTAAGGGTGGTTGAGCTGAGGGCGATTGTTACCTCCTCTGTTGACGGCTTGAAACATCACTGTGGCCGCTAGATGCAGTATAATCTCTTATCTGTGAAAAGTGCACAAATTAGACATGCTTTCTTCATCAAATGTTCACCATAGTGACAACATAGCTATATATCAAAATGAATAGCATGAGCTAACACATTGTGTAAATGCGAGCAGTTAGCATTGTTTGGATTTAAACTGTCAAAATTGATAGAAACAAACAAACTCTGTTTGTAGGATAAATAGGTTTTGAATATATGTGTGTTTTTTGTAAATATGTTTTTTTGTAAACATGTGTTTTAGAAATAGGTGTCCAAATGTTGTTTATGTTTGCATATACCAAGGTGTGATGACTTAGAATAATCAGTTAAGATTTGTAATCGAAAATATTTCTGTTTCAGATTACATTTTAATATACAGATTGAAAATATCATCAGTCCTGAAGATGGTCTCGCAAAGTAGCCTGTAGGAGACCGAAACGTCGACTTCCGCCTTATCCTGTTTGTTTTTTGAGTACACTTTTGGGATAGGCGTTCATAGGTTCTGCTGAGTTGTTTGTACATTAATTTAGTATCAACCACCAGTCCTATTCTTTGTTTCCTGTATATCATATGAATTATTTTTAAATTGTTTGATAAACTTCTATTTTCTATACACCTGGTTTGTGCGTTTGTTTGGTCTATATGTAGTCATGTTTGTCTAAAGTTCTATTACATTAAGCTGAATTTATTTTCCAAGAGGATAATTTGTTGATTCTCCACAAATCAGACTATTAATTAAGAAACTGTCTAAAACGAATTCCCTTGAAGGCACTCTTACCTTTTCATTAAACTACCCAAGCCCTCAAGGGTAAGCTGGGTCGCTCACTTTCTTGTATCATCACTCCGAAGCCGACATCATCGCGGAGCCGATCCTCAACGTGGGTGGTCAAGAATCCATCAACATCGTGACATCGTACGGAACTGTGGTTACGGCACCATTGTGATGTCACCTCCTGTCCGATAAGGAACAATCTCCTCCCCTGCTTTGCGCAAGCATCAAGGACCCGACGCATTGCCTCCCCCGAAGCAAGGAACCGGCGCCGCATTTACCAACAACGCTGGATCTCCCCGACGCCGTGAGCTGTCTTTGTTTTCGCTTTTCCAAGGTACTGTTCTTTGTGGGTATCTTTTGTCTCCGGGCCCGATGCCGCGCATCTCGCGGTCGGCGCCGTACTTTGGGATTTCTTTGACCTCGACGTCGTGATAACTCCAGTTGGGGTTATCTGTTGCTAAAGACAGCTTTTAAGTGAATAACCTATTTTTGAACTCGCTTCACCATCTTGAAGTATTATTTGCTATTACAGTATTGTAGATATTTTGTTGTTTCTGGTCTTGTGTTAAGTCTATATAAAGAATACTTATTTGTATAAAACCTGTGTGGTGTCCATCTGTAGTGTTTTCACTCTAATACTGTATGTGTTCACAAGTGCTTTACAAACTGCCTCTGAGATAAGTGCCAAGCTACCAAGGGGGTGAGCAGGGTTATCCGGGAGTGTAATCCCCTTTCCCTGACTAGAAGCAAGGGTCCCTATTTGGTCAAAGGTGCAAGCCATGGCCAACTAGAGACCCCCAGTTCTAACACTTCTCTTTTGCTGCTGTTCCTTGTTGTGTTGGAACATATATGGGGCATCATATTGTTGATGCCCCAGACAAGCCATATTTTAGGGACCCAAGTTTGGAACAACTTAACATTTTTTACCCACTTTCAACTAACTCAAGTCCTTATGATGCCAAGCAATGTTGAGTTATACATGTCTGCCAAGTAGTACCAAATAAAGCATAATGAAACATAATATATGCATTCGCTGAAAAAATAAAGGTTAAATTGACATTATATTTAGGTGTTGAACTAAGACAAAAACTAACGTTTAAAACCTCACAATCCTGACATTCACCAGCTATAGTTTATGTAGCTAACTAAAATTTGCTTCACCGCTACGCACTACTTAGATCCTCACATATTACATCATTGCTGACAGGTTAAATGACATCATTAATGAACTTTCAAATGACATGATTGATGACATCACTGATTACATCATCCAATGAATGTGCCAGTTTGTTATATTCTTTTCTATCAGGAAGACATTCAGCAACCTACATCTCGTCTCATTTTTCTTACATCTGTAGTGTGAATGAGCGTAACATTTTGTAGCATGCAGGACATGAAGCATATCTTTGAAATCTCCTACATTCAGTAGATAATATGATCTGTTTTAATAGTATTTAAATGTGTAAGAAACATAATGACTCTGTAGACATTAATACAATCTGCAATTTATTAAACCTTGAATACCATTCGATAAGTGTTTGATCAGCATTTACCTTTTAGAGATGTGCCTGTTAAATATGTAATTTGACACAGAATTCTAAGTCAACAGCTTCACATCTATGCATGGGCCAATGATGTGGCATATATAAGGGTTAGGACAATGCTCCATAGTTTGTTTATGTGCCTGGAATATATTTCTGAAATGAGGAGAATGGTGCACACCCTTAAAACAACACTTACAATAATACTGCCACTTGAACCATCTGTAAGTGAGTCACCCAAACATTATACCTTTCGCAACATGTATAATGTCTCATAATGGTCACAGAACATATGCAAATATGTATCCGCATTTTATACGTCTCTAGTTTATATAGAAATTGTTCATAGCAGTATGTGATAACTCCTTAATATGAGTAGGTGCATAGAAATTCACAGGTGAAGAATGTAATGTAAGGAGAAACTTTAGTCTTTCACGCTTGTTTTGGCAGCAGGACTTTGGTTTAAGCCACAAACTATTTGAAATGTACGTTTATGTGCAAGTCACACTAGTTGCTCTCAATCTGTACCTTGTTTGAATGAAGTAGTGCTTGCGCGTCAACCTTCACTAGTAACTAGCATGTCAAACATATAACTTTTACCATGCTGAATCAGACTTGTTTCCAGGATTACACTCTTTTACATAAATGTACACCTGTATATGTATTCAATCTACGCTGTATATGTTTGTGGGCCCTTTACTATCTATTTTGTTTTTGTAAAATGATCTATCCATTTCAAGAGTAATTTGAGAAGCAGTATGTTGGATATTGTCATCTGTGATGTCTTAATGATGTCATCAATTATGTTATTTAACATGTCATGTGTAATGTACTATGTTATGTTATCCGTTTTGTAAAGCGCACAGCTGCCCCAGCTAAGGGGCGTCCCGGCGCTACCACATGAGGAGAAGATAACAATGTGGGCCAGCCTAAAGGAATACCAAAAGAGACTAAGGTGATGGGAACAAAAAGGTCTTAATGGCCTTTCTGAAGGACGTCAAACAGTCAATAGCGCGGATGTGAACCGGAAGAGAATTCCATAACTTAGGCGCAAGATATCGGAAAGCCCGACCACCTGTCCTGGAAAGCCTGATTCTAGGCACCGTTGCTAAGTGTACCTCTGCTGAGTGAAGGGGGCGCGAAGGAACATATTGCGAGATCAAGTTGCTCAGCAGGGCTGGGCTGGCGTTTTTCAGAATTTTAAAAGAAATGCAAAGTGTTTTATAGTGAATGCGACTGTCAATGGGGAGCCAATGCAATTTACGGATAGTGCTGGAAACTGAGCAGAAACGTGGCAGACCCACCAAGGCTCTGGCCGCCGCATTTTGAATGCATTGCATTCTTGTTATTTCTACTTTGTTTACCCCCAGGAGAAGAGAGTTTGAATAGTCCAGACGTGAGATGATGGTAGCTTGCACGATGAGTTGACGGACCGAGGGGGCAAAATATTTTAGAATGGGTCTTAAGCTTCGCAAGATGCCAAAACACGATGCGGCTAACTGCTTGGTATGGGCCTGAAAGGAAAGTGAAGAATCCATCATAACCCCCAGGTTCTTCACTACATTTTTTGGGGAGGGAATTGATCCCAGGGCTGCCGGCCACCACTGATCATTCCATAGATTGACGTGCTTACCCACCAACAGAACCTCCGTTTTCCTGGCATTTAGCTGTAGACAATTGGCTGCCATCCAATTGGCCACTGCCGTCATGCCGTCTTTGAATTTGGAGGCCGAGGGTGAGGCACCGTCCGCCAAGGTGACCACTAGCTGCGTATCGTCAGCATAAGAGACGATGGTAAGGTCCCACAGCTTGGCGACCGCAGCTAGAGGCTGGACGTATATGTGGAAGAGCAGTGGGCTCAAGGCCGAGCCCTGCGGCACCCCTTGACCAATGGCATGGGTCTGAGATGTATATGGGGGTAATGAGACTCGGAATGATCTATTGGTCAGGAATGAGCGAAGCCAGTCTAAGGCTAAGCCTTCTATCCCTGCTTCCTCGAGTCTCTGGAGTAAAATCTCGTGGGACACCGTGTCAAAGGCGGCGCTGAGATCTAATAAAATCAGCGCCGCGCTTTGACCTTTGTCCACAAGGGACCGGATCTGCTCCGTAGTGGCCAGAAGGGCCGTTTCTGTACTATGACCCGTTCGGAATCCATTCTGAGAAGGGTCTAGGATACAGTTTTTGTTCACAAACTGGGTCAGTACATTGTTAACATGAGCCTCCGTAATTTTTGCCACCCAGGGCAGAAGGGACATTGGTCGGAAATTTTCCGATTTGTTAGGGTCTGCATTGTTTTTTTTTAGAATTGGAGACACCCAAGCATGCTTCCAGGGGGTAGGTACAGTTCCAGTTGATAGGGAACTGTTAATTATGTTACAGAGAGGCCGCTTAAAGACTGAAAGGGAGTTTTTAAATTGAGATGGTTGTAAGGGGTCCAAGGGGGAGCCTGACTTAATTTTGCCACTAAGCCGGGTGAGTTCATCCTCGGAAAGGGGCGGGATGGATGTCAGGGAGACCCTAGGTTCCACTGTGGGTCTAACATAGGTTGAGGGTGCAGGAGCAGGAAAAGATAGGTAAATAGTGCGCACTTTATTGACAAAACAATTTACCAATTCGTCGCATAAGGTCGTGGAAGCTACCACTGAGGTACCAGCTTTTCTGGTCCTGAGGTCTTTAAGAATTTTAAAAATGCATTTAGTGGGATGAGGACTGGAGCTAATCTCCATCGCATAGAATGATGCACGTGTTATACAGACCGCTTTATGATAAAATTTTATCTTTGTCAAGTAATGCCTTTTTTTCTCTGGTAAGTAATCTTTCCTCCAGTCGCGTTCCGCTTTTTTACAGGCTTTCCGCAGAATGGTTAAAGAGTTGTTGTACCAAGGATTGGAGGTAGAGCTACGACCTTTCACCCATTTTGCTGGAATTAGGGCATCCAGACCTCGCAGGATCCATTCGCAAAAGCGATCGTAGTCTTGGTAGTTACCGAGAGGGTTGGCATTAAGAAAATGGTGGAAGTAATCCAGCTTCAGCTTATGCCAAGGCCGTTTAAAGATCGACCTAGGAGTTCCGTTGTTAGGGGGTTTAATGAGAGGGACAAACCATCTGACCAGGTAGTGGTCTGTCCAGCCCATGGGGGTTGGTTGATCCATAGTAATAGAATGAAGGTTGGTAAATAATGGGTCCAGCAGGTGTCCTGCTGAGTGCGTAGCTCCAGGGACTAATTGGTCCAGCTCAAGAGGAGCAAGGTCTGCTATGAAGGTGGCGTTATCTTGAGCCTGGTCCAGGTGGAGATTGAGATCGCCACAGATGCTAAAATTAGCGGAACCTGCTGCAAGCTCACTAGCAACCTCGGGGAGCACGTTTTTGAATGGAGGACGATATATAAGGAGGCCTGATAGTGAGTACTGTGCACTCACAGCTACCTGGAAATGCGCCGCCTCGCAGTCTGCCACCTGCGCTTTATTAAATAGGCAAGAATAGTGTGATCTAAAGACGATCGCTATCCCACCTCCCCTAGAGGCCCTGTTTAGTGTGCATATGGAATAACCAGGAGGTAAAGCTAGGTTGGTAACCGTTACCAGGTCATCATTTAACCAGGTTTCACACATAAACAATATATCAGGGCGTTCTTCGGAGATGAGGTCAAGAACTTCGGCGTGATGTTTTGCCAAAGATGTGACATTGAGCTGTAATATTTTAAGCTGTGTCTGGGATTTGGTCTGATGAACACATTTCGGAAGAGTGGGGGTCGGGATAGTAAAGGAGCCACAGGCAGGGCAGTTCCATGAAGAGTCTCCTAAAGTAAGAGGATTGGTTGAGCAAAGGGTAGGGTCGAGGTTGAATGCCATGAGTTCCTCCCTGCCATAGCGGATAGTGACAAGATGACATCGGCCAGGGGTCCTGGCGAGAGGCGATGTGAAGGCGATGACGGGTGCAGACGGGCTTGCCTTAGGTGCGCCTTCGGCGCACTGAGGGCGCGCCCGCTGCGCTCGTCCGCTGCGCGTCCGAGGAATGCACATTGGTATAGGGTGAGAGGAGGGGCGTGGCCTCAAGTCAGTGGGCGTGGCCTATGGGCTCGTGGATGATGGCGGCGATGATTTACCCGGCCCGCGGCAGCGCTAAGATCCGCTGCGCGGGAGTGTCCAACAAGACCCTGGGTAAATAGAGACCATAAACAAGTAAGCAGCCAGGTTGAAACAGATTGCTAAAAACACAAAGTGCAAAGTACAACTTTTAAAATGATGAGCGTCTCTCCCGGCTTCCGCCTCAGGAGTGTCTAATCCTCTAGCGCGGATTCAGCGCGGCTATTTGTGGATTTTAAAAAAAGGGGCGTGGCCTCACGTCAGTGGGCGTGGCCTATGGGCTCGTGGATGATGGCGGCGATGATTTACCCGGCCCGTGGCAGCGCTAAGATCCGCTGCGCGGGAGTGTCCAACAAGACCCTGGGTAAATAGAGACCATAAACAAGTAAGCAGCCAGGTGAAACAGATTGCTAAAAACACAAAGTGCAAAGTACAACTTTTAAAATGATGAGCGTCTCTCCCGGCTTCCGCCTCAGGAGTGTCTAATCCTCTAGCGCGGGCTTGTATTCAGCGCGGCTATTTGTGGATTTTTAAAAAGGGGCGTGGCCTCACGTCAGTGGGCGTGGCCTATGGGCTCGTGGGTGATGGCGGCGATGATATACCCGGCCCGCGGCAGCGCTAAGATCCGCTGCGCGGGAGTGTCCAACAAGACTCTGGGTAAATAGAGACCATAAACAAGTAAGCAGCCAGGTTGAAACAGATTGCTAAAAACACAAAGTGCCAAGTACAACTTTTAAAATGATGAGCGTCTCTTCCGGCTTCCGCCTCAGGAGTGTCTAATCCTCTATGTGATGTCATGAGCTATGCATGCTAGCTCAATAATATATAACTGGCGAATTTCTGTGTTTCTTTGTTATTTCCACACTAGTTTTGTCTTATTTCAACACCTCACTATAACACCATATTAATCTTTGTTTTTTCACTTACTACATTTTTATGCATGGTTAATCCTTCTTCCTGAATGTTTACCGGTGGTTTCAAAGGCTTTTATTTCACAAAAAAGGACATTTAATAGTAATTTGTTTGCCATAATTCACAGTGCTGAATTTATTTGCTGGTTATTTAACATTTTTAAACAAAGAAAAGAGTTAAACTCATAATTTTCTCTTTCTTTAAGTGTTGATAAAAAAGCAATGCTTTGACAATAACAGTGCTGTTCTTGTAACATTAATCTGCGCACTAAACTAGTTCACCCTTGCACGCCCAGTCATGATGCAAACATTTATCAATATGTATTGCCCCACCCCTCCCATATACCCTTCATTGCTCAGGTACAACTCTACCTCTCCCACCTACCCTTTGTTGTCAGCTTGCTGCCCACTCCCAGCCCCTTCTATCATCTGTAGTCCTTGTGCTGCCCCCTTTGGCGTAACGAAACCTAAGGGGGCCCCCTGCAAATTTCACAGAGGGGGGGGGGGCCCACACCCTGGGCCCAGTCAGGAGCTTTAAGGACAGGGACCTCACCACCCGTGCATAGTGCAGGAGGGGGCACCCTGGAGCCCAGGGGCCCTCCGCACCATGGGTACTGCGGGGGCTATTGTTACACTACTAGCTACACACTAAGAAGTTAAGTGGCTTGTGGGAAAGGTGATGGTGTAACCATGTATTACATAGAATAAAGAACCTGCTGCCGTTGATGATAATGATATTGTAAGTCACCTTCTGCCTCGTTCTGCTATATGGTCATGGAACTCCTCAGTTAGTTTCAATATCCTTATAATGTATGGCAGGGTGTACTTTATCTCATAAAGTACAGCCACCAGTTTAACTGTGGCCTAATGTATGCCCCCCTACAGTTTGCTTCTAAGAACACTACAGATAGTTCCACTAGTGATATTCTAGAAAATGTATACAATAAAAAACACATAGAGAATATAGTGCAGATGTCTGCAATAGTCCATGCAGGCATGGGTAATTGCTGATTTGGGTAATACATTTAAAATACTTGTAATTGAATTACCTTTTCAATTTACCAGCTTGGATTGAAATATATTAGGTCCCCACACAACCAGTGCTTAATTTAAGCCAGTGGTTTCCGGTGCTCAACACTGGATCTTAATTTGTTTGCGGTGCTCCGCACCGGCACTTAATTGTTAACACCACACTTAGGACAGTCTGCCACATGGTGGCGCTGCTCATCTAATTCAGAAATGAGCAGAACAACGGTTGTTTTTAAATACAATATACTTTAAAAATTAATAATATCTGCCGCCATAGTCATTCCTTTAGCTTTGGGGACCTCGAATAATCGGAACTGTAGCACTTGCTGGTGAGAGAGATGGCTATTAGTTGTTTTGGCAGTGATGACAGGAGCGATGGTCGGTGCAAGTTGCAGTGGCCTCCTGGTCAGGGCCCTGGCACTAAATATTTTACAAATTAAGCATTGCACACAACAACCCCCCTTGGGTGCAGAGGACACCATGCCTGTATTTAACTATTTAAAAAATGCTATCCATGTCCCCTTACAGCAGACTATTAACAAAACAAGATCCATGTGCAAGGCACAACTGTGCTTGTCATTGAGAAAAAAAGGCTGGTGTTGTAGGATAGTCGTTTGGGGGAGGGGGTCCACTTCCTTAGCGCTCACCTACCACAATCACTCATATGCAATCACCCCTCAACATCCTGCACCACTCATTCATCATTCTAGTTATATTTTGTCCCTCCATTGCCCCTATGTAGAGTCCTGGTTATGTTTCTGCACTTGCACACATCCTCTTCCTATGGTTACCACCTAACTGGTTTTATATGGGCATGAGCTGTATTTTAATGTCCCACAAATGGTACAACAATTAGAAAAATCAGATTGGTATTTTTTCCCCTTATTAATTCATAGTTTAAACAGGCAGTGTAAGAAGAAAACACTTTAAGTGTGCTCTACAGCTGCCCTGCTGCCCTGGTGACCCCTGACTGACAAAGACAGAAAGGCCATATTCAAAGTAATAACAATGATTTCTTATAAAGTTCTATTTCAGAGCCATATTGGGGCCTTTTTGCAGAATGGTAAATTGTGAACAGATAGCTATATTTGTCTGTTGCAATTAAAGGTAGCAAATATTATCTCTGCCCCAATACGTTCTGTGCAGCCTCTTCCCCTCAGACAAGCAGTGCTCTAAGGAAGACGCTTTCTGTGAGGAGGAGTGGGAGAGGGGTGGGGGTATCTGATATTGTAAGTGGCCTGGCAAGCTCAGAGTGAAAGAGAAACAAAAGTTGTTATTTTGTTTCTCTTCAATTAATCAATCAATCAATCAATCAATCAATCAATCAGTACATTTATAGAGCGCGCTACTCACCCGTGAGGGTCTCAAGGTGCTTCGGAGTCAGCCTGTGTCAGCGCAGAGCAGCTCAAAGCAGGCTGAAAACTGCATCTGCCTTGCAGGAGACACACACACTGGACAAGCAAGCTGAAGCAGCTTGTTGCCCTCACCACTCCTGCTAAGCATCCGTTGTCCAGGTATTTCCCATGCCCCTCCCACCTACCCTGTGTTGTCAGTGTTTTGTTCCTGCCTCTACTATCTACCCTTCATTGTCAGCTTCCTGCTTTTCAGCTTTCTGCCCTTAACCCTCCCTCCTATACTCTGTTGCCTGTGTTCTGCCCCTGCCCTTACTGATTATCCTGTGTGGTCTGTGTGCTGTCCCTGCCTCTCTCATCTACCTAAAACTTTCCATGTACTGCCACAGCCCCTCTGGCCTACGCTACATTTTCTGTGATGCTCCTGAACCTCCCACCTACCACTAATGTCACCTTTCTTTCCCTGCCACTCCAGCCTACCTTATGCTTTTTGGGGCAACCTCTGCCCCTCCTGCCTTCCCTCAATGGCCATTTTACTGCCCCTGCCTCTCCCACCAACCCTCTGTTTTCCATGTGCTGACCTTGTCTCTTCTGCCTAACGTTTGTTTTCCGTATGTTGCCATGCCATTACCACCTATAATAAGTTCAGATTGCTGCCCCTTCCCTGTACCCTTTGTTGTCTGTTTGCTGCCCCTTCCCTGCCAACCTTTCTTACATCCTCTATGTGATATCCTTTCCATTCCTTGTTACCTTCCGTTGTCTAAGTACTGCCCCTGCTCATCTCATGCACCTGCCAGTGATACCATCAATGATGTCATTTGAGATGTCACCCGTGATTTCATAGAACATGTCATGAGTGATGTAATATTTGAGGTCATAAGCAGTGCATGGCGGTAGAATTATCACCTCTGCAACTATCTATTTGAGATCCCAAAAGAGCACCGCTGATTAGCAATCAGCTATGCCATGGCCTCCTGGAAAGTAGCCTTAGTGAATTCCATATGGGCCAGGAGTGGAATGCTACATGAGGGATCATTGGGCCAGCCGTTGATCTTGAGTGTGGGCATTTGCAAGAAGAGGAGAGGTCAGCACATTTTCTGGTCCCTGTGCTGTAGGGGCCCCTTGACAGATGCAGCAGGTGGCATTAGGAACCCCATATTCTGACACCTCCTGGCAAGTCATTTCCATTGCACCCCCCCATCAGTAGTCTCCAGAACCTGGAATCTCTTTGAGCAAGAGTAAGTGACCCACTGGGTGTGCACACTCTGCCTGCTTCTGGATTCTCCTTCCTCAGTGGTGATTATGTAGGCCTATAACAGCCTATCAGTTAATGTCCTTCCTATACTTCTCCGTTGGTCCAATTTTCTACACATCTGACTTGACTGTCCACTGAAAAGGAAAGGTGACAAACAAGTTCATGAGTCCAAACATCAACTACTTAATGCATATAGTATCACTTCTTTCATCATTAAAAAATCTAATGTGACATGTTACATTGTCATGAACCAGACACCCCTCTGCAACTCAAGTTTATAATTCCAACATACCACCTATGACAGTGGATGGCTATGTTTGACAAAGGTGCTTCTGAGGTTACTTCCCTATCAAACATTATCATTTATTTATGATCTACGTATGATAATGTCACTTTATTACCTGAGGTGCCTTCACTTATTCGAGCAATGTCAAACTAACACTCCTTTACAATGGCAAACAGGATCATAGACATGATTCAAAGGTCGAAGATTGATGGTTGATTGGTGCAGCATTTATGCTTATTAGCTGGGCATGTGATGGTGGATACTTCTAAGTGTACATTGTATGTCCATGACTGAACAATGACCATTTTGGGTGTTGCTATGTCAGCATGGCAGAGACGTGTCTCATGTATGATCTGTACCTCCTCTGAGAAATAAAAACATTGTATGATAACAAAATGAAGTTGTTCATGTTCTAATTCATTTTAAAATGAGGTCATATGAAACCCCAAATTTTTTTTTATTATGATTTTTCCAGGACCAAGTTCCTGTGTGCTGTCCTATAATACAATTGCAAAAAACACAGTTGATGGACAGAATGTAGAACAATGTCATACATTCACCCCAGTACAAGGATCTGGGCTTAAATCCATCGTTTTTTTGTACTCCACACCATCCTGGGTTAGACACTGGCTATATGCAAATCAGCTCTGACCCTGTGCCTCATGGGAACAGTCCAGTCCGAACTACCAAGCAATGTCTTTCCCAGACCGGAATCAAGCATCCAAGGACCGGTTTCTGGCTATCAGCCTTCATCAGCCTGGATAGCTTGACTCCAGTGATGTGGAGAGCCTGGGACTCACGTCTGAACATCCCCAACACACTCGGGGTGAAAATTGCACAAAACACAGTTGATGGACAGAATGTAGAACAATGTCATACATTCACCCCAGTACAAGGATCTGGGCCTAAATCCATTGTTTTTTTGCACTCCACACCACCCTGGGTTAGACACTGGCTATATGCAAATCAGCTCTGACCCTGTGCCTCATGGGAACAGTCCAGTCGGAACTACCAAGCCATGTCTTTCCCAGACCGGAATCAAGCATCCAAGGACCGGTTTCTGGTTATCAGCCTTCATCAGCCTAGATAGCTTGTCTCCAGTCGTGTGGAGAGCCTGGGACTCGCCTCAGAGCTTCCCAGCACACTCGGGGTGAAAATTGCAAAAAACACACTTGATGGACAGAATGTAGAACAATGTCATACATTCACCCCAGTACAAGGATCTGGGCCTAAATCCATCGTTTTTTTGCACTCCACACCACCCTGGGTTAGACACTGGCTATATGCAAATCAGCTCTGACCCTGTGCCTCATGGGAACAGTCCAGTCCGAACTACCAAGCCATGTCTTTCCCAGACCGGAATCAAGCATCCAAGGACCGGTTTCTGGCTATCAGCCTTCATCAGCCTGGATAGCTTGACTCCAGTGGTGTGGAGAGCCTGGGACTCACGTCTGAGCATCCCCAGCACACTCGGGGTGAAAATTGCAAAAAACACAGTTGATGGACAGAATGTAGAACAATGTCATACATTCACCCCAGTACAAGGATCTGGGCCTAAATCCATCGTTTTTTTGCACTCCACACCACCCTGGGTTAGACACTGGCTATATGCAAATCAGCTCTGACCCTGTGCCTCATGGGAACAGTCCAGTCCGAACTACCAAGCCATGTCTTTCCCAGACCGGAATCAAGCATCCAAGGACCGGTTTCTGGCTATCAGCCTTCATCAGCCTGGATAGCTTGACTCCAGTGGTGTGGAGAGCCTGGGACTCACGTCTGAGCATCCCCAGCACACTCGGGGTGAAAATTGCAAAAAACACAGTTGATGGACAGAATGTAGAACAATGTCATACATTCACCCCAGTACAAGGATCTGGGCCTAAATCCATCGTTTTTTTGCACTCCACACCACCCTGGGTTAGACACTGGCTATATGCAAATCAGCTCTGACCCTGTGCCTCATGGGAACAGTCCAGTCTGAACTACCAAGCCATGTCTTTCCCAGACCGGAATCAAGCATCCAAGGACCGGTTTCTGGCTATCAGCCTTCATCAGCCTGGATAGCTTGACTCCAGTGGTGTGGAGAGCCTGGGACTCACGTCTGAGCATCCCCAGCACACTCGGGGTGAAAATTGCAAAAAACACAGTTGATGGACAGAATGTAGAACAATGTCATGCATTCACCCCAGTACAAGGATCTGGGCCTAAATCCATCGTTTTTTTGCACTCCACACCACCCTGGGTTAGACACTGGCTATATGCAAATCAGCTCTGACCCTGTGCCTCATGGGAACAGTCCAGTCCGAACTACCAAGCAATGTCTTTCCCAGACCGGAATCAAGCATCCAAGGACCGGTTTCTGGCTATCAGCCTTCATCAGCCTGGATAGCTTGACTCCAGTGGTGTGGAGAGCCTGGGACTCACGTCTGAACATCCCCAACACACTCGGGGTGAAAATTGCACAAAACACAGTTGATGGACAGAATGTAGAACAATGTCATACATTCACCCCAGTACAAGGATCTGGGCCTAAATCCATTGTTTTTTTGCACTCCACACCACCCTGGGTTAGACACTGGCTATATGCAAATCAGCTCTGACCCTGTGCCTCATGGGAACAGTCCAGTCGGAACTACCAAGCCATGTCTTTCCCAGACCGGAATCAAGCATCCAAGGACCGGTTTCTGGCTATCAGCCTTCATCAGCCTGGATAGCTTGTCTCCAGTCGTGTGGAGAGCCTGGGACTCGCCTCTGAGCATCCCAGCACACTCGGGGTGAAAATTGCAAAAAACACACTTGATGGACAGAATGTAGAACAATGTCATACATTCACCCCAGTACAAGGATCTGGGCCTAAATCCATCGTTTTTTTGCACTCCACACCACCCTGGGTTAGACACTGGCTATATGCAAATCAGCTCTGACCCTGTGCCTCATGGGAACAGTCCAGTCCGAACTACCAAGCCATGTCTTTCCCAGACCGGAATCAAGCATCCAAGGACCGGTTTCTGGCTATCAGCCTTCATCAGCCTGGATAGCTTGACTCCAGTGGTGTGGAGAGCCTGGGACTCACGTCTGAGCATCCCCAGCACACTCGGGGTGAAAATTGCAAAAAACACAGTTGATGGACAGAATGTAGAACAATGTCATACATTCACCCCAGTACAAGGATCTGGGCCTAAATCCATCGTTTTTTTGCACTCCACACCACCCTGGGTTAGACACTGGCTATATGCAAATCAGCTCTGACCCTGTGCCTCATGGGAACAGTCCAGTCCGAACTACCAAGCCATGTCTTTCCGAGACCGGAATCAAGCATCCAAGGACCGGTTTCTGGCTATCAGCCTTCATCAGCCTGGATAGCTTGACTCCAGTGGTGTGGAGAGCCTGGGACTCACGTCTGAGCATCCCCAGCACACTCGGGGTGAAAATTGCAAAAAACACAGTTGATGGACAGAATGTAGAACAATGTCATACATTCACCCCAGTACAAGGATCTGGGCCTAAATCCATCGTTTTTTTGCACTCCACACCACCCTGGGTTAGACACTGGCTATATGCAAATCAGCTCTGACCCTGTGCCTCATGGGAACAGTCCAGTCTGAACTACCAAGCCATGTCTTTCCCAGACCGGAATCAAGCATCCAAGGACCGGTTTCTGGCTATCAGCCTTCATCAGCCTGGATAGCTTGACTCCAGTGGTGTGGAGAGCCTGGGACTCACGTCTGAGCATCCCCAGCACACTCGGGGTGAAAATTGCAAAAAACACAGTTGATGGACAGAATGTAGAACAATGTCATGCATTCACCCCAGTACAAGGATCTGGGCCTAAATCCATCGTTTTTTTGCACTCCACACCACCCTGGGTTAGACACTGGCTATATGCAAATCAGCTCTGACCCTGTGCCTCATGGGAACAGTCCAGTCCGAACTACCAAGCCATGTCTTTCCCAGACCGGAACCAAGCATCCAAGGACCGGTTTCTGGCTATCAGCCTTCATCAGCCTGGATAGCTTGACTCCAGTGGTGTGGAGAGCCTGGGACTCACGTCTGAGCATCCCCAGCACACTCGGGGTGAAAATTGCAAAAAACACAGTTGATGGACAGAATGTAGACCAATGTCATACATTCAACCCAGTACAAGGATCTGGGCCTAAATCCATCGTTTATTTGCACTCCACACCACCCTGGGTTAGACACTGGCTATATGCAAATCAGCTCTGCCCCTGTGCCTCATGGGAGCAGTCCAGTCCGAACTACCAAGCCATGTCTTTCCCAGACCGGAATCAAGCATCCAAGGACCGGTTTCTGGCTATCAGCCTTCATCAGCCTGGATAGCTTGACTCCAGTGGTGTGGAGAGCCTGGGACTCACGTCTGAGCATCCCCACCACACTCTGGGTGAAAATTGCAAAAAACACAGTTGATGGACAGAATGTAGAACAATGTCATACATTCACCCCAGTACAAGTATCTGGGCCTAAATCCATCGTTTTTTGCACTCCACACCACCCTGGGTTAGACACTGGCTATATGCAAATCAGCTCTGACCCTGTGCCTCATGGGAACAGTCCAGTCCGAACTACCAAGCCATGTCTTTCCCAGACCGGAATCAAGCATCCAAGGACCGGTTTCTGGCTATCAGCCTTCATCAGCCTGGATAGCTTGACTCCAGTGGTGTGGAGAGCCTGGGACTCACGTCTGAGCATCCCCTGGGTGGTGTGGAGTGCAAAAAAACGATGGATTTAGGCCCAGATCCTTGTACTGGGGTGAATGTATGACATTGTTCTACATTCTGTCTATCAACTGTGTTTTTTGCAATTTTCACCCGAGTGTGCTGGGTATGCTCAGACGTGAGTCCCAGGCTCTCCACACCACTGGAGTCAAGCTATCCAGGCTGATGAAGGCTGATAGCCAGAAACCGGTCCTTGGATGCTTGATTCCGGTCTGGGAAAGACATGGCTTGGTAGTTCGGACTGGACTGTTCCCATGAGGCACAGGATCAGAGCTGATTTGCATATAGCCATTGTCTAACCCTGGGTGGGTTGGAGTGCAAAAAATCGATGGATTTAGGCCCAGATCCTTGTACTGGGGTGAATGTATGACATTGTTCTACATTCTGTCCATCAACTGTGTTTTTTGCAATTTTCACCCCGAGTGTGCTGGGTATGCTCAGACGTGAGTCCCAGGCTCTCCACACCACTGGAGTCAAGCTATCCAGGCTGATGAAGGCTGATAGCAGAAACCGGTCCTTGGATGCTTGATTCCGGTCTGGGAAAGACATGGCTTGGTAGTTCGGACTGGACTGTTCCCATGAGGCACAGGGTCAGAGCTGATTTGCATATAGCCGTTGTCTAACCCTGGGTGGTGTGGAGTGAAAAAAAACGATGGATTTAGGCCTAGATCCTTGTACTGGGGTGAATGTATGACCTTGTTCTACATTCTGTCCATCAACTGTGTTTTTTGCAATTTTCACCCCGAGTGTGCTGGGTATGCTCAGACGTGAGTCCCAGGCTCTCCACACCACTGGAGTCAAGCTATCCAGGCTGATGAAGGCTGATAGCCAGAAACCGGTCCTTGGATGCTTGATTCCGGTCTGGGAAAGACATGGCTTGGTAGTTCGGACTGGACTGTTCCCATGAGGCACAGGGTCAGAGCTGATTTGCATATAGCCATTGTCTAACCCTGGGTGGTGTGGAGTGCAAAAAAACGATGGATTGAGGCCCAGATCCTTGTACTGGGGTGAATGTGTGGTAAATAAATAAATAATACCTCTATTTTTGAATGGATAAATGAATAACAGATAGCTCAATAAATAAGAGTCAAGATTCGAGGTAGTAGGAGTTTGCAGGTTTAATACAGCATAAAGGACAGGAACAGGACAACCTGCACGGGAACAGGATGGCAGCGCTGCCGGGGGCAGGATCAGAATCGGCACAAGGAAATGGGTCACATTTAATAACAGTGCACAAGCATATATATTAAAACAGTTGCATTACAATACATATGATAGGCGGAGCAGTGGGTGTGGTCAATAGCAGTCGCGAAAGATAAGGGTGAAAATGGGTGTAACAGGGGCGTATACATAGACATGTGATGCAAACGTAACAGAATATGTCATAAATGGGGCGGAAACATGGAGGGGGCTACCTAAGGAGCCGGGACCTTTAACCTAATGGTGCGCGCAAACTGACAATGACGTGTTACTAGGAGAAGCTGGGGGCTATGAACTCTGTGCTAGGAGCAGAGACTGAAGTCAGGAGAGTCAGGGCGACATGTACCTAAACAGTATCTAGTATCTGATGTTTAGAGAACATGTTGATAGAATCCAAAAGTTATCGGGGTAAAGGCTAACAGACTCTAAGAGTGGTGCATGCATTATTCTACATGTAGTGTGTGATGAAGAATATTAAATGACCATTAAATGCAGTATTTCTCTTACATGGAGACGTAAAGGCTAGACAATGACGGAAACTATTGATGCGATTCAGTAGCTTAGGAATGCAGAGAAGGAGGGCTGGACTGATAACTAGAATCATAACATACTCTTGGCAGACTCAGAGGCAGAGCCAGGCTGAGCCGGGCACTGCGAGGCAGGAAGTAAGTGAAGGGTCGAGGATACAGGTGGGGGCTGTATCGCTCCTCAGCGAGGCTCAGGAGACAGGAGCTGAATCTGGTGTCCGGGCCCTTTTGAGGCCTAGAAACGGGGACTTTACAATGAAATAACGTGCACACTGAGAAACGTAGCAACGTAACTTTACATAGGCCTGATACTCGTAGCTTTCACGAGAACTGGAAACTGGCATACTAGTGATGGACACAACTGTAATTGCGTCTTTAATCAAACATGGGGAATACATATGCATATTTAATCATGCACACATAACATAAGATGGAGGACTCGTAGGGACACAGAACATGGCAACATTTACTTTTCCACATTCCCTCCTTGTCACTACGTTTCCATCAGGAAACATCAATATTCATGATACCATCTATCATTTCATACAGTATCATTTGCTCGTCTCGAATTTTCTTGGAACTGGATTTAGGACGGGACTTGGGACTAGGAACACATGATGTAGCACAAATGCCACAAATCGCAGGGCCACATTGTAAACAGAGGCAGCAACTGAATATGATCGCTACTGCAATACCCAGAAATGACAATACTTTCCATCCCCAGGCGGAAATTATATTCCAGAACCAACCGGACCATGTCCAGGTGCCTGGATCTTGGTGTAACATATGGGCAATTTTATGGAGTCTGGTAATAGCTGAATAAACAGACGGTGCGTTATTAGGAATGAAAATGCAGCAACTAGATCCGATGACTCTACATGCCCCGCCCCTATCGGCCAGTATGACGTCAAGGACGAGACGATTCTGGAGCACGACAATTCTCATAAAGGATTGTTCTTCGGTTAAGTTACCTAGAGCAGAAGTAGTCTCAATCACTACTGCTTCAAGTGTTCTGGTTAATCTACGTATCAGTTTACTATTTACGACAGTACCTAAGTAGGGGAAGACACCTTTATTGATATCTATGTATTGTTCTAGAGCAGTTTCAGTATAATCGACAATCGGGAAATTTCTCTTGTGTCTAGTATGTACTAGGAGGGAATTCCTATGATAGTCAGGTGGGACTAGGAAAACTGGTGGCAGTAGGAAGGCAATGTAACATGTTCCCTCCCAATCAAGGGGCAGACGAACATATGCGGTCTGACCACAAACAAAATAAGAATGACGTGAAGCTTTGAAAATAGGTTTCCTACTGTCACTATACTTGACAATAGTAGTACAATCACTATGGCCTACATGTACGGAACCATTATTTCGGACACATAATTCGCCTTTGACTGGTAGTACTGAGATAGCGGGTAAATCTGGAGTAGTATCAGACTGAACATTCAGGACCATGAAATTCGAAGAATAATTACCTAAATTATAAACTTCATTTTCTAGATCTAACCCTATTCTGTGGGGAAGACCTTGCTTGTCTGGAAAACATGTACTGTTAAGAAAAGACATATCTGTTGAGGATGACGTTAACGTGGACCATGCTCCACACGAACCATTATGTGAAAATGGATAAGGAAAAAGTGGCAGAACTCCCTTCGGTGTCTGGAAAGGGGGGAGTCGACCACACACCCAACAATTAGTGGCATTGCTGGTCTGGTGTGAATAATGTAACATGCGGATAAAAGAGTTATTACGCATAGCAAGACGATATGAGAGTTCATGAGGAGGCAGATCACTAAACGTGTGCTCAACTGTAACATTAGCAGACTTATTTACATGAGAAACTGAAAAATACAAATAAAATGCATAACTGGTGCAGGAAATCATAATGCTGAAATATAGCAGAAAACATAAAACAATAGTGCAATTTCTAGAGTTCTCACTAACTCTCTCTCTGTGGGGGTCTATTATATACATGTCAGAAACCGGTCTAACCGTTTCACCTAGGGGAGGACTTAGACAATCAAACTGGCTGACTTATTTTACTAGACCTTAGTTTAAGCTTATACTCCTGTTGCGGAGTTTTCTCTAACAGGGAAGGGTTCGTAGCAATGTCTTTTGCGGGACAGTCCTTAAGAATAGTACTTTGGCAGTCTTTAAGATCCTCGGAAATGTTCTTTGAAACAGGCTTCAATCCAAAAAATCTTTTCACATGTGACAAATGGACCCAGCCCTTCCTGCCTTCCAGCTTGACGGCAGTACGGGTGGCCAGGAGGACCTGTCGGGGTTCCTTCCAGCGGGGCTCCAGCGGACTTGAACGATCAAAGTTCCTGACCAAAACCATGCATCCGGGAACGATTTCATGCGGTGCCACCTCGGTATTGTCTGGAAATGCGGCAGCAACCTGTGAACGACAAGAGTGTAGGGCAGACATCAAGGAAGCTAGGTAATCTGTCAGCATATTACTTGAAACATCGGTAATACTTCGAGGTCTAGGTGTACCCCACATGTTAGGGGGGCGGCCGAATACGACCTCATAAGGGGACAGACCTGATCTGGAATGTGCGACCATGCGCATATAAAATAAAGCGACTGGCAGAGCTACTAGCCAGTCCACACCTTTCTCTTTACATATTTTTGCGATTCGGATTTTCAGGGTCTGATTATGTCTCTCTACGAGACCGGCTGCTTCTGGATGGCGTACACAATGGAACTTCCACTGGTACCCTAACAAAAGGGAAACATGTTTCATCAACTCGGATGAGAATGGCTGGCCGTTGTCTGAATACACGACCCTAGGGAGTCCATAACGGGGGAAGAACTCACGAACCAACTGTTTGCCAGTGGTCGTGGCTGTGTAATCTGGGACTGGATATGCCTCTGTCCACCTGGACAAAGCGCATACCACTACAAGGACATACTTGAAACCTCGACATCGCTCCATCTGAATATAATCCATCTGGAGGACTTCAAAAGGGTGGTCAGGGGGTTGGAATCCACCTTGTTCCACCGGGACACTTTTACCTGGATTAAACTGACAACATATCATACAGGTACGGACTTTCTGCTTGGCTGCAGCTCGTAAATGCTTGTTGAACCAAATGTTCTGGATACTGTCTAACATAGCTTTTTCTCCTAAATGTGCTGGACTATGTGCGGTATTGATAATGACTTGAACCATGGAGTCGGGGAGAAACCATGTGGCTTTACCCTTCGTTACCCATCCCTGATCTGTCTGGACCCCTCCTTGTTCGGACCATTTCTTGATTTCCTCGGGAGTAGCATGTAACTGGATATCTATGACATCTTGAGTAGGGTCCTTAACTGTCATACAGGTAGTCGGCTCTGGAGTGTATGTCTGTGTCTTATTAACTGGTATGTCTGGTGTCTGTGCTGTAAGCTTGGCTGTGCGATCTGCTAGATCATTACCTTGAGAAATAGTGTCAGTAACTTTCGTATGTGCTTTGCATTTCATGATAGCAATGGATGTCGGTAAGTGTATGGCATCTAACAGAGTTTGAATAAGGAGACCATGCTGAATCTTGGTTCCATGAGAAGTCATGAAACCTCTCTCCTGCCAGAGCACTCCGAAGTCGTGTACGACTCCAAATGCGTAACGTGAATCTGTGTAAACATTAACTTTCAGGTTCTTAGCGTGTATGCAGGCTTGTGTCAGAGCAACTAGCTCTGCTGCTTGAGCAGACAGGGTGTCAATACGGTGTGTTTCAATAACTTCAGTGTCAGTAGTCACTGCATACGCGGCTACTAGTTCTCCTGTACTTGTTCTCATACATGAACCATCCACATAAAGTGTCAGGTCGGGATCTGGTAATGGCATATCTGTCAGATCTTGTCTTGGCTTAGTCATAATGTTAACTACTTCCACACAGTCATGTGTGGCAGGATTTGAATTAACTGACGGTAACAGTGTTGCAGGATTTAGGACGTTGCAGCATCTGATTTTTATGTGTGGCTGGAACAGTGTCAGTTCATAACCTGTTAAACGTGCAATTGTCAAGTGCTGAGTCTGTGTTCGGTTTAAAAGAACTTCCACGGAGTGTGGAACTTGTACTGTCAAGGAATGTCCTAATACTATGGAATCACTTTGTCTGATAGCTAGTGCTGTGGCTGCAACTGACTTGAGGCACGCAGGCAGAGCCTGGGCTACTGGATCTAATGTGCTCGAAAAATAAGCACAGGGCTTGTATTGTCCTGCTTGATCTTGTGTGAGAACAGATAATGCCGTACCTTCGCGTTCAGTGACAAAAAGTGTAAAAGGCTTACTGTAGTTCGGTGTTGCTAGAACTGGAGCTTGGCATAGAGCTTTCTTTAACTCATTAAAACTAAGTGTATGTTCAGATGTCCAAGGGAGGACAGTCGATAGGGCTGCCTCCTGTGTCGTTAACTGTATCAGTGGTTTAGCTAGAAATGCATACTGAGGAATCCATTGTCTGCAGTAAGAAGTAAGGCCGATAAAAGCACGTACCTCCTTCTGTGTCTTGGGCTGAGGAAGACTCGCTATTAACTGGATACGGTCTGGTGTCAACTGCCTACCCCTCTTGGACAGCAAGTGGCCTAAATAGATCACTTGCTGGACACAGAATTGAAGCTTCGAAGGGGACACCTTGTGCCCCATCTCGGCTAGGAAATACAAGACTGTAAGGGATGCTCGCTCGCAAGCACGTTCAGAACGGGCTGTGGTCAGTAGGTCATCGACATACTGGAGCAGGGCAGTGTCAGCTGGCATTTGAATGTTATCTAGTTGTCTCTTGAGTGCTTGACTGTAAATACTAGGACTTTCTGTGAAACCTTGAGGAGCTCGTGTGAACATATAGCTTCTTCCATTTAAACAAAATCCGAAAAGAAACTGGCTGTCTGGATGAATGGGGACACTAAAAAATGCGTTCTTGAGGTCTATGACTGTGAAAAATGACGCTTCGGAATCAATGGCTGTCAATAGGGAAGAGATATCTGGGACAACTGGGTACTGGGGAATAATACATTTATTAAGCTCTCGGAGATCAATCACTAATCGATATACTGGGGGTGCATTTGGATCAGTACGTTTCATGACTGGAATGATCGGAGAATTACATACATTGGAGTCAGTTTCTACAACTACTCCTTGAGCGATGAGCTCGTCAGTAATTTTGGATAAGGCTGCTACAGCCTCAGGTGGCAATCTGTACTGTCTGATTCGTGGCAACACTACACCTGGTTTGAGAGTCACACGATGGGGTGTGATTTGCATATAACCTACATCAGTTGGACCTTGCGCCCATAGATGCTGCGGAACATTAGACAATCTCGGATCAAAATCTCGTAATACATAGTGACCCTTGAAGTCACGTAGGAACAATCGTATTCCCTCTGGGGAACAGCAAATAACTGCACCTAATTCTTTCAGTGTTTTAATGCCTAATAAATTTTCTGGACATGACTTCGTAAGTAACAGATCAGTAGTGCGGGACAATGGACCTACTTCTAGAGTAACTGGCTTAGATATCTCGTTTACAATAGGCTTTCCTGAAAATCCAAGGGAAACATTTCTAGAGCCTGAGAGCGGAGCCCCTGGAACCTCGGCGTGACTGATGGTGGTCCTACTTGCCCCTGTATCAATCAGAAACTTTCTGTCTTTCCCTAGTACCTGACTATGAACATAGGGACCTTCTTGATCTACAGGTATCTCGATGAGAGGCAAGCCTACCTCCCTCTCTAGGCTGTTTCATGAATATGGCTGATACTCTGGATACTCGGACTGCGCATACTGGTACATCTGCTGTGTAACATGCTGTGTTGCAGCAATAGGCTGCGGTACTGGAACTGTCTGTTGTGCATTCTGTGGCTGAGAAGTCTGTGAAACTTGTTCTTGTCTAGGCGGACGTGGTCTTTCTTTAGTCTTACCAGTAGCTATATTGTGTTTCAGAACTGCACACTTGTTTATAAAATGACCTGGCTGTTTACAATAATTGCATGTCCCTTTAACGGGAACTGCAGGATGACTGGCTTGATTCGTACCCCTCTTCTGACTGTCTTGAGGAACAGATTGTGCAACTAGTACTTTCATTTTCGTGTCTTTCATACGTTTTCTTTCATGATCTTGTTCTTCTCTGATTCTATTCTGGTGGTATTGAAGCATCTGTAACATCTGGGACGGGGTACGGGGTATTAGCTTGCCAGGTACTTTCGACTTTCAAAACTCGATTCTTAACTTGTGGACTTGAATTCTCGACTAATTTAGTAACAAAAAGATGAGGGTATGACTCGCTACTTGTCTTGAGGCCACTGTTTATACTAAAACATTTCTCGAATCTAGAATAAAAATCACTAGTGTCTTCGTCTTGTTTCTGTTTACAGGCTGAGATTGCATCCCAGTCTTCCTTTTTAGTGGCTAATAATCTTGGCAAAACTTGTATTAACAGTTCTGGTAATTCTTTACATTTCTCTCCTAGACCGGTACCTGGTACTCGTGCCTTATCTTCGGCTTCTAGAACTGCCCAATCGATCTTTTTCTCTCCCACCTCCCAATCTTTTTCCTTGAGTTTCTCGTATACCCCTGCGGGCAACAGGACTTTTAACATTTTAATTATATCTGGATACGTGTATTCTCCCATACGGAGCATGTCTTTTAATTCCCGGTGGAACCCTGCTGGATCTTTATCATGACAGGGAATTAACTTTTTCATCTCTAAGAGTTCCATCTTTGTAATCGGAGTGTAAACAAACACTCGTTGCATTTCACCATCTGTTGTCCTAACTGGGTGTACTTCTCGTAACGGATTCTGTCTGTCTATGTAAAACGGTTTACTTTCTGGAGGTGAGACATGAACAAAATGCGGGTTCAAAAACGTTCTATATTTGTGGCGCTGTTCTAGGATGACACTAATTAAATCGGTACCTAAACCTTTCCATCTATACTGGAGTAACTCGTTCAGGACATCGTGTAACGGACCTGGATCAGAATGTTGACCCTCATACAGAGTAATGAGGTGTTGGATCATATACATACCCACCAGTCGTTGCTCGGCTGGAGGCAGTTTCAGAAACATTTGTGCCACTATTTCGTCTGGAAAAGTGGTAGAATCAGTAATCCATCGGACTGCTGATCGGACTAGTTCTTGTTCATGCATAGTACTTAACTCACTGTAACCGATTCGTGACTTCAGAATGTGATCGGTAGCTTGAAATACTTGTTCTAGGGAACCTTGTTCTGGTGCTGGATGATGAACAGTTTTCTTGTAGTCTAGACGTGAATGTCGGTCTGGAAATCTAGATTTTCCTACATACGCTATTCTGGCGGGATTCTCGTCCTCTACCTCTTCAGTAGAGTCATTTTCTTTCTCGCTTACTTGTTCTGCTTTACGTTGTTCGTGTAACTTTATTATTTCTTTACGGATTTTCTTGTACATACTCTCTATACTACTGATAGTTCTGTGTTTACCCTCGGCTATATTATCACTCCACCTTGTCAGGATTTTCATTTCGGCCTGATCTTTAGTCGGGGAATCTTGTTCTCTTATTAGACAATGAATCAGGAACTTTAATAACATGAGCTGGATCTCAGCTTTCCTTTGAGACATGGCTTCGCCAATACTTTGTGGATCATCCCCTGTACGGATGAAACGATATATTCTGTCTAGATCTCCTTTCATATCTGGTAGGGTGTCTAAATACCCAGTCACCCGTCTTACACGGATGGAATATATTACTGTACTATCATCACCTGCAACTGGATCATAGCGGCATTCAGTGAGAGCTCGTCGGATGTCTGCAACGGACTTAAATTTGGGCGTACGCTGTAACGCACATTCATGTAACTCGGCCAACGTTCTACGTTGGTGCGGTGGCGGGGTACCAGGAGGACCTCCTCCTGCGGCCCCTAAACTGGAATCGTCGACTGATACTCTTCGTACCAGCGCGGCGGGAAATTGTAATGTAGGCTGGACCGGGGGTACCGTAGCAGGTACTCCAAGAGGTGCCCCGGTGTCTGGGGGAGCAGGAATTGCCTGATTTACAGGGGCTGGCGGAACAGGATTTGCATATTCCGGGACTGTGTCGTCCAAATAGGACGAGATGAAAATATCAGCTGCGGTCGGTTTGTGACGTAGCTTGGTCGGAACTAGTGGTGGCGGAAAATTACTGGATGCCTCCGGGGTTGCTTTCGGCAAGCCCTCGGCAAGAAGAGGATACATACCCTTGATGAGGGCATGCCTCTGTCTGTCTGACTGTTCTGTTTTAACTCGTTCACCTATCTCGATTAGTTCCCTTTCCTGGGCTCGTTCCAAGGATTCTCTACTTAGTTCTGACTTTCTGATTTCTTTTTCGGTTCTTTTATGAGATTCTTTGCGCCATAACTCGATGGCATCTTTCTGTGACTGTCTGGCTTTCTTTTTCCATAATGCTTCTTCTACTCTCATGATGCACTCGGCATCCCATGTGCCTGATACGGGCCATCTATACTTTTCTTCTAACTGTTTGGTATACTCTACCCATAAATCTAGATATAATATGGCACTTATGCCATGCTTCTGATACATAAAATGACCTGGACTGTCCCTAGGCGGGACAGGAACTGCTTCTTCTAACAGACCTTTTCTAGTTCTTAACTGACGTAGTCTGGAAAATAACGGCATGACTGAACTGTAATCTAGACACAATACAATACACAATGAACACGATAATTACTCCACATTCATACCACGACATTAAAATACATGAATAACATTTAAAATAACAGTTCGAACAGAATACTACCTGGAATACTGAAAACAGAATACATGAATTTTCTCGAGAACAGAACTGACTAGAACAGAAACTAGATGCACTGCTGAAACAGTACGAAACTTACCGGTCTCATAAAGAGACACGTCAGGACCCGCATCCACCGAAGTGGACACTTCGTTTTGGGTCTGTGTACCACCAACCCACGGACCAGAGTCAATTAGATTGACCCTGTCTAGATACTACCCCAGCAATGGTACTCACCGGGCAGCAAGAACGGAAGGCCTCGGACTGGACTGGACTGCTTCGACGCCGGACGGACGAACTTCGAACTTCTGTTACGGGTGGGCCTCCGGATACCTCGGACCTTGGACTCTCGCCTTGGGCTCTGGTCGGGACTCGCCGCGTTCCTCCACCGCCTCGTCTGGATGCTGGACCGCCACCTCCGTCTCCTCCGTGGGCCTGAGGGATACTTGAAGCAGAAATATCTGCACGTGCACGGTATGGTTCCGTCACGGCTGCAGAGGGTCAGGGGGCCGGCGTGGCTTCACCGGCGCGTGGGGAAAGGGCAAGTCCCTGTTCGGGCGCCATTATGTGGTAAATAAATAAATAATACCTCTATTTTTGAATGGATAAATGAATAACAGATACCTCAATAAATAAGAGTCAAGATTCGAGGTAGTAGGAGTTTGCAGGTTTAATACAGCATAAAGGACAGGAACAGGACAACCTGCACGGGAACAGGATGGCAGCGCTGCCGGGGGCAGGATCAGAATCGGCACAAGGAAATGGGTCACATTTAATAACAGTGCACAAGCATATATATTAAAACAGTTGCATTACAATACATATGATAGGCGGAGCAGTGGGTGTGGTCAATAGCAGTCGCGAAAGATAAGGGTGAAAATGGGTGTAACAGGGGCGTATACATAGACATGTGATGCAAACGTAACAGAATATGTCATAAATGGGGCGGAAACATGGAGGGGGCTACCTAAGGAGCCGGGACCTTTAACCTAATGGTGCGCGCAAACTGACAATGACGTGTTACTAGGAGAAGCTGGGGGCTATGAACTCTGTGCTAGGAGCAGAGACTGAAGTCAGGAGAGTCAGGGCGACATGTACCTAAACAGTATCTAGTATCTGATGTTTAGAGAACATGTTGATAGAATCCAAAAGTTATCGGGGTAAAGGCTAACAGACTCTAAGAGTGGTGCATGCATTATTCTACATGTAGTGCGTGATGAAGAATATTAAATGACCATTAAATGCAGTATTTCTCTTACATGGAGACGTAAAGGCTAGACAATGACGGAAACTATTGATGCGATTCAGTAGCTTAGGAATGCAGAGAAGGAGGGCTGGACTGATAACTAGAATCATAACATACTCTTGGCAGACTCAGAGGCAGAGCCAGGCTGAGCCGGGCACTGCGAGGCAGGAAGTAAGTGAAGGGTCGAGGATACAGGTGGGGGCTGTATCGCTCCTCAGCGAGGCTCAGGAGACAGGAGCTGAATCTGGTGTCCGGGCCCTTTTGAGGCCTAGAAATGGGGACTTTACAATGAAATAACGTGCACACTGAGAAACGTAGCAACGTAACTTTACATAGGCCTGATACTCGTAGCTTTCACGAGAACTGGAAACTGGCATACTAGTGATGGACACAACTGTAATTGCGTCTTTAATCAAACATGGGGAATACATATGCATATTTAATCATGCACACATAACATAAGATGGAGGACTCGTAGGGACACAGAACATGGCAAAATTTACTTTTCCACAAATGTATGACATTGTTCTACGTTCTGTCCATCAACTGTGTTTTTTGTCCTATAATACAATGACCTGGAAAAAGAAATATTGACAAAAATTAAATTAACTTGCCTACACATTTTTGAGGACATTCAATCCATGGAAGAAAAAATATTTTTTGTGGATTGACCGCCTTGTTTCTGCCTTGCTGGGTTTTGTGTGAGTAGAGAGTCATGCTATTTTTAAAGTGGAGAGGGCATGCGTTGAGTGGGGCGAGCCTGGGGTACTGTGAATGGGTCTGAACGGTACCCATAGCACATCCTGCACCTTCAGCCAATGCCAGAGACCCTTCCAGTGCTTGCAGCACTCCCTGGCTCTAGAGGTGTAAGCACCCACTGCATTACAGTATGTCACATTGCCCTGCCAGATTTTCATCTGTATAACTCAGCTGGGTTGTATGGTCCACTGATGAGCTGTTTGAGGACATCCATCCCTGATGACCTTCAATTCTTCCTGGAAGAAAATGGTAAGGATCTCTATCTTGATCCTTTGGTATTTGGAGGGAGGTTTTTCAGCAAAAGCAGCATCATGATTGTGTGGAGGTCCTTGGGTGCTAAGGAATGGTCTATTTCCTGGTCCTCATAATATATCCCATTTTCTATGGTTGGCGCAAACCTCTGTCTGACTACACTGCTCTCTGTCTCTGCCATACATTTTCTTCATTATGTTGTGAAGGCAGAGAAAACTGCTGCACTTGTATATTTTAAAAAATAAGAGTAAACCTTCTTTGGAGTTATAAATGTCTCCCAGATGAAACCAGACAACAAATTAGAATGTCATTACTTTAGGATATGCATGTAGATGTATGTGAATATTAAGATGTATGGGTTAAATTCTAAACAATATGTAATTCTCCACACATTCGGTACAGGGTGTAACGATGCAAGGAGAAATTCAAAGTGTCACTAATGAGGTTTGTAGTTGTACGATTTAATATTTGGATGCAGGGACGTAACAAAACCCCCGTGGTGCGGGGGGGGCAGTCTTCGGAAGATGCAGTGTCTGCAGCCTGCTCTGAGCCCCTCGCTCAGACCCAGGACTGAAGAGAAACAAAGTAACAAGTTACATTGTTTCACTTCAGTCAGAGCCAAGCCCAGAAAGAGGATGGGAGTGGGAGCCCCAGAGATCAGGAGGCAGCACAGAGCACTGCTCAGGACCCTGACAAGGATGGGAGTGGGGGCCCTCAGAGACAGCATTCCTCACAGGGCACAGCCTCTGAGAACTGAGAGGACAAGGACGGTGGTGGGGGCCCCAGAGGGAGCAGAAGGCAGCACAGAGGATAGCTGACAGGGGAAAGGATGGGGGTGGGGGCCCCAGAGACAGCATTCCACACAGGGCACAGCCTCTGAGACTGGAGAGGACAAGGGTGGGGGATGGAGGCCCCAGAGACAGACCAGGAGGCAGCACAGAGGAGAGCTGACAGGAGAAAGGATGGGGGTGGGGGCCCCAGAGACAGCGCAGGAGGCAGCGCAGAGCAGAGGAGAGTTGACAGGAGAAAGGATGGGGGTGGGGGCCCCAGAGACAGCGCAGGAGGCAGCGCAGAGGAGAGCTGACAGTAGAAAGGATGGGGTGGGGGCCCCAGAGACAGCACAGGAGTCAAGGCAGAGGAGAGCTGACAGGAGAAAGGATGGGGGTGGGGCCCCAGAGACAGCGCAGGAGGCAGCGCAGAGGAGAGCTGACAGTAGAAAGGATGGGGGTGGGGGCCCTAGAGACAGCATTCTCCACTGGGCTCTGCTCCTCTGAGGTAGAGCTGACTTCGGCCAGAAAGTTTGCAGCTCCAGAAACAAGATCTACTGGGACGCATTGAAGGTGAGATTTGGAGCTATTGATGTTGTAAAGGACAATGCATTTTACCTATGCATTTTCTGTTTAGAGTGGAGGGAATGTGTGTGGTGTCAAGTGGACATATATGGTTTGGATTGAAATTGTTAGTTGTGGAACTGTGTTGCATTGATTGGATCTCTATAGTGAAATAATGTGGCATGGTGTGCAGTGAAATTATGTGGTATTGAGTGGAGTAGGATTGTGTGTCTTGGAGTGGTATTATCTGGAATGGTATTTTGTGTTGTGGAGTGGTATGTAGTAGAGTTTACTTATGTGGTGTGCTGTTAAATATTGTAGCATGATGTGGAATTTTGTGGTGTAGATTGGATGTATTTCCAAATGAGGTCGCACACTGCTCGTCCCATCAGCGTGTGACCCCGGAGCATGATGGTCGATGTAGTAGGTATCAGCGGGTGCGCTTCTACCCGAGTCTTGAGTCTTGAGGGTATTCACTGGTGTGCTTGCCATCCCTGGACACGTGTTTCGCGGTTATTACCGCTCGTCAGCAGGGATTAGGCGTGTGCACGGGGTTGCTGCGTGGGCTGTCGAAAACATTTATAGGTCCAGATACCTCTTATGACGCGCAGGTGCGGAATCTCGAGGTCGTCACCTCCACCGGCTCAAGGGAGCCTGAATAAATAGTATTTCCAAATGAGGTCGCACACTGCTCGTCCCATCAGCGTGTGACCCCGGAGCATGATGGTCGATGTAGTAGGTATCAGCGGGTGCGCTTCTACCTGAGTCTTGAGTCTTGAGGGTATTCACTGGTGTGCTTGCCGGCCCTGGACACGTGTTTCACAGTTATTACCGCTCGTCAGCAGGGATTAGGCGTGTGCACGGGGTTGCTGCGTGGGCTGCCGAAAATATTTATAGGTCCAGATACCTCTTATGGCGCGCAGGTGCGGAATCTCGAGGTGGTCACCTTCACCGGCTCAAGGGAGCCTGAATAAATAGTATTTCCAAATGAGGTCGCACACTGCTCGTCCCATCAGCGTGTGACCCCGGAGCATGATGGTCGATGTAGTAGGTATCAGCGGGTGCGCTTCTACCCGAGTCTTGAGTCTTAAGGGTATTCACTGGTGTGCTTGCCTTACCTGGACACGTGCTTCGCGGTTATTACCGCTCGTCAGCAGGGATTAGGCGTGTGCACGGGGTTGCTGCGTGGGCTGCCGAAAATATTTATAGGTCCAGATACCTCTTATGGCGCGCAGGTGCGGAATCTCGAGGTCGTCACCTCCACCGGCTCAAGGGAGCCTGAATAAATAGTATTTCCAAATGTGGTTGCCCACTGCTCGTCCCATCAGCGTGTGACCCCGGAGCATGATGGTCTATGTAGTAGGTATCAGCGGGTGCGCTTCTACCCGAGTCTTGAGTCTTGAGGGCATTCACTGGTGTGCTTGCCATCCCTGGACACGTGTTTTGCGGTTATTACCGCTCGTCAGCAGGGATTAGGCGTGTGCACAGGGTTGCTGCGTGGGCTGCCAAAAATATTTATAGGTCCAGATACCTCTTATGGCGCGCAGGTGCGGAATCTCGAGGTCGTCACCTCCACCGGCTCAAGGGAGCCTGAATAAATAGTATTTCCAAATGAGGTCGCACAATGCTCGTCCCATCAGCGTGTGACCCCGGAGCATGATGGTCGATGTAGTAGGTATCAGCGGGTGCGCTTCTACCCGAGTCTTGAGGGTATTCACTGGTGTGCTTGCCATCCCTGGACATGTGTTTTGCGGTTATTACCGCTCGTCAGCAGGGATTAGGCGTGTGCACGGGGTTGCTGCGTGGGCTGCCGAAAATATTTATAGGTCCAGATACCTCTTATTGCGCGCAGGTGCGGAATCTCGAGGTCGTCACATCCACCGGCTCAAGGGAGCCTGAATAAATAGTATTTCCAAATGAGGTCGCCCACTGCTCGTCCCATCAGCGTGTGACCCCGGAGCATGATGGTCTATGTAGTAGGTATCAGCGGGTGCGCTTCTACCCGAGTCTTGAGTCTTGAGGGTATTCACTGGTGTGCTTGCCATCCCTGGACACGTGTTTCGCGGTTATTACCGCTCGTCAGCAGGGATTAGGCGTGTGCACGGGTTTGCTGCGTGGGCTGCCAAAAATATTTATAGGTCCAGATACCTCTTATGGCGCGCAGGTGCGGAATCTCGAGGTCGTCATCTCCACCGGCTCAAGGGAGCCTGAATAAACAGTATTTCCAAATGAGGTCGCACACTGCTCGTCCCATCAGCGTGTGACCCCGGAGCATGATGGTCGATGTAGTAGGTATCAGCGGGTGCGCTTCTACCCGAGTCTTGAGTCTTGAGGGTATTCACTGGTATGCTTGCCATCCCTGGACACGTGTTTCACGGTTATTACCGCTCGTCAGCAGGGATTAGGCGTGTGCACGGGGTTGCTGCGTGTGCTGCCGAAAATATTTATAGGTCCAGATACCTCTTATGGCGCTCAGGTGCGGAATCTCGAGATCGTCACCTCCACCGGCTCAAGGGAGCCTGTATAAATTGTATTTCTAAATGAGGTCGCTTAGATTGGATGTATGTGGTGTGGAATGGAATGCTGCAATGCCAGAAACCGGTCCTCAGAAGCTTGTTTCCGGTCCAGGGAAGGCATTGCTTGGCAGTTCGGGCTGGACTGTTCTCATGAGGCACAGGGTCAGACTGATTTGCATATAGCCATGTCTGAACTGGGGTGGCAGAGTGGGCTAAAGAACGGTGATGGATTAAACCCAGATCTTTTGACTGGGTGTGAGTGTTTGATTGGTTCAGATGCTCCGTCCATCGCCACCCCCTTTTGTACCGCGAGGGGTATTATGAGGCATGGTGTGAAGTGTAGCTATGTGGAGTGTCGCTACGTGGCATAGACTGGATTTATGTGGAGTTTATGTATGCAGTATGGAGTAGAGCATAATTATGTGGAGGTTAATCATGTGGAGCTGTGTGGTATATGTGGAGTGTTATTATGCTGTGTGGTAAATGGCGTGGGATGAATTGTGGAATTGTGTGACGTGTGGAATTATGTGGCGTGGTGTATGATTATACGAGTGGAACTATGCAACATGTTGCAGAGTTGTATTTTGTGGAGGATAATTATGTGTTTTAGAGTTGAGTGTAAATATGGTGTGTGAAGTGTAATTATATAGGTTGAAGTTGAATTATGTGTAGTTGAGTTGTGTAGGGTGTAATTATGTGGTTGGGAGTGGTATTCAGTTGTGTGGAATGTTATTCTGTGATGTGGAATTATGTGGAAATATGTGTATTTTTAGGATTATAATTATGTGGTATGGAATGTTGCAGGGTTAAATTATTTATAGTCGAATTCTGTGGCGTGGAATTATAAGCAGGGGCATAACATGGGCCCCCGCAGCCCCCGTGTTGCGGGGGGCCCCTGCACTCCAGGTGCCCCCTCAGCGGTGCCAGCTAGCACTACACATCAGTGACTGTCTGGGATAGGTAATTAATTAATATAGGTAGGTTATGTAACTTACGCTCGCTCTAGGCTTTTCTCCATAAATTAAATGGTAACATTTTTTAAAAATGGTAATAGCACACACTGTGCAGCGTGCATATGTCTGAACCGCCGTGTCCGCGCGGTCTTACTCTTCACACTTAGGGTGGGTCTGGCGACCAATTGTCACGCGCATTGCTGACTGGTGAAGCGAGGAGGGATTCCAGAGGCCAGAGTGGAGACAATTGAGAGGTAACGTGCGATTTCTCTGGCTAGCCTTGTTTGCCCTGTCTTCTGCGGCCCGTGCAGGTGAGTCTGTCTGTTCCCCCAGTCTATGCCACCCCCGCAGACAAGTACACCCTACCCAAAAGTCATTGCGACGATCACTTGTGTGTGTAAGGTCTCCAGTTTAGAGTGAAGCCATTTAGTAAAAGAAAGGCGCCTTCGGTACATGAAGGTTGTTTGGAATAGAGGGGGGTATGTTACACATTAAAGATTAAAAGTGCGTGTCATCAGTTTCACCTGCGATTTATGTTAATTTGTGGATTTTACTAGAAAACACAAAAATTGTCATTGAAGTTTGTGGGCGCAAGAAAATGTACCGTTCACCTATGAATTTACACCTTTGTCTGTGACTTTGGGAGAAGTTTCCCGGTTTCGCCCGACTTTATCAAGGCAAAGTGGTACCCACTTCCCCCCAAAACTGACCCGATTTCTTTTGTCGTTGATTTCTAGTTGCAGAGTGATGTCAGTTTTGAAGGGCGGGTCCAGCTGAACTCGACATCAGGGTGTGAGTGGGGGGAGGGTCGGGGCCGAGAGGGTGAGGATTGGGGCTGTGGTTGCAGTGGTGCAACATAAATTGCAGCTTGCAGAAAAAAATGGTTTCTAGCTGAAACAGATAAAAGTTACTAAAATACAGTAACATGCCTCGCTGCACAGTCGAATGCCCTTTGCTTAAATTGACAGGCAGCCTTTCAGTTACTCTCTGCTGTTTGATTGTTAAACTGAGACTGAGGTGAAACGTTTGCCAGAACAGTCTTAAAAGGTGTGAAAATTACAAAAAATTAAGTATAAGTATCACAAAATGTGCGGCATTAGACTGCATAATTTGCCTTTTCCTGCTGCATAATTGAGTACCAGCAGCATAATTCTCATGACACTGCATACCATGTAATTTTCCTCTGTTTACTGCTGTAGCAAAGAACCACCAATCCTACCCCATTGATTTGAAAGGAAAAACACAACATTTACAGCCTTTTTACGTTACGAAGCATTTTCTACCAGAGGTTGCACTTGACTTCCGTGGAAACAGGCACCAGCGTGTGTAACTTCCTACTCTTTCTGGACTTTTTTTTAACACCAGCACAACCTACCTCACTTGCGACCTTTGAACTTAGGGGCGCTCCGTGTACTTTTCCGCCCTGAAGCCGTTGTACTCCACTCAGTAGCAGTAAAAGGATCAATCTTTCTGGTCCATAAATGTCTCCAAATCCCTGACCCTGTGGGTGTGACAAGATCACCCAGCATCCTGCCCCACAAACCTGCCAGCCCCACAGACCTCTCCAGGCAGAGAAACCTGCCAATCCTACAGACCTCTCTGGGCACAGATACCTACCAGCCTCACAGACCTCCCCAGGCAGAGAAACCATCCAGCCCCACAGACCTCCCCAGGCACAGAAACCTGCCAGCCCCACAGAGCTCTCCAGGCACAGAAACCTGCCAGCCCCACAGACCTCTCCGGGCACAGAAACCTACCAGCCCCACAGACCTCCCCGGGCACAGAAACCTGCCAGGCCCACAGACCTTCCCAAGCACAGAAACCTGCCAACCCCTTAGACCTCCCCCAGCCAGAGAATCCTGCCATTTCCATAGACCACCCCAGACAGAGAAACCTGCCAGCCCCTCAGACCTCCCCGGGGACAGAAACCTGCCAGGCCCACAGACCTCCTTGGGCAGAGAATCCAGCCAGTCCCACAGATCTCCCCTGGCACAGAAACTTGCTGGACCCCAGACCTCCCGGACACAGAAACCTGCCAGTCCCACAGACCTCCCCGGACATAGACACCTGCCAGCCCCACAGACCTCCCCAAGCACAGAAACCTGCCAGTCCCACAGACCTCACAGGGTACAGAAACCTGCCAGTCCCACAGACATCCACAGGCACAGAATCTGCCATCCCCACAGACCTCTTCAGGCAGAGAAACCTGCTAGCCCCACAGACCTCCCCAATCACAGAAACCTGCCAGTCCCACAGACCCCCCCGGGCACAGACACCTGCCAGTTCCATTGACCTCCCCGGGCACAGAAACCTGCTAGCCCCACAGACCTCCCCAAGCACAGAAACCTCCCAGTCCCACAGACCTCCCCAGGCAGGGGAACCAGCCAGCCCCACAGACCTCCCTGGGCACAGAAACCTACCAGCCTCACTGACCTCCCTGGCACAGAAATCTGCCTGCTCCACAGGCCTCCCCAAGCAAAGAATCCTGCATCCCCCAGACCTCCCCAGGCAGAGAAACCTGCCAGTCCCACGGACCTCCCCAGGCAGAGAAACCTGCCAATCCCACAGAACTCCACAGGCAGAGAAACCTGCCAGTCCAACTGGCCTCCCCAGGCACAGAAACCTGCCAGCCCCATAGACCTCCCGAAGCACAGGAACCTGCCAGTCCCACAGACCTTCACAGGCACATAATCTGCCATCCCCACAGACCTCTCCAGGCAGAGAGACCTGCCAGCCCCACAGACCTCCCCAAGCACAGAATCCTGCCAGCCCCACAGACCTCCCAGGCAGAGAAACCTGCCAGTCCCACAGACCTCCCCAGGCAGAGAAACCTGCCAGCCCCACAGACCTCACCAGGCACAGAAACCAGCCAGTCCCACAGACCTCCCCGGGCACAGAAACCTGCCAGCCCCACAGACCAAACCAAGCACAGAAACCTGCCCATCTCACAGATCTCCACAGGCACAGAATCTGCCATGTCCACAGACCTCTCCAGGCAGAGAAACCTGCTAGCCCCACAGACCTCCCCAAGCACAGAATCTTGCCATCCCCTCAGACCTCCCCAGGCAGAGAAACCTGTTACCCCACAGACGCCCCAGGGTACAGAAAGCTGTCAGTCCCACAGACCTCCCCGGGCACAGAAACCTGCCAGTCCCACAGACCTCCCTATGCACCGAAACCTGCCAGTCCTAGAGACCTTCCCAGGCACAGAAATCTGCCAGTCCCACAGATCTCCCCGGGCACAGAAACCTGCCAGCCCCACAGACCTCTCCAAGCACAGAAACCTGCCAGCCCCACAGACCACCCAGGGTACAGAAACCTGCCAGTCCCACATACCTCCTCAGGCACATAAATCTGCCAGTCCCGCAGACCTCCCCGGGCACAGAAACCTGCCAGTCCCACAGACCTCCCCGGGCACAGAAACCTGCCAGTCCCACAGACCTCCCCAAGCACAGAAACCTGCCAGCCCCACAGACCTCCCCAAGCACAGAAACCTGCCAGTCCCATAGACCTCCACAGGCACAGAATCTGTCATCTCCACAGACCTCTCCAGGCAGAGAAACCTGCCAGCCCCACAGACCTCCCCAAGCACAGAATCTTGCGAGCCCCACAGACCTCCCCAGGCAGAGAAACCTGCCAGTTCCACAGGCCTCCAAAGGCAGAGAAACCTGCCAGCCACACAGACTGCCCTAGGCACATAATCCTGCCAGGCCCACAGACCTCCCCCAGGCAGAGAAACCTGCTAGCCCCACAGACCTCCCCAGGCACTGAAGTCTGCCAGCCCTACAGACCTCCCCAAGCACATGCCCCTGCCAGTTCCATTGACCTCCCTGGGCACAGAAACCTGCCAGCCCCACAGACCTCCCCAAGCACAGAATCCTGCCAGTCCCACAGACCTCCCCAGGCAGAGAAACCTGCCAGTCCCACAGACCTCCCCAGGCACAGAAACCAGCCAGTCACACAGACCTCCCCGGGCGCAGAAACATGCCAGTCCCACAGGGCTACACAGCACAGAATCTGCCATCCCCACAGACCTCTCCTAGAAGAGAAACCTGCGCACGCGACAGACCTCTTCAGGCAGAGAAACCTGTCAGTCCCACAGACTTCCCTGGGCACAAAAACCTGCCAGTCCCACAGACCTCACCGCCGGTGCACATGAGAACGTTTTTCTATTTTTGTGCTGTGGCCAAAATAGAATAAGCTTACTATGGGCTAATTATTGTTGCTATGTCAGTGCAAAATTAATTTGTTCTGTTTTTTACCTGGTGTTAAAGTGGATGTCTTATGGCCCGAAGTTGTAGGTCTGTTGTTTTTCTAATGAGATAGCTCCATAACTGAAATAAGAGGCATTTCTGGCATCTTCACAGTGGCATAAGATAAGCCCCCGTAGCCCCCTCGGTGAAGGGTGGGCCCTCAAGCTCCAGGGGACCTCCTCTACAAAAGTGCTAGATGGTGACCCGGGAGGGGGCCACCTCCATGTACTTTGCAGGGGGGCCCCCTCAACATTCGTTACGGCACTGTTTGGATGAATGTGTGAGCGATACCTTTGGGAGTGCGTATAAAGTTAGGAATTATAAGTTTGAATGTTACATCGTGGTTGTGCAACAAATATGTCTCAGCATTGTTTTGTGTGTACAAAATTCATGATTGACTTGACATTGTTCAACATCTGCAATGCTGCAACTAGCGGCTCAGGTCAAAGTAAAGGCCACATGTTCTTCTACCCTGAGATACTTAAGGTTTACATTGACATTTTAGCAGGCATCATATACATCCATGCATTCAGTGTTAGTCTTATGCGTTTATTTTGGTACTCAGTGAAGTCATGAGCGACTATTTTAGGAATGCGATTTTTTAGATATACATGAATTTCCAATGTTAGCTGGTTACACTGATGTAGTAGCCCCTTGTCACCACATTTTCCAGATATCAGCTGACAAGGAAGAATAGACTGTCAGAAAATATAGGTCTTGTGTGTTGTTAAAAATAAAACACAACACATTAGAAACGGCATTCTCGACGATGATGACTGAAATCTGAACACTCCTTGAAGACTCAGAAGGGCTGAACTGCTATCTAATGCCTGAAGGAAGACTTGACCTGCTTGCCTTGAACCCAGGACCACAGAACTGATTCCAAGAGTCAGTTGTTTGACCTCCTGTGTGAACTACTGGGATACAACACATACCGGGCCTTTCATGCTGCCCGCTGATCAGACCCTACTGGACCTGACCTCGTCCCCACTGCTGGCATCTGTGGTAGTTAGTATTGAACCCAAAGTGCTCACCTCAAGGTCCTAGACCCTCGGTTGGATTCAAAGTGCACTCTTCAATGCCAAATTGAAGGTTACACAGGATCTGACAGAGAGGCCTGAAGAGCTGCACGGCTCCTACTTGAAGGCTCACCAGATCTGAAGCCAAGAGATGCAGAGCCCTACAGAGCTGAGCAGCTCCCAACTGTAAGGTCCACCAGATCTGATGCAAAGCCACACAGAGTCCCTCAGAGCTAGCAGCTCCTAACTGAAGGCTTCAAAAGATCTGACTCCAAGTGACACATAGCCCCGCAGAGCCACATCACGGAGCCCCTGAATATAAGCTTAACTGGATAAGACACAGAGCAACACAGAACTCCACAGAGCAGCACTGCACTGACCCGGCACCGAAGACAGAATGTAAAACTTCCAACAGGAAGAACCTGGTCCCGTATTCAGTCTGCACACCATTGTGGTCGGCCTTAACATGTGACTTTGTCACAGTTAGGCACAACAACATGCCCATAGTAGACATTATCTTTGCTGACATTTTTTAAAACTCATAACCTGAGTTCTACTATTTGCAGTTTTGGGCTTTTGGTGTCTTTTTATGTATTACATTATTTTTTATTTTTCTGAATTGCTTTGGGATTTTTCTTGTGTTGTGTTCCTTAAGCATTGCAAAAATACTTAACACATTGCCTCTAAGATAAGCCTGACTATGTTGTGACAAGTTACAAAGAGTTAAGCACAGCCTTATTTACTGACTTTTGTGGTTCACCCTGACAAAGAATTTGATTATTACTTGAGATGGGTTCTCATCCCCCTCAACTAATGACCTAGGGGCATATGTAGGTAGGCGTTTGCGAATCACAAACGCCGAAATTCAACGAATCGCAAACGCCCTTTTGATATGTAGGTGCCACTTAGCCAAAAATTGCGATTCCTTATTTTGCTTATAGCATTTAAGGAATCACAATTTTGCGATTCCTTACATGATATGTAGGGGTGCTTTAAAAATTGCGATTTTTGCATAAGGAATCGCAAAATACCACCTACTTCAAGTAGATGGTATTTTGCGATTTCCTTTAAAAAATGCATTTTTAAAAAAAATTCAAAGTGCCATGTGGCGCACGGACATGCCCTTAGGGCATGTATGTGCGCCACATGTACTTACAGGCACATTACAGGGGGGCAACAGGTGTCCTTTGGACACCCTGGCACCCTTGGAATTGCGATTCTCAAATTGCAATTTTCACACAGAAAATCGCAATTTGAGAATGTATCCCCATTCATTCCTATGGGCCTTATGGCCCATAGGAATGGATGGGACACTCATTCCTTAATTGCGATTCGCAATTTGCTAATCGCAAATAAGGAATGTTAGAGATTAGTAAAAAAATTGAGAATTTTTACCTACATTCCATTTTGCTATTCTCAAATAGCGATTTCTTAAAAATCGCTATTTGGGAATCGCAAAATGGAAATTACCTACATATGCCCCCTAGTTTCCTACATGTGGTCCTTGTCTTATGTGGCATGACAGTGCGTATATATGTTAGATCTCAGTGGTACTGCTGTATTTATTTTTGGTGTGGTATAATGTGTGATGGGACCTAAGCGATTTCACCATGATCCCACTTGTGACGTTATGTGTGATATCATATGTGAGGTCAGGATCAGTGTATTGTGGGTTCTGGCTGCACAACTTATCATAACTAAGAAAAGTTATTTTAGGTTTTGTACTAAAACCACAATGCCCTCCAAACCAAAGATTTGTATTGGAATTTTTCTGTCTAAGAAAGACTTGTTTGTGATATAAGTGTCTATTGGTACTGTTGTTACCATGTTACAGAACTGTTCTCGAATCAATTGTTTTTTTTTCAGTATATTCCATGGCTTTCATAATAGTATACATTGCACTCTGCCTCTAGTGTGCACTGCCATGACCGAGCATAAACTTAGGCCGTGCCCTGAACCCAGTCGACATGTCCTCCCACTTTCTGAGCATGGCCTGCAGCTGTTCACTGGAGGCAGTGAGCACAGCATGTGGACCTTGACAAAGCCCTCTACTCAGTACATTTGCCCTCAGTTCCAGCTGAGCACTGGGATCAGGGTAAAACAAACCTTGTCCTAGTGCCCACAAGCAATGCTTTGTACCCAGTGCCCAGCCCTCCTTCACCATGTGCTACTGGGCATGTGTTGTACTAACTAGCCCAACCAGCCCTCAGTAAGCACTTTGTACAGCCTCTGACCAGGCCCAGGTTGCATTTATTCATTGTATTTATTTTTTCATAGGGCCTACGCAGTACAGTACATGCGGATCAAGGAATTACTTCAGAGCAAGACCATGATGTATGCCCAGTTAGTGTCCAACAGGTACTTGTCACATGGGAGGGCCTTCTGTCAAGCCCTTCGCTCAATGTTTTTTACTTTATCTGTTTGCGACTTTGTATCCATTTCCATGGCACCTCTTAGTTTGTTTCTGGTTCCAAATACATTTAAAAAAATGTCATATGAAATGCATAATAGTTTGTGATCCTGAACCTCAAATCCGAATTTAGATGGTGGGCTTTAGCCACTCATGTGGGGTGTGCTTACTTTTTTTTCAAAAATAAAGTTTTCAAATCGCGAGCTAATTTACCGAATTGTCATTGTTGTTGCGTAATCCGCTCTACAGAGCCAATCAGATTCTGATCTCACATTCAACTGCCTGTTTGTCAACAAGTTTACAAACCCGACCTGGGTCTATGAACGTTTGCGTCTCCTTCCTCTGAACTGATTTTCTTCACCCAATGAAAGTTGTCAAGTTATACAAAGCACTCCCTGCTTTAAATGTAGGGCCAGATTTATCAAACTTTTACACAGGGCAAAGAAGAAAGACAGCGTCAAATGGAGAGGGTAGGAATGCACCGTATCTATGCAGATGTGGCGCTTTCCATGTTTCCCCTTGCACTGGCGCACTCAGTGCATCAATGCAGGCACCCTTGGGTCATAGTTCAAGGGTGCCTGCGTTGCAAGCAGGATTGTTTTTGTGTGGTACAGGACACTCTCTTGCACAAAACCAAAGATCAGAGGTGTTTTCCTCTTTCTAGGTGTGATGCAGAATGCAACACGCTTAGAAGGAGGAAAGAATTCGGAGAAATCAAGATATTTCCCCTGGGTGCACCTGTAACAGGAAGGCATGGTATTTTGAGTCATTTCCAGGTTTACCAGTCTTGCTAAATCTGGGAATGTGCCAAAATCCATGGGTTAAAGCCTGGGAATACTTGTGCGGCCTTGTGCTACTCCAGGTTTCCCAAGCAATGCAGGGCCACAAAAGATGGCCTTGCGTTGCTTGGTAAATCTGAATTAAAGATTGTGGTGACCTTACCACACCATGTATGACACAAGGGCAACATAATCCAATATAAATCAGGCCCTTGGGGCCTCATTTATGAGAAATGACGCATCGCTGCGTGAAAGCGCTCAGTGCGCACTCCTTGCGACATTCCTGATGCATCATATTTCATGTATGACGCATCATGTCGCAAGGAGTTACAGATCCTGCCCTACCCCACTTCCGCCCTGCCTCTCCCCCGCGCAGGTCAGCGGTCTAGTGGCTGCTGCCCTGAGCCTATTTTTAGCGCATCATCTCTCACACAATTTAACTAGCGCGGCGATTGAGGCTGCTGGCGTGTCACGGCGCTGTAGTTCGTTTTAAATTCTTTTTGACAGCTGATTACTAGCTGCATTGTTTTTAATCTCTGAAACTGTTACCTAGCGCTAATGCGCATTTGTGCATTTGTATTTTATAAACTATTGGGCTGGGGCTTGTCTTACCTGTCTCCTCTGCTCTGGACCCCGTTCCGCCCGGCATTGTGCCGTTTGTGCGGAGGGTCGCAACATCGAGCACCACTTCCTGCCCTACCCCACTTCTGCCCTGCCTCTCCCTCGCGCAGGTCAGCGGTCTAGTGGCTCACTTCCCTTTTGGATATAATGGCGACCTGGTGGAAGCACAGCGGACGAGCGCAGCGGGAGCGCCGACTTCGCGCCGAAGTTGCGCCAAAGTCGAGCCCGTCTGCGCCCGTCCGCGGCCGACCGGGGCTAGGGGCACCCCACTCGGCTCAGCTGATTAGATACACTCCATCACAGCTTTGCTCCTACTGGACCCCTGGTACCATTCCTCTCACTGTATTCAATCGTGTGACCTCCCTTGGTTTGTTTACTTCGTCTCTTTGTTCTCCTCCGGAGATTGTTACCCAGTTGACACTTTTGCCTTCTACCCTACCCCCCACCCCACCCCCTTCCTTCAATCCTCAAATACCAGTATTTAACATCTCGGCTGCCCTACTTAACACCCGGTAAGCTGTTCAACACCAGTACGAGCTATTTGATTATATTGACACGCATGAACCTGATCTCTTGTTTTTAACTGAGACCTGGTTCAGAGCGGACTCCCTGCCCAATGTTCTAGCTGCATTGCCCCCTTCACATTCTGCCATCCGAGCGGATCGGCCTGAGGGCAAGACGGGCGGAGGAGTAGCCTTGATAGCTTGTGCTGACTTGCATTTTCAGATCCTTCCCTCTCCTATAATCCCTGAAGATGACTACTTGGTAGCGCGCTCGACCTCATACCAAACCCCTTTGACCTGCGTCCTTGTCTACCGCCCCCCTCAACTCACTTCATCTTTCATTCCTAGTTTTCAAGATCTCCTGGCTACTCTGGCGATAAATAATTCGTCAGTCTTAGTCCTAGGGGACTTTAATTATTGGCCTAACGACCCCGCCGAAACCTCTTACTCCAAGGATTTCACTGACCTCATGATTAGCCTCAACTTTGTACCTCACATTCATAGCCCCACTCATATTCATGGTCATGCACTGGACCAAATCTGGGACCTAAATGTCCCTACAACGCCCCCCACCATCTCTCCCTGCCCTTGGTCGGACCATTCTCTCATTTCCTTTTCCCTTGCACTATCCCCTGAGGTCAAGCCCCCGCTCCCCAAGAACACCTGGATCAGGAAATGGGGCAAAGCCGATATGCCGTCCCTCTGCTCGTCCTTGTCCGAGTCCAGCCCTGACCTCTCAGGCCTTGCAGCCTCAGACCAATTGGAATCCATCAGTAATTGGCTGATTCAATCGGGCGACGAATTCGCTCCCCTGAGGCGGATTACGGTTAAGCGAGCCCATGCAGCTAATAGGTGGTTCCACTCTGACCTTAAGGTGCAAAAACTAGCTGCACGGAGAGCTGAGAGAGCTTAGAGGAGAGCCTACAGCCCTTTACTGAAATCCGCATACCATTCTGCCTTACAGACTTACAAAAAAGGCATTCTTGAGGCCAAGACAGAATACTACTCAGGAAGGATTTTAGCGGCAGAGTCCCAATCCAAAGAGATCTTTGCTACCGTCCATGAATTGGCAGCATCCGATAGAGTTACGACAACAGTCCCTCCTTCTCAACATCTCTGCGATTCGCTAAATGAATTTTTCATCGAGAAGGTCGCACAGATAAAAATTAATATACCACCTCCTTCGCTAACCTTTGTTAACCCGCCCCTCCCCCCTCTACTTCCAAACTGGCTGGCATTCCTCTGCTGACCAAGGACTCACTCCTCCCTCTGCTTCGACGGGTGAAGTCGGGCTCCCCCTTGGATTTTGGTCCCGCCCATGTTTTAAGAGAGATCTTCTTGGCCTGTCCTACCCCTCCCCTCATGTTTCTTAACGACTCACTAAGCAATGGTGTGGTTCCCTCCTCTCACAAATCAGCAGTCATCATCCCGATCTTAAAAAAAACTGGCGCTGATCCCTTGTCCCCAGCTAATTACCGCCCCATCTCTCTCTTGCCCTATTTGGGAAAGGTCTTAGAAACCCACGTCACGAGTACCCTGAGCACTTATGTGGAGGCAAATCATTGCCTCTCCCCTTGCCAGGCAGGCTTCCGACCTCTACACTCCACAGAGAAGGTAGTGATCTCAGTGATGGACGGACTCCGCGAGGGTATTGACATCAACCTCCCGCAAGCCCTTGTTCTCTTGGACCTGTCCGCCGCTTTTGACACGGTGGATCATTCCATTCTTCTCACTCGTGTCAGGGCGGCGGGCATTGAGGGCTCTGCCCTCTCCTGGCTCAATTCCTTCCTGTGTGACAGGGCACAGGCTGTTCATCTCGCTGGTTTTACTGCCTCCTCACGAAAGGTGGAGTGCGGCGTCCCTCAGGGCTCTTCCTTATCCCCTCTTTTGTTTAATTTATACATCTATCCCCTTATTTTTTCATTGCAGCAGCTCGAGGTCACGGTGTTTAATTATGCCGATGACCTCCAGCGTATCTTTAATCTCTCTCACTCCCCCTCCTCTGTTCAGAATTTTCAAACCGTTATGTTATTCATCCAAGATTGGATGAACTGCAACCACCTTAAACTCAACCCTGACAAGACAGAGCTGGTCTTGACAGGAGGTGGTTGCAGCCCCTGGTCCCCCTCGTTTTGGCCCCCTTCACTTGGTGTCCCCCCCTCCCGGTTCCTAAAGTTAAAACCCTTGGGATCTTTCTCAATTCCCAACTATCTGTAAACCCCCAGGTCAGTTCGGTGGTTTCTTCCTGCTTTTTTTCCCTCCGGATAATTAGGAAGATATCTCGCTTCTTCTCCCTCCCGGCACTGAAAATAATTGTGATGGCAATGGTGCTCTCGCGCCTTGATTATGGGAACATAATCTATAACGGCGCACCGGCCTATGCCATACACCGACTGCAGCTAGTGCAAAATCAGGCTGCCCGCCTGATCCATGGGCTGCCCAAATTCCATCGAGCAACCCCACTGCTGAAATCATTGCACTGGCTACCTGTGAGGGAGCGGGCCTTGTTTAAACTAGGTTGCCTCACCTTCCAGGCTAGGATGGGCACTGCCCCCGAGTTTATATGCTCAGCTATCAAACCCTACCTGCCGGGCAGAGAACTCCGCTCCACCCACATGGCACTCCTGGTCACACCTCGCTTTAAGAAAAAGAAAGCAGGTGGGGCGAAATTTGCGGTCCTTGCACCTGTCTTCTGGAACTCCCTCCCCATGACACTCAGATCCGCAACCTCCTATTTGGAGTTCCGGAAGAATCTGAAAACCTTCCTTTTTTCCAGAGCTTTTGCTGCCTAACCTGCCCCTCTTGCTGCTGTTGCTAGTAGTAGCTCCTATAGCGCCATGAAACCGCTGGGTATAAGTGCGCTAAATAAATGCTTGTAAATTCAAATTAAATTGAAATACGTCAGTATTTCTGACGTATCTGTAAGCGCAAAAGTGACGCATTGCTGGAGTGTGTCACAAAAGTGACGCAACTCCAGCAATGCGTCCTTTCACACCGGGCAAGCCCCATGTGAAAGGGCCTGCGTCACTCTTACGCCTGCTGTGAGGCAGGCGCAAGATTTTGACGCAACGGCGTCCTAAAAGTAACGCAGTAAAATCTCATAGATTTCACTGCGTCACTTCTACGACCCTTCCTTGCGTCAATACGCCCCCTTGCATACATTATACCTGGCGCAGGTATAATGTGGCGCAGGGGTTTACAAAATGACACATCTACCTAGATGCGTCACTTTGTAAATATGGCGCAACAAGGTGCATTTTTACGCCACTGGTGCGTCACAAAAAGTGACGCACCAGCGGCGTAAAAGTGACGCACAGCCTCTTAAATGAGGCCCCTGGTCTTTACAAAACTTTGGTGTTTTTTTTTTAACGGTGAGTAAAAATTAGTAGAGGGAAAAGCAACTGTTGTGACCATCGTATAACTATCACTGACTTATTTGCATGTGGTGCATAACTTTTTGGTATACTTTCGTTCCAGAGTCATCAAACATGACTCAAGTTAACCATAATGAAAAAATACTTTTCTATGGACTACCCATCTCAGCGGTCACTAGAGAATCATTACCATCTCTCTTAGATTTACTTGTCATTCCCTCATCATGAATAAATGTGTTTACATTTTATTTATTTAGCGCTTACTACCCCTGTTGAGGTGCCAAGGTAATGCCACTGGACCATAAATGATGTTTTGCTTTTCAGCTGAATGTCCTTGAGCACGATGGCCAAGATAAATTGTTTTCTTAATGAACATATGTTCTAATGAGTGCACGGTGTCCTTTGAGAGCCTTGGTACAGCAGAATCGGTGCATATGACATACTTTGGGAAATGGATTGTATATATAGGGGCATGCACATGAATTTAGAAGCATCAGAGATTGTGACTGCTCATTTCTCATGATAAGATGGCACTTCAAGGTAAGCCAATATATGTTAACAAGAGTTAGTGAAAAGAAGAAAAGATAGTAAGGGGCTAATTTATGAGGTTTTGGTGCAGGGCAGGGTGCGCGCTGTATCTATGGGACAAGATGCATTCTTTTCCTTTTACCCTGCACTGGTGTATAATGGACTGCCATACGCCAACCTTCCTGTACAAAATCAATCAATTCAGGCAATTTCCTATTTCTATGTGTGCTGACGAATGCAGCAGACATGTAAAAAGGAAAAAACAAGGAGAAATGAAAAGGTTTTCCTCGTTGTGCCTCTCTAGCGTCATCACTGGGTTGGCGTTATATCCTGACGCATTCCCAGGTTTCGATTTCTGGTAAGTCTGGGAATGCTTCAGATTCTTTGGGTGTTGCGTGGGAACACCCACAGCAACACCCATGGAACGCCCCTTTCACACAGTGTTCTGCGTACAAGGGGCACATTTTTACAAGGCCATGAAAATCCATGTAAAGTAGCTTTACGTATCCATGTAAATATGACGCGCACATTGTGCCACTAGTACATCAAAAAAGTGATGCTCCAGCAGTGCAAAAGTGCCACAAGGGGTCTCATAAATGAGGCACTAAGTTTGGTTTATGGAGGGTTAACCAGTGATAACATGCAACAGAGCGATATATACACATTACATAACAGGAATGTGCTTAGAGCCCCTGAAGTGTGTGGCACTGCTGAGGACACCGCTTAACCTTACCACTCACACCCATACTGCCTGAGTCGGAGTGGGGTTGAGGACCCCCAGAAGCCTGAGAGGGTGAAGGGGGATCCGACAGGAGGCCTCTCAGGCAGCTCTGTACAGCTGACCATGTGCTGTGCTGAAGTGGGAAGGCTTTGATTTGCCTGGGAGAGGATTTGCAGTACAGGAGGTGTAATGCACAACACAGCTTCACAAACAGGTTTATTTGAAGTGATGCTGATAAGGAGGAATGTGGACGTGTACTGCGAGACCGAACTAAACAAGCAGATATCTGGGCTTATGTTATGAAGGGATCACCCCAAACGTCTTTAGTGCAACCTGCTAGCTGCTAAGGGGCAGGGGAAGTCCTGCCTGTTTAGAAGTGACTTTTGGTCTGTGAAATCATTGCCTTCAGGAGTCCTGCAAGTTTACAGAGTGAACTGGTCAGCCTTTGCCTGTTGATTGCTGTATTTGATCCTTAAAGAGGTGATGATCACTCTGCAGCACATGTGTTTCTTTATTAGCAGGTAGAGGAGAATCATTTGCAGCAGAGGAGTCTTAGCATGGAACATTAAACATTAATATTGAAAGTCTAGACTGGTCCTGGTTATTTTTTCCTCACAACGTTTAAATTCTGTGTCTGGAAGTGAGAGGGTGTCCTCTAATAACTTCAAATTCATCCAGGCATTGACATCTCCGCGCTGAATAAAATGGATTGAGAAAAGCTGTCAATAGATTGGTGAACTGACTTTGAGATTCGGTGTCTTGCATGTGTCCCTTTCTTTCCCAGTCCACTCTCTACTCCCTTTTAATAACAGAAGACCTGCTCAAAAGAGAATCAGAATTATTTCCATTACTTTTGCCCCCTTTAGCTGCACTTAATTCTGTGATTGTGTCTGGGAGCCAAACCAGCACATAGATCAGTGTTTGCAAGAATGGTAGCAGTATAGGCATGTGGTAAATAAAGATTATTCCAATTATCGAGTTTTGACCACCCCATGTTCTAAGTGTGCACACACTTTGTGTTGTTTTCACTCTCTGGCATAGGATATAATGGGATTTATATTTCTGCTGGTGGGATATCTGTCACCGTTGTAACGGAGTAACCCGTCCACCAAGGTGTAAATCAGGCCCAAAAAAAAGTTAGAGTCATCACTCTTCACTGCTATCTTTTAAGGGCAGTAAACATGTCATGTTTGCAGTTTAAAGTAGACTCCTCTAATGTGACCCAGCAAGACAACTTCATTTCAGCCCATGGGTGGTGTGAGGGTTTAGAGCAAACACTGAACCATTTGCTGCCTTAGCTAAGACAATGCTTGATTTGGGAAATATTAAGTGTGTGGGCCCTGACCAGGAGGCCACTGCAGCTTGCACCACCCTTTGCCCCGTCCGAGCTGCCAGTGACCATACCAAAACAAATACTAAACATCTCTCTTGCCTGCAAGTGCGACAGTTCAGATTATTCCAGGTCCCCGAAGCTAAAGGAATGGCTGGGGATGCAGGTATGATTATTTTTGTGTATATTGTATTCATAAACAACCGTTGTTCTGCTCATCTCTAAATTAGATGAGCAGGTCCACCATTGTGGCAGAGTTTCATAAGCGTAGTGATCACAATTAAGTGTGGATGCCAAGCACCGGAAGCCAATTTAGTGCCAGTGCCGAGCACCGGAATCCACCGGATCAAATTAAGCACTGCCTATGAAAATCCAGATGAACAAACAATGTTGTGTAATCTGGCTCATCATGTTTTACTGCCTTTGAATCATCCCTTTGCTCCATTTGCTTCTGCTGTGTTGTTGTGTTCATGGAGTCTCCATCCACATCTGTTCCTTGGCTGAGAGACCAGTGTCCATGATAGACTGCTGGAATGTCTACAGCCCTGATTGTGAACAGTGGAATTTCACCCACAGTGGTAGTTCCAGGTGAAATTATATTATCCAAAATACAATCTGTCGTTTAGCCCTGTAGAATTCTGTACGCAAAATATGGACCAACGACACTAAACCTCTCTTTCAAGTAGGGTGATCAACTGTCTGTCATTTTCATGGACTGTCCCTAAATTAGCCCTAAAAGTCTTTTGTCTGTGATGAATGTCTTAACTGACAGCATTTGTCTCTAATTCTAGCTTCTCAGCTAAAGAACAAAAGTTCATTTCCACAATTTAGTTTCCCCTGCTGACCTGCAAGGGGGTCTCCTGTGCTGCATTCCGATGGGAGGGAGAGAGGGCTAAAAAGCTACAATACGCCTTCTTGTCAGAGTGTCCGCTTATCCAAAGAAATGCAAATGTGTGCAATTGGTTACTTGGCAAATGTAAAGGCTGCTTGGGAGGTGGTAATTAACGGAATCACTTGGCGTTTTCTGATGACAAGATTTTTCTCTTTTTACGTGGTACTGTAAGGGTGTTCCAAGCTAAGCTATGGAGTGCAGGCTTTTAAAGGACAATAATAACAAATGTTTGCTCCAGGTATAGAATGCATATTAATGAAATCTATACTTTAGAAGAACTTTTTCTCTTTAAACTAAATGTCTTATTATAATGCACATTTAAAATAATGACAAACATTCACAGTGCTTTCAGAGACCTCCTAGCACTAAAAATACACAGGTTGCTTTTCTGTGCGGCATCAAACAGGATTAAACTCTGTGTGCCTCTGGTCCACATATTTTCATCTGTAGTGATTGCATTAACCAATACAGGGTTCAAAACATAAAATAATGCATTTCCCACTTATTGGTTTAACTTTTATTTATTTTTCAGTGCGTTATTTCATATGTAGTCACCTGATCATGAGAGATCAACAAAATAGTTACAGAATATTGTGCTCTTTTTAACCACCCCTTTGATTACTCCTCTGCGCTTACTGACCCCAACCCCAAGGCAGTATTCATACTTTTTAAAGGCACTTCAACCACTGCATTGAATAGTTTCGAGGAGGGCGAGCCAACAAATTAACAAGGAGAGCTAGCCAAGGGTCTGGCTCAGATCGTTGAGCCCGTGCACCAGCCTAGCCCTAAAATTATTTCTATGTGAATCATATAACAATATCTAAAATATGATATAATTCAAGAGAATTATATTTGAAGGATTGATGTTAATAAGTCATGTTAAAGTCTATCAAGTGCAATAGGTTTTTGTACAACTGGTATTCGGTTTTCATATATTTGAAAATACTTTCATACACATTCATGAAGAAAAAAGAGTTTTGGTAAAGTACAACATTTTCTGAAGATCACACAAGTTAAGCAGGGAAGCAGCAATTTATCCTCGTTTTCCAATAGAACTTTGCACAATTCAGCTAGGAAATGGGTATTTATCTTTCCTTATGTTAAGGGCTTTGTTTTTACTTTGTGCCTTTTTCTGCAGTTTTTATATAGTGTGTACTCGACCTAAAGATATTGTAGCACTTTACATGAGCAGATTAGACTGTGATCTGTATTTATTTAACACAGTTTACTATTCATTTGACATGGTTGTACAAAAACACTGTTTTCTGGGTTTAAAGGGGATTAAGAAAAATCTATACTAATATAATAAATAGAGAAGCCAAACCTTTGAGGCGGGTAATCTCAGGAACCACAGCACCAATCACAACACCCAATACAGCGTTGGAAAGGGCAGTTGCAGGAGAAGGACATAGCTATGCAGACGCCCACCATATACATTGAAAAGGTAAAAGAACCGTGCCAGCAAAGTGGTCACTTGTGGGCATGTCTGCGTTGTGCTGTGGGCGTGTGCTAGGGGGCCTGACAAACGCCGGGGGCGTGTGGTACGTTCTGCCCTTCATGCCATGTCTCATATCGTGTGCTGTGGGCGTGTGCTGGGGGCGTGGGTGTGTGCGGAGCGCGGGATTACAGGAAAAAAAAGCGAGCGTTGTGCCCAATATTTCATTGTTTTTTCTTCCCAGGTTCTGTACATTCCAGCTCCGGGTGTCCGCCCTGCTCCCTTGAAATACCCCTGCACCCCATAATGATAACCCACCCTTACTCCTTAAAATACCCCAACACCCTTAAACATTAACCCATTTTAACCCTATAAATATACCCTGTACCCCAAAACCCAAACCTATCCCTAAACCCTAAAAATACCCCTGTACCCCAAAACCCAAACATAGCCCTGAACCCTATAAATACCCCTGTACCGTCAAACCCAAACCTACTCCTGCACCCTAAAAATACCCCTGTACCACAAAACCCAAACCTAGCCCTGAACCCAAAAAATACCCCTGTACCCCAAAACCCAAACCTACCCCTGAACCCTAAAATACCCCTGTACCCCAAAACCCAAACCTAGCCCTGAACCCTTAAAATACCCCTGTACCCCAAAACCCAAACCTACCCCTGAACCCTAAAAATACCCATGTACCCCAAAACCCAAACCGAGCCCTGAACCCTAAAAATACCCCTGTACCCCAAAACCCAAACCTACCCCTGAACCCTAAAATACCCCTGTACCCCAAAACCCAAACCTAGCCCTGAACCCTTAAAATACCCCTGTACCCCAAAATCCAAACCTACCCCTGAACCCTAAAAATACCCCTGTAGCCCAAAACCCAAACCTAGCCCTGAACCATAAAAATACCCCTGTACCCCAAAACCCAAACCTAGCCCTGAACCCGTATAAATACCCCTTTACCTTCAAACCCAAACCTACCCCTGAACCCTAAAAATACCTCTGTACCCCAAAACCTAAACCTAGCCCTGAACCCTAAAAATACCCCTGTACCCCAAAACCCAAACCTACCCCTGAACCCTAAAAATACCCCTGTACCCCAAAACCCAAACCTAGCCCTGAACCCTATAAATACCCCTGTACCTTCAAACCCAAACCTATCCCTGAACCCTAAAAATACCCCTGTACCCCAAAACCCAAACCTAGCCCTGAACCCTAAAAATACCCCTGTACCCCAAAACCCATACCTATCCCTAAACCCTAAAACTACCCCTGTACCCCATAACCCAAAACTATATCTGAACCCTTAAAATACCCAAACACCCCTAAACATATACCTCAGTATCCCAAAATATATACCCCTATACCCATACTTACCTTATCCAAACATTAAAAAAAAAAACATGCTTTTACTATTCATGCATTTACAACGAATTTCGTTGTAAATGTATGCCTGGTAAAAACATATAAAATGTAAGCATGGGCGGATTTTGCGGATTCGCAATCGGCGAATTTGCGTATTTGCGTATTTGCGGATTGCGACAATATGCAAAATCCGCGAATTCTCGCGGATTTGCGGATTTTTTTGGGGGGTGTATGTTCGCACGGGTTTCTGCAAGTTCGCGAGGGTTTTGTACAATTTCGCAAATTGCGAACTTACTTGTCGGGTCGCCAGTTTTGCGAACTTGTTGTTTCTACGTGCCCAGCCTGTTTGCAAGGCTTTCTTCATCACTGCCACCCTCTGTCACCACTGGCACTCTCTTTGGTCACCCATGCCACCCTCTGGCTCACCCATGTCACCCTCTGTGTCATCACAGCACCCTCTGATTCACCAGTGTACATTATTGGGGCAAAGCAAAGCACTGCCATCCTCTGTCAACACTGGCACTCTGGTTCACCCATGCCACCCTCTGGTTGGCACACCCATGCCACCCTCGGTGTCATCACAGCACCCTCTGATTGACCAGTGAGTGTACATTATTGTGGCAAAGCCAAGCACACCTGCTAAGTGCTTTAAGTTTTGCAAACAACAACACCTGCCCTGCCCCAACTGACACTAATGAAGGCTGGCACCTGCTTGTCTGCTCCCTTTCCTTTTTGTTGCAATGTAAATTTTTTTTAACAGGATGCAATGGCATACTTGTAACTATTCTGTGACTGTCAGACCAGGGTCACACAATAGTTGCAAGTAGGCAACCGGATTCTGGAGGGCCCCTTCAGGAAGCACTACAGGTAAATGGTTACAAATGATGAGCTCGAACTTTTGCACCTGCTCGTTGGTTTTGCTTTTGCAAAACTCGTTTTTCGGTAATTTCGCCCTATTCGCGAGGCGCGGCGTCGTGCGAAATCGACCGTGGAAGCCGCGAACTCGTGCGAGTTACCCCAAGGTTGAGTATGGGCATGATAAAATCACAGCACACTGGGTGCAGGCCTATGGCCTAAAGCACACAAACTGCCTTAAAAATGGCCCCTAGACCCCCACCCACACGGGACCAGGCAATAAAATGGCCCCCACCCACATAGCAAGCCCCCAACACCACCCCAAAAAGTCGTAAAACATACAAATATCACCACAATCCAATGCCATCCATGCCCTGGCCAGAATCATGTTAAAATTCAACAAAACAGTTGTATCATGCATGCACCCATAACTAAGCCTGGTAGTTTTCAACTCATGTGCAAAATTGTAATTCTTACAATTTCGCGAGTGCGAGATTGTTGCTGCCCGCGCCGCGGCCCGCGAGCAGTGCGAACACAAGCAAAAAATCCGCAGCGCGCGGATTTGCGTATATTTCGCCACATCCGCGAGAGTTCGCGGATTGCGGATTTGCCGAAAATCCGAAAAATCCGCGAGCGGAACAGATTTTACGCCCATGCTTAATAAAATGTAATGCCATGCGTAATAATGGCATTGCGGGGTCATGGTACTTTCGTAATGAAAGTTGGCGGAGTGACGGTATGCGGAAAGAAAGTTGCGGAATAATGGGTGTTTACCCTTCCCCGGTAAGTACATTGGTGGCACGGCGGCCCACATCTCCAGCAACATGCTCATATTTTTTCCCCACCGATTTGAAAAATGCACAGGTCTCTCTCATTGATGGCCAGCACCGACATACACTTTTAGACACACCTCCCGCCACAAGTTCTAGAATTGCGAACTTTAGAGCTGGGGAGCTACGTTCGAATCTCGGTATCAACTCAACATCCTGTGATTCCAGGCAAATCGCTGTGTCTCTCCGTGCCTACCACAAATGAATGTGTTCTTCTGTAATGGAAATTGTGCTCAAGCCATGTTGTCGAGTTCCCGCTATATAATATTGCAAGGAAAAATAAAGTAGGGAAACTCGAGTTCACACACTACTGAACGCGCACTCTCAAGTGCATCAGCAGTGCACTGTGAATCGGAGCTGTGTTTCACAGGACTGTCACAGATAAGAAATGCTATCAAAACGAAATCCTACAAAACAATATACTACTGGCCGGAAGCAATTCATACCCGGACAACATCGGGACGGGCTGCAAGTACATTAATACATTAATCTGGTCAGAGGTTTAAGTGCAATGTTTGTGACATTGAAGCCTGGGTTCAAACCCCAGATTTGCTGTATTACTAAATTGTTTGATCTTAGTCAATTCAATTTACTTCATGTGTCTAACTTGATAGTGACAGTTGAGAGCATTTTTAAGTAACTCAGTTTTAGATGGACTGTGCACAAAAAACTCACTTGTATGTTTAATTAGCCTGGAATATTTCACCATTCATAACAATAATATTGACCATGATGTAAGGGACACCAGATAATACATGGGTGAATGCACAGGAACAACCATGTAATGCCATGTAATGCCTACCTGACAGAAGTAATGCAAGGCAGCGCCATGCACTGTATTGTGTTATTGTTTTTTTTATTTACAAAGCCACGCCAGTGTGTGCTAGAAGAGCTTCTTTAAGCTAGCAGGACCAGGCTTAACAGTCTATTTCTTGAGATGACTCATCTTGATAACTGGAAACAATCTTACCATAAAGAGCTGCCAAAAAACACCAATTGGTGAAGATTGTGGAGGTTAAGCAAGAGTGATGACAACAGGGCACACCGAGTTTCACTTTTTTTCATAGCTGCTAGATGACTCCATGCAATGCTGGTCACATTCTGTCAATCTTTATTTAAACTAACAGAGCATTGCAGGGGTGATTCAGGGCCAACGAGAACAGATTTACGCTACCCACCTTTGGATTCCTTTAAGTCGTGCAGAAGCACTCCCTGCAATCAACGTCTCGAAGGGTAAGTTGAATCAAAGTGCTTTTCTCTCATTTTCACTGCTTTCTCTTGCTCTTTCCCCCATTATTTTGTTTACTTCCTCCTTGCTTTTCTCTCATTTTCACTGCTTTCACCTTGCTCTTTCTCGTGTATTTTGTGTGCTTTCTCCTTGCTTTTCCCTCCATTTTATGTGCAGCCTCTCCACGCAACTCAGGATCATCACCTCTCTCTTTGATCCTGGTTCCCACTCCCAGAGCCCTCCTCCTCATCAAACTATGCCTCAATCTATTTGCAAGTTTTTTTAATATTTACATGTGCTACAATACTATGTTCATTTCCCCTCAGCAAACAAATGGCTGAGAATATTAAACTGAAGGCCAGTGCTTTGGTTGAGTTAAGTTAGCACTGTCAGCCTTAGAAGATGTGAGACTTGATCTTTATGTTGCTGTTCCAGTCACAGTTTTTTTAAAATATGACTGCTAGCTTGGTGAGGAACCAGGGATCAGAGTACTTTTGTTTGTGAGACTTCCAAAAACTCTGCAAACCATTTTGCTCTAAGAAATGCCCAACAACTGCCTCAATAATTTATATAGAGTAGAGTTTAGATGATGTTAGTGTATTCCACAATGGGTGCAAAAGTATTATTTAATCTACCTTTCCTGAATTGCACAATAATGAACTCTCCCTCATGAGTCCACTGTGTGTTCATGTTGCTTTTTCATGGCTCCCCTTCCCACCAGCTTTATTTTGCCTGGTGATTCCTGATAATCATTTGGTCAATGGCATTGCCAGTCTACTCTCATATGGTTGGTTGAGTGACCAGGGGGATGTCCAGAGGTTTACTTTGTTTAGCATGCTGTCTCATTATTCACTGTGTGTCGAGGTTGCTGTGAAATGGTACACTGTGTGTTCGAGTTGCTTAATGATGATTGGTTTGATCAGGTTGGTATATGATGATTCTCTGTCTGTTCAGGCTATATTATGATTTTTCCTGGTGTGACTTCTGTCTGAAGTGAGCTAGTGAGCTATCTGATGGTAAAATGAGACCAGGCTACTGGATGATGGGTGACAGTGTGAAGTGACTGCTATCACACTGCAATGCTGCTGTCACTCTGATCACTTTTCTGGGTAGACTGCTGCTTGAGGTTCCATATGTGCCAGGTCTTGGCTGAGTTATGCCACAATATGTTTTGAGCCAGCCCAGCACATAGACATAGTATTTTGTAAACTATACATTAGTATACTTTGGGGAGTGCTTGTGGGCTATTTAGGAGGCTGTTTGGTGCATATTTACACTAACATGGAGTAAACTTGCAAAAGCAGTGTTGGCCTAGATGGCTCTGACATAGAAGTTAAGGCTAAAATGAATTATATCAGGACAGCCTATTGGTAGCTTGGAGGACAATAATAGGATTAATACAACAATAGACACTGAAGGGTGGTCTTTAAGCACATCAGTGTTTCGGAGTATCTTATGAAGACGCATGTGAATTAACAGTTTAGAAGATACATAGACTCTGGCTGGTGTGACAAGAATAAAGTGCGATCTGCGTACTGCAATTCATAGTGGATTGCTTGAGGTGGGACATGAAAGGATGGGAAAATACTCATTGATATACCAAAACATTTCAAATAGTTAGTGTTGTGTAAGGAGTTGACAGTCTTCCCCGTCTGGGGATGGACAACCTTCAGTGGTGTATGAATATGCATCAAGTGTCCTTGAGGAGAAGCGTGGCTCAATGGTTAGAGCGGCAGACCCTGATGCAGAGGTCTAGCCCGGGACAAGGGTTCAATTGCCCGCCTCGGCGGGTCTTGGACTCAAAAATTCCATGGACCTGATAATTCTCGCCTCGGTGCCTATTCCAATCATGGAGTCCCAATCTGCGACTCTGGGCAATAGCTTGCTTAATCATCTCAATGGCCCCCTCAACGCTAAGGATGCCTGGCCTCCACCTTGGAGGTGTCCAGGAGTGGACACCTCACAGGGAAAGCCAGGATGGGTTCCACAGCGGTATTCGTACAAGCGCCTTGAGACCCTTGCGGGTGAGTAGTGCGCTATACAAGTATCTTTTTTTTTTTCTTTTTATGAAAGCCCTCTTAAACTCATTGTGATATGAAGACATAGCCTGGTACGCAGATGTTTTAACCATCTTTCATATCAAAATAACTTGTAGTGTCTGTGCTAATCTCCCCAGATGTACATCACTCTACCTTCCCATTCAAACATGATTGTATTGGAGGAGGAATTTTATATAGTTTGGAAATTAAAGGGCACATGTACAAGACCCTATCGCTCCAGGACCGTAACTTTTTTTGACGGTCCTGTGGTGATAGGGGCTTAGTATTAGGCTACTTGACTTGGCTTAACACTGCTTTGTAAATACGGCACCCTTTCACGCTATGCTTAGCGCTAACACTTTCGCGCTATGCTTAGCGTGAAATGGGAGGGCAATGAGTGTTGGGGCGGGCATTCCACGGCAACACCCATTGCTTCTGACGCTGCCTCCTATTTACAAGGGAGGCGTAAATTGGAGGCACGCCAGAATTAAGACCAAGGAAAACCTTGGTCTTAACCTGCAGCACACATGAAAGCAGCAAAAGGCATTAAGCTGCTAAACTTAGCGCCAGCTCAAGGGGAAATGCAGGGCTGCACTATATTCCTCTAAATATGGTTCAGTACTGCATTTCAGAAGTGGCAGAGCGATACATTGAGCCAAGGAGGCTAACGACACGATCCACCACTTCCCTTGTACATATGGCCCTAGGTGTCTGAATGTTTAAATTGGACATATGAGGCACATCAGAAATTCACCTCTCACTTTCTAGCTGGTGTTGGGTAATGTCCTCAACGCAGGAATGCTAATGTTCGGAATCACACCTAGGCTCACTTGAAACAAGCCAAGATAATTTAATTCATTTACAGAGGCATATAAACTTGGTCAGATGCTATCATCCAGTAAGTCCCTCGCCACCTTGGCCACTATGTACTTAATTCACTGAGTCATAATGTAGGACATGTGTATCAATTCCCATAATGCTGTCTTTAGCCCTCACCCTTTCTATGTCAAAAAATTAGGTACTGATAATGGAAAAACGTTCCTCTTTAACAGAATTATTGGGATAATGAGCAACAGAACACCATGTATATCCTTACAGCAACAACCACAAGAAAATCCTAAATTTTTCAACTTCACACCCTTACACAACCAGCCTAGGACCAAGTGCACAAAGTCTAGCAAACTCTCACACACAAATCCCAGCCTTATCATGAGCTTGTGTTGAGAACGTGAATAGGAACGAAATATGCCTTTGATTGCCTTTCAATATTTGTTTCAACTTGTCACTAGTGCTATGTGTTCAAGATTAGAGGGCAAATGTCAGGCTGTATGAAATGACAAATTTCTGCATGTGGATTGATGTTTACAAAATTCTCTAACTTTGCAGTCAAAGACAGAATAGTAAAGTCGACTAGTTGACAGTCTTGTTGTGGGGGTAAAGGGTGTGTGAAACATGACATACAACAGTTTATTTTGACTTGTACTTATGTTGGTTGTCAATTTACACACTTATATACTATTGCACAACCTCCTCTGATGTGTCTGTAAAACATACTTTTTATACTGAATTTATGTCCTAAATGTTGACCTTCTGTCCTAAATTTTGTTCTGGAATTTTGACCCTTCTTCCTGAATTTTTACACTGACCGTCTTGAATTTGCACCCATGCCAGTTGGTCACCCTACTTTCAAACAGCAGGGCAGTGGGCAGCAGCTCTGCAGGCTCTGATCCCTGGGACAGGCTGAAGTCTGCTCTATCCAACACCCACCTGATCTCTCACCCCACCAGACTGCCCACTGACACTTTTCACTTGCCATGGGCAGGTGCAAAATGTCAGCGGTTTCCACTCCCTGAATCAACAATAAATGCACAGAAAAGGACACAATGATATCTGGTCTATGCAGGTATTCCCCATTCCAGAGAGAATAGCTGTAAGCCCCAGAATTTGGAGTGGGGATACCAGCTAAAACAGAGTTTTTTTTTTTACTCCCACACAAAATCTTGGCACACTCATAACAAGGTCCTAAGTGTAGGAGCTAAGCTGAAGGGAAATGGAGTGTCTGTTGAGGTAAATAGTTTATACTTAGTTTTTATGATCTTGCTCTAATCACTTGAAGAATAAAGTGACTTACGTATGTGAGCAACACATTGACACTGCATAGACACCATCAGCGACAAGGTAAACTTAAAAAAGGGACAAAGAATAAAGGAGAACATAGAGTGATATTTTAATGTTCTAATCTCACGAGGAATACAGTAATTTACATATATGAGCAATGGATTACCAGATACTCCATCATAGTTATCATACCATCAGCAACAATTAAACTTGAAAAAGGAATGAAGAATAAAGGAGAACAAATAGTATTAACTTTTAAAGAAAAGGAAACACACCAGGGTTGTGTCACCTGATGACTCAACAGAGATGTAGTGTCTGCGGTCAAGCGAGAGGGATGACTCTATAAACAGCGAAGAGAGTGTGGAGTTAGACTCAGCTGAATGGTGATTGCGTGATGTGATGCTCAGTTTTCCTTCTCTTTTGCTGCTGTTAATTGTTGTGTTGGAACAGATATGGGCATCATATTCTTGATGCCCCAGACAAGCCATATTTTAGGGACCCAAGTTTGGAACAACTTAATTTTTCTTTACCGATTTTCAACTAATTCAAGTCCTTATGATGCCAAGCAATGTTGAGATATATATGTCAGCCAAGTAGTACCAAATAATGCGTAATAAAACACAATATATGTATTCACTGAAAAAACAAAGATTAAATTGACATTATATTTAGGTGTTGAAATAAGACAAAAACTGATTTTTAAATCCCACAAACCCTGACATTCACCAGCTATAGTTTAAGTAGCTAACTAAATAACAAAAAATTGCCCCACCACCATGCGCTACTTATGTCCTCATATATTACATCGCTCCTGACAGGTTAATACGGCATCATTGATGAACTCTCAAATGACATGATTGATGACATCACTGATGATATCATCTAATGAATGTGCCAGGTTGTTATACTCTTTTCTATCAGGAAGACATTCAGCAACCTCACCTAGTCTCAATTTTTTCTCACCTCCACCTCTGTAGTGCGAATGAGCGTAACTTTTTAGAACATGCAGGACATGAAGCATATCTTTGAAATCACCCACATTCGGTAGATATCATGATCTGTTTTTGGTAGTATTGAGGTGTATAAGAAACATAATGACTCTGTAGACATTAATACAATATGCAATTTATTAAATCTTGAATATCATTTGAATACGTGTTTGTGCCTGTTAAATATGTCATCTAACACAGAATTTTAAGTCAACAGCTTCACATCAATGCATTGGCCAATGATATGGCATATATAAGGGTAAGGACAATGATCCATAGTTTGTTTATGTGCCTGGGACATATTTCTGAAATGAGAATGGTGTACACCATTAAACAACACTTATAATAATACTGCAACTTTAACCATCTATAAGTGAGTCACCCACACGGTATACCTTTAGCAACATGATGTCTCAGAATGGTCACAGAACATATGCAAATACATATCTGCACTTTATAAATCTCTAGTATATATGGAAATTGTTCATAGCAGTATGTGAGAACTCTTAAATATGAGTATGTGCACATACATTCACAGGTGAATAATGTATTGTAAGAAGAAACTTTAGTCTTCCACACTTGTTTTGGCAGCAGGACTTTGGTTTAAGCCACAAACTATTGGAAATGTACGTAAATGTGCAAGTCACACTAGTTGCTTTCAGTCTGTACCTTGTTTGAATGAAGAACTGCTTGCACTTAAACATTCACTGGTAACTAGCATGTCCAACATATAACTTTTACAATACTTAAACAGATTTGTTTCCGGGATTGCACTCTTTTACAAAAATGTACACCTGTACATATAGTCAATTTATGCTGTATATGTTTGTGGGCCCCTTACTACCTATTGTGTTTTTGTAAAATGATCTATCCAGTTCTAGAGTAATTTTAGTAGTAGGTCGGGTGTTGTTATCCATGGTGTAATTTGAGATGTCATGGGGATGTCATCAATAATCTTATTTACCATGTCATGAGTAATGTACTATGTGAGGTCATGAGCTATGCATGCTAGCTCAATAAACTATAACTGGCGAATTTCTGTGTTGTTTTGTTATTTCAACACTAGTTTTGTCTTATTTCAACACCTCACTATAACATCATATTAATCTGTGTTTTTTTACTTACTACATTTTTAAGCATGGTTAATCCTTCTTCCTGAATGTTTGCCAGTGGTTTCAAAGTAACCCTGGGCATAGTTTGCGTAGACGCTAAAGCGCTACGTGAGCTACGAGTAGCTACGCAAGCATGCATAGTTGCTTGTCCCGCCCGTTCGCGATGCGTTTTTTATGCTCACCAACGCGTATTGCGTGTTCGGGATGCTGTGGCAGACTGCGCCCTGTAGGGTTATAGGCCCGGGAGCTTTTCGGCGAGGCGAAGATGCCTCCCAGGGCCAGGACCGCTCCTCTACCTAGTGTTCTGCTGCTGGCCCCAATAAGTCCTCCAGTGGTGAATATTAATAATTATATTTCCCTAACTTTTACTGCGTCTTATTTTTTCCGAACTATTAATTCTGTTTCCTAATTCTATTTTTTTCAAATCTTATTCAATCTAGACTGTGTCTAAATTCTTGTTATCCCTGCCTCTAACTGCCTCTGCTGTCACTCTCTGTACTACTACTATTAGTCTGTCTGTAGCTAAGCTTGCCCAGTTGGCCACTATTTATTTAAAAGGTTTTAAATAAAACTCAGATTCACCAATAGCTCTAGCCACTAAGTCCAGTCCTTTGTGTTGTCCTCTTCTAGTTTTCTTAATCTTGAGGCTTTTCAACAATTCCCACCAACAAAAGGCCCAACAAGATATTTGACTATTTTTGATAGGATATAGTACATACTACTACTGTTGTGGGGATTCTGCACAGCCACATACAGAACTATGCACAAGAAAAATGTAAATTGGATGTTGGTGATGGGAGGTTGGACCTTCCTCACACCTCAGTCAGATCCCACAATCCCATGACTGACTACCTATAGTCTCTCATTAGGTCCACCCCCCCTCCCAAAGATACCCAATAATTAGACAAGCCAGAACATAATAACACCCTTTTGCTCACTCCCTCATGTGAGTCCACCACACAAATACCACAGAGTCTATGTGTAAGTTCAACAGGTTTATTTTCAACTAAAACGCTTTGTACGTTGTTCTACAATTCAATTCAGTAATACTATACGAGCCAGCTCCAATAGCAAAATGCATAAGATTAAAACAATAAACATTGTTACAAGTCCATCGAAGACAAAAGATCTCTGTGCGAATTCCTGGGAACCCCTCACCTTAGAACGTAGAAGTACTGGTTACATCATAAGCTCTGCAAAGCTCTGGTTCAAAGAAGGGAATCTTCCACCTGATACGAGAAAAATGGTGTGCGTTAGATAGTATAATGCCGGCATTTCTCAGTCATGCCAAAAAGTGTAGCATGTTATGGATAAGCAATACGGACTGAGTGACCGGAACTCCATAACAAAGTGGCTTGTTTTTCGACCTCTTGTACGCAATGCTCAGACAGTAGCTGTATGAGCTCATGTGGGCTCAAAGGCGTCTTACACAACAAGCTGTGAGGTAACGTCATGTGCGCAAAAGTCATAAAGCTAAAATGGTTGCATGGCTCAGGCTAACTTTGCAAAGAGTAGAGTGGACTAGAATGACCCTAGGGAGCATAACACTACTGTCTACTCTACTTTAGTACCTGATTTGGACTAGTGATGTATGTTGTATATGTATGTATGATTTGTTTCCCCAATCTTGCTGGTGGAGGTATATATATGGCATCTAAAAATGTGTAAGGTTTTTTCTAGGCGTACTACCGATCACCAGTGCTGGGGCCAGGGGCGATGGTGATGCAGCCATTCCAGAGGGAGCAGGAGATGCGGCACCTGCAGGAGCTACAGGGGGTGAGACAGCAGCAGTAGCGGGCTTGTTAAGTTATATTCCTTGCTTATTGACATTACACTAGCGGGAAGGATGTATACTCACTGTACTGTTGAGACTTAGTAAGTATAAAGTCATAGTGAACATTAGACAACGGTTGAAGAAGACACCCTTTACTCGGCAATGGCATTAGCAATAGCATTAGCAGCATGAGTTGAGTAACCAATGGTCTCTTCTATCTGACTCCAACTCAGCTTTGAAAGTTTAATGGAGAAGAATAAAAGTCAGATCAGATGACCTTGAAGGATGTGTTGAACAAAAAGGGAAAGAAGGGTGGAAAGAGGAAGGACGGGCGAGATGTAATATGACTGGCAGAGAAGGATACGTCGGAAGCATGCATATGTGGCTGATAGTAATCAGATGCATGGGTTGTTGAAGGATGGGTGGAAGGTGAAATAAAAGATGCCTGCCTAGGTGCGACGCCGTATGGGTGGATAGGATAGCAAGAATCGTCAGCGGTGTGTGGGTCAAACTCAAAGTCAAGGCAAGCAAGGAAGGATGCATGGGTGGTTGTTGGTGAAACAAACTAAGGTTTGTTGAGAGCTTAATACAAATGATAGACGTTTACTTTGAATGGATGGATGCCTGGATGTATTCATCATAGATAGCATACGTGGAGACTGTCACTGGATGCTGACCAGAGTCTTAGTTTGAAGAGAATGTAAAAGAAACCACGCCACAGTAGCAAAGCCAAGTTGCATTTTCAGAATACTCCCTTGACTCACAGTAGTTTTCAAGCACCTCATATATATATTGTGTATGTATGTAGTTATCAAGCGCCTTCCTCCAACTGCGAGGACAATGCCCTACCTATGTTAATTTATTTTCAAGTGTGTCAGCCAGCCTGCCATGGGGGGTGGCCTATTTGTTGGTTACACAATCAATCAAAACAAAGTACCTCATGTCGTCCCATATATAAGCAATGATCATTGGATCAGATATATAATCTGCTTTTTGTAGTAGTCAGCACAGGGTGAAAGTGAAATTGAGCAATTGCCCTTGATGTAACAGAGAGAGTATGGCCAGTGCCACCCATAATAGAAAAATACGAGCTCCCCCACCTGCAGACAATAGTAAATAAAACTAACGTAAGTCTGCATCATGACTCGAGTATGTTTGTCTTGGGCGCAAGCTGACTGAGCTGGCATGCCGGCTACAACAAGGTTATGTAATTTCGTTAAACTAGAGAGAAAAAGAAGACTGGTGTACTGTGTACTGGAGTCCATAGTGCTAGTATAATCTCCCACAAATGTTAGAGGCCAAGGAAGTGGGAGGACAGATACATTCCACAAATGATATGTACTGTGCTTGCTAGTGCTACCGCTACTATGCCACTATGTGTTGAATTAATTTTGTGTTACTGTTTTGCTAAGAGTATTGGTAATAGTATTTTTTTCTTTCTTGATATAGCTCCTCCAAAACCAACCAGGAAGGAGTTGGCAGCCATGGCCTGCTGCTGGAAGCTGGCGGCCTTCTGCACAGAGTACCGGCGGCTGGTGGTTCTGGCGGAGTAGGAGGAGGAGGCCTCCAGGGGGCTGCAGCCTCCTCCAATGCCCCGGGCCCCAGCCGGGCCCCTCCAGTAGTACGGTGCAGCGGTCAGGCATCTGCTCACTGCCGCACACTAACAATATCCAGCACTACTGCTACCCCCCCCCCCCTGTGGATGCAACTGCAGGGCATATGCGTGCCGCATGCTCCTCCGGAATGCGCGACTGGAAGAGGAGGTAGAGGAGCTCAAGTAGAGGGTCAAGTTCCTGGAGATCGACATCCGAAGAGACTGCAGCTAAAGACACTGTTTAATTGCCCCTTTGTTATAGGCTCTTTTGGTGGGTGGGAATCGGGCGTTGGGGTTTTTCTGGACAACATGGACAATTGGACATTTGATTTTTTGGACTTTTTCGTTTTGGACATTAGTTGGTGTTAGGGAGAGGGGTGGGTCAGGTGTTGTGGGATATTTTACATAGTTTATTTTTGTTAGGGGATTAAATTATATATATTTATACTTTACATACCATGTAGTTAATGTTTTGTGGGTGGGGTGACTGTTTTATGTCACACTGTTTCCTTGCTGCTACAGGGCCACAGCCAGTGTTTGATTTAAATAATTGGCTGACTTTGTTAGACACAAACATAGATGCGGTACCCTTCACTGAGTGACTTGTCCTACTAGTACTGTCAGGCTCACCTCCTAGTCCATTAATATACCTCCCCGAACATCTTTTCTTACCTGTGATTGATGTTTAAGTTAGGCAAAGCGATGGCTGCATGACGAATCCGATGCAGGTTGGGTTTCCGAAGCGAATGGAGATGCCATGGTTGTGGTGGTAGTAGTAGACACTGGCAGTAGAATTTACAAAAAAAAAGAATATGAGACAGTGAGTCGCCTGAGAGAGACTCTGGGAGGAGTAGTAGAGTACAGTAAATGAAACATAATGGTGGAGGGGTTAGACTAGTACAACAAGTTCCAAACTGTAGTTGTGTCGAGTCACTCGACTAGGCCTACACTCGAAACATAACCTTTAGTGCTGTGTAATAGGTTGACAATCAATGCCGGCAATTAATGATGATGGATTAGGTTCCTTTGCCAAAAAAGTTACCTCACTAATATACTGATCATGGGTGGGCAAGCAGAAGAAGATCCTCCCCTCGCCTTGAAATTGAATTAGTGTTGCTTTCGCCACATCCGCCCCAGCAAGCGTGTGATCAATTATTGGTGTACATTTAATTTAGTCACACCTCAATAAATCACATAGCCCGGGGGAAGAGGGTTAGGGTTTGATGAATGGTTGGGAAGGGGTGTTTGGGGAAAGGTGTGACAAAGAAAAACAGTACGCATGGACAAACAACAAAAGAAAACACAATCTTTGTAGACTACCATATCCATAAATCTGTTAAGGGTGAAAAAGGAAATGCATGCATGATGATGATAACTTGATGGTTAATGATGGGTTAAACTTACTAACTAGTACTAGGCAATTAGACAGTGCAGGTCATCAGTATATTAATATTATGAAATTTGCCTTGCCTGTCTGCCCTCATAGAGACATGGATTACATACAATTTGTGTTCTGTTGTACTGGGCTTACTTTTAAAGATAGCAAAGAAAATTAAAAAATAGCTGTAGGGATGAATTATAAGCAGAGAGCAAACATAATTAATAATAACAACAACACACAGTAGTAATGATTGAAGACAAAAAAATGAATCAAATTATTTAAAAGATGATGAAAGTTGATACTGTTACTGTGTTGTCCTGGTCAAAATGGGGAGTTGCATCTCGGCATTCCTCTTGGTCCTCAGACCCTTCTATGGAAGCTCCATCCAATCGTGGGTGCCTGCCTGGCAGATGTAGATTCATTGGTAGGGTAAGTGTGAGTTGTATTTCCAAGTATAACACAGGGAGAAAGCCGGCCTGTAAGTGTAAATGGAAAAACAAATGGGATATTGAAAAATCAATGAATAAAAAAATGCATCAATTGCGGTAGAGTGCAACAAGAGAAGAGAACACTTTCAGACTGAGGCAGCATGGATACATCATGACTACTCTGTTTACAGCATTTTAAGCTACAACAACAACAGGGCAGAAAAGGCCCACAGCACCGGCCGTGACCAAACCTCTATTTAGCTACAATTTTGACAGAGCCAGACAAAGCACTAATACAGCAACCTAGCATTTTTCAAAATTAAGTGACTAAATCAATGCACCACTGTCAGTCATACCACTGCACTCAACTCCACGGACATGTAGGTCTGCTGTGGTTCTTGTTGACTTGTGTTGACCTTTTATGCCACTTCATGAAACGCAGTTATTCCATCAATCATCTCCAATCCTAAGTACTGACTGACTGCGAAGAGTATAGGGTTGTAATCTATACTTGGTTTGCCCTGCCCCCCCCCCCCTGCTCCCCTTGGTATGTGCCAGCCTGGCATACACGAAAATTCTACAGCTGACTCCAGCTGACTGGAAACTGTGATGGTGTTCAGATTAAATAAAGAAGACTCCTGTTGACTTACCTGGCGACGGAAAAACGTGTGGGGGCGGTACACCATCACCCCCAATACGTACTCCAGTTACAGCAAGTAAATAATTTATAGAATACTTCTACCTTACCTTATGCTGAAAGTATCCTGCCATACTGGACTCAAGATTATGATACCTCGTTGTCGCTCTTGTAGTCGTGAAGTCACCTTTCGGGGCAAAGTTTCACCAGCGCAAGTAAGCAGTCTGTGGAAATGAATTTGAGGTGTGCTCTGCGTGAACCTGTTGGTAACCTGCCTCTTTGCGTGCCCTCTCTCATCAACCATCATCAAAACTGTGAGGTGAGCTGTAACCGCTGCAACGCTGCGTTATTTGGAAATTAAGAGAGGGGGCATTTCAATTTAATTAAGTGGCCCTTAGGAACAGACACTTTAATGGTATCCCAGTGTCCAGCCCATCTAAAACCTTAGGTGAAGGGAAATGCCCATCTTCTAATGTAACTGCGTTGTACAAACTGCCCCCAGCCAGAGCTGTTTTAAGCTGTGAGTCCTCTTGTTGGTTTCGGAGGAGGTTGGAGCAGGTGGGGAATCCCTGGTGTGTAAATTCCTGTGACGGAGCTCCAGCTTCTCTTGCCGGGGAGCACGTCATCGCCTGAGGCAGCGTTGACTGCGTGTGATATTTCCCCGGAGAGCGATGTTGTGCCCCAGCCAACGCAGTCAAGGAATTGCAAGGACATTATTGTCGACAGCGGAGGGCTTGCGGGGGCAGTCCCAGGGATCGGCAATTATTTCCGTGGGAGCAGCGTTTTCCTCAGTTGGGCTCCGACTTGGTCTTCTTGGAGCGCGTCATCGCCAAGGCGGGGGAAGAGCTGTGCGCGTCATTGCCTGAGGCGGGGGAAGAGCTGAGCATGTCATCTCTTGAGGCGGGTGAAGGGAGTGAGAGACCTCCTCCTCAGCGCTGCTTCAGGTTAGTAACCCCTTCATCACCTAAAGTCAGATCGGCAAGCCTGTTACTCTTCTCGCTGACAGGCACAGCTTTGTGGCGTCAAGAGTGATTTTTCCCCGGCCACCCTATGCTGACAGGCACAGTCTTGTGAGATTCAAGAGTTTCTACTCGCCTGTCACTTGAACGCTGACAGGCACAGCATACTGTTAACTTTGTTTTGTTATCCTTGTTTTTTTCAGTCACATTTACCTACGCTTAAAGGAACAACTTTGGTTTCGCTTGTCATCCTATTCACGCTGATAAGCACAGCATACCAGTTAATATTACTCTAGCCAAATGGCGCACCGCTAACCTATACGCCTATCACCTCTATGCGCGTACAAGCACAGTTAGACTTTAGTTCCTGAAATAATTGTATTTTTTCGGGGGGGAGGAGATGGTTGGGGACACCTCTCTTGTGAGCTCTATACCCCCAGCTGTTTCGGGTGAAGTCTGTACCCCCCCTGGTCAGTATGGCGAGCACAAACATGTCACAACCACCACCTTTTCTTAATGACGTGGGAGAGCCACAGTTACCATGGAAACAATGGTTTGGACTTTTAGAGTCCTATCTTATTGCAATTAGAGGTGAACATTTTTCATCTTTGCGGAAACTACATACCTTACTTCACAACTTAGGTATTGAGGGGCGAAAAACGTATGATAACATATCAGCGGAAGCAGAGGAGGACAGTGATGATGATGGAAATGTATACCAGGCAGCAGTCAACAGATTAGAAAAACATTTTGGTAAAACAATAAATGTTGTGTTGGAAAGGCACAAGTTTTTTTCAAGGGTACAGGGGAAGAGTGAAAAAGTTAAAACCTACATCGCAGCCCTTAAAGGTCTGGCCAACACATGTGAATTTGAAACCCTACAAGACTCACTAAATAGGGACCAGTTGGTAAGGTGCACCAACATCACTAAAATACAAGAAAGGCTCCTAGTAGCTAACCCCGACCTTAAACAAGCCATAGAGATAGCGGTGGGGATTGAGCATACTGCAGATTGTATGGTTGCAATGAAAGGGGACAGGGATAAGAATGCAGATGTGCATGCCATAAGCAAACAAGAAATTACTAAGGACAACAAGAACAAAGGTCCTGGTGTTTTACCCACAGGCACCAAACTCAAATGCTATAGGTGCGGGAGCCCTACTCACTTAGCTAACTCTATGGGGTGCCAAGCTAGATCAGTTATCTGCCATAAGTGTGGTAGAAGAGGGCATTTGGCCAGGTTATGTAGAGATCACCAACCCAAACCCGTCTTGGCCATAGAGCAAGAACTTCGACAAGAGAATTAATTAATCTTTCAACTTAAAGACAAGGGAGAGCCTAATGAATTTCCGTCTTGTACCATCACCTTGAACAAAAGATAAGTTACTGTCTTTGCGGATTCATGCTCACCCTATACCTTAGTGGAAGCTGAGGCATTTACGAAGTTGTTTCCTGCATGGCAACAGAGTATGCAATCCCCAGACATACATCCAGGGGGCTATAATGGAGACCCCATACCCCTGATAGGCATGGCAACCATGAACATAGGATTCAAAGGGAGGAATACAGTGGGCAAGGTCTACATTACACAAAAAGGATCTAACCTGCTGGGATGGAAATATCAGAGGGAGCTAGGCATTAAGGGGCCTATTAGGATGGCGGACGGACCTGCGTCCGTCGCCACCCCTGAGTTGGAGAGACCGTCCGCAGGGGCAGCGGCGGTCCGTCCGGTGCAATTAGGATGTGACCGCCACCCTGGCGGTCACATCCCGTATCTTTAACTTTGCGGCGGGTGCCGCAAGGTTTAAAATGCATGTTTTACAATTACATGCACAAAGCAGCAGGCACAGCGCGGTGCCTGCCGCTTTGTGCATGTAAATGCTGGGGAGTACCATAGGTACCCCCCATGTGCACCCCCTACCCCCCGACACCCTGGGGGCCCGCAACGGGCCCCCAAACACCAAAGACCACATGCTTTTCCACGGCGGGAAAGCCGCCGTGGAAAAGCATGTTTCAATGCACATCCTAATTTGGCTGACGGTGTCTTGCAGACACCGCCACCAAATAGCCCTCCACACCACGCGGATCAGCGGCGGATGGACCTTCCGTCCGCCGCTGGTCCCACCGCAATCCCACCCCCATCCTAATCTGGCGGTGGGTGTTTTCTGTGGCCGTGGCGGTGAATCCACATCCTCCAGGCCGGCGGTGGCTTCCGCCGGCCCGGAGGATGCGGATTCACCACCATCCTAATCGGCCCCTTAGTTAGATCCTAATAGCCCTGACCAAGTCTCACTAGTAGACCAGTCTATGGGGGAACAGAGGTTTGCAATGAATTTCCTGAAGTATTCACGGACAAACTGGGCCTACTTAGGAACTATCAACACTCTATCAAACTTAAATCGAAAGCAAGACCAGTAGCCCACAAGGTTAGGCCCATACCACACATGATGCAAAGACCCATCAAAGTAGAATTGGAAAAACTTCTGTCTCAAGGGGGTCATAGAGCCCATAGAAAGCTCGCACTGGTTGGCTCCCATTGTCCTTATGACAAAAGCGGCCAGCAAGGAGATCAGGGTATGTGTGGATCCGAGGGACCTTAACAGTAACATATGGGTGGATAGGCATCCCTTGCCACGCATTCACGAAGTGCTCACCCTAATTAAGGACGCAAGCTGTTTCAGTGTGCTAGGTCTCTCATCTGATCTGCCTACCATCAGGTTGAGCTACATCCACGCTCACGTCACCTAACCTCCTTCATAACCCCGCTATGCCCTTTGGGTTGGCTTCGGCGGCGGCCGCCTTCCAAAGGATCATGCAACACGTGCTAAAAGACATTCAATGCACTATGTGCTTTCAGGATGACATCCTCATTTACGGAAAAGATCTAGAGCATCACAATTCCATCTTAAGGGAGGTGCTAACCAAATTAAGGGAGGCAGGTTTGACATTAAAGAGAGACAAGTGTCGCATTGGAGTTGGGTCTGTTGAGTACCTAGGCCATGCCATCTCCCAAGAGGGAATCAAACCAAAAATTGACCTGGAGGAGCCATTCAAGGTACAGCTGCCCCGGGGTGTGTCGAAGACCTAAAATCCTTCCTAGGGCTAGCAGAGTATTATGCCAGATTTGTAAAGAACTACGCTTGCATTGTGGAACCTTTAAGGGCATTACTCAATGCTAGAGCACCGTTTGTGTGGAATGAAGAGTGTCAACGGGCGTTCTTCACAGTGAAGGAGAATATTGCCACCGCCCCATCGTTGGGCAGATTTGACCCCACCAAACCCACTGTACTTTACACTGATGCGAGCAATAAAGGGCTGGGTGCCAGCCTCACCCAAATGGTCAACGGTAAAGAACAAGTGGTGGCATTTGCGTCTCGTGCCCTTAAAGGAGTGGAAGCTAACTACTCTGTAGTTGAGAAAGAAGCACTGGCGTGCGCATGGGCCATCAACCACTTCCGTTTCTTCTTGTGGGGTATTCCCTTCACTGTGAAAACCGACCACAAACCCCTCATGTATGCTTTCACGACTAAGGGGTCTGAGAAAACTACACCTAGGATAGCAAGGTGGATTTTGGGGTTGGAAGGGTACAATTATGATGTAAAGTACATGCCAGGTTCAAAAAAATGTAGTGGCAGATTTCCTCTCACGTTCACCTGTAAATGTTGAAGACAGCTCGTCTATTGTTGAAACTGATGGTGTGATTTTGAAGTTATCTTGTCTCAAAAAAGAAGATTGGGAAGAGTGTGTACGCAATGATGAGGAAATGAAAATTCTAATAAAACGTATTGCCCAAGGCTGGCCCAAGGACAAAAGTAAAGTTTCATCCTCGCTGAGTGGGTTCTGGGATGTATAACTAGAACTAAATATACAAGAGGGAACGGTTTGTAGAGGAGAAAAAATTGTTCCACCCGTAGCACTTAGGCAGAAGATTGTGGATCTTGCACATATTGGCCACCTGGGGTGCAGCCTCACCAAAAATAGAATAAGAATGGACTACTGGTGGCCGGGGATGGACACCTTGGCAGAGAGAACTGTTAAAGATTGTCTAGAATGTAACCGGTCAGACAAAATAAAACAAACTAGAAACCACCCCTGTCACCGGTCACGGTACCAGATAAACCATGGTCCAAACTAGCACTGGACATCATAGGGCCACTCAATCTTAAATCTTTAAAGGAACGGTTCCTGCTTGTCATGGTAGACTACCACACTAAGTGGGTGGTCTACAAAGGGGTGCACCAAATTGACACCAAAGCATTGATAAAATTCCTTAAGGATGCCTTTTGCGAGGAGGGTATTCCAGATACCTTAGGAACTGACAATGGCGTTCAGTTTACTTCAGAGAACATGATCGAATTCCTCTCTGAAATAGCCATCACCCACCTCAAGACAGCCCTATATTGTCCCCGCGCCAACAGGTTGGTGGAACACATGGATCGCACGATAAAAGAGTGTTTACAACGGGCAGAGATCTTAGGTATTTCTGCTGAGGACACATTGCAAGACACCTTGTGGGCCTATCGCAATACCCCTAATTCTGTCAACGGGGTATCCCCATTCAGTTCTCTTAAGGGCAGAACTCCTAAAACCAGACTATCCCCTTCCCTTACTAGAGAAAGCACCTGCATTGTAAAACGCTACAAGATTAGAGAACGAGTGGTCAGTTATCAGGCAAGGTATAAGTGCAGATATGACTCCAGCAAAAAGACTAGGCCCAGCATAGTCAAGGAAGGGGATTGGGTCCGTGTTGACCTCCCTAAACAACGTAGTAGAGAGGCCACAAGATTTTCAGAACCCATGGAGGTTGTCAAAGTGGGTAGGAATGTAGTTACGCTGTCTAACGGACAGACTTGGAGCATGGACAGGATAGTCCCACACAAGGACACGGGGCAATGCTACCGTAGCCGTTAGAAGATCATCAAGACTCACTACTGCGCCTACATGGGCGAAGGACTATAATCTTTATTAATTCTGCATGTAATACTGTTATGCATCTGGTGTTATGCTCATCTCCTCTACTTCTTTGTTGTTGTTTTTCATGACCCCCTCTTTCCTTCCCTATTCCCTGGTAAGGAGATGTGTTGTAATCTATACTTGGTTTGCCCCGCCCCCCCCCCCCCACTCCCCTGCTCCCCTTGGTATGTGCCAGCGTGGCATACACAAACATTCCACAGCTGACTCCAGCTGAATGGAAACTGTGATGGTGTTGAGATGAAATAAAGAAGACTCCTGTTGACTTACCTGCATGCCTCTTCTTTGTTACATATAGTATGTGGTCATCATTCATGATCATGGTGTCCAACTCAGTCTGTAGTGTACTGAGTGAGTCCAGAGTCCATATTCAAATATCCAATGGATCGCCCTGCAGTAGAAGTACAATTTTGTTATTAAACAACAAGTCTGTTTCCAGCATTAACATGAAAAAGGACACTTATACCGCAACATAGCATTTTCAAAAGTAAGTAACTAAATCAACACACGGCTGACAGTCATACCTCCACTACTACACTCATGACTAATCAACTCCACCACTACACAGACATGTAGGTCTGCTGTGGTTCTTGACTTATTTACCTTTCATGCCACTTGATTTTAAAGTAAATGCCTCGAGTTATTCCATCTATCATCTCCGATCCAACTGACTGACTGTGTGCGAAGATAGTATGGTCATCATCATGGTGTGGTACGTGTATTCCAACTCCAACTCAGTCTGCAGTGGCTCCGATTAAGTCCATATTCCATATTAAAAAATCACAACAGATATTGACCTGCACCTGTAGTAGTAGAAGTACAATTTGGTTATTAAACAACAAGAAGGGAAACATTGACTATCACTTGAGTCACTTTTAGTTGGTAGATTAATTGCTAGTAGAGTTCGACTTCATGCACAACATCAACACAAACAACAGCAAATGCTCAGAGTCAGGATCCAATGCATGCAGTCATTACCTGTCTTGCTCTTCTCTTTGGCTGTCAGATGCCTAGTTCTGACAGGTGTGTGTTTTTTTTACCGAGACAGTGGCCTCATTATTACTCCACATTCATTTTGAGTGTTAGTCGCTGTTTCAGTTTTCTTCTTATTCATCTGTGGCACTTTGTCGCAGTTGAAGTTGGTTCACATGGTCAGCGCTGTGATGGGCCGCGGCCTGAGTAGCGGTCATTGGTTAATTGAGTTTGCAGAAATGTCAGCAAGTTTCTTCAAAGAGTCTTGTCTTTCTCTGCCAAGTACCTTCTGTTCTGACAGTTATGACCTTGGGATGCCTGGCAAGGCTGTAGCCTTCTGACAGTGATGAGTTTACTTTTGGATGCCTGCCGACTGGTGAAAGCCAAGTTCTGACAGTAAAGAGTTGTGGATACCTGCGAGGCGGTAGACTTCGGGGAGTGATGAGTTTCGGCTCGGAAACAAAAGGAGGATAGCTATAGTCATGTTTCACTTCTTCTGGAGGGACTGTTAGAGGCAACATTTCTTGTACTATTCACCATCCAATGTCTGGCTTGATGGAAATGTATTTAGGGCAAGTCAGGAAGATGGAGCAGGACTCTGAGGAGTGGACTGTTAAATGCACAGAGGTGCAACTTCAATATGGAAATAAAAAGAGAAGACGGTGGTGATGGATTTGTTGTGATTTGATTTGAACCAGAAAGATAGATACACACACAAATAAAGGAAGGACGAAAGTAACAATTTGAAAGCCTAGTTGTTGTCAGGGAAGAGGAGCATCATCCTCAAACTCTGGTGGTTCGACCAGAAGTAGTTAATCTAACTCACGACATTCGTCATCTAAGTTGCTCTCCTCTTCCTGCTGTGACTCAGGTATTTTGTACTTTGGTGGTATAAAGTGCTGATTCATTTTGATCATGGTTAACCTCTCCACACTTTTGGGTGGGGGACTGGTCCTTTTCAAAGTTACAATGGCACCAGCAGCACTGAAAACATGCTCAGAAGAGACACTTGCGACAGGGGAAGCCAGATACTTTATCGCCAGTTTGCTAAGCACTGTCCATTGGCTTCTTTTCCCGTACCAATACACCAATGGGTTTCGATCCATGAAGACCTTCGATGGGACATCCAGATAGGCCTGGACCGTCCGCTCAATGCTCAGGGGTGCTCCGATGTGCTCAGCCTCTTTTGCCTTTGCATCAGCACTGGACTTACCATACCCCTGCCTAAGAAACCAATCAGTTGCCGATTGTACTGTGACTGATGATCCTGTTATTGCTGTTGTTGATGTTATTGGTAGTGTTGGTGACTGCTAGGAGGCAAACACACTGCCCTCAGGCTCTGAAGTAGAACTTGACTCTGATGCCCTGCAGTACTTGGTCTTGTCTGGGGTGGGTGGCCTCTATTTACCAGCAGTTCGTTTTCAAAGTCAATGGCTTGTTCAGCTATCAAAGTTTTGTACTTGGCAACATCCACTTCAAAAAAAGGAATTAATGTCTTACTGTTCAGAAATACTTTGTACCGTGGATGCAAAATTGTGGCAGTAATGTAATGTTGATGAGACGCAATGTTATTTTGAATCCTTGTATTTTCAGATACGCGAACGGCTACGGAGTCTGTCAAATGATATGTGCCTTGTTTGTCATCCATACCTGCGTATGTTTCAGACACCTCCTTCAGCTGTTGCTCTAGCATGTGCAAAAATGGGATAGTTTGGCCCATAGCACAATCCTCCAGTCTGACTTCACGTGTGAAGACCTCAAAAGGAAGTAGCATCTCTGTCTGGCATTTAACAAGGTCCCATTGGCCCATCTCAACGGTCATGCCTCTCACTGTAGGATCCCCTAATCTTTGTATGACATAAGCATTGAATGGTATGTACTGCTCAAACAGACGATAAAACATGTAATAAGTTGAGTTCCAACGTGTTGGCACCTCCTGGATGACTGCTTTGACTGGCATTTTATGCTCACAGTGAATGACCCTCAGCTGCTTCCGGGCTTTAAAGAATGGCTAAAATGTGTGCATATTCTACTGCAGGTGGCCAGTAAGTTGCTGACTTTGTATTCATTTTTCAGAAAATCTTGAGCAACAATGTTAATGCAGTGTGCCAAACACGGGACCCTGAAATTGTCACCATCTTTCATGGCCCTGACTACATTACTGCCATTGTCCGTGGCAACAAAACCAATGTTAAGCCCTCTTGGGCACAGCCACTCAAAGACCTTGCTGTTAAACTCACCCAGAATGTTTGCAGCAGTATAAGATTTCTCCATGGCAAACATGGCTACAGTTGCATGTTTGCGAGTGGCAAGAAAAATCTCAGCTGCGTCAACACCAGCAGATATCTGTTCTCTAACCCCCACAAAAGAGATCCAGTGAGCTGAGATGCACATGTAATCAGTGGCTTGGCAACTGGTCCACATGTCTGTTGTCAGGTGGATACTCTGAACAGCACTCTGTTTCAAGGCTTTTCCAAGCAATTCCAGCACGTCGTGATGTAGTGCTGGAACAGCAACTCTGGCAAAATAGTAGCGACTGGGAACCTGCCATTTTGGGCAGATGGCTGTCACAAATTCCAGAAAGCCCAATCCTTCAACAAAAGAAAAAGGGTGAAGGTCCAGTGGTAACATTTTAGCCAGCTTCGCATTGTACAAACGCGCTATTGGGTGGTTGCGTTCATACTGCCTCTCCGCGCTAGTCAACATGCTGATAATGGTAGGTTGCATGGTTTTCCTTCCTGTTAGGCTCAACGACGACCCACTTTTTTTCATTCCGCAACTCTTTGGTGTCTCAGGTTGACTCTTACTCTCGTGCCACTAAGATGTTGCTGAGGATGTGGGCGGTACCACTGCACTGCTGGGGACAGGGCTCCTTTATGTACCACTACCAGAGAGAATGTCTCCCTCTTCTTCCTCTCCCACCCTGATTGGATCTTCTACTCGTTTAACCCCACCAACAGCAATGGTTGCAGCTTTTATGCTGTGAAGGTGGTCCTCCCAGTTGATCAAGTGGTGTTTTTTCAGATGGATTATTTGGCCTCCGGTACCATAGTTTGTACCAAGCTTACCCCGACTAACAGAGGTATTACAAATGGAGCATATAGCAATGTTCTCCTCCTTTTCGTTAACCGTAAAGAAGTCCCAAACTGGGGAGATAAACTTTTGTCACCTGCTGGAGGTGCTACTTCCAATTCCGGATGAACTTGAGGGTGTTTGTTGAATTTGACTCTGTGCAGTACGAGTATAACTATCTACTTCAACTGAGGTGGTGATTGTGCTGGATGTAGGTCACTGCTGAGCCTTTGTTAATGCAAATATGGAAGCTGTAGGTGGTGTTGGTGTTACCAGTGCTGGTGTTATCCGTGCCACATCCCTCACAGCAATTTGGGATGTGGTAATGTCGGTCTGCATTGGGTCGGGAGTAATGCCCATGATGACTGGCTCATCATCATCCTGCTGTTGTACATCGACCTCCATAAGTTTAAGGCTTTCTGGAACCTTCCTTTTCCCTAGTCTAGTCTTGGGACGTGTCTCCCAATTAGGCTCAAGTTGTGGCTCCCAAGTGGCATCTAGATTATCAGAAGGGATGCTTGGCGAAGAACTAGATGGACTAACCCTCCTTTTCCTTCCTGGGGATGTGGAAGACAATGGATCTTCTGAATAAGTGGCTTCCTCTTCTTCCTCTGCATGAGGCTTGATTTCCTGAACTGTCTCTACTTCGGGAGGAACAACTACTAGTATTGTAGGCGGTGGTTGCGGCTGTTGTTGACCACTTATCTACTGTGTTTCCTCCTGCGTTGATTGGGTACTACTTTGAGATAGCGATAATTTTATCTCAGGCTCAGTATCACTGGTTTGTACCATTAGGCTGGCTACCTCTTCCACACTCATGTGCTTGGACCCGGGTTGGTGGGTTAGGCCCACTGATGCCGAAGTGCTGCCCCCAGCTTGCCCCCTAGACACCGCTGCTGCAAGCGTAATTTTAGTTTCCCCAAAAAAGGTATTGGGCGGAACACCAGACTTATGTGTCACTTCCTTCTTTGGTTCCTTCTTCTCAGCAACTTTCTTGGTCTTGGAGGACCTGGTACCTGCTTTCTTTGGGCCCATCTTCTTCAGATGTCAGCAGCACTCAGTGGCACAAGTTACAGAGATGTCAGGTTACATGTCACGTCGTGTACAACAGCAGGACGTCTGTCTGGCAGTACAACGGGCTATGACGACAGACACCTCCTCCTCAGTCTTTTGTGCACCTAAATGCAAAAAAGCCAGAAGAACATCAGTCAAATGTGGAATTTGTTGTGCTTAAATTACTACTAGTTTACTGTGTACATTCAGGAAGAATAAGAATAGCAAAGAACAAAAACAAAAATACAAATGTAGTGGAACCTGTTTGGCCTTAATTTGTGCATCATGTGGGATGGATGCAGCATCAGGGACCTGCAGCTGGCAATGGGGATGGAAGCAGTAAGCCAAGAGGAACAATAGAAAGACACGCATGCCTATGTGGCAAAACAGCACACTACTAACTACCACCACAAAATGGCCCCCAGCCACATGGTCACTCATCACAGGCACAAGGCCCAGAAAACAATGAACTCGAGCATGTCTATATCACTACATGGCCAGACAAAGGATGTCTGTTAAACAACACAGCTTTAATACAAAAAAGAAAATCCACATGACTAAAAAGGTTGGTAAGGTACACAACAACCACAACATCAACACATACACATGCAACAAAGGCATTTATTTAACACACACCTAAAAAAGCACATTTTACAATTCAATCCAATGCCATCCATGCCATAAATGATGTTTAAATTAAACAGACACCACAGAAACAGTTGTTTCATGCACCGATGTGTACCTATGGGCCAAATGGCTGAAAAGGCCTAACACATACCAAAAAAGAGACCCCCAAAACCACATTTTGCAATTCAATCCAATTGCATCCATGCCCTAAATGGTGTTTAAATTCAACAGACAACATAGAAACAGTAGCTTCATGCACCCATGATGAGTACCTCTGGGCTTACTGGCAGACTAGGCCACAAGCTTGGAGGCCTATGGCAAAAACACAGTGGCTGCTCCCACAAAATGGCCACCACCACATGGCCAGGCCTCCCACAACAACAAGAAAAGGAAGAGAAGACAGAAAATGCAGGCCTATGGCAAAAGCACAATGCCTGGCTGAACAAAGTGGCCGTCACCCACATGGCCAGGGCACCCACAATAACAAGAAAGGGAAGACAAAGGACAGGAACAGGAAGTTGTAGACTCTGGGAAACTTCCTACCTCTTTAAAAAAAAATAAAAAAAAGAAAAATGACTCCTTGCTCCAAAAACTACAGCCAAATGACAGCCGAGGATTTTTTGGAGCAAAATGACCAGAATCATCATTTTCGAGAAGGTTTTATGCTGCTCAAGAGATATTTTTCGCCATACTGCAAAATTCTGCTTGTTCGGCATCGCGATCTTCTCGAAAAGTCGTTGCAGCGCGCGAAAAAGATAAAAAGTGTAAGGCTGCGTTGTTGTGCAGTCCGGAGTTACCAGAAGTTCGCGAGCTGAAAGTCCAGGGTTACCTACTGCCTGAAAAGGCCTATTTATTTAACACACATCGGAAATCTGAAATACCACCCCAAAAAACACATTTTGCACTTCAATCCAATGCCATCCATGCCCTAAATGATGAGTACCTCTCGGCCTACTGGCAGACTAGGCCATAAGCTTGAAGGCCTATGGCAAAAGCACAGTGGCTGGTCCCACAAAATGGCCGCCACCACATGGCCAGGCCACCCACAATAACAAGAAACTAAAGACAGACAAAGCAGCCCTATGGCAAATGTACACTGCCTGGATGGCTCCACAATATGGCTGCTAGCCACCCACAACAAAAAGAAATGGAAGACAGACAATGCAAGCCAATGGCAAAAGCACACTGCCTGCCTTCACAAAATGGCCCCCTCCCACATGGCCAGGCCACAACAACAAGAAGAATAAGCCAAGGGGAATAAAGGAAAGACATGCAGTCCTATATAGAAAAAGCAGCACACTACTAAACTACCAGAACAAAATGGCCCCCCGCCACATGGTCACTCACAGTCACAGTCATGGAAAACAATGAACTCAAGCAGGCCTATATATGGCCAGACAAAGGAGGCCTGCTATGCTAAACAATACAGCTTTAATACAAAAATGCAAAAACAAAAATCCACAGGGATTAGAAAGGTTGGAAAGTTATACAACAAGCACACACACACATCCAACAAAGGTATTTATTTATTAACACACACCCAAAAAGTGAACTACACCCCAACCCACATTTAGCAATTCAATCCAATGCCATCCATGCCCTAAATGATGTTTAAATTCAACAGACATCACAGAAACATGCACCCATGAGTACCTCTGGGCCTACTGGCTGAAATTACAATCAAAGAAAAACAACTCGGCCCCTACTGAAACTACAGGCCACCCACAACAATAACTTTTAAAAACGATGAAAATCCCCCAAAAATGTAGGTACAAACAATGCCCCAATCAAACAAACAAGTACACCAATTATCCAACTTACTTGTAAGTCTCAAATCCAAAAGTCCTCAAATCCAGTCCAATGATATGATGCAGCAGACAGACACAAAAATGATCCTTCCAGCTCCAAATCCAAATGAAAGTGAACAGCACATGGACAAAGCACTGGGAGGAGCCTGCTGGACAGGAACAGGACGTTGGAGACTCAGGGGCACTTCCTTCCTCTTGGAAAAAAAAAGTAAGGAAAGAAAAAGGACTACTTTCACAAAAAACTACAGCCAAATCACAATCTGAGGAGGTTTTTCTGAGCAAAATGATAATTTTCGAGAAGGTTTTATGATGCTTGAAAGATATTCTTCTCCAGATTGCAATTTTTGCGTGTTCGGGATCGCGATCTTACCAACACTGCCGCCGGAAGTCAGATGGTGCGTATGAATGACGTGTTCGCACACTCTCATGGGATCATGCAGCCGGATACCAAAGCTCGTGGCGCACGCAAATGGATAGGAAATCTCATCGCCGAATGCAGAATCCCGGTAGATTTTTATCGCACGCGCGAGAACGCATATTGAGCCGTGAAGAAGAAAAACAACTACACTGCGTTGCAGATTGCGTAGTGTTCGATAACTTCGCGATCTAAGTGAACCATGAAGTTGCTGAAAATACGCAAACTCCGTGAGCGTAACGTAGTTCTTTTATTTCATGAAAAGGAAATTTTACAGTAATTTGTTTTCATGTAAATGATGTTATGCTGTTCCTCAAGAAAGGGTGAGTAACAAAGTCAATCTGAGGCTGGAGAACAACTGAGTCCTAGAGCAGTCTACAGTAAGAAATCCGTTTGTTGGATTTTAATGCCCTCACACACCCTTTCAGGTGTCATGCTTCATCATCTGGGCTGCTCCTCGTTCGGTCGGCGGTGCTATACCCAATGGGCTCACCTAAAAAGGGGCACTTTGACAGAGATCTTTTATATAATAGCCGTATTATGAAGTGCGGGTTTGGGGCCAGAGGAGTGTAGATGTGTAGGTGAATTAAAATAGAGCTAGGAGTACTGGATTGAGACTACTTTATTCTGGCGGTCTCCTACCCTAATTAAAAACAGTGAACGCCACACTCATTGGAGTGTAATGTCTCCTATTTGTGTGTCCGTTAGTGAAAGGAAAAGGTCAACATGTTTCTCGCGCTTGTGTTAACTAATTCGCAATTCTTCAGGACCATGAAAAACAGAAACTATCCACACTATCAAATTATGGATGATATAATTTTAGATCACAGCAGAAAAAAGTGTCTGATATGTCAATGTACCTGTAATGTTCTGGATCTGCCTAATCGTGTCAAGTATCCAGGCTTCAACAGTACCCGGTGGTCAACACATCAGGCTATTCTCCAATGTTTTGGAGTTTTGTTGCCCAGCGTTGCTCTGCAAGCCCTACCCACTCCACCGGGTCCGATCCAGAACATTAGGGGTCCTGGATCAGTTCTGTTGACCTTTTCATTTCACTAATGGACACACAAATAGGAGACATTACACTCCAATGAGTGTCGCGTTCACTGTTTTTATTTAGGGTAGGAGACCGCCAGAATAAAGTAGTCTCAATCCAGTACTCCTAGCTCTATTTGAACTCCCCTACACATCTACACTCCTCTGGCCCCACACCCGCACTTCATCATACGGCTGTTAGATAAAAGATCTCTGTCAAAGTGCCCTTTTTTAGGTGAGCCCGTTGGGTATTGCACCGCCGACCCAACGAGGAGCAGCCCAGATGAGGAAGCAAGACACCTGAAATGGTGTGTGAGGGCATTAAAATCCAACACATGGATTTCCAACTGTAGACTACTCTAGGACTCAGTTGTTCTCCAGCCTCAGATTGACTTTGTTACCCTTTCTTGAGTAACAGCATAGCATCATTTGCATTGATATTTTGACTGGGGCTCCTGTGTATGCTGGCCATCCCATTCCCCCTGGAGAGAAGCATGAAGACTTCATGTGTTATTTCAATACAGTATTAGTCTAATCCAGTGTCCAAAGTTGACGATTGTCCGGACACGGGATTAGACTGATGTACTACATGAACCTTGTGATTGACCCTGCCCTTCCAGCCTACCATCAATTGTGTGCTGAACCTGCCCCTCTCACCTACCCTCTATTGTCTGTGTGATGCCCCTCCCACTTACCCTCTGCTGCTTATGGCTATCTCTTCCCCTCCTGCCTTTTGTTCATTGTCACAGCAAACTGTGGTGGCATGGTGAGCAAAAAAATGATGGATTTCACCCAGATCTCTTGACTGGGAGTGAATATTATGATTTGTTCTGAATTCTGTCCATCAATTGTGTGTCTTTTGCTTATTGTTCATTGTCAGTTTAATACCCCTGTTCCTTCCCCTTTCTCTCTATTGTTTGTATGCTATGCTGTAGTGAAGGCAGGACCCTGCTTGCAACCATTGCTATGTTAGCATAGGCTTATTAGAAGTTTAAACACCATTTTACCTTTTCCCAGCTTTTGCACACGACACTACATGTAACTGTTGTTTGAAGTAAGACTGCTTGTAATTCTTCACATGAGAACAATTTGTTTTCAACATCCCTAGACTTTCATCGCAACCTTAGTCTGCACAGTGAGTACAGAGGCCTCCAAGGTTCCCATAACAATGTTAGCTGTTATTCGGGCTGATCGGCCCCGCTCTAGACACAAAATGCACACAGCTGCAGCTAACTGAAATTCTTGCGCCTTTAATATTGCACTGCATGCATGAATAGGGCACTTGGAGAAAATCCTTTTCCAGAGAGAGAGAGAGCTTTGCTGATCCTGATGTGATTCACTTCTGCTGATCTTGGAGGTACGGGGTTCCCCATTCAAGCCTAAGAGACCTTCTATTATTATAAAACCTAGTTCTTAGCAAGGGAGGGTGGTACTCAAGGCACTATAGGACCTGTTTCCACTATCATTATAACATGATTTCTCCTTTTGTGTTTTATGGCATTGTAACAATGCTGATCGTATTATTTTTAATCATACGCCTGCTTATGTTAGCAAAAATACTGCATCTTGGAGCACGTCATTAAAATAAACATTTTAAAGAAAGGCCTTGAGCGCCAAAGGTATTGCCCGCAAGCTACTTTAGGATATACATATAGATGTATGTGAATATTAAGATGTATAGGTGAACTTCTAATGTTATATGCCATTCTCCACACATTAGGTACGGGGTGTAACGATGAAAGGAGAAATTCAAAGTGCCACTAATGAGGTATGTAGTTGTAAGAATTAATATTTGGATGAATGTGTGAGCGATACCTTTGGGAGTGTGTATAAACTTAGGAATTACAAGTTTGAATGTTGCATCGTGTTGTGCAACAAATATGTCTCAGCATTGTTTTGTGTGTACTTGACACTGTTCAACCAATGCGATGCTGCAACTAGCAGCTCAGGTCAAATGAAAGGCCAAATATTCATCTACCCTGAGAACCTTAAGGTTTACATTGACATTTTAGCTGGCATCATATACATCAATGCATTCAGTGTTAGTCTTCTGTATGTATTTTGGGACTGGGTGAAGTTATGAGCGATTATTTTAGGAATGCCATTTTTTAGATATACATGAATTGCCAATGTTAGCTGGTTACACTGATGTTGTAGCCACATGTCACCACATTTCCCAGATATCAGCTGACAAGCAAGAATAGACTGTCAGAAAATATAGGTCTTGTGTGTTGTTAAAAATAAAACACAACACGTTAGAATAGCGTTGAATGCAAAATAGCAAGCAGCACTGCAAAAGATCAAAGACATTTGTCGTTTCATCTAACCATGGCTATCACTAGGAAATGGCCAGTTAAAGCAAAGGGCTAGAATTAATAGTAAATCAACCTACTATGAATATATGTTTTCTCTACAACCCTATGAAGCTTAATCATGCAACAGGAACTTGTTACCCTCAACTAAAACCTTTCTTATGTGCAGGTGGCATGGTCTTCACCCAATTAAGCATTTAATGAACTTAAGGGGTAGATCTCATTCATATTCACCCAAGACATCATTCATATTCACCAATAGTATCAAGGAGATCTTAAAAAATATAAACACTGTTTATCTATACCACACAAAACCAAAACAACACAAATCCAACATACATAAGTAGAAATATAACTTTTTAAAGGTTTACTTAATTCTGTCCATAAAACTCTATGGATGTGTTTATTTGAGTACAAAGTACCTTTGATGCGTCAAAATCTAAGGCAAAAACAGCCGCAGAGGAGGGGGGCATCAGAAAACACAAGCGAAGCATCAAATATTGAGTCCCAGGGGAATGGAGGTTTTCAGTTCTGCTGCATGTAGGAGAAGTGTTGCGTTGATTACTTACTGCAAAGAGAAGTGATGCATCGCATTTTGAAAGTGTCTTCTTACTGTAGGGAAATGCGCTGTAAACTTGCCACCCACACGCAAGGCATTGAAAATTTGGACGTGCTGGGGTTGATGCGGTAAAACAGGCATAGTGACATACTGGTAATTTTGTTGTTCTCCATTTCAAGGGCTATCTCTCTCAAAGGTTATCTTTGAAGCTGCTGTATAACCTCTTACAAGTGTAACTCCCAATGGCAAGGCGATAGAGATTTGGGGTTCTGGTGCCTGAACTCACAATTTAAAAATAAAAATACATCTTTAGTGAAGTTGGTTTTTAAATTGCATGTTTGAAAATGCCGCTTTTAAAAAGTGGGCATTTTCTTGCTTTACAATTCTGAGCTTCTACCTACCTGTGAAATCTACATCTGAGATGGGGTGACAGTTGGGCTGTTTGTGCATTCTCTCTGGACAGTTGGTCAAAGGGAGCTGAGTTGTGCTCGGCATATCCTGATGACCCACCACCAGGCTGATGGGTCTTCCTGAGCTAGAGTGGTGGAAGTAGTTGTCAATGACACCTGACTAGGGCTGTGCCTGTCCTCACGAAGAGCTGTATCCAACCCATGTAGTGTGTCTAGGTCAGGGAAAGGCAGGGTAATGTGGACTACAGAGGCTTCCCTTGGATGTTTGCCTACTTCAAAGGCAGAAACTGGTATAAGTACTGGAGCTGTGACATCATAACATAAGGACACTTCTGGACTAAGAGGACATTCTGCCAGATAGAAGAGCTTGCTGCTGTAGGAGGGAGTGACACTCTGCTTGTTGCTTTGTCGTGCTGGCCTGATGCTTGCTGCTTCTGTCCTAGGAGTGAAAGGACTGAGTTTTGATTTTTTTCTATCCTCCTTTTCAAGGTTTTCAAAGGGTTTTTTGTGTGCTTGCCTCCTGTTAAGAAGTCTCAGGGTCATGAGAAACTTCAACAACCACTGCACTGCCTGGACTCCTTTGCTGAGACCTTTGACTTTCCAAGTGGTGCCAAATCCAGGTTCTGGGTTCTTGGAAGTGGAATCTGGTAAATCGGAGAAGAAAATCCATCCATCAACTTCCAGTGCCTGTTTTTCCGACCATTTAAAAACAACATGCACCAATGGCTGAGGTATATTGACGACATCTGGCTCCTGTGGCAGGGGAGCCAGACGGAGTTGAATCATTTTCATGACTGGTTGAATTCAAGGCACAACGATATCAAATTTTCCATCGAGTCTAGCAAAACAAGGATGACTTTCCTTGATGTTGCAGTATGTCCCTATAACCAAAAATTGACAACTAGTCTTTATAAAAAAGAGACAGACAGGAACACTACACTTCACTACACAAGTTCGCATCCACAGTGTCTAAAGGAGAACATCCCTTATGGGCAGCCGTTGCGGATTAGGAGAAATCGTACAGATCTGGCAGAGTTTGAGGACCACGCAATGTCATTCTGTAAGGAAATGGAAAAGAGAGGTCACCCCAAGAAACTCCTTAAACATTCCAAAAAAAGAGCAAGGTTTACCCCTAGGGAAAATTTGTTACAGAAAAAGGAAAAGACAGAAATGGATAAACTCGTATGTGTCACAACATATGGGGCCCATACCAACAAATTTAGACAAATTATCTTAAGGAATTGGCATTTGCTTGAAAATTTGGAACATCCCTTAGCTAAACCCATTTTCGCCATGCGCAAGAATCCCAGCATTGGCCAGCAGATAATAAGAGCAGACAGCTACATCGCTAAACCAAAGAGCGACTTGATCACCAAGTGGAATTTAAAACCCATTTGTGGACACCACAAGTGTGGGAACTGCGTGGCCTGCCCTGCTACTATAGAAGGAAGTTCATTTGAACATAATGGAGTGAAATGGAGACATGAAAGTTTCACAAATTGTAAGACTAAGAACGTCATTTATGCAGTGGTATGCCCTTGCAATAAAATATATATCGGAAAGACAAGCCAACAGATTAATGTGAGAATCACACAGCATAAATCTCGAATTAGGAGAAAAGTCCTGACAGCGCCTATGGTAGAACACTTTTTAGCTGTTGAGCACAGCGAAAATGAACTGCGTTGGACAGTTCTTGCATGGATTGACCCAAAATCTACATGTATTGAGACCGCTCTACTGCGGAAAGAGGCATATTTAATTATGAAATTCGATAGCATAAACCAGGGCCTCAACTGCATGAGCGAGCTAAATAGAGTTTAGAAGTCTCATGAGCTGTAATCAAATATATGGCGCTGCTGTCAGCTTCAGGTCTTGTGTCTCTCTAATAAAGTATGAATGGGATCAATATCGATATGTTGGAAAACACAACCGACTTGTGAAATTGAAATGGTTACTTTGGGCAAACGCATTGAAATACATGACTTCAATGAACTACATCTCCCAGAAGTCATCGTGAATGCAATTTAATCATCCCCTCCCGTGACTGGTCAGAAACGCATCACGTGACACTGATGCACCATCACATGACGTGTGAATCTGCTCGGCGAGCTGCTAGCAACAATGGAGGCAGATCCCCACTTGAAAACTTGAGCCTGAAGCTTTATTGGGTGAGCAACACACATTGTGCACTTGCATCTAAGTGCTTCCAGCCAAAAACAATTTTTACAAATCCTTTACATTTTTGCCCCTGCAGCCACGAACTATATTTAAAGAGAGTGAAGGACTGTCAATTGTCACAACACTTCCTCTGCGGGTCCACTCCTTTGGGCCCCCCTCCCCGAGTAAGTAAATAACCTGCGCTCAGTTGTCACGTTTCAAATTTATATAAACAGACACCGCAAAATTGCATGTATTATTTCTCTTGCAGAAGTAAAGACCTGCAATTGCTGTCTATTGCTTACAAATCGTCTTGGCCACACAATATTGAAACCCAGGTAACCTTTTTCCCTCCTTCCCCCTATACATAGCTATCAGACAAAAGAATTACGCCCCATGAGCTAAATCATTTATAATGTACTTTATTGAAGATTGGCAACCACTGCTTGTCACGTATTGCTGATGGTCACATCAAACCGGCATAATGCAGGTATGTGACCACTAACTTGTTTAGATAGAGAAAGAATTAGGGTTTTGGGAAGCGCCTTTTTTAATAAAATCTCAAACCCTTCTCCCCCTTTTTTGTCACAAACAGTCTGTTCGTGAGAAAGACTAACCCAGCCCCGATGAGAGTGCGGCAATTGATTTAACCGGCACTCGAAACGCGTCGGCAGACAAAGGAACTCAACTCCTTGGTTAAATATTGCAAATACACCCCCTTATGTCCCTGATATTTCAGAGGAATTGATCTATCCTAAATATAAGGGTGTTAGTTGTCTAATTTATCATTTCGTGTGACAACTTTGTATTTCGTATTGTGTATATATTGATTGTTCTTTGTGACATTTCATTCGTTTGTATTGATGTTTGATTATTATGAGTTTATTTGTAATTGTATGTCAAAACACAATATTACGTTGTTCATTTTCACTGTGTAAGTACTAATGTGGTATTTCGTTTAGTTGACTACGTGTTCTTTTTGTGATCAAAGATATTAACTTAAAAAATAATGAAATAAAAGGCAGAAATTACTGCTAAGGTAAACGTATTAGTTTGCGTTCATCTTACTTCATATGAATAAGTGTTGTGAAGTCACTAGAGGCATAGGTAATTTTTTTCTTACGTTTTTCCGATGCAGCACGGCAGTGCAGTTGAAAAAGCAATGCATCACCACTTTTTCGTGGAATATTTGATGTTGTGCCTGCCATGAGGTTAAAAGATCGTCGCAACCCGAGTCCAAAGCACTGTGCCTCAGACGTCTGTGGCGCACGCTCTGACTATGATGAGGGCCCTGCTGTGCGACTGAAGAAATTGACGTATCACCTACTTTGCTGCAGTAAAATCGTCACAGCGCCTGTTCCACTACACCAACATTGACACAGCTTGCCTGGATTTTTGACACATCGTCCCTGGATGTCAAATTGTTCATGAACGTTGCCCAGCAGTAAGGAACTAAGGCTGTGTGTAGGGAGATCAACTCATCCCCTCCCCTCGCAGTAAGGAACCATTGCATTGCCTTCCCAGACAGTAAGGAATCAATGTATAACCTCCCCTGGCAGTAAGAAACCGATGCGTCCCCTTCCCTGAGCCTGTGTCCCTCTTTCATTTTGAAGCATCCTAGGTATTTTGTGCTAAAAGTGATGCAACCATAGCTTCCTATGGCCTGAACTAGTTTGAATATTTTAAAAGTGATATCTTGACTTTTGTATGTTGGATTTATGTTGTTTTGGTCTTGTTTGATTCAGATAAATATTAATTACTTTTCTAAACCAGTGTGGTGTCTTCTTGTAATGTTTTTATGGTGTTCCTGTGTGTGTATGCACAAATACTTTACACATTGTCTCTGAGACAAGCTTGACTGTTCTTGCCAAGCTACAGAGGGAGTGAGCAGGGGTTATCTAAGCTGTGTGACTCCTTTACACTGATTAGTGTGAGGGTCCCTACTTGGACAGCGTGCAAACCACTGCCAATTAGGGACCACAATTCTAACATTTATGGTCAGCGGTGAAGATAGGACTTGTGTATGTACTTTGCATACAATGATTGGTGTACACTACTCCATATCGCAGACCACTAAACAACCACATACTGTTTTTGATTTTTCTCTTCTTTTTGCAACTCCTGTGTTTTTGGTCTACAAATTATGCCTCAATCTGGAAAGCCAGCAGTTGAAGTTGCAGAGTCAGTATTTGAGCTAGAAAGGTTGGAATCCTACATAGTACCTCAACTAAAAAAAGTTTGGCAAGGAGCTCAAGTATCATATCATGGGCCACACTAAAAAGGAAGCGCTCCAAAAGGTGCTGGGGCCTGTTGGGAAGCAACAGGGGCTGGTGGGCACATAGAGCATGAGAATGATGATGTGGAGTTAGAGGAGCAGAGTCTGCAGGGGGATGTTGCAGATCATTATACGCCCGGGAGGCTGGCACCTTCCAGGGCAAGCAGCAGTGTTTCTTTCAGAGCTCTGTCCCCAGAGGAGCTGTAGGACAGACAGGAGAGCAGAAGGCATACATTTGAGCTTGAAAGGCTCAAGATGGAGTATGAAAGAGAGCTTCAAAAGGATAAATTGGCTGTAGAGGAGAGAACATTGATGCTAGCTCAAGAGGTGAGCTTAAAGGAGTTAAACTTGAAGGCCAGGTCCAGCACAGACAGTGGCAATGGTTCATCCATGCAATCTGAAAAAGTGGTGTACTGGCCAAAGCATGCAGATATGGTTTCAGGGCTATGAGGCAGAGGCCCACATGAATAGTGTCGCTGAGAAGAGTTGGGGTGGGGGCAGGGATATGGAATCCTTTCACAGTGGAGGGAAGGGACGCACTGTTAGCCTAAGGGTGCACACAGCATCTCATCTACCCTGAGATGAAGCCAGCCCTCCTTACTCGGTATGGTCTTACCCCTGAGGAGTACATGGCAATAGCGGCTGCTACCGGTCGGGGGTGATAGAGCAGGGGGGTTGAAAAAACAAGAAAATAAGACTTACCTGAAATGGCCAATGGCCGCATCTCCTACGTCCTCTACCTTCTACTTGTCCCCGGTTCCGGCCAGTAGCAGAAAGCTTCCGGACACACAGGCACCCCCGAGCAAATCACAACGCTGCAATGAAGCGTTGTGATTGATCTAAACACCGTGGTTTAGAACTTGGACGGGGACAGGGAGCCTTTGCATATTCCTCACCAGGCTGTGTAATGCAGCCTGTTGGGGAACATGCAAAGTAAGCAATGACTGTTTGCCCAGACCCAGAGGGCCATCCAAACAGTCATGCTCACTTAGGGACTGCAAACCACTCCTCCCCTCCTCTGCCCAGCCCTGACCCACCACTGACTGCAATAGGAAAAAAAATTATAACTATATTTCATTATCATTTTATTTTTCATTGTAAGAAGTGGGGCGATGCTTCTCTGCCTTAGCAAAGGAGCCGCCACTGGTACAGGGATCAGTTCAGACAGAGTAAGAAGCTTGATTGCCAGACATGGCTTGAGTGTGTGGATTCTATTTGCAGATCACTGGATGGTTGGGTGCAGGGAGTGAGGTAACAGATTAGCAGGATCTGTACAATTTGATTGGGTAGGAGCATTTGTCTGGTCTGTGTTTTGAAGAGCTGCGCTAGCACTTGATAGACAGCAAGCTGACTGTCCCAAAGATGCTTGCTTGGGAGGCGAACCGCTGGGTAAGTACCATTGTCCACAAAAAGGTGTATGGGGGAGACTATGCCAAAGGTGCACAGGGTCCCAAGCAGCAGAAGAGAGGGGACGAGGGTAAACAGAAGAAGTTCTCAAAAGGGTACAGTCTAGTTCCCAGGGTAAGGGTTCCCACCCCTCATGAGATAGGAAACCATGGTTCTCCTCTGGTAAACCTGCAGAGAGGATCCAGGAAATGTTTTGCAAGAGATCAGGAGGGTCAAACAGAAGGGGATCCCAAGTGACCCAAGTGGGCACAGCCCTACATTGGTGGGCACAGGCCGACATTGGTGGGCAGACACTGGGGTGGCCAGTTTAGAGCTTGGGAAGAAGTTGATCCAAGGTGGGTGTGTGACCCAGCCGAGATGACACTTGTCTCACTAGGCGACAGTGACATTTTTTTTCTTTTTTTCAAGGCCAACTTAGTTTATTGTTCAATTTCAAGGAAGAGCAATAGGCCGTTGGTTCCAGTACCATGGAGCAAGGTACGAGAAATGTTTGCCCCCAGTGCAACTAAGACGTATTCGGGAGACCTTTAAGAGAGCTAGTGAGTTAAATCTGAGGTTACGACCCGTTACCTGTTTAGTGAATTTCTTTTGCAGATAGTAGGGGCCTTTGCCGTTTAAGGCATTATAGGTGAGGCAGCAGATCTTGAAGTTGGATCGCTTCCTCACTGGTAACCAGTGAAGCTCTCTGAGCAAGGGGCCTGAGGGGGAACCTGCCGGGTGATTCAAAATCATTCTTGCTGCAGTTTTTTGAATCACTTGCAATTTAGCAAGCAATATCTCACCTACTTCAGCCAACAGTGAGTTTCCATAGTCCAGGCGACTAAGCAGCATGGCCTGGACCAGGGTTCTACGATGTTTGGTGGGCAGATAAGGCAAAATCTTGCGTAGGAGACGTGAGCTATAATAACTGGAACTAGTAATAGCCGCAACGTGATCTTTCATAGATAATGTCTGATCAAGCTTTAATCCAAGATTTTTCCCATATTGTTTGGGGGTGGGGGTAACTCCCAGCTGAGATGGTCACAAATCATCTGTCCAAATGTTTGATGCTTTCCCCATTAGCATAACCCCAGTTTTACTAGCGTTCAACTGAAGGCAGTTCTCCGTCATCCAGTTTGAGATGGCGAGCATACCTGCCAAAAGTCGAATTTTCGCAGCTTCTAAATTGGAACCGATTGTAAACATAAGCTGAGTATCGTCAGCATATGAAATTATCTCAAACCCTAATGGTTCTACAATTTTTGCCAGAGGGGCCATGTAAACTTTAAATAATGTTGGACTTAGGCAAGAGCCCTGGGGTACGGCCTCGTCTAAGCAAGTTTTCTGTGAAAAGTAAGGCCCTAGCATAATCATTTTACATCTATCCGATGTGAGCCGCCTCAAACTAGGAGGTCTCCCTTGACCATGTTCTTGGATACTGATGATGGGGTGAAAGAGCAGAGTGAACCTCTCAGTGAACTCCTGTTTGCCAAGGAGCAGGATGAGTCCCCTGCACTGACCCTGCAGCAGCAGAGTGACTGCTGCCAGTTGCTGGGCTACTCTGTTTTCACTCATCCCAGGAGTCACCCATTCATGCACTCATGGCATTGACACTGGGGACAGTCCACCTGTGAAGCACAAGATTTACAGGTTGACAGACAAAGTGAAGGCTAGCATCAAGGTAGAGGTGTCCAAGATGTTAGCTTTAGGAGTCATTAAGAACTCCAGCATTCCTTGGTACAGCCCAGTGGTCTTGGTTCTCAAACCTACTGTGTCCGGTCCCACACCAGAACTGTGGCTCTGCACGGACTCAATGCTGTCACTAAGACTGACATGCACCCTATCCCCAAGCTGATGAACTCATCGATCAGCTGGTAGCTGCCAAGTCCCTCAATATGTTTGATCTAACGCCTGGGTACTTGCAGATTGCCTTGACTGAGGGGGCACAGGAGAGGTCAGCATTCTAAACACTTTCAGAGGCTGGTCAACCAGGTCCTGGCTGGGCTTTAGAACTTCATTTCCACCTACCTGGACGACATTGCTGTTGTCAGCTCCAGTTGGCAGGACCACTTGTACCACCTCTGGGAAGTATAGAAGTCCCTGAAGAAGGCAGGCCACACTATCAAGGCCAGTAAGTGCCATATAGGCCAGAGCTCTATGGTGTACTTGGGGCACCAGATAGGGAGCTGCCAGGTGGCTCCCCTACTATCCAAGATTTACACCATTCTGGATTGGGCACACCCCAAGACCCAGACAGAGGCGAGATCTTTCTTAGTTCTCACTAGGTACTACTGTAGATTTGTCAAGGGATATGGCACCATTGTTACCCCTTGACAGAGCTGAGTTCAAGGAACCAGCCTCGTCAGGTGGTCTGAACTGAGGCATGCCAGACCTCTTTTGATAACCTGAGGGAGGCTATGTGCACGAGACCTGTGCTCAAGACTCCTGAGGAGTTTTTGGTGCAGGCTGATGCCTCAGAGCATGGTGTGTGAGCCTGTTTTCACAGCTGAATGCAGAGGGCCGAGATCCGATAGCGTACATTAGTAGGAGGGTACTTACCCGGGAACAGAGGTGGAGTGCTATTGGAGGGGAAGCTTTTGCTGTAGTATGGGTGCTGAAGAAGCTAAGACTATACGTGTTTGGGACTAACTTCTGAGTTCAGGCAGACCACAGGCCCCTCGGATGGTTAATGCAAATGAGGGGTGTGAACCCAAAATTGTTGAGGTGGTCCATCTGCCGACAGAGAATGAACTTTACAGTGGAACACCGGCCTGGTACAGAACACGCCAGCGCTGATGGTCTGGCTAGAATCTCCTGCCTTAGTGAAGAGAACTCCCATGAGGTTGGGTAGTTCTCACTACTTTCAGCTAGGTTAGGATGGACACATGTTAGACCTGACATTTTTGGTGTGTATTTCCCCTGTCTTTTTTGCTTCTGATCTCCTGTTTGACTGTGTGCTGAATTTAGTTTTTGATGGTTTTAGGACTCTGGGCACTACCACTGCTGTCCATTGCTAAATTGCAAATGCTTCCTGTGTAAATTGGATCTGTTATTGGTTATCCATGATTAGCATATTTGATTTACTGGTACATCCCTAGTAAAGTGCACTGTGTGTGCCAAGGGCTGTAAATCAAATGTTACTAATACGCCTGCAGCACTGGTTGTGCCACCCACGACTAGCCCAGTAACAATGTCTCAGACCTGCCTCTGCGGTGTCTGTGTGGGACATTTTACACAATGCTCTTGCATTATTTGATTTTGACACATTCTAATAGGACCCGTTTCCCTCCCCCGAACCAGAACCTCTTTGACCCCTCTGTCTCCGTAAAAGAAAACTACCAAACTTACTGTACCTATGTAGTTGATGCTCTTAACCTATTGGCCCCAGAGAAAAGACTTAAGAATAGAAAAAAGACCTCTGCCCCATGGTACAACGAGGAGCTGAAATTGCTATGTGTAGCATGTAAAAAGGCGGAGAGAAATGGGAGGAGGGCCTACTCTGAGACAGATAAAGCTAATTTGAGATTATTACAGTCTCAGTATAAGGCGTTTATCGCTAAGGCCAAAGCACATTTTCTTGCTACATCCCTATTACAAGCACCCAACAGTACTAAAGCACTCTTCAATGTTTTCAGGGTTACCTCTAGTCCTGCCTGCATAAGCAACAAGGTAGTTGCTACGCAGAAACTTTGTGACGAGATTACCTCCCATTTTGAAGGGAAAATTCTAAAAATGTTTGGGGAACTTCAGATTATGGATCATAGCAATCAGGATGAGTCTCCCAGGAAGGTGCATGAGGGACCTTGGATAGACACCTCTCTGGAATACTTTCAAACCCTACGGAAGAATCTTTTTTTCAGCTTGCCCAAAGTGTGTCCCCCGGATCTCCCCTAGACCCCCTCCCACAAAAGATTTGGAAAACTTTTGGGCAGGAAACCTTTCCCTGGCTGCGACAGATTTGCTGTCAGTACCTGGAGGTAGGAGAGGTGCCAGAGATATGGAAGCAGGCAGTGGTGACTCCCCTGTTAAAAAAACCTTCTCTGGACTCTACTACCCAGCGAATTTTAGACCCATATCCCTTCTGACCTATCCCATTAAGATGCTTGAAAAAATAGTCAGCAAAACTCTGTCTTGTTATCTGGAAGAAAATTTGTTGCTGGATAAGGACCAATTTGGGTTTCGTCCAGGACATGGTACGGAGACCGCTTTGGCCTCAGTCATGGACAACCTACGAATGCGTGCTGATAATGGGAACTCCTCGGTCCTAGTATTACTGGATATGTCAGTCGCATTCGATATGGTGAGCCATGCAGTGTTAGTGGAAAGATTAGTGAGTACAGGGGTGAAAGGACGGGCCTTGCAGTGGCTACGCTTGTTTTTGTCGGGACGACAACAGGCTGTGTCTTTGATGCCTTTTACTTCGGCCAAGTCAATAGTTCATCATGGAGTACAACAGGGCTCCGCGATCAGCCCTATACTTTTTAATATCTATTTACGCCCCCTGTCCCCCATGATTAGATCTTTTGGAATTGACCTGGTCAACTATGCGGATGACACTCAATTGGTGTTCTCCCTGGAAGCAAAACAAGCAGTATCTATGGAGACCTTCCAGGAGTGCATGTGTCAGACTGCTAGTTGGCTCAGGGAAAACACCCTACAGTTCAATGGGGGGAAAACAGAGGTGGTGTTTTGTCCGGCTACTAAAGTGTCCCGCCCCTTATTGACAGAATTTAGGCTCACCCCTGAGGATGAACCTTTGATCCCTGCCAAAACAGTGCGAAATGTGGGGGTCCTGGTGGATGGTAACCTCCAAATGGAGGCGCAGGCCAATAAAACCATCGGCGTTTGTTTATCCCTACTGAGCATGCTACGGAAGATCCTCCCGCTACTACCAAATGACTCCCGCTCTTTGGTAGTGAGGAGCATAATCCTAAGTAGACTGGATTATTGCAATTCCCCATATTTAGGAGCACAGCAATATATTCTGCAGGGGTTGCAAAGATTTCAGTCTATGGCCGCAAAGCTAGTGCTTAAGAGTCAGCGTCGGTCTTCTTCAGCCTTGGCCTTGAGTGATCTTCACTGGCTGCCTCTTAAGGAGAGAATATGTTTTAAATCTCTCTGCATTGTATATAAAGCGGCTCATGGCTTGGAACCTGTTTCTCTGCAGGCGAGATTTACCTAGTAAACCCCGGGCGACAGCTTCGCTCCTCCAGTACTAATTTGATTACGGCCATCAGATTCAAGAGATCAAGGCTGGGAGGCAGAGCCTTTGGTGTGGTGGCGGCCCGCCACTGGAACGAGCTGCCCCAGAATCTCAGACAGATCAGCACGCTGACGTGCTTCAGAAAGAGCCTGAAAACCTGGCTGTTCACTAGGAGCAAACTTTAGTTACTCTCTCGGATAGCTATTTCCACCGCTATATTGGCTTTCTTCACTCTAAGCGGCAGGATACCCGTAGGGTGACAGTTTTCTTTTCGCGCTATGTAAATATCTACTTCACTTCACTAATTGCTGATTCCCCATGATTTAATTAATTACATTTTGCCTTCTATAGTGATTTTCATTTTGAATACACATATGTGATTTTGACTTCAAGACTTTTCTTGTGGAACTTTTACTTAATAGGGCTTAGTCTAATGAAGACTAAGACAGCCCTGATCGTATGCCTCCACCCTTCTAATTGTTTAATTAGTAAGTCGACATTGACAACCCTCTCAGCAAACATAATGCTGCTATAGTGGATAGTAAGTTAGACTGGAACAATTTGTGATAAAGTCTGATAATTTTTTAATTTTTATGGAAGTTTAAGTAACAACATATATTTGTTGTTTTTTGGGAAATTTGGAGGGTTTAAGGCCTTTTATTTCCATCTTGCGTACTTTTCCAAGTAACCTTTTTCTAAACCATGAAAAATATTTATTACAAATTGTTCTTCATTCCTAATTAAGGTAACATTATATATAGGTAAAAAGGCAATTGGGATCCGATTAAGAATCATGCAGGTTTATACCTAACACTCTCCCTTTGGTATCGAAGACAGTTGAAACCACCTATTCTCTCTGCCATGGAGTGACTTGTATTTCATCGGGAAACATCCTTTACCACGCACCTTTTACAACGCGGTACCATTACCACGCAGGTTTTACAACGCATGTCGTTACAATGACTTGCGCTGGAGGGCGCTGTAGGGTAGGGAATAGTTTAATTTACTATCCAACTCCTTCCCTACTATCCAAGGGGACTGGAGTTGGAATAGTAAATTAAACTATTCACTATCCTACAGCGCCCTCCAGCGCAAGTCGTTGTTACGACTTGCGTTGTAAAACCTGCGTGGTAACGGTACGCGTTGTAAAAGCACGCGTTGTACCGTCATACATCCATTTCATCTAGACATTCTGTTTTCTTTCACTTGTTTCCTATTTTCGTAATTTATCTATAATGGCATTACTGTGCAAAATGCATTACATTATTATGAGTTTAGAAAACTCCCTAAGAAGCATATATTAGAGCACCACAGATATATAGGTCTCTAACCTATGATTTCAGCAGCAGCAATCGATTCCCCGTCAATTTTAATTCTTGTCAGAAAGTGTGCATGATTGTACTTTATTATTATTATTATTATTATTAAATCGGTTTTGTACAGCGCACGGTTACCCTGGAGCATCCCAGCGCTTTTGCCAAACAGAGTATTATTACGAGCAGAGGGGAAAAGGAGATTTAGCAAAAAAGAAAGGTTTTCAACTGTTTTCGAAAACGCAAAATGCAAGGTTCCACGCGTAGACCTAGGGGGAGGGCATTCCAAAGGGCAGCAACATTAACGGAGAATCTCCTTCCTCCTGATCGGGCCTTTTTTACTCTGGGGACGCTGAGCAGGTGTTGCTGGTCCGAGCGTAAGCTTCTGCAGGCTTTATATGGGACCACCATCTTTTGCAGGGCTGGGGGACCTTTGCCTTGTAAGATTTTGTGCGCAAGGCAAAGGGATTTGAATTTCACCCTTTCCCGTATGGGCAACCAGTGTAGCGCCCTCAGAGCTGGTTTGGCCGAACGAGACATAGGGATGTTATATAGCATTCGTGCGGCCGCGTTCTGAAGTTGTTGGAGTCTGTTCAGAGTGGCCTCAGGGGCCCCAAGGTAGATCGCGTTGCTAAAGTCCAGCCTGGACATGATCAGACCCTGGATTAGAAGTTTCCGAGATAGAGGGGGAATAAGGGGCAGTATTTTACGTACCGATCGGAGGAGGCCAAAACAGAGACCAGCTAGTTTAGAGGCCTGGGTCCTAAAGGAAAGGTCTTGTTCCAACCAAATGCCCAGGCTCTTGATCTCAGCCTTGGGTTCGGGAGGAGATCCTAAACAACTAGGCCAGGCCGAACAGGGAAGAGAGGGAGTTTTAGGACCCAACAGCATTATTTCCGTTTTAGACCCATTCAGTTTTAGTGCTGAGTCCCCCATCCAAAAATGGACTTTTGAACGGCACGCATGAAGTGTCTTTGATTCATTTATAGTGTTAGGTAAGAAGAAGGGTATCATGAGGCAATATTTGAACGGGCACCAAGTATTACTCAGTTATGTAAGGTATAACATAAAAATGGTGTATAATGGGGGCAAACGTATGGGTTTGCAATTAGGTGTGGGCAATAAGTTCCGCTACACCTGCAGAGAATACAGAGATTTGCCCATGTCACACATTACAGTAAGGTGGAGTTCTTTCAAAGTCCACCTACCATCATGTAGCACAGTTTTTTCTCACTCGTGGCTAGCCAACGTTAAGTTAGCGGATGCGAGAGAGAATTGGTGTCCCTTAGTGCGATTTTCCTGCGCTAGGATGGCACCCAGCGAGATTTTCTCAATGGGGAGTCGGGGGCAGTTGCGACTCATCATGGTGAGGAAGTTGCTCTCTCATGTAGATAAGGAGAAGGAGCACCCTCTTGCACGCAATGTGGGATAGTTTGTGATGATTTTGCAGCATGGAACAAGCTCCCGGTGGTAAAAATCAGCACGATGTGCCACTTTTGCCAACTCGCACAACTCTGTGGAATCTTGCGGAGTTCTTATGTAACTCAGCAGAATTCCACGAAGTGAAACTCACCATCAGCTTGTATATAGGAAATTAACCAAATGCTTAAATAGAACGTCATACTTCCCCAGGAATTACATTCTTTTTCAATGAATCTGAAGCATTATTTGGGGGTAAAAATCTGCTATGAGTTAAAAAAAAAATTGTTCTGGTTCATGTGGACATCTATGTATTTTAATAACACAGGTGAGTTGTGAAATCGTACATTCTGTAATGCAATATGACATGCGTCTAAACATGTTTGGGGTTGAAAGTGTGTAGGGCATGGATGGGAGTTAAGCTCTGGTACAAAGGTTGGGGGATGGCAACTAAAGTTGAAGTCAATTTCACTTTTTTATAGTTTTGTGCAATCACCAGTATTAGACTCCAGTCAGATCTTTCTCCCTTTTTACTTTAGCTTTCCAGTAAATGTCAATGTTTTTTTTCATTAAATGAATGTTTGGGTTCTCCACTTTGGCTAATGGTAAGGTGTATTTACTAGTCTCACATTGAGGGATTTCCCCTAGGGAGGTGTCCCCAACTCTACACATTGTCTTAGGGCTGTAGTTTTTGGCATCCCCAACTAAACTTAGATCATATTGACTTATATGAGATGCTGTCCAATGGAAACGGAAAGTCCAGCAGACTAATATCACCTTTATGCCATTAAGAATAGAGAGTCAGACATGTGCAGATGATAATTACCTCACAATTATTTAGGTACAAGGCTCACTGGAAACTAAGACTGACAGTACAAGGCTCACACTATAAGAAATTGCGCTATTGGTTAAGTGGGTGGAAACCCTACTCAAGCAACAATCACAATGCTTTTCAGGGAGAGCCACAAAAGACACTAAATTAGACTGTACCTAACTTTCAGGTAACTTTGCACAAAAGCAGTCAGGCTAACTTAGAGGCTCTGTGTAAAGAATGTATGTAGCACATAAACAGTAATAAAGTGGAAACAAATAAAAATAAAATTCACAAACCAATTTAGAAAAATAGGATGAATTGTAATGAATAGGATGATACCAAAACAAATTAAATCCAATCAGTAGAAAAGATCAAAGTTTTAATGGTGGGTACCTGGTCATGCCCGATTGTTGCTTAGTAAAAATGTTAAGGCTGGTAGCGATGGAGAGTAGATCAGATACATGAGGTGGATTGGGCCCAGTACTGGCTTACCTTATAACTTGGAATACATTTTAAAGAAACATTCCTGAGAGGGTAAAGTTAAGCAGAGCCGGGAAATCGGCGATGTCTGAGGAGGAGGCGTCATCATCGAGGAGCCGCTGGAGGGAGCTGCAGTTAAGATTTGTACCTCTGGACTCAACGAGGCTCAATACCTTCAATTAGAGGTTCCACTGAACAGGATTAAGCATGGGCGTAAAATCCGCTCCGCTCGCGGATTTTTCGGATTTTCGGCAAATTTGCAATCCGCGAACGCTCGCGAATTTGTCGAAAATCCGTGAATCCGCTCGCGGCGGATTTTTTGCTTGGTTGCGGTGCGCGGCGTGGTGCACGGCGTTCACTTTCCGTCATTTAGCGTTTGCCGAGTTGTTTTTCTTTGCGAGTGACACGCCATTTTAGATCTTGCTGCGTGTTCCCGCGGGAGTTTGGCGCCCGCGAATACGTAATCGCGGCTTGCCACTTTGCACAGCACACCTCGCGAGAGTTCGCAATTGCGAACACGTAGTTGCGGCGGAAAGGAACAATCTCGCACTTGCGAAATAGAGATTTTGCAATTTCGCACAAGAAAATCACCAGCAAACAGGATAAACCTTCAGAAAATTATGATTTTTATCAGAATCACTCCTCAGGTTGACATTTGCATGGCCTTTTTTTTTGCAAGGAGTCCATTTTGGGGGGGGGAGGAGGAAGGAAGTGCCCCACAGTCTCCAACTTCCTGTTCCTGTCCAGCAGGCTCCTCCCAGTGCTTTGTCCATCTCCTGGTCACTTTCATTTGGATCTGGAGCTGGAAGGATTACTTTTTGTGGGTGCTGCTGGATATTTGGATTTGAGGCCTTTTTGACTGTCTTTGGATCACTTTTGGATTAGAAATCAACTTTCACAAGTAAGTTTGTTTGGGGCATTACAGTTGCTGCAAGTAAAATTTTGGAACTTTTTCAGAACATTAAATAAATTATATTGTGGGTAGCCACAGTATCCAGTAGGACCAGGGTTGGTTAGGGGTGCATGATACAACTGTTTTGTTGAATTTAAACACCATTGAGGCCATGGATGGGCTGGGATTGTGCTGATTTTTGTCCTTTTTTTGGGCCTGCTGGTGGGGCCCTTTGCCCAGGGGTGGTGAGTGTCGCATGGGCCTAGTCTTTCTGTGGGGTGTCTTCTTGAATTTAAACATAATTGAGGCCATGGATGGGCTGGGATTGTGCTTTTTTTTATTGTTTTTTGTCGTTTTTGGGGGGCTGCTGGTGTGGCCTTTTGCCCAGGGGTGGTGGTGCATGGACTGAGTGTGCCTGTGGTGTGGTCTCACTCTCTTTAATGTAAACATCATGGATGGCATTGGATTGTGGTGATTTCTGGCTGTTGTTCTGTTTTTTGGGGGTGTACTGTTGATGTGGACTGGCCATGTGGGTGGTGGTGGTGGCCATCTTGAGTGCTGGCTGGTACAGGCAACATGTGCTTGGGGTGTAAGGGGCCATTTTGAGGAGAGGCAGTGTCTGAGGCCTGCACTTATTTTGCCTACTTTTCATCCATTATGCCCAGGGGTAGTGAGTGTTGCATGGGCCTAGTGTTTCTGAGGGGTGTCTTCTTGAATTTAAACACCATTGAGGCCATGGATGGGCTGGGATTGTGCTGATTTTATTGTTTTTTGTCGTTTTTTTGGGCCTGCTGGTAGGGCCCTTTGCCCAGGGGTGGTGAGTGTTGCATGGGCCTAGTCTTTCTGTGGGGTGTCTTCTTGAATTTAAACATAATTGAGGCCATGGATGGGCTGGGATTGTGCTTATTTTATTGTTTTTTGTCGTTTTTGGGGGGCTGCTGGTGTGGCCTTTTGCCCAGGGGTGGTGGTGCATGGACTGAGTGTGCCTGTGGTGTGGTCTCACTCTCTTTAATGTAAACATCAAGGATGGCATTGGATTGTGGTGATTTCTGGCTGTTTTTCTGTTTTTTGGGGGTGTACTGTTGATGTGGACTGGCCATGTGGGTGGTGGTGGTGGCCATGTTGAGTGCTGGGTGGTACAGGCAACATGTGCTTGGGGTGTAAGGGGCCATTTTGAAGAGAGGCAGTGTCTGAGGCATGCACTTATTTTGCCTACTTTTCATCCATTATGCCCAGGGGTAGTGAGTGTTGCATGGGCCTAGTGTTTCTGAGGGGTGTCTTCTTGAATTTAAACACCATTGAGGCCATGGATGGGCTGGGATTGTGCTGATTTTATTGTTTTTTGTCGTTTTTTTGGGCCTGCTGGTGGGGCCCTTTGCCCAGGGGTGGTGAGTGTTGCATGGGCCTAGTCTTTCTGTGGGGTGTCTTCTTGAATTTAAACATAATTGAGGCCATGGATGGGCTGGGATTGTGCTTATTTTATTGTTTTTTGTCGTTTTTGGGGGGCTGCTGGTGTGACCTTTTGCCCAGGGGTGGTGGTGCATGGACTGAGTGTGCCTGTGGTGTGGTCTCACTCTCTTTAATGTAAACATCATGGATGGCATTGGATTGTGGTGATTTCTGGCTGTTTTTCTGTTTTTTGGGGGTGTACTGTTGATGTGGACTGGCCATGTGGGTGGTGGTGGTGGCCATCTTGAGTGCTGGCTGGTACAGGCAACATGTGCTTGGGGTGTAAGGGGCCATTTTGAAGAGAGGCAGTGTCTGAGGCATGCACTTATTTTGCCTACTTTTCATCCATTATGCCCAGGGGTAGTGAGTGTAGCATGGGCCTAGTGTTTCTGAGGGGTGTCTTCTTGAATTTAAACACCATTGAGGCCATGGATGGGCTGGGATTGTGCTGATTTTATTGTTTTTTGTCGTTTTTTTGGGCCTGCTGGTGGGGCCCTTTGCCCAGGGGTGGTGAGTGTTGCATGGGCCTAGTCTTTCTGTGGGGTGTCTTCTTGAATTTAAACATAATTGAGGCCATGGATGGGCTGGGATTGTGCTTATTTTATTGTTTTTTGTCGTTTTTGGGGGGCTGCTGGTGTGGCCTTTTGCCCAGGGGTGGTGGTGCATGGACTGAGTGTGCCTGTGGTGTGGTCTCACTCTCTTTAATGTAAACATCATGGATGGCATTGGATTGTGGTGATTTCTGGCTGTTTTTCTGTTTTTTGGGGGTGTACTGTTGATGTGGACTGGCCATGTGGGTGGTGGTGGTGGCCATCTTGAGTGCTGGCTGGTACAGGCAACATGTGCTTGGGGTGTAAGGGGCCATTTTGAAGAGAGGCAGTGTCTGAGGCATGCACTTATTTTGCCTACTTTTCATCCATTATGCCCAGGGGTAGTGAGTGTTGCATACTTGCATGTCCCTAGTCTTTCTGTGGGGTGTCTTCAATGTAAACATCATGGATGGCATGGGATTGTGCTCATTTTTCTGTGTTTTGTCGATTTTTTGGGGTGTATAACTGAACTGATGTTCCTCTGTCTTCCATTGCTTTTAGGTGCACAAGAAGACTCAAGAGAACCACCAGTGCCAGGAAGAAGTCCTGCAGCGGTGTGTGTGTGCAGCATAACGTCACGCGAAGTCACGTCTGGACACAGAACCCTCTGCAACTCGTGCAACTGCTGCCTGCTGACCTGCTCTGAAGAAGATGGCCCCAAAAAAAGTAACCCGTAGCTCCTCTAGCAAGAAAGGTGCCAGTAAGGAGCAGAAGAAGCAAGTTACCAAGGACACTGGTGTGCCGCCCGCCCCTTTTTTTGGGAGTAAAAAAAAAAGTATGCCTGCAGCAGCAGCAGCGGGATCTGCTGGGGACCAAGCTGGCAGCAGCACCCCCGCTCCATTGGGCTCAGTGCCACCACCACGCCAACTTAAGTCCAAGCCCTTGAGTGCTGCAGAGGCAGCCAGTATAGTTCTTCAATCACCATCGACCAGTGATGTTGGCTCATCGCAAGAAAGCAGCAGCAATGTCCCTCAATCAACACAGGTTGTTGTAGCTCATCTGACGAGTGTTGAACAACCACAGCCGCAACAACAATCACATGTGCAAGTACAAGCCCAAGTACATGTGGAAGGAGAGGCAGCGCAAGGAGATGCGCAAGCAGAGGTGCATGGAGGGTCACAAGTGCCCACAATAGTTGTTCCTCCCGAAGTAGGGGCACATCAGGAAATCGACAATCAAGGCGAGGTATCATTTGAGGAAGCCACTCCTCCTGATGATCCTTCATTGTCTTCCACACCCCTAGCAAGGAAGAGATCAAGGGTGGTGTCTACATCCTCTTCAAGCACACCTCCTTCTGATGATACGGATCAAACTTGGGAACCAGCACCACAGCCGTCTGAGAGTGAGGCACACCATGATCCAACAAAGGTAGTTAAGCGTAAAAGGAAGCTTGTCCAAAGTCTCAGAGTTATGGAGTGTGATGAGGCTCAACAAGAAGTGGCGGATACTGCTGCTGATGAAGACTCTGCCAACGACGACCCAGTCATCATAAAGGTCACTGCAGCCCCAGCGGGCATGCAGCAAACAGACATTTTGACCCTAGCCCGAAGAGCTGCTGAGCGTGATGATGATGATGATGATGTTGTCGATGAGGAGGCAGTGGAAACACCACAATCATTGGAGTTAAGTAGTACACCAACTCGTCCCGCTTCCATATTTCTTTCTGGCAAGAAGAGACCTCCGTCAACCTCGACCTTAATTAGTGGCGGTGAAAGTGCAAAACGTACAAAAGTTGGGCAATCCAGATCCTCCACTTCATCTGGCATTAGCTTCATGACCACCACCACCAGTATCGCCGCCTCCTCCAGGTCCCACAGACACTTCAAGTCCCCAGTTTGGGACTTCTTTACTGTTTGTCCCAAAAATCCAAAGTTTGCCATTTGTACCCTTTGTAAGCTTGCAGTTAGTCGTGGTAAGTCAGGTACCAACTATGGTACCGGCGGCCAGAGAGGTCATCTTGAGAGAAAGCACACTGTCAAATGGTTTGCGCACCTAGATGCGATCAAGAAAGGCCAAATTCAAGGAAACGTTGATGTTTCATCTGATGATGACGAGCAGGAAGAAGACGTGTCAAACACTTCCCTTACACCCAGTACCCCTGTCAGCAGCACACCCAATGTGAGGCACACTAAGAGTGTTGGAGCGAGTGAGACACCAACGCACAAAAGTTCACCAGCGAGCAAAATTGGGTCAACGAAGTCATTATCAGCCCGTAAATGCTTGGTCCAGGGCAACATTAGAACAATGCTTACTTCAGACGTGCCATATGAACGCAACCACCCACTGACGCGTCTGTATAACACTAAGCTGGCTAAAATGCTAGCTGTGGACCTTCTACCTTTTTCTTTTGTAGAAGCGGTAGGTTTTCTTGAATTAGTGGCAACGCTCTGCCCTAAATGGAAGGTTCCGAGCCGGTTCTATTTTGCCAGAGTTGCGGTTCCAGCACTACATGAAGATGTGCTGGAGGCGATTGGGGCAGCTTTGCAGAAGAGTGCTGTTCACACAATACATCTGACAACAGACATGTGGACCAGTGGCGCAGGCGCTGATTACATGTGCATCACTGCACACTGGGTCTCTTTTTCAGGTGTTAAAGCAAAGCTAAACGCAGGTGTTGACCCGGACAAAGTTTTCAAAGCTGCTCGGAAACATGCAACACTAGCCATGTTTGGCTTGGAGAAAATTCACACAGCAGAAAACCTTTTGGAAGAGTTTAACAAAAAGGTCTTGCAAATTCTATCCCCCCTAAAACGCAAGATTGGTTATGTTTCCACGGATAATGGCGCCAATGTAGTTAAGGCCATGTTGAAGGGTGACCATTTTAGAGTGCCGTGTTTGGCGCACTGTATCAACCTGGTAGTTCAAAAATTCTTGAGTGATAAACAGAGTCCAGCGTTCGAGGTAATGGCCACCTGCCGCAAAATGTGCAACCATTTCAGCCATTCTTTTAAGGCCCGGAAGCATCTGCGGAGACTGCTACTTCAACGTGGAATGCCAGTGAAAGCACTCATCCAGGAGGTGGCAACACGTTGGAACTCAACCTTCTACATGCTTGAGCGTCTGTATGAGCAGTATACGGTACTCGATCACTATTTCTTCACAGAGGCTACATCTCAGAAGGAGGACATGCGGATGGGTGCGGCGCAATGGGACATAGTTAAAAGCCTGACAGACATGCTTCGTCCTTTTGAGTTCTTCACACGTGCAGTCAGCCAGGAGGACTGTAGTTTGGGAAAAGCTATCCCATTGTTGTGCATGCTGGAGCACCAACTGATGGCGGTGTCTTCTGAGTTTGAAAAAGATGAAAAAAAAAAGACCATTTTATTTTGTCTGAGAAATTATTAGAGCGCCTACGTGGTGATGAACGTCTTAAAATGATCAACTCAGAACAGCATTACATTTGTGCTACTATTCTGGATCCACGCTACAAAAAGGCGCTGGCAGGCGAAGCATTCTTTCCTTTTGCTGATGCAGATGTTCAAAAGTACAAAAATTGGTTAGCCTGGTCAGCCAAGAGGTTTGAAAAAGAACGGCAGGTTATTGAAGGAGAAGCCAGTACATCAGCATCAGCATCAGCAGGCCATCCCCAGTCACAAGAATCCACTTCTGCACCTGTGGCTGGGGCACAAGTGACCTCTCAGCCGTTAAAGACACCGGCAACTGGATCATCTGCACCACACACAACAAAAACAGTGGCTGCTGTAGAGGATTGGCTAAGTTTGCTTGGGTATGGTTCTCGAAAAAATGTCACAGCCACAGCAAAAAGTAAGCAAAGTGGAGGAACCGTTGATGACCTTGAGTCGATGGTGCAGGACTATCTGAATGACTCAACAGAGGTCTTTCTTAATGATGAGCCATTGCAGTATTGGCATGGCAAAAAACAATTGTGGCCACAGCTCTTCAACCTGGCTATAAACTATTTGTCTTGCCCACTCGCAAGTGTGTCTTCTGAACGTGTTTTCAGTGCTGCTGGTGGCATTGTAACTCCCAAACGGAGCCGCCTCTCGCCCAAAAATGTGGAGCGGCTGACAATGATCAAGATGAATCAGCACCTCATACCACCAGATTACAAAGTACGAGAAAGCACGCCGCATGAAGACGAGGAGGACGGCAACGTAGATGAGGGGATTTGTTCTCTGTTCGGTGGCACTGACCTCATCCAGCCTGAATTCGCAGAGTATGATGACGAAATCTTGTTCTTATTCCCTGACACCGAGCCCTGAAAATGAGACAATCAATCAAGAACTTTCTTTTTCGTCCTTATTCACTTTTATTCCTGTGTGCTTTGTGTCTCTCTTTCTTTGTTTTGCACAGTTAATTTAATTCAAACTTTAATCACCTAATCCCAAAAACAAGACCATCATCAGAACTGTCTTCACTTGTTTGCTTATTGATTTGAAGGTGCCGCAGTCTACATTCCTCAGGTTCACAAGTTCTGAAGAACATGCTCCTCTATCCTCCTCCTCCAGACTGCGATTTCCCTCAAAGCAGAGTGCTGGATTACGCCCAATGAAGAAAGACTCTGCACTTGTGGGGGTGTTGTACTTTTTTGCGGGTGAGTTGACGGATTTGGGCCCATTGCTGTGAAGCTCTAATAATTCTGAGGTGCTCTTTGGCGGGGTTCCGGGTGTTTGTGGGTAATTTTTGGTGTCTGGGAGCACTGCTCCCAGAAGGCCGAGAGATATTGTAAGTATGAGATTTAGCTTTTTCGCTGTTTGGGGGTGTTGTCGGGTGGTTTTTTCCGGGTGGGTTGGCGGGTCTTGCCTGGGGCATTCCTGGGAAGGTCTAATACCGGATAGAAGTGTTTTGGACAAAATCCTGAAGGAACAGCCTTTTTTTTGCTATTTCTTCTGTCATCTTGCTCAATGTAGCGTTTTGGGGGCTTCCTGCTGTTCGTGGGTGGGTTGCGGCCGGGGTCTCTGTCGAAGCACTGCTGCGACAATCTAATCTTGATTGCATTTGCTTTTCAGGAAATCCGTGGTGGAAAACAGGAGTTATGATGATTGATGATGATGATGACCTAGCTGCACAGCGCCGCGTTTGGACCGAAGGCCGAGAGATATTGTAAGTATGAGATTTAGCTTTTTCGCTGTTTGGGGGTGTTGTCGGGTGGTTTTTTCCGGGTGGGTTGGCGGGTCTTGCCTGGGGCATTCCTCTAATACCGGATAGAAGTGTTTTGGACAAAATCCTGAAGGAAACACCAGTTTTGGCACTTTTTGTAAGTTAGGGTTCGTTAGGGTTAGCCCTAGCAGCAGGATTGCATGTGTTTCGGGGGGTTCTATTGCAACGCAGTTCTGGTGTTGTAGAGCACTGTTGGAGCGATGCTGGCTATGGATACTTTTGCTTGCTTGCAAGTGGTTTGAATACAATCCACGGTCTGTATTTGGGCCTACTGTTACTTTCAAAGTACGTTTTGTAACCATTTTTCTGCTAGGCATCGTTTTTGGAGATCTGATTGGGGTTCTTCTACATTTTTGCGACTGGCTTTAGTAAGGGTCTTGGTGGGAGCATTGCTGGGAAGGTCAAATTTTGTTCTAAAACACAGTTTACAGTACACCTACCTTGAGGGGAAAGATCCGCTATAATATTTTGGCCATACTTATTTATCCTTAAAAAGGTGACTCAGACAGAGCACGCAATTTCAAAAATATTGTACTGTCTATTAGGGAAATCAAAGTGTCACATTTTGAACCACACAGCGTACATACCTTTTATTTATTTATCAGTGGTATTGTAATAGCACTTCCTGTTTTCCGTTCAATAATTACAGGCCGGGTTTCAGTCAACATCCGCCAGGCAGGCAGTGGACAGGGTGTCTTCTGTCAGTGGTCACCAACATTGATGGACGAAGCGTCAGCTGGAATGGAGGAGTGCCGCCAATAAGAGGAATTGTTTGCTGCATGCAACTTACTTACCAAATTCAAGGACAACTCCAACAACATACGCAATACAGATACAGTATCCATTGTTTTATTCTATGAGTGTGACTGCATGTGCTTAGCTTTACTTTGTAACCAAAGATTGTCTTTATCTTCAATTATTGTTTGTCCATGCTCTGCTTTTTTTTTCTTCTCTCAACAAAACCTACCCAAAAAGAAACCCCCATTCCCATCCATTTTACAAACCCTAACCCTCTTCCCCCGGGCTGTGTTGTTTTGCTTGATGTCTGACTAAAATGACATCAATAATTCCACACACTTGCTGGGGAGGATAAGGTCATAGCAACAGGCTGGTGAAGGAATACGAGGATATCTTCTAGACTTACTCAGCTTCAGTACTATATCTTCTAGTAGTAGTAGCCAATGTCAAATAAATTCAACGCAAGTACTAGTTATACTTGCAAGCAAATACTTTACCATTTGTTAGGCTACATTATGGCACTGTTCTGTCTGTCACCTGCTATATTCTCGATCGTACCGTAACCGTTGTAATGCTACAGTAAGGACAAACAAGGTTTCGTTTTCTTTTTTTCCATAGGCATGCAACTGCCACTGTGTCACACCACTAGTACCACCGCAATGAGGAAATGTCACCCGCCCAGGATTGACAACGTTAATCCCCATTTCACGTGGAGCCAGCCCTGGGCCTAGCCCTAATTTCTAACACAAATTACAAGTAAGATAAGCGTTTGGTGGGAGGTAGTATAATGGAGTATTATTTCGGAGTAGACAAGAGATTGACGGTTGTACTACTAAAGTCCTACGACTGTTCAGGAAAACAAAGTTACTGTTACACCCCCGCCCCCCACCCACCAGACTGAAAAGCAGTAAAAAACAGGTATGGTCAGATAAAGTTTAAAAATATATTTATGTAGCCCTAACAAAATAATCTCCCTCACCCACCCTAACCCCAACGATTGTCTTTGAAACGTCCCAAAACGATCCCAACTCCCAAATCCCACCCCCCAAAAGTCTATAAAAAAAGGGCAAGGGACACTCCACTACTGGAGGGTGCTGGTGCTGGTGCATTTTGCGGCATGGGCATCATACTCCTTGCGGAGGGTGGCAAGCTCGGAGCGGAGGCCCTTAACCAAGTTCTTATACTTCAGGACCTCCTGCTCCAGGTTGGACATTCGGACTCGTAGGCGGCGTTGGCGTTCCTTGCAGCTCCTGTGGGGGGCAGCTGGTATTTCTGTTGCTTGGCGGTGGCGGTTGTCTTTGGTAGCCCGGCTCGGTCCCGCTGGCTTAGTCACGGAGGAGGATGCAGTGGTCACAGTCGAGGATGTTGTTGTTGCCCCGCTCGACTGCGTGTCCTCCTCCTCCTCCAGGGCCACCAGCCGCCGATATTCGGCGAAAGTGGCCTCCAGCCTCCGTTGCCGGGCCATTCTAGCCTGCTCCCTCCGTGTTGTTGATTTGGAAGGAGCAACTATATGAAGAAAGAAAGACATAGTCTGTAACCAATGCTCCTTAGCATTAATAACACAAAGTGATTGAGCCGAAAGTTGGGTCACAGTACAAGTAGCAAATTGAAAGCACAGTACATAACTATTGAGGACAGTATCTATGTAACCTCCCACTTCTGCATCCTTGCTCTAACATTAGTGGTAGTTTAATGAACAAATTCTACGACCACTATGGACTTCCATTACAGTCGACTATGACATTACACCAGTCTTATTCTTCTTCTTCTCTCTTGTTTAGGGAAATTGGTACGTTATCTTATGCAAGCCGGCAGAATGACATGGACAGCACAGTGAACTTGCACCCGAGAAAAAAAGTTGCACACCATGATGAGTGAGACAGACTTGCGTTACTGTACCGGTCCAGTACATGCAGGTGGTGAAGCTATTACTTTTCTATTACGGGTGGCACTGAGAATACTCTGTTACAAGGGCTACTGCTTAATTAATTTACCTTTCACCCTACAGTGCAAATGAGTACTAGAAAAGGAAAATGAAGAAGCTAACTAATTTGATTATCTATCACTTCACATGGGACGTATTTGATGACATATGGGATGACCCTAGGTGCTTTGCTTAATATTGAGTGAACAGTGATACACCCACACATGAATGACGTACTACAAGTAAACTAAAGTTATTAAGAGAGGTACGGAGTGTCCACCGTAATAACCAGATATATGCTGTGATTGCAGACGCAATACAAAGTACTGCTACTATTCATGGTAGTATTGGACACATTTACAATTTCTTTTCCTTGCCTTCCCTGCACTGGAACGGACGTGCGGGTGCGGTGGTACATGCTCTTCAAGGTAACACTTACTTCACCTGGCGACCATCTACTCTCTCTAGATACACATGTGCTATCTAAGAGTCAGAGAATACCATGCTCCAGGCATCCATTCAGTCAAAGTATACGCACACATACAGTTTCTGTTTCACCCACCCAGGCTGCTGTCCTTCCACCCATCCTTGCTTCATCATTGACCCAGCCATGCACCATACCATATTCTTTCCTTCCCAGCCACCTCGGGGGCCAAGCAAACACATATCGTTCTTCTTTGCCAGCCATCATACAAGTTCGCGTCCCACTTACTTACACCCTTCTTTCGCTTTTCGTTCATCCCATCCATCACGTTCGTCTAAGAACTTATTGGGATTCTTCTCACCAAAAACTTCACAGCTAAGTCAAAGTACATTTCGAGGAGGCTACTACCTGGTTGATTTGTAATACACCCATGCAGAAAGCACACTATGCAGTCTTCAATCTCAATAAGTAAGGAATATATAGCTTACCTGTTTCCGCCACCACCGTTTGAACCCCCACAGGACCGTCCGCCGGCTCTTGCACCGCCTCCTCCCCAGAGTCCGCCGAGTCCTCGCCCAACACAGCCACCTCCGCGCTGGCCCCGTCACCAGATGTTACACCTACAAAGTACATTTAAGAATGTTAGAATACACCACTCACTACTATATAATATTTGGTCTAGGAGAAATGTTAAAAAAACTGAATACAATGTAATAATTTGTGACTGTCTACTCCAAAGTAAAAATGTCCCATTTTCCAGGGAAGGCTGTTGTCTTGCTGCACTTTTATGCACAACTGATGAATGCTTGCTTTTGATTTTTAACACGCGCCACTTTTTCTCCTAACAGACAGAAGCTTGACTCCTAAGAACACGACCAGGATCAAGTTCAAACCAGGTGAGAGCTCGGCTCGACCACAAGAAATGTGTCCAATTAATCGTCAGCACTAACCACTTTTCCGTTTTCAGTTAAATAGTTTTATGACAAAGTAGATTTTAATAAATGTGTTTACTTTTAATAAAGCTTTTAAACTTAAATAGACTCTGTGGTTTTTGTTCCTCCAGACTAGAGTGGATGAGCTAAAGGTTTTGGAATTTTTGCAAGCATGAGTGCCTCTGACACTTCTTGACTGTGCTGTGACTCCGTACTCTCTTGTCCTGCGTACGATAATCTAGAGATCATTGGGGATCAATAATCGGTGACTTCGGGAGCTGAATGACTCTGCCACACTATCTAGTCAGTAAGGAGACAGTGCATAGAGCTATTGCTGAATAGAATGGGAGTCCAATGGAATTGCCAAATGTCCAATCTTAGTTAGCTACACAGACAGACTAATAAGAATAGTCTAGTAATACCACAGGGAGTCATATTCGAGGCAGGATAAGAATTTATATCCAGTCTACAAGAAGATCAAAGACGATTTAGAAAAAATCGAATGAGGAACGCTAGGAAAAAATAGGTACTCTTTATTAAAATGTAAACTTACTGGGGCCAGCAAAGGAGCCCTCGCCTGCCCGATCCTGGCCTGCATCCTCAGCACCCTCCTCCTGTGTCCTCTTGCCCTTGGGGGGAGCTGATGTACAACATGAAAGAAAGAAAAACCAGAAAACATGGATGAGATTTTTCAACCAAATCAAACATTTCAAAAGAACAATAACAAAATATTTTGGAGAAATAGCAAATAGATAGACAACTATTCCACGGGATCTATCTCATGTGGTATACTACGTTATTCGTATTGCCTGATTTGCGGAACGTTGACTTAGAAAGTTCCTATGTAACTCAATAAACAGACTACTAAAGAGGTTTGCCTAGGCCTGGCACTGCAGGCAGCAGTCCGCAGCACGCGAAGTGACAGACAAAGTCCATCCTTCTTGCAGATCAGTGAATACTCAAACTATCAATCCACCCACCACCGCCACTATTTCTTCTTATAGCCATGTGTCTAAAGGAAGGACTGGACTTCAGTCTGTTGGGGCTGATTTAGAAGTCCCTTGCGGCTCATTTTCCTCCATTGTTGCGTGCCTTTTGTGACGCAGCGGCAGAACAAAAGACCCGCCATGGTGTTGGTGCGGCCTTTATATTAAAAAAGAACACATATGGGCATATGGGCGATGCATCACGTTGTAAAGCCCTGCGCCATCAGGGGGCGTTCCGGCGCAGGGAGGGCGTACCTGCGCAGGAACGAATCCTAAAAGTGGCTGAGGGAAATCTACAAGATGTCAATCAGTCACTTTTAGGACAATGATGCATGACTCAAACCCTGCGCGCTTGAAGCCGACGTACGGCTTGATGCAGCATTGGGGAGATAGGGTACCCCAGAGCATTGCTGGAGCTGCGCCATCGTTGGCACGCAACTCCAGCAATGCGCTGCCTTTACGGCACAGATGCGTAAGGCTTCTGTGACGTTTTGGGCCAATGGGTGGTGGTGGCATGGCACACAATTACTGCCGCATCCCTGCTACTTTGCAGGGATGCGCCGGTAATTGAAAATATGACCCTTACTGTCTAGCATTACGCAGTTCTTATCTTTACACTACACTCATACATAATTTCTCAGGCCAATGAAATGCTTCTGAACACAACATACAAAACAAAGAAGCATAGTAGCAAGCAAGGCTACTGAGAAGGAGAGCAGTGCACCTGAAATGCATAGAAGATTTTGAAATATAATTTACCTCAATGTAATCGGCAGCATTATTGCTCTTGGTAAAGAACAAAGATTTGCAAATAACAGAGCCGGATAAAACAGAGTAGTAAATGAATAGCTACTACTACTCACCAAGCCCGGGGACCTCTACGCCGAGCGCGTCCAGCAAGTCCCGTTCCCGGTCCATGACATCGGTCCAGCGGTGGGTGGCCTGGTTATATGTGCGCCGGACCCCAGAGAGCTTATACATGGCCCGGCACACCTTCTCCCACCGCTTGCGGCGCTCCCGGATGCCATAGCCAGTCGCGATCTTGCCGCCTCCCAGGATCGTCTTGGGGAGGCGGCGCTGGACGTGGAAGATGAGTGCCGCCACTTCCTCCGCGCTGAAGATCTCCCGCGGGACCACTTGCTCCCCCCTCAAACGCCCGCACGGGAGCCGGGCACGGGGTGCGGGACCCTTCCCCTTCTCAGGGTGCTTCCCGGCTCCCTTTACCATGGTCTGGGCAGAAATACAGTTAACTGATAAACAAGAAATAGAATAGTGAAGAAGAAAAGAAAAGAGTTTAAAAAAGTAGTTTAAAAGTAACTAAAAGCAGCAGAAAACACAAAAATATAGAGCTAGAAAAATAGAGGGATAGATAATAAGTAAAATTAGATCAAATAAACTTCAAACAAGCAAAGGATGGCAGAGATTGAGAGAGGATAGAGAAAGCATGCCCAGAACCATAGCAATGAATGAGAAACAAGATGGCCGCGCCCGTTCACGACCGCGTGGGTAAGTTCGCGCGAGATTTTCCTCGCGAGCACGCGCGAAATTGTACTAGCGAGCAGCACACTTTGCGAGATTACACATAGCGGCCGGAAACGGAATTACGTCACGCAAACAAGATGGCCGCGCCCGTGTACGACCGATAGGGTAACTTGGCAAATGTATAGCTAGAAGCGCCTCGCGAACACGCGCAAGATCACGCGAACATACACGTCGCAAAAAAAACAATTTTGTATTCGCACGTATTCGCGGCTTCCGAAATCGATCTTGCACGGATTCGCGCCCCAAAAAACGCGCGAAATTGCAGAAAAAACGATTTTAGCTAAACTGAAAGCAATGAGCAGGTGCAAAAGTTCAAACTTAACATTAGTAACATTCAAGGTAGTGCTTCCTGAGGGGCCCCTCCAGAGTTTGCAACTATTCTATGACCCTGCTATGACCCAAACAGCAGGCTCATAGAATAGCTACAAGTAGACCATAAAGGTCCTGTGAAAAAAAATTTCACTGCAACAAAAAGCAAATTACAGATAAGGAAGGAAGCAGGTGCCAGCCAGACTGGAAGTTTCAAAATTACTGACACATTAATGACCCACAAATTAATTGATGGCAGTTGAAGAAGGGCAGGTGTGCTTGCTTTTTTCAACCACCATAATCTACAGTGATAAATAAACCTAATGGGTGGCAGTGAGGATGTACCAGAGGGTGGCATGGGTGTCCCAGAGGGTGGCAGTGGTGAAACAGAGGGTGCTGTGAACCTGTGATGATAAACCAGACGTAGAAACAACATAGTCGCGGCCGTTGCGAGCCGAAAAGTAAGTTCGCAATTGCGAACTTGTCCCAAAATCGGCGCGAACGCGCGCCAACACAAAAAACGGGAAAATCCGCAAATCCGCTAGAGTTCGCGTATCTTCGCGGATTGCGAATCCGTAAATCCGCAATTTCGCGTACGCGAGATCCGCTAGATCCGCCCATGCTTAAACAGGATTTGGTGCTGGGGAGAACATAGTGGGAGCTCCTGTGGAGTCAGGCCTACTAGCGATGCACCCTGGGTGGATCGGTGAGCAGGTAGGTACCGTTCCTCGGTCGGTTCTCAGGACACTTTTTAGTGAACATTTTTATTAAAAATTGGGTTTCTGGTTGGCAGAGACGAAATTCATTGAGCTGGACCACAGGGTCCACCTCAAAATCCAGATGCTGCTTCACCAGACAGAGACAGGATTTTAGGAAAAAATTTAAATGCCAGTCAGGAAAAATTGAAAAGGATTCAAATTTGTAAAGATATGTAGAAGTAGCATACACTAAATCACAGTATGGCACGGCACAAACACAAGTCCTATCTTCAGCGCTGATCCTCAAAGTTAGAAATTGGTTTTCTTGTTGGCAGAGGTATTCACACTGTCCATGCAGGAACCACAATCCATGTCAGATACACACCATAAATTAACCTGTGCGCACCCTCTGGTAGCTTGACGCAGAGGAGGCAGGCTTAACTTAAGAGGCAATGTCTAAAATATTTGCACAACACTACAAACAGTAACACAGTGAAAGCACCACAAAAAGCTCTAAATCATTTTAGAAAAATAGATAAATAAAACATGACCAAAATACAATGAGTAGAATTAGAGATAGTACTTTTTAAAGATTATGTGTGAAAATAGCACCTATGGGGGTTATCTGGTCGAGTTGGACCAGGGCAAAGTCAAGAGTTCAGGCTGATGGCGATTGATAGTTGGCCCGATACAGGAGCCATGCAAGGCCTGCTGCACAAAATACATTGATCCTGGTCGCAACAGCAAGTTGCGAGGTGCAGCCGAGTGATGTATCGATATAGATCCCATAGTTGAGGTGATGTGCGGATTCTTTTACCGCAACAGCGCTTCCAAAGACATTGTGCCAAAAGGAGTAGGTTCTGAAGATGACGCACCAGAATTCTCCACGCAGTTGAGGGGATGCGTTGAACTTCCCGCGCTGCAGTGGTGGCGATGCAGTAGCTACGATGCGTCGGTTCCTTAGGTGAAGTGGTGGTTCTGAGTGCAATTTGCCGATTCTGCTATCTCAACAGTGTTGATGCATCTGTTCGACTAGAGCAGGCACTTGGGACCACATCCAATGGACCAGGCAAAAAGGCCGGTGGTGCGACTTTGAAATCCCAGAAAGAGGAGGCAAGCCAAAAAGCCCTTTGAGATCACTCTGGGTTCAAACAGAGTCCAGTTCTTCCTCAGCAGAGGCAGATGTTAGCAGGCAGCAGGTCAGCACAGCAGAAAAGCAGTTCTTCTAGAGCAGCAGAGTGACAATCCTTGTAACAGCACAGGAGTCCTTCTTCCTGACAGGGTTTCTTTACAGGTGCAGAAGTGTCTGATTTGTGGAGTCAGAGACCCCGTACTTATACCCAGTCGTGCCTTTAAATTGGAGGTAACTTCAAAAAGGTACTTTGAAGTGCACAGAGGTCCTACCTTCTCAATCCTGGCTCTGGACTCACTACAGGGAGGTATGCAACCTGTTGTGTGGGGACAGGCCATGGCCCATTCAGGTGTGTCAGCTCCTCCCTCTCATCTTGCCCTTGTCTATAGGGAATGTACAAAGTCCAACTGTCATCCACCCCAGCCATGTTTTGGAGACAGGCTGCAGGCACAAAGAGTTTTAAGAGCAGATAAATGCAATCTGTTTAAAAGTAGAATTTCTAAAATAGTAATGTTAAAACCAACTTTGCCAGCAAAGAGGATTCATCATTATTATTCTAATGATATTGAACATGATAGGGATACTTCTACCCAGTCAGGAATTACAACTTAAAATGGTAATAAGGAACTCCCAATGTTAACCTATGAGAGGTTTCAGACTCACAGTAGTGAAAAAAATTGAATATACGTGTTTTTTCACTGCCAGAACATGTACAATTTAAATGTAAATGTCCTACCTTTTACTTAGACTGTATTCTTCCCTATCGGCCACCTAAAGCCTACATTAGGGGTGACATATGTAATAAAGGGAGAGTTTAAGGCTTAGCAAGGGGTTTTAAATGGCAAGTCAACATGGCAGTATAAACTGCACACACAGGCTCTGTAGAGGCAGGCCTGACACATGTTTAAAGGGATACAATAAGTGCTGCAGCCCACTAGTAGCATTTAATTCACAGGCCCTAGGCACATGTAGTGCACTTTACTAGGGATTTATAGGTAAATTAACTATGCCAAATGTGGATAAGCCAGTTTTACCAAATTTTAGGGAGAAAGCACATGCACTTCAGCCCTAGTTAGCATTGGTAAAATGCCTTGAGTCCTAAGCTAAAAAAACTAGGTCATCAAAAGAGAAGGAGAAAAGAAATGTTTGGGTTGATCCTTGAGAGAGGGACATTTTCCAAAATGTTTTCTAAGGCCTAACTTTTAGGGTTTGAAAGGAGCATCACCTTCACCTCCACAACCAAGGGCCCTGGAATAGAGAGGTACGACTTTGGGGGGTTTACAGGGTTCATGGTCTCTGGAGCTTGCTATGTCACTGTAGCTCACAGAGGGGGCCATACCATTAGCCCTCGGAGTCACTCTGGTAGGCATGGGCTCAAGCAGTCCTCTGGAGAGTAAGGCAAGCCTCAAGCAACATAGCAGTCCTCTGGTAGCATCACAGCACTCATATGAGGTACAAGTGGGCTTCTAGAAGCAGGGCAGTCCTCTGGGGGTTAAAGGCTGTCTTTCTAAAGTGTTCCATACGTCCAGAGGTCTAGAGAAGTGTTGATCTTCGGTCCAATATTTATGCATTGTGCCAGCCTTTGAAGAAGGGGAATTGTGAGAAGTTGGCCTGGTATATATCCAATAATTAAAGTGGCACCCTGTACCAGTCTAAACAACCCTTATGGTGATTTACGAGGTCAAAGATAACCTTAGAAATCTATCCAAGTGGTAGCTGTGGAGAGCAGCCTTCAGGCTAAGTCTTGAAGGAATGTTAAGCAGCTTGTTTTACCAGAATACAACTTTATTGTTTTGGTTAAATGAATGGAGAACCAAACAGTAGTTATAAAAATATTTAATTATTATTATAACACACTCTAAATACTTCACAGTATCTGCTACACGAAGATAAACACAAAGCACCCAATACTGTAGCACAGAAACAATTGTAAGTAGCAGTAATACACAGTGGGCTCCAAACCATATACTAAAATAGTGGTATAAGAACTATGACTCAAGTCTAGACAGTGTCTAGAGGATGTAGAATTGCTGGGATCCCAAGGAACCACCCAAGGTGAGTAAGGAGTAACCCCGCGTAGGACGGGTGCAGTGTGAGAACATGACCGCGTGCTATGTATAATTAAATGGGAGAGTCACTGCTGCGGTTTTAAAGTTTAAGGATCCTTCTGAGTGGATTACAAGGATGCCATTTGGATCATAGGAGGTTGGAGAGCCACCCCACCTGTGCATACCATAGTACCAGAGTTACCTATCCCAGGTAAGCCAGGTGCATAGGGATAAGTGGTGTCAGAAGCCGCTGTTGATCTTACTGGAGGACTTCAAGAAAATGCCACTGCAGGAAAGAAGAAAAGTGTCTGTTGGAATACAAAGGTGTATTCTTGTTGAAGAAGGTTATAAGCTGTTTTGTAACGCGCTCAATTACTACCGGAGTATCCTGGTGCAGTATACCGCTGGGGAACCCGTCCTGGCTTTCCCTGTGGGATGGTCCCTACTGGGAGTCCCCAAGGTAAAGCCAGGCATCCCCAGCGTTGATGGGGCCGTTGTGGAGATCAGGCAAGCTAATGCCCAGAGTTGCCGAGTGGGACCCCTGGTTAGAGTAGGCACCGAGGCGAGAATTATCGAGTCCGCTGACCCTGGTCCACGACCCTGCCGCGTCGGGAATTGAACCCTGGTCCCAGGCCGACTCCTGCTTCCGGGTCTGCCGCCTCCAACCAGTGAGCCACACCACTCCAGAGTACCTGAAAACAGAGGGGACAGAGTCTATGTCATTCAGGAGTGACCAGGGGCTCGGTAAACAACTGCCCACCGATCTCAGGTACTTCAGGTGCGTTGAGGGGGTTCTTGACTCTGCAGCCACCGGGACCAGGAGACATTGATGACAACCAGGAGCTGGATACAAGATGTCCCACAAAGGATGTCAAGTGCGGTCGATATCTGTCTGGAGCACAAACAAGCCTTGGCGGCGGCAACTCACGAAGATGGTCAAGAGGAGGTACGGTTCGGACCACCAAGGCCCAGGAGACTCATCAACCACAGGGGAGTCTGGGCAAGCCTGGAGCAACCAGGGGAGCCCAAGAAAAAAAGTATTGACCCTCAAGAGGACCCACAGGCTAGAGGCACAGGAGGCACGAAGGGACCTAGAGCATAATTACAAAGCCACAGCCACAGAGCACTTGGTGCGAGGATGCCAAAAGTTATTTGGTGGAAATGGTCCAAGAGGTTGGGGCTACTCGGAGCCCAGTGCACTTGTTTTGGGAACACCAACAAGCATATGCACTTGCAAAAGTACTCGGTGCACAGGGGTCCGTGTATTGCAGCCCACATGAGGGGCTGGTACTGGGAAGACCAGGGACCCCACGAAGCTCACTTCAAAAGGCTGGAATCATACCTCCCACACCAGTTACCAGTGTGGAGGTATGATTCCAAGGTGTTTGATACCAAACACAACATGTTTTGTTGCAGCTGTTTTCGAGATAGCATTTTACGCGAGCATATAATGCACCTCTACCTATATGTCTGGCTGCGTCACCGATAACCTAGTAGAATGGTGTCCGAAGGATGCAGGGATGTTCTTCTCATGTAGGGGCACCCTCTCACATAAAACCCAGCACCCTGCCTTCAGGATTGTCAAGGCCTGCCAGGGGGGTGTAAACCTATATCTTTCATAAGTGTTGCAAGCATCAGCTTACACAGGCTGCAATGACAGACCTGTAGTTCCATTTTGCATGCCCTCTCATGGGTGGCATAATACATGATGCAGCCCATGAGAGTCCTCTTTGGTACCTATGCCCTGGGTACATGTGTACCATATACTAGGGACTGACAAGGGTACCCCAGTATCCAATCTGGAGTGTACCTAGTACATAATTTAACAGTGTAAGGGAGAAAGCAGATAGGCTGGGTCCTAATTAGCGGGATCCCAGCCAGACTAGTCAAAAACAGTATTACATCAGCAAAAACATCTGGTTCTGGAACATTCCTTCCATCCCCTGTCAAGACTCAAAGAAGTCTATGGTAACAAAAGACTAGTGTAAGGATTCTTTATGTGTGCAGTACCCAAGCCCCTTTGAAGTGCAAGTGGGTCAGGGAATAGTTCCACCCCCACACACCCAACCACAATGGTCCATCCAGCCAACACCTAAGCCCTTCATCTGGGAGGAATACACACAGCCTAACAGCAGAGTCATATGACCCAGGACATTGGCAGAATGCATCAAATGGTTAGGATAAGAAAGTTCCAACTTTCCAAACGTATCTTTTTCAGAATTGTGACTTAGAATTCAACTTTACCATAAAGAGGATGTTATATTACAATTCATTTGAGATCAAAATTACATTTTTACCTATTCCGAATCAAATGTTAGCACCTATTAAATGTAATATGGCAACCCACGATTTTCCTATGGGTGTGGTCGGCATTACAGTAGTAAAAGAACACATTTAGGAGTTTTTTACTTGCAGGACATGTAACACTTAAAAACCCATGACCTACTTTTTAAATAAAATGCATCCTAGTCTCTGGACTGTTTAAGGCCTACCTTAGAAGTGACTTACATAGAATAAAAAGGAAGGTTTAGGCCTGGCAAAATTTGTATTTTGCCAGGTGAATTGGAAGTTTAAAGGTGCACACCAGTCTGCAATAGCAGGCCTAAGACATGTTTTAAAGTGCTACTTTAGTGAGTGCCACAGTTGGTACGGCAGGTCCACTAATGGCATTTAATTTACAGGCCATGAGTAGATATAGTTCAATAAATTAGGCACTGTAAGCAGATTAAATGTGCCAATCAGGTGTATGCCTATTTTGCAATGTTTTAATGAGAGAGCACGAACAGTTTAGCACTGGTTAGTAGATCAAAAGTGCTCGGATTCCGAGTGCCAACAAAAACAAATTTCAGAAAACAGGAGTAAAGGCAGAAAATGTTTGGGGAAGACCACATCAAGCATGTCAGGTCTAACACCCACCCTGCCTAAAAATGAACCCAGACTTATAGGAAATAACCAACTATTAGAGCCACAATACAGGAAATAAGCCCACCCACCAGACCGTGGGAAGAATTTTAATTGACACAATATTGCAAGGAATAAGGTTGGCGTGTCCCCTCAACTTTGAAGAAACTGTCCCAGTTTTAATTATTCTGGGACACTCCTGTGACATGAGTGAAAAATTCCACACATACCATGCAGAAATAATGGCGCCATTTAAAACCACAGGTTGCATGGGGCTTGTTTACTTGCACAACTAACCAGACAACTTCTGTTTGTTGAGTTCCTAGTAGACACTAGAAGAACATCACAAACTCCAAGACAGCAGGAATGTCAGAAGTGACAATGGAATCTCTCATGAGAGAACTGTCTGCCATAGTCTGCCAATGTGTCAGCGGGAATCCAAGAACGGAAAAATCTAGGTGCAAATCCAGACTGTGGTGAAGACTAGAGGTAGGCGTAATTTGTGTAATGCTGTGTAGCAGAATCAGGAACAATTGCCTAAAATGTTGTCAAGATTCCTCGGAGTCATGCAAGAAGATTAATTCTGCATTTAGCCTTATTTTTGCAAAAATGCCACTTCATGTCCAAAATGGACTGAAGGAAGAAATTTGCACTAAGAAATAGTGCTAAATGACCTAGAAAATGAATAGCAAGGCAGCAGCTGCTCACTCCTGCTAAACGTAGAATTGGAGTAGAATTTTCCCCAACTCACTCCAGGGATTTAGTACTAGTTTTGAAGTGGAAATATACCATCTCACATCCAAACTAAATGCAAGCATGTATTTTGAGCTAGTAAAAATGCACTAATGCAGAATTTCTTTCTCGCATGATTTTGAGTAATCTCTCTGAATTTGTAAGTAATTGCTCATGATTATGCTTGCTAAATATGCTCTAGAATTAGGATTTTATCCTCCAAATTACTCTTAATTACGCATTTGGCCCTAATCAGATTATTATCAATAATTCCATGCCAAAGTGTAACTCAGAATTACTGAAAACAGTTTGATTACTCCAGGACAATTTAAATTATTCCAAGTCCTAGTGTCCCAGAAAAGTCAGAAAAAAAACTGCCATGGCAGTCTAGATGAAGTTATCCCATGTATACTGGGAATATAATTCTCCTCTGAAATTCCAAGAATTTCATTGGGACCGATTCACAGAACTAATCTGAGACAAAATCCTAAACTTACTACTTTTGGTATTCACAGAAGGCATTTAGTAGTAGTAAAGTTAGGACTACTAACTTTACTACTACTAACTTGAGGCAAAGTCCTAAACATACTCCTTTTGGTTTTCACAGAAGGCATTTAGTAATAGTAAAGTTAGGACTACTAACTTTACTACTACTAACTTGAGACACAGTCCTACACTTACTACTTTTGGGATTCACAGAAGGCATTTAATAGTAGTAAAGTTAGTAGTCCTAACTCTACTACTACTAAATGCCTTCTGTGAATACCAAAAGTAGTAAATTTAGGATTTTGTCTCAGATTAGTTCTGTAAATCGGCCCCTTTGTGTCGGACGCGTTGCTCCCAGCTTGATAGCAGACCCTGCCTATAATTCAATGCATCCTACATCATCAGCATACCAGAAAGATACTACATGCGGCCAAACTAAAGAAAGGCCCTTTGAGTTGGCCGGCTATTCAATCAGCATTGCTGCTGACTATTCAACTGAGACCAGTGTCAGGAAAAAGACATTCCTAGCCCTTCAACCATGTTGTCACTGAAGCAAAATCAAATTTGGTATAATAGATCCAGCCTCTATAATTAATATTCAAAGACAACAGTATAGGGTAAACTGGATGACCTGGAAAATTTCAACCCACCCTAGACACGTCAGACATGGGTGTGACTTCGTCAGAAAAGGCTACCTCTCCATAAAGCATAGATCATCACCAGGGTATCATTGTACAACCAAACGGGATAGCGTGAAGGATTCATGATAGAGATAGCCTGAATCAAATAGTTGAGAAACTGAGCTCTGTGAAAAACAAATTGAAATCCCCACTGATATTTGCAATGAAAAAACAAGCAGGAGAGAACTTAGGGCCTCATTAGGATGTTGGTGGGACAGCCAACAATAGGCCGTTGGTGGCGGTACCACCGCCATCCAGGCCATCAGTCCTAATGCTACATTACTATGCAGTTGGTTGGATCACTGTGGTCGGGGGGGGGTTTGGGGGAAACGCCTTAACGGGATCAAGCAAATTAATACTGGACAGTCCAGAAAGGGTCGTATAAAGGTTGAAACCCCGAAAGTCTCGGGCCCTTGCACAAACTGACGTGCTTAAGATAAAATATAAGGTACGAATATAACGAAATTTTGATCACCTCACTTTATGTAATTTGTATATTGACTCTCCCTTGCTAAGACATATGAGAAATTACACCATAAAAACATTCTAATATCATTAAAGATCTGTTTCATTCGATCCAATAATTCATTTTAGGACACACAAGGCAGAGCGACAAATGAAATTTCGACATATTACCAATGCAATAAAATAATCATAATTATTCTTGATGGAAAGACTTGGAAGAAAGTTATGGAACTTACATTTGATATAAATATTCATAATGTACCTTATTATAAAATAAGATATCACTCAGCAGACCTCAGAATAAGCTTTAATTATTTTTTTAAGAAAGCTTTATTATATTTATTCATCACAATAAAATCATGACAATAATTACACATCGCAGGTGATTATCCCAAAAATACCAGCACATTCCTTTCCAGGATAGGACGTGTCCACAGCTGAAACCTTGCATTAATGTAACATATTATTGTGTCCGGACATAAACATCATCTTCTCAAGGAAATATATCATAACAGTTAGCTCTTAACAGCCCCTCCTCCCCACAGGGTGGCATGAAGGAAACTCCCCACCATACCATGTACCATAAGTCGGACTAAGTCTCGCAATTGTGGTGTGTCTACTACATTCTCGGACGTCGGGTGCCCCCAAACAGAACTACCAGCTCTGAGACAACGTGGTCAGCTTGATTTCCCATCTCTTGCGAGGTGAGGACCCCTCTCATGGGAACTTCTGTGATCATGATATACCAGGACATCACGTCATCTTCCAACTTTTCATCCCTCCTAACTGCCTCATGCGGATTAGCTCCACTGTGGCCCATTCCCGTAAGTCTTTGGCCCAACTCTCCACAGTTGGGGGCACAAGCTCATCCACCTGGTTGCAATTCTCCATTTGGCTAGTACCACCCCCACTGGAGAAATGTCTGTCTAAGTTTTTTTCCTTTAAGTCTAGGGAGGAGTCCCAAAAGTATCTCCTTAACTGAGTGAGGCAGCGTCCACCCAGTAACCTTTTTTGAGTGCCGAACCCCAGAATAGCACCAATTCCGGACAGTCCCAATTCATATGTGAGAAATTGGCATCTGTATAACCACATTTGAGGCAGTGGGCAGGGCAGTCCGGGTATATTTTGCGCAGTACTTGAGGATTCAGGTAGGTTTGATGGACAATGTTGAATTGGGTGAGTTTAAATCTGGCGTTGGAGCTGATTTGCTTAACCCCCTCATCTACCCTCTTCCATTCCGAGTCTGTTAAAGGTTCATCTGCTATCGTATCTCATTTAGCGTGTACTGGGAGGGGGTCAGCAGTAATGTCCCCTCTAAGTGCCCTATAAATGTGGGAAACTAGCCTACGCCCCCCACCAATGCAAGAGAGCCTGTAGAGTAGCAGATATGGGCCGGTCCTGTGGGAACATCGGCCACAGTTTGCGGGCCACTGCTGAGATTTTCGCATATTGGAGGTACTGTATCCTACCCAACTCAAACACTGATTCTGCTCCTTCACTGGTGAGGAACTGCTGGCCATTGTACAAAGCCCCCATCATGCGGCAGCTTCCCTCCGTCCATTTGGTAATGGACATGTTATGACGTATACGTTTGAACGGTATCACCACCCACAGCAGGGCATCCGGGGAATAGACGCCCGTTTCACCACGGTTTTGATTGCAGCTTCCCAGGTTGTGGCCACATGCCGAACAATGTATGGTAGTCGTTCGGGCACCCTCAATCCCAGCATGAGGAGATCAGGGAGAGGAGTCACCCAGTGAGTTCCCTCCAGTAACCGCATCTCCCAGTTGTCGTTTTCGTCCAGCCAGTGTATTGTATGTTTAAGCTGTGTCGCCATATCAAAGAGGCACAGGAGAGGGACCTCCACCCCCCTTGTTCCCATGTCCTCTGAAGTATATCTAATTTCACCCTTTTCCTTTTGGTCCCCCATAACAGTCCCACCAGTAGGCTGCCTATTTATTGGAAATACTCCTGTGGTATGCAGTAGAGGGATTTTTGCATGACATACAGACAGCACAGAAGGATCACAATTTTTATTAAGGCAACCCGGCCCTTATGTCTCGCCAGAACCCAATCTATTTCTGGATGCCCTCCACACACCTCCCCAGAGTGCGCTCCTGATAGGCAGCCTGTGTGTTTACTAGCCTGGTCCCTTAGTAACGTACTTCATCCCTAACCCATCGCATTCCCACCAGGAGTAACACACCTTCCTCCTTGTCCACCGGGTGTCCCATGGGAAAGAGTTTAGATTTCCCCAGATTGAGGCACAGTCCCGCTATCAGGATGCCGAAGGTACCCCAGTATATCTTCAGCTTACATTGACCTTACATGGGTCGCAGTTCCTAGCTGAATCCCCCATTGCTCCATCCTGTTTCTGATGACGATTGCCAGGGGCTCTATCGCGAGGGCGAATAGGAGTGCCAACAGGGGGCAACCCTGTCATGTACCCTTCTAGAACTGGAAGCTGTCTGACACCTGATTTTGGAGGCGGACCGAGCTGTCGGTCTAGTGTGGAGCAGTTTCAGCCATGCCATATACTTTTCCCCTAACCCTATCTTACTAAGCACCATCCACATGTAGTCCCTTTCAACAGAGTTCAAGGCTTGTTGGATATCTAGGAGACACAGAGCCCAACCCTCCTCTCTCAGGCTTGGTACAAGCCATATATGCATGAGTCTACGTAGGGTATGTGTGGGTTTTCGACCTGGGATAAACCCAGACTGGTCCGGGTGGACCAGTCGGGGTGCATATGGCAGGAGACGTGCCGCCTGCATGCCACTTAGTATTTTCTCTTCAATATTCAGGGGGAGATGGGCCTATAAGAGCCAGGAGAGAGGGGATCTCTTTCCGGCTTAAGGATCATGGACACAAGTGCTTCAATCATGGTGTTAGGAAGTACCCCTCGGGCCAAGACTTTGTTAAACACCTCCAGGAGGTGATCCACTAGCTGTGGAGCGAATGTTTTTATAAAACTCCACTGGGAGTCCATCGCTCCCGGGGCACTTCTCTGATTTCAGCTTCCTAATCGATGCTAGTACTTCCTCCTTAGAAATTGCCGCTCCTAGGGTCTCGGCTTCATCTTCCCCAGGGTGGGAAGCGCTATGCCATCAAGAAAGTCCTGCAGTGCGACAGCCTAGCCTGGGTGTCAGTCGAGAATGTTTGCAGTAAGTGAGTCGTGAATTCTTTTAGAATCCTGTCTTGCATGTGCACCACGTTCCCCATACTGTTGCGAAGCTGCAATACAGGTATGCGTTCTTTCTCTGTCCTATGTAATCCAGCTAAGAGCGCTCCTGATCTATCCCCCTGCCATTTGTAGCCTCAGCATGTAAGTGGTATACCTGTGTTACTCTAATCGGGACCAACCCTCTAGCAACTCTCTTCGTACCCGCGTCCATTCGGCCGTATCAGCCGGAGTCCTGTACAGAGTGTCATCCAGGTTCTTTAGCTGCTTTTCTAAGGAGTCGATGTCTGAGAAAAAAGCTTTACCATCTCACAATGCTTCTCATGGACAGATATTTTTTTTTTTACTTTTGTTAGAGAGCGGTTGCAAATTGTTCAGGAATTCACAAAACACTGTAGACTAGGGGGCCATATTACCGAAGTGCCCTAGGTTTGCAACCGGCGATAGTGGTGGTGCACATAAAGCTGCAGCGCTATCATCAGAAGGCATTTCCTCATTTGCATGGTGTTGTGGCCAAGGGAGGGCATCCCTTTGCCTCTGCATCTGTGCCGTATTATATGTGCGGATGCCCCAGCAAAGAATTTGTCAGGCGGAGCACTGACAGGGAGCCACCTAAAAGGTTTCGCACCATTAGTGCGTCCCTGATGACATCCGTCTAGTGGGAAGAAAGGGGGTCCGATGGACCCCCATACATCACCTTGCAGGCGGATTCAGTCTCTCACAGCATCCATCTCTAAGGGGATCTCTAATCCATCTTTAAAGTGCAGGTGGGTTGCCGCCTGCACAAACAAACATGGAGCAGATTTTAAACAGCTACTCTGTATTTCTCTTGAATGCACTGCCCACAGGGTAGTGCAAGTCCGCATCTGCTTAAAAGTGTGCTGTGGCACAAACAGAAAAAGTGCACCCTACCTCTAAAAGGGCCCCAGATGTACATAGGTTAATGTTAGCGATTTCCAAGTGCTGTTCTTTTGCAAATTTGATGATCCTACTACAGCCTAGATAACAGCTGAAGCCAGTTTAAGGGGTTGACAGATGCAGTGGAGGCTTATGCAATGTTATCACTCTGCTACTATATCTTGAAATGCAGGACCCCTTGCAAAGCTGTACAAAGAAATCACAAGGTTTAAAAGTAGCATTTGTGAGCAGCTTAATGACCTCACATTGAAGATGTCACTATATCCATGCTCTTCTCAGTGTTCTGTAACCCAGAAGAAGTGAGGTATTCCTTGAAGGACAGAATTGGAGGCAAGGATGTCCAGAAAAGAAGCAGAGAGCAGTGTGAGTGCAACAAAGCGCAAATTAAAATTTAGTGAAAAGGAGCTGATGGGGGCCCACATGTGTGTGGATTCTCATTTCTGGCCCAGACCGGCGTTTCTCTGCTTCTCAGTTCTCCCACGGCCCCCAGGGTACAGGCACTTCGCTCACCAGGGGATATCCCTCTCCGTCAGACAGGCAGTCCAGACCAGCCTTTTTTGGGCCTCCCGGACCAGGAGCGGGGGTTCTATAGGGGTTGCCCCTATAGAACCCCCGCTCTCACCTCGTCTGGTCAGGGGTCCTGAGGCGCCCCTCTTTTCTCGCCTACTCGCTGTTCCTCGAGGTCACCGCCACCAACCGAGTAGGGTTGCATATTGGCCCAGGCAGATCCACAGCCAGACGTGCCAGCAATCCGGCCTCTCTACAGCTGCCCCGCGGCCCTGGTGATTCATGATGTGGCAGACCCTCCCGGGTAGTCGGGGGGGTATCCATCTACCAGTGTCCAGCAACACCATAGGAATCCACCAGCGCCGGGTTCCTTGCTTTCCAGACAGGGAGGGCCCTGTCCTCACACACCCTCAGCAGTTCTCATCTCTTTTGGCCTCACGGCGCCTCGGGCCGAATGTCTTGCTGCACTGCACGCGTCGGTCCCGCTTGTCCTCCAAATTATGTCCGGTCAGGATCTGACCTCCGCCGGGGTCGCAGAGTTGATGCTCCACTCTGGCAGGGTCCGATGGGTCCCCAGGCCCAGCGTAGCAGTCTGGCCACACCTCAGATAACAAGATGGTGCAGGTGTTGTGTAATATGTGGTATTCCCATGGTAGCCCCTCTTCAAGACCGGTGCTCTGTTTCTGTGATAGCGGGGTACCCCACTGTCGCAGTCGCTCCAATGGCCGCAGGAGGTCTCTCGGGTCCCAGGAGACCAATTTCCGTATCCACATGTGCTAGTATTCCTCAGGTTACTTGCTTATATCAGGTTGCCACGTGGAGCTCTTTCAGAGCACATCTACGCAGCCAAGATCGCAGGCCATGCCCCGAATAAACTTTAAGCTTAAAAAACAAATAAAAGATAGGAGATTTAGCTAATGCTTTGGAATCGGTGGGGTAAAGGGTTGTGATTCCTATCATCCGCACAGATGATGTACACATGCAAATAATAATATTCTATTGAAATGATATGAAGAAATAATGTAATTGATATATGTAATGGAGTATTTTTATAGTTATGTGGTCAATAATATATATTCAGTCTGGCAAAAGAAGATTAGTCTGCCAAAAATAGGCTATTAATTGTGTGTACATAATACATGATTGTTTATTCCCCCAAACTATGTTTCACTATTTGTGAAGTATAGGAATTTTGAATAATTTTTATAGGAAACATTTTTTTGTATTAAAAAAATGATTTGTATATGTATTCTGTAGCACTGAAGAAGTCCAGGAGGATGAAACACGTTGGCTACTGTTTTTGAGGAGACTTTAGAAGAAAATATGAATAAAGAACTTTCCTTAAACTATACTCATTGTAGTCTTTGAATTTCATATAACTTGTGTGCAGACTTATATAGTACTTGAAATAAAACTGTTAAAAAGTTTTTGTGTTGAAACATTTTGAAGTAAAAATGATAAGCTGTGTTGATAATTGGTGCTGAACCTTTTGCATTGAAAGTTATTTAAGGAGTATTTTTCTCCATCAGGAAAATGAAGGGGCAAATTTTTCGGTTCTGAGCACCAAGCATATGTTAGATACAATTTTCCCACAGAAGTGGTTGGTGTAGTAATATATTACATCAGCCTCCATCCTTGTATATATTTGTTATTATGAAATCTTATATGACTAAGACAACCGAGTCAAAACATACCTAGAAGAGGAATTTGCACAGAATCTACACTTGCCATAATACAAAGATACAGCCCACCTAGAGGGCGAATTTACTCCTGAGGAAATAGCACAGGCCCTATTAGAACTTCCAACAAGTCAATCTCCTGTAGAATTCCTAGGAGAATTCTACAAGAAACAATTATTAATCCATCTAATCCAAGGTGCCTTCAAAGAGGCTGAAACGACAGGCTCATTAGGATGCATGTCAGTGCTCCAAGCTGGAAGAGATATTGCTGCTTTTCTCTGCCTCTTGAGTAGATTTGCTACTCTATTGGTAGCTTTCTCAGCGTCACAACCTGCCACGACAGCCCGCATTGAGAAATCTCACCAGTAGGCATTCTAGCACCTGAAAATTGTGCTAGGGGCTCAAATTCTTGCTCCCGCTGGCCAACTTAACACTGCCAAACCACACATGACAACAAAACTCCACCACGCAGCAGTTGACAGAGTTTTACCAGTACTCGGCATGGGCAAAACTCTGTGAACTCCACAAGCAGAGCATAATTTTGCACCATTCCTAGATAACATGTCTCATGGCCTTGATGAACAATGACTTCCTCTAGGAGATGAATCTTAACTTCTTGAAATGGGTCAGAATCCACATCACGAAAGCTAAAGTAGCACCTTGGATAAATTATGTCCTGGGAACGCTGCAAGTAATTATCCATAAGCATACAAGGAAACACTTTGACTCGGACATTAAACAATACACTTGGGGAGAAGAAAAATCCAGATAAACACACATCTTTATGGACTCAGGCAACATCTGGTGGGATACACTCACCAAACATTATAATAATAATATTCCCAGATTTTCTCCCACAAGTAATCCAGAAGCCCATATGGGTTGACTTGGAACGCTGGGCCCTACGGTACTCTGAGTCTACATTGCGGACTCATTTTGGGAAAATAACACCCTTGAGTATCTTGTAATAAACTGCATTATATTCACCTAGGAGCTAAGCAATACATTGTTTAAAGTTGATCCATGTATATACATTCCCACCTTAATATGGAGAAATGGTGGCCTTTAGATCAACGATAAGCCCCTGTCATGGCATGTCTGGACAAAAAGGACCTTAGATCAAATACTCTTCAATGGACACTTTAAGGCTTTCCAAACTTTATGATGGGATGCTGTCGTGTTAGAAAAGCATCACTAGCGCTGCAGACAGTTAAACAGTCACCTGCGGAGGACTCCAGGACCATCACCTCTCGAATTATGTGTCCCCATCTGGCCATATCTTAATATATGGGGCCAGTCCATGCGACTTGTCTGCTGATATACAGAGCTCTAACCTGTTGGTTATACGTGAATTTGTTCGAATGGAAACAAGACTTTAGTGCGTATCCAATACAGAGATTACTCTGAGGTAGTCTGTTTTGACCTGATATGACGTTGCCAGGGAAGCCAGACTGAAATTCATACATTTCAAAATACTATACCTCTGAGACTGATACCTGCAAATATGTAAAAGACAGTGATGTGACCTTCTCCATATTCTGTGCCATCTAAATAGTTTGAAACTTTAAGGATAGACTTTATGGGCAAGAATTACGAAAGCAGGTATCATTAACATACTTTCATCTACGCCCTTAGCACCACTACACACTGTTGAGGATATAATTGGACTGACACCCCATTAACAGAAGGCTGGCCACCTCCTTAGCAGCAGGTAAGATGTGCTTTCATAAACACTGGTGTCAGTCAGAATACTCTGGGGTAGATGAATAGATTACACAATTGATAAAGATTGCTCACTATTAGCAAGTTGTACGTCACATTAACGCATTTTTAAACTGACTTGGGTTACCCCCTCCACAGAGCAGAAGAATTACACAGAGACCCTGTAGCATTATCTAACGAGCTAAATTATACATCACAAATTGATATTGATGGATAACTGAACCCTAAAGTAATAGTAATATGTGTGACCTACGGAACTGGTGCTCTAAACTCCACACATAAATACCCACCACACGCTTTTTTCAATAATACCCAAATCATGCATACAGTAAGACACATATGGGAAACCAGAAATAGTTTCTATATAACCTTTTGCCTTGAGACCTCCTGTTTTTGATGACTTCGTTTTTGCTGGCCTTAGGACTCTGTGCCCTTTAGCACTGCTAACCAGTGCAGAAGTGCTTGTGCCATTTCCCTAAACCTGGTAACACAGGCTTACACCCAATGGGCATACTTAATTTACTTGTAAGTCCCTAGTAAAGGGTAACTACCTGTGCCCAAGGCCTGTAAATTAAATACTACTACTGAGTCTGCAGCACTGAGTGTGCCACCCACGCAGGTGCGACCCACAACGCCCACTGCCCCACCCATTTCACGCTAATGGGGCACTATTTACAAGGAAGCGTTAAGACATGTTAATTGGCTTAACAGTGCCTTGTAAATAAGGCTAAGCCCCTATCGCCACCATAACGCCGTTAAAAGTGACGTTGTGGTGGTGATAGGGGCTTGTACATATGCCCCTTTGTGGCTTCCATAGCTTTTCTAGCTTCTTTAAGATGTTAGTATTTATTTATAAGAGATTTTGTTAAGAGTGGGCTTAAGCACTCTAAATATCAAGAGCAAAATACATTGAACAATGTAGTACATGTGTTGAGAGAATGTGTTTTAAAATTCTTTAAGGCACTTTGCAATCCCTTTTCAGAAGGGGTTTAATGTTTTCACTCTAGTGGACCAGGGCAGGACACGCACTTCTCAGAGCAAAAATAGACTTCTGAATAGTGAATGCCTCTACCTTTATATTTGCATTCCAAGTAATGTATACAAACTACTTATCAAGAGAAAATGGAACAGGAGAGAGGCAATGAATGCATTTTACAAAGTATATTGGGGGCGATGCAGTTGCAAGTATCTAAACTTGTGGTGCATGGATAGTATCGAGGAAGAACACATATGGAGATAGTTGACATATGTATGTAGCAGGAAAGTCCTTAGGTTATTCCAAAATTGGATGTAACCGGTGACATTTATACATTGAGGTCATAGTGGCAAGGCTTTCCAGAGTTTGAGTGCATAGCAAGAGAAGGCTGATTGCCCGTCCTTTCCTGATGGGCTCTCTGGCGTTCTAGCCAATTGGAGTTCAAGTTCAATTTCAAGAATTTATATAGCGCACTACTCACCCAGAGGGTCTCAAGGCGCTTGGGGAGGGGGTTCATTATTTATCGAATAGCCAGGTTTTAAGTTCTTTTCTGAAGGAGATGTGGTTCTGTGTAAGGCGGAGGTGAGTGGGGAGTGAGTTCCAGGTCTTGGCTGCCAGGTAGGAGAAGGATCTACCTCCCATGGTAGATCTTTGGATGCGCGGAACTGCGGCGAGGCCTTGATTGGAGGATCTTAGTTGGCGGGTGGGTGTGTAGAAGGATAGTCGAGTGTTGAGGCATTCGGGCCCTAGTTTGTAGAGGGCCTTGTGTGCGTGGGTGAGGAGACGGAATGTTATTCTCTTGTTGACGGGAAACTAGTGGAGGTCTTTCAGGTGGCCGGTAATGTGATCTTGGCGAGGGATGTCCAAAATGAGCCTCGCTGATGCGTTTTGGATGCGTTGGAGTTTTTTTCTGTAATTTGGCTGTAATTCCGGCGTAGAGGGTGTTTCCGTAGTCTAGTCGACTCGTAACCAGTGCGTGGGTGACAGTCTTTCTTGTCTCGGTGGGGATCCAATGGAAGATTTTTTTGAGTATACGAAGTACGTTGAAGCAGGAGGATGAGACGGCGTTGACTTGTCTGGTCATCGAGAGGGAGGAGTCTAGGATGAAGCCTAGGTTACGTGCGTGGTCTGTGGGTATGGGTGCTGGGCCCAGATCCGAAGGCCACCATGAGTCGTCCCAGGTAGAGGGGGATGATCCTAGGATGAGCATTTCCGTTTTGTCTGAGTTAAGTTTTAGGCGGCTGTTTTTCATCCATATGGCTACTTCTTTCATGCCTTCGTGAAGATTGGTTTTGGCGGTGTTGGGGTCTTAGGTGAGGGAAAGGATCAGCTGGGTGTCGTCAGCGTAGGAGATGATGTTAAGGTTGTGTTGGCGCGCGATGGAAGCGAGTGGACTCATGTAAACATTGAAGAGGGTGGGACTGAGTGATGATCCTTGTGGTAAACCGCAGATGACTTCAGTGGCCTCTGATTTGAGTGGGGGAAGTTGGACTCTCTGAGTTCTCCCAGCTAGGAACGAGATGATCCAGTCCAAGGCTTTTCCTTTTATGCCGATGTTGCTGAGGTGTTGTATGAGGGTGCTGTGACAGACAGTGTCGAAGGCGGCGGAGAGGTCGAGTAGAATGAGGGCCACTGTTTCTCCGTTGTCCAGTAGTGTTAGGATGTCGTCTGTTGCTGCGATGAGGGTGGTTTCGGTGCTGTGTTTGGCTCGAAAGCCGGACTGTGAGGGATCGAGGGAGCTGTTGGATTCGAGGAAGGCGGCGAGTTGGCTATTGACGGCTTTCTCAATGACTTTGGCCGGGAATGGGAGGAGGGATATGGGGCGGTAGTTTTTAAGTTCAGAGGGGTCTGCTGTGGGTTTCTTCAGGAGGGCGCTGACTTCGGCATGTTTCCAGCTTTCTGGGAAGGTAGCAGAGTTGAAGGAGCAGTTGATGACATCACGGAGATGGGGTGCGATGATGGAGTCTGCTTTGTTGAAGATGTGGTGGGGACATGGGTCGGTTGGCGAGCCAGAGTGGATGGAATTCATTAGGCGGATGGTGTCTACAGCGGTGATTGGGTTCCAGGTGCTGAGGTTGTTGGAGGGCGTGTTATGTTCTGAGGGGGGTGGAGAGGAATGTTCATTGGAACTGTTTTTGAAGCTGTTATGTATGTCGGCAATTTTGTTGTAGAAGAAGGAGGATAGCGAGTCGCAGAGGTCTTGGGAGGGAGTGATGTCGTTTGAGGCTGCGGTGGGGTTGGTGAATTCTTTGACGATGTTGAATAGTTCCTTGCTGTTATGGGCGTTGTTGTCGAGTCGATTCTTGAATGCTGATTTCTTGGTGGATCGAATCAGCTGATGGTGTTTGCGGGAGGCTGCCTTGAGGGTGGTCATGTTGTCGGTGGTTGGCTTTTTTCTCCATGTTTTCTCGAGAGTACAGCATAGCTTCTTGGATTTCTTCAGGTCATTGTTGAACCAGGGGGCCTTTTTGCTGTGTTGTTTGGTGTGATGGTTTGTCAGGGGTGCTAATTCGTCAGCGCTGTGAGTGATCCATTGTTTGAATTTGATGGCAGCTTGGTTTGGGTCGGATGAGAGGGCGGGTGGGTTTTGGTTGAGCGATGTGAGGAGTTGGTCGGTGGTGATTTTGTTCCATTTTCTTCGGGGAATAGGTTGTGGGGGGTTGTGGGTCGAGTTGGTTTTGTAGCTGAAGTGAACACAACAGTGGTCCGTCCAATGGAGAGCTGTGGTGCGATCGAAGGAGATGTGTTTGCTGGAGGTGAAGATTGGGTCGAGCGTATGTCCGGCTACATGGGTGGGGGTGTTAACAAGTTGTTTGAGGCCGAGATTGGCCAGGTTGTCAAGAAGGGTGGTGGTGTTGCTGTCGTTTTTCTTTTCCAGGTGGAAGTTGAGGTCTCCTAGTAGAATGTAGTTCTCGGAGGCGAGGGCATGTGGACTGATGAAGTCAGTGATGTCTTCGCTGAATTGTTTACGGGTTCCTGGAGGTCTGTAGATGAGGGTGCCTCTGAGAGTGGTCCTAGGGTCGGTGTGGATCTGGAAGTGGAGGTGTTCGGCGGTTGTAAGGTTATCGTCGGAGCTGGTCGTGATTTTGATGGTGTTCTTATGGACGATGGCGATGCCTCCTCCTGTTTGTACGGTGCGGTCTTTTCGGATGATCTTGTAATTGTCCGGGATGGCAATGGCGATGTCGGGTGTTGATGATGCGTTCATCCATGTTTCGGTGAGGAAGGCAACGTCCGGTGATGTAGTGTCGAGTAGATCCCAGAGTTCAGTGGCGTGGCTGTGGACCGAGCGGGTGTTCAGCAGGATGCACTTCAGGTGGTTAGAGTCGGAGCTGTGTTGGGTGTTAGTGGATGTGGTATGGGTCTTGATGCTGGTAAATTTGCAGGAGTGGCAGGCGAAGGGACCGTGGGTACGTCCCGGGGCAGCTTCGTAGCATTGTGGTGTGTGTCCGGGGTTAAGGGCGAGGAGAGAGGCGGCGTCATACGTTATGCGGTTGGGGTGGGTATTGCGAGGACCAGGGGGTCTGGCGCTGGGGCGCGACCGCTGCGCGTGAACAATGCGCGCGAATACATCTGTCATATGTGGATAGTGGAAGGGGAGGGGCGAGGGAGGGTCAGCTGGGAAGGCGGGAGCGGGGTGGAGACCCGGGCAGGGCGACACAACAACAACAACAACAAAATGGCTGGCAACGTAAAACGGAACAAGCAGCCAATATAATGCAAAAAGGCAGTGGCCCCGGTCTAGTCAGTCACGCCTCGAACAGCGCAGCACCAAAGATAAGGGAAACAGTACTTGTAGCTCGCCCCGGTTACGCAGCGCTACGATGTCACAAACACATAAATGAAATGGCAGTCAAGGCAGCACAGCGACGACACAATGATTCATGCAGTCAATTAGCAGGCGAGGTGGTTCAGCGCTATTTAGCAAAGTAATGCAAGCAATGCAGCACAGAGTGATTTAGCAGTCAGGGTAGTCTAGCGATGACACAATGAAATACAAGGTGAATTTGCAGCAATTTAAATCGGCAATTTAGTCCAGCAATGTGAGTTAATTAATACGATCTATCAAAGCAGCGGAGAAGCGCAACGATACCAGGCTGTGAGGCGAGGCAGGTCGGGGAGCAGCGTGGGGGAGCGACCGCGTCTGTAGTAAACAGGACGGTCAATAGAGTGATTAGATTGGTGGCCTCCCCAGATGGTGATCTGGTGGGTACGGTAGTCCAGTTACTAGGGGGCCCATTACGATGTTGGGCGGATTGCCTCCGCCAGGCTGGCGGTAGCCACCGCCGGCCTGGCAGATGCAATCCGCCCGACATCCACACTCGATTTCCCCCACGCCATATTACTATGGCGGGGGGGACCTCGGCGGACGGAAAGACCGTCCGACGCTTTTCTGCCCCAGTCGCCTTGCTGCCAGGGCAGAAAAGGAATAATACGGTGGCGGTGTCTATCAGACACCGCCAGCCATATTATGATAGGCATTTTTCAATGCCTATTGCCGCCACCGAAAGGCATGCGAAGAATCCCTGCGGGGGCCCGTTGCGAGCCCCCAGGGACTCCGGGGGGGTGAGGGGTACACATGGGGGGTACCTATGGTACCCCCCAGCTGTTCCATGCACAGCATGGCAGGCACCACGCGGTGACAGGATACATTTTACATTTGGTGCATGCTGGTAGACAGAGTCAGTGCAGATTGTGATTGCATCTCCCACAGTAAGCCTCTTAGCAAAGCATCTTTCTTGGGTGTCTTAATAAGGAATGACTGCTGACAAATTCCAAGATAGAGAACTTGCATAAAGCAGATTGGTTCAGCTGACATTTTCTAATACTTTAAATTTGTTAAACATTTAGAGATATGTAAAGCTACAGCATATGCCAGAAATGACGAGCGTCTTAGTGGATTCCTTTGCTTATCTTTCGTGATTGTGATCCCTCTTTGTTTACATTCCACAGGAACAAAGATCCCTGTAAAATCTGTGGTATCTAAAGGCCCAAAGGTACAAACACATCTATAAGCATGGAGAACTTTGTTTTGCTTCCTGGTAATGCAACCACGACCAGCACCATCATAGCTCGTGACATTATGATACGTATCGTGTTATTCATCGCTTTGTTGCTGTTTTCAGGGCTTTTCCTCTTCTTCATTGGTCTGATGCTGCATGCCTTCTTTACTACAGCTCGCTTGAGGGAACAAACCCGCTATATCCTCTTCATGTATACTGTGCTCACTGACAGCCTGAACCTTGCCACATGTGTGCTTCTGATATTGTTTGCCTTTGCTTCATACAGAATGCCAGTAAGCGGCTGTTATGTGATTGTTACGATCTCCGAGTCTACTTTCCACAGCAGTAAGAGTGGCCTGGCAGCGATGGCCTTAGAGCGCTACGTGGCCATTTGTTTACCCTTAAGGCACACATTGATCTGCCGTGTGGAGAGGTACTGGGTGGCTATTGTAGTCCTTTCTGTCATTGGATTCATACCATCTTTAATTGACATAATGATTCTCAGTTCATCAGAGCAATTCAACTTTTTCTTTCAAAGAGTATTATGTAGTCGAGACCAGTTAATAGTGACACCCCAACAAGCGGTGCGAGCGATTACCACTCATGCTGCTACCTTCACCATGGTTGCTTTGATAATTTTGTACACCTACACAAAAATTATGCTGGAGGCAAAGAAAATCAATGGGGACAGAAGTTCTTCTTCTAAGGCAAGCAAGACTGTGTTGCTCCATGCTGTTCAACTCCTGCTAAGTTTGACCTCATTTACTGCCCCTATTTCGCAAAGTCTCTTGAGAAATGAGGTTTTGTATGTCAGATCTATAAACTATTTTCTGTTTATATTATTTCCAACTTTTTTGAGCCCTTTGATATATGGTTTCCGTGATGAAAACTTCATCGCTCACATAAAAAATGTAATCAGGTGTCCAGGTCGTTCTAGAGGCTGCAAAACCTTAAGTTAGATGTTGTCACCACCTTCATCACTTTATTTTGTAATGATTGAATTGTATTAATGGAATGAAATTCGCGGTTACAACCACCCAAGCAAAAAAATATATTTATGTATACACTATTCCTCCAAACATATAGAAGAGTTTTCACTTGGGGTGTCGGGTGTAAGTATCTTTCATTTAAACAGTGATGTCATTTAAGATGTCATTAGTGATGTCACTACCAATGTCATGAGTGATGTACTATGTGAGGTTATAAGCAATGCATTGCAGGGCGTAAATTATAGTTAGGTCAGGTAACTATAGCAGATGAATTTCAATGGTTTTGTAAATATAAAGTCCATGTAACCTTTGTTTTTTTTCCAGTAACATTCTAAGGTTTTTTTAAATTCTATTTCCTAACTGTTATGTCTCTGTAACCTTTGGTTTTGTTTAGTGAATTTCTATGATTTTTAATGTTATTTCATAACTATAACGTCCATGTATCCCTTTGTTTTTAATTTTAACATGTAACCTTTTAGAGTGGGTGTATAGGTCAGTGTGTGTTTTAGTGTCTGTAAGGGCCTGTGAGTGGGTCTGTGAGTACCTGTGTAGATCTGTGGGTGGCTGTGTTGGTCTGTGAATGGATCTGTTATTACCTGTGTGGATCTGTAAGTGAGTGCAAGTTTCTGTGTGGGTCTGTGACTGGGTGTGTGTGATGCTGAATGGGTATGTGATTGGGTGTCTGAGTGTCTGTGTGGGTGTGTCAGTAGCTGTTTGAGTGACTGGGCCAGAACAGAACCTCACCTTTCCCTTTATTCAACAAGAATCCACAGGTTTGCACAAAATATCTACCCAAATGGAGTACTTTCTTCAGGTTAATTAGTCACTGCTACTTATTTGGGTCAATGTTCAGTGCCTATTCTACACTACATCTATGTATTGGAACACAAGGAAATGTCTCCAGTGACCTTGTGTGTGTTTCAGCAATGCCATTGTTTCTCGTACGTGTTCATCCAGAAATCTGTTATAACATGAATCATCCTATAGAGAAGACAGCAAGACTACAAATAGGTAAACCCCTACCAAACAAGGGTCCTCCATCTTAACTATGTGAAGTAAGTGTTTTTTTGTCAGGTGGAGATGTCCGCATATTCCATGGTATCTAAAATGTGTCACCAAAATCAGGGTCTTTTGGTAAGCTCTCCATTATCCTGGCAAAAGGCAGAACAATATATGCATACTACTAAGGTGGACAGGGAGGCCTGGAAAATTATTAGAAGGGGGGTCACACAGCCCCCCTCCTCGGGTTGATTTCGGCCCCCAGGAATCCATCCCGCAGAACCTGGCCAATTATTAGCAGGTCCTCGTGCCAGATTTGTCTGTGACAGTTTTCCTGTCCATATTGCCCGCATATATATTTGCTTGTAAAAAGACTGTGAATTCAAAGATTTTACATCACAGTTAATCAGAGACCAGTTACTTGCAATACTTGTAATTCTAAAAGATTTCAAGAATGTCTTATATCTAGGCTGTCCAGTTTTAGGTTTAAACCTATAATAACTGATAAAACCCCGAGGGGGAAATAGCCCTCATCAGTGTAAATATATAAACACTGAAAAAACACCTGCACAACCACAAACTAATTGTCATTCATAGTAAGGAAAAGGAGAGTGAAAGAGTAATTTATTTTGTTCCTGAAGGGCCCAATACAATGTAACTTTGTTATACTAGGTAGCAGCAAGAAAGACTAGGCTAACATTATTCTGCTTGTGTTTTGGTGTTTAGGGATGTCAATAAAATATTGTTTCTTCCTTTTGATTTTTTCAGTTTTGTTGTCTTTGTTCTAAAGTTGCAAGGTTTAGAAGCATGTTTTTGGTCTTATTTAATTATTTTATAAACTGTATAGGAAATATCAAAATCATATTTGATATTTTTACGGCATTTGATTCTTTCACTGATAGATAAAATGGTACATAGTCAAAATATCGAGTCCTTGATGTCGACTTGCAGTAATATCGACTCCTAAATATCGCAGGTAAGCAATATCGATGATGTTTATATCGAAGTGTGAAATATTGTTTTGTATTAGTGTGTTTAATATCGAGTTAAGTAATGTCGACATAAGAAATATCGATATGTTAAAATATCGAAATGTTAAAATATCCTTGTATTATGTTTTATAAGTTGTAAATTTGTAAGTGTTATGATTGTTGTTTTATAGGAATTTAAAAATGTATTTTAAAGTTTTAAAAATTTTTAGGAGCGGGATGTTGGGTTTATAGGGGATAAGGATGGGGAGTGTTTCAAAAAATATTTAATTTAAAAACATTTATTCAAATGAAATAGGAATTTAAATTTCAAATTTCTATATTTATTTTAAATTTTAGGAGCGGGATGTTGGGTTTATAGGGGATAAGGGTGGGGAGTGTTTTAAAAATTAATAATTTTTAATTTAAATTTGAAATTAAAATAGGAATTTGAAATTAAAAATTTTGAATGTTATTTTAAATTTGAGGAGGGCGATGTTGGGTTTATAGGGGATAAGGGTGAGGAGTGTTTTAAAAGTTTATAATTTTTAATTTTAATTTTAAATTGAAATAGGAATTAGAATTTTCAAATTTCTAATTTTATTTTAAATTTTAGGACCAGGATGTTGGGTTTATTGGGGATAAGGGTGGGGAGTGTTTTAAAAATTAATAATTATTAATTTAAATTGAAATAGGAATTTGAAATTTCACATTTCTAATTTTATTTTAAATTTGAGGAGCGGGATGTTGGGGTTATAGGGGATAAGGGTGGGGAGTGTTTTAAAAATTAATAATTTTTAATTTAAATTTCAAATTGAAATAGGAATTAGAATTTTCAAATTTCTAATTTTATTTTAAATTTTAGGACCAGGATGTTGGGTTTATAGGGGATAAGGGTGGGGCGTTTTTTAAATAATATTACATTTAAAATGTTAAATCAAATAGGATTTTGAAATTTAAAAATTCAAATAAAAAAAAAAAATTGTGTGATGTTGGGTTTATAGGGGATAAGGGTGGGGGGTGTTTTAAAAAACTAATACATGTTTTTAATTACATTTTAATTTTAAATAGGAAATTTAAATTTCTAATTTCAAAATTTTATAAAATTGTTATGAGTGGGATGTTGTGTTTATATAACATTATTTTTAGAATATAGAAAACATTTATAAATAATTATTAATGTATTTTAAAATGAAATGGAAAATATATAATACATTTTAATTTATTTTATAATTTTGATATGTAAATGGGAATATTAAATTAAATAGGTTCAGTGTCCAGCACCTACCCTAAATAAATGTCGATTGGAGTGGGAATAGTAAATTAAATAGGTTCAGTGGTGGGAGAGGTGTGGCGCCGCGGCCAGGGCGACTGACGCTGGAATTTGGGGACCATGGTTCGATCCCCGGCTCCGGCGGCAGGTTAGCCCAGCACCATGTGACTCTGGGCAATAGCTCGCTTAATCTTCCCGACGGCCCCCAGCGCCTAGAGACCCTTACGGGTGATTGTGCGCTTTACAAATGTGGACTTTACTTTACTTTTGTGTCCGGCACCTACCCTAATTAAATGTAGATTGGAGTGGGAATAGTAATTTAAATAGGTTCAGTGTCCAGCACCTACCCTAATTAAATGTAGATTGGAGTGGGAATAGTAAATTATTATGGTTTAGTGCCCAGCACCTACCCTAGATAAATGTAGATTGGAGTGGCAATAGTAAGTTAATTAGGTTAAGTGTCCAGCACCTACTTTAATTAAATGTAGATTGGAGTGGGAATAGTAAATTAAATAGGTTCAGTGTCCAGCACCTACCCTAATTAAATGTAGATTGGAGTGGGAATAGTAAATTAAATAGGTTCAGGGTCCAGCACCTACCCTAAATAAATGTAGATTGGAGTGGGAATAGTAAATTAAATAGGTTCAGTGTCCAGCACCTACCCAAATTAAATGTAGATTGGAGTGGGAATAGTAAATTATTATGGTTTAGTGTCCAGCACCTACCCTAATTAAATTTAAATTGGAGTGGGAATAATAAGTTAATTAGGTTTAGTGTCCAGCACCTACTTCAATTAAATGTAGATTGGAGAGGGAAAAGTACATTAAATAGGTTCAGTGTCCAGTACATACCCTAATTAAATGTAGATTGGAGTGGGAATAGTAAATTAAATAGGTTCAGTGTCCAGCACCTACCCTAATTAAATGTAGATTGGAGTGGGAATAGTAAATTATTATGGTTTAGTGTCCAGCACCTACCCTAATTAAATGTAGATTGGAGTGGGAATAGTAAGTTAATTAGGTTTAGTGTCCAGCACCTACTTCAATTAAATGTAGATTAGAGTGGGAATAGTAAATTAAATAGGTTCAGTGTCCAGCACCTACTTCAATTAAATGTAGATTGGAGTGGGAATAGTTAATTAATTAATTTTAAGTTTTAGACATTTTTGTAAAAATATGTTTATTTTATAGTGGCTTTATTTTTTAAAAATATTTATTATAGTTAAGTGTATAAAGTGTTTAATGTTTAATGTGTAATATATTTAAAGTTATATTTAATACATTTATTTATACATTTTATGTTTTAATATGTGTGAAAATAGTTATTATTGTAATTATATTTTTTATAAGATAAAAATAATTCAGTATATTTATTTAAGTTTTATAATATGTATATATATATATATACATTTTCACAATATATAAATTTTGGGATATTGGTAGTAATTTTTTTTTATAGGCAGTAAAAAGAAATTGCACAGTTTAAAAAAAAATTGTATTATTCAGAGAGTACATACATCAAAGAATATATTTATTATAAAGGAAAGTATAAATGTTTAACAAATATATAAGTATTTGTACTTTTTTATTTTAAACAAAATATTTTGTTTTTGTATAGTTGTTGAGTCAAGTACATTATAGGTACATAGAAACAATACAGTAAATGAAAATATATTTAACATTTGAATATATTTAGTACATACAGTTGAAAACATTTTTATTTTTAAATTTCAATTTTTTTATTACTGTACATTTTATAATACTTTTTACATATTATTTTATTGTTGGAATCATGGTATACATGTTGATATAGTTTTAAAGAAAACGATTTATATCATACATTGTTAATATTACACAATACAATTTTTCAAAATAACATTTTTGTATTATATGAGTTTCATTTTTATGTATTATTAATAATACTATTGTATTATCAATATTAATAATTTTTAAATGTTTGTAAATTTTTTTTCAAAATACGTAAAAAGTATACATTGCTTTCACATTTTTCCACATACATATTTTTTTATAATTATAATATCAAATATTGTAGTGTAATAATATTTAATTTTATAATTTTACAATATATGAACATAATATTATGTATTTTATGTGACATCCTACAAAAATTGCAAAAAATTGGAAAAATGTTTTCATAAAGTTTAACTAATTTTTTTAATGTTAAATAAAATATTTAGTCATTTATTTACCTATTTTTGTGTTGATATTAATATTTGGGTCTTTCATTTTGTAACCACTCTTGGGGGCTCATTAGGATGACGGGCGGACTTTGTTCGCCCGCCATCCTGTCCGAATTCGGGACCGCCCGCCATAAGGGCTGGGGTCCCGTGGGGGGTATTAGGATGTGCCCGCCACAGTGGCGGGCACATCCTGCATTTTCAGCATTGTGGCGGGCTGTGCTCTCTGCACTGGCCGCCACAATGCTAAAAATGCATTGATGCATTTGCATAAACAAAGCAGCAGGCACCGCACTGTGCCTGCCGCTTTGTTAATGCAAATGAAGGAGTGTATCACAGGTATCCCCCCGTGTGCACCCCCCACCTCTCCTTCACTCTGGGGGCACGCAGGGGGCCCCCAGAGTGAAGACCACATGCCTTTCCATGGTGGCATCGCCGCCGCGGAAAGGCACCTACAGACGCCCATCATAATATGGCTGGCAGTGTCTAATAGACACCGCCACCATATTATTCCTTTTCCGCCCCGGCCGCAAGGCAACCAGGGCGGAAAAGCGGCGGACGTTCTTTCCGTCCACTGAGGTCCCCCCACCATATTAGTATGGAAAACGAGTATGGATGTCGGGCGGATTGCCCCCTCCAGGCTCCAATCCGCCCAACATCATAATGGGCCCCTTAGTCTTTTTGGGTCATTTGGGAAGATTCAAGCTCGCGGTTAGAAGCTACTTCATCGTCTGAGAAGGTAAGAGTTCAATTCTTTATATTTTAACTATTTTTAGTATGTTTGGAAGGTAGTAGTTTCTTATTTAGGGTGTGTGGACTTGTGTATTAGGAGTTATGATGTTTGTAGTTGGTTATATACGTTTTAATTTTTCTCTGCGTTTTCTCGATTTTCGGCCTAGTTGGAGTTATTGTGTTTGTGTGTATTTAGTTACTTTTTTTGTTAAATATGTATGTAATGTTGATTAATAATGTATAGTTTAAAGTTTTCTGGGGGTGGGAATGTTCATTTTTCTATTCTAGGTTATTGGATACTAAGCATGGGCGGATTTTGCGAATTGGCAATCCGCGAACTTGCGTATTTACGGATTCGCAATCCGCAAAATTCGCAAACTCTCGCAGATTTGCGGATTTTCTTTTTTTTTGTGTTCGCAATGGTTTCTGCCAGTTCGCGAGGGTTGTGTACCAGTTCGCAATTGAGAACTTACTTGTTGGCTCGCAATGGCCGCGACTATGTTGTTTCTGCGTCTTGTTCATCATCACAGGTTCACAGCACCCTCTGTTTCACCACTGCCACCCTCTGGTACACCCATGCCACCCTCTGGTACATCACTGCCACCCTCTGGTTGGTTTATCACTGTAGATTATGGGGGTGAAAAAAAGCAAGCACACCTGCCCTGCGTCAACTGACATGAATTAATTTGGGGTTGATTAATGTGTCACTGAATTTAAACTTCCAGTCTGGCTGGCACCTGCTTCCTTATCTGTAATTTGCTTTCTGTTGTAGTGCAATTTTTTTTCACAGGACCTTTGTGGCCTACTTGTAGCTATTCTCTGAGCCTGCTGTGAGGGTCAGAGCAGGGTCATAGAATAGTTGCAAGTAGGCAACTGAACTCTGAAGGGGCCCCCCCAGGAAGCACTACAGGGAATGGTTACTAATGATAAGATTGAACTTTTGCACCTGCTGAGTGCTTTCAGTTTTGTCTGTAATTGCTTTCTGTTGCAGTGTAATTTTTTTAACAGGACCTTTGTTGTATACTTGTAGCTATTCTCTGAGCCTGCTGTGAGGGTCAGAGCAGGGTCATAGAATAGTTGCAAGTAGGCAAATGAACTCTAAAGGGGCCCCTCAGGAAGCACTACAGGGAATGGTTACTAATGATAAGATTGAACTTTTGCACCTGCTGAGTGCTTTCAGCTTTGCAAAAATCCAAATATCCAGCAGCAGCCACAAAAAGTAATCCTTACAGGTCAAGATCCAAATCAAAGTGACCAGCACATGAAGAAAGCACTGGGAGGAGCCTGCTGGACAGGAACAGGAAGTTGGAGACTGTGGGGCACTTCCTTCCTCCCACCCCCCCCCAAAATGGACTCCTTGGAAAGAAAAAGTGCAGGCAAATGTCAACCTGAGGAGTTATTCTGATAAAAATCATAATTTTCAAGGTTTATGCTGCCTGCTGTTGGATTTCTTGTGCGAAATTGCAAATTTTGCAATCTCGCAATTGCGAGATTGTCGCTGCCCGCCGCATCTACGTGTTCACAAGTGTTTACTCCCGCGAAATTGTATAGTATTCTAGTTGGCAAGTGCGACCAAGCAAAAAATCCGCTTCGCACGGATTTTACGAATTTTCGGAAAGTTCGCGAGAGTTCGCGGATTGCGAATTTGCTGAAAATCCACAAAATCCGCGAGCGGAACGGATTTTACGCCCATGCTTATTGCATACAGCCTTTTCGTTTCCGTAACTTTTGCGTTTTTTTACTTAAAGGAAGTGTATTTTACTTGTTTCAAGTAATATTTATTTTACACTTCCTTTATTATTCGGGTTTTCTGGAGCGTTTTTTATTATTTTTTAACGTTTTCGGGTTTTGGATGGATTCTGGATTATCGTTTTTTTTGGATGTTCGATGGATTTGGCACAGTTGTATTTTTGCATTTTGTTGAGTTTTTTTTTTCATGAGGATTTATTAGTACCTGGATTTTTTTGGACCAGTTTGATTTGCAATTTACGTTGCTGCGAAAGGTAAGTGATTTTATATTAATTTTATTGTGGGTGGAGAAATGTACTATTTTTATGCAGTTGTTGTTTTGTTAGATATTTGTTTTGTCTATATATTTTAAAAAAATTAAGGGTATTAGACAAAATAAATACCTAATTTTTGTACAGGAAATGTGTATGTTTATATTTTAGGGATTTTTGGGATTATTTTTATTTTATATGGTTTGTATTGTTAGATTAGTGTTTTGGCAATCATTTTTAAGTATTCTAGTGCTTTTGTTGTAGGATAAAGTTGTACTTGTTGTTGTAAATATTGGTACATTTGGGCAGGTTGTCGTGATAGTTTAGGTTTTAATTGTAAGACAGATTGCGCCATGCTTAATTCTTGAAAACTTTGTTCTTTTTGTATTGCCAGTAGGAGTTTGAGTAGTGTAGGAGTTGTTCGGACCAGTTGAAGCTAGTAAGGCATTATGCCAACCCTCAACTGCGTTGTTTGTTTTGGCTTCTTGGTTTAGGGTTGGTAGATATACATTCCAGCAAGGGATTTGGAATTTTGGTTGGCGTCTGTGGCCTGACCTGTGCAGTCTCCCCACCCAGGTGTCCTCGAAATAATCGAGAAGGGGAGCTAGTTATTGTTCATTTTTGGTATAGAAAGGACTTTCTATTAAAATGTTATAGTGCTCATCCACGTCGGTGATTGGCACCTATGCTAGGGCTATTAGGTGTTTTATTTGGTATGCAAATGTAATGTTGGTTGCATATTCAAAACTTAGGGGTCGATTCCGATTCTGGAAAAAAAACCATCTTACGATTCATATTTGTAGCCGTTTCCGTACGATTCGTAAAAAAAGGTCTGAATTGCGAAGTACGATCAGTTTCCAAAGATTCCGTACGAATGTTTACGATCTGTACGAAAAGCAAGCGAAGACCCATACGACACGGACTCGGCTAGTGACCCGTACGATTTGTAAACATGGCGTACGACCCGCCAAGTATGATCCTGACCGGAGCACGTAACCGCGATTCGTACGGGAAAACGCCGTCGCGTATGAGCTGCGATTTGTACGGAAAACATCGCGTATGAGCGAGCCGCACAATAAAGTAAGATTCGAACCCCACTTCAATCAAGCGCACGTGTACCCCGCCAATACGTCGCGTATGAGAGAGACACACAATAAAGTACGATTCGAACCCCCATCAACGAAGCGCACGCGTACCCCACCAATACGTCGAGTATGAGAAAGTCACACAATAAAGTATGATTCGACCCCCCCATCAACCAAGCGCACGCGTACCCCGCCAATACGTCGCGTATAAGAGAGCCACACAATAAAGTAAGAATAGAACCCCCATCAACAAAGCGCACGCGTACCCTGCCAATACGTCGTGTATGAGAGAGCCACACAATAAAGTAAGAATCTAACCCCCATCAACCAAGCGCACGCGTATCCTGCTAATACGTCGCGTATGAGAGAGTTACACAATAAAGTACGATTCTAAGCCCCCCTCAAAGAAGCGCACGCGTACCCCGTAAATACATCGCGTATGAGAGAACTACACAATAAAGTACAAGTCGAGCCCCCCCTCAAAAAAACAGACAAGTAACCCAAAAAAAGCACAAAGAGTGGTCAAAAGAGTCACACAACACCACTAAACATATCTCCTATGTACAAAGCAATGTCCTGGACAGATCAAAAATGGCAAACAGAGGGCCCAACTCAGACCCACCCCTTATGACTCTCCCACCCAAAAATTCAAAATAAGCCACACCCACTAATGGACCAATAAAAAGGGCCCACACCCACAAACCATCAGCCTTTGCAACATAACCATTTTCTGACAGAGACGGACAACACACCAACAACTGCACGCATCCACCTTCACACATACCCACAATCATATTCAGACCCACACACCCCCTTCACATTCTGACCCACATTCTGACCCACACCCCCATCCATACACACAGTCAAACGCCATTCACATTTGCCCCACACCATGACTGCACCAAAGAATCCAAGGTTCACTAACCAGGAGATGGAGATCCTTGCAGATGAAGTCATCAGAGTGGAGCCACAGCTGTTTGGTACATTGGTCAGACAGACCAGCATAGCGGAGAAAACACACATGTGGGAGAGGATTGTCGATAGGGTGAATGCTGTTGCACCCATCAGGTGCTCCAGGAAGGATTGCCAGGCCAGGTGGTACGATCTGCGGAGGATGGTCAAGCGCAAGATCGACGAGGACTACGCCAACGCTAACCACACAGGTGGTGGTGGTCCCCGCAGACCAGTACAGTTCCAGCCCTGTGAGGAGAACGTCATGGCCCTGCTACCACCGGTGGGAGTACATGGAATTCCAGGAGTCGTGGAGCCTGGTGAGTATATAAACAACTCAGGTAACATGGGTGGACCACCAGCATTAGCCAGACACATGAGGGGTGGCTGGATATGACTCCCTTTTACAAAAAACAAGGGAACCCAAAAGGTATGCCGTAGGGACCTTGGGCAGTATCATGTTACACAGAACAGTGGTCCCTATTTTCGGACACAATAATATGCAGAAACAATAACCATACACTTAATAAGTGATATGTCTTTTGTCCAGCCGGACAAGAAATGTATTTTTTGTTCAAAGGAGTATTACCAAATCTGAGAAACATTAGATGCCAAGCGGGCACAGCCGCGAGCCTTAACATTCAAGACAAAACAACGGAACTGGTGGCCAAAAGGGGAAAGCACAAATACGTCTGTGTACTTGTAGTCAGTGTTACAGACTTAAATTGTTTAGAACACACCATTGCATTTTTCAATATTACATTCATATATTGCATATGGGGTTTTTTGGTCGACGATGTTTCGATGCCGTTTTACATATAGGGCATCATCATCAGGACAAAGAATAACATCATTGTTGTCTAGAGCATGAAATATTTACACTATGCCTTTTGTCACATTACTTCACATAGAATAATTACGTGGGAAAAAAAGGTGGGGAAAAAAGGAAACAAAGGATAAATGTCAATTTTAGGCATGTTACTTAAAAACTCCAAGGTTAGGGTGAATTGGTGAGAACGGCGAGTGAAGAGGTGAAGACCTTAATGAGATACTGACGGCGCAAATAATCGTGAGGTCGGAGTCCAGTGATTGGTGTGGTGTGTGGATACCAACATCGTAACAGAGCCCAAGTGCTCTGTTCCCATCCAGGGTCAGGTTGGTGTTCAATCTATGCGCGATTGGGGGATGGGGGGTTCAAGTATGGGCATGGTAAGAGCAGGCATTGGTGGCATTGCTAACATAGTGCGCGATATGGAAAACAGTAAGTGGTGGTTTACGAACTGTAGTGTGGAATTACACGCTACATGTTGCATGCGGACCGAGTGTTCGCTGCGGAGAACAGTGCGGAGTCGTTTACATGGTGGCTAGAGTGACATATTTTTTATCATAATTAACATATGACCATGAATTCATAAAAGTTTTTTTTATTAAACATTGTTTTTATTTTGTCATCATTATTTCTTTTTTTTGGTTTAAATATTTAAGGTCAATTTTCTTTTCATTTTTGTTTTTTTTAAAACATTATCATTTGATATAATATTCACAGATTATTTCATATGAAGAAAATACTATACAGACATTTACGAAACAAATATACAAAAAGCAAAAAAAGGGTGACAGGGAAAAACTTATAATAGGAAATATTCGGTCAATGAATTTATGAGATAGGCAAAAGCGGAAGAATGGAACTATAGGCAAAAGCGGAAGAATGGAACTATAGGCAAAAGCGGAAGAATGGAACTATAGGCAAAAGCAGAAGAATGGAACTATAGGCAAAAGCGGAAGAATGGAACCAATGCCTGCTCTTACCATGCGCATACTTGAACACCCTATCCCCCAATCGCGCATAGATTGAACACCAACCTGACCCTGGATGGGAACAGAGCACTTGGGCTCTGTTACGATGTTGGTATCCACACACCACACCAATCACTGGACTCCGACCTCACGATTATTTGCGCCGTCAGTTTCTCATTAAGGTCTTCACCTCTTCACTCGCCGTTCTCACCAATTCACCTTAACCTTGGAGTTTTTAAGTTGCATGCCTAAAATTGACATTTATCCTTTGTTTCCTTCCCCCCCTTTTTTCCCACGTAATTATTCTATGTGAAGTAATGTGACAAAAGGCATAGTGTAAATATTTCATGCTCTAGACAGCAATGATGTTACTCTTTGTCCTGATGATGATGCCCTATATGTAAAACGGCATCGAAACGTCGTCGACCAAAAAACCCTATATGCAATATATGAATGTAATATTGAAAAATGCAATGGTGTGTTCTAAACAATTTAAGTCTGTAACACTGACTACAAGTACACAGACGTATTTGTGCTTTGCCCTTTTGGCCACCAGTTCCGTTGTTTTGTCATGAATGTTAAGGGTCACGGCTGTGCCCGCTTGGCATCTAATGTTTCTCAGATTTCATAATACTCCTTTGAACAAAAAAAAAATTCTTGTCCGGCTGGACAAAAGACATATCACTTATTAAGTGTATGGTTATTGCTTCTGCATATTATTGTGTCCGAAAATAGGGACCACTGTCCTGGATATGACTCCCAGCAGTGCCCAGACATAGGAGGGGGGTGTGCGTAGGAATCCCAGCAGTGCCCAGACATAGGAGGGGGCTATGCGTAGGACTCCCAGCAGTGCCCAGACATAGGAGGGGGGTTTAGATATGACTCCCAGCAGTGCCCAGACATAGGAGGAGGGTGTGCGTAGGACTCCCAGCAGTGCCCAGACATGACAATGGTGGCTGGATATGACTCCCAGCAGTGCCCAGACATGGGAGGGGCGTGTGCGTAGGACTCCCAGCAGTGGCCAGACTTGACAGGGGTGGCTGGATAGGACTCCCAGCAGTGCCCAGACATGACAGCGGTGGGTGGATATGACTCCCAGCAGTGCCCAGACATAGGAGGGGGGTGTGCGTAGGACTCCCAGTACTGCCCAGACATGACAGGGGTGGCTGGATATGACTCCAAGCAGTGCCCAGAAATAGGAGGGGGTGTGCGTAGGACTCCCAGCAGTGCCCAGACATAGGAGGAGGGTGTGCGTAGGACTCCCAGCAGTGCCCAGACATGACAGGGGTGGGTGGATATGACTCCCAGCAGTGCCCAGACATAGGAGGGGGGTGTGCGTAGGACTCCCAGCAGTTCCCAGACATGACAGGGGTGGGTGCAGAGGACTCCCAGCAGTGCCCAGACATAGATGGGGGGTGGATATGACTCCCAGCAGTGCACAGACATTTATTTATTTATTTATTTATGCGTTTTTATATAGCACAGACTTTACCCGAAGGTGTCAGAGCGCTTCACAATAGGAACAGAACTGAAACATGAGAACATTACAAGTGAACGAAATACAAGAGCAAACGTTACATTAAATGAAGCAATAATAACAATCGTGAGCAAAATACAGGAGGTAGCAAACGGTGCATTACAAAAGTGACAATCGTGAACCAACAAAATACAAGAGGTAGCAAACGGTGCATTACAAAAGTGACAATCGTGAACCAACAAAATACAAGAGGTAGCAAAACGGTGCATTACAGGAGGAAAGAGTGACGTGTGCAGGTTACAAAAGTGTACAAAGTAAACATAGAGGTATAATACTGCAAAATATGGAGGGCCCTCAAGCACAAGAACAAATATTACGTAGGCCATGGTGGCATTTGTGCAGACATAGGAGGGGGGTGTTGATATGACTACCAGTAGTGGCCAGACATGACAGGGGTGGGTGGATAGGACTCCCAGCAGTACCCATACATAGGAGGGGGTGTGGATATGACTCCCAGCAGTGCCCAGACATGACAGGGGTGGGTGCAGAGGACTCCCAGCAGTGCCCAGACATAGGAGGGGGTGTGGATATGACTCCCAGCAGTGCCCAGACATGGCAGCAGTGGGTGGATAGGACTCCCAGCAGTGCCCAGACATAGGAGGGGGTGTGGATATGACTCCCAGCAGTGCACAGACATGACAGGGGTGGGTGCAGAGGACTCCCAGCAGTGCCCAGACATAGGAGGGGGGGTGGATATGACTCCCAGCAGTGCCTAGACATGACAGGGGTGGGTTCACAGGACCCCCAGCAGTGCTCAGTGAAAGGGAGGGCATAATCACTATCATACAACAACTACTTGTGTGTATTTTTACAGCCCTAACCTGTGACCGCCCTGATAGTGCCATAGCAACACATCACTTACAGCAGTGTCCCACTCATCCCAAATGGTCCAGGTAAACACACATGGACCATGCTCATTGTACAGGGAGTGAGAAAGTACTGTCAACATAGCTGGTGTATGCAGCACAAGGCCCTCCTATGACCAGTGCAAACACTAACATTAGGACAACAAGGTCAGATATCTTGAACAGTAACTCACAACCACAGTCATTGCAGCATGCTCCATGGGGGGAGAGCCACACCATGAGTGAGGCACAGTTGCAACTCACACTCCAAATACCAGCACAGCCTGTCACACACACCCCTTACCTAAACATACCAAGCTGGGCCAGTCAATGTAGTGCCCCACTGTCACAAACGTCATGTAACACAACAAATCACGATCAGATGAAGCATTCCAGCAAGAAATGCACAGGGCTGAATCACAAGTCCCTTGCACTCATATCAGGATGCCGTAGCTACTCCTTACTGATGCAGCGGACCCACAAATATTAATGCAATGGTGCTGGGTATTGACAAGGTGATGCACCTGGGAGATGTACAACATTCTAAAGCACTGAGCCAGAAGTAGGTGTACTGGTTGTGGTGTGGTTGTGGTGTGGTGTGGTGGGCAGTGGCTGTCCGTTACGGCACAGCAACACCTCCTAAAAGTGGTGGAATGAAATCTTAAACATTTCACTCTGCCACTTGTAAACGCATGCTGCCTCAAAACCCTCTGCATGCCTGAAGCAGACGTAATGATTTATTTTTTTACATTTTTTTTATTGAATAGAGCAATAGGTAACCGAAGGTACAAAACATGTTTCACTTTAAATTTCAATATCAATACATTTCCAATAAATTTCTAAAATAACTGACAAGAGATAAAAAGTTAAAAGGGAGCGAGATTCATCGAAATAGAAAAAAACAGCCAAAGACATCATTAAAATTTTCAGGACATTATGTCCAAAATTTGCAATTTATAAAGTGCGTCTGCAAAGAAGTGCAAAACTGCAATAAAGTGCTGCTGCAAAGTGCAAAAAGTACAATAAAGTACAATCTTAAAAGTGCTTAGTGCAAGCTAGTGTAAGAAAAAAATGCTAATAAAGTGCAAATGTCCTAAAAAAACAAAGCTATTAAATTCATAGATGAAAAGGCTGTTAGTAGTGAAAAAAACTTATATCGTCTACTCTCGATTTTCTTCACGAATCATCCTCCCTTCAATTGTTCTAGATTCCTAAAATATTTCCAATTCCTTTCAAATCTCCCAATGGCTCCCACTCTGCCAGCATAAGCCTTTTAAAAAAAAACAGGTTCTCTTCATTTTATTAAACCATTTTATATGTGATGGGATCTTCCTGGATTTCCAGCTTTGAAGTATTAAAGAACGAGCAACTACGCAAGATATAAATATAAATACTTCTTCAGCTTTATTAAGCCCGCTCCTGTCCTTGCATATACCAAACAGGGCTACTTCTGCTACTGGGAGAAAAGATTTCCCAATGGCCTGTTCGATATCAGCAAATATCCTCTTCCAGAAAGATTCTAACTGCGGGCAAGTGAAGAAAATTTGGTGCCAACCTCCCTGGCCACTAGCCATACATCTGTAACATTTATTCTCGACTTCAGGATACATCTTCTCCAGAGCCTCCGGTATATAATACGCTAACCAGCGAGATAAAAAGGACATCCTCTTATAATTGGCTGCACGTAAAGATTTATTTCCCAACTGACATAGGACCTCCCAATCCTTCGAGGAAAAATTGCATTGAGTTGAGAGACTTATTTTCTCAAGATGTCTGTCTACTAGTACATTTTGTCCAGAGCAATGAAGCATCTTGTACCAATATCCTATACCTTTATTCTTTCCTCCATACAGGGCTGTTAGTATAGTATTAGGAAAATTAAGCAGGCCACTTATCTCATTTCTGATAAAGTAGACGATCTGCATGTATTCAAAAAAGGTCGGGCGCAAGGTACTATTAGTTCTAGCAACTACCTCCTGCCAACTAATTACCCTGTTTTGGACTACCAGATGTCTCAACTCACGGAGCCCGCAAAGTTCCCAATTTTTAATATGATTCAATCTTACTGGGAGGCCTATTTGAGTACATTCAATTAAACTTAAAAAATGACAGCCATCGGTACCATGTTTTTTAAAAAGGAGCGACAGTCTTGAGGCATATTCTCTTAGCGTCTTGTATCTTGACCTCTTTGGGAGCTTTGCAATTTTTAAAAAAACTGGAATTTGAGAACCTGTCTCTTGGAACATCTTTGTAAGAAAAAAATTATCTCTTGTCTGAATAATCCTCAATAATCCTGCCAATATATAAAAAAAGCAGCTTCATAGTAGGTCCTCAAATGGGGTAGAGCTAAACCTCCTTGATTAACTGAAAGTTATAGCACTGGAAGTTTAACTCTCAAAGCTTTATTGCTCCAAATAAAACCTCTCAGCATTGTTTCCAGCTCTTTAAAGAAACCTAAATTAATTTGAATGGGAACGTTGCTGAACAAAAATATAAGCAAGGGCAGCACTGACATTTTAATCAATGATACCCTGCCTATAACTTATAATGGGAGCAGGAGCCATTGATCTAGAAGGTTCCAAATTTTGTTCTTCATTCTAGTGTAATTCATGGAAAAAAGCCTATCATATTCGCAAGTCACGAAAATGCCCAGGTATCTAATTGGGTCACTTCTTGCAGCTTGGGCCTGCAAATAAAAAGGGAGAATGTAGATCAGTGTTTAAAGCAAGGACCTCAGTTTTTTTGGGATTTACTTTATATCCCCCTATCTTTTCATAGTTCTTGAACTCTCTCATTAAGTTTTCAATGTTTTCTTTTTTAGGTATTAAATAAAGTATAACGTCATCAGCAAACAACTTTAATTTAGACATACCGATGATAGGGGGCTGAATGGCCACATTGTCCCTGATCTTTACCACTAAAGGCTCAATAAAGAAAGTAAAGAGCAACGGGGACAACGGGCAGCCCTGCCTGGTACCCCGATTTACCTTGATCTTCCCAGCCTGTTTTGCATTGATTATTACTTGAGCCGATGCTCCCTCATAGATGTTATGTAGCATCTTAATAATTGAGGCCGGGAATCCAAATTGACCGAGAGAGTAGAACAATGCTGCCCAGTTGACCAAGTCAAACGCTTTTTCTGCATCCATCATTAAAATACAGGCTGGAGTTGAATTAATATTAAATTAGTCCAATGCCTGAATTAAGAACTCGGTGTTTGCTGCCATATAACGTCCTGCAATAAACCCAGTCTGATCTTGGTGGATAACCTCCTGGGCTGCGAGCACAAATCTTTCCGCCCATATTTTCATGAGGATTTTATAATCCGAATTTAATAAGCTTATTGGCCTATATGAATTGACGTTGTTTTGATTTTTGTCTTTTTTAACAAAACATATGATTGTAGATTCCTTAAACTCAGCAGGGACGTGCCCACCTAACCTAATATAATTATATAACTTTTTCAAGGGAGTTACTAGTTCTTTAAAAAAAACCTTATAAAACTCAATTGGGAATCCGTCCTGACCGGAAGCCTTTGCCCCTGAAGTTGCCTTTATACATTCTTGTATTTCAGAGGTACTTATTTCAAGACTGATTTGGTTAACCCGATTTTCGGAGATTTTGGGGATTTCTATATTTACAAAGTAATCCTGGATCATTACTTCCTCTACCTGGTATTCCGTAGAGTAGATTTTTTCAAAATGATCCAGGAAAATCCTAGAGATCTTATCTCTATCCACCTCCTCCAGTCCACTCTGAGGGTCTCGGATTTTCACTATCAGTGATGACTCCTGCCTCTTTCTCGTAGAGTTAGCCAGTAATTTTCCCACCAACTGGCTGTCTTCGTGGACCTTTTGTTGGAAGGCTTTCGAGCTATTTATCTCTTCCACAATAAAAAAATCACGTAGGAGAGTTTTAGCCTGCTCTAATTGACTCAAATGTTGTTGGAGCTGTAAAGCATATTCCCTCTCTACGGCTGACTAAAGCTTAGATATTTTTAGCTTTCTTTCATTCGCCTGTGCACTGGTATACGCGATGATCTGGGCGCGTGCTGCTGCTTTAAATCCGCCCCAAACAGAGAAGGGTTCAGCTGTATTACCATTCATTTCAAAGAATTGTGTAATCTATTCTCTGAATTCTGAAACCCAATCCTGGTTTTGTAGCAGGGTGCGATCCAGCGGCCACCTGGGACGCTCCCCATCCACCCCTCAAAGTTCTAGCTCTAGTTCTATTCGGCCGTGGTCAGAGAACGGATTGCATCCAATCAGAGTTCTTGAGATCTGAAAAGATCTAGATATTAAAAAGAAATCTATTCTGGATGCAGTGCGAAACCGGTGGGAATAACATGTAAAAGATTCTCCTTCAACATTCCTACAACGCCATGGATACCTTAATTGATACTCATGTAAGAGTGCTTCAAAAAAACATTTTGTTTTAGGTTTTAGCTGTTTCTTTTCCTTATTAGAAGTATCTCTTAACAAATCTCGAATATAATTAAAATCTCCTCCTAGAACTATCTGTCCTGGACTCCCCTTAAAACTTCATAAATTTCTGTCAACCCGGAAATATCATCAAGGATGGGGCCATAGTAATTCACAAAGTTTATAATTTTATCTTGCAATTTTGCCACCACCCATAGCCACCTACCCTTGGCATCTCTTTGAACCTGTAAAAATTCCCAGGCCAGATCCCTTGAGAAATAAATAGCAACCCCTCTCTGGGCCACCCCTGCTGACGAAAAAAATACATTAGAAAAGTATCTCGGAATAAACAGCTTCGGGCTATTAGACTTCAAATGAGTCTCCTGAAAAAAGACCACCTCGGATCTAAGAGATATTACCTATTTCACAAGAGCCCCGTACTTCTGTTTATTTAACATTCCATTTGCATTAATTGACAGGATATTACATGTATTAAATTTCATCTAAAAAAGGTCTTTTCCTAGTTGAGTACCTAACAATAGATATTGCAAAAATGCTATGCCTATTGCACCTATTCCTTTTTACTGCATTTACCCCCCCCCAACCTCCCCCACCCTACCCAGGAATGTGGAAACTCCCCTCCCTGCCACGCTGACCACATTCCTCCCACTTCTTCTGTTCTGGGTGTCCTTTTGTTACACCCTAAGTGACCCGTAGATCTGGCACCGCCCCATACTACTATTATTCACGATTAACGCTAGACAAAAATGAGAACCAAAGTGAAAATAAAGAAGGAAGACAGCTCAGGAAGAGTAGAACATTACAAAACCAAGGGTTAGATTTTCCCCTTTTCAGGCCCTGGCTCCTGAAGAGATCTCCTTAAGAAGATATTGTGCCTCTTCTACGTCAGTAAACAAGTAAAATTTTCCCTTAACCAGGACCTTCAATTGTGACTGCTGTGCAATCGAGGCTTGAGCGCCATTTGCTTTAAATAGATGTAGAATTTTTACAAATTCTTTTCTTCTTTTTGCAGCTACTGCAGTCATGTCCGAAAAGATCCTACATTTTGTTGTTTCTGATACTGAAAACTGACGTTGTTGAAAGGCTCTAGAAAGAATCCTCTCCTTAATCCTATAATCAGCGAAGTTCAATAGGATAGTTCTTGGAAATGTTGAATTTGGAAAGCGCTGACCCGGGACCCGATGAGCCCTTGTTATAGTCAAGTCCCCCTCAAATTCAGGTAGAACTGTGTGCGGAATAAAATAATTGGCCCACTGAATGGTATCGGAGCCTTCTATTCCTTCCGGAACCCCTACAATCCTTAGATTTGATCTTCTAGTGTTGTAATTTTACGGCGATTAAGTTGAGCGTTAGCAAAAGACATCTTGGTTTTACCATTATCTTGACATTTGACGGCATCCATTTTGAATTCATGGCAGCCATTTTGTCTGCCACACGCTACCTCGTGTCGACCACGTGCGTTGTCCTACCTTTCTGCTCATGGCCTTTGAATCTGCCCGGCAACAGGCTATTAATAGCATCTCTGTGTTTGCTGCTGACCGTTAGGGTCCACATCTGTTAATTGTTAACCTTTGATTGGAATGTGTTAGCCGAGACCCCAAGACTGTTAGCTCCTCCCACTGATCGATTGTGCTTCTCAATATTACCTTGTATGGACATAAAATGTGCTCGTATGCTTTGTACCGCCTTCTTTTGAGCCCCTGTATGGGTATAAATAAACCTTGTGTCCAGTAGCCCTTTGTGCTACTTCTCGCAGTACCGAAGCGTAAGGGTTGAATTATAGCACCACCTCATGAGGTGTAATAAACGTTATGTTTTGTATTTCCAGTTTCCGTGCCAACTTTTTCCTTTGGAGTCTGAGGACTTTGTGCACAGAAGGGTGAACCCCTTGCACTAGCGGGTCTGGCTGAGGCCAGTACGACAAATTGCCGCCCGGCACGTGGGGCTCATCGGTGACTCGGATGCCCGAAGGATTGGTCGTGACGAAGGTTCGGAACCTCGCTGAGGACGTGATCGCTGCCAGAGGAGACCCGAGTCTTGGCACCCCAGGCGGTTCTTCCCTACTTTCCGATCCGACCATCCAGGCGGCGCCGGTCCTCGCCTGAGATCTCTTTTGTTGGTCTGCCGTGCAGTGACCGTTTGGTCGAATTTAGAACTTGGCAGTTGGAACCTGGACAGCCTATGATTGGTAAGAGCCGTTTTGCGGCGCCTGTTGTAGGTTTTGGAATTTGGATGCCCCTGAGTGGTAAGGTAGTTTTAGGAAACGCTTACCGTGGCATATTTGTATTTGGGAATCGACTAGTCTACTTGGATGTGTATGTGTATGTGGGAAATATATGTTTTGCAACTCATATAGGCAGGTAATGCGAGGACTTTTCCTCAACTTTGATTTGTATAGCGCAACGTACTAAGAAGGTACCTTAAGCGCTCTTTCCCTATAAATAGTGTATATTTTGCACTGTTTCTTTTGACATGCCTGTTTTTAGCGCACTTCGAAGGTTGTGCTGCTTTTGTAAGGGTACCAGTTTACGACTTGAGGAATCGCAGCGGACTCCCCCCGAGGGGACACCTAATAGAGATATGTATGTGAAGTTTGGTCTTTCTGCCATAATGTACAGCACGTTGTGGCACAAATATACCAAGAAGGATCCTGAGTTACGTTGGCCACTGCATGGGTCATTTGATGCGCTTGAGTATGTGGAGCGATGTTTGTTTGAGCGACGGTCTAGACGTGATATGTTTGAAAGTTTGCGACTGTGGGAGAAAGAAGTACGACAGCAAGAGAAGCGTGAGCAAGCGTTGATTGAGAAAGAGCAGCGAAAGAGTGTGTATGAGAAAGCGCTTGAGTTAAGAAAGAAAGAAGCGAAAGAACTTCAGGAGTGAGAGGAATAAGAACGTAGATTGCAGATATCTGGCCAATATTGTGTCCGACAGCCTCTCTATCCTGTTCTTAATAAACCGCAAGATGATTTTTTGTTATTAGATCGACCTCCACCTCCGTATGCCGTTCCGTCCGCCCCGTCCGGAGACGAGGAGGACTCTGGTTCGGACCACCAGAAAGCGCGGGACACCCGATCTATGTTGTCTGTTGACCGTGCATCCCAACTTCGGCAAGCTGCTCGTAAAGCATTACGTAGCGCTGATCCTGCTTCTGATCTTTTTGATATTATAAAGGATTGGACAGAAAAAGAGCAGATATATTTCACTGCGACATTCGCTGATGAAGTTGTAGAAATGTTTCAAAAATATTCCTCAGTGTTAGAACCTACTGATATAGCAGCTGATCGTAAACACTTGCGTGATGGTTCTTTTGTTTTTTCCCAGGTAGAAGACATGATTAGACGACTGGTTAAAATACGAGATGAGGCGTCCCGTCTGAAGGAGCAGAAAAAGATTGCGGACACCGTTCCACAGTCCAATCCGCGTAGAGAGCCGCAGTCTCCTATCTTTGTGACAGATAAGATAATACCAGTTGCAATGAGACCTATGCAGGAAGCCGCGCCCTTGTATGTTCCTCCTAAAGGAACCGGTGATAATGATGATAAAACGTCTGTTGTTTCTAAAGGATATTTTATTTATAATTGGGTGTACACTCCTTGGAATAGAGCAGATGTAATGGCGCTTAAAACAGCATTGCCTGATCCGCGTAAAAATCCAGCCGCCTTTTATGAGGAAGTCGAAGGCGCTTTAAATTCCTGTACTATGACTCTATGTGATATAGATTTGTTTTTTGTTCGAAAAATTGATGACCATGTTATTTTCGGTGCTGAATGGAAAGATTTGGAACAACTTGATGCGGACAGAGAGCCCGCCCAAAAACCGCATCGGTTAATATTAGCTCTTCCTGCCGCCATTTTGACTAAACTTAAAACGATTATCCCCCCTAAAAAGATTGATTGGACTGTCTTAGCATCGTGTAAACAAAAGACAGATGAATCGGTTTTTGATTTTTTCCCACATTTTGAAAAAGCTTTTCATGATTTTAGCGGCCAGTCTTTAACAGATGATACCGGCAGGCATTTGTTTGTCGATAAATATGTTACGGATCTGTTACCAGGGATAGCCAGCCGTTTAAAAGCTAGCGAAAGTTCTTGGACTACCTCCTCTCCGGCCTCTGTTTTAACGATGGCTCAATATTATGAGCGCCAAGAAGCGGAAGCGAAGGGGAATGAGGACAAGAAATCTAAAGAATTAAAAACAAAAGTTATGATGGCCCAGGTTTATGGTCCGCCTTCTAGAGGTTATGATAGGGGCCCTGATAGAAACTATGACAGAGGTGGACGAACATCTCTTAATACTCCTTACACTCGTACGAATTTATCCGTCAATCAATGTGCATATTGTAAGGAGCTTGGCCATTGGATGCGTAATTGCCCATTATTGCATCCACAGCAGGATGCCCGTGGGCGGGGCCAAGGGAGAAATGGTTCAGGATCCTCGGAGGCTCGGGGAAATGTGAATGATCGTGCCCGATCCGATACAAATGTACGCCCACAGTATAGACAGAACACTTTTGATAGGCGCAATCAATATCAAATGTCCGATTATGTTCAGCCTGATCTGTACGATTCTGCTCATGCATAGGATTGCCTAGGATGGGGTAAGGAATCAGTTGAAGTTCCAGTAGATCAGACGGGTCCCTATGTTACAGCACATGTTTTGGGTTCTACTGGTCGGTGTCTGGTTGATACAGGAGCTACACGTAGCGCTCTGTCTAAGCTATTGGTTCTGAGGGCTCCCCTGTCTGGCACAACTATTACTTCGATAGGTTTCGATGGAACACCTTCCCATAGCCCATTGTCACAACCACTTCCATTTTATGTTGATAAATTCAGTGCTCCATGTCCGTTCTTGCTTTCTCCTAATACATCAGACAATATTGTGGGCCTGGATATGTTGAAGCATTCCACGATACGATGTTCTCCTGAAGGGGTACGAGTGATTTTAAATGATAACTATTCCGAATTTGTCTTGTTAAGGAAGATGTCGCATTAGCCACACTTCCTGAATCTCTCTGGGCTACATCAGACACTGATGTGGGTCAGATGGTCATTCCTCCGGTTCAGATTAGCGTCAAGGAGGGAGTTGTGTTACCTCGTTTGCCACAATACAGGATTTCGCAGGAGGGAGAAGAAGCACTCATACGCATTGTACATGATTTGATAAGAGTTGGGGTTGTTGAGGAAGTTCCACACAATGTTTGCAATAGCCCGATTCTCCCGATTTTGTAAAGAGATACTGACACACGAGTTTACAGATTCATTATTGATTTGAGGGAGGTAAACAAGATTGTCGTACCACAGTATCCCGTGGTTTCCGACATCACGACACTCCTTACTTTGGTTCCTCCGACTGCCACTACATTTTCTGTTATAGATTTGAAGAACGCCTTCTTTTCGATCCCTATTCATCCTGACAGCCGATATTTGTTCGGTTTCACTTTGAATAATCAATCGTACCGATTTTGTAGAGTTCCTCAAGGCTATACTGAGAGTCCGAGTATCTACAGTCAAGCATTAAAGAGGGAACTTGATTCTTTTGCATTGCCCGAAGGTGTGGCTCTCATTCAATATGTCGATGACATCTTGTTGGCAGCCGACACCCCAGAACAGTGTGAAAAATGCACTCTATCTTTGCTTTCTTTCCTTGCTTCACATCATCATAAAGTATCTCGAAAGAAGTTGCAATATTGTAGACCAAAGGTAACCTACTTAGGTCACCTTTTGTCTAAGGAGGGACGTGCATTGACATCAGATCGCATACAAGCAATTTTAGATAGTCCAGTTCCCACCACACAGAAAGGGGAACGTGCATTCTTGGGTCTTACTTCCTTTTGTAGACAGTGGATTCTGGGATTTTCTCACATTGTTAAGCCTTTGTTAGCACTTTTGACGAAAGATACTCCAGTACCTCTTCCATGGACAGAGGAATGTGAAAGGGCTTTTCGACAGTTACGACAAGCTCTTTGCTCAGCACCAGTGTTAGGTACACCAGATTACACGAAGCTTTTCACACTTTACGTACACGAGAAAGATGGATGTGCATTGTCAGTGTTGGTTCAGTTACACGGCGATAAGCAACGTCCATGCGCATATTTCTCAGCAGTTCTTGATCCTGTTGCTAGAGCATTACCTGGGTGTTTTCGCTCAGTTGCAGCAACAGCTGTGTCAATCCGACAGAGTGAGGGAATAGTTTTGTCACACAAATTGTTAGTGTTAGTACCACATGCTGTTGATGCCCTTTTGAATCAGACAAAGACGCAGCACTTAACTAGCGCTCGTCTCACAGGATACGAACTGACATTACTTGCTCCCCACATTACATTGAAGAGATGTGCTACTTTGAATCAAGCCACTTTGTTGCCATATCCGGTGACCCAGCCTCAGTCACAAGAAACGCACGATTGTATTTTTCTGACTGAGGAACAGACAAAGGGTCACATTGACTTACAGGATACGCCCCTTCCAGATGTGGATGGTGAATTGTGGGTTGATGTGTTCTGCCTGAAGCTACCAGATGGTACGACTTCAGCCGCATATGAAATTACCACGCTTGAAACAGTAGTGGAGACACCTGCATACCACAGAAATCAGCCGAAGCAGCTGAATTGATAGCTCTGACGCGAGCATGTGAGCTCAGTGCTGGTTTGTGTGTAAACATTTATACAGATAGCCGCTATGCTTTTGGAGTAGCGCATGATTTTGGCCTACTCTGGAAGGAAAGAGGCTTTCTTACATCTCACGGAATACAGATAATGCATGGAGAATTAGTGCACAATCTCTTGACTGCATTGACATGTCCGAAGAAAGTAGCTATTGTGAAGTGCAGTACACATAAGAAAGTAACGGACAAAATTGGCCAGGGAAATGCCTTCGTAGACCGCGTTGCACGTGAAACTGCAATGCAGAGAAACACTACTCCCATGTATGTAGTGAAGTCACAAGCTTAAAGATGGCACGATGCTAGGCAAGAAGTGCGAGAGATACAGAAGACAGCTTCTGACAAGGAATGTGAGCAGTGGTCTAAAGATGGAGCGTTAGATGCCGAAGGTTGTTGGAGAAACAAGCAGATGGATCGATGGAAGCTGCCTATAGCTTTCGTACAGCCTATGGTTCAGATGGCACATGGGCTAGCACATGTTGGAGCTTCCGCAATTACAAGAATGCTTACGCAAGTTTGGGAGCATCCAGAAATTGCTAGCACAGCAAAAAGATTAGTACAGTCCTGCTTGATTTGTTTGCAATACAATCCTGGAAAAGGGACGCGAGTTCCATCTGGAGGTTTTGTCACACCAACTGCACCTTTTGAAGTCCTGCAGATGGACTACATTCAGCTTGAGCGGTGTAATAATTTGAAGTATGTTCTAGTGGTGGTTTGTGCTTTCAGTAAATGGATTGAGGCATACCCCATAAAGGATAATACTGCTATTACTTCTGCTAAGGTGCTATTGAAGGAGTTCCTCCCTAGATTCGGTGTTTGCAGGCTCCTATGGAATGATAACGGACCTTATTTTGTTGGGGAAGTTATTAAGTATGTTCTGAAGGGATTAGTAATCAAGCAGAAATTTCATGCTGTTTTCCATCCACAATCAGCAGGATTGGTGGAAAGGTATAATGCTACTCTGAAGCTGAAAATCGCGAAAATTGTAGCTTCCACAAATTTGACTTGGCCAGATGTGTTGCCATTGGCATTGTTGTCCATTAGATCAGTACCACATTCTAGGACGGGTCTTACCCCGTACGAGGTGGTATTCGGACGGCCGATGAATATTTGGGGAGTTCCGAAACCAAGTGCTGTGTATGATGTATCTTGTGTTTTAATGAATGACTATTTGGCACAATTAACTGATAGCTTGGTTTCCATTCATTAACAGGTTCGAGAAGGGCTCCCCGATAAATCCCAAGGTGAGGGCCATGAACTCCGTCCTGGTGACTTCGTCATGGTGAAAGTCTCCGAGAGGTCAAGCAGCCTGGAACCGAGGTGGCGTGGACCGGAACAAGTACTCCTCACCACAAGAACGGCAGTTCGAGTTACCAACAAGAAGAACTGGGTGCATAGCACTCATTGCCGGAAGGTCTTACCGACCTTGGTGGAACCTGCTGTGCTGACCGATCTTCGAGACATCCTGACTACGGAGAAAGGCCCTGCTGTATCACCTGACGGATCTTCGGAGTTCTTCCCGGACCAGACAACTCCTGGAGCAACGCGGTACAATTTGAGATCGAGGAAGTGATTTACAGTTTTTTTTGTTGCGAGACTGGTTGAGCAACCGCTCTGGGTAGTGGAAACGGAAAGCCAATATGACAAGGGAGGGGGATCAGCCCTGCGTAGTGTAGTGACACCTGTCTTGATCTGTGGTGAAGAAACCAACGTCTATCCAGGGTAAAGAGCTCATTGACTATTTTTGTTTTTCTATTTTATTAGTTTGAAGATTTGACTTTGTGACTATGATAACTACTAAGAAAAAGATTTTAGGAGTTTTGGGTGTTTTTGTTGTTTTGACAATTATAGCAGTGATCAGTTGGTCTGTTGAAATGATGATTCCTGCTCGTGATTTTGTTGTGGTTCCTACATCTCCCATTCCGGAAGAGCATCAGCATTTCACTCTTCCGTATCATGAGTATAAGCATCGAGAGTCCTACTTTGTTCAGATGCTCCACCACACTCACAACGCCACGAACACTACAAATTGTTGGATATGTGGTATGCTTCCAGCTCACCAGAAGAAAGGTCAAACACCGTTTATTCCACTTCCTTTTTCGCATAATGGTTCTTGTCGAGCCTGGTACACTCTTCTCTTTTCGAACAGAAAACCTGCAGTAGGTGGACTTCTCTTTCGTTTGAATAAAGAGTGCTACCAAGATGAACATGGGTATCCCCAAGCAAATGGAACTATATGGGAATGGGAAGAATACCGACTGGACAATGCTTCTACGCCTTATGTTTTCACCCACACAAGAGACTCTACCACAAGCAATGAATCTGTAATTACTGTAACACGGACAAAGGCAGACCTGTGTGTGCAAAGTACTGGACGAATTCCAGTTGGAACTAGTGATTGTGTTGTTGTATTAAATATGGATGGAATAAATGAAAGTACCTTCTTGGCTTCACATAACACATATCTAGTATGTGGAAGTCATGGATATCACAGATTGCCTGTAGGGTGGTCTGGCATATGTTATGTTTCTTTCTTATTGCCCCCTGTTTTTCTAGCACCTGCTTCATATCACCGAGATTTTAAACTGTTTAGAAACATTTCTATGAATCGTTATAAATGTACGATACGAATTGATGATATAAATCAGACTGACACTAGTTTGCAGCAATATGTTGATTTTAATTTAGGCTTGTTTCCTTTCGTAGGTGCTGCATTAAATAGTAGGAAAATACAACGATTGGCAATGAGTTGTGGAGGCTGTTACTAATGAAACTGCTGTAGCCCTAGGGAATATTTCAGAGGAGTTGCAAGTTGCTAGAATTGTGACTCTTCAGAACAGGATGGTTTTAGATGTTATGTTAGCAGATAGAGGAGGAGCATGTAAAGTCATCAGAAGTAGCTGTTGTGTTTTTATTCCTGACAACTCGCCTTCTGTATATGAAGGAATTTCTCCGATTGCATAAAATCGCTTCTATTCATGTCAAAAATGGCACCTGGACTTTTGCTGGATGGTTTTGGGCTCTGGTTTCTGCCTGGGGTTGGAAATTATTGACTATTCTATGTATTGCACTTGCAGTGATTTTCACCTGTTGTGTGTGTATCCATTGTGGCCCAATGCTATGTTCTATGTGCATAACTGCCTGTATACCATCTAAGAGAATGCCATGAAAGCACAACAGACATTGGATAAAGAAGTGACAAATATAATGTGTATAGATATACAAGATGAATGCACAGATTACCCCAAAGGAGCAAATGTCTTTAGCTAACGCTAAAAGGGTCGTCTGTTGTAATTTTACGGCGATTAAGTTGAGCGTTAGCAAAAGACATCTTGGTTTTACCGTTATCTTGACATTTGACGGCATCCATTTTGAATCACGGCATCCATTTTGTCTGCCACACGCTACCTCGTGTCGACCACGTGCGTTGTCCTACCTTTCTGCTCATGGCCTTTGAATCTGCCCGGCAACAGGCTAATATTAGCATCTCTGTGCTTGCTGCTGACCGTTAGGGTCCACATCTGTTAATTGTTAACCTTAGATTGGAATGTGTTAGTCGAGACCCCAAGACTGTTAGCTCCTCCCACTGATTGATTGTGCTTCTCGATATTACCTTGTATGGACATAAAATGTGCTCTTATGCTTTGTACCGCCTTCTTTTGAGCCCCTGTATGGGTATAAATAAACCTTGTGTCCAGTAGCCCTTTGTGCTACTTCTCGCAGTACCGAAGGGTACTGGTTGTATTATAGCACCACCTCATGAGGTGTAATAAACGTTATGTTTTGTATTTCCAGTTTCCGTGCCAACTTTTTCCTTTGGAGTCTGAGGACTTTGTGCACAGAATGGTGAACCCCTTGCACTAGCGGGTCTGGCTTAGGCCAGTACGACACTAGAGTGATTTTCAAGCTCCTCAAGCTTGTTTTCAAGAAAGTTTTTCTTCTTGGTTGCCTCCCTTGCTTCCCCCGAGACCAGGTTCATTTGATCTTCAAGGGCAGAGATCCTAGCCTCTGCCTCCTTTAGTCTATTCGGGAGCGCCAGCATTGATTCCTCAAATTTGTCCATTCTTAAATGTAAGGCAGCTATGTCCACTTGCTGGTTGTGTTTTATTTCTCGGATCTCATCAAGAATTAGATTCAGCATTTCGCGTATATCTAGCTGATATCTCACCTCTGATCCCAGAAGGCTATCTTTTCCTGCCAAAAGATTTATGTTGGTACTCGTATTGCTCTCATTAAGGCCCGGCTGTACCTCTTCACCCTCTGCTCGTGCTGCACCCGATACTCCGCTTTGTATGTCCAGAAATGGAGAAGAGTCTTGCACACAATCCCCCTCATCCATCACCTCTTTTGTGGACATTCGGAGAGATTGCGAAATATGTAGGAGAAGAGGTTCAGGTGCCTGGTCATAGCAATGAGTCTTTGATTTTTTTATCGGGCCAGAGTCATCGGGCAGTGCGGGCAGTGCAATGTTAGCTGGTGAGGCTGGTGAGGCAGCAAGAGTTAAGGTTGTGGGGGATTGTACAGGGAGAGTCTTTGGAGTGGTTTTCTTTGCAAAGAGTGGATACTCCTTTATCTCTTTTCCTCCATTACCACTTTTATTTTTACCCTCTCCTGCCTGAGGTGGTGTTTCTAAAGCTGGTACCGAGGTAGAAGCTGGCACCTCTGCTTCTAATTCTACTTCGGATTGCATTGTTATATTAAAAATGTCTCGACAACCCATAACTGCCTTCTTTGGCTCCGTAACTTGCAGAGAGGTAGAAGCGTGAGGTAATTCATCTTCTGAGGACTTGGGCATCGTATCCCCAGCCGAGCTCTCTTACCTGGTTTTATCTTTATTTTTGTCGTTGTCCTTGGCTGCTTTTCGTGAGGCCTTTCTTGCTAAGGCTAAGCGGGTCCTTGCTTTCTGGTGGGCAGCCAACTCGACTTTGCTAGACTTGATAAACTCTTCTCCCTCCTTTTGAGGCTTGCCCATTATGGCGTACAATTTTTTTTAATTTTTTTTCTTCAAAACAATTTTATTGTCATTTTTCAATAAGATCGCAAATGGACCACAGTACTCCGAACACCGGAGGGGGTGTGAGAAGAAAAGGTATAATGCAAGAAGATGCCATCAATACAGCAATCAGAATTATCAGTATAGCAAAAATAAAGGAACCCACCCCCCCTCCCTAGAAGAACTACCCCCCACCCCGTGCCCACCCTAACCCCATGCACGACGTCAACTCAGGTCCACATAGCAAAGAGTCTTTTTGAATTTACGATGCACCACACCCCTGTCCCAGGCATCAGAACACAAGGTGATCATCAGCATCCCGCGTCACCGGCGGCTCGAGCAACAGTCCTCTGTACTCCGCCCATCTTTTCCATATTTTATAATGTTTTCGGGGGCAGCCCCGGGCCTCATACACTGGACGCTCCAGTCCCATGCAATAATCCAGTCCTCGTTTCCACATTTCTATCAGGGGGGCCCTGGGGTTCTTCCAGGCTCGGGCCACATCTCGTTTGGCAACAGTGAGACCTAAGAGCAGCAAATGCCTCTTGTATATGTTCCCACCCACCTGTTCCATGATATGGAGGAGGCCCAGTTGTGATGTACGCGGAAGTTCCCAACCTAGGACCTCGTCCAGGCAGTCCCACACTCGCATCCAGAATCTCTCCAGCACCCCACAGGACCACACAGTGTGCAGGAACGTGCCAACCTCTCGGCCGTACCTCAGACAATCAGGGGAAGCAATCAGTCCGGCCCGCCACAGCCTCTCCCTCGTAAAATAGGCTCTATGCAAGTATTTAAATTGGATGAAGCGCAAGCGCACAGCAACGGCCGCCTCTCTCGGGGCGGCAAGGGCCTCCCTCCAGCCCTCCTCATCAACAGTTCCTACGTCTCTCTCCCAGGCGCGCCGAAGCTTATCTAGAGAAGGGGAACAGTGAGTAACCAGTGATTGGTAGATGCAGGATATTTTCTTCTCCTCTAAGTCACCCATGAATAACTTGGCTTCCAGTGGGCTGAATTCCGGGAGGGAGTCTAGACCCTCCAGGGCAGGGGAGATGGCATGTCTAAACTGCAAGTACTTGAAAAATTGGGTGTGGGGCATGTTATATTCGTCCTTCAGATCTTGGAACGACTTAAGAGTCGTGCCTCGCATAACATCGACCAGCGCCGAAATCCCTATCACGTCCCATCCACTGAATCCCTGCAAGGCCGCCAAAGCCGGCAGTCGCCCATTCCGCCACAGCGGGGTCTCCCCCGTTAACCTGTTCCACCACCCCTTACGACGGAGCGCTCCACGCCAGATCTTGAAAATTGTCTGAGTAACCTCTGGGAGCCTCTTTCTCTTCCCCACGGAGTATAGGAGCGTATGGATAGTATCCGGGGCCATCAGATGTTTCTCTAGGGCGTATGCCGGGTCATCCCGATCCCCGTACCACCACTCATTCAGCACCAGCAAGTGGGAAGCTTGGTAGTAGGACTGGATATCCGACGATGCCAGACCGCCACAGTAAGTAGAGAGGAAACAGGTGCGAGGCGCCACCCGTGCGGTGCCCCCGGCCCAGAGGAAGCATCCCAGTGCCGAATTCACCTGGCGGAACCACTGCGGCGAGACAGGGTATGGATGGTTCTGCAGCTGATAGAGTAGGCGAGGGAGGGCCACCATCTTGAAAATGGCCGAGCGGCCATAAAGATTGAGGGGCATACGGGACCACGTTTTCATGTCCGACTTAACTCGGTCCCATACCGGAACTACATTGCGGTCCTAGGAAACTCCCGGTATATCCGTCAGGAAGACTCCAAGGTATTTAATACCCCCGGTAGCCCTCTGCAGGGCCGTGGCCCAGTCTCCCAGTTCCCCATTACCTCCAACGGTCCACAAGGTGGATTTTCGCACATTAAGTTGGAGCCCCGATACCTCCCCGAAGATGCGCATGATGTCTAGTACCCTCGGTCCCGACCTGTTGAGATTTGTAAGAAAAAAGAGCACATTGTCCGCGTAAAGCGCGATCCTATCTGACGGCCCAGCTTCCCATTCAAAGCCGTTCAACTGTGCATCAATGCGCACCCATGCCGCTAGCGGTTCCATGGCGAGGGCAAACAGGTACAGCGATAGGGGGCACCCCTGCCGGGTGCCACGACCGACAGGAAAGGTGCTAGAAACCGCGCCCGCCACCCTCACTGACGCTGTTAAATCAGTGTAAAGTAGCCGTATGTAGGAGAGGAAGGAAGGGCCCAGGTTTAAGCGAGGGAGGAGCGCGTGCAGGTACACCCAGCTCAATGAATCAAATGCCCTGTCTATGTCTGCCAACAATAGCGCCGCTGGGGTTCCGGTGGCATGCATCATTTCTAATATCACCTGGGCCCGCCTGATGTTGTGTCGCGTGGCTCGGTGCGGCATAAAGCCGGCCTGGTCCGGGTGGACCAGGTCTGCAATCAATGGGAGAAAACGATTAGCAAGGGCCTTAGCCAGTATCTTGGCCTCTATATTCAGCAGAGAAATAGGACGATATGATTCAGGACGGTCTGGCGGCCTCCCTGGTTTGCAGAAGACCACTATCTCTGCGTGGCGCCAGTCCCCTGGTAGGCGACCCAGTTCCCTAGCTGCATCTAGCGCCTTCTGATAGCGCCGCCCTAGCTGAAGGTGGTATTTCCGAAAGAACTCACACGGGAATCCATTGGGACCCGGGGCTTTGCCTGTATTCAGTTCGCCAAGAGCCTTATCTAGCTCTTCTGCGGTCAGTGGAAGCTCGAGGTGAGCACGATCATCATCCGAGATCCCTCTTGGTAGGAGATCCGCAAGGAATTTATCAATGTCCTCCGCTGGGAGGAGTTCCTTGGGGGCATACAGTGTCTCATAGTAGCTCGCAAAGCTGGCGGCAATCGCCATCGGGTCCGACATGGATGCCCCGGCCGCATCACGTAGCCCCGGAAGCTGCTGCGCCTGAAACGTACTCTGGCACAGCCTATAAAGCATCGTGCTGGACTTGTCCCCCACTGGTAAATCCGGCTCTGTGTAGCAAGCCAAACTTGGCGTGACTCCTCCATATGCAGAGACGCAGAGTCCTGCTGGGCCTGTAATAGTCGCCTGACGTCCTCCTCATCCCCCGCCTCGGTACAGCGCTCCTCCAGATCGCGGACCCGAGCCGCCGCACTGTCTAGGCCCTCTCTACGCTTCCTACGCGCTGACGCACACCAGGCAATGTCTATTCCACGAAGTGTGGGCTTCATAGCCTCCCAGAGGGTCACGTTGTCTAATCCCGACGCCTCATTGTCGGTCAAGTAGTGGGCAATGGCCTCCCGCATGTAAGACTGATAGTCGTCCCGTTGGAGGTGCCAGGTCGAGAGGCGCCACCGAAACTGCTGTCGCCTACCGTCCAACAAGTAGGTAAGGGCAACGGGGGAGTGGTCAGAGAGCCCGCGCGGCAGTATAGCTGTCGATTCTACCCTCCCTATCCGAGTACCAGGCACAAATATGTAATCCAGTCTGGAGAAGGATTTATGGACCGCCGAGACAAAGGTGTATTCCCGGCCATATGTGTGTTGGTAGCGCCACGCATCCGTCCAGCCCATACCTCTCACCATGTCATTCAATCTAGTGGGAGCGGAAACCTGCTGCCCACCACCCGGTTTGAAACAGTCAACAGTACCATCCATAACGTCATTCCAGTCGCCACCGATCACTGCCATCAGATCCGGTATCTCCGCCCAAATGTTGAACAGTTTCTCTACCAGAGCCCCTTGCAGCGGAGGGGGAGCATACACACTGCCAAATACCACTTGCTCGCCCTCAATCATCCCCTTGACCAGCACATATCTGCCCTGCGCATCCACCCACTGTGTGACGTGCTCATAGGGAACCCTACGATGGATCAGTATCGCCACCCCCCGGGACCCCCTAGCAAAGCCAGCATGGAACACCTGTTGGTATCCGAATCTCTGCAAACTGAGGGTTTTGGTACCCAGAAGGTGCATTTCCTGCAGCAGTAGGACATCTGCCTTTTCTCTTTTTCCCTGTCGCAGCACTGCACCCCGCTTGATCTTGTCCAACATTCCCCTAACATTCCAGCTCACTACGCGCAATACCGCCCTGGGGGATTGCAAAGCATGATCCCTAGCCGCCATCAACCGTGTAATCGATCAAATGCCCGGGTGCAGGGGGCTGCATCAGTGTCCATGACTCCAACAGAACCTGGTGCATCGTCGTGCAATAAACGGTCACCCTTACCAATCCCCAACTTTCACGTCCCTCCTCCCTCCAGCCCCACCCCCAACTCAGAACCCCAACATCCGACCACCCCCCGCCCCTATACCTCAGAAACATTGAAGTATCTGTCGCGGTGCAGGAGCGCCCCAACCCCCAACGGGAGGTCAGGGGCCACCCACTCCAATGGATCCCCATCAAGCACACCCACAACTCCCAGTTAGCCCCTTAAGGGGGCATAGAACACCTACGGAGGACCCCAAGGCAATGTCCGCCTTACTGTCCGTTCCCCCCCCACCATCCTCCATCCAGCGTCCCATAAGTAGCCTCGAAGGGCTGCAGTCCAGCATGACAGTGTATCCCCACAGTAGTCATCCGCCTCAGCCGGGCTGGTATTATCACGTACTGGACCCGTTTCTTAACGTAACAACAAATTGGTAGCAAAAAAGTTCATCACCATTCACGAGTCCGCCGTCTGAGTGTCTGGAGTATCCGCCGTCTCCACTTCACCTCTCCTGGCAGGGGATCTCCTGGTTGAGCGACATCTCCAGTTGCTCCTGCTACGGGAGCGTTGTTTTTTCTGCCGTGGCACCGTCGAGGAGGATGAGTCTGAGTCCCGGGCCGGCGAGGACCTCCGCCGAGCCCCCACCGTTTCATCGGTCCATGTGAAGACATCTTCCGGCGTGTTGAAGAACAGGGTGCGCGACTGGTATACCACCCGCAGACGGGCCGGGTACAGTAGCGCATACTGAATTTTTAGGCCTCTCAGGCGAGCCTTGGCCGCTGTGAAGGATTGCCGCTGCCGCTGCACTAGCCGTGTATAGTCTGGAAAGATCATGATTCGCTGATTCTCATACATGAGGGGTTCTTTCAGGCGGGCTTGCCTCAGGATAACGTCCCGATCATGATAGTTCAGCAGTTTGGCGATCATTGGTCGTGGGCGCTCCCCCACGGGAGGCTTCGGGGCGAGCGCTCTGTGAGCCCGCTCGACAACAAATCAGCGTGAGAGGGTGTCCAGCGGCAGCCAGCTTTCCAACCATTGAGTCAGGAAGGATTCCATATTCCCATGTTCAAAATCCTCCGGAAAGCCAACAAAGCGGAGGTTGTTCCGCCGAGCACGCCCCTCGGCATCCTCCACCCTGAGTGCCAGACCCTTCTGGATACCTTCCATGGCGGCCATCTTCTTCTTCAGGGTTGCCACGTCGTCCTCCACACCGGTAACCCTGGTCTCCACTTCTGTGATGCGGGCTACCGCGTTCCGTAGATCTTGGCGTAGAAGGGTTACGTCCGCTCCAACCGCCCCTATCTTAGCATCCAGGGTGTCTCTAGAGTGGGTAATTGCTGCCAGGAGCGCCGCATTGTCCGGCCCCTGGGGCGGAGGGCTCCCAGAGGCCCCCGCCGACCCAGGCGGGCCGGTGAATTTGTCAAGGGTAACTTGCTTCGAGGTGTTGCCTCCGCTCCCGCCTCTGGTCATGGTCCGTGGTCTGTGGTTGGCGAGACTGGGAATCAGACAGCCCCGCTCGGACACCTCGGGGCTCTACCGCCTCACGCTCCCGACCGTGCTCCGGATCAAGGCGGCCAATCGCTATGGCCGAGCCACGTGGCTCTCCAAACTCCAACCTCCAGTGGTGGGAACCCCGTGATCCCCGGCTCAGGCCGTTCGCGGCAAGCCAGGCAGACGAGACAGGGGGGTCCCCACGCCGCTCGGCACTGACCGTTAGCGGACTTAAGGATCTGCTTGGCGACCCAGTGTCCCCCCTAACTGTTCACCGGTGGGCCTCGGGCAATGGCCGACCAAAATGGATGTCGTATTCTGCACCCCTCCGAGGTCGGGCGCCCGGCGGCGCCGTCGCCGCCCCGCCGCTGCTCAGGGTTCCAACCGCGCACCCCCGTGTCGACTCACCACAGGGTCGCGTCTCCAGATCCGGGGGCCAGCCAGGTCACCTCCGCCGCCGTCGGTGTGTCGGGTCACTTTCACCGGTCCCGGCTACGACCCGGTCGGCCAGGTCTCAAGGGCACTGCGCCGGGGCCAGCACACCGTCACCGTGGGAAACACTCGCCCGTTTTGCACTCCTCAGAGGGTTGGGCGACTCCCGTCTCCTCGTTGGACCGCCCGCCGGCGGTTGGAGCGCACCTCCAGATGCCTCCAAACTCGAGGCCCCGGCTCCGTTCTGCGGTGCAGGCCTCTCCGCCACCGGGAGCGACAGCTCGGGAACTACCTCTCCGACGCGGTGCAAATTTCTCCAGTGTCCTCTCGACACTCCCCGCTACCTTCCTCCGTCGCGGAATAGGCTCGGACGGGGGGGGACAAGGATAAACTGGCGGAGAGTCGATCGGCGGGACGGAGCTCACCTAAGCTGCGTCCTCCATGCTGGCTGCCTTGGCCACGCCCCCATGGCGTACAATTTTAACAGGGAAAACCCTACCTTGAGTAATTCTTTATGTTATAAACAAAATGTTCTGCCAGCGTTACTCACAGTGATACTCGCAGCGTGAAAAATTCCAGAACGTCTTATCCCTCCACTATGGCAGGAATCTCTAAGCCCCCACCTCAGCTCCGGCTCCAGCCTTGGCAAAAATTCAAACAGCAGGCTGCTACAGCAATTTCTGTGCGTTTTCTACCGCATCCTCAAGCAGTCCAGCCCATGAACAATATCGATCCTCAGGGACCTCAGGGGACATCGTAGAAGCCAGAGGCAATGAGCATCAAGCCTCAAAGAAGCTGTAAAAAGTCCTGGGAGCTGAGTCTCTTAAATCAGCAGCAGCTTTAGAGAAAGATTCTATGCCCCCAGCTTCATGTTCGAATCACGGAATTCCGTCAGGAGCAAAGTCGAGTCTCGAAATACGAGACGCCGGGGCCCTGGAAGCTGAGTCTCTCAAATCAGCAGCAGTTTCGAAGGTGAATTGAAGTGCCCCAGCTTCACGCTCGATTCGCGGGACGCCAGGCCACGGCTCCCCGCAGACGCCAGCAAAAGTAAAGTCCGCCGTAGAAGCACAATCAGACCCTAAGCAGCATTCTGAACGCTACCGGCTAGTGTTTCTCCACCACCATTCCAGGGGCGGGATCCCAGGTCATGAGTCATGGGAGGCTACACGGAGGCGTGGTACTCCGTAGCCATCCGGCGTCAAGCAGACGTAAGGCTTGACAGAGCATTGTGCAGATAGGCCCACACAGAGCATTGCTGGATCTGCGTAGTACCAGCAACACAACTCCAGCAATGTGCCACTTCTATGGCACAGATGCGTAATGCAGTTGTTTGGTATTTCCACCATGGTGATCTGCAGTGTTAATGTCTTGTATTCATGCTGGCATAGCTGTGGTGCACAATGACAGCCAAATCCCTGCTGATATGTCTGGCTGTGCCATTCATTGCAAATAGACCCTCACATTGAAATGAGTCATAAACACAGATCAATGTGACATCACAAGTGAACAGTGAGCAAAATCATAAGCAGGTGTTACAGTGATCAGGACAATGTTCATGAACAGTACATATTCCATTAATTGCCATTAACATTATCTGTCTCTCACACCCACAGGGCAACGTGCGCAATCTTACCCCAACCAGGGGGAAGATGGATCACAGTCCCAGGCTCCACAGGACCCTGACCCCACCAACAGTGACCCCTCTCATCACTCCATGGATGACCCCAACCAACCTGGCACCTCTGGATCCCAAACCCGTGCAGCAGCTGGATCAGGGGCATCTGCGCCAACCACCACACCCATTCCTGCCACATCCCAGCAGACAGCTCGGAGCCCTGCCCACAATCCACAACTGAGCCAGTCTGACAATGAGGGACACGGTTCGCTGGGCACCCAGGAGGTGGCAGACAACACCACCACTGTCAACCCTCAGGGGTCCCGGCGCCCTGATGTGCCCACAACATCTGGCCTGGCTCGTGTGGGCAGGGGTGGTGGGAGTGGCTCAAGGCGGAGGCGAGAACCTGACCAGCAAGCTGCAGGGCCCGGTATGTCTGAACTCAGAAAAATCATGAGTTCAGCCAGGGAGTGGGGGCCCTCATCGCTTTAAAAGACCAGCAGGCCCAGCAACACGCCAGTCAACGATGACAACTTGGACGGATGGAGGCAACACTGGCTGAGCTGTTGGCGGTGCATAGGGACATTAGCCACCACTCACTCCGTCAGATTGCTGACAACATGCAGCACCCTCCCTGTGTCACCAGGCCAGAAACATCGAGGCAAAGACTCCAAAGAGGCACAGGGAGGGAGGAGGAGGTGGAATCATCCGACGGAGAGTCCCAGGCATCGTCAAGGCCTGTACATGAGGGTCCCCCAAGGAAGGTGGGTCGTCCACGGAGAAGACGTTGAGAGGCAATGGGCCATGCGCATCTCCCAGGTCACCTGGTCTGGCATCTTACCATTGTGTGCAACAGCATCACCTTATTGACTGTCTGACTCTCCCACATGAACTTGCTGGTCGCAGTGTCGCCAATGATGCCAAACACTGTGGACTTGACTCTGTTGACTAAAACTGCAAGGCATCACATCTCCCTCTGTGAGCTTTGGATTCCCCACATGTTTGTACAGCACCTAACCCCTACTCACAATTCACTCACAAGATGGAGAATTAAAAATAACTAACACAATACGTATTGATGTTGATTCATTTTTTACGTGATTCAACGGCATACGTGTAGGGATATCTCAAAGTATGCGAGAGTGCTGAACAAACTCAAGCCATCCATACAGTGGGATCTGTGTCTGGTTGTGGACACACATAGGTCATAATGTATGATCAACTACATCCATGGAGGGAAATACTCACACATGATGGTTAATATCTGTGGGGGAGTGGGCTGGCTTGCCATACTGTCTGAACTGGGGTGGTGTGGAGTGCAAAAAAACGATGGATTTAGGCCCAGATCTCTGTACTGGGGTGAATGTATAACATTGTTCTGCATTCTGTCCATCAACTGTTGGTTTTGAATTTGCCATACTGCTCTGACAGACAGTTACGGAAGAGTCTCATGAAGGTGTACAGGTCATGGGTAATGTGTTTGTCTCCAGTGAGCGACTTCCAGGTCTCTCTGTTGTTGTGTGCAAAATATCACCCGCATGCATTTGGACTGTGGAAGTGATGAATGTTGCACAGGGCAAGGCAGGCTGGATGGACTACAGGCAACGGGGTGTTGGATGCGAGACGTCCATATATGGTGTTTTTGGGCCAGTGGTTGTGGAGTGCCTACTGAGTGTGTCTGAGGAGTATGAAGGTGATCCTGCAGTTGACAGTGGGACTCTCAATCAATCAGGATATTAGTAAAGTATGCTACATACCTGTGAGTGTTTCAAGGGGCTGGGGGAGGGGAGGGGACTGCTACTGATCAAAGAGTCAGGTCTTGAGGAGTTCTCTGGAGGCCAACATGTCCTGGATCTGACGTAAGTTGGTTTGGAGAGCGTTCCAGGTATTGACGGCGAGGTGGGAGAAGGATCTTCTGCCAGCGGTGGTGTTGTGGAGGTGTGGAACTGTTGCAAGGGCGAAGTTTGCAGAGTGGAGGCTGCGGGTGGGGGTGTAGAAGCTGAGTTGGTTGATGATGTATGCTGGTCCGGCGTTGTTTAGGGCTTTGTGTGCGTGGATGAGGAGTCTGAAGGCGATACTCTAGTTGACGGTGAGCCAATGCAGGCCTCTCAGGTGGGGTGTGATGTGACTGCGTTGGGGGTGTCCATGATCAGTGGTGCCGAGGCATCCTTGATGCGTTGCAGTCGTCTCAGGAGCTTGTTTGTTGTTCACACATAGAGGGTGTACCCGCAGTCCAGTGTGCTGGTTACGAGTGCCTGGGTGATGCTTATTCCTGTGTCGGAGGGGATCCATTTGAAGATCCTGCAGAGTATTCGGAGGGTGTTGAAGCATGACGCGTAGACAGCGTGCACTTGATTGGTCATGGAGAGGGTGGATTTGAGGATGACACCCAGGTTGTGTGCGTGGTCGATGCGTGCTGGGGCTGTTCCTAGTGATGTTAGCCACCAGGAGTCGGCCAAGGATGATGGGGTGGTGCTGAGGATGAGGACCTCCGTCTTCTCTTAATTTAGCTTCAGCCTGCTGACCTTCATCCATTCTGCACTGGCCTTCATTCCCCTGTGGAGGTAGGCTTTGGTGGTGTGGGGGGCATTGGTGAGGGATATGATCAGTTGGGTGTTGTTGGCTTAGGAGATGATGTTGAGGCTGTGTTGTCGAGCGACGTGGGTGAGTGGTGCCATGTAGATATTGAACAGCGTCGGGCTGAGGGATGATCCCTGTGGTACGCCGCAGATGATCTCGGTGGTATTTGAGCGGAAGGGTGGGAGGCGGACGCTCTGTGTTCTGCCGCAGAGGAAGGACGTGGTCCAGGCCAGGGCCTTCTCTTGGATCCTAGCGTTTTGGTGGCGTGCTGTTAGGGTGCAGTGGCACACCGTGTCGAAGGCTGCTGATAGGTCCAGAACAATGAGTGCTGCTGTTCCTCCTTTGTCCCTCAGGATCCAGATGTTGGTGGTGGTGGCGATGAGGGCGATCTAGGTGCTGTGGTTGCTGCAAAAGCCGGTCTGGGATGGTTCCAGGATGTTTTTTCCTTCGAGGTAGTGGGTCAGCTGTCTGTTGACAATTTTCTCCATGACTGTCGCCGGGAAAGTGAGCTAGGAGATGTGCCGGAAGCTTTTGAGGTCATTGGGGTCCACCTTGGGTTTCTTCTGTAGGGCGTTGATCTCGGTGTGCTTCCAGCTCCCCGGAAAGGTTGCTGTCTTGAAGGAGAAGTTTATTGTCTATTGGAGATGGTGTGCGATGGCTGTGCTTGCTTTCTTGAAAACTTGGTGAGGGCATGGGTCAGATGGGGATCCGGAGCCGATGGAGTTCATGGTCTTGATGGTGTTTACTTTGCTGATGTTGGACCAGGTGGTCAGGCGAATGGTGCGGGTGGTGGTCGCAGGGGTGGTGGTCTCGGCGGATGATAAGGAGGTGTAAGTGTTGAAGCTGTCGTGGATGTCGGCGATCTTGCGCTCAAAGAAGCTGGCCAGTGAATCGCACAGGTCTTGTGATGGTGGAATGTCGTTGGTGTTGTAGCTGGGGTTGGAGAGGTCTTTCACGATGTAGAATAGCCCTTTTGTGTGTGTGGGTGTGTGTGGGTGTGTGGGTGTACTTGTAAAGCGCACTGCGACTCGATGGAGTATCCTGGCGCTGAAGACCGCTGGGGAACCCGTCCTGGTTTTCCCTGTGAGATGGTCCCTTTCTGGGCATCTCCAGGGTGAAACCAGGCATCCCCGGCGTCTGTGGGGGGCTGTTGTAGAGATGAGGCAAGCTTAATGCCCAGAGTTGCCGAGTGTGTTCCCTGGTTAGAGTAGGCACCGAGGCGAGAATTATCAAGTCTTTTTTTACCCTGGTCCACGACCCTGCCGCGTCGGGAATTGAACCCTGGTCCCGGGCCGTTCTCTGCTTACGGGTCTGCCGCCTCTAACCAGTGAGCCACACCACTCCACTGTGTTGTGTGCGTTGTTGAGTAGACGGTCCCTGAAGGCGGTCCTCTTGTTGGTTCTGAAGAGTTGGTGGTGTTTGTGGGTGTTGTGCTTGTGGGCTATGCAGCTGTCTGCTGTTCGGTTGTGGAGCCAGTTCTCATACACTTTCCGAAAGGTGTGTTTTGAGGCCTAGAGGTCTTCGGTCAACCAAGTGGCTTACTTGTTGGTGTGATTGGTTGCGGAGGTCTTGAGTGGGGCAAGGGTGTTGGTGCAGTTGTTGATCCACTGTTTGAGTTTGATGGTGGTGGCGTTGGACTTGGTCGGGTCGTTGGTTGGTCCCAGGGCGAGGCTGGTGGTCTGTTGGTTCTTGGTGAGCTTGACCCAGCAGAGGCGTGGCAACTGTTGTGTGCGGTGTTGTTTGTTTGGCTTCCTTAATGTGAAGTGGACGCATCTGTGGTCAGTCCAGTAATGTTTGGTGTTGTTGTTGAATGAGACGTGGTGACTTGCGGAGAACATGGGGGCCAGTGTGTGTCCAGCGGCGTGGGTGGGTGTCGTCACGAGCTGTTTGAGTCAGAGTTTCGCGAGGTTGTCAATAAGGGCAGTGGAGTTGGCGTCGTTGTTGTTTGAAGTTCATGTCCCAAAGGAAGATGTAGTCTGTGGAGGTGAGGCCGTGGGTGCTGATGAGGTGGGTGACGGTGTCGCTGAAATGTGCTTGGGGTCTGGGTGATCTGTAGATGACAGTTACTCAGAGGGTGATGTTGGGGTTGGTGTGGACTTGAAGTGCATATGCTCAGCGGTGGTGAGGGTGTCATCGGTGTTGGTCATGACTCCGAGGGAGTCCTTATGGATGATAGTGATTCCCCCTCCCACAATGTTGGTGCGGTATCTGCGGGAGATTTTGTACCCCTCTTGGATGTCAATTGTGATGTCTGTTGCGGATGTGACGTTCAGCCAGGTCTCTGTCAGGAAGGCAACGTCGGGGGTGGTTGAGTCTAGGAGGTCCCAGGGTTTGATGGCGTGTTTGCAAGTGGAGCGCGTGTTGAGGAGGATGCAGCGGAGGCGGTGGGGTCTCTCTTCGATGTTTTTGTGGTCCGGATGCTGTATAGGCTGCAGTTGCGGCAGGTGAAGGGCCCTTGGGTGGTAGCCCGGTAGCAGGAGGGATTGCGCCAGGGGTTGAGTGCGTGGAGGGTGCTGGATTCGTAGTGCAGTCTGGTGTAGTGGGCACTTTGTGGTCATGGGGTTCTTGCGCTGTGCGTGGTCCGGGCGCAGACGGACCTGCCTTTGCCATGGAGATGTTGCAACTGAGGCACAGACAAGCGGCGGCCACCATTAACAATGGACGGATGGATGGAGGAGCATATTGGAGGCATGTGTGTGGCACAATCTGGGCACTGGGTGTTGCAGTGTCACTGGGGAAGCTGCATCAGGAATGTCTGAACACATGATGGCTGAAGGTGTGAGACACCATGTAAATGTGGCACACAAAGACAAGGATATTTGCATAGCAGCATGTTACAGTTGTATGGAAATGGAGGAGTGTCTGGTTACTCATGGGTCACTGCTACAAATTGTGAAAACAATCACCAAATATGACGGTCACAGGACCAGGCACCAAAAGGCCAAGCGGGGCACAAGACAAACAGCGTCAGCAAGTGTTGCATGTCCGTTGTGGGTATTAAGCTCAAAGAATACATACACAACCATGTATGTCAATCACAATATGGACCAAGACCTATTACAAACACCATACATGTTGAACCCGTACACATAACCACATATGCAGATTCATTGTAAAGTATTATACCATAGATGACCCATGCAGACTGGCAAGAGATCTGCGGTGACAGTAATGGGGCACAATCTACACTTTTGAAAACATTTCATACATAAATGCTGCAATTTTGTTGTGAGGCCATGCTGCTTAAGGCAATGTACATGGCCCGTAGCATTTCTCAGAGGAAAAGAACTGTCATGCAATGAGTGTCCCTGTAATGCTGGTGAAACAATCTCCACACGACTGCCAGGGACTGTCAGTACCTTTGATCCTCGGATTTGTGCGATGCTCAAAGGGTCCATCTCCAGATGGCCCCTTGGTCTGATTAGGAATGACAGACTCAAAAGGGAGATCAGGTGAGGGAAGGAGAGGATGGGAACAGCAGGGAGGGAGATCTGAAACAAAGGTAAACAAGCATTACAATGCAACTAGTCTTGGCACAGATTCACATGATACTAAGGACCTATTCTGTAACTGTTACACCTGTGTATATTAACCACAGCCACTGTATCCCATTTGTCTGCACATGTATAGAACTGATAGTACATCACAGTTTTTAACACAGACACATAAAAGGTAGCGGAGTTTGTCTCCAAAATGAAGGGGGTCTAAAGCTCACAAGGCTGATTCAATGCAATTAGAACGATGTGCTCCCAAACTTACTCACAGTGTATGAATGTGGCTCAAAATAATACAGTGAATTGAATGTGTAGCAGTGCTACTCACAATAATCAAATTACTGTAGTCAGCCATGGGAATCAGTGAGGTTCATGATTGTAATATACACATCACCTGCTGGAGCGGTACTTAGCTGACGCAACAAGGAAGGGGATTATCTAAACACAAGGAAGCCTAGCAAGAGCCAAGCATTGACTCATCAAACTGTGCCTTACAATGCCAAACATGACAAACAGGTGTGAGCAAACTCTACAGAGAGTAATGAGTAACAAACCCAGTAAACCACCCCTACCGTGACCATGATATGCAGCACGGCACAATACTTGTCTGCAATTAACGGCAACCGACTGGTGTAACGGAAGTGTTAACATTACCAACACCTCTACGTTCCTACATCATCAGTTCAACATTCCTGGAATAATGGGAATAGAAAGTTGACATAAAGTTACCAAGAAGGCTTGCAATGCAGTGGGCTCCACAAGCACAGATGTTGCGACCTGACAATGACATTACATACTGGCACAGGGGGCAATGCATCCATACGAACACACTCACTGGACAATTGTCAGAACATGTGGGACCTACAGTGGTCCACAGCTTCACAACATGGCAATAGGTAAACCTAACTGTACTGGCCAACAACATCAATGTGATGAGCGAAACACATCCTGCTGCACACAGTGAGTTTGCAAATCCACACAGAGCCTGTGGTTGTGATGTCACACACAATGTAAACCGGTCACATCCGCAATGTCTCAGGACCATGGTTTACACACATTGATGCATTCCCCAGAGTCATCCATCAACAACAGATGACTGAGAAGAAGGGTGATTGTCCAGTAATGGGAGTGTTGCAACAGGCATCTTGATCCATGTTAATGACACATGTATGGGTGCTTCAACAACAAGCACAGTAACAGCTCCCACACATTTCCATAGCATACCAACCCAATTAAAATATGTTAAGATATCTTACCAAAACTGACATTTCCACAGGCCTGTGCATGGAACGGTGATTTGACACACTTTGCAATCATCATGATCAATAGCAGGAGAACCAAGATGACACGAACAGACAACAGGCAGAGCGACCTGGGAAAGACACGCACACAAGGGGGCACATTAATAATATTTGCATACAGACATGGTCTTGTGAAAATACATCACAATGTAGTACATATGTACATTACAAAATCACTCATTGCACATATGCGTGTGTCATTACATCATCACTTGTGTGAAACATCACAACAAACATCAAAGTTCATTAACATACAGTCAGCTGGACACACAGTATGCAACACATGCCACTCCATGCCACAAGCTTGCACACGACTACCAAGTGACTCACTATTAAGAGAAGAAGTTGCGTATGAGCTGACTCCAGATATCCCTCTCCTCCTCCTCATCACCTGCATTGTGCCCAAGCCCTTCATCCTCAACGGGTGGATGTTACAGCTCATCAGGATATAGGATGAGTGGCTTCTCAACTGCCATGTTGTGCAGCATGCAGCACACAATGAAGATGTTACACACCTTGACTGGGGCGTATTGGAGGGATCCGCCGGTCTTATCAAGGCACCGGAATCTGCTCTTCAGGAGTCCAAACGTTCGCTCAATCACACGCCTGGTCTGCCCGTGTGTATTGTTGTACCGATGGTCTGCAGCTGTCCTTGGGTTGTGGAGCGGTGTCATGAGCCACGGCATGTTGGGATATCCTGCATCTCCTAAAAATATACAGCGTGTTGAAATGTAGGGTAAAGCAATTTTGTCAGAGCAATTTCAAAAGTTAAACATACAGGACAAACAGAGTATACCCACCAACAAGACATGCCCGATCGCTGCGCAGCTGCAGCATCATCTGTGGTACCCTGCTACGCCTCATGATGAAAGCATCATGGCACGATCCTGGAAAATGTGCACAAACATGGGAAATCAGCATGCTAGCAAGACACACCACAAGGGCATTAATTGAGTGGTAATGCTTCCTATTCCGGTAAGCCTGCCCCTGAGCCTGTGGTGGCACCAAAGCCACATGTGTACCATCAATGGACCCAATGACATGTGGCATCCCTCCCAAGGCATAGAATTCACCCTTGACATCTCTCAACTCTTCAGGGTTTGGAAATTTGGGGAAGCACCCACAGCATCGGTGTCAAAACATCGCGGTGCTATCGCACCGCCACTTTCACATCGCATCGTCGTTCACATCACATGCTCCCACTGCGCGATGTCATTAACATCACATGCCATTACAACGCATGCGATGTTACCGATGTTACAGCGAATGAACGGGAAATCTAAACATGAAGCGGATATTATTTCCAAAACGATGTTAGCGATTAGAAAAAACGATGTTACCGATGTTAATACACCATTAAAATGCATTAATGAACGGGAAATCTAAACATGAAGCGGATATTATGTTCCACCATTAAAATGCATTTCCAAAACGATGTTAGCGATTAAACAAATATATGTTACCGATGTTAATACACGGGAAAAAAAATGCAACGGAAGCGAATTATTATTTTAAAGCGCTATTAAATGAACGGGAAATCTAAGCATGAGGCGGATATTATGTTACACCATTATGCATTTGCATTTATAGAACGATGTTAGCGATTAAAAGAACGGGAAAATGCGGGAAAATGCAGCACACCAATAAAAATAAAATAACAGACAGTCAAATGCCTTATGGTGAATAAATAAAATCACAGACAGTCAAATGCATTATGGTGAATAGTTGAATGGATGGGTGATGGTGGATGAATGGATGGATGGATTTATGGGTGGCTGGGTGCATGAATGAAGGATGGGTGAATGGATGGGTGATGGTGGGTGAATGCATGGATGGGTGAATGGGTGGGTGATGGTGGGTGAATGAATGGATGGGTGAATGGGTGGGTGATGGTGGATGAATGGATGGATGGGTGGTTGCTAGGGGGTGGATGGATGGGTTTATGGGTGGATGGATGCATGAATGAAGGATGGGTGGATGGATTGAAGGATGAAGTTCGGATGGATGAGAGGATGAATGAGTGGGTGGATGAGCAGATGGATGTTGAAATAATGAATGGCTCAATGAGTGGATGTATGGGTGGATGAGTAGATGGTGGATGGATTGAAGGATGAATGTCGGATTAATGAGCGGATGAATGAGTGGAGGGATGAGCAGATTGATGGAGGAATAATGAGTGGCTGAATGAGTAGATGATGGATGACTGCAGTACTGGTTATTCTCATGTACGGCTTTAGCAAATACATTTAAAAAAGTTAGGCAAACCTCTCATTTTAACACTTCCAAGCAAAAATGTAAGTCGTCTTTTGTTGCTTATATGGGGACTCCAGGACCCAACTGCAACAGGGAGCCTAAGTGAATGTCTAGTATTTGCTATATCTGGTATAAGCCATAAACTGAAGGACTAGGGAGCCATCAAAATTTCGTACTATCTAATTTTCAGAAATTGGAGTGCAACTTTATTAGAGGGACTAGAGCAATTGTAAACTTCCACACAACATGTTACACACAGCACACTGTTACGTCTGAAGTGCTTTTGAGATTATCGATTCAGATGGCGGTCAGGACCCACCACAGAGACAAGCTACAGACAGCCTTATAAGAGAGTGCAGGGGGAGCAGGGAGACTCCGGGGACGAGAGAGTGATTACAGAGTGACTGCAAAGCGAGCTATACCAGCGAGCTATACCAGAGAGCACTGCAGTAGTGAGTGAGATTGGAGGGGTCTTTGTAACGGAAGTGCAGCTGCACTGAGACTGCAAAGGGTGTTGCTGTTGAGACGGCCAAGCCTGCAGAGTGCTTAACGGGATAAGGCCTAGTCCCGAAAGGAAGCTCCCGTTGTGAAAGAACCGTGCCTGGACATGAATAAAATAAACAGTGTATAAGATAAACTGTGTCTTAATCTCTTTTCGGAGATCTGCTGACAGTTTCAACATCAACAGAGAAAGGTCTGAAAGTGGTTGGAGGAGCATGCTTTTATGAGATGTGGCCCGATTAGGATGGCCTAGCACTTAATCAGAAACCGATGTTAGACATAATAGCCCAGTACTGCCTTTGTTAAATCGAATCTTGATGACCTGGATTATAACAGTGCATATGAGCGCATCACCATATTCAAACTGTTCTTAGGTAGGTGTTTCAACCATCCATTACCTCGTTCTGACTTTACGTACATGGGTCTTCAGAAGACTTAGAAATATTCATCACTACGCTCCCAGGCTAGATTACGCGTTGTCCTGACACGCGATTTCAAGCCATGAGATGTGCTATCCTGCCAATAGGATTTACCGCAATAGCGTCGCAACGACGTTCGAGGTAAAACATGGCGGTGTAACAGTAGATGCGATGTATTTGCGGCGATGTAAAGCCGCGCGAGGAAAGTGTTTCCGCTGTATCATCATACAACCGAAATTTTATGAATTCATCAATGTGCTCTAACATAGCAGCTAAGACATCACGTAGTACGCGGCTGAACATGGTCTGGGACATACCCCCCACATCTGCAATGGTAAATTGAAACGTACCTGTGGCAAAAAAATGTAGGGCTGTCATCACCTTTAGCTTTGGTGTCAGTGCAGTTGGATACCTGTGTCGCGGTTGGAGATGTGGTTCCAGCATGTCCGTCAAGTCCTAAATCAAATCTCGAGTGAATCTGTATCATCGGATGCAATCACGTTCCCTCATGCTCTCCAAGTCAGGAAAAGGCCTTGGGAGAGGCGGTGCCCTGCAGGACATATTTTGGAAGAATGCAGAACAACTCTCATCCAAATACTATTCCAATGTACATAGCACATGCAACCTTGCTACTGCACATCAAGGTACTATGGGTTCTGGTGTAATCAAAACATCCTGGACACATGTGGCAGTTTCATAGCACTTTAAAAATGACCAAGATACATCTGTAGCAACAGTAATACACTTTACATGCACACAAAGAAAAGTGCGGGCTGCTCTGAGGGAGCAGAGCAAGATATCACTGGAGTGACAAACATCACCAGACCTGCATTAGAAGGTTGTCATCGCATACCGACAGCTGACTGCAAGGCACAGACCCAGGTCACATGGAATGTCGATTGAACATATCATACAACTTGCTAATGAGGTGTGTATGTGACCATGCAAGACCACAGCAATTGTCAAGATGCAGACATGTATGCATGTGGATCATTGATGTATGATGTCATCACACACAAAAAGACCTTGAAAAGGCACATGTGCCATGGTGTGTGTACATGCAAAACCATTTAAGTCAAATACAGACCCATTACCGATGCACCCGCAGCAGATGAATTATACGGACCCCAAACTTAAAAATCTGCATTAAGAATTACACACACAGTACATTGTTACATAGGGACGTGATTAGAGTCAAAATGACAACTGAGAAATTGCCATGGTCCCTGCCATCATGTGACAGGTTCCGGAAGTGATGACTGTGCAATCCCAGTGCTTATGTGCATGACAACATGTGCATGATGATACAAAGGGGACAAGTGGAAAGTAGATGTGTACCACATAGTGCCCCATAACACATCACATGTGTCACCAGGTCATCACACAACAATTGTGCAACATGAAATAATATGCTGTGCTATATCAGTGCCTGCCACATCTAGGGCCTAGATCATATCAGTATGCAATGACAAGAACTTGATAGACATCCTTATGTTAACCTTAATGCTACTCCCTGCCACGTGTGCGCCTCGTATCACTGGCCATACATGCCCGTGTGCAACATTACCATCACCCTGCTTTGACTCCAGCGTGTGAAACGTACTGTGTAAAACGCACTGTACACCTGCATTCACATGGGCGTGTGAAACAAACTGTGTATAACGCATCATACCCCCAGAGTGAACGCGTGTGTGCAGGCCGTTTCACCATTGTAATGGTACCATATGCGAGCGAGGCATACCCCCCAGAGTGCGTGCGTGTGTGCGGGACGTTTCACCATTGCCATGGTGCCATACACGAGTGAGGCGTACCCCCAGAGTGCGTGCGTGTGTGCGGGACGTTTCACCATTGCAATGGTGCCATACGCGAGCAAGGCGTACCCCCAGAGTGCGGGCGTGTGTGTGGGACATTTCACCATTGCAATGGTGCAATACGCGAGCGAGGCGTACCCCCAGAGTGCGGGACATTTCACCATTGTAATGGTGCCATACGCAGGCGAGGCGTACCCCCAGAGTGCGTGCGTGCAGGATGTTTCACCATTGCAATGGTGCCATAAGCGAGCGTGGCGTACCCCCAGAGTGCGGGCGTGTGTGCGGGACTTTTCACCATTGCAATGGTGCCATACGCGAGCAGGCCGTACCACGTACTTGTGTGCGGATCCCAGGAAATACATTGGGAACACCTAGGGGACGAGTAGAATGCCCAGAATGCAGGCTAGTTGTCAAGGAAACAAAGGTCTGAGTGTTTGCTACAGGTGTCCTGCAAAATTCAGCGGGGCAACACTATACAATGTTGCACAATTTATTGTTGAGCTAAAGCTCAATTTTTAAACCATGCAAATGTGTGTCAAGGCCTTATGTGGAATGGGATTGGTTGAAACATTGGATGCTAAGTAATCTGGCCTATCACACTGTACTCATGATACTGAAAGCCCCTCAGCAGCACTGATTTAAGGCTGCATGTGTCTGGGAGATGGCACTTGCCTGCACAACATTGGAGTGGACCACACTGCTGCTGTCTCTGCATTCCCTGGACTCTGATTTTGCTGTCCATGGAGAGGGCACCTGCATTCAGTGAGGAGGAGAACCAGGCCCTGCTGGATGCCCTCCTACCAAACTATAGCAAGCTGTATGGGAGACCAGGGGAGCAGGCGAGTGATGACTGCACTACCTTGGACTGTGCACCTGTTGTGTGTGTGTGTGTCACTACAGCCATTGTGTATTTGTGGAACAGACATGCAATGTGGTTTGGCATTGAGTGCCGGGTGTGTACATTGTGTTATCTCCCATGCAGTGAATGATGTTGTTAAATAGTGTTCACTGCTTACCTGCATTGTGCTAAGTGTGACATTCAATGCAATGTGAATCACACATTCTGCTGTGCCACACCTTGCATGCTTTATTGCCATGATTTACTGAGGTGTAACAGTGTTCCCCCCAGAGAGACAGAAGAATGTACTCACTGTTGTTAATGGTTTTTGGTGTCCTGTGTGGATGTTGTACAAATGCATGGTTTGAAGTCATGGACATTGAAGAGTGTGAATGTTCGTTGTCACCTGGCAAAGTGTGTATGTGATATCTTGCAACACAGCTGCATGGCGTATGCCACAGCTGTAGCCATCTGATGTGACAAGTATGCAGTTTCGTGTGCATGACTTGGACAGTTAGCATGACGCCTGTGTCACATCTTTGTCAAGTGTGACATATGCAAAGTGAGGGTTGTATACACAGTTGACACTGACAAGCAAATAATGATCTGTGCCAGGGTGTGTATGTGTGGTCTGCTGAAGGTTCTCAGGTGTAGTGGGACATGTGACAGCATGTCACGTGCTGTCCACCACCCTGCAGTTGCATGTTTTGTGCAGTGTGTGCCATGCTCAGTGAGTGGTTTGCAACCCTTATGGCATCTGTTGCCTTTCAAAGGCATGTAGTGCATTCGTGTTTGGTCACAGGCCACTTTCACATGGACAATGATGCAAGTCCTATCAGCATCCTATGCCCTGTTGTAATCGTCTATGTGGTGCAAGTGTGTGTCTTTGGGACATGGAGCAGGTGTAGTGATGTTGTTTCAGTTTGTCTTCCTGACAGGCAACTGCCTATGAGAAAGGGGAGATCTGGTTGGACATTGCCAGGGCTGTCAGGTCTGTGGGGGGCCCTTGGCGAAAGCTGATGAACATCAGAAAGAGGTGGCAGGACATCCGGTGCTAGACCCGGCGTATCGCCCGGGTCCAGCTCAAGCTTGAAGCTCCATGCTGGCATGGCGGCGGCTGTCACCTCACCCCCCACATGCTCCGGGTCCTGGAAGTGGTTTTTCCAGACCTCTACAGGCAGTTGCAGGAGGGACAGCAGCAAGGAGGGGGTAGGTATATGTGTGTTTTTTGTCTTGTGTGTCACATGCTACCTGCGGTGCTCTGAAGCCTGGTAACACTCCCACATTTGGGGGGGTCTGGTCAGACAGGCAATTTATGCATTGTAGTTTCAATTCCCCATATTCAGCTGATGGTCTTTTACATCCCTTCCCCTCATCAACAGGTGTCCCCTGCTTTGTGTATTTTCACTTTGCACATGTACTCCTAGGGTGTAAGGTATGAGTATGCACATTGCTTTGCACATCATCATGTTGGAGGGAGGTCTGTGACACATGTTGGCCCCTTAGCTCTTCCACGACCTGTGCACTGTGTTTGGCCTTCATGATTTTGGTCACTGATCATGAGTCTCAACCTGGAGTTCAGCATTGGTCTGCCTCAGTGGCATTTGTCCCTGGCATACTTTGTATTACTCATGTGCCTGCTACATGTGCACACTGACCATGTATACAAAATGTGGCTTGTGCATACTCACACTGGCCAGTGCCTGTGTGCCTATTCACACGAATATGTAGCTGGTGGTTTGTGACTAATATGGATGGACAGCCACACGAGGTGACCTTGGGTTTATTCAAATTGCTGCTCAGTTGTTGATGACCTGATTCTGAGTTTACACTTCTTGAGCTGTATCACTGACATTGATGGAGTGATAGTGGTGTTGTTCAGGAGAGCTGTGATGGGCCTGCCTGTTTAGCCTTGACAGTGGTGATCTGTGTATGTAATTTCTGATGTGAATTAACCTCTATGCACTTACCCTGTGATGCTGGACAATGCTGTCATTGGGGGCTTTACAGGCTATGTTGTTAGCTCACAGAGAAGTTTGTTCCTCATAGATTTGTGCAACATGTTTGTATTGGTGGTGCAACGCTGTTTTGTCTTAGTGTGCACACTACAGTGTTCACATTTTCCATGTGGTTGAGGGTGTGTCAACAATGCAGCAATTATTTTTATATACACAATTGCAGGCACATTAACTTAGGCATTGTAAGGATTTTGGACATGTGGGCCACTTCACTTCACAGCTAGTGTGTGTTATGTACTACCAACTGTATGATCTGCTGGTAGATGCCCCTGTGAGGAGTGTCACAAAAAGGGGTGGTGATGGAGGCAGCATCTGTACCAATCATACACTCACACCCAGTCAACAGGTCAGGGTTTTAGCAATCACCGTTATGTTGCCCACTCTGCACCCCAAGTCCAAACATGGTCCTGTGCTAATCAGTCTGACCATGTACGTCATGGGAACAGTCCAGCCAAATATGCCAAGACATGCCTTGCCTAGACTGGAAACAAGCTTCCTGGGACCGCTTTCTGGCATTACAGCCATCTTAAGCCATGCTTGCTTGAATACAGATCTGTGTTTCACGCAAGCCTGGCTGAAGACGGCTGTGATGCCAGTCATCAGTCCTTGAAAGCTTGTTTCCAGTCCTGGGATGGCATTACTTGGCAGTTCGGCCAGGACTGTTCCCATGTGGCACAGGGTCAGACTGATTTGAACATGACCATGTCTGTACTGGGGTGGCAGAGTGGGCAACAGAACGGTGATGGAAAAAAACAGATCTGTTGACATACAGTGGCTCTTCATTGTGACTCTCATTCAAGTTGTGGTCTGGTCTGTTACTTGTATCTTTGCAACCAAGGAGTGTTGTGTCTATTACAACTGCACAGTACTAGTCATAAAAATATGTGCAGAGTTATGTGGCATGTTACTCATGATGCATGCCACAAATTGAAATGTGCCCAAATGATTTTGTGCTCATGTGTCTGATGTGTACAGGTGACTGATATATTTTTTGGCTTTCTCCTTGCCGACAGTATCATCAACCGAAACGGCAGGAGACATAAGCACAGACCAGGCAGAGGGACCCAGCCACAGTGCCACCTGCTTTGCGGAGTCAGAGGGAGGCAGTTGCACAGAGGGTGAGGGGAGTCAGACGGCCGGACCCATGGAACAAGACACTTTATATCATGTGGACGGCTCAGCTTCAGACTCCCAGGAGGAGGGGGAATACGCAGCAACTGCATCTGCCACCACTATGTCTGTCCTCTCCTCCTCCACACCCATCTCCACCTGCCCAGTTGGTAGGGTCCCTTTGGTCTGTGCTGCCCCCTGTGTCTCCTTCGTACCCGGCACCGCAGCCGCTGCCCCTGTCTCACCTGCTGCCCTCAGTGCCGAGTCTGTGGACCTACTCCGGCAGATTCACATTGGTCAGACGTCCATGCTGACTGTCCTCCATGGACAAACACATATCTTGACACAGTTGTTGTCATTCATGGAGGGCATGTCATCTGACATGTCTGATCAACGTCGGAGTTTGTCGTCCATAGACTCTACACTGACGGCAGCACTTGCCCTCCTGCAGCTTCCCACCCCCCCTCTTTCAGGCCCATCCACATCCCCCTCTCCCATACCTGTCCACCATACACGCAGATGCACCAGATCACACACCCCAACAGAGACACCCAACACACCCACACAGAAGTCAAAGCGCAGAGCTCCAGGCACCCAATCTCAGGGGGGATGTAGGCACACCCACAGGGAGAGGGGACAGACATCACGCACGTAGCCATACACATATTCCACCAGATGCAGAGCCCTCTACCTCCACTCCCATTTCGTCCCCGGGTGCAGATGGTAGTCTGTCGGACCTGGCAGCTGTGTGCAGCAGTTTATATGAAACCACCTTTGCTGCTGCACTCCCCACTGAGGATGATTCCTCCCCCCCTGCACCCACAACACCTACCCTTCCCTCTACTATCCCTGTGGTGCCGGTCCTTGTCCCTGATGATGCCCCCCACGGGTCACCAACCCTTTGATTCATTCGTGTACAGGCAAGTTTGGGGTTGTGATACTCCTCTAGGTCCCCAAACAGGATTTATTTTGTGGACTGTCCATTGGCCTTGTTACATCCTGGACTAATTTGCATCTTTTTTTGCTTTGGAGCCGAATAAAGAATTTTATTTTTCTTTCAGAAAATTGGCATTTCAGGTATTTGCTTTGGGAGCTGGCTGTCTAGGAGTTGTTGTCATGTTAATGTGTATGGATTGTGAAAGATGTCTATTTCATGATGGTGATGATTTGGACCATGGTATCTATGTGCCATCACAATGTTGCAGCAATTACTCTTTGTTTGTGTGTGTTCAGTTTGCATACAGACATGGTCCCAAAGAGTGTCCCTTCCTGAGTGACACATGAGATCTTCACTACAGACATTTGCACAATTGTTGTGATGACTTTTGTGTATATTTCCTCTATATTTGTACATTCCCTTACGCAAAGGCCATACGTGCTCCCAAATGAGTTCTGATTATTGGTCTGTGCCATCCATGCTACTCACTGTGCTTGGGTTTGTAGTATGTAGCGATGCCTTCAGGGAAACAATCATACTTTTTGAACACTATGCATGAAAATGTTATCAGCCTTGACCTTATGTTTCTAATTGTAATGCCGGGAATTTGTGCACACAGCTCACATTTAGGTGCTTTGTTATCTAAGGGTTTTCAACCCTGTTCCTTCCATGAGGGAGGACATGTTTCACCACCTGGACATTCACATCATGGACGGGATGTACATGACACTTCATATGTCCATTTGTGCTTTATTTGTTTGGCGGGCTGTTACATGACTAGACACAATTGAGTCACGATGGAGGGGTGTGTGGGTGCCTGCAATCTCCATGGGTGGATATGCATGTGGGATCTGACAAAACACCCACATGTGGTGTGTCAGGAAGTGTGTGACAGGATACCACTCTCCATGGAGTAGGTCACTGCTGTGAGTGATGTGTTGATATGCAACTATCATGAGTGTAACAGGTTAGGGATTTACACCCCTATGTCTGGGCACTGCTGGGAGTCATATCCAGCCACCCCTCCTATGTCTGGGCACTGCTGGGAGTCCTATCTACACCCCCTCCTATGTCTGGGCACTGCTGCGAGTCCTGTGCACACACCCCTCCTATGTCTGGGCGCTGCTGGGAGTCCATAGGAACACACCCCTCCTATGTCTGGGTACTGCTGGGAGTCCTATCTACACCCCCTCCTATGTCTGGGCACTGCTGGGAGTCATATCCACACACCCCTCCTATGTCTGGACACTGCTGGGAGTCATATCCAGCCACCCCTGTCATGTCTGGGCACTGCTGGGAGTCCTACACACACCCTCCTCCTATGTCTGGGCACTGCTGGGAGTCATAATCAGCCACCCCTGTCATGCCTGGGCACTGCTGGGAGTCCTAGGCACACACCCCTCCTATGTCTGGGCACTGCTGGGTGTCCTTTTTACACCCCCCTTCTATGTCTGGGCACTGCTGGGAGTCCTGTGCACACCCCTCCTATGTCTGGGCACTGCTGGGAGTCCTACGCACACACCCCTCCGATGTTTGGCCACTGCTGGTAGTCATATCCAGCCACCCCTGTCATGTCTGGGCACTGCTGGGAGTCCCACGCACATCCCCCTCCTATGTCTGGGCACTGCTGGGAGTCCAATCTACACCCCCCTCCTATGTCTGGGCACTGCTGGGAGTCCTGTGCACACACCCCTCCTATGTCTGGGCACTGCTGAGAGTCCTACGCACACACCCCTCCTATGTCTGGGCACTGCTGGGAGTCATATCCAGCCACCCCTGTCATGTTTGGGCACTGCTGGGAGTCCTACGCACACCCCCTCCTATGTCTGGCCACTGCTGGGAGTCATATCCACACCCCCCTCCTATGTATGGGCACTGCTGGGAGTCATATCTAGCCATCCCTGTCATGTCTGGGCACTGCTGGGAGTCCTACACACACCCTCCCCCTATGTCTGGGCACTGCTGGGAGTCCTATCTACACCCCCCTCCTAGGTCTGAGCACTGCTGGGAGTCCTACGCACACCCTCCTCCTATGTCTGGGCACTGCTGGGAGTCCTATGCACACCCCCTCCTATGTCTGGGCACTGCTGGGAGTCCTAAGCACACCCTCCTCCTATGTCTGGGCACTGCTGGGAGTCATATCCATCACCCCTGTCATGTCTGGGCACTGCTGGGAGTCCTATCCAGCCACCCTTGTCATGTCTGGGCACTGCTGGGAGTCCTACGCACACCCCCCTCCTATGTCTGGGCACTGCTGGGAGTCATATCCAGCCACCCCTGTCATGTTTGGGCACTGCTGGGAGTCCTACGCACACCCCCCTCCTATGTCTGGGCACTGCTGGGAGTCCTATCTACACCCCCTTCCTATGTCTGGGCACAGCTGGGAGTCCTGTGCACACACCCCTCCTATGTCTTGGCACTGCTGGGAGTCATATCCACCCACCCCTCCTATGTCTGGACACTGCTGGGAGTCATATCCAGCCACCCCTGTCATGTCTGGGCACTGCTGGGAGTCACATCCACCCACCCCTGTCATGTTTGGGCACTGCTGGGAGTAATATCCATCCACCCCTGTCATGTCTGGGCACTACTGGGAGTCCTACGCACACCCTCCTCCTATGTTTGGGCACTGCTGGGAGTCCTCTGCACACCCCCCTCCTATGTCTGGGCACTGCTGGGAGTCCTATCTACACCCCCCTCCTATGACTGGGCACAGCTCAGAGTCCTGTGCACACACCCCTCCTATGTCTGGGCACTGCTGGGAGTCATATCCACCCACCCCTCCTATGTCTGGGCACTGCTGGGAGTCATATACAGCCACCCCTGTCATGTCTGGGCACTGCTGGGAGTCATATCCAGCCACCCCTGTCATGTCTGGGCACTGCTCGGAGTCCTACGCACACCCTCCTCCTATGTCTGGGCACTGCTGGGAGTCCTACGCTCACCCCCCTCCTATGCCTGGGCACTGCTGGGAGTCATATCCAGCCACCCCTGTCATGTCTGGGCACTGCTGGGAGTCCTACGCACACCCCCTCCTATGTCTGTGCACTGCTGGGAGTCCTATCTACACCCCCCTCCTATGTCAGGGCACTGCTGGGAGTCCTGTGCACACACCCCATCTATGCCTGGGCACTGCTGGGAGTCCTACGCACAAACCCCTCCTATGTCTGGGCACTGCTGGGAGTCATATCCAGCCACCCCTGTCATGTCTGGGCACTGCTGAGAGTCTTATGCACACCGCCCTCCTTTGTCTGGGCACTGCTGAGAGTCCTATCTACACCCCCCTCCTATGTCTGGGCACTGCTGGGAGTCCTGTGCATACACCCCTCCTATGTCTGGGCACTGCTGGGAATCATATCCACCCACCCCTCCTATGTCTGGGCACTGCTGGGAGTCCTATCTACACATCCCTCAGATGTGCGCAACGTACCCCAACTTTAATGCCGTGTGTGCGCCTGGTATCACTATTGCAATGGTGATATACGCGAGCGTGTGACACACTGTCCCCCAACATTAATGGCGTGTGTGCGGCTTGTATCACTATTGCAATGGTGACATTCGCGAGCGTGTGACGCACCGTCCCCCAACATTAATGGCGTGTGTGCGGCTTGTATCACTATTGCATTGGTGACATTTGCGAGCGTGTGACGCACCGTCCCCCAACATTAATGACGTGTGTGCGGCTCGTATCAATATTGCAATGGTGATATACGCGAGCGTGTGACGCACTGTCCCCCAACATTAATGGCGTGTGTGCAGCTCGTATCACTATTGCAATGGTGACATTCGCGAGCGTGCGACGCACCATCCCCCAACATTAATGGCGTGTGTGCGGCTCGTATCACTATTGCAATGGTGATATACGCAAGCGTGTGACGCACCGTACATGTACACTTCCGTTGTTGTGGTACGTTGTACTCACCGTCAGCGCCGTCGTCGGTTGCTGTGCACCAGGTTGTAGGCGCACAGGACTGGGATGACACGGTCTAAGGGGTTCGTGGCGTGTCTGTCGCGTACCGGGGTGCGGTTCGGACCGGACTCAGCTTTTACGGTAGTTTTCAGCTCCCATAGCAATAGGGTCGTACGGAGTGTCGCCGAGACGAATCGTACTTGCTGGGCCGGAAACTGCTGCCTGTTTACGTACGGACGTCGCGTAGAGCGTGACCCAGATATGATTTGTATGTATTTTTGGTTCATATGGTTTTTGGTACAATTCGTATGTAGATATGCTTTGGGTTAGGATGGTAATTCATCCTACGTATGGGGAATGTTGTAGGTGTACGAATCGTACGGGAAAGACGCTCCGAACGGCGAATCGTAGGGGATTTTACCGGATTGGAATTGGCCCCATTGTGTTGATTTTTGTAAATGTCTCCATAGTCATTGGTTATAGTGGAAATAACATCCTTGTATGGATGTATGAGTGTATATTTTAAGGATGGAATTTATCATGGCCTGTTCAAAGTCAATTATTATTTTTAGGGGAAAGAAGTCTGTTGTTTCTTCTTTTATTTTGTTCAATATTTCTGTGTAGGTTGCAGTGTGTTTGTTTGGCAACAAACAATAGATAAATGGTATGCAAGTGTTATGGTATTGTCCATGTATGGTATATAATTGGTAGAATGGTTTAGGGCATATAGTAAATGTGCCATCCATCACCCATGTTTGGCTTTCTTTTAATTTTTTAATGTTGTGTACTGTAGCAAACATTATTATCCTTTTATCTTTATTGTTGTTATCGTAGAAGATAAAAGGTTCATCGTTATGAGTTATGGTATTACCGCCATTCCCCACTAGCCCACAGGCCACGCCCATGAGGCCAGGCCCCCTTCTCCTCGCAGTTACCTAAGACGTGCTGATTGCTAGCGCGCGGCAGAGGTAAACTTGCTCCTGAGGCGGAAAGCCGGGAGAAAACGCTTGTGATCTTTTAAAATTGGAAATTGTAATTGCTGTTTTTAACTTACTTGCTCCCTCCCTTCTTGGCATTTCCCCCTTGACACCAGCTGTGCTAGCTCTTCGTGCAGCGGACCTTAGCGCTGCCGCGGCTTGAGAACACATTTCGCCGCCATTCCCCACTAGCCCACAGGCCACGCCCCCTTCTTTCCCATAAATATGTGCATTCCTCGTACACGCAGCGGACGAGCGCAGCGGGCGCGCCTAAGGCAAGCCCGTCTGCGACCGTCCACGACCGGCTGGGACCAGGGGCCATGCACCTTGCCCCTGTACTGGTTTATACCCCCGCTCAATTGCTTTCTCTTCACGTGACGCAACCCATTGCCCCTTCCCTGCTTCAGCGCATCACCGCGCTGGGCATCTCTGCCCCTTTGCCCCCTTTGCCTGGTCCTACCGGCTCACTCCTTCGTCACACGCTCCCCCCTTGCCTGCCCCTCCCCCCCTCCACCATCCACGTCACCTACCACAGCTACTGCCTGCCTTCTAAACACCCGTTCGGCAGGCAGGCACCAGCTTGAGCTTTATAATTTACTGGACACTGAAGCCCCGGACTTTCTGTTTCTTACAGAGACATGGTTTTCGGCTGCTTCCCTCCCAGAACTATTGTCCACCCTCCCCGACTCTTACTACGCCCTTCGGGCGGACCGCCCTGATGGGAAAGTCGGCGGGGGTGTGGCGATGATTACTCGTCCTACTCTTCAGTTTCAGCTCCTTCCTTATTCTCCCATACTTGGAGTTGATTTTTTAGTGGCCCGCTCACATAATCTTTTGGCCCCCCTCACAATTGTCCTCATGTATCGTCCCCCTCAGAATATGCCCTCCTTTGTACCTGCTCTCCACGAACTCCTGGCTACGCTTGTGGTCAATAACTCATCCGTGCTCCTCTTGGGAGACTTTAACTACTGGCCGGGTGACCCCAGGGAAGACCAGTTCTCTAAAGATTTCTCGGCCACTCTCCAGTGCCTCAATTTCCTTCCCCATGTTCATTCCCCCACCCATATTCATGGCCGCATCTTAGACCAAATATGGTCAGCCAACCGCACTATTCACCCCCCGTCATTCTCCCATGCACCTGGTCTGATCATTCTCTGATCTCATTTTCCATCGAGCTTGGTGCGCCAGAGAAACTTCCCCTACCCAAGAACATCTCTGCTCGCAACTGGAACCGGGTCGATTTTAATTCTCTTTATGCTTCCCTCACTTGCTCTTCACCGGACCTCTCCAACCTCCCTCTCGATCTCCAAGTCGATACCGTGAATCATTGGCTGTCCTCTTCATGCGATTCGGTTGCCCCCATTAGGAAAGTTAGGCTCTGTCGCCCCCACGACGCCCAAAAGTGGTTTACTGACGAGCTGAAAACTCTCAAACTGGACCTTAGGCGTTCTGAACGCCATTGGAGGCGCAATTATTGTCCCCTCCTGCAAGCCAAATATAAGTCTCTTTTAGCTAACTACAAGAGGGCTATCCTTTCAGCTAAAACTGCTTACTTTTCGGAGAAAATCACATCATCTGCTAACAAGCCCAAAGAGATCTTCTCTATAGTTCACAACTTAGTGGCCTCTGACAGGGCCAACCCCACTCTTATTCCCTCCCAAGCTCTCTGCCTATCTCTAAATGACTTCTTTTTTTAAAAGATTGCGCAGATCAAATCAAACATCCCCTCAGTATCCTCACCACCCCTTTCCCCTGCTCTTCCCTCACCTTCTTCCTCCCTCGATCATTTTCCCCCTATCTCTATGGACTCTTTCCTTGCTCTCCTTCGGAAAGTGAAGTCAGGTTCCCTGGCTGACTGCGCTCCAGCCCGCATCCTGAAAAAACTCTTCAGTCACTGCCCTGGCCCCCCTATTTCCCTTCTTAACGCCTCTATTTCCTCTGGCCTTGTCCCGAAACTCTTTAATTCGGCCACAGTTTTTCCCATTTAAAAAAAGCCTGGTTTAGACCCCTCCCTTCCGTCTAATTTCAGACCTATTTCCCTTCTCCCATACCTAGGGAAGATCTTGGAGAGCTATATTACATCCTGTCTCTCTAGTTATATTGAGGACAACCATCTTTTGGCTACCCACCAAGCGGGATTCTGCCCGGCCCACTCTACTGAGTCAGTGGTCTTGTCCGTTCTAGACGAGCTAAAGAGCAAGGCCGATTCCAACCTACCCCAAGCCTTGGTGCTTCTTTATCTGTCCGCTGCGTTCGACACGGTCGACCATTCCATCCTTCTCGGCCGTGTCAGCGTAGTGGGCGTTCGGGGCACTGCTCTCTCTTGGCTCGCCTCTTTTCTCAAAGAACGGACCCAGGCGGTCCATCTCCTTGGCTTTTCTGCCCCTTCCCGTTTGGGTTCCATGCGGGGTCCCCCAAGGGTCTTCCCTGTCCCCTCTCCTTTTTAATTTATATATTCACCCCCTTATTCTTCCTCTTCTTGACATGGGGGTCTCCGTGTACAATTATGCTTATGACCTCCAGCTAGTATACGATCTTTCCTCTCCCTCGGACTCCCTGCCTAAATTCCACTCCACTCTAGTTTTCATCTCTGAGTGGATGAATCATAACCAACTCAAGCTCAATCTGGACAAGACGGAGTTGGTCCTGACTGGCCCTACCATCTCTCCCTGGTCTGCTGCCTTTTGGCCTCCCATCTTTGGCCCCCCGCCAGTGCTGGCGGCATCGGCTAAGACCTTGGGCATTAAAGTCAGTCGGGACCTCTCCATGCACGCCCAGATTAGTTCTGTTGTTTCTTCCTGCTTCCTTTCCCTCCATATTATCCGGAAAGTGTCCCGTTTCTTCTCCCCCGATGCTCCTAAACTTATTATTTTGGCAATGATTCTCTCCCGTCTTGATTATGGGAATAGCCTCTACGCGGGCATCCCGGCCTACGAATTACGCCGTCTTCAGGCTATTCAGAACCAGGCCGCCCGTCTTATCCACCACCTTCCCGAGTATCACCACATCACTCCTGTTATGAAATCCCTGCACTGGCTCCCCATTTGCCAGAGATCCCTTTTCAAGCTTGGATGTCTGACCTTCATGGCCCGTGCCTGCACAGCCCCGGCTTTCATTAACTCCCTTATCAGTCCCTACATTCCCAGTCGTGCCCTCCGATCCTCTAACCAGGCCCTTCTCACTGTCCCTCGCTTCCGTAGATCCAAAACTGGAGGTACTAGATTCTCTGTCCTAGCTCCCCGCTTCTGGAACAGTCTTCCACTGTCCATTAGATCTACCCCAGTCTACTCGCAATTCCGCAAGGCCCTCAAGACTTTCCTGTTCTCTGAAGCGTACTCCCACTGATTTACATCCCGACAGACTTCTATACCCCTCAGTCTTAACCTCAGCGCCAGGAAGCCGCTTGGTCACAGTGCGCTTTATTAAGAATTTTTCAACTTCAACTTTTTCAACTTCTATGGTAAGGTCAGGTGGAATTATTACCTCTTCAAAAGTTTTAAGTGTTGGTATTGTTGGTCTTTTGGATTTTATAGTTCTAGCTATGGTTCTTTTTATAGAAGCTATTGTTGGTAATTGACCTCTTGCTTCTCTAGGTACTTTAGGTAGTACTTCTTTAAGTATTACACTTGTTGGTAGTTCTGAGGTGCTGCTTAATTCTTTAATATTTTCTAGAGTAGATCTAACCTCTATTTCTGAGATATTAGGTGGATGGTTGTGTTCAGTGGTATTTATTACACTGATTTCTCTGGTTGTTGCACGCCCATAACATTTGTTTGAGTAATACTTAGTACATTTCCAGTTTACTTTAAGGTCTTTTTGTTTTTCCTGAGTATAGATATACCCCATATAGCATAACAAAAATTTCCCTTTCTGAGATTTAATACATTTTACATCTTCAGTCATTGTGGATTTCTTAAATCTAGACAAGATGTATTAAACGTTATTAGAAAATGTATTTATATTATAGGAATAATTTATAATATATGTAATTTTGTTATGTACTTACCAATTATAATTTAGTTGACTTTGAAAGTTGATTTTGTCTTGTTTGGTTGATGCTGTTCTGTATTTTAGTGGTCTGTGGAAATAAAGTTAAGTATATTTTAGTGGATGTTTACATGTGTATTTTGGTTTAACAGTTTGTAGGATACTATATTTTATTATTAATAAGTAATAATTTTTTTGAAACATTTTATACAGTTTTTTTAAAAATTGGATAGTTATTTAGTCAAGCAAAATTTTAACATTGTTATATTTTTTACGGGTATAATAGTACATTTGTATTTATTATATACTTACCAAGTGTTGTTTATTTGTTGTTCAATGTTGATGTTTTCTTGATATATTGCTGCTTTTCGTTTTTAAGTGATTTGTAGAAAGAAATCAAAGTACGTTTTATGTTATAATTTGTATTTATATGTGAAGTTGGCCTTTTTTTAAGAATTGTTTTTGATTATCTTTATTTTAAACATGTGTTTACATTTTTTGACAATGTTAAAAGTAAAATTGGAGTTTGTTTGATGGTTATAACATTTGAGCATTTTTTTGTGCTTTTCCTTAGTGTTGAAAAAATTAAATTAGTATACTTACTTTTTTGGTTTGTTGTTTTATTTGGTTGAAAATGTTCTTCTTTTTCTTAAAGTTGAATCTGTTGTGGAAATATAAAAAGATAGAAATATAATTAAGTTTTAAAATTTTGACTGTGAAATGTAGGTTACTTTTAATTTTACAGTTTATTTAGAACATTTTGTGTACTTACTTTTTGTTATCTGTAGTTGGCTTGTTTTCAGATTAGTCTTTAAGGTTGTTGAGAATTTTGCAGAGTTTCTTCTTGCAAAATTTTCTGTGCTGGCGTTAGAGTATTGAGTTTATTTCGTTATATAGTGAGTATTTAATTAGTCCTTGTATGTCACTGGTCAGATACATTTAAATGTGTTTCTATTGGTTAGTTTGAATTTTTTTAAGTTACTTAATTATGCTAGTTCTATGTGAATTTGTAATGTTGAGATTTTCTGTTTTTCCTTATTTTATGAATTGTTTTTAGAAGGTGTATTGCATTTACAAATGTATTATATATTTTTAAAAATGTGTATATTTTAATTGTGTTTGTTTAAAATGTTTTCCTTTATTTAGTATTTTTAAATAATTTTTTTAGGGATATATATATATTTTTAGGTGTGTTTGGTATGTATATTAATTATTATATGAGTGTATTTTTAATATTTTAAAGTTCTAGTGTGTAAAATAATTATTTGTATTTTTTGAGATGACGATATTTTAGTTATGTCGATAATATTGATGTCTATATTTTTGTTTTCGATATTTTTGTTGTGTGCTATATTTATTTATAATTTTCGATATTTTTAAATTCGATATTTGTGTGTACAATTTTTGTGGGGTCGATGTTTTTGCTTTACGATATTGCTTAATCGATGTTTATGTTGTTTTATAGTTAAATATAGAGTGTTGATTTATTTGTTATCGATATTTAGTACACGATATTTTTGTATATCGATTTTTGTAGTTTCGATATTTTGTCAGTGATTCAGATAAAGTAGCTGGTTTCATAAGAATCTTTCCCAATATGTGCCATCACATTTACCCACAGAGAATAGGTAAAAACCCTTGATACATCAAACCCCATTTTCTAGTGAGTCAGTATTGATAGTAGGTGAATTACCATCACCTCCGGCTTCAAACATTCAATGTAAGGTATAGTGACAAGTATATGTGAAAGAGTGCTATCACCAAGCATCTGCGATAGTGGTGAAAACATGACACTAGACTTTTGGAAAACATGGAAGGCAGTGTCACTTGAAATGCTGCGGCAAAAAGGTTCTTTCCAAGTTTAACAAAGATTGGAGTGATATTGTTTGTATTTGCAATGATTCAGCTGCGTATATGGTATATGAAAAAGTTGTATGATGTACTGTCAAAACTGATACCTGAGCTGAAGTGCTTCCCTGTAAGAGATCCTTGCCACTTGTTAGATGGTATGCTGAAAGCATCCTTACAATATTCAGAGTTAATGAAGGATGCTTTTGACTTTTTAGTCCATTTTGATGCACTGTTTTGTAATGCACGGAAACTAAAATGCAAATATTTCTTTTGTGCTTTGTGTGGCATCAAATAAAGAGTCATCCCAACTGTGTCACTTACACTTAGCTGATGGGTTTCAGTCCAAGGGAAGAGTCTGTGAATGCCATATTATCCATGTGGCAACCGTTTACAGACTTTTGGATGAGTATTGATGCCAAAGGCAAGAAATGCGAGCATCTTTGGTCAAATATTGATAGTGATGTGAAAAGAAAAGAAAACTCTACTGCATTTTCAGATTTTTAAAGGAAAACATAACTGCTGTAGTGGACATAATTAAAAAATGGGAATCTGAAAACACTTGTCTGCCAATGGTTCAGCATAATTGATGAAGATGCGAAACATCCCCTTGAGAGTAGGCTGGGCGACACCTTTAGTGAATTTGGCACTTGGTAAGCAAAGCAATGTTGAAGAGAAATTTAGGAGCTTTTATTTTACAATGTATGAGAAATTGCATGCAATGATGCACAGCAATGTCCCTTCACCAACCCTGGCATTTGAAGTCAATGAAACCTCACTGTGGTACTGTGTATAAGTTCTAGCTCCCTTCGGTAAATGGAATCTTCTCCGTAGTTTCAAACGTGCTGCTTTATTTTTGACCGCTTCAATAACTCTGAGGGCATATGTGCCCAGTTTAACGCAAATGTGGCAGAACCTGCCCAGAGAATTACAATCTTCCAGTGCACCAGAATTGTCATGAAAAGCCATGTCAGTGGCCAGAGTTAGCAAATTGTGTACTGGCTGTTTTGGCGTTGCCTGTCTCAAGTGCAAATGTTGAGAGGGGTTTTACACAGAAAAAGGTTTACATGAGAAGGAAAGAGCGAGCGCACATGACCAAATGACCAAAGACTCACTGAAGAAGTATTGTATGGTGTACTACAATATTTTGCAAAAATGTATTTGGACCTTGTATACACTGTCTATTTACCATGCACTATCAGTGCAGAAAGCAAGCAAACTTGAAAATACTGACAAAACCCCACCAGAATTTACCAAAAATAGAAACTGAAAACAGGAAAGCCTACTTATGTCATTTGATAAGCTTACATTGAGCAAAACCTTAGATAGTGAGCATAGCATTGCATGTTTACAAGAGGATTCCAAACAATTGCAAGAGTGTCAAGCAGGGCACTTCCACTGCTTTAATTTTTTTAATTTATTTGAAAGGATTTGTACAGCACGAACATGATCCAAGTGGGTATCAAATAGCTTTACAGAAGCAGGTCGACATACAAACGGGGCGACCATAGGGTGAAGCAGGATTAACATACAGTAACAGTAATGTACTACAATAGTAACAAGCATGTATAGACAAAATAATGAAGGATATCGGCGCCATGACATTCCAAAACATCATAGGTAGTCAATAGACCAAAAGGTCGGCCCAGACTGCACCAAAGCCCAGAGAGGTAGTCGTAAGTAGAGTTTTCACTTCCCTTTTGAAGGACACTGTAGATGGAATCAGTCTAATTTCCATGGGTAGGGAGTTCCAGATTTTTGGGGCCACACATGAGAAGGCACGAATGTAGGTTTTCGTTTTTTTTATTTGTAGGGTTTCAACAGCAAGGTGCTGGAGCTCCTAGAGGAGTGGGTACCTCCCGAAAGGACTAACTTATTTGCAAGGTATAGAGGAGTGTTGAAATGAAGGGCTTTGTCTGTCATACAGGCCAGTTTTAGTTGTATTCTTGCCTCGAATGGTAGCCAATTTAGAGCTTTCAAAATCGGGGAGATGTGGTTGGATTTCTTGGAGCCCATGATAATCCTAGCAGCAGCGTTCAGTGAGGACCTGAGAGGGGCCAGCCTGTACTTTGGTAGTCCACAGTACTGAACTGCCGTAATCCAGTCCGGAGATCACTACTGCTTGCACAGCAGATTTGAAGTCATCAGGGGGCAAGAAGGGTTTTAGTTTCTTAAGTTTGCTCAGTTGAAAGTTTGCTCCTTTGGTAGAAGCGCTGATGTCTACTTGCATGTTCAAGTTTTTATCCAGCACTATTCCCAGGGATCTTGTAGAGTCAATTAATCAATCAATCAGGGATTTATAGGGTGCGCTACTCAACTGTGAGGGTCTCAAGGCACTGGGGGGGTGCCGCACTGGATCATTCTAAGAGACAGGTCTTGAGGTACTTCCTGAAGGTGTGTAGTGTAGGGGAGTGTCTGATGTTAACTAGGAGCTTGTTCCAGGCCTTGGCTGCAACGTAGGAGAAGGCTCTTTAACCTGCTCTGGTTCTGCAGATGCATAGGATCCCTGCCAGGGAGAGGTCGGCGGAGCGGAGGTTCCTTTTGGGTACATGGAAGGATACTCTCTCGATAAGGTATTTGGGTCCGATATTGTGGAGTGATTTGTAGCCTTGGGTGAGTAGCTTGAAGGTTACTTTCTTCTCGACCGGGAGCCAGGGGAGGTCTCGTAGGTGCTGGGTCATGTCCTTGTGTCGTGAGGGTCAGAGGACTAGTCTGGCTGTGGTGTTCGGGATGGTTTTGAGCTTGTGTAGCAGGGTTCTGTTGATTCCGGCGTATAGGGCATTGCCGTAGTCTAGTCTGCTGGCTATGAGTGTGTGGGTGACGGTCTTTCTGCATTCGGGGGTCTATGATATGTGGTGTGCAGTTGAGAGCGGAGAGATTTTTTATAAATGTCTTCACAATGAGGTCTTGCTTTGCAGGAGAGATAAGGAGGAATTAAGTTTTGAGGGCATTCAGTTTGAGATGGTTAAGGGTTAACCAGATTTGGGTTTTGTGAAGGGTTCTGTTGAGAGTCGTGATATCAACTGGTGAAGAGATTTTCATGTATAACTGGTTGTCATCAGCACACATGTGTTAGTGTATATTCGATGGAATGGAAAAATATTTATATAGCGCGTATACTACCCGGAGGCCTCGTAGCGCTGAGGAAGAAGGGCAAAGTGAAGTCAGTCCGTGATGTTATACAGGCATTCCAAACAAGTGGGTTTTTAGAAGCTTACGGAAGGCCAATCGATTGTTGTTCCCGCGCAGAGCCTGGGGGAAGGAGTTCCACAATTTTGCAGCAGTAAATGAGAAGGAGCGTCCACCCCATCTCGCCTTCCTTATTTTCTTAGTGGTGGCCAGATATAGAGAGCTGGAACGTAAAGTTCTTGGCGGGAGATACGATGTTATTAGCGGATGTAAGATAGGTGGACCAGTCCTCCAGATAGCCTTATGTGCCAGACACATAGCTTTAAACTGTACCCTGGCTGAGATCGGTAACCAGTGCAGCTGCCTCAGTACTGGTCTTGCCGATTGCCACCGTGGGGTCTGAAGGAGCATCCATGCAGCACAATTCTGGATTACTTGCAGTTTGTTGATTGTTGTCTGCGGAGCTCCAAGATACAAAATATTCCCATAGTCCAGGCGGGACAATATAAATGCCTGAACCATGATCCTTCTCGCCTGAAAGGGAATGAGCGGAACAATTTTGCAAAGCATTCTCAACAATCCATAACAGATTGAAGAAAGTGCAGTTGCTTGGTATGCAAAATTAAGGGATCTGTCAAGCCACATACCAAGGCTCGTTATCTGTGGCTTTGGGGGAGGTGTGGGACCCAGACATAACGGCCACAGGGAAACTGAGGTAACAGGTGATGAGTTACCCAACATCATAATCTCTGTTTTTTCTCCGTTGAGGCAAAGATAGGAGAGCTCCATCCATCTGGCCACTGCCTCTAGGCAGGGGCCCAAGGTGCTAGATGAACCCTCATCGTGGTGTAAAGACACCACTAGCTGAGTGGCATCTGAGTAGCTGACGATCTTGATACCAAATGGGTGGACAACCCCTGCTAAAGGCCTCATATAGATATTAAAGAGCGTCTGGCTCAAAGCCAAGACCTGCGGGACCCCGCAGCTCAGGGGTAGTCTAGAGGATGTCACATCTCCCTCAAAGACCTGGAAACAGCGGTCACTGAGAAAGGATGAAAACCATGCCAGTGCAGCGCCCAACACTCCGATACTCTTGAGTCGGTGGGTCAAGATGTTATGACTGACCGTGTTGAACGCGGCACTGAGGTCCAAAAGGATGATGGCAGCCACTCCTCCCTCATCTACCAGCTTCCTTGCCACTTCTGTTACCATCAGCAGCGCGGTTTCTGTCCCATGCTGGGGGCGGAAGCCTGTTTGTGAGATATCAAGCAGATCGTTGGATTCTAAATGATTAACCAAGATGTTGTTAATATGTTTTTCCAACAATTTACTTAGCCAGGGCAGAAGGGAAATTGGATGGTAATTAGATAGATTAGATTGTTCCAGACTTGGCTTCTTCAGGAGAGCCCTTACCATCGCAGATTTCCAAAGCTTTTAGGATTTCAGTAAGATGTTCAATGAAAAGGTTGAACAGGGTGGGGGAGAAAGATGACCCTAAGGGGACCCGCAGAGTGCAAGGAATGGGATTGGAGAGGGTTTCATTGGTTTTGACTCTTTGAGTTCTGTTATGGTGAAACGAGGCAAACCATTCTAGAACTGAGCCAGAGAACCCCATCCAATGTTCCAAAAGGTTCAGGAGGTTATCATGTTTAATCTTGCCATATTTTCCACAAGTAATTAAAGCTCTAAATTATCACTTGAATGTTGTACCACATAACGTCTTCATTGTCACTGGGTGTGTACTCTTATTCAAAATACTTCTCAAAGTGTCAGACCCAAGTATAAATTCAAACAACAATAAAACAAATCTGTCACTTGTTACAAATGGGGATGCTACTCATATGGCAAAGTTGAAAAATTCTCCAGTAGTAGATCAACTTTGTAAGAAATGTGGGAAAATAGGAATTGATAAAAGCATGTAAAATACATAAAAAACACAAAGGTGTTACAAAAGTAAAAGACTACCTAATGGTGCTCTGAAAATATTACCCTCATATAATACCATGAACCGTTTTTTAAAACATAAGTGATTTTCAGTGATGCATCTAATCACAGCAGCACTCTTCAGGACAAGAAGTACAAATCTTTTCAACAATACAATTCAATTCAATTCAATTCAAAAGTGCTTTATTCGAGTATTACTCATAAAAGCAGACAAACAAACACATAATAAAATACTATTAAATTACAAAGTCAAGTATGACTTAAGCACAATACACGTTAAAAAGACAGTTTAAAATTACATTTCATCCTGTTATTTACAGACAAAGGTGCAAAGTTCGTATAATAAAAAATCAATTTTAAAAGCAATCCGGTATCACTATTAAAAATCAATAAAAAATATACGTTCATCAGATAGCACCTTGCATGGGAACAGAGAATAGATAATCTAGCAGTCTCTGTTCAACTAAGCAGAGAGTTGTCACCCTACTAGCAATCTCTGCCTAATTACCCACGCCCACCCCAGGTACTTTGCAGTCGCTATAATAATCCAGTTTAAGGAGGTAGAATTAACAATGCGTAGAGCTACCATACTGCTTTTAGTACCCAGGTTTCTACACATTGGAGCCAACCAAACACGTCTGGGAGCAGAATATGCATTACAGGCAAACAAGAAGTGACCCAACGTTTCCTTTCCTTCCCCACAAATTGGGCAAATAGCTGGACCTCCATTTCTCCATTTTGATGTTAAGTTACTCAGAGGTAGAGAGCCAGCCCTCATTTGGAAAAACAGTTTCCTGTCCATGGGTTTAGTTATAAGATCCCAATACATTTCAAACATGGGAAACAGTTTAGCTTCAAGGAAAGCAGTCGTCATAGACCCATTATTGTTACTAAGGAAACTCCTGTTTTCAACCTGTTCCCAGAAAAGATTTTTTATAAACATCTTGGATGGGAAGGATGACCCAGTTGGATCGGACCACAATTCGATTAACCCTAGTTCACTTAATGCTATTTTTAGTGATCTAAACCATCTGATTTTATGGAATCGGTCTGCTTTGATGACATCAGCAAACCCTGCTGCATATTGTGACAACTCAGGGGTGGTCCAGATTCTGCGCCAATATAATATCGGACGAAGTTTGCACATTGCCGAGATTTCCTTCCTACCAAGGTCATATCTGAGAGGCAAAATGGGGCTGCTCTGTGGGGTTCCAGTTAGTTTCCGCAGGAAGTTATTCTCTGATGTCTGTAACTCCTGGAGATTTTCTTGCCCCCACATCTCTGCCCCATACAATGCTGACCCTATTGCCTTAGCCTCATATATGATCAGGGGAGGTTTAATTGGTTTGGTCAAAGATTTGCTATGCTCCTTAATGATGGTACCAGCCAGTTGTTTGTGTCTTAATACTGCAATGTTTAAATGATGGTTCCATCTATTATCATTTGAAATGTGGATCCCCAGGTAAGTAAAAGAATTTACTACATCGAGGCAACGCCCACTCATGGATATTTTAGATTTAAAATTTTTAGAAGGATTAAATACCATGAGTTTTGTTTTGGCTGCGTTTACCTCCAAGCCGTGGTCACTACAAAATTTGTCAAAAATAACCAATGCCTTTTGCAGACCGCTGGGGGTTTTTGATAAAATTAAGGTGTCGTCTGCGAACATTAAAATAGGAACTTTTACACCCGCAAGTGAGGGAGCATCTACTGGCTCGGCTTGCATACGGGGAACAATTCCATTAATAAAAAGTGTAAACAATGTCGGTGCCATTGAACAGCCCTGTCGAACCCCACGCTCGACAGGAAAATCAATAGTATCGTTGCCATAACCACCCCATTGAATTTTGGCATAAGTACCCTCATGGAGTCTCATGATCAAAGTTAAAATGGTCATCGGGACCCCCAGAGCAGCCAGCACCTCCCACAATTTTGCCCTCGGCACCAGGTCGAATGCAGCCCGTAGGTCAACGAAAGCTGCATAGAGACTGCAACCACCCAGGACCACTGTCCTCCACTGTATCAATTGAAAACGGAAGACCTGGTCCACAGTGCTGGTTGCTCTGCGAAAGCCAGCCTGAAAAGGAGATAAAACATTCTGCTCCTCTGCCCAATCAAGCAAGTTGTTAATGATTACACGTCCTACAACTTTTTGAACCGTGTCAATTAAGCTGATTGGGCGGTAATTGCAAGGTTGGGCGCGATCTCCCTTTTTATATACTGGGATAATGACAGCACCCCGCCAGGATACCGGGATTTCAGCGCCCCTAGCAATATGATTTAGTAGAAGGCAGATGTACTTACTCCACCTGTCGGTGTCATTTAGAAAGACATCCGCCGGGACTCCGTCAATACCCGGAGCTGGGCCACTGTGCACAGATTTCAGGGCAGACAGGACTTCGCTCTGCACAAACATGTCTTCATCTGCGAACAGGTAAGTTGGGCTAGAGCTGTTGTCAAACTGATCCCTGGAGGAGTACTGCTCGCTGAAAAATTTAACCCATGCGTCATGGGAGACATTATTATTGGGAGTTTCTGGAGATCTATCGTGGCCCCATTTGACAATATGCTAAAATAGTCTAGAGTGTTTGGATTCACTAGCACATTTCAGTTTCTGCCAGTGGTCTTCGTCCCATTCTCTTTTAGCCCTAGCGATACTGTTTTTATAGTGCTTCCTGGCAGATCGAATCTCACTCAAATTATTACTTTTAATTGCAGCTCCTAATTTAAATCTTGCTACCCTACAATCTTGATTGTACCACTTTGCTGATTTATGCGGGCGGGCCCTAGTGTTATGTACGGGTTTTAAGAAGAAACTTTTAACTTCATTAAAAAGAGTTGTGTGTGCTTTATTAATATCTTCATGTCCCTGTGAAGACCCTGCAATACTCTCCAGTGCCAAAATGGCCTTGTCTGCCGCAGCTCCTATCTTTTCCAGGACCTGCTGATCTGTCTTGACACCAGACCACCTTAACCTACGCATATTATTAGATGGAATGATCGTCGGGAGCACAAGTTGGTCACAAGGGGTTGGAGTAATTTCGTTAGATGTCCACCAGTTATGAGAGACACATAACGGGTCATGGTCGCTTTCTGGCCTAGCTGTTACTACCATGTCACTGAGAGATGACCATATGGATGTACTACAAATGACATAGTCAATGCGACTTTTACTTTGCCCGTTGTTAAAAGTCATGGCGGGAACACGATCTGATTTGGTCCGACCATTCAAGGCTCGTAGCCCGTGCTCCAGACACATAGCATTTAGGCCTAGGATGTCAGCCGTCCACCGAGTTATCGGTGCGGAATCTAGTGTGGGGATGTTCCAAAGCTTATCTTCCTCAGCTCCGAGAGGAGAATCACCAGTGATGAGAGGTTCGAAAGTACGATTTAAATCGCCTGCAATTAGGATGTTTTTCCCTGCAGATTGTGTCTCAAGAAGATTAAAAAGACTCAAAAGAACCTCAGATTTACCTTTACTTCCACCTCTAACATAGATATTATAAATATCTATGGAGATGGATAGATCACTAGTCAATCTGATGAGCTGGATATCTTTTTGGTCAAGCTCCACACATTTTACAATAGTTTTTAAAGACTGCCTAATCCATATTATAAGGCCCCCCATCGGCCGCCCTTTAGGGCCCTTGATAGCAGGAACATGAAAATTTACATACCCCAAGGCAAAAATAGGATCGCACGCCCAGGTCTCTTGGAAGATGCAAAGGTCGTAATTATTAATAAATTCAAACCAATCAGCGCAATCCATCTTGGAACAAAGTCCAGCCACATTCCAGGACAAGAAATTCCCTGAATTAGATGTCGTAAGAGAACAGGGGTTTTTAGTAGTCTTGTGTAACGTCCAACCCCCAGTGACCTGATTTATGGTTTTTACATTGAGTGGCCCTGGTGAATCATCGGACGGATACCCCTGAGTACAATCTATAGTTAAATTATTGACTGCATCAAAAGTTCTATTGTCGCCGAGGGGCAAGGAGATAGAGTTGCAAATAGATGGTTGTCAATCGCAATCATTTAAGTTAGACAATGCAGAAAAACGATTTTCCAACCCCAAACCCCAATCCACTGAAGCGACATCCTTCCTCCCCCTCTTGGTCACAATGTTCCATTTGGTTCTCAAAATACTTGAGTTTGGCCCACTTCCCTTTCTTGGATAGAAGAAGTCCAAAGTCAATGGAACTATTGAGGTCGATCTCCGTTGTGGTGGTAGGATGTTAGGTAAGATGTTAGGCAAAACCCCAGGGTCAGAAAAATGTAGGACAACACACTCCCATTTGAACTTTTTCTCCCTGTCCCCAATCCACTGGACCCTTCTTGCATTAACGAGCTCTTCAGAGAGTTGCTGCTTTCCCCATGGAGTGATTACCATGTTGTTGGTCAACCATGATAGAGATTTGTTTATTAAAGAAGATGTAGTTTCACACTCACCTTTAACCAAGGGAGGAACATTAGCAAGAACAAGTACCAATGGGGAAGCTTCAACCACAAGCTCGAAAGTCCCTTTTTCAGTAGATGGGTCTTCAGCAGCAGGAGCTGGGGTTGGGGCAATAAGAGAGCCACCAGGAAGAATACTATTAGTTGCCATTTGGGGGTTTGATGCAGGGATAGGGGTGAGTCCACTGTTAGCTGCAGTTACTGATTTGCTTAGAGATTCCTCTATCTTGGCGGAGACATCTTCCGGGAGTTTACCTAACTCACCCAAAGTTTTTTCCAGTAGCCCTTCCAGTCGATTAACCTCAGAGGTTAGCTTATCTATTTTGCTGACCAGAGGTTTAACCACACCTTTGATTTTAGTATCCATCATAGCCAGTAGTTTATTAAATTGGGCATTTGAAAGTGTGACATAAGCCTCATTAGTAAGATTAAACTCCTCTTCCTCAGAATGTTTCCTCGGGAGGTTTACAACTTTGTTCTTAGCAGACCTTAGACACTCCCGTTTCCCCGGAACGGGTGATGGAGGAGAGATGGAGGGATCATGACTAGTGGTTATCTCTGTCAGTACTTCGTTGTCGCTAAGGTCTTCAAGTCCAGCAACAGTACCACTAGGCTGTATGATTATAGTATCCGGAAGTGAGTCAGGTATTGGACAATTTGTGCTATTATTAATCTGATGGCCAAAGGGATCATCTGACTCAATATCAATTAAGAGAGATTGGGTGGATGAGTCTATTCCCAAAGATGCTCTCCTGCCAATATTGATTTTTTCTACGACTTGTACCAAGTAGTTCTCAATAGAATTGCTAGGAGTGAGTAACTTTTTAGGAGGCATATTACTCTTTGCACACAACCAAAGTTGAAAACTTACGATGGAATGCGCCGGGATGATGAAATGCGCAAATGCGTCGAAATCAGGACAGCAAACCAAGAGACCAAGCCCAACCCAACCCTGGCCAACCTCGGACGGCCTCAGACGGCCCGCCCTTTGCCCGGGCTTAGCCCCGGGCGCTCCCGCGACGCCGGGGGTGGGAGTTGTTTTAATGCGCCTCCGGGCGCTCCAGTCACGTCGTCAGGGTGCGCCGCCGCAGGTGGTGCCGGGAAAGCGAGTCCTCCGCTCGGCGGTCGCTAGAGTGTAAGGAGCGGCGGCGGGAGGACTCGCGGTGCAGGGCGCTGGTCCCGTTAGGCTCAAACAGAATAACAGGAGCTGGTACTAGGCAGGTGCAGTCTCTGTCCCAAATAGTAGTTCTGGCAAAGGGAGCCCGCTTCCGCCGGGGGTGGGAGTTGTTTTAATGCGCCTCCGGGCGCTCCAGTCACGTCGTCAGGGTGCGCCGCCGCAGGTGGTGCCGGGAAAGCGAGTCCTCCGCTCGACGGCCGCTAGAGTGTAAGGAGCGGCGGCGGGAGGACTTGCGGTGCAGGGCGCTGGTCCCGTTAGGCTCAAACAGAATAACAGGAGCCGGTACTAGGCAGGTGCAGTCTCTGTCCCAAATAGTAGTTCTGGCAAGGGAGCCCGCTTCCGCCGGGGGTGGGAGTTGTTTTAATGCGCCTCCGGGCGCTCCAGTCACGTCGTCAGGGTGCGCCGCCGCAGGTGGTGCCGGGAAAGCGAGTCCTCCGCTCGGCGGCCGCTAGAGTGTAAGGAGCGGCGGCGGGAGGACTCGCGGTGCAGGGCGCTGGTCCCGTTAGGCTCAAACAGAATAACAGGAGCCGGTACTAGGCAGGTGCAGTCTCTGTCCCAAATAGTAGTTCTGGCAAGGGAGCTAGCAATAATATACCGTCCTGTTAAAGCGTGACTTGTTATTTCTAGCTAGACACAAGACCCCACCACCACACAACTCAACCCTCTCTCGTGGTTTACAATAAAGTAAAATGTAATAAGCTCTGTACTGATTGCTCATCACACAAGCAAATGAGAATAGCAGAGAGATCATAAGAAACCAAGGGAAAACATAAATAGTGGTTGATGAGCCCCAGTCTAAATGTAGTTAGGCTCATCATACTCTACCCCCACATGTGTGAAGAGGTTATTCAACATTTGTTGGCTTTATTAATTCAAATGCTTTCCTTACCTGCTCCTTGTAGACATAAATATTTGATCATAGCCAAGATCTCTTATACATTTTAATTCTCCATGGTTTCAAAAACCAGTTGAAGGCCTTCCTACCTTATTGGAGACCCACTTGATGTAACAGTGCCACGGGGTCTGAAGGCCTAGATCACAGAAAAAGTAACCTATCTGTTAACCAGTGCATGAAGATAGCACCAACATGAGTACCATAACATTAAAGGGGCCAGGTTTATATATTTTTCAACATAGGCAAGCCCAATCTTGAAGCACTTTCAGCTAGTAGCATGATCATGGTGAAATAGTATAGGAACATATGAAATTAATTTAAGAAGTGGACATGTGAGTCTGTTAGCTGGTTTGAAAAGGATAGTAGAGGGATAGAAGAGGAAAGGTTCTAGAAAGTGTTTATTTGAAGATCATATCACTAGGAGGAAGTTTGGGATGAGGGAAGAGTCTCTAGAACTGGATTAGGGAGAGAGATAGAGATGAGGTATCTGATGAGTCTAGGAGGGGTAAGTGGGGCAAGGGTATAGAAAGGCTTGTTTCGGAGATCTGGATAGTAAGAGAGGTTTGAAATGATGCAAGAATGGGTAGAGGAGGGAAAAGTCTAGAAGGGTTATTTTGAGGATCATTGTAGTAGAATGGGATTTAGCACTTCGCAGTGAGTGGAGGTAGAGGATATATTGAGAGAGGTATAAGGTGAGACATAGGGTAGTGCATTGGAGATGCTGAATTAGGAGTAAAGTAATAAATATAAAGATACAAAAGTACATAAAAGGTGTACATGTTTAAGGAAGGTAATATATCTAGATTTAAGTTGTATTTAATAAACTCAGACTTTAATGTGTTGCAGCACTCAAAATTAATATATTGGTTTTTAATTTGTTTTTCTATTTTCTTTTTATTAATTCAATAATAACGCATTTGTAGATAAGTAGTTATGATAAACATTTACCTATCTATGCACTGACCTATAAACCCGTTAAACATAGAAAAATATAACCACAAGTAATATGTACATTTGTTGAGCAGACCTAACGAATATCTAAAAATGTATGAAAATAATTAGTATACACATTTGGAATAGACCTTTCTAGATGCATATATATATATTTCAATTAAATGCTTATATACACAGAGATTTGCTGGATATGGTGATTATGTGGGGAAGAGCCACCTTTTGAGTAGTCTTCTGAAGATAAGATAGTTATCCGTGAATATTATGTTTGGGGGTAAAGGGTTCCATAGTGTGGCTGCTTGAACAGAGAAGGATGTGCCACCTATGTTTTGTTTCTTGTATCTTGGGATTTTGAGGTGAGGTGCCAATCTTGAGCGGAGGTATCTTTGCTGAATGTATTTGGTGATTTTATTCCTAATGAATAGAGTCCCTGTTCCATGTATTGCTTTGTGGGTGATACAAAGAAGTTTGAAGGTGGATCTTCTGGCAACCACTAACCAATGTGGGGCCTTCAAGGCAGATCAGATGTGGGATTGTGGCTTTCCATGTAGGAGTAGTTTGGCAGCAAAGTTCTGAATCCACTGTAGTCTTTTTATAGTTATTAAAGATGATCCTTGGTAGAGACCATTAATGTAATCAAGTTTAGACAGTACAAGAGAGACAGTAGCCTGGACCTTGTGCGTAAATCCCAGGTGGGGGAAGATAGATTGCAGAGATTTTATAGTAATGAAGCTTAATCTTGCCACTTTGTTGTTTAGTAATTAGGACCCCCCAGGACCTGTGTGTTGTGGATGACCTAAACTGAGGGCTTGTTGTGCCGACAGACTCTGGACACCCCCACAGGATGTGTCAGCCATTAGACCAGCTAGCTCCTTAGTGCCACTACCACCCCCCTGTATTCTACAGCGGTGTAGGTCGTTTCTGGCAACCACTGAACATGACAACTCTGATTCCTCAGGTATTATGGAAAACAATGCGGTATCTTTCGCTCAGTCATTCGTGCTCACTTTTCTCTGGATACACATAGAATGACAAATGGAATGATTTCAATAAGTATTTATTAGTCAAGCGTCAGTCTGGTGTGAAACATATTCACTGCAACAATCAGAAGACAGGAGCAGACAAATGTGATCGCTAGCACCAATATCGTAAATACATTTCTACCATATTGCTAGTAAGATGAATATAAACAGTTTATATAAAACAATAGCCTTGGCATACTCCTACAATATGTAGCCTACCTAAATGTACCGAGCCTAGATCTGTTGGTGAAGCATGTATATGTAAATGTGGGGATAAATCCTAATAGAGCCAAGAATCCCCCGGGGAAGTGCTAACCCCTCACCTGATGGTTCTAAATGAAGGACCGCGTCTCTGCGTCGAGGATAGCACCCTGCAAGCGATGTCAGGTCCCTGTCTGTCGAAGGATCAGCCTGCAGAGTCTCAGTCCAGCCTGGAAGGAATTCTCCTCTCTCTCTCTCTGTAAGGGGGAGTGAGGCTCTTTTATACTAAAGTGGTTACTCCAGGATTTCCCCTAGAATCAATATGTTTTGAAAACAGGCACTAATCTTTTCTGAACAAAAATGATCATGCACAGCTGGCTGTTGGCCACTGATGAAAAAATTGGTACTTGTAACTCTTGTACAGAATAAATCTGTTGTGCCTGGGGACATGTTTATGTACTTCAGGTACAGGGATTAAGAATAAGGGTGGGCGGAGTATGTGTAGCGGGGCTCTGCTTAGCTCCACGTAGTAAAAAAAAACCTCAGTGGTACTACGCGAGGCTCCACGCCGCCCGGGGCCATTCAGCAATATAATAAAAAAATTTAAAAACACTTACCTTGTCCTCTGCCTTCCCTGTTCCTCGCCGTGGTGTCTCCCTTCTTCCCCCGTCCTCCTCCTTGCGTCCCTGTAGGTATTATGTCTTCTGTGAACTGCGCATGCGCAGTTCACGCATGAAATAATACCTTCAGGGTGGCAAGGAGGAGGACGCCGGAAGAAGGGATGCACGGCGGCGAGGAGGAGGGAAGGCAGAAGACAAGGTAAGTGGTGTTTTTTATTTTTTTTCCATATGGAGGGCTCGCCTGGTACTCCGCTCTGACACGGAGGAGGAGATTTGCCCAACTTCGCGTTTCCAGCGGAGTGTGGAGTTGGTAAATCTGGTGGATCGGAATATGATGCCCAGGGTTAATTAAGATAGGGTACCAGGAGCTTGGTGTTGAAGAGACAGTAGTAAGCTACTAGGTAAAAGGTCACCTGTGTAGAACCGTTATGCCATATGGATGAGACAAAATGTATGTAATTACTATGTACATGATGGGACTATCCTAAATGGCCTGACACCCACACCCCATCAAAAAATCAACAAGGTCAGCCAGGTAAGGCTAAAATAAATGCTATAAAAAGGCATAACGACCATGTATATTGAAAAATACTAAAGACACTTAAAAAGGTCGGAAAAAGTGCCCATAAAAGCAATAAGCACTTTTCCCAAAAAAGTGTTCGTAAAGGTCCTCTTTATATTTGCATTGTTTCTCTGAGCACCTGGAAAGTCAGTATGCTCACACAGATCAGAGGAAGGAAAACTAATAAACTGAAGTCAGTTCGACCTTCAATTTGGTAAATGTTTTAAAAACTTGCCAAATGTTTCCAGCACAGGAGAGGCCAGATTGTTTAAGAATCCTGCACTGAAGATTCAACATCACTGAATATGGCATCCGCAGGAGACAGCCCTTCTAGAACTTCCATGATGATATCAAGTGAGCAGAGGTGGTCATCTCTGGTTCCCACGGCAGCTCCCGGGGAAGAATGACATGCCTGTGTTCCTGAGATTGATGCCTGCACAACCGTGGTAGAGCTGATTTCCATTCGACAGTAGCTGAAGCGTCCCGTGTAGCCTCTAGAAACACCATCATCAACATGGAATATGCTGTGGACAGCTGTGCAAATGGGCCCGCAAAGGCGCCAGGAGCATGTCTAAGTCCGTCAGCACAACCGATAGAAGTGTCAGAAAGAGGTCCAACATGCATCTGAATCTGCAAGAGGCAGTGGAATACTGGCAGAATGCAGTCAAGGCGGGCCAGTCTGAAAGACAGGAATCAATGCACACTCAGCTCCAAAAGCCGAGGTCTACCCACAAAGAACATCAATCGTTCACGACAACTGTCGTTTGAGCAGTGTTCTCTCCATTTCGCAAGTGATGTTGACATCCATCGCGGAGCAATAGAATTAAAATCAGGATGCCCGCCTCTGAATGCAGGACCAAAGGAAGCCCTTCAAAAACGCTTCCAAGTAGGGAGTGTTTGAATGATGGAATCACTCCGAAAATGGTTTGAAAGGTGGTTAACAGACCTGATCCAATGCTCCTTAATAAGTGTCCTATCCCTGCGTATCAGCCATGTTAAAGAAACAATGGGCCATTTCTCCGAAATGGAGCGGGAAGTTCGTACGTACCAGAGCCGGTTTCTCAGCTGAGGACCGTGCCACTTGGAGATCAAAGATCTCTCGGTGTGATATTAAGGCCACATTTTGCTGAAACAGCATGGCTTTCAGTCTACTCAGAGAATCAACCCCTATATTGGAAACATTCAGTGAAGGCCACAGTGGTGCCTCCTTAACTGTGCAAGCTGGGGGAAACAATACTTGCTTAAAACAAATAACCCTGGAGTTCACAGTTACAAGATAAGCAATGTCTGTGTAATTCCACAAAAGCCTTGGTCATTCAGCATCAAGTAACTCCCATTGGACAACTACTCAAAAAATGGATGAATTATAGCAGCTGGGTAACCCATCTGGGAGAAGGACAAGTTCGCTATTGACGCATTACGCACTCTGTGAAGCGACACTTTTTCCACTCTAAAGACCCACTCAAGGCCTTTTCGCAGTTTGAACCACTCAAGAAAACCTCCTTGTCATTGTTCCTGCACCTATATGGGTTTCTCGTATGTACCCTTTGCCCAACGCTTCATACCTGCCTTCTGTTTAATATTTCAGGCAGTATTGGAATTGAAATGTCATGATTGGCAGTGTGATATAGCTATGGATTAACCATTCCGTAGATGGTTACTTTGCTACAGTAAAAGGTAACTTCTCTAGTGTTTCAATGAGCAGCATGGTGAACTTCGCATCTCTGCGTGCATGCCATGGTCATTTGTCTTTCGGTCAGATTGTAAGCCAAAAAAAGATCTGTGTCTTTAATGTATTGCCTTGTAACGTGGTCAGAACGCAATGATTGAAGAGTCCAGCTTAAAATCATAATAGCGTGTAGCTGAGACTGCCCATCTTGTAGAATAAACAAATCTTGTTCCATTAGGTCGATAGCTGAGGACACAATGTTGTCCTGTGAATAAATACAGGAAGAGAGTGTGGTCATGCTGTTGTCTACCACATCTAAGTTCTTTACTCGGTTAATCTAGTGATTTCATGTAGTCTCTCAGCAGCTTCCTCTTAGGGAGACCTTTCAAACCTCATTATACATGGTATTTAAGAAGTGTTTCCTATGTGGTTTCTGCCCTAACAAGAAATCCCTAAGATCCATGTTGGCTGACAGAAGTGTTGTTTCACCTGTAAAAGTGTTGAGGTCTTTAGTCAATCTCGGCACAACTTCCTCACACTATAGAAAGTCACTACCCCTGGGTGGTCTGTGTGTACATGGCGAGGGTCAGGCCTATGGATACTAAACCCGTCGGTGGTACCCTTGAATCTTGAGTTACACAAATTCGTGTCTACGGGCCAAACCAACCAACCCTTTCAATTGGGAGATGATGAATTGTATGTACTTTAACCATGTGTCCCCTCACTTGTTACTGTGTTATTTGTGATACCCTTAATAGGTGCAGGTGAAGGGAGGCTCTGTGTCTTTAGGTGTTTGATTTTTGCAAACCTGTAACAGGTAGTCTGTTGCACTGATCAGTTTAGGAAAATCATCTGTAATGGAATGAGGCAAGCTCTGAATAAAGCTTCCAATGGACCCATAAACGGGGCTATTTTTCCCCACTTGTCATAGAGCAGAATGTTGGGGTAAACAGTCAAAATATCGACTGCAAAATATCGAATGGACATAATATCGAGTTTTAAATATAAATTGGACAAAATATCGACTGGACAGAATATTGACATCAAAAAAATCGTTTTTAAGGTAAGTAATGTAATATCGAATGTTAAAAATATAGACAGTTAAAATATCGAAGTATATAATATAGGTTAATAAAATTATCGAATTTTTAATAATATCTAATTTTTTATAGTGTTTTTTATGTTATTATATGTGTGAAAAGTGTGTATTCATGTTATAATTTATTTTAATTAATGAAATGTGTTTTTTAATTTGTGCGTAATTTCATTCTGTAGCGGGTTGTGGGTTTATAGGGGAATAGGGTGGGAAGTAATTTAATTATAATTAATTAAATATGTAAATTTATTGGTATTAATTTTTAATTAATTGTTAATTAATTTATATTTGGTAATTAATTAAATTTTAATTGGCAATTAATTTTAATTAATTGATTCATTGTTAATAATGTTAATTTTACTAATTTATTTTCTGTAGCGGGTTGTGGGTGTATAGGGGAATAGGGTGGGAAGTAATTTAATTATAATTAATTAAATATGTACATTTATTTATTGGTAATCATTTTAATTAATTGTTAATTAATTTATATTTGGTAATTAATTACATTTTAATTGGCAATTAATTTTAATTAATTGATTAATTGCTAAATATGTTAATTTTACTCATTTATTTTCTGTAGCGGGTTGTGGGTTTATAGGGGAATAGGGTGGGAAGTTATTTATTTATAATTAATTAAATAAATCAAGTTATTTAATTGTATTTAATTTGAAATAATTGTTAATTAATTTTTAAATGTTAAATTATTATTTGTTAATTTTGTAATTAATTTGTATTAATAGGTAAATATTTGTAATAATTATTTTTAATTTGTAATTTTAATTGATTAATTATTATATTATATTAAATTGGTAATTACTTTTAATTCATTTTTATAGATATTAATTTATATTTATTGAAATAATATATGAAGTATTTAATTTCACTACTATTGCACTCTCTGGAGTGGGAATAGTAATTTTTACCACTATGCTATCCAATGCTTTCCCTACTGTTGCACTCACTGGAGTGGGAATAGTAATTTTAACCCCTACGCTATCCAACGCTTTCCCTACTGTTGCTCTCTTTGGAGTTGGAATAGTAATTTTTACCCCTACGCTATCCAACGCTTTCCCTACTGTTGCACACACTGGAGTGGGAATAGTAATTTTTACCCCTACGCTATCCAACGCTTTCCCTACTGTTGCACTATTTGGAGTTGGAATAGTAATTTTTACCCCTACGCTATCCAACGCTTTCCCTACTGTTGCACCCACTGGAGTGGGAATAGTAAATTTTACCCCTACGCTATCCAACGCTTTCCCTACTGTTGCACCCACTGGAGTGGGAATAGTAATTTTTACCCCTACGCTATCCAACGCTTTCTCTACTGTTGCACCCACTGGAGTAGGATTAGTATTTTTTACCCCTACGCTATCCAACGCTTTCCCTACTGTTGCACCCACTGGAGTGGGAATAGTAATTTAAACCCTAAGCTATCCAATGCTTTCCCTAATGTTGCACCCACTGGAGTGGGAATAATAATTTTTCCCCCTACGCTATCCAACGCTTTCTCTACTGTTGCACTCACTGGAGTGGGAATAGTAATTTATTTTTTACCCCTACGCTATCCAACGCTTTCTCTACTGTTGCACTCTTTGGAGTGGGAATAGTAATTTTAACCCCTACGCTATCCAATGCTTTCCCTACTGTTGCACTATTTGGAGTGGGAATAGTAATTTTTACCCCTACGCTATCCAACGCTTTCCCTACTGTTGCACTCCTTGGAGTGGGAATAGTAATTTTAACCCCTACGCTATCCAAAGCTTTCCCTACTGTTGCACTATTTGGAGTGGGAATAGTAATTTTTACCCCTATGCTATCCAACGCTTTCCCTACTGTTGCACTCTTTGGAGTTGGAATAGTAATTTTTACCCCTACACTATCCAACGCTTTCCCCACTGTTGCACTCACTGGAGTGGGAATAGTCATTTTTAACCCTACGCTATCCAACACTTTCCCTACTGTTGCACTCTCTGGAGTGGGAATAGTATTTTTTACACTTCTGCTATCGTACGGTAATAATATTGGATATTATTTAATTATATTATGTTTCTATATTTGGTAATTAATTAAATTCTTAATTGGCAATTAATTTTAATTAATTGATTCATTGTTAATTATGTTAATTTTACTAATTTATTTTCTGTAGCGGGTTGTGGGTGTATAGGGGAATAGGGTGGGAAGTAATTTAATTATAATTAATTAAATATGTACATTTATTTATTGGTATTCATTTTATTTAATTGTTAATTAATTTATATTTGGTAATTAATTACATTTTAATTGGCAATTAATTTTAATTAATTGATTAATTGCTAAATATGTTATTTTTACTCATTTATTTTCTGTAGCGGGTTGTGGGTTTATAGGGGAATACGGTGGGAAGTTATTTATTTATAATTAATTAAATAAATCAAGTTATTTAATTGTATTTAATTTGAATTAATTGTTAATTATTTTTTAAATGTTAAATTATTATTTGTTAATTTTGTAATTAATTTGTATTAATAGGTAAATATTTGTAATAATTATTTTTAATTTGTAATTTTAATTGATTCATTACTATATTATATTAAATTGGTAATTACTTTTAATTCATTTTTATAGATATTAATTTATATTTATTGAAATAATATATGAAGTATTTAATTTCACTACTATTGCACTCTCTGGAGTGGGAATAGTAATTTTTACCACTATGCTATCCAATGCTTTCCCTGCTGTTGCACTCATTGGAGTGGGATTAGTAATTTTTACCCCTACGCTATCCAACGCTTTCTCTACTGTTGCACTCTTTGGAGTGGGAATAGTAATTTTAACCCCTACGCTATCCAACGCTTTCCCTACTGTTGCACTCTTTGGAGTTGGAATAGTAATTTTTACCCCTACGCTATCCAACGCTTTTCCTACTGTTGCACCCACTGGAGTGGGAATAGTAATGTTTACCCCTACGCTATCCAACGCTTTCCCTACTGTTGCACTCACTGGAGTGGGAATAGTAATTTTAACCCCTACGCTATCCAACGCTTTCCCTACTGTTGCACTCTTTGGAGTTGGAATAGTAATTTTTACCGCTACGCTATCCAACGCTTTCCCTACTGTTGCACCCACTGGAGTGGGAATAGTAATTTTTACCCCTACGCTATCCAACGCTTTCCCTACTGTTGCACTCTTTGGAGTTGGAATAGTAATTTTTACCCCTACGCTATCCAACGCTTTCCCTACTGTTGCACCCACTGGAGTGGGAATAGTACATTTTACCCCTACGCTATCCAACGCTTTCCCTACTGTTGCACCCACTGGAGTGGGAATAGTAATTTTTACCCCTACGCTATCCAACGCTTTCTCTACTGTTGCACCCACTGGAGTGGGAATAGTAATTTTTACCCCTACGCTATCCAACGCTTTCCCTACTGTTGCACCCACTGGAGTGGGAATAGTAATTTAAACCCTACGCTATCCAATGCTTTCCCTAATGTTGCACCCACTGGAGTGGGAATAGTAATTTTTACCCCTACGCTATCCAACGCTTTCTCTAATGTTGCACTCACTGGAGTGGGAATAGTAATTTATTTTTTACCCCTACGCTATCCAACGCTTTCTCTACTGTTGCACTCTTTGGAGTGGGAATAGTAATTTTAACCCCTACGCTATCCAACGCTTTCCCTACTGTTGCACTTTTTGGTGTGGGAATAGTCATTTTTACCCCTACGCTATCCAACGCTTTCCCTACTGTTGCACCCACTGGAGTGGGAATAGTAATGTTTACCCCTACGCTATCCAACGCTTTCCCTACTGTTGCACTATTTGGAGTGGGAATAGTAATTTTTACCCCTATGCTATCCAACGCTTTCCCTACTGTTGCACTCTTTGGAGTTGGAATAGTAATTTTTACCCCTACACTACCCAACGCTTTCCCCACTGTTGCACTCACTGGAGTGGGAATAGTAATTTATTTTTTACCCCTACGCTATCCAACGCTTTCTCTACTGTTGCACTCTTTGGAGTGGGAATAGTAATTTTAACCCCTACGCTATCCAACGCTTTCCCTACTGTTGCACTCTTTGGAGTTGGAATAGTCATTTTTACCCCTACGCTATCCAACGCTTTCCCTACTGTTGCACCCACTGGAGTGGGAATAGTAATGTTTACCCCTACGCTATCCAACGCTTTCCCTACTGTTGCACTCACTGGAGTGGGAATAGTAATTTTAACCCCTACGCTATCCAACGCTTTCCCTACTGTTGCACTCTTTGGAGTTGGAATAGTAATTTTTACCGCTACGCTATCCAACGCTTTCCCTACTGTTGCACCCACTGGAATGGGAATAGTAATTTTTACCCCTACGCTATCCAACGCTTTCCCTTCTGTTGCACTCTTTGGAGTTGGAATAGTAATTTTCACCCCTACGCTATCCAACGCTTTCCCTACTGTTGCACCCACTGGAGTGGGAATAGTACATTTTACCCCTACGCTATCCAACGCTTTCCCTACTGTTGCACCCACTGGAGTGGGAATAGTAATTTTTACCCCTACGCTATCCAACGCTTTCTCTACTGTTGCACCCACTGGAGTGGGAATAGTAATTTTTACCCCTACGCTATCCAACGCTTTCCCTACTGTTGCACCCACTGGAGTGGGAATAGTAATTTAAACCCTACGCTATCCAATGCTTTCCCTAATGTTGCACCCACTGGAGTGGGAATAGTAATTTTTACCCCTACGCTATCCAACGCTTTCTCTACTGTTGCACACACTGGAGTGGGAATAGTAATTTATTTTTTACCCCTACGCTATCCAACGCTTTCTCTACTGTTGCACTCTTTGGAGTGGGAATAGTAATTTTAACCCTTACGCTATCCAACGCTTTCCCTACTGTTGCACTATTTGGTGTGGGAATAGTAATTTTTACCCCTACGCTATCCAAGCTTTCCCTACTGTTGCACTCCCTGGAGTGGGAATAGTAATTTTAACCCCTACGCTATCCAACGCTTTCCCTACTGTTGCACTATTTGGAGTGGGAATAGTAATTTTTACCCCTATGCTATCCAATGCTTTCCCTACTGTTGCACTCTTTGGAGTTGGAATAGTAATTTTTACCCCTACACTACCCAACGCTTTCCCCACTGTTGCACTCACTGGAGTGGGAATAGTCATTTTTAACCCTACGCTATCCAACACTTTCCCTACTGTTGCACTCTCTGGAGTGGGAATAGTATTTTGTACACTTCTGCTATCGTACGGTAATAATATTGGATATTATTTAATTATATTATGTTACTATATTTGGTAATTAATTAAATTTTAATTGGCAATTAATTTTAATTAATTGATTCATTGTTAATTATGTTAATTTTACTAATTTATTTTCTGTAGCGGGTTGTGGGTGTATAGGGGAATAGGGTGGGAAGTAATTTAATTATAATTAATTAAATATGTACATTTATTGATTGTTATTCATTTTAATTAATTGTTAATTAATTTATATTTGGTAATTAATTACATTTCAATTGGCAATTAATTTTAATTAATTGATTAATTGCTAATTATGTTAATTTTACTAATTTATTTTCTGTAGCGGGTTGTGGGTGTATAGACAAATAGGGTGGGAAGTAATTTAATTATAATGAATTAAATATGTACATTTATTTATTGGTATTCATTTTAATTAATTGTTAATTAATTTATATTTGGTAATAATTACATTTTAATTGGCAATTAATTTTAATTAATTGATTAATTGCTAATTATGTTAATTTTACTAATTTATTTTCTGTAGCGGGTTGTGGGTTTATAGGGGAATAGGGTGGGAAGTTATTTATAATTAATCGAATAAATAAAGTTATTTAATTGTATTTAATTTGAATTAATTGTTAATTTTTTTTTAAATGTTAAATTATTATTTGTTAATTTTGTAATTAATTTGTATTAATAGGTAAATATTTGTAATAATTATTTTTAATTTGTAATTTTAATTGATTAATTATTATATTATATTAAATTGGTAATTACTTTTAAATAATTTTTATAGATATTAATTTATACGCTATCCCTACGCTATCCAATGCTTTCCCTAATGTTGCACCCACTGGAGTGGGAATAGTAATTTTAACCCCTACGCTATCCAACGCTTTCCCTACTTTTGCACCCACTGGAGTGGGAATAGTAATTTTTACCCCTACGCTATCCAACGCTTTCTCTACTGTTGCACTCACTGGAGTGGGAATAGTAATTTATTTTTTACCCCTACGCTATCCAACGTTTTCTCTACTGTTGCACTCTTTGGAGTGGGAATAGTAATTTTAACCCGTACGCTATCCAACGCTTTCCCTACTGTTGCACTATTTGGAGTGGGAATAGTAATTTTTACCCCTACGCTATCCAACGCTTTCCCTACTGTTGCACTCTTTGGAGTGGGAATAGTCATTTTTAACCCTACGCTATCCAACACTTTCCCTACTGTTGCACTCTCTGGAGTGGGAATAGTATTTTTTACACTTCTGCTATCGTACGGTAATAATATTGGATATTATTTAATTATATTACGTTTCTATATTTGGTAATTAATTAAATTTTAATTGGCAATTAATTTTAATTAATTGATTCATTGTTAATTATGTTAATTTTACTAATTTATTTTCTGTAGCGGGTTGTGGGTGTATAGGGGAATAGGGTGGGAAGTAATTTAATTATAATTAATTAAATATGTACATTTATTTATTGGTATTCATTTTATTTAATTGTTAATTAATTTATATTTGGTAATTAATTACATTTTAATTGGCAATTAATTTTAATTAATTGATTAATTGCTAAATATGTTATTTTTACTCATTTATTTTCTGTCGCGGGTTGTGGGTTTATAGGGGAATAGGGTGGGAAGTTATTTATTTATAATTAATTAAATAAATCAAGTTATTTAATTGTATTTAATTTGAATTAATTGTTAATTATTTTTTAAATGTTAAATTATTATTTGTTAATTTTGTAATTAATTTGTATTAATAGGTAAATATTTGTAATAATTATTTTTAATTTGTAATTTTAATTGATTCATTATTATATTATATTAAATTGGTAATTACTTTTAATTCATTTTTATAGATATTAATTTATATTTATTGAAATAATATATGAAGTATTTAATTTCACTACTATTGCACTCTCTGGAGTGGGAATAGTAATTTTTACCACTATGCTATCCAATGCTTTCCCTGCTGTTGCACTCATTGGAGTGGGATTAGTAATTTTTACCCCTACGCTATCCAACGCTTTCTCTACTGTTGCACTCTTTGGAGTGGGAATAGTAATTTTAACCCCTACGCTATCCAACGCTTTCCCTACTGTTGCACTCTTTGGAGTTGGAATAGTAATTTTTACCCCTACGCTATCCAACGCTTTCCCTACTGTTGCACCCACTGGAGTGGGAATAGTAATGTTTACCCCTACGCTATCCAACGCTTTCCCTACTGTTGCACTCACTGGAGTGGGAATAGTAATTTTAACCCCTACGCTATCCAACGCTTTCCCTACTGTTGCACTCTTTGGAGTTGGAATAGTAATTTTTACCGCTACGCTATCCAACGCTTTCCCTACTGTTGCACCCACTGGAGTGGGAATAGTAATTTTTACCCCTACGCTATCCAACGCTTTCCCTACTGTTGCACTCTTTGGAGTTGGAATAGTAATTTTTACCCCTACGCTATCCAACGCTTTCCCTACTGTTGCACCCACTGGAGTGGGAATAGTACATTTTACCCCTACGCTATCCAACGCTTTCCCTACTGTTGCACCCACTGGAGTGGGAATAGTAATTTTTACCCCTACGCTATCCAACGCTTTCTCTACTGTTGCACCCACTGGAGTGGGAATAGTAATTTTTACCCCTACGCTATCCAACGCTTTCCCTACTGTTGCACCCACTGGAGTGGGAATAGTAATTTAAACCCTACGCTATCCAATGCTTTCCCTAATGTTGCACCCACTGGAGTGGGAATAGTAATTTTTACCCCTACGCTATCCAACGCTTTCTCTACTGTTGCACTCACTGGAGTGGGAATAGTAATTTATTTTTTACCCCTACGCTATCCAACGCTTTCTCTACTGTTGCACTCTTTGGAGTGGGAATAGTAATTTTAACCCCTACGCTATCCAACGCTTTCCCTACTGTTGCACTATTTGGTGTGGGAATAGTCATTTTTACCCCTACGCTATCCAACGCTTTCCCTACTGTTGCACCCACTGGAGTGGGAATAGTAATGTTTACCCCTACGCTATCCAACGCTTTCCCTACTGTTGCACTATTTGGAGTGGGAATAGTAATTTTTACCCCTATGCTATCCAACGCTTTCCCTACTGTTGCACTCTTTGGAGTTGGAATAGTAATTTTTACCCCTACACTACCCAACGCTTTCCCCACTGTTGCACTCACTGGAGTGGGAATAGTAATTTATTTTTTACCCCTACGCTATCCAACGCTTTCTCTACTGTTGCACTCTTTGGAGTGGGAATAGTAATTTTAACCCCTACGCTATCCAACGCTTTCCCTACTGTTGCACTCTTTGGAGTTGGAATAGTCATTTTTACCCCTACGCTATCCAACGCTTTCCCTACTGTTGCACCCACTGGAGTGGGAATAGTAATGTTTACCCCTACGCTATCCAACGCTTTCCCTACTGTTGCACTCACTGGAGTGGGAATAGTAATTTTAACCCCTACGCTATCCAACGCTTTCCCTACTGTTGCACTCTTTGGAGTTGGAATAGTAATTTTTACCGCTACGCTATCCAACGCTTTCCCTACTGTTGCACCCACTGGAATGGGAATAGTAATTTTTACCCCTACGCTATCCAACGCTTTCCCTTCTGTTGCACTCTTTGGAGTTGGAATAGTAATTTTTACCCCTACGCTATCCAACGCTTTCCCTACTGTTGCACCCACTGGAGTGGGAATAGTACATTTTACCCCTACGCTATCCAACGCTTTCCCTACTGTTGCACCCACTGGAGTGGGAATAGTAATTTTTACCCCTACGCTATCCAACGCTTTCTCTACTGTTGCACCCACTGGAGTGGGAATAGTAATTTTTACCCCTACGCTATCCAACGCTTTCCCTACTGTTGCACCCACTGGAGTGGGAATAGTAATTTAAACCCTACGCTATCCAATGCTTTCCCTAATGTTGCACCCACTGGAGTGGGAATAGTAATTTTTACCCCTACGCTATCCAACGCTTTCTCTACTGTTGCACACACTGGAGTGGGAATAGTAATTTATTTTTTACCCCTACGCTATCCAACGCTTTCTCTACTGTTGCACTCTTTGGAGTGGGAATAGTAATTTTAACCCCTACGCTATCCAACGCTTTCCCTACTGTTGCACTATTTGGTGTGGGAATAGTAATTTTTACCCCTACGCTATCCAAGCTTTCCCTACTGTTGCACTCCCTGGAGTGGGAATAGTAATTTTAACCCCTACGCTATCCAACGCTTTCCCTACTGTTGCACTATTTGGAGTGGGAATAGTAATTTTTACCCCTATGCTATCCAATGCTTTCCCTACTGTTGCACTCTTTGGAGTTGGAATAGTAATTTTTACCCCTACACTACCCAACGCTTTCCCCACTGTTGCACTCACTGGAGTGGGAATAGTCATTTTTAACCCTACGCTATCCAACACTTTCCCTACTGTTGCACTCTCTGGAGTGGGAATAGTATTTTGTACACTTCTGCTATCGTACGGTAATAATATTGGATATTATTTAATTATATTATGTTACTATATTTGGTAATTAATTAAATTTTAATTGGCAATTAATTTTAATTAATTGATTCATTGTTAATTATGTTAATTTTACTAATTTATTTTCTGTAGCGGGTTGTGGGTGTATAGGGGAATAGGGTGGGAAGTAATTTAATTATAATTAATTAAATATGTACATTTATTGATTGTTATTCATTTTAATTAATTGTTAATTAATTTATATTTGGTAATTAATTACATTTCAATTGGCAATTAATTTTAATTAATTGATTAATTGCTAATTATGTTAATTTTACTAATTTATTTTCTGTAGCGGGTTGTGGGTGTATAGACGAATAGGGTGGGAAGTAATTTAATTATAATGAATTAAATATGTACATTTATTTATTGGTATTCATTTTAATTAATTGTTAATTAATTTATATTTGGTAATAATTACATTTTAATTGGCAATTAATTTTAATTAATTGATTAATTGCTAATTATGTTAATTTTACTAATTTATTTTCTGTAGCGGGTTGTGGGTTTATAGGGGAATAGGGTGGGAAGTTATTTATAATTAATCGAATAAATAAAGTTATTTAATTGTATTTAATTTGAATTAATTGTTAATTAATTTTTAAATGTTAAATTATTATTTGTTAATTTTGTAATTAATTTGTATTAATAGGTAAATATTTGTAATAATTATTTTTAATTTGTAATTTTAATTGATTAATTATTATATTATATTAAATTGGTAATTACTTTTAAATAATTTTTATAGATATTAATTTATACGCTATCCCTACGCTATCCAATGCTTTCCCTAATGTTGCACCCACTGGAGTGGGAATAGTAATTTTAACCCCTACGCTATCCAACGCTTTCCCTACTTTTGCACCCACTGGAGTGGGAATAGTAATTTTTACCCCTACGCTATCCAACGCTTTCTCTACTGTTGCACTCACTGGAGTGGGAATAGTAATTTATTTTTTACCCCTACGCTATCCAACGTTTTCTCTACTGTTGCACTCTTTGGAGTGGGAATAGTAATTTTAACCCGTACGCTATCCAACGCTTTCCCTACTGTTGCACTATTTGGAGTGGGAATAGTAATTTTTACCCCTACGCTATCCAACGCTTTCCCTACTGTTGCACTCTTTGGAGTGGGAATAGTCATTTTTAACCCTACGCTATCCAACACTTTCCCTACTGTTGCACTCTCTGGAGTGGGAATAGTATTTTTTACACTTCTGCTATCGTACGGTAATAATATTGGATATTATTTAATTATATTACGTTTCTATATTTGGTAATTAATTAAATTTTAATTGGCAATTAATTTTAATTAATTGATTCATTGTTAATTATGTTAATTTTACTAATTTATTTTCTGTAGCGGGTTGTGGGTGTATAGGGGAATAGGGTGGGAAGTAATTTAATTATAATTAATTAAATATGTACATTTATTTATTGGTATTCATTTTATTTAATTGTTAATGAATTTATATTTGGTAATTAATTACATTTTAATTGGCAATTAATTTTAATTAATTGATTAATTGCTAAATATGTTATTTTTACTCATTTATTTTCTGTAGCGGGTTGTGGGTTTATAGGGGAATAGGGTGGGAAGTTATTTATTTATAATTAATTAAATAAATCAAGTTATTTAATTGTATTTAATTTGAATTAATTGTTAATTATTTTTTAAATGTTAAATTATTATTTGTTAATTTTGTAATTAATTTGTATTAATAGGTAAATATTTGTAATAATTATTTTTAATTTGTAATTTTAATTGATTCATTATTATATTATATTAAATTGGTAATTACTTTTAATTCATTTTTATAGATATTAATTTATATTTATTGAAATAATATATGAAGTATTTAATTTCACTACTATTGCACTCTCTGGAGTGGGAATAGTAATTTTTACCACTATGCTATCCAATGCTTTCCCTGCTGTTGCACTCATTGGAGTGGGATTAGTAATTTTTACCCCTACGCTATCCAACGCTTTCTCTACTGTTGCACTCTTTGGAGTGGGAATAGTAATTTTAACCCCTACGCTATCCAACGCTTTCCCTACTGTTGCACTCTTTGGAGTTGGAATAGTAATTTTTACCCCTACGCTATCCAACGCTTTCCCTACTGTTGCACCCACTGGAGTGGGAATAGTAATGTTTACCCCTACGCTATCCAACGCTTTCCCTACTGTTGCACTCACTGGAGTGGGAATAGTAATTTTAACCCCTACGCTATCCAACGCTTTCCCTACTGTTGCACTCTTTGGAGTTGGAATAGTAATTTTTACCGCTACGCTATCCAACGCTTTCCCTACTGTTGCACCCACTGGAGTGGGAATAGTAATTTTTACCCCTACGCTATCCAACGCTTTCCCTACTGTTGCACTCTTTGGAGTTGGAATAGTAATTTTTACCCCTACGCTATCCAACGCTTTCCCTACTGTTGCACCCACTGGAGTGGGAATAGTACATTTTACCCCTACGCTATCCAACGCTTTCCCTACTGTTGCACCCACTGGAGTGGGAATAGTAATTTTTACCCCTACGCTATCCAACGCTTTCTCTACTGTTGCACCCACTGGAGTGGGAATAGTAATTTTTACCCCTACGCTATCCAACGCTTTCCCTACTGTTGCACCCACTGGAGTGGGAATAGTAATTTAAACCCTACGCTATCCAATGCTTTCCCTAATGTTGCACCCACTGGAGTGGGAATAGTAATTTTTACCCCTACGCTATCCAACGCTTTCTCTACTGTTGCACTCTTTGGAGTGGGAATAGTAATTTTAACCCCTACGCTATCCAACGCTTTCCCTACTGTTGCACTCTTTGGAGTTGGAATAGTAATTTTTACCCCTACGCTATCCAACGCTTTCCCTACTGTTGCACCCACTGGAGTGGGAATAGTAATGTTTACCCCTACGCTATCCAACGCTTTCCCTACTGTTGCACTCACTGGAGTGGGAATAGTAATTTTAACCCCTACGCTATCCAACGCTTTCCCTACTGTTGCACTCTTTGGAGTTGGAATAGTAATTTTTACCGCTACGCTATACAACGCTTTCCCTACTGTTGCACCCACTGGAGTGGGAATAGTAATTTTTACCCCTACGCTATCCAACGCTTTCCCTACTGTTGCACTCTTTGGAGTTGGAATAGTAATTTTTACCCCTACGCTATCCAACGCTTTCCCTACTGTTGCACCCACTGGAGTGGGAATAGTACATTTTACCCCTACGCTATCCAACGCTTTCCCTACTGTTGCACCCACTGGAGTGGGAATAGTAATTTTTACCCCTACGCTATCCAACGCTTTCTCTACTGTTGCACCCACTGGAGTGGGAATAGTAATTTTTACCCCTACGCTATCCAACGCTTTCCCTACTGTTGCACCCACTGGAGTGGGAATAGTAATTTAAACCCTACGCTATCCAATGCTTTCCCTAATGTTGCACCCACTGGAGTGGGAATAGTAATTTTTACCCCTACGCTATCCAACGCTTTCTCTACTGTTGCACTCACTGGAGTGGGAATAGTAATTTATTTTTTACCCCTACGCTATCCAACGCTTTCTCTACTGTTGCACTCTTTGGAGTGGGAATAGTAATTTTAACCCCTACGCTATCCAACGCTTTCCCTACTGTTGCACTATTTGGTGTGGGAATAGTCATTTTTACCCCTACGCTATCCAACGCTTTCCCTACTGTTGCACCCACTGGAGTGGGAATAGTAATGTTTACCCCTACGCTATCCAACGCTTTCCCTACTGTTGCACTATTTGGAGTGGGAATAGTAATTTTTACCCCTATGCTATCCAACGCTTTCCCTACTGTTGCACTCTTTGGAGTTGGAATAGTAATTTTTACCCCTACACTACCCAACGCTTTCCCCACTGTTGCACTCACTGGAGTGGGAATAGTAATTTATTTTTTACCCCTACGCTATCCAACGCTTTCTCTACTGTTGCACTCTTTGGAGTGGGAATAGTAATTTTAACCCCTACGCTATCCAACGCTTTCCCTACTGTTGCACTCTTTGGAGTTGGAATAGTCATTTTTACCCCTACGCCATCCAACGCTTTCCCTACTGTTGCACCCACTGGAGTGGGAATAGTAATGTTTACCCCTACGCTATCCAACGCTTTCCCTACTGTTGCACCCACTGGAGTGGGAATAGTAATTTAAACCCTACGCTATCCAATGCTTTCCCTAATGTTGCACCCACTGGAGTGGGAATAGTAATTTTTACCCCTACGCTATCCAACGCTTTCTCTACTGTTGCACACACTGGAGTGGGAATAGTAATTTATTTTTTACCCCTACGCTATCCAACGCTTTCTCTACTGTTGCACTCTTTGGAGTGGGAATAGTAATTTTAACCCCTACGCTATCCAACGCTTTCCCTACTGTTGCACTATTTGGTGTGGGAATAGTAATTTTTACCCCTACGCTATCCAAGCTTTCCCTACTGTTGCACTCCCTGGAGTGGGAATAGTAATTTTAACCCCTACGCTATCCAACGCTTTCCCTACTGTTGCACTATTTGGAGTGGGAATAGTAATTTTTACCCCTATGCTATCCAATGCTTTCCCTACTGTTGCACTCTTTGGAGTTGGAATAGTAATTTTTACCCCTACACTACCCAACGCTTTCCCCACTGTTGCACTCACTGGAGTGGGAATAGTCATTTTTAACCCTACGCTATCCAACACTTTCCCTACTGTTGCACTCTCTGGAGTGGGAATAGTATTTTGTACACTTCTGCTATCGTACGGTAATAATATTGGATATTATTTAATTATATTATGTTACTATATTTGGTAATTAATTAAATTTTAATTGGCAATTAATTTTAATTAATTGATTCATTGTTAATTATGTTAATTTTACTAATTTATTTTCTGTAGCGGGTTGTGGGTGTATAGGGGAATAGGGTGGGAAGTAATTTAATTATAATTAATTAAATATGTACATTTATTGATTGTTATTCATTTTAATTAATTGTTAATTAATTTATATTTGGTAATTAATTACATTTCAATTGGCAATTAATTTTAATTAATTGATTAATTGCTAATTATGTTAATTTTACTAATTTATTTTCTGTAGCGGGTTGTGGGTGTATAGACGAATAGGGTGGGAAGTAATTTAATTAGAATGAATTAAATATGTACATTTATTTATTGGTATTCATTTTAATTAATTGTTAATTAATTTATATTTGGTAATAATTACATTTTAATTGGCAATTAATTTTAATTAATTGATTAATTGCTAATTATGTTAATTTTACTAATTTATTTTCTGTAGCGGGTTGTGGGTTTATAGGGGAATAGGGTGGGAAGTTATTTATAATTAATCGAATAAATAAAGTTATTTAATTGTATTTAATTTGAATTAATTGTTAATTAATTTTTAAATGTTAAATTATTATTTGTTAATTTTGTAATTAATTTGTATTAATAGGTAAATATTTGTAATAATTATTTTTAATTTGTAATTTTAATTGATTAATTATTATATTATATTAAATTGGTAATTACTTTTAAATAATTTTTATAGATATTAATTTATACGCTATCCCTACGCTATCCAATGCTTTCCCTAATGTTGCACCCACTGGAGTGGGAATAGTAATTTTAACCCCTACGCTATCCAACGCTTTCCCTACTTTTGCACCCACTGGAGTGGGAATAGTAATTTTTACCCCTACGCTATCCAACGCTTTCTCTACTGTTGCACTCACTGGAGTGGGAATAGTAATTTATTTTTTACCCCTACGCTATCCAACGTTTTCTCTACTGTTGCACTCTTTGGAGTGGGAATAGTAATTTTAACCCGTACGCTATCCAACGCTTTCCCTACTGTTGCACTATTTGGAGTGGGAATAGTAATTTTTACCCCTACGCTATCCAACGCTTTCCCTACTGTTGCACTCTTTGGAGTGGGAATAGTCATTTTTAACCCTACGCTATCCAACACTTTCCCTACTGTTGCACTCTCTGGAGTGGGAATAGTATTTTTTACACTTCTGCTATCGTACGGTAATAATATTGGATATTATTTAATTATATTACGTTTCTATATTTGGTAATTAATTAAATTTTAATTGGCAATTAATTTTAATTAATTGATTCATTGTTAATTATGTTAATTTTACTAATTTATTTTCTGTAGCGGGTTGTGGGTGTATAGGGGAATAGGGTGGGAAGTAATTTAATTATAATTAATTAAATATGTACATTTATTTATTGGTATTCATTTTATTTAATTGTTAATGAATTTATATTTGGTAATTAATTACATTTTAATTGGCAATTAATTTTAATTAATTGATTAATTGCTAAATATGTTATTTTTACTCATTTATTTTCTGTAGCGGGTTGTGGGTTTATAGGGGAATAGGGTGGGAAGTTATTTATTTATAATTAATTAAATAAATCAAGTTATTTAATTGTATTTAATTTGAATTAATTGTTAATTATTTTTTAAATGTTAAATTATTATTTGTTAATTTTGTAATTAATTTGTATTAATAGGTAAATATTTGTAATAATTATTTTTAATTTGTAATTTTAATTGATTCATTATTATATTATATTAAATTGGTAATTACTTTTAATTCATTTTTATAGATATTAATTTATATTTATTGAAATAATATATGAAGTATTTAATTTCACTACTATTGCACTCTCTGGAGTGGGAATAGTAATTTTTACCACTATGCTATCCAATGCTTTCCCTGCTGTTGCACTCATTGGAGTGGGATTAGTAATTTTTACCCCTACGCTATCCAACGCTTTCTCTACTGTTGCACTCTTTGGAGTGGGAATAGTAATTTTAACCCCTACGCTATCCAACGCTTTCCCTACTGTTGCACTCTTTGGAGTTGGAATAGTAATTTTTACCCCTACGCTATCCAACGCTTTCCCTACTGTTGCACCCACTGGAGTGGGAATAGTAATGTTTACCCCTACGCTATCCAACGCTTTCCCTACTGTTGCACTCACTGGAGTGGGAATAGTAATTTTAACCCCTACGCTATCCAACGCTTTCCCTACTGTTGCACTCTTTGGAGTTGGAATAGTAATTTTTACCGCTACGCTATCCAACGCTTTCCCTACTGTTGCACCCACTGGAGTGGGAATAGTAATTTTTACCCCTACGCTATCCAACGCTTTCCCTACTGTTGCACTCTTTGGAGTTGGAATAGTAATTTTTACCCCTACGCTATCCAACGCTTTCCCTACTGTTGCACCCACTGGAGTGGGAATAGTACATTTTACCCCTACGCTATCCAACGCTTTCCCTACTGTTGCACCCACTGGAGTGGGAATAGTAATTTTTACCCCTACGCTATCCAACGCTTTCTCTACTGTTGCACCCACTGGAGTGGGAATAGTAATTTTTACCCCTACGCTATCCAACGCTTTCCCTACTGTTGCACCCACTGGAGTGGGAATAGTAATTTAAACCCTACGCTATCCAATGCTTTCCCTAATGTTGCACCCACTGGAGTGGGAATAGTAATTTTTACCCCTACGCTATCCAACGCTTTCTCTACTGTTGCACTCTTTGGAGTGGGAATAGTAATTTTAACCCCTACGCTATCCAACGCTTTCCCTACTGTTGCACTCTTTGGAGTTGGAATAGTAATTTTTACCCCTACGCTATCCAACGCTTTCCCTACTGTTGCACCCACTGGAGTGGGAATAGTAATGTTTACCCCTACGCTATCCAACGCTTTCCCTACTGTTGCACTCACTGGAGTGGGAATAGTAATTTTAACCCCTACGCTATCCAACGCTTTCCCTACTGTTGCACTCTTTGGAGTTGGAATAGTAATTTTTACCGCTACGCTATCCAACGCTTTCCCTACTGTTGCACCCACTGGAGTGGGAATAGTAATTTTTACCCCTACGCTATCCAACGCTTTCCCTACTGTTGCACTCTTTGGAGTTGGAATAGTAATTTTTACCCCTACGCTATCCAACGCTTTCCCTACTGTTGCACCCACTGGAGTGGGAATAGTACATTTTACCCCTACGCTATCCAACGCTTTCCCTACTGTTGCACCCACTGGAGTGGGAATAGTAATTTTTACCCCTACGCTATCCAACGCTTTCTCTACTGTTGCACCCACTGGAGTGGGAATAGTAATTTTTACCCCTACGCTATCCAACGCTTTCCCTACTGTTGCACCCACTGGAGTGGGAATAGTAATTTAAACCCTACGCTATCCAATGCTTTCCCTAATGTTGCACCCACTGGAGTGGGAATAGTAATTTTTACCCCTACGCTATCCAACGCTTTCTCTACTGTTGCACTCACTGGAGTGGGAATAGTAATTTATTTTTTACCCCTACGCTATCCAACGCTTTCTCTACTGTTGCACTCTTTGGAGTGGGAATAGTAATTTTAACCCCTACGCTATCCAACGCTTTCCCTACTGTTGCACTATTTGGTGTGGGAATAGTCATTTTTACCCCTACGCTATCCAACGCTTTCCCTACTGTTGCACCCACTGGAGTGGGAATAGTAATGTTTACCCCTACGCTATCCAACGCTTTCCCTACTGTTGCACTATTTGGAGTGGGAATAGTAATTTTTACCCCTATGCTATCCAACGCTTTCCCTACTGTTGCACTCTTTGGAGTTGGAATAGTAATTTTTACCCCTACACTACCCAACGCTTTCCCCACTGTTGCACTCACTGGAGTGGGAATAGTAATTTATTTTTTACCCCTACGCTATCCAACGCTTTCTCTACTGTTGCACTCTTTGGAGTGGGAATAGTAATTTTAACCCCTACGCTATCCAACGCTTTCCCTACTGTTGCACTCTTTGGAGTTGGAATAGTCATTTTTACCCCTACGCCATCCAACGCTTTCCCTACTGTTGCACCCACTGGAGTGGGAATAGTAATGTTTACCCCTACGCTATCCAACGCTTTCCCTACTGTTGCACTCACTGGAGTGGGAATAGTAATTTTAACCCCTACGCTATCCAACGCTTTCCCTACTGTTGCACTCTTTGGAGTTGGAATAGTAATTTTTACCGCTACGCTATCCAACGCTTTCCCTACTGTTGCACCCACTGGAATGGGAATAGTAATTTTTACCCCTACGCTATCCAACGCTTTCCCTTCTGTTGCACTCTTTGGAGTTGGAATAGTAATTTTTACCCCTACGCTATCCAACGCTTTCCCTACTGTTGCACCCACTGGAGTGGGAATAGTACATTTTACCCCTACGCTATCCAACGCTTTCCCTACTGTTGCACCCACTGGAGTGGGAATAGTAATTTTTACCCCTACGCTATCCAACGCTTTCTCTACTGTTGCACCCACTGGAGTGGGAATAGTAATTTTTACCCCTACGCTATCCAACGCTTTCCCTACTGTTGCACCCACTGGAGTGGGAATAGTAATTTAAACCCTACGCTATCCAATGCTTTCCCTAATGTTGCACCCACTGGAGTGGGAATAGTAATTTTTACCCCTACGCTATCCAACGCTTTCTCTACTGTTGCACACACTGGAGTGGGAATAGTAATTTATTTTTTACCCCTACGCTATCCAACGCTTTCTCTACTGTTGCACTCTTTGGAGTGGGAATAGTAATTTTAACCCCTACGCTATCCAACGCTTTCCCTACTGTTGCACTATTTGGTGTGGGAATAGTAATTTTTACCCCTACGCTATCCAAGCTTTCCCTACTGTTGCACTCCCTGGAGTGGGAATAGTAATTTTAACCCCTACGCTATCCAACGCTTTCCCTACTGTTGCACTATTTGGAGTGGGAATAGTAATTTTTACCCCTATGCTATCCAATGCTTTCCCTACTGTTGCACTCTTTGGAGTTGGAATAGTAATTTTTACCCCTACACTACCCAACGCTTTCCCCACTGTTGCACTCACTGGAGTGGGAATAGTCATTTTTAACCCTACGCTATCCAACACTTTCCCTACTGTTGCACTCTCTGGAGTGGGAATAGTATTTTGTACACTTCTGCTATCGTACGGTAATAATATTGGATATTATTTAATTATATTATGTTACTATATTTGGTAATTAATTAAATTTTAATTGGCAATTAATTTTAATTAATTGATTCATTGTTAATTATGTTAATTTTACTAATTTATTTTCTGTAGCGGGTTGTGGGTGTATAGGGGAATAGGGTGGGAAGTAATTTAATTATAATTAATTAAATATGTACATTTATTGATTGTTATTCATTTTAATTAATTGTTAATTAATTTATATTTGGTAATTAATTACATTTCAATTGGCAATTAATTTTAATTAATTGATTAATTGCTAATTATGTTAATTTTACTAATTTATTTTCTGTAGCGGGTTGTGGGTGTATAGACGAATAGGGTGGGAAGTAATTTAATTATAATGAATTAAATATGTACATTTATTTATTGGTATTCATTTTAATTAATTGTTAATTAATTTATATTTGGTAATAATTACATTTTAATTGGCAATTAATTTTAATTAATTGATTAATTGCTAATTATGTTAATTTTACTAATTTATTTTCTGTAGCGGGTTGTGGGTTTATAGGGGAATAGGGTGGGAAGTTATTTATAATTAATCGAATAAATAAAGTTATTTAATTGTATTTAATTTGAATTAATTGTTAATTAATTTTTAAATGTTAAATTATTATTTGTTAATTTTGTAATTAATTTGTATTAATAGGTAAATATTTGTAATAATTATTTTTAATTTGTAATTTTAATTGATTAATTATTATATTATATTAAATTGGTAATTACTTTTAAATAATTTTTATAGATATTAATTTATACGCTATCCCTACGCTATCCAATGCTTTCCCTAATGTTGCACCCACTGGAGTGGGAATAGTAATTTTAACCCCTACGCTATCCAACGCTTTCCCTACTTTTGCACCCACTGGAGTGGGAATAGTAATTTTTACCCCTACGCTATCCAACGCTTTCTCTACTGTTGCACTCACTGGAGTGGGAATAGTAATTTATTTTTTACCCCTACGCTATCCAACGTTTTCTCTACTGTTGCACTCTTTGGAGTGGGAATAGTAATTTTAACCCGTACGCTATCCAACGCTTTCCCTACTGTTGCACTATTTGGAGTGGGAATAGTAATTTTTACCCCTACGCTATCCAACGCTTTCCCTACTGTTGCACTCTTTGGAGTGGGAATAGTCATTTTTAACCCTACGCTATCCAACACTTTCCCTACTGTTGCACTCTCTGGAGTGGGAATAGTATTTTTTACACTTCTGCTATCGTACGGTAATAATATTGGATATTATTTAATTATATTACGTTTCTATATTTGGTAATTAATTAAATTTTAATTGGCAATTAATTTTAATTAATTGATTCATTGTTAATTATGTTAATTTTACTAATTTATTTTCTGTAGCGGGTTGTGGGTGTATAGGGGAATAGGGTGGGAAGTAATTTAATTATAATTAATTAAATATGTACATTTATTTATTGGTATTCATTTTATTTAATTGTTAATGAATTTATATTTGGTAATTAATTACATTTTAATTGGCAATTAATTTTAATTAATTGATTAATTGCTAAATATGTTATTTTTACTCATTTATTTTCTGTAGCGGGTTGTGGGTTTATAGGGGAATAGGGTGGGAAGTTATTTATTTATAATTAATTAAATAAATCAAGTTATTTAATTGTATTTAATTTGAATTAATTGTTAATTATTTTTTAAATGTTAAATTATTATTTGTTAATTTTGTAATTAATTTGTATTAATAGGTAAATATTTGTAATAATTATTTTTAATTTGTAATTTTAATTGATTCATTATTATATTATATTAAATTGGTAATTACTTTTAATTCATTTTTATAGATATTAATTTATATTTATTGAAATAATATATGAAGTATTTAATTTCACTACTATTGCACTCTCTGGAGTGGGAATAGTAATTTTTACCACTATGCTATCCAATGCTTTCCCTGCTGTTGCACTCATTGGAGTGGGATTAGTAATTTTTACCCCTACGCTATCCAACGCTTTCTCTACTGTTGCACTCTTTGGAGTGGGAATAGTAATTTTAACCCCTACGCTATCCAACGCTTTCCCTACTGTTGCACTCTTTGGAGTTGGAATAGTAATTTTTACCCCTACGCTATCCAACGCTTTCCCTACTGTTGCACCCACTGGAGTGGGAATAGTAATGTTTACCCCTACGCTATCCAACGCTTTCCCTACTGTTGCACTCACTGGAGTGGGAATAGTAATTTTAACCCCTACGCTATCCAACGCTTTCCCTACTGTTGCACTCTTTGGAGTTGGAATAGTAATTTTTACCGCTACGCTATCCAACGCTTTCCCTACTGTTGCACCCACTGGAGTGGGAATAGTAATTTTTACCCCTACGCTATCCAACGCTTTCCCTACTGTTGCACTCTTTGGAGTTGGAATAGTAATTTTTACCCCTACGCTATCCAACGCTTTCCCTACTGTTGCACCCACTGGAGTGGGAATAGTACATTTTACCCCTACGCTATCCAACGCTTTCCCTACTGTTGCACCCACTGGAGTGGGAATAGTAATTTTTACCCCTACGCTATCCAACGCTTTCTCTACTGTTGCACCCACTGGAGTGGGAATAGTAATTTTTACCCCTACGCTATCCAACGCTTTCCCTACTGTTGCACCCACTGGAGTGGGAATAGTAATTTAAACCCTACGCTATCCAATGCTTTCCCTAATGTTGCACCCACTGGAGTGGGAATAGTAATTTTTACCCCTACGCTATCCAACGCTTTCTCTACTGTTGCACTCTTTGGAGTGGGAATAGTAATTTTAACCCCTACGCTATCCAACGCTTTCCCTACTGTTGCACTCTTTGGAGTTGGAATAGTAATTTTTACCCCTACGCTATCCAACGCTTTCCCTACTGTTGCACCCACTGGAGTGGGAATAGTAATGTTTACCCCTACGCTATCCAACGCTTTCCCTACTGTTGCACTCACTGGAGTGGGAATAGTAATTTTAACCCCTACGCTATCCAACGCTTTCCCTACTGTTGCACTCTTTGGAGTTGGAATAGTAATTTTTACCGCTACGCTATCCAACGCTTTCCCTACTGTTGCACCCACTGGAGTGGGAATAGTAATTTTTACCCCTACGCTATCCAACGCTTTCCCTACTGTTGCACTCTTTGGAGTTGGAATAGTAATTTTTACCCCTACGCTATCCAACGCTTTCCCTACTGTTGCACCCACTGGAGTGGGAATAGTACATTTTACCCCTACGCTATCCAACGCTTTCCCTACTGTTGCACCCACTGGAGTGGGAATAGTAATTTTTACCCCTACGCTATCCAACGCTTTCTCTACTGTTGCACCCACTGGAGTGGGAATAGTAATTTTTACCCCTACGCTATCCAACGCTTTCCCTACTGTTGCACCCACTGGAGTGGGAATAGTAATTTAAACCCTACGCTATCCAATGCTTTCCCTAATGTTGCACCCACTGGAGTGGGAATAGTAATTTTTACCCCTACGCTATCCAACGCTTTCTCTACTGTTGCACTCACTGGAGTGGGAATAGTAATTTATTTTTTACCCCTACGCTATCCAACGCTTTCTCTACTGTTGCACTCTTTGGAGTGGGAATAGTAATTTTAACCCCTACGCTATCCAACGCTTTCCCTACTGTTGCACTATTTGGTGTGGGAATAGTCATTTTTACCCCTACGCTATCCAACGCTTTCCCTACTGTTGCACCCACTGGAGTGGGAATAGTAATGTTTACCCCTACGCTATCCAACGCTTTCCCTACTGTTGCACTATTTGGAGTGGGAATAGTAATTTTTACCCCTATGCTATCCAACGCTTTCCCTACTGTTGCACTCTTTGGAGTTGGAATAGTAATTTTTACCCCTACACTACCCAACGCTTTCCCCACTGTTGCACTCACTGGAGTGGGAATAGTAATTTATTTTTTACCCCTACGCTATCCAACGCTTTCTCTACTGTTGCACTCTTTGGAGTGGGAATAGTAATTTTAACCCCTACGCTATCCAACGCTTTCCCTACTGTTGCACTCTTTGGAGTTGGAATAGTCATTTTTACCCCTACGCCATCCAACGCTTTCCCTACTGTTGCACCCACTGGAGTGGGAATAGTAATGTTTACCCCTACGCTATCCAACGCTTTCCCTACTGTTGCACTCACTGGAGTGGGAATAGTAATTTTAACCCCTACGCTATCCAACGCTTTCCCTACTGTTGCACTCTTTGGAGTTGGAATAGTAATTTTTACCGCTACGCTATCCAACGCTTTCCCTACTGTTGCACCCACTGGAATGGGAATAGTAATTTTTACCCCTACGCTATCCAACGCTTTCCCTTCTGTTGCACTCTTTGGAGTTGGAATAGTAATTTTTACCCCTACGCTATCCAACGCTTTCCCTACTGTTGCACCCACTGGAGTGGGAATAGTACATTTTACCCCTACGCTATCCAACGCTTTCCCTACTGTTGCACCCACTGGAGTGGGAATAGTAATTTTTACCCCTACGCTATCCAACGCTTTCTCTACTGTTGCACCCACTGGAGTGGGAATAGTAATTTTTACCCCTACGCTATCCAACGCTTTCCCTACTGTTGCACCCACTGGAGTGGGAATAGTAATTTAAACCCTACGCTATCCAATGCTTTCCCTAATGTTGCACCCACTGGAGTGGGAATAGTAATTTTTACCCCTACGCTATCCAACGCTTTCTCTACTGTTGCACACACTGGAGTGGGAATAGTAATTTATTTTTTACCCCTACGCTATCCAACGCTTTCTCTACTGTTGCACTCTTTGGAGTGGGAATAGTAATTTTAACCCCTACGCTATCCAACGCTTTCCCTACTGTTGCACTATTTGGTGTGGGAATAGTAATTTTTACCCCTACGCTATCCAAGCTTTCCCTACTGTTGCACTCCCTGGAGTGGGAATAGTAATTTTAACCCCTACGCTATCCAACGCTTTCCCTACTGTTGCACTATTTGGAGTGGGAATAGTAATTTTTACCCCTATGCTATCCAATGCTTTCCCTACTGTTGCACTCTTTGGAGTTGGAATAGTAATTTTTACCCCTACACTACCCAACGCTTTCCCCACTGTTGCACTCACTGGAGTGGGAATAGTCATTTTTAACCCTACGCTATCCAACACTTTCCCTACTGTTGCACTCTCTGGAGTGGGAATAGTATTTTGTACACTTCTGCTATCGTACGGTAATAATATTGGATATTATTTAATTATATTATGTTACTATATTTGGTAATTAATTAAATTTTAATTGGCAATTAATTTTAATTAATTGATTCATTGTTAATTATGTTAATTTTACTAATTTATTTTCTGTAGCGGGTTGTGGGTGTATAGGGGAATAGGGTGGGAAGTAATTTAATTATAATTAATTAAATATGTACATTTATTGATTGTTATTCATTTTAATTAATTGTTAATTAATTTATATTTGGTAATTAATTACATTTCAATTGGCAATTAATTTTAATTAATTGATTAATTGCTAATTATGTTAATTTTACTAATTTATTTTCTGTAGCGGGTTGTGGGTGTATAGACGAATAGGGTGGGAAGTAATTTAATTATAATGAATTAAATATGTACATTTATTTATTGGTATTCATTTTAATTAATTGTTAATTAATTTATATTTGGTAATAATTACATTTTAATTGGCAATTAATTTTAATTAATTGATTAATTGCTAATTATGTTAATTTTACTAATTTATTTTCTGTAGCGGGTTGTGGGTTTATAGGGGAATAGGGTGGGAAGTTATTTATAATTAATCGAATAAATAAAGTTATTTAATTGTATTTAATTTGAATTAATTGTTAATTAATTTTTAAATGTTAAATTATTATTTGTTAATTTTGTAATTAATTTGTATTAATAGGTAAATATTTGTAATAATTATTTTTAATTTGTAATTTTAATTGATTAATTATTATATTATATTAAATTGGTAATTACTTTTAAATAATTTTTATAGATATTAATTTATACGCTATCCCTACGCTATCCAATGCTTTCCCTAATGTTGCACCCACTGGAGTGGGAATAGTAATTTTAACCCCTACGCTATCCAACGCTTTCCCTACTTTTGCACCCACTGGAGTGGGAATAGTAATTTTTACCCCTACGCTATCCAACGCTTTCTCTACTGTTGCACTCACTGGAGTGGGAATAGTAATTTATTTTTTACCCCTACGCTATCCAACGTTTTCTCTACTGTTGCACTCTTTGGAGTGGGAATAGTAATTTTAACCCGTACGCTATCCAACGCTTTCCCTACTGTTGCACTATTTGGAGTGGGAATAGTAATTTTTACCCCTACGCTATCCAACGCTTTCCCTACTGTTGCACTCTTTGGAGTTGGAATAGTAATTTTTACCCCTACACTATCCAATGCTTTCCCTACTGTTGCACCCACTGGAGTGGCAATAGTAATTTTTACCTCTACGCTATCCAACGCTTTCCCTACTGTTGCACTCACTGGAGTGGGAATAGTCATTTCTAACCGTACGCTATCCAACGCTTTCCCTACTGTTGCACTCCCTGGAGTGGGAATAGTATTTTTTACACTTCTGCTATCGTACGGTAATAATATTGGCTATTATTTAATTATATTATGTTACTATATATATATGTTTATACAAATATGATTGTAAAACATTTTTTTATAACTTTTATTAATTATTTAATTATTATAAGTTAATTAAGTATTTTTAAGTATATTTTAGTAATTAATTGTAACTATTAATTTAATTTAACACTGTTTTTAATAAAGTCGATATTTTAATAAACTATATTTTTGTAAACGATATTTTGGACTCCATATTTTTGTACTTACCTGTTTGTAGATACAAACTCGATATTCTGTCTGTCGATATTTTGGCATCGATATTTTTGCTAGTCGATATTTTGTCCGTCGATATTATGTCAGTGATCCGAATGTTGGTCCATGTTGGACTTTATTATTTCTTCTGAGTACCTCAGTTCACACTTAACTAAGACACAGCCAACATTTACTGAATTTAGTGACCATGCCATGCTTCCCTGCGCTATAACGTGGCAGGCCCCTAAAACTTGCACTAAAACTAGAATTCCTAAACTGATTTTAGCTAGAACTAATGGTTTTATACTAAAATGGGACAAGGTCGCCACAGCTAGTCTCTTCTTAAATTTTATAGTGTCAAACCAGGAGTTTTTACACCTGCTTGGACCCTTTCCGAATCAAGCGCTGGTAACTGAAGCGTTTTGGCAATTACTGCATTTCATTAAATCACAGTTCTTCCGTTTGACACCAGCTAGAGACAGTGCACCTCATAGGTGGTTGTATAAGAACTGTTCCCTGGCCTTCACAAACTTACGCAAGGCCCTTTAAACCTCTCCTAGAAATCAAGAGGAGGTTCGCACATTAAGGGAAATATACAAATTAACTAGGGAAAGTAGGTTGAGGTATCTTAAATCCGAGACCTGGGATAACTTAAAACAAGCACCAGCCTTCCAAGATAGAACTGCTTACTGGAAGGTCATAAATGCACGTTTTCTGAAAGATAACGATGGATCTTCCCTTGTGGTCCACATTGATGAAAATTCCTGGGTTAGATATGTTCAAGAAATTTTTACGAACAGTGGGTATTCTTCAACTGTTGATGCTCGCCCAGTACAGAGGTGTCTAATTGCCTTTCTAACAATCTAGAAGAAATAGAATTGGCACTGTCACAATCTCCCTTGAGGAAGGCTCCAGGGCTGGATAGTGTCCACATGGACATCTTTCTGTCTCACATTCCTTTCTGGTCCCCTCTGTTGACATTGGCATTGAATGCAATAGCCAAGACAGCCCCCCCGCCCCCAATCTTAGAAAAACTCTGTTATGATTCCAATCTATAAAAAAGGAGTTATCTCTATGGCAGCAAACAACAGTCCCATTTCCTTGCTCGATAGTACAGCCAAACATATGGGAAGGCTTCTATTAAATAAACTGGAAACATGGGCAAAGGATAAGCACATCGTTACAGAAGTGGAGGGGCACCATTGACTAGTGCCTTAATCTGTCATTGATCACAAGCACATATACTACAGTAAAAAATGCAAGTCTTTATATGGCTTTCATGCACCTGTCAAAAGCCTTTGATTGTATGGTGCATAAAAAACTTTTGGTCAATCTGATGGATATGGGAGTAGACTACACCATCATTAACATTATAAGAGAGCTTTACAGGGATGCCACTGCTTCAGTGCATTTTGGTTTGCACGTGAATGAACGAAACCTTCTAAAATTGAAAGGGGTGTCAGACAAGGATGTGTTCCGACCCTTTTTCTGTTTGTTATTTACAGTAAAGATCTAAATGATGCCTTGATTAACACCTCTAAAGATACCCCACAGTTTCAGATTTTTCCTCTCCCCATCCTCCTTCAAGAAGACGAAGTGGTCTTATTGGCTAGCACCTCTATGGCCCTCTAATATTTCTTCGGACAGTCTTCGTGAGTAATTTGGATCTACATGTAAACAAAGCCAAAACTTTTATCATGGCAATGCTTGGGGCCAAAAAGAAGATAATGAGACAACACTCAGAGGGTGAAATGATCGAACCGGTAGAACATTTTCATTATTTTGGGGATGGTTTATGATGTTAAACAAAATTGGATGGCTATGCTCAATAGTCTTGCAAACCAGATGGCCCAAAGCCTCGCAGCAATTTTTGTAGAAATGCTAAAAATCTATTGCTTTATCAGGCAAAAACATCTTTAAATGCTACTTACAGGCCAGCAATTTGGGGAATAACTGATGTAACCCCACTCCAAGTTATTGAAGATAAATGTATTAAAAGGTTGCTGCTAGTCCCACCTTCTTGTAATAACTTTGTTGCACATAAAGAAACTGGTATGCCATTCATTACAGAAGCCTTCAAACTTGCGGATCTTTCCCTTTGGGTCTCAGTATGGAAGTGGGGCACAGTGGGTCTAAATCGGAAAATCCTGAACGATATCCTGAACCTGGACCATGTTAAAAATATCCCTTGGCTAGCGTATGTCAGGAAATATTTAACATTCCTAGGTCTTGCTTTTTTATGCTATACACCAACCCTCTGCGAACACTTTCTTAGATTTAGATTAAAGGACATTTACCTAAAGAAAGTGATTCGGCATAGATGGGATTGTCATAGAGAGAAACACTCGGTAAAACTTTACAATAACATACCGCAGATATTCAATCATTCCCTATCTTCCCTAGGGCTTGTCGAGAACAACCAGCATTATTTGATTTTGTAGAGATTCCGTATAAATTGAATTCCGCTAATGCTGGGTCACCCCAATAGCACTTTTTCTGTAAGAAATGTACCGCCTTGTTTGTGTAACAACATGGTGCCACAATCAACTTTTTACTTTGTATTCTTCTGCCCCATGCGCAAATCAGGCTTAGCACTGTCCGCATTTTATCAATTAGAAACCCCATTCGTTTGTTACGTTCTTGCTTCCTTTTTTCTGACTGCCCTTACAACTCGCATGGTGCATAGCACAACATCTGTCACCTCTTAAGTCTGCCGGTTTACGTACCTGTTCGATTACCAGAATGTTGTTATGCAGTTGCCTTAATTTGATGTTTTTATCCCATTGCCCCTTGTACTGTATTCATAATTTTACTGGATTTAAAAAAAATGTATTTTAAATCTTATCTTAAATGCAATTAATTGTTTTCTCTATTCATTGTATACATTTATGCATTGTTTCTATGCAAAATAATGTTGGTTGATTGATTGATTGATTGAGTGAGTGATTGTGTGAATGTCTGTCTCAGTCTGTCAGTTGCTGTCTGAGAGGCTGCATGGGTGTGTGAGTGGCTGTATTGATGTGTTATTGAGTGTCTGTGTGCCTGCATGGGTGTGTGAGTGATTGTGTAAGTGGTTGTGTGGGTGTAGGAGTGGTTCTATGTGTGGTTCTGTGGGTGGGTGACTAGGTGTCTGAGTGTCTGTGTGGGTGGGTGAGAGGGTGTGTGAGCACCTCTATGGATGAGTGAGTGGGTGACTCAGTGACTATATGAGTTAGTGAGTGCATGTGTGGGGTGATACATGGGTAAGTGAGTGTGTGTATGGCTGTGTGTGTGAGTGAGTGGATGTGTTTGTGGTATGTGGGTAAGTAACTGTATCTGAGAAGTTGTCTAGGTGATTCATAAGGTATGTCCATGAATGTATGTGTGAGTGAATGTATGTGAGAGTAGCTCTATGTGTGAGTGTGTGCTTGTGTCAGTAACTGTATAGGTGAGTGATTATGTGTTAGTATCTGCCTGAGTAAGTGTGTGGGTTTTTGAGTAACTGTATTGGTGTGTGGGTGACTGTGTGATTGACTGTATGAGTGAGTGAGTAGGTGTTAGAAATGGGATTTTTAGTCAGCTAGGGCATTTGCCAAAGTTGGGCAGAAATCACCACTCTAGGCAGGATAAGAGAGTTACACTCAATCAATCAATCAAGCATTTATATAGCGCACTACTCACCCGGGGGGTCTCAAAGCGCTAGGGGGGGGGTCCGCTACTGCTCGAACAGCCAGCTTCCTGAAGGCGAGGTGGTCCTGGGTCAGGCGGAGGTGGGTCGGGAGGGAGTTCCAGGTCTTGGCGGCGAGGTAGGAGAAGGACCTTCCCCTGTGGTGGCTCTTCGGATGCGGGGGACGGTGGCGAGGGCGAGGCCGGTCGATCGAAGCTGGCGTTTGGGAGCGTAGAAGTTGAGGCGGTTGTTGAGGTATCCCGGGCCTTCGTTGTGTAGGGCTTTGTGTGCGTGGGTGAGGAGGCGGAAGGTGATTCACTTGTTGACCGGGAGCCAGTGCAGGTCTTTCAGGTGTCTGGAGATGTGGTTGCGACGGGGGATGTCCAGATGAGTCGTGCTCATCCTAAAATAATCCCTGCTTACCCCCTTGGTAGCTTGGCACGAGCAGTCAGGCTTAGTTTAGAGGCAGTGTGTAAAGCATTTGCACATAACCAACATTAATACATGGTAAACACTACAACCGTTTAGAAAGATATCCAATATTTTTATATACTTAAGACAAGACCAAAAATGATAAAAATCCACAGTACAGCACTTAAAAATATTTGGTTATCAAAATATGCGTTAAAAGTAGTTTCTTGATGTCGATAGCTCCATGCGGGGCTGTCACAGCGTTGTGAGCAAACAAATCCAAACAGTTCTGGCTGAGTCAGGAGCGCTGGCATCAGCAGGCGTCGGGTGCTGTGGTGCAAAGTGCAGCGGTGCGGCTTGCAGTGCCCTCAGGTCGTGGTGGCAGCGTCAGATGGCGTCGTCAGTGAGACCAGGGTCGTGGTGCAAGATGAATGCTGTGCTTGTTGAAGTGCTTGCAGGTCACAGTGCAAGCAGCGGAATCTTCGTTGCTGAATCGCTGTCGTCGGCTGACGGACTGGAGTCGATGGCACTGGCATCAGTGGACCAAGACTGCGGTGCAGGATGAGGGTGGTGCATAGTGTAACTTTAAGAGTGGTGCCCTCAAACCACGGTGCATGTAGGGATGTAGATTTCGGTGTGGAGCGTCGTCGTCGGGGATACAAATGTGTCGTTGTGAAGCGAGGGGGTGCGGTGTACAGTGCCCACAGGTCACAGTGCGAGCAGCGGCTCGGTGGTGGTGTCAGCAGGTAGCGTCAGTGAGACCAGGGTTACGGTGCTGTGTTGTGGCAGTGCCCTCTGCGGAGCCTTCAGAACACGGAGTCAGCAGTGGTGTTGTAGACATCAATGGGTTGCTTTTCTTCTGTTGCAGTAGAAAACACACAGTCTCCAGTTCTGAGGGCAGAAGAGCTTGAAGTCTTTGCTGTTCCTGAGCCGTCTTGAACAGGGGGCAAGCTCTATCTCAAGCCCTTGGAGAAACAAACAAATTAAATTGCAGAAAGTACAGTCTAGTCCTTTCACTGGCCAAGACAAAAGCAGCCACTGCAGGCCAACACAGCAACGAACACAGCAAAGCACACAGCAAAGTGGTAGTTCCTCTTCAAAGCTTCTCTTGCTCTTCTTCTTGGCAGTCTTCTTGGTCCAAAAGAGTTCTAAAGTATAGGGGTCAGGGCCCCAATATTTATATCCCAAAATCCTTGGATCTCTTAGGCAGAGAGTGTCTGTGCCCAGCCAGAACCAGTTTTGCCTTCTCTGGTGTGACTTCCTGGCAGGATGTGGAGACGACATGGTCAGAGGCAGATCAGGCCTTTTGAGGTGCAAGCAAATCTCCTCCCCCTCCCCCAATTGCAGCCCAGGCCTATTGAGCCCTTTCCTGACCCACTTAGACTATCTTGAGCCACTCCTGCTCCCAAGTATTCTGTCATCCAAAACCCAGACAGGCAATCCACAATCCAGCAGAGGCACACGGGATGACTGAGCAAGGAAATCCCTACTTTCTAAAAGTGGTATTTTCAAACACAGAATGTAAAAAACACCTTCACGAAAAGATGCGTCTTCAGATTGTGAGTTCAGCCATACTAAACTTTATTTTTCTACTTAATTTCCTGGGCCAGTTATGTTCATAAGATAAAAACAAAGTCCTCATTCTGTCCTTTGGGGAACAGGTAACCTTGTCATGGAGAAAAACGAAATTGGCCGTAATTCGCTATCAGGACATGTCACACACACCAGGGCATGTCCTACCTTTCTCTTACACTGTACCCAGTCCACAGGGGTAACTTGATCCTACCGTTTGGGTGGCTGACATGTGAGAAAAGGGAAGGTGAGGGACTGGCATTTGGCTGCGCTGGCCAAGTTGACATTGCAGTTACAAACTGCCCCCAGACTCCACAATTGCGGCTCTGAGTTACCTTTTCAGGGCTACTCACAAGGGAGGCACAATCAGTGCTGCAGGCCCACTAGTAGCATTTGATTCACAGGCCCTGGCAAACTCAGTGCACTTTACTAGGAACTAACAAGTAAATCAAATATCCAATCAAGGAAACACCAATCCATAAAACAATTTACCACAGGAGCACTTGCACTTTACCACTGGTCAGCAGTGAGAAAAGTGCACAGACACACTACGCTAGCAAAAACAGAGTCAAAACCGGGCGGTCAGAAAGCAAAAACTAAGGGGAAACAAGCCAAACGATGCCAAGTCTAACAGTAGATAAGTGAGTAGTTGTATGGATGACTGAGTCAGTGTGTGAGTGGCTGTATGGGTGTATAATTGGGTGAGTCAGTGTCTGTATGTCTATATCATTGAATGTGTGAATGGTTGTATTAGTGAATGAGTGGGTATATGCGTGGCTGCACAGGTAAGAGAATGTATATAATAGTGCGGCTTTGGATCTGTGAGTGGGTGTATGAATACTTGTATGGGTCAGTGAATGGGTTTATAAATGGTTGTGTGGGATTGGGAGTAGGTGTATGAAAGGTTCTACAGTGGGTACGTGAGTGAATCTGTGGATAATATAATCAGTTGTGTCATCAGTGATGTCATTTGAGATGTCATCAGTGATGTCACTGCCCATGTCATAACTGCTATATTTCACTGGTTTTGTATGAGTGAAATCTCAACCTAACTATAACATTGTTGTAACCATTGTTATTTTCTGCGAATTCCTAAGGTTTTTTCAATTCTATTTCCTAACTATGACCCCTCTGTAACCTTTGCATTTTTCAATAAATTTCTATGTTTCAAAAAAAGTTTATATCCTAAGTATAACATCCCTGTAACTTTAAGTTGTGTTTAGTGATTTTCTAAGTTTTTTAAATTCTATTTCCAAAGTATATTGTCCATGTAATCTTTCATTTTTTTTTTGTGAAGTTGATCTCAGTGGGATGGTGCCTTGCCTCTAAAACATCACAGTGAAGCTGTCACCTACAGATCTACAAGTGAGACTACTGAGGAGTACTGAAGAAGAAACGGCAAAAGAAGAAACTCTGCCTCTTTCCTGTTTTGGTCAATCAAGACATCAAGGCCCAGACAGTTTTTTAGATTGTGCATGACTAACACCAAATAAAGTTGATGGCGAACGTCATTGGCACTCCTGTTACACCACTTCTACTGATAATCAAACAATGAAGGGGTAGAATTAGCATGTGGGTGCCAAAAGGAGCCTGTGGCAATTTTGTTCAGTGATGTCCCGAAAAATAAGGAGGAAACAGTATGGTTATGGAACTGGTGCCTGAAGCAGCGATTGCCTGATTCTTCTGCAACAATATGACACAAAGTAGAAGTAATTATACTGCAATGACAATATTTTAGTGGCCTGAAGCTTGTGCATAGCACTGCTTTGCAGTTCTCTTTTTTTATAGTGCTTACAAATAATTTTGTTCAGTTACTGTTCCGTCCTCTGCAAGCATGATAAGCACCGATATTAGAGGGCTGCTCTGGCTTGGCTTTGGCTGAGCTGGACTGCTGGTCCCAAGTCGGCCGTTTTAAGTCATAAAGAAAAATATATAGAGCAAGGCAAAGTGATCAGAAAATGGCCAGATTGGTTTAATTCACAATCACATACATGAATCCCAGTTTACAGAGTTATCTAGTGAACCTCTACTTTCATTTTCGTCTCTTTCTTTGATCAACATTATTTTCTCTGGGTGGGGAAGTGCAACATTCCTATAAGTACTGCAATACCTGGTTGATTTGAGTGGAATTTTTTTTATGTAATCCTTATCTGCTGTTTTCCTTATTTTTGCTAATGTGTACTGGGGCTGTCTGTTGAAGGGCATGATGTTTTTAAACCATACCCTTTACGTTTTGTATGGATATAAGCAATGGGTATTAAAATAGGTCCCTTCCAGCCCTGTAGTCATGTCCTTAACTTTTCAGGCAAAAACATTAATTGATTTATGAATAATAAGGGTAAAACCATTAAGGAAACCATGTTGTTCCTGCTTACATTTGACATACTTTACTTAATTTTTCTTTCACCATGAGGGGCAGACTATTTCCAAGATGGTGTTACTTTAAAAAATAAAATAAAAATTCAGGCAGTATCTTAGTCTTGTGTCCCCCCCTCATAACCTATTTCCCATTTTCAAGTTGTCCAGCGCTGCGAGGTCATATATACGAAACGCGCTGTGCAAAGATCAACACTTCACATAATGCGAACCAAAAACACAAGATAAAAACATTCACAAGGGCTCTAATTTTTACAAATACGAGACCGATCTCATTGGAAATGTGATCTAATTACTTGCCGTCCGCCAAGAAAGTAATGAAGTGCCGGCAGGCCAGGCCAGGATTTCTGGCAGCAATGTTTCACAACAGGCACAGTGAAGGACTCAGGGGCTGCTGAGACTGGAGACGCTGCACATACAGCCTGGCCTACAGTGGCGGCTGGTGACATTTGAAAGTGGTAAGGCGTAAAATGAATGTTGTACTGCACTGCGGCGAGTGAGCGTAGGGAGCCTACAGGGGGGTTTCGGGAGGGCCCCGCGAAAATTTTGAAAAAAGAGTAGAAAATGGTGCATTTTCAGGTAAATTTGAGAAAGCAGGATGGTTAATAAAGCAATTGTGGAAGTGCAGGTATTACATTAATAAAGAGATGTCACTCAACTGTCCCTTCAATCCTGGTCAGGGGTAGTAAAGGCTATACACAATTACAATTAAAAGCACACACTTACTTTACAGCTCAGTTGGTAACTCTTTGCACTGATGCTCAAAAACAATAAATATTTGCCACAAACCTTGGAGTGATTTGATCAATTAATGCCAATTTCCCAATACCCTGCTCCCAACCACCCTTTACATTTGCAGATTAGACTTAACAATTGCGGATTAACTTGTCGTAGTGTACATTTGAATTTCTTTCAGGCCAGCAAGTACCCTTGGAGGAAGGCTTGATTTTGATTACCTCAGCTGTCTGTCTGGCGTTCGTTTCACAGAACACTAATGACACTATGAAGTATTTAATTTAAACTATTGAAATTCAGCGTCCCGCAGTGATTGTCACTACTGCTGCGACTAGAGAGGACTAACCAAAAACAAACTAACGTTAATATCTGCATATTGTTTGGAGCCCCTTCTGTTCTAAATCCCTGTTCTGCATTGCTGCTCCTGTGTGTTTCACCCAGAAGCAAGAGGATGAGAAAGCAGGTTAGTGGGTGAGAGTGGATGTCACTCCCTAGAGAGGGTGAGTTTGCAGCTGTGCTGGCTGCATTGCCGAGGTAAAGATTTGTACAGCCTTGTGTGTGAATATGAAGCACAGGCCTTCCTCAGAGTATGTTTAATGACAGCCTTAAATTGAAAGTTGCTTGGCCTACAGCAGTAAATTTTGCCTCCAGGGTCAGATCCACATCAAAGTTCAGCCTCAGATTTTTAACAATGTTAAGCAAGATTGGTGGCATTTCCTTAACACTTATGCAGGTATGCTTTTTAAATTTAAAATTGCAAACCGGGTGGATCCCTAGACTTTGGTGCTGATAAACATGACTGACTAAAACAAAGTGAATCATACAGTAGCTTTACAGCTGATCTCTGCTGTCTTTTGTTATGGAACGTAAATCTCCCCCGCTCCCTATTTCTGTCTCTGAAAGCAGCGACTTCTTTTATTTTCTCTGTCTGTCTGCCCATTCAAATGAACATGGACACCTAAACATTCGGAGCTCTAAATGCAGGTTCCCCTTGAGAATCCCTCATTCTTTTTAAGCTCCACTATCGCATACCAGACATATGGTTGGCAAAGCTCCGGTGCACCGAGAGGCCCTTCGGGTGGCTCACAGTCCTCAAGCTGTCAAATTCCACGCTGTTTCATTAGCCCTGTCCTCTCCTTCTCTGACGTCAGAGAGGCTAATGCATTTAGGATTCAAAGCAAAGGCTTTCTCACTATTTTCGCTCCTCTTAAACAGGTTGGGAGACAACTCCAGGGCAAGCTCTTTGTTAGGGGCCTGGTTTCCTTGACTATAGGCACTTTCATCTAGGTGCACGAAATGTGCCCAGAGAATCGGTGTAAAGTTAGGAAACCCATCTTCGGACAGCGAGTAAATGAGCCTGAGACGGTTGGAACTGGATATGCACTTTCAAGAGCCATGGAGGTATTTACAGAAAGACTACATTCAAATTAGAGAAGCATATTTTTTTGTGCTTCATTGTCAGGAAACACAGCATCAGCATCCTTCGTGTTTCCCTGAGTAAGTGGGAAAAAATGAGCACGCCCAGCCGGATGGTTTCGACTTCGTTGCTGGTGAATTCGCTTGCCAAAAGGTTTGACCTGCTCACTTTACAACACCAGGGGTCAGACGAGGTTCTCAGCCTGCACGCAGTCATGGCCAGCAAGACAGGAGGGGGGGTTCGCGCGGCTCTGGGGGGGAGCGGGACAGTATTGAAAATACAATTAAAACTAAACGTACCTTAATACCTTCCTCTCACTTCTTCCTCCGGATCACGCGCCACCCCTCCTGCTGCTCCTGGCCGGTCCTGCGTTAACCTAGGCAGCCTCCCTCCCGCTCCCGTAAGCCAATCACAATGCTGCAATAGTCTTAGCTACTAGGTCGGGGCAGTAGCCTTGTGCCTTGAATCGATCAATGGATGCATTGGCGTCATTTTGAAAATCACTGTCTAAGAAGCAATTTTTTTTTAAACGCAAAAATTCTCCATACGGAATGCTATTCTTAAGTGATCTCTGAGGGCTGCTGGTTGCTTCAAGTACAGAGTTCCCTGCTGTGTCTTTCCTATAAAGGGAAGTGCAAATTTTATTATCCCTGACAAATACTTTTAAATCAAGGAATGACACTTCGGTTGAGCTAATATGTCCACTAAATTGCAAGTTTAACGAGTTATTGTTCAATGCTTGAATATATGTCTTGGGTTCTTGTTTTGGTCCCTTCCACAAAATAAACAAACCATCAATGTATCTGTACCATGCAGTGACACAATTTACCCAGAGATTATATTGGTCCGACAAGGCCACCTGCTTCTCCCACCAGCCGACGAACAAGTTTGCGTAACTGGGGGCGAAGCAGGTGCCCATCGCCATTCCCCGAATCTGCCGAAAGTGTTGTTTCTGAAATAAGAAAATGTTATTTTTCAGACAAAACTCAATAAATTCCACTAGCATCACATTATGTTCAAAGTAGTGTAGTGATCTACTGTTTAAAAAATACTTCACGGCTTCTACTCCCTGGGTGTGATCAATACAAGTGTATAAACTTGTTATGTCCAAGACAATTATCCATGTTTCTGGTTCCCATGCTATGTCCATGACAATGTTTATGAAATGTGTTGTGTCCCTAATATACGATGGTAACAAACGGACTAGTTCAGCCAAGAAAAAATCTATATAGTGTGACATATTCTCAGTTACACAGCCTATCGAGGAAACAAATGGGCTCCCTGGTGGTCTATTGGCGTCCTTGTGTACTTTCGGTAGGTGGTAGAACGTTGCTGTTGTAGGTTGTGGGCACAACAAAAATTTGAATTAATTCACACTTAACATGCCTCTATCCTTCCATTTCTGGATGAGCTTATGGTAATCTCTTATGCTTCCAATGTATTCCTCCATATTGATTCGGAGATAACATTTGGTATCTGTCAGTTGTCGTTGTGCCTCACGTTCATAGTATTCCCGGGTCATTAAAACAATGTTTCCACCTTTATCAGAAGGTTTACAGATCAGCTCTGGATCACTTGTCAATTCTTGTATTGCTGCCCGTTGCCCTTAAGTAAGGTTATGCTCTAACGATCTAGAAGTTATTGATCTAAGTTTTAGCAACTCCTTCTTTACTGTTTCTTCAAAAATATCAATCGCGTCAAATTGGGTGATCGGCATATAGGTAGACTTGGGCTTAAAAGGTGTTCTTGGTATTTTCTGTAATATGCCATAGCTGGTAATGGTGGTAATTTGTTGTAGTGTACTTTGGGGCTCATCAGCCGTCTGACTACTTAGAATTTGTAATGTCTCCAAGTCATCACCTGTTAAGGTGTCCAATGAACCTGTCTCCATCCCTTGTTGGGTAGATGTATGTTGTAAACCTTTTAACTTAAAGAATTTCTGTAACTTAAGTTTCCTGGTGAACAGGTACAGGTCAATCCGAGTTTGGGTATATTCTAGAGTCTTGGTCGGACAGAACGTGAGTCCCTTTTTGAGCACACTTTCTTCATCTTTAGTTAATGTCTTTGATGTTAAATTAATGATGGTTAAATAGTGTACTTGGGCTATTTCTTGGCTCCTCTCTTGCTGCGGATTTGCCCCGCAATCCCGGCCAGTTGGTCTTGATTTGCTCCTGCCGCGAATAACTCATCAGCTGAAACTCCTCTAAAAAACAGTTTCTTGTGGATGAGGATGTGGACGCTCCAAAATCAGCTCCATCATCGCCGGACTATTCTGTGTCAGTGCTGGCATTTGATTCGGAGGTTTCCCTTATTTCCATTGCACGTGGTGCTGCACTTTTTAAGGCTTTCCGCAGTCCATCATATTTCCGTGCGAAAGTAGGTACTCTCCCCTGGACATAATCTCGTGCATCCCTGTTGAACTTGCTGTGTTTTTGAGCTTTCATTTTTTCTTGGTATGCAATGAGGTGCTGTTTCATACCCTGCCTTAGATCCTCAATCGTCTTAGTATCTGGGTTTGTGGCAATTTGTGCTTCTAGCTCATCAATCTCTTTTAGGCACTTTGCTCGGTCACTCCACGCAAACTTTCTATGTATCTTCAGCATTCCTACCGAGGATTCCGTGGTATATTCAGCCCATTCTTCCAGTAGGACTGGATCAGGGTTTTCATAGGATGGTATGGTGTAAATTCTTAATCCACATGAAATGCGATTTACTTGTAGTTTTGTAGGGAGGTGGCCTCCCACCATTTGCGTGTCTCACGTTCCAGTAGCCGTTCAAGCTTCACAAATTGCAGCTGCAATGAGCTTGGGACCTCACTGCCACGCTCTCGTTCGCCGCATTGTATCACAGCACATTTGAATACCTCGGCTGCCTCTTCCTCCCTCGATGCATCTGAAAACATCTTTTGCCGTATTAGGTTTTGTTTTCTCAGCCGCTCCCTGTCCTGTATTTATTGAGCAAATTAACGCCTCGGAAAACGCCCCTGCTGGTTACTGGTTATTGTGCAATCAACTCTCAAAGTCAATTTCAAGAAGCGGAATAGCGTAGGCTCTCACCCGCTTTCTTCTGATAACTTCCAATCTTCGCATAATTTGCCGTTCTCAGTTTTTCAGCAGTGCTTGCTCGCAACAATGTTTAAATGCTCCGTTCCACCTGATCAGTCGCATTATGCACTCCGGGGCAGGTGCGGGTCCAAAAACGTGGCGGTGGACCACGTTACATATGCAGCTCAAAACATCACTTCTACAGCGCGAAATGAAGGGGCCACACTCTCTAAGGCTCAGTTAATGATTTTTTAATTTTTTTATTTTTTTATATTTCTTTTTATTGAAAAAATAAACAAAGAAAACAGCAAGGCATCAATAATATACACAAAGCAAATAGGCTGTACAGGGGCGGACCATCAGTACACAGACCACAATATGAAAGGGAAATACGATTGGGGGGGAATGGGAGAGGAAGAAATAATAAGAAGCCTCAATATACTTTACAGTCAAGGTCAGGGGGAAATCGGGGGATCAAATACAACAGTCTCAGGTGGCACACAGATATCTCCTCTATAGCGATTCCAGGGGGCCCAGATTTTATGCCACTTTCGGGGACGACCTCGAGCCACGTATACAGTCTTTTCCCTGAACATACACCAATCCATATCGTCTATCCAACCCTCAATAGTAGGAGGCCGCTGGGATCCCCACAATTGTGCAATATTGCGTTTAGCAATCATCATTCCCAAGGTTACCCGTTGCGTCCCGGCTACAGTATGATCAGTGGGCTCCCAAACATTTAACAGGCATCGCCTAGCTTCAGGCAAAAGTGCCACACCCATAACTTCCTGAAGCACCCTGTGGACCCTGCACCAATAATCAGCCACTTTCCCACACTCCCAGATGATGTGCATAAACGTGGCCAGCTGGCCACAACCGCCTACAAAGACCCTCTTCAGAAAAACCCATCTGAACCAAGCGGGGACCCGTGACATATACTCTATGTAGTATTTTGAGTTGGACTAGTCTCAGGCGAGCCGGAATCGCGACCTCCTTTGGTGAGGAGATCGCGGACTGCCAATCTTCATCATCTAGTTCCAAACCGTCACGGGTCCATTGATCACGCAGTAGCAACAAAAGGTCAGCTCTATGGTTGATCAGTTTTCTATACACTAGAGAGATGGTACTATCCGGGACATAGCCATCCAGAACACGGTCCTCCAGTGGGGTAGACTCAGGTATCTTTACCCCCTTAGGGAAGACCGAATCGAGGGCATGACGGATCTGTGCATAACGGAAGTACTCCGTGTCTCCCAGCTTGAACTCAGCTTGCAGGGCTACAAAAGACTTTGCTTGCCCCTTAACCCAGAGATCACCCTGGAAATACCAATGAGGTCCCACTTGTCAAATCCCTTCGTGTTCCACAGGCTACCATGCCGATCTGAGCCAAAAAAGCGGGGTCGCCAAAGTCAAGCGATCTTTCCACCCCAACGCGATAGTTGTGTCCTGCCAAACCCGCACAGCTGTCCGCGTTGGCCCCGTCAGAGACCTCACAACCGATCTGCAGTATAATGCCCTATAGTAATTACCTCCGGGGCGCAACCACCTGTCCATAGCAAAATCCGGGTTTGGCCCGGGGCAATACGTACCATGGTTGATGGCCCCCAACTGCGACGCCCAATAGTACCGTTTGATATCGGGAAGAGCAATACCCCCGTCGTACCAGGGGAGCGTCAATTTGGCGAGCGCAATCCGGGGCCTACCATCCCACAGCAGTTTCCTCTGCAGACCCTCAACTATACGAAAGTAGCTACCGGGAACCAAATCAAGGGTATTTTGCAGGGCGTACAAAAAACGAGGAAGGAACATCATCTTAAAAAGGGCCACACGCCCGAGTAATGAAAGGGGAAGTTTTCGCCAATTCGTCACGTCTCGTCGCAGCCGGTCCAAAGGGGGAAGGAGATTTTTCTCATACAGGATCAAGGGGTCCATGGAAATAAATATACCAAGATATTTAAACCCCTCCTGTGCGATCTGGATAGGACATCCATGCGGCAAAACCGGGACATCTCCACTAAGAACATAAAGAGAAGATTTCGCCCAGTTGATAATCAGACCAGAGTTCTTACCGAAGGAATTCAAAACGTTGCATAATACTATCAGAGACTTTCTGGGAGAGGTCAAGTACAAAAGGACGTCATCTGCATATAAGGAGATACGATCCTCGTGTTCCGGGGACCAATAAATACCCCTAATAGAGGGTTCCCAACGGATCCACGCAGCCAGAGGTTCAAGCGCCAGAGCAAATAGGAGAGGAGACAGCGGGCAACCCTGACGGGTACATCGCCCTAGACTAAACGTTGCAGAAACGCGGCCATTCACAACTACCTGAGCAAGGGGATCCGCATAAAGAAGCCGCACCCAGCCAATAAACTGCGAGCCGAATCCAAATTTAGTCAGCACCGCCCATAAATACGGCCATTCCACAGTATCAAACGCCATAGTGGCGTCCAAAGATGCCAAAATGGCCGATTCACGCAGCGTCGCCGCCCTAGCAATAACACCGTGCAGCCTCCGAAGATTCAGTGCCGTATTCCGGTGCGGGATAAAACCAGATTGGTCCGGATGAACTAGATCGCCAATAACTGTGATTAGTCTAGTAGCTAACAGCTTAGCAAGGATTTTGGGCTCACCGTTCAACAATGAAATCGGACGATACGACACACATTTATTCCGTGGCTTCCCCTCTTTATGTATGACAACTATGGTAGCCAAACGCTGATCCCGCGGGAGAAACCCACCCTCGCGGGACTCCAGAAACATATCCCTCAAATACGGGGCAATCCTGTCGGGCTGAAGCTTATATAGCTCAATTGGCAAACCATTGGGGCCCATGGCTTTACCCGAACGTAAGGAGCGCATAGCTAATGCTATTTCATCCGCCGTGATAGCCGAGTCCATTAGATCCCTATCCTCCTCAGAAAGGCAGGGAAGGGCAATATCTCGAAGTAGTAAACGCAAATCCTCCTCCGGCCTATCGGACACAGGGGAATGCACGGTGTGAAAATGACTGGCGAAACACTTCACTATCTCCTGCGGGTCCGTAACTAGGTCCCCATCCTCAGTCACAATCTCTGGCACCACACGACTTGCTCCATCTTTCCTATCTAGGCAAGCTATCAATTTTCCAGCCTTGTCTCCAACATCATAGATACGCCCCTGCTGCTCCCGACTAAGAGCCTTCGCCGCATCCAAGACCACTGATTTATATTCAAGCTGCTTCAGCTGCAGAATATGTAATTTTGAGTGGGTCACCTCCTGCTCCAGAGCTAATTCCAAATCAGTTATTTCCGTCTCTATTTTGACCACTTCCTCCTCTCTCCGCTTCTTAGCGCCAGCGATCAATGACAGGGCATGACCCCTCAGGACGGTCTTAAAAGCCTCCCACAGACACACCGCGGAAGAAACCGAGCCCTCATTCTCTTGGAAATAATGATCCAAAGCCTTCACAAGCTCGCCACGGATCTTAGGGCTACGAAGATACCGAATGTATGGCATAATATCGACAGACAGAATATCTGCATACAAAAATATCGACACAAAAATATCGAAATCAAAAATATCGGAGTCATATCTTCATAAAGGTAAGTACAAAAATATCGAAAAATTAATATCGTAGTACAAAAATATCGAAATTAAAAATATCGTTTTTTTAAATGTATTAATAATAATGTAAAAATAATTTTAAAATACATATAATTTAACAAATATTAAATAAAAACATTAAAACATAATTAAAAAATTAAAACTAATACATATACATTTAAAATAAATTAAAAACGTAATAATTTAATGTAATTTTATTTTTTTAATTGCATTTAATTTATTTTTACCCTGTACGCCTGTACCCCAAAAACCCAAAACTGACCCTGAACCCTAAAAATACCCCTGTACCCCAAAAACCCAAAACTGACCCTGAACCCTAAAAATACCCCTTTACCCAAAAACTGAAAACTGACCCTGAACCCTAAAAATACCCCTTTACCCAAAAACTGAAAACTGACCCTGAACCCAAAAAATACCCCTTTACCCAAGAACTGAAAACTGACCCTGAACCCTAAAAATACCCCTTTACCCAAGAACTGAAAACTGACCCTGAACCCTAAAAATACTCCTTTACCCAAAATTAATTAACATTATTTAATTACCAATTAATTATTAATTAACAATAACAATAAAGTAAATATATTAGCACATTAGCTATAATTAATTTAATTTACTAATTAATATTAATTTTCCCCAAATAATTAATTAACAATAACAAAAAATTATATATATTAAAAAATTACTCTAATTAATGTAATTAACTAATTAATATTAATTAATTACCAATTAATTATTAATTAAAATATGTACAAAATTATATTAATTAATTAACTAATTAACATTAATTAATTACCAATTAATTATTAATTAAAATATGTACAAAATTATATTAATTAATTAACTAATTAATATTAATTAATTACCAATTAATTTTTAATTAAAACTATTTACAAAACATATATTAATTAATTAACTAATTAATATTAATTAATTACCAATTAATTATTAATTAGAAATATTTACAAACATATATTAATTCATTAAATATTATTAAATTACTTCCCACCCTATTCCCCTATAAACCCACAACCCGCTCTAATACTAAAACGCAAAATGTTAACAAAATTACTAATTTTCAAACATACATTTCTAAACATATTTAGCAAACATATAAACAACAAAATAAAATACATAACACTAAACAACAAAATTTCGATATTACTAACATACGTACCTTAATCTCGATATTCTGTCTGTCGATATTATGGCACATCGATATACTATACCATCGATATTAAAACATTGATATTATTGTATATCGATATTTTAATTTCGATATTTTGTCTGACTACCAAGATACCAAGGGTTAATCGGGGCAACCCGACCCTCAGCACCTGGGACCAAGTCTAGGCGGAGCCACAGCGGAGAGTGGTCGGATATCCCCTGAGCCATATGACAGACAGTTAATGATTTATTAAATCAAATTTATGACAGGGCCAGTTTCGGCAAACTGCCTTTTTTAACTACACAAGAGGCGGTCATGAAAACATTCACTATATCCGGGGCTTACAGAAGCACTTCCGGGACATTTTAATAGAAATGGAAAACAAACTAAAAACAAGATGAAACGATGCAGATAGCGAAATGAGGGCCGCATTATAACTTGCTGTACAAATTGAAATTGCAAATAAAATAACAATATGACCAGCAATGAACAGGCTTACTTGATTGTTTGCTTATAAATGGATAAATATACATTTATAATCCATCAATGAGAAATCATAATCCAAGTTTGAATCAAATTATTTCAATCTCGATATAATTCATAAAATTAATTATAAAGTAGAACCTTACTTCATTGAGCCCTGGATAGGCAGAGATTCTTATTATATTCGCTATGCACCTTATGGGGGCTAAAACATTTCCCCTTCTTTTAGTCTTCCTTCAGTAGACAGAAATTGCATACAATATGGGAGTACATTTAATTTTGATCAAAGTATGCCAATATCTAAGAAAGGAAAAGGTGAGCTCCATTGATATTGATGAATCTAGATGTGAAGGAAAGTTTCTGAACTAGTATTGAAAGTGCAAGGAACAGCAGACCTAAATAGAAATTTACTGCTGTGTGAGGTGTGAATTAATGGTAAAAATATATAAATAATAGTCCATTGTGGTGAACGAGCAAATAAAGGAAAGGTGCCAGAGTGTATTGAGTGATGATCTGTCGGGGGAATTAAAAGGCCTTACACATTTGAGAAATGTACAAAAAATATACTGTATAACAATAAAGATGATGCTCAGAGGTTTCCACAGATGGAATATTACAGAACCAGTTGAGTCCTAGGATTGAGTAGCTCCTCTTGTGTTATCTTGCAAGTCTAGTTAGGTTGTCAGCCTAGGCATTGATTTAGGAGCTTGAAATATTGTGTCTGTATAGGCAGTCACCTATTATCAAATCTCAATGGAAGTATCTCGTCATTGAGGAGTAGTACTGTGTTTGTCACATTAAAATACTTCACTGTGTTTTATCGAGTGGCGTTAGATCTGCAATTGAAAAACATTATTGCATTTATTACACCCTAAAGCCATTAACAATACAATAATGTGATGTCTGACCTGGCGAGTGTAGCAGCTGTCCATTAAGCAATTATGAATATGTTTCTTAAGAACCAAGAAGGAACCATGGGCAGTCCGAGTGATATTTCAATCCATGGAAACGCTCAACAGAATTTCTTTATTTATCCTTCAAAGCAGACATGGTATGGTCGCTGCATTTGCTTCTTTCTTTGAGTTGATTCACTCTGGAATTATTATATCAGAGAGAGTTTTATGTGTCTCAACAGCACGTTTGCGATGTTCTTTCTGCTTATACCATCCCTTCTTCCTATCTGACAAACTCTGATAGGTTTACAGTTTTACTGTCTTGTTTAGCCTACATTTATTCTTACCACATGAAGGGCTATTGTTAAGTTTTTACTCTGGTGATAGGTTGACCGTGAAGTATGTCATTTAACATTGATTTTTAGAATTCATATTTTGTAACTTTTCTGCACAGTGAATTTTACATTACCTTGGTGATTCAAAAGCTTCAAGAAAGTATGTTAGAACATAATGTAATACCTCTAATATCACTGCAGAGAGGATCACTATCTGATAAGTATCAGCTTGGTATTCTTTAATAGTAAGGACATCTTTTCTAGGCTTACCTTGAGCGGATATTGCGTGAGACAGTATAATATGTGTTCAATTTAATGCATCAACCACACTGAAGAACTTTGCCACAGCATAAAACTTTACTGTTGCGTAATGTCTGTTCACCACAGGTTTTGACTAGGGGATGGTGAAACTTGCAGAATTTCACTCAGTGGAATTCCTTGGAGTTACATAAAAAGTCAGTGAGGTTCCTTGGAGTTCTGCGAGGGGCAGAATTCAGCACGTTGTGAGAAATCTTAACGGCAGGTGGTCTAGCACTCGATTTTCTCACTCATGCTCACCAACTTTGGGCCTCATTACAATGTCGGTCGGAGAGCATTTCGACCGACTCTTTGTCGGTATGCTTTCTGACCGACTTGGGTTCGGGGAGTCCGACTGACCGATTACTATGGTTTCGAATACCATTCGGTCAGACTCCCATTGACTTCAATTGGAGCCTGTATTCTGACTGACAACACAGGCTTCCATTGAAAAAAAAGGGGTAGGTGTTAAAAACCTTGCACCCTGTGTCGGGCCCCCAATGATACCTGACACACGGTGCATGGTTGAAAAGAGGGGACCCATGGGAACCTCCACGGGCCCCAACTGAAGGCCTCCAGGTGAAGGGGGACCTCCTACATGACTCCATAGTCAGTTTCCGACAGCCAATCCGTGTTGGACAGACCGTCGAAACGGCTGTCAGAATACGACATGGTAATCAGTCAGTCAGAAATGCGGATGGTAGAGCTCTACGATTTGGCTCCGGCTGACTCAGACTCTCCGAATGCTGGTGGGAACCAATTAGGAATGACCGATCAACCACTTTGTATTGCAATCATTCGGTTATAAACTTGGCTTCCGACACGGATTTGGACAAACTGAATAGCATTTGAAGCCTGTCCGAACAACATCGTAAAGAGGCCCTTAATGTTGGAGAGGCATGTGTGAGAAAAAACTCTGCCACGCAACGGTTGGCATAGTTTTTTTCAAACTCTGTGCTCCAAGTGGAGAGCTGAGGGAGAAAACTCTGCAAACTCTGCATGCGGCACAGAGTTTATCGCCAATCCATTATTTTGACATGGAGGGGCTGGAGTGAGCAAGGAACACGTGCACTCCCACAGAGTGCTGAATCTAAGATAAAAAAGTCCAATGAGTAAGCAGTAGCAGTATGCAACTTTTTCAGTAAGAAGACAGTGAGACAGAAATGATCCTAGCTGGGTAAACACAAATATTGGGAAGACAGCTGTCAAACGAGGAGCAGACAACTGAGACTGACAACAAAGCCATCTAATCTCAGGCAAGGGCTTGACCCAAAACCCACTCTAAATATATGTCATGTATTTGAAGCAAGTGGTGTCACAACAGACACCTAAAGATAAAGTTGCTGTAGCTGAGAAAAACCCTTAGAGTTAGGTCATGAGATTGTGTGACTGAGGGGATTAATTAATAACCAATGCCAAATTATTGGCCACCTTTTAAAAACTTAGTGTAATAGAAAACAAGTAAGTGGATTAGCAAACGCAGGGCTTCCAGCCCAATGCTTGCAGGTCCTCATCTTCTGCTATTTCCTGTTGATACTGCAGGCATGATTACTGGGAACAAGGAATGGCTGTAGAAAATCATTTGCTAATATGAGGGGAATGAGCTTTGGGCACAAGCTTGGCCGAAGGGCTAAAAGGCAATCTGCAATAAGAAGATATGATAGATAAGCGATTAAGCAGCTTTGTAGCCAATAATACTGATGTTGCTTGAATTTTTCACACTTTAAGTGTGAAAAACACATGCATCTCAATTTACTAATGTCGACATAAAACATAATAGAATTCACCATATATTATTGGCTATATGCATTTCATATGTTGCAGGTGACATCCACAAGTAAATGAGCAATGGCTGCAGAACTAAAGTTTTGAAAAAAGGTCAGTCATATCTCGCACTTACTGCTCACAGTTATGTTTCTAAACAAGTAACAAAAGTATCCACAATGACAAGGGAGTATGATAAGGAAAGTATATATACAATTGATGACACCTCTTGGGTACCTGTCCAGATTCCAATGTTGTAATAAGAATTTGGCTGACAAAAGAGACTCACAAAACAGCTAAATTGACAGACCACAAAATGTCTGATAGCATTAAATACAAGAAATGAAATATTTATTTTTTAATTGAATATGATGCCTTGTGCGGTGTACAGATACTTCAGCTCTTTTGTTCCTTTAGCAGCCTAGGTTGGATTTTATGGCCATATAGAGTGCACTGATGGTCTCATAGAACTGTAGCATGAGTGACACCATTTTATACTCAAGCACACATACGCATGGCAGTTGCAAAGTTTTAGAGACAATTTGCAAGAACTTTGTGTTGGGAAAGGCTTATCATGGTGGTGGTGTGTTGAATTCACTGAACGTCATACCCTAAAGTACTTTGCTTGATAGGTTTCTGGCACAATTAATGGTTTCCTAAACTCACCACCCTTTAAAGCTGTGGGTTGACCGCATTGATGCTGGAACAATTTTCAAAGTGGAGTGCTGGCAGTCACAGAAGCTCACGAAAATGATAGGAGGTTTGAACAATTTCTATATTACTGTACAATGAGCAGCCCCATGTAGCTCAAATGGCATCTATATACCCATCCACTCTATATGTTCTACTGAATTTTGTTAGTGTAATCATCACATGTTGTACTTGGTCCTCTCTTCGGGCTCACTTCCAATTGTTTTGCCTTCACCCTACTGTCTTTGTAACCCATTTTTGTTGGCTTTTAGTACTCTGTGCACTTTACCACTGCTAACCAGTGCTGAAGTGCTTGTTCTCTTGCCTACAAACATGGTAAAATTGCCTTACACTCAATTGGCACATTTAATTTACTTGTAAGGCCATAGTAAAGTGGTACTACATGCACCCAGGTTCTATAAATGATATGCTACTTGTGGGCCTTCAGCACCTATTGTGCCACCCACTTAAGTAGCCCTTTAAATTATGTGTCGGGCCTGCGATTGTAACCTGCATGCCATTTTTCAATCTGCCAATATGATGTGGTAAATAATCCCTTTGCCAAGCCAAAAAAAAACTTTTAATACAATTACACCTCTTGGACATGCTCTAAAATGCCCATAGGGCAAGGTGCATTGTATTTAAAAGGTTTGGCATATACTTTAAAACTTTACATGTCCTGGTACTGAAAAACAAAAACATTCATTTTTAGGCCGAGCCTTGGCAGTGCATGTGCTGCCCTGCGAGGCATGCTGCATTAAGGCATCAAATAAAAGCTGCGCCCATTTGCCACCCATCTTTTCTATTAGCTCCTGTTACAGTCCTTTCAGAACCGTTGCTTTTCATTCATAAATAGGCTTACTAGTCCCTCCTTGTCTATTGTAACCTCCCATAACGACTGCACTTTTTACTTGTGGTGTTACCCGGTCTGCTTTATCTAGTCTGTGAACACTATTTTTGTTAATGGCCTTCCCCTATTCCACGCACATTGTTGCAGCATGCCGCCCGCTTTAGATTTTTAATTTGCAGTGCGGTCCACTCTAACTTTAGCAGCCGCTTTTATTTATTTATTTAAATTGCAGCGTTTTCCGGTTTTACTTTCGGTCGTGCTTATTTATTTATTTTACTTACAGCGCGGTCTGCTTTCACTTTAGCAGCTGCGCTTCTTTATTTAACCAATTTGCAGTGCAGTCGCTTTCACTTAAGCGGCCACGGTGAGCAGCACCTAAAGAAAGGGGCGAGCCACTATGGAAGTGGTCTTGGATTTGCAAGAGTTTGGGCTATCAGCATTAGAAATGACAATGCCTTATATATGTGTGTGTTGCTTTTAGAAAAACATAAATAAAATTATTTGTCATTTACAATGCCAATAGCTTAAACTCTCGCAAATGCAAATGCTTGTTTTCACTACTATGAGGCCTGTCTCTCTGATAGATTACCTTATAACAGTTCATTGTGAGTAGGTAAAATGTTGGGTTTTGTCTCTAAAAATTGTAATTTTTAATCGTAAAGTTGGATTTTAAGCCACAGTTCTTAACCCCTTCGCTGCTAGGCCTTTTCCCCTCCTGTGCGAAGCCTTTTTTTGGCGTTTTGGAGTAGTGCGCGCTTAGGCCCTTGTAACTTTTTGACCACATAAGGTATCCGCACCAAATTTGCGTCCTTTTCTTCCAACATCATGGGTGTTCTAAAGGCGCCCAGGGTTTGTGGATTCCCTTGGAGGGGTCCCAGAAATTAACCAAAATATAGTGATTTTTTTGTTTTTTTCAAAAAAATGGGAAAAACAGGCTGCAAATGAAAGCCTCTGGGTTTTTCCCTGAAAATGGTATCACAAAAGGGTTTGTGGGGCTGAAATCTCCATTTTCTCAGCTTTCAGGGAATGACAGTCTTGTGTCAGAGAACCGAAATTTTTCACTCAATTTTGGCATTTTTCTGGGACATAGCCTATTTTTGCTATTTTTAGAGCTTTCCACCTCCTTCCAGTTAATGGTAGAAATGAGTTTGAAAGCAATAATGGATCCTGGAAAGCTTTACATTTTCGAAAAGTAGACAAAATTCTAAATTCAGAAAGGGGTCATTTGTCTAAATCCATGAAGGTTTCTATATAGAAACTAACAGTTAGATATTGGAATATTTGAAATTTTGTTGAAAAAAACAGCCTTTTGTCTCAACGTTTTCACCTATAACTTTTTAAAATTTTGACAGCTCTTGGAAAACAATATACCGTTACATTTGTTAGACCTTCCTGGTTGTGGGGATATATAGGACTTGTAGTTTCACCAAAAACCCAACGAACCCAGATCCAAAAACTGAGCAGCAACTTGCAATGGTATTTTTTCATTTACTGGGTATAGTGCACTTTGTCTTGGAAAATGTATACATGGAATAATCTGTATGAAAGACACCTATGTATTTCTGAATTGGGTACAAATTATAGAGTTCAGAAACAGTATATAATTGCACATTTTCAAAGTTGGGAATACTCATACTAGCATGAGAATTATTGGTCATTTTTCATAAAGATTTTTTTTTTACACAATGTCTTTCATTGAAAGGGAGAAATGCATGAAAGCTCAATTGGTAATAACAGTTGATTTACAAATCTGAATTACCCCAAGTGTCCCGATAAAAACGGTACCTCACTTGTGTGGGTCGGCCTTGTGCCTGCGACAGGAAACGGCGCAAAATGCAACGTGGTCACACTTAAATTTTGCAGTTACAAATTGACCCTTTTTTGGCAAAGTGCCTACCTGTAGTTTTTGCACCCTAGCTCTGCCGGCACCTAGGGAAACCTAGCAAACCTATACATTTTTGAAAAGTAGACACCCAGGGAAATTCAGGATGGGGTGACTCGACTGCCTACCACCAGGTTTTGTTACCCAGAATCCCTTGCAAAGCTAAGATTTTGACAAAATAAACACATTTTCCTCACATTTCTGTGGTGGAAAGTTCTGGAATCTGCGTGGATCAACAAATTTCCACCCACCCAGCGTTCCCCCAGGTCTCCCCATAAAAACAGTACCTCACTTGTGTGGGTCGGCCTTGGGCCTACGACAGGAAACGGCACAAAATGCAACGTGGTCGCACCTCAATTTCCCAGTGAAATTTTACGTTCTTTGGACAAAGAGACTACCTTTTGTTTTTGAGCCGTAGCTCAGCCAGCACCTAGGGAAACCTAGCAAACCTATACAATTTTGAAAACTAGACACCCAGGGAAATTCAGGATGGGGTGACTTGTCTTCCTACCCCCAGGTTTTGTTACCCAGAATTCCTTGCAAACATAAAAATTTGACCAAAAAAACACATTTTCCTCATATTTCTGTGGTGGAAAGTTCTGGAATCTGCGTGGATCAACAAATTTCCACCCACCCAGCGTGCCCCCAGGTCTCCCAAAAAAAATGGTACCTCACTTGCGTGGGTAGGCATAGTGGCTGCGACATGAAACAGCGCAAAACGCAGCATGGTTGCACCTCAATTTCCCAGTGAAATTTAGCACGATTCAGACAAAAAGACTACCTTTTGTTTTTGCGCCGTAGCTCTGCCAGCACCTAGGGAAATCTAGCAACCCTATACATTTTAGAAAACTAGACACCCAGGGTAATTCAGGATGGGGTGACTCGTCTGCCTACCCCCAGGTTTTGTTACCCAGAATCCCTTGCAAACATAAAAATGTGACCAAAAAAACACATTTTCCTCACATTTCTGTGGTGGAAAGTTCTGGAATCTGCGTGGATCAACACATTTCCACCGACCCAGCGTGCCCCCAGGTCTCCCGAAAAAAATGGTACCTCACTTGCGTGGGTAGGCATAGTGGCTGCGACATGAAACAGCGCAAAACGCAGCATGGTCGCACCTCAATTTCCCAGTGAAATTTAGCAAGATTCAGACAAAAAGACTAACTTTTGTTTTTGCACCGTAGCTCTGCCAGCACCTAGGGAAATCTAGCAACCCTATACAATTTTGAAAACTAGACACCCAGGGAAATTCAGGATGGGGTGACTTGTCTTCCTACCCCCAGGTTTTGTTACCCAGAATTCCTTGCAAACATAAAAATTTGACCAAAAAAACACATTTTCCTCACATTTCTGTGGTGGAAAGTTCTGGAATCTGCGTGGATCAACAAATTTCCACCCACCCAGCGTGCCCCCAGGTCTCCCAAAAAAAATGGTACCTCACTTGCGTGGGTAGGCATAGTGGCTGCGACATGAAACAGCGCAAAACGCAGCATGGTTGCACCTCAATTTCCCAGTGAAATTTAGCACGATTCAGACAAAAAGACTACCTTTTGTTTTTGCGCCGTAGCTCTGCCAGCACCTAGGGAAATCTAGCAACCCTATACATTTTAGAAAACTAGACACCCAGGGCAATTCAGGATGGGGTGACTCGTCTGCCTACCCCCAGGTTTTGTTACCCAGAATCCCTTGCAAACATAAAAATGTGACCAAAAAAACACATTTTCCTCACATTTCTGTGGTGGAAAGTTCTGGAATCTGCGTGGATCAACACATTTCCACCCACCCAGCGTGCCCCCAGGTCTCCCGAAAAAAATGGTACCTCACTTGCGTGGGTAGGCATAGTGGCTGCGACATGAAACAGCGCAAAACGCAGCATGGTCGCACCTCAATTTCCCAGTGAAATTTAGCAAGATTCAGACAAAAAGACTAACTTTTGTTTTTGCACCGTAGCTCTGCCAGCACCTAGGGAAATCTAGCAACCCTATACATTTTAGAAAACTAGACACGCAGGGCAATTCAGGATGGGGTGACTCGTCTGCCTACCCCCAGGTTTTGTTACCCAGAATCCCTTGCAAACATAAAAATTTGACCAAAAAAACACATTTTCCTCACATTTCTGTGGTGGAAAGTTCTGGAATCTGCGTGGATCAACAAATTTCCACCCACCCAGCGTGCCCCCAGGTCTCCCGAAAAAAACTGGTACCTCACTTGCGTGGGTAGGCATAGTGGCTGCGACATGAAACAGCGCAAAACGCAGCATGGTCGCACCTCAATTTCCCAGTGAAATTTAGCACGATTCAGACAAAAAGACTAACTTTTGTTTTTGCACCGTAGCTCTGCCAGCACCTAGGGAAATCTAGCAACCCTATACATTTTAGAAAACTAGACACGCAGGGCAATTCAGGATGGGGTGACTCGTCTGCCTACCCCCAGGTTTTGTTACCCAGAATCCCTTGCAAACATAAAAATTTGACCAAAAAAACACATTTTCCTCACATTTCTGTGGTGGAAAGTTCTGGAATCTGCGTGGATCAACAAATTTCCACCCACCCAGCGTGCCTCCACGTCTCCCAAAAAAAACGGTACCTCACTTGCGTGGGTAGGCATAGTGGCTGCGACATGAAACAGCGCAAAACGCAGCATGGTTGCACCTCAATTTCCCAGTGAAATTTAGCACGATTCGGACAAAAAGACTAACTTTTGATTTTGCGCCGTAGCTCTGCCAGCACCTAGGGAAACCTAGCAAACCTATAAATTTTTGAAAACTAGACATCCAGGGCAATTCAGGATGGGGTGACTCGTCTGCCTACCCCCAGGTTTTGTTACCCAGAATCCCTTGCAAACATAAAAATGTGACCAAAAAAACACATTTTCCTCACATTTCTGTGGTGGAAAGTTCTGGAATCTGCGTGGATCAACAAATTTCCACCCACCCAGCGTGCCCCCAGGTCTCCCGAAAAAAATGGTACCTCACTTGCGTGGGTAGGCATAGTGGCTGCGACATGAAACAGCGCAAAACGCAGCATGGTCGCACCTCAATTTCCCAGTGAAATTTAGCACGATTCGGACAAAAAGACTACCTTTTGTTTTTGCGCCGTAGCTCTGCCAGCACCTAGGGAAACCTAGCAAACCTATACATTTTTTAAAACTAGACACCCAGGGCAATTCAGGATGGGGTGACTCGTCTGCCTACCCCCAGGTTTTGTTACCCAGAATCCCTTGCAAACATAAATATTTGACAAAAAAAACACATTTTCCTCACATTTCTGTGGTGGAAAGTTCTGGAATCTGCGTGGATCAACAAACTTCCACCCACCCAGCGTGCCCCCAGGTCTCCTGAAAAAAATGGTACATCACTTGCGTGGGTAGGCATAGTGGCTGCGACATGAAACAGCGCAAAACGCAGCATGGTCGCACCTCAATTTCCCAGTGAAATTTAGCACGATTCGGACAAAAAGACTACCTTTTGTTTTTGCGCCGTAGCTCTGCCAGAACCTAGGGAAACCTAGCAAACCTATACATTTTTGAAAACTAGACACCCAGGGCAATTCAGGATGGGGTGATTCGTCTGCCTACCCCCAGGTTTTGTTACCCAGAATCCCTTGCAAACATTAAAATTTGAACAAAAAAACACATTTTCCTCACATTTCTGTGGTGGAAAGTTCTGGAATCTGCGTGGATCAACAAAGTTCCACCCACCCAGCGTGCCCCCAGGTCTCCCAAAACAAATGGTACCTCACTTGCAAGGGTAGGCATAGTGGCTGCGACATGAAACAGCGCAAAACGCAGCATGGTCGCACCTCAATTTCCCAGTGAAATTTAGCACGATTCGGACAAAAGACTACCTTTTGTTTTTGCGCCGTAGCTCTGCCAGCACCTAGGGAAATCTAGCAAACCTATACATTTTTGAAAACTAGACATCTAGGGCAATTCAGGATGGGGTGACTCGTCTGCCTACCCCCAGGTTTTGTTACCCAGAATCCCTTGCAAACATAAAAATGTGACCAAAAAAACACATTTTCCTCACATTTCTGTGGTGGAAAGTTCTGGAATCTGCGTGGATCAACAAATTTCCACCCACCCAGCGTGCCCCCAGGTCTCCCGAAAAAAATGTTACCTCACTTGCGTGGGTAGGCATAGTGGCTGCGACATGAAACAGCGCAAAACGCAGCATGGTTGCACCTCAATTTCCCAGTGAAATTTAGCACGATTCGGACAAAAAGACTACCTTTTGTTTTTGCGCCGTAGCTCTGCCAGCACCAAGGGAAACCTAGCAAACCTATACATTTTTTAAAACTAGACACCCAGGGCAATTCAGGATGGGGTGACTCGTCTGCCTACCCCCAAGTTTTGTTACCCAGAATCCCTTGCAAACATAAATATTTGACAAAAAAAACACATTTTCCTCACATTTCTGTGGTGGAAAGTTCTGGAATCTGCGTGGATCAACAAACTTCCAACCACCCAGCGTGCCCCCAGGTCTCCTGAAAAAAATGGTACATCACTTGCGTGGGTAGGCATAGTGGCTGCGACATGAAACAGCGCAAAACGCAGCATGGTCGCACCTCAATTTCCCAGTGAAATTTAGCACGATTCGGACAAAAAGACTACCTTTTGTTTTTGCGCCGTAGCTCTGCCAGAACCTAGGGAAACCTAGCAAACCTATACATTTTTGAAAACTAGACACCCAGGGCAATTCAGGATGGGGTGATTCGTCTGCCTACCCCCAGGTTTTGTTACCCAGAATCCCTTGCAAACATAAAAATTTGACCAAAAAAACACATTTTCCTCACATTTCTGTGGTGGAAAGTTCTGGAATCTGCGTGGATCAACAAATTTCCACCCACCCAGCGTGCCTCCACGTCTCCCAAAAAAAACGGTACCTCACTTGCGTGGGTAGGCATAGTGGCTGCGACATGAAACAGCGCAAAACGCAGCATGGTTGCACCTCAATTTCCCAGTGAAATTTAGCACGATTCGGACAAAAAGACTACCTTTTGTTTTTGCGCCGTAGCTCTGCCAGCACCTAGGGAAACCTAGCAAACCTATACATTTTTGAAAACTAGACATCTAGGGCAATTCAGGATGGGGTGACTCGTCTGCCTACCCCCAGGTTTTGTTACCCAGAATACCTTGCAAACATAAAAATGTGACCAAAAAAACACATTTTCCTCACATTTCTGTGGTGGAAAGTTCTGGAATCTGCGTGGATCAACAAATTTCCACCCACCCAGCGTGCCCCCAGGTCTCCCAAAAAAAATGGTACCTCACTTGCGTGGGTAGGCATAGTGGCTGCGACATGAAACAGCGCAAAACGCAGCATGGTTGCACCTCAATTTCCCAGTGAAATTTAGCACGATTCGGACAAAAAGACTACCTTTTGTTTTTGCGCCGTAGCTCTGCCAGCACCAAGGGAAACCTAGCAAACCTATACATTTTTTAAAACTAGACACCCAGGGAAATTCAGGATGGGGTGACTCGTCTGCCTACCCCCAGGTTTTGTTACCCAGAATCCCTTGCAAACATAAATATTTGACAAAAAAAACACATTTTCCTCACATTTCTGTGGTGGAAAGTTCTGGAATCTGCGTGGATCAACAAACTTCCACCCACCCAGCGTGCCCCCAGGTCTCCTGAAAAAAATGGTACATCACTTGCGTGGGTAGGCATAGTGGCTGCGACATGAAACAGCGCAAAACGCAGCATGGTCGCACCTCAATTTCCCAGTGAAATTTAGCACGATTCGGACAAAAAGACTACCTTTTGTTTTTGCGCCGTAGCTCTGCCAGAACCTAGGGAAACCTAGCAAACCTATACATTTTTGAAAACTAGACACCCAGGGCAATTCAGGATGGGGTGATTCGTCTGCCTACCCCCAGGTTTTGTTACCCAGAATCCCTTGCAAACATAAAAATTTGACCAAAAAACACATTTTCCTCACATTTCTGTGGTGGAAAGTTCTGGAATCTGCGTGGATCAACAAATTTCCACCCACCCAGCGTGCCCCCAGGTCTCCCAAAAAAAATGGTACCTCACTTGCGTGGGTAGGCATAGTGGCTGCGACATGAAACAGCGCAAAACGCAGCATGGTTGCACCTCAATTTCCCAGTGAAATTTAGCACGATTCGGACAAAAAGACTACCTTTTGTTTTTGCGCCGTAGCTCTGCCAGCACCAAGGGAAACCTAGCAAACCTATACATTTTTTAAAACTAGACACCCAGGGCAATTCAGGATGGGGTGACTCGTCTGCCTACCCCCCAGGTTTTGTTACCCAGAATCCCTTGCAAACATAAAAATTTGCCAAAAAAACACATTTTCCTCACATTTTTGTGGTGGAAAGTTCTGGAATCTGCGTGGATCAACAAATTTCCACCCACCAAGCGTTACCCCAGGTCTCCCGAAAAAAATGGTACCTCACTTGTGTGGGTAGGCATAGTGGCTGCGACATGAAACAGCGCAAAATGCAGCATGGTCGCACCTCAATTTCCCAGTGAAATTTAGCACGATTCGGACAAAAAGACTACCTTTTGTTTTTGCGCCGTAGCTCTGCCAGCACCTAGGGAAACCTAGCAAACCTATACATTTTTGAAAACTAGACACCCAGGGCAATTCAGGATGGGGTGACTCGTCTGCATACCCCCAGGTTTTGTTACCCAGAATCCCTTGCAAACATAAAAATTTGACCAGAAAAACACATTTTCCTCACATTTCTGTGGTGGAAAGTTCTGGAATCTGCGTGGATCAAAAAATTTCCATGCACCCAGCATGCCTCCAGGTCTCCCAAAAAAAATGGTACCTCACTTGCGTGGGTAGGCATAGTGGCTGCGACATGAAACAGCGCAAAACGCAGCATGGTCGCACCTCAATTTCCCAGTGAAATTTAGCACGATTTGGACAAAAAGACTACCTTTTATTTTTGCGCCGTAGCTCTGCCAGCACCTAGGGAAACCTAGCAAACCTATACATTTATGAAAACTAGACACCCAGGGCAATTCAGGATGGGGTGACTCGTCTGCCTACCCCCAGGTTTTGTTACCCAGAATCCCTTGCAAACATAAAAATTTGACCGAATAAAGACATTTTCCTCACATTTCTGTGGTGGAAAGTTCTGGAATCTGCGTGGATCAACAAAGTTCCACCCACCCAGCGTGCCCCAAGGTCTCCCGAAAAAAATGGTACCTCACTTGCAAGGGTAGGCATAGTGGCTGCGACATGAAACAGCGCAAAACGCAGCATGGTCGCACCTCAATTTCCCAGTGAAATTTAGCACGATTCGGACAAAAAGACTACCTTTTGTTTTTGCGCCGTAGCTCTGCCAGCACCTAGGGAAACCTAGCAAACCTATAAATTTTTGAAAACTAGACATCCAGGGCAATTCAGGATGGGGTGACTCGTCTGCCTACCCCCAGGTTTTGTTACCCAGAATCCCTTGCAAACATAAAAATGTGACCAAAAAAACAAATTTTCCTCACATTTCTGTGGTGGAAAGTTCTGGAATCTGCGTGGATCAACAAATTTCCACCCACCCAGCGTGCCCCCAGGTCTCCCGAAAAAAATGGTACCTCACTTGCGTGGGTAGGCATAGTGGCTGCGACATGAAACAGCGCAAAACGCAGTATGGTCGCACCTCAATTTCCCAGTGAAATTTAGCACGATTCGGACAAAAAGACTACCTTTTGTTTTTGCGCCGTAGCTCTGCCAGCACCTAGGGAAACCTAGCAAACCTATACATTTTTTAAAACTAGACACCCAGGGCAATTCAGGATGGGGTGACTCGTCTGCCTACCCCCAGGTTTTGTTACCCAGAATCCCTTGCAAACATAAATATTTGACAAAAAAAACACATTTTCCTCTTATTTCTGTGGTGGAAAGTTCTGGAATCTGCGTGGATCAACAAACTTCCACCCACCCAGCGTGCCCCCAGGTCTCCTGAAAAAAATGGTACATCACTTGCGTGGGTAGGCATAGTGGCTGCGACATGAAACAGCGCAAAACGCAGCATGGTCGCACCTCAATTTCCCAGTGAAATTTAGCACGATTCGGACAAAAAGACTACCTTTTGTTTTTGCGCCGTAGCTCTGCCAGAACCTAGAGAAACCTAGCAAACCTATACATTCTTGAAAACTAGACACCCAGGGCAATTCAGGATGGGGTGATTCGTCTGCCTACCCCCAGGTTTTGTTACCCAGAATCCCTTGCAAACATAAAAATTTGACCAAAAAAACACATTTTCCTCACATTTCTGTGGTGGAAAGTTCTGGAATCTGCGTGGATCAACAAAGTTCCACCCACCCAGCATGCCCCCAGGTCTCCCGAAAAAAATGGTACCTCACTTGCAAGGGTAGGCATAGTGGCTGCGACATGAAACAGCGCAAAACGCAGCATGGTCGCACCTCAATTTCCCAGTGAAATTTAGCACGATTCGGACAAAAAGACTACCTTTTGTTTTTGCGCCGTAGCTCTGCCAGCACCTAGGGAAACCTAGCAAACCTATACATTTTTGAAAACTAGACACCCAGGGCAATTCAGGATGGGGTGACTCGTCTGCCTACCCCCAGGTTTTGTTACCCAGAATCCCTTGCAAACATAAAAATTTGACCAGAAAAACACATTTTCCTCACATTTCTGTGGTGGAAAGTTCTGGAATCTGCGTGGATCAAAAAATTTCCATGCACCCAGCATGCCTCCAGGTCTCCCAAAAAAAATGGTACCTCACTTGCGTGGGTTGGCATAGTGGCTGCGACATGAAACAGCGCAAAACGCAGCATGGTCGCACCTCAATTTCCCAGTGAAATTTAGCACGATTCGGACAAAAAGACTACCTTTTATTTTTGCGCCGTAGCTCTGCCAGCACCTAGGGAAACCTAGCAAACCTATACATTTATGAAAACTAGACACCCAGGGCAAATCAGGATGGGGTGACTCGTCTGCCTACCCCCCAGGTTTTGTTACCCAGAATCCCTTGCAAACATAAAAGTTTGCCAAAAAAACACATTTTCCTCACATTTTTGTGGTGGAAAGTTCTGGAATCTGCGTGGATCAACAAATTTCCACCCACCAAGCGTTACCCCAGGTCTCCCAAAAAAAATTGTACCTCACTTGTGTGGGTAGGCATAGTGGCTGCGACATGAAACAGCGCAAAATGCAGCATGGTCACACCTCAATTTCCCAGTGAAATTTAGCACGATTCGGACAAAAAGACTACCTTTTGTTTTTGCGCCGTAGCTCTGCCAGCACCTAGGGAAACCTAGCAAACCTATACATTTTTGAAAACTAGACACCCAGGGCAATTCAGGATGGGGTGACTCGTCTGCCTACCCCCAGGTTTTGTTACCCAGAATCCCTTGCAAACATAAAAATTTGACCGAATAAATACATTTTCCTCACATTTCTGTGGTGGAAAGTTCTGGAATCTGCGTGGATCAACAAATTTCCACCCACCCAGCGTGCCCCCAGGTCTCCCAAAAAAAATGGTACCTCACTTGCGTGGGTAGGCATAGTGGCTGCGACATGAAACAGCGCAAAACGCAGCATGGTCGCACCTCAATTTCCCAGTGAAATTTAGCACGATTCGGACAAAAAGACTACCTTTTGTTTTTGCGCCGTAGCTCTGCCAGCACCTAGGGAAACCTAGCAAACCTATACATTTTTGAAAACTAGACACCCAGGGCAATTCAGGATGGGGTGACTCGTCTGCCTACCCCCAGGTGTTGTTACCCAGAATTCCTTGCAAACATGAAAATTTGACCAAATAAACACATTTTCCTCACATTTCTGTGGTGGAAAGTTCTGGAATCTGCGTGGATCAACAAATTTCCATGCACCCAGCGTGCCCCCAGGTCTCCCGAAAAAAATGGTACCTCACTTGCGTGGGTAGGCATAGTGGCTGCGACATGAAACAGCGCAAAACGCAGCATGGTCGCACCTCAATTTCCCAGTGAAATTTAGCACGATTCGAACAAAAAGACTACCTTTCTTTTTGCGCCGTAGCTCTGCCAGCAGCTAGGGAAACCTAGCAAACCTATACATTTTTGAAAACTAGACACCCAGGGCAATTCAGGATGGGGTGACTCGTCTGCCTACCTCCAGGTGTTGTTACCCAGAATCCCTTGCAAACATAAAAATTTGACCAAATAAACACATTGTCCTCACATTTCTGTGGTGGAAAGTACTGGAATCTGCGTGGATCAACAAATTTCCACCCACCCAGCGTGCCCCCAGGTCTCCTGGAAAAAATGGTACCTCACTTGCGTGGATAGACATAGTGGCTGCAACAGGAAACGGTTCAAATCGTACGGTGGTGAATTTACATTACCTTATTGCAAAACTACCTTGATTTTGGGGGGGGCATCTGAGTTTGTGGCCCGGGGCTCAGTGGTATTCTTTGCAAAGTAGCAAACCGAAACAGTTCTGAAAACTAGACACCCAGGGGAGTCCAGGGAGGTATGGCATGCATGGGTCCCCCAATGTTTTCCTACCCAGAACTCCTTGCAAACCTTAAAAATAGGTAAAAATAGCACTTTTCCAAACATTTTGGCGTGGGATCGCCGTGCCGGCAAAAAAGTCCTACCACCCTGCGTTCCCCTTGTTCTCCCGAGTAAAAGGATACCTCACTTGTGTGGGTGCCCCAAAGCAGAACACGCCAAAAATGAATTTTGAAAAAAGTAGTTTTTAGTCATATTTAAGTTTTACAAATTAAGCACCCCAGCCTGAGTCACATGCCTTTGGCCCACCCACACAAGTGAGGTATCATTTTACTCGGGAGAACAAGGGAAACGCTGGGTAGTAGGACATTTGTTCCGGCAGCGAGATCCCACCCAAAAAAGTATGGAAAAGTGGGTTTTTTGACCTAAATTTCAGGTTTGCAGGGGTTTCTGGGTAGGAAAACATTGGGGGATCCACGCATGCCATACCTCCCTGGACTCCCCCGGGTGTCTAGTTCTCAGAACTGTTTGGGTTTGGTAGTTTCCAAAGATGCCTGCCAAGCCCTGGGCCAATAGCTCAGGTGACCCCCTCAAAAAATAAGATTATTTGGCTAAAGGTAATGTTTTGGTCTCCACAGTATGAATTGGGCCTTTTCCTAAAGCAGCCGCTATGCCTACCCACGCAAGTGAGGTACCATTTTTATCGGGAGACCTTGGGGAACGCTGGGTGGGAGGTAATTTGTGTGAGCCCAGTGATGCCACGCTTTCCCACACTAAAACGTGTGAAAAAACTGATTTTTTCCAAGCAAAAAATGAGGTTTGCAAGGGATTCTGGGTAAAGGAACGTTGGAGGATCCACACAAGCCATACCTCCTTGGAAGCCCCCGGGTGTCTACTTTTCAGAAATGTGTGGGATTGGTAGGTTTCCCTAGATGGCTGTCTCGCACGGGGCCAAAAACCCAGGTAACCCCTCTTGCAAAAGCTGGTGGACTTAACATTTTCACCATTGTTAAATTCACCAGCTTTTGCAAGAGCGGTTACCTGGGTTTCTGGCCCCGTGCGAGACAGCCATCTATGGAAACCTACCAAACCCACACATTTCTGAAAAGTAGACACCCGGGGGCTTCCAAGGAGGTATGGCTTGCGTGGATCCTCCAACGTTCCTTTACCCAGAATCCCTTGCAAACCTCAATTTTAGCAGAAAAAAGTCAATTTTTTCACACGTTGTAGTCTGGGAAAGCGTGGCATCACTGGTCTCACACAAATTACCTCCCACCCAGCGTTCTCCCAGGTCTCCCGATAAAAACGGTACCTCACTTGCGTGGGTAGCCATAGTGGCTGCAACAGGAAAAGGTCCAAATCTAACGGTGGTGAATATAAAATACCCTGAAGCAATATAACTTTGATTTTGGGGGGGGCACCTGAGTTTTTGGCCCGGGGCTGGGTGGTATTCTTTGGAAAGTAGCAAACCCAAACAGTTCTGAAAACTAGACACCCGGGAGAGTCCAGGGAGGTATGGCATGTGTGGGTCCCCCAATGTTTTCCTACCCAGAACTCCTTGCAAACCTTAAAAATAGGTAAAAATAGCACTTTTCCAAACATTTTGGCGTGGGATCGCCGTGCCGGCAAAAAAGTCCTACCACCCTGCGTTCCCCTTGTTCTCCCGAGTAAAAGGATACCTCACTTGTGTGGGTGCCCCAAAGCAGAACACGCCAAAAATGAATTTTGAAAAAAGTAGTTTTTAGTCATATTTAAGTTTTACAAATTAAGCACCCCAGCCTGAGTCACATGCCTTTGGCCCACCCACACAAGTGAGGTATCATTGTACTCGGGAGAACAAGGGAAACACTGGGTGGTAGGACATTTGTTCCGGCAGCGAGATCCCACCCCAAAAAGTATGGAAAAGTGGGTTTTTTGACCAAAATTTCAGGTTTGCAGGGGTTTCTGGGTAGGAAAACATTAGGGGACCCACGCATGCCATACCTCCCTGGACTCCCCCGGGTGTCTAGTTCTCAGAACTGTTTGGGTTTGGTAGTTTCCAAAGATGCCTGCCAAGCCCTGGGCCAAAAGCTCAGGTGACCCCCTCAAAAAATAAGATTATTTGGCTAAAGGTAATGTTTTGGTCTCCACAGTATGAATTGGGCCTTTTCCTAAAGCAGCCGCTATGCCTACCCACGCAAGTGAGGTACCATTTTTATCGGGAGACCTTGGGGAACGCTGGGTGGGAGGTAATTTGTGTTAGCCCAGTGATGCCACGCTTTCCCACACTAAAACGTGTGAAAAAACTGTTTTTTTCCAAGCAAAAAATGAGGTTTGCAAGGGATTCTGGGTAAAGGAGGATCCACGCAAGCCATACCTCCTTGGAAGCCCCCGGGTGTCTAATTTTCAGAAATGTGTGGGATTGGTAGGTTTCCCTAGATGGCTGTCTCGCACGGGGCCAAAAACCCAGGTAACCCCTCTTGCAAAAGCTGGTGGACTTAACATTTTCACCATTGTTAAATTCACCAGCTTTTGCAAGAGCGGTTACCTGGGTTTCTGGCCCCGTGCGAGACAGCCATCTATGGAAACCTACCAAACCCACACATTTCTGAAATGTAGACACCCGGGGGCTTCCAAGGAGGTATGGCTTGCGTGGATCCTCCAACGTTCCTTTACCCAGAATCCCTTGCAAACCTTAAAAATAGCAGTTTTCCAAACTTTTTGGCGTGGGATCGCCGTGCCGGCAAAAAAGTCCTACCACCCTGCGTTCCCCTTGTTCTCCCGAGTAAAAAGATACCACACCTTAACAGAGTTACTCAAAAGTCAAACATTCAAGCACGGCTATCTATTCCTCAAAGACACACACATACAGGTTGGATTTGGCACGAGGGCGAGTGATGGTTCAGTACATAAAATTTTATTAACAAGATATTTCAAAAAAATGAAATGCTCTGTCAATAAATAAATGCATAAAAACTGAACCAGTGACTCGCAACTCGTGAGCTGTAAAGCCACGACAAGGCACCAACCGTTTTTCAGGCCATTCACGCACCTTTCATACCTGATACAAACCAGACCATTGACACCATCCGACTGGAAAAGCAACACATAACAACAATCACAATAAGGGGCAAGGTACACCCTACTGCAGAAAGAGAAAAAAAACAATTATTACTGCTCACCCATCTAATCCGCAAGCACACACACATACTGGTTGGATTTGGCACGAGGGTGAGTGATGATTCAGTACATACAATTGTATACGCAAGTAATTTCACAAAAATGAAATACACTGTGTATAATTGAAAGTATGATAAACTGAACCACTGACTCTCAGCTCGTGAGCTGTAAAGCCACGTCAAGGCACCAACCTCTTTACAGGCCATTCATACACCTTTCGTACACGTGACACATACAAAACATTCACACCGCCAGCCGCGGACCCATCACATTCCAACACTCACACCAGCAAACAGCGCCATTCAAGGGCCCATCACTTTCACACGCCCACATTTCGGACACTGCAACTACACAAAATGATGGACTGTGTGGAGTGTCACTCAACTAGCAGTGTGTGTAGTGACCAACAGAAAGTAACTACTCACACACCGCCTGCCGAGCCCCAGTCCACCCACACCACCATCCAAGCACCAGACCATGCACACCGCAGCCAAACACCACTCAGCGCTCTCCGATAGCCAAGTACCACGCCACACACACCACCAGCCAAGCATCACTCCACGCACACCACCAGCCAAGCCCCACTCCACACACACCGCCAGCCAAGCACCACTCGGTGCACAGACAGCCAAGTACCACTCCATGCACACCACCAGCCGAAGCGCCCCTCCACACACACCACCAGCCAAGCGCCACTCCAAAAACACAACATCAGCCAAGCACCACTCCGTGCACAGACAGCCAAGTACCACTCCACGCACACCGTCCAGCCAAGCGCCACTCCACACACACCGCCAGCCAAGCACCACTCCACACACACCGCCAGCCAAGCACCACTCCGTGCACAGACAGCCAAGTACCACTCCACGCACACCGTCCAGCCAAGCGCCACTCCACACACACCGCCAGCCAAGCACCACTCCACACACACCGCCAGCCAAGCACCACTCCGTGCACAGACAGCCAAGTACCACTCCATGCACACCACCAGCCAAGCGCCCCTCCACACACACCACCAGTCAAGCACCACTCCACGAACACCACCAGCCAAAGACAAATCCAAACACAACACCAGGCAAGCGCAAGAGCACGCACACCGCCAACCAAACACCAGACCACGCACACCGCCAGTCAAGCACCAGTCCGCAGACACCGCCAGACAAGCACCAGTCCACAGACACCGGCAGTCAAGCGCCAAACCATGCACACAGTCAGACAATGGACACTACACGCAAACCAACATCATACTTTAGTTTTTTTTTAAATAAAAGAGAAACAAAAACAAATTGCAAATTGATACAAATCTACTAACTCGACAACTAAATCTAAAAAGACTACACAAATACAAACTTTGAAACTGAACAATAACTATTACAGAATAAAGACCAACCAGTTCACTTTGCCACTCATTGATACTCCCAAAAATTATTTTGCGTGTGGTACAATCTAAAACAAGCAGGTACACACAGCCCGGGGTTTGAAGGGCAGTCGGGGCAGTACATGCGAACCTCCTTCCGCAAACCTCTTCGCCAACAGACTCTACATCTACGACTGGGAAAGTCTTTTGAGGTTGTAGGAGGAATTGTATCAGGAAAGTGGCGATCTTTCAATCTGGCAACATCCTCCACCACTCCAACTCTAGGAACACTTGCCTGTTCCACTAAAACAAGGCTGCCTATTACAGACTCCTGAAACTTTACAAAAGTCAACTTTGACTGGGGACAAGATTTCTGGAACACAATAAAAGCATTAAAGGTTGCCAAGTGGAAAAGATGGATAGCCAACTTCTTGTACCAAATGTAAGCCTTACGAAGAGCAGCATACGGTTCCAACCTCTGATCAACTCTGTCAACACCACCCATGTACTTATTGTAGTCCAGTATGCACACAGGTTTGCGCACTTCTGCAACCTGACCCCAAACATTCCGCGGTTCAGTGCTTTCATCATGTATTGTAGTCAACATGTAGACATCTCTCCTGTCTGTAAACTTCACAGCTAGAATCTCCTCACAACGCAAAACACTGCACTGTCCCCGAGCAAGCTTTCGACAAACAAGTTCTTTTTGGAAACCTTTACGGTTTGAGCGGATTGTGCCACAAGCAACAGTGTCCACTTTGGCCAATTCCCTGAACAACCGCACACCAGTGTAGAAGTTATCGGCATACAAATGATGGCCTTTGTTAAAAAATCCACGACCAAGTTCCCACACAATTTTCTCAGTCACTCCAAAAGTGGACGGACAACCAGGAGGGTTAATCCTGGATTCCTTACCAGTGTACACCCTGAAATTAGAGACATATCCAGTCTCACTGTCACACAGCATATACAGTTTGATTCCATAGCGTGCCCTCTTACTAGGAATGTATTGCCGAAATAGCAAGCGGCCCTTGAACAACAGCAAAGACTCATCCACTGCAATTTCTTTCCCAGGATGAAAGATCTCAGAAAATCGATCAACCAAATGATCAATGACAGGCCGAATCTTGAAAAGACGGTCACAATCAGGGTGATCTCGTAGCAAAGCAAGACTATTGTCAACAAAATGCATCATCCGCAGCAGAAGCAAATACCTATCACGAGTCATGACTGCCGGAAATATAGCTGTTGCCATCAAGGGACTAGTAGACCAATATGAAGCCATTGATGGTTTCCTAAGCAAGCCCATCAAAAGAGTTAAACCCAAAAACTTTTTCATCTCCTCCAAATTGGTGGGAGTCCACCGGGTAGCTCTAGCGTGGGGCTTAAGGCTGGCACTGTTCACCCTCAAAAAATTTTCAGCATACAAATTAGTCTGCTCTACAATCTCTGCCAAAAACACATCATCCATAAACAACTTGAAAAAATCAATAGGCAAAAAGTTTTCAGTGTTCACCCTACACCCTGGAACACCAGTAAATTCAGGCAATGCCGGCTGCACCATGCCTGGTGCAACCCAGAGGTCAGAACTTTCGTCGTCAAGTCTTGCAGCCGCAGGCCGCCGCCCAGCTAACTCTTGTCTCACAACACCAACTGGAAGTCTAGCAGCCCCAGGCTGCAGCCCAGATGTCTCTTGCCGCACAATTGGCACATCACTGTCCTCCGCAACCACAGGCACAACCATGTCCTCCAAAACCGTAAACACAGCAATGTCCTCCCCAACCACAGGCACATCATCCACACCAAAAGTAGCTTCATCAGCACTCAAAGTGTCTTCATCATCAGATGAAGCCATGTGTAGAGAAAACTCACTACCTGAATCTTCACCTCCCACCTCTGGCTCAGAATCAGAGTCAGACTCTGGACCATGGTCAGAGGAAGAATCAAAAAGCATACAACAACTTGCTGAGCAGTAATCCGGCGTCTAGCCATTATCCTTACAAATAAAGGAGTCTGCACAAACAACTCAACAACCCCAACACTGCGCAAAGTAAGATAAAAATGTAAGACTTTTTCACCCAAAAATAGATTTAGAAAAAATATACAATTCACTTACAAGACATAACTACACTCACCAGCACCTACTCTGCAAAGACACAGCAAATAGGCAACGATATCCCACTAGAAAGAAGAAAAAAAAGCCTTACATCTACAGAAGGACACATCAAAAACAAATGCAAAACATGTTTTACAATCACAACAAACAGCAACAACACATACTCGTATTACTACACACTTTGCAAAATAAACAATTACATTACAATTGAACAAAAAAAGGTCTCTTACCAAACACATGCAACTACAGAAACAGCAGAACAACAGAACCACCAGTAACAGAACGGCACACTGCAACAATCTAAAGAGAAAAAAAAACAATACACATTAGAAGAAACAAAAACAACACACATTACAACAGGCTATGTCACAGGGTATGTCACAAATAGGGTGTCTGTCCCCAAGGGGGGAAGATTATAAATCATTATAAACGTGGGCCCCCTGGAAGCAACCCTACGGAGGGCAGAGAGGCCAAATAAAGACACGGCAGAACATACTGAAAACAAATGGGCCCAAGGAAGCAACCCTTGGCCAAGGGGTCGCTCCCTATAAAAAAAAATAACCCTGGAGTCTAGTGGGCTTTTCTATTCCCCCCCCCGGGGCAGAAAAGTCTAAACAAATATTAGGGCCACTAGGAAGTGACCCTTCCCCAAGGGGTCGCTTCCTTTTCAAATAAAAAACAAATCCCTGGTGACTAGTGGGCTTTTCTGCTCCCCCTGGGTGCAGATCGGCTGAAAAAAAGGCCGATCTGCCCCAGGGGGGGCAGAAAAGTCTGAAAAATATTTTATCCCCCTAAGGAAGTGACCCTTGCCCAAGGGGTCGCTTCCTTTATAAATAAAAAACAATCCCTGGTGTCTAGTGGGCTTTTCTGCCCCCCCTGGGTGCAGATCGGCCAAACAAAACGACCGATCTGCCCCAGGGGGGGCAGAAAAGTCTAAAACATTATTAGGCCCCCTAAGGAAGCGACCCTTGCCCAAGGGGTCGCTTCCTTTACACAAAAAACAAACACAAGCAATCCCTGGTGTCTAGTGGGCTTTTCTGCCCCCCCCTGGGTGCAGATCGGCCAAACAAAACGGCTGATCTGCCCCAGGGAGGGCAGAAAAGTCTAAAAAATTATCTGGGCCAAAAAGGAAGCGACTCTTGCCCAAGGGGTCGCTTCCTGCACAACGTTATTGCCCCCAAACACATCCCTGGTGTCTAGTGGGGCACTCCTGGTGCACGATCGTGACGCTGTGCGCGATCGTGCACCAGGAATGCCGTGCATTGGGACATCAGGGGAGAGGAAACACAGTTTCCTCCCCCCGATGCCTCAAGGCACCGAAAAACGGCCCCCCGCCCCACCGCAGCAGCAAACACCAACCTTGTTCCCGGACGCGCTGGAAGCAAATGGCTTCCAGCGCGTCCAGCGCTTCCTGATGACGTCGGCGCGTGCTGTGCGCGCTGACGTCACCAGGAAGCGTGGGGGGGTCAGGGGGTGGCAGCGGAAAGTCTTCCGCTGCCACCCCTGCAAAAAAAAAAAAGATCGCCGCACAGGGGGGGTGGGGGGGGCGGGAGCGCCAGCGCTCTCCCCCAGGGCTGTACTGATGCCGGAGCGGTTCCGTCATCAGCACAGCCCAACCGATGCTGATGACGGAACCGCTCCGTCATCAGCATCGAAGGGGTTAAAATGCCACTTTTAGAAAGTAGGTATTTTCTAATCCTAACCATTTGGTGCCTGCGACCTGTATCCTGGGTCACATGACTAGGTGTAGTTTGCAGTTAGCCTTTGTGTATTCCTCCCAGACAGTAACACAAAGGGAGACTAGTTGTTAGCACAATGGGCCTTTTCTGGCTGGATGGGGGCAGAGCTGTCACCTACCAGCATGTTTGCTCTTGTTGTGTAATAATTTGCCAGTTTGTTACAAAACTGTTCAGAAATGGAATTGGTAACTTCTGCGCATTTTGGTTTACGGAACTCTGTGAGCATTTTTTTTAATTCTTAATTGGTACACTTTGCATTTTATAGTACATTTTTTATAAACTGTTTTAATTGTTGGCTTGTATAGTCTGTTTTGTCTGTGTAGGCATATCTTGTCTTGAGGGTTGTTTGTTTTGAGCCTATAGAGTTGAAGCTTAACAATTTGTTTTAAAAAAAATTGTATTCTGCATTTATTGTAAGGTATGTTTTCTTTTATCATGTAGATGTTTTCAGAGGAATTAAGAGATCAAAAGCTTCCTGTAGCTTTTCATAGCATGTTTGCATAGAATTTATTTTGATGAGATGTATGTTGGAAGTAATCCATTCCTCCAAATTCAGCTTGTTCCAAGGCTGGCATGTAGTTGCAGGTAAGAGGATTTGAAAAGGGGTGAGTTGTGGTGTCTTGTGTTGAAAGGCAATGGGTTAGTGGTCTAACCACATGATCGGTGTAATCCTTTGGAATGTGACTAAATCTGACCACATGATCGGAGTAATCCTTTTGAATTTGACTAAGTCTAGGCTAGAAAATATTTTATCTAATGCTTGTCGTGTGATGTGCGTAGGATTTAAAATGAGCTGTTGCATGTTGTGTGTGTCTCGACCTGGGATAATTGTTCTGGGATGAGGCATTTTAGGTTTGTCAAACCATATTTTGAGGTCACCAAGAATGCATAGGTTTGAGTATATTGTAAGAAGGTTAGAGATTGAGTCTAAAAATGTGTCTTTGAATGTTGCATTGCCAGTTGGTCGACTGTAGTGAAGTAGAACATAACATGAACTGGTTAGTGTAGGGTTGCATTTGACATGAGGGCCACACAATCTTGTACAGAAACATTCTCAGCTTTGGTGAGTTTTGTTTTTTCTTCATATATAAGACATGGGTCTGCATGTATGAGTGGTAGTGAGTCTGTTTGAAACTGAGGAGTTATACTGTGAAGTTGTTTCTAAAAGGGTAGCTTGTGGTGTGATAGAACTGTGGATGCAAGGGTATAAAGATTGGTGTGGAAATGCTTTCTTTTGCATATGTTGAAAGTGAAACTCGTATGGGTTGCAGTTGAAGGTGGGACATTAGGGTCATTTTTCTATGGCTATCAAGCATTGGATGTTACAGCAACAAATGATGGACGGAATGCTGACAATGCAAACATTCTCCCCCAGTCAAAAGATCTGGGTTAAATCCATCATTCTTTTGCCCACTACGCCACCCCAGTTTGAACCCAGACATATGCAAATCAGTCTTGACCCTGTGCCCCATGGGAACAGTGGAGACCGAACTGCCAGGCCAGGTCCTCCCTGGACCGGAAACAAGCATCCTGGGTCCGGTTTCAGGGTATGTCACCCTTCTTCAGCTAGGCTAGCTTGAATCCAGTGTCACAGTGAGCAAGGGACCCACGGTTGGGCATACCCATCCCACTTAGGGCGAAAAGTGTTACAGCAAACAAATGATGGACGGAATACTGAAAATGCAAATGTTCTCCCCCAGTCAAATATCTGGGTTAAATCCATAGTTCTTTTGCCCTCTATGCCATCCCAGTTTGAACCCAGCCATATGCAAATCAGTCTTGATCCTGTGCCGCCAGGGGACAGTCCAGACCGAACTGCCAGGCCAGGTCCTTCCTGAACCGGAAACAAGCATCCTGGGACCGGTTTCAGGGTATGTAACCCTTCTTCAGCCAGGCTAGCTTGAATCCAGTGTCACAGTGAGCAAGGGACCCACATCTGGGCATACCCATCCAACTTAGGGCGAAAATTGTTACAGCAAACAAATGATGGACAGAATGCTGACAATGCAAACATTCTCCCCCAGTCAAAAGATCTGGGTTAAATCCATCGTTCTTTTGCCCACTATGCCACCCCAGTTTGAACCCAGCCATATAGATGTGTGAGTGAGTGTATTTTGTGGATTGAGCTATTGGTGTATTTGTTATCTGAAAGTGTGGGGTAGAGATGGGCTTAAATGTGTATTACTTAGGTTGGTATTCAGAGCAGAGTGGACGTGTGTAGGTCTGTTGGGATGGTTGGATGTTTTTGAATGTGTGAGATTTTGTTTCGATACATTTTGCATCTGTGTTTGGTATTATTTGTGTGGGCTAGTATTACGGGTATGGCGGTAGGGACTTGAGGTGTAGGATTTGAGTGTGAAAGACTGATTAATCATGTAAGTTGAAGGAAAAGGGGGTTGAACTGGGTGTGGGAGTAGAGTGTGTACTGTAAGAGTGGGTAAATAGTAATTCAAGAGATGGTTGTATTCTGACTAGGGGGTTAGAGTTTGCCCTCTTGATGGAGGAGGGTGTTGAAAGAGTATTCTCATTGGTCTTGTGTGAGAATAAGAGGATGTTTGTGTGGTAAAGCGGTATGATAGATGGTTGAAGAAAGGGTTCAGAGGGGTGGAAAAGCCAATGCTATGAGCATGCAGAGGGTAGTGGAACCTGCTAAATATAAGCTGGAAAACATGATTTCAGTGAAACAGAAAATATGCTAAGATAACAATATACATTTAAAACAATTTGTAAATTAATACAGTGCTTTCCCTACCTCGGTCAATTTGGTGGTAGCCTTATAAAAGAGTGCTAGAAAATTCCTAAATCTTCCACTTAGAGGGCAATACAAGTTTCAATTGAAAACATATAAAACAGTGAAATACTTTAGCAGGTCTGATGACACTACAGTTGACATCATGCCTCACAGTACTGGTGACATCACTCAAGTCACACATATTTGCAAATTTTTGTCTGTTGTCAGCGATATAGATTAGACAGATGTCAGCACAGTATTTTTTTCCTACGTGATCTGTCTGAGGACGACATCTTGCAGCTGATGGTTATAGTGCAGCTTTACTACTAGAGTGACTGTCTGTAAGCATATCTATTACCTGGACTGGAAACTATAGAAGTCTGTCTTCTTTATATAATCTCTTTAAAGAGATACTAAAAATGTATTTTATCTTTGCAGGTAATTTCTGTAAGTATATACATCACTTCTGAATGTAACTGCGTCAGTTTTTCTTCACTACATAATCTGTGTGAAATGTAGTATTTTAGTTGCAAGTCATCTCTATGAAGACATCCATTACCTGTCAGTAGATATGTAGTGTTGAAAATGTGCCCTTTCTCCAGGGTCACCCCAGTTTTTTGCCTTCTCTTACTGAGCCCGGTTTTGTTTGGTCACAGAACTCTGTGTACTTTACCCCTGCAAATCAGTAGTAAAGTCAGTGCTTAATTTGTAAAAGAATGAGTGCTGGTGCCCAAAGTTCTGCTCATAAGCCTGCGACTGATACCATTAAATGTCAATGGTCTGAATACCAAGGCTGCTTTGTCTTTAATCCACCCAAGATTCAATAATCCACGGCTGGACTCCCCTTGCCCCTCTATCTGACTCTCGTAGACTTTTGTGTTTTTCACATGCTTGCCCGTAGGAAATGCCGGAAAATGATAAATAAGTGTTGGTCCCCAAAACTGAGAGCTGGTGGCCTCCACTAGCAATCACTGGCTTAAATTAAACACTGGGTAAAGTCCTTTTGCTCTTCTTTCCAAGCACTGTAATATTGGTCTTTAGTCTATTTTGATTTACTCATATGTCCCCTCTATATGGTACCATATGAGCTCAAGGCCTGTAAATTAAATTCCATAATGGTCTACATCGCTCATTCTACTACCAAGTAAAGTAACTCTGTAAACAAGGTCTCAGGCCAGCCATTGTAGTCTAAGTGTGCAGAACACCGGCTGCCATTGAAAAAAAGGGTGGTTGAGGAACACCATGCACCCTGTGGTGGGCACCCTATGGTGCCTGCCACATTGTGCATAGTTGGGAAGAGGGGTCCCTTGAGGACCCCCACAGGCTTCAATCGGATGTTTCCGGGTGAAGGGGGCTGCAACGGGCCCCCAAAGACAGATTCCATCAGCATTTTCATGTCGGGCAGATCTAATTGGAAAGGCTGTCGAAATCAGTCATCGTACTCGCTCATTTGGAAACAGTGTCCAAAGAGCTGAACGATTCAGCTCCGAAAGACGGATGTCTTTCGGAACCGTTTCGGACTGCCCGAACAGTTTCTGGGCATCCGGAAATGAGTACAATTCATTCTGAAACAGGGGTTCCGAATCATATTCTGCAATACCGAATCCCATCCAGAGCCTTTCCAAACGACATCGTAATTGGCCCCTAAATGTTGTTGCAGATCATTTACTTTGGTTTTGCCCATCTTTTGCACTTTTGAGCGGTGTCTGTGTCGCTGATCTCCAGCTGTATTTTTCAGCAGTGTTTTTGGCTTCCTTCCTATTCCCGCCTGCCCCCCCTTCACCTTAGAACCCCACCCTCTTATCAGGACCTAGTTATTGGAAGCTGAAGAATGACCCAATTGAGCAGTTCATTGCACCAGCTTCACCTGCTGCCCCTCTTTGAGTTGCCCTCCGCCTGCCTTGCAGCCCATTTTATCTGTTCCACTGTTTTGTCTGATTGTTTTTCTTTTCATTGTGGTATTGCCTGATTGTCTTTTCTTCATTGCTGTTCAGCCTGATTGTTGACCTGACTGCCTGTTTTATATCTTTTTCTTACTTGCGTTGTTGTTTTGTCGTGCCTGAGTATTAATGCAGCTGATTTCCTTTGTTTTTGCGCAGACGTTTGCCCTGTTGAGCCGTCCTCACCTCCCCACTCTCCTGCTGCATTTTCCCGCTGTCTTTTATTACATCCCACTTACCGCCTGACCAGCCTTTTACCGTAGCTCCCCATCCTCCTCCCAGGTCCTACTTAATGGAGACCGCAGCGTGACCCAATGGAGCAGGTGCTCACTCCAGCTTCCCCTGCTGCTGCTCAGCTTGTTTTTGACTTCCTTAAAGTCCATTTTCTCTGCGTCACTGTTCTGCCTGACTGCCTGTTTTTCTCATCATTGCTGTATTGCCTCATTGTATTTCCTTCGTTGCTGTTTTGCCTGATTGTTGGCCTGATTGCTTGGCTTTTATCTTTTTCTTGCTTGCATTGATGTATTCTACGTGAGTGCTGTTGCAGCTGATTTCCTCTGTTTTAGCCCAGTTTTCTGCTATGTAGAGCATTCCTCACCTCATTGTTCTCTCATCGTATTTTACTGCCAGTTTTTTATCTTCCTCCTGCTTCCCGCCTGCCCCGTCCTCTGCCTTAGTGCCCCAACCTCCTCCCAGGTGCCCCACAGCTGCAAGATATCATACCTTGATCACATCAACAAACACAAGGTGAGAATGCCAACCATCCCCTGCAACACCAACACAGGCTACTCTCCCAGATCATAGAACACATCAACTTCCATTTTCAAACAGATGGCAAAACCACCATCAGAGGAAACTTTGTCTACTGATCCCCAAGACCTCACCCCAGTGTCTGCGACACCATTCCTGAATTCATCGCACTGCTCATCATTAACTCCAAACACTACATCTTCCTTGGTAACCTCAATTTTCACCATGACAACCTCAATAATACCAATACTGACAACCTCCTTGAGGTCATGAACAACATTGGCCTCAACCAACTCGTCTCCAACACCACACACAATGCAGTACACACACTCAACCCCATCTTCACAGCCAATGACAGAATCAAGTACAACAATGTTATGTTAAACAAGATTATATAGCGCATGGCTACCCCAGCAACAGGGAGTCCCAGCGCTTGCAAAAGAGGCCAGACGACAGAGCACAGCGGACATAAAGTAACAGTATGGCAGGTGCCCGGAGTGCGGGATACCCTAGATGGAGGTAAACAGCCAGGTTTTAATTTGTTTCCGGAAGAGCTGATGGTCCTTAGTGGCGCGTACCTTTGGGGGGATGGAATTCCAGAGCATCGGGGCCATGTACTTAAATGATCGTCCCCCTGCTCTACTCCTACAAACCCTGATGGTGCGGGCAATGTGGAGATCTGCGGAGCGAAGAGCACGGGTGGGAGTGTAAACAGTACAAAGTCCCTGCAGTATTTGAGGGCCCTGGCCATGTAGAATTTTATGGATTAGACAGAGGGTTTTGAATTGAATTCTTTGTTTTATGGGCAACCAATGTAGACGTCGTAGAATGTGTGAGGTGTGGCAATGTTTCGGCAGAGCAAAGAGAGTGCGGGCAGCTGCATTTTGAGCCCTTTGAAGTCTTTTTGTAACCGTCAGGTTTGAGCCAAGCATAAGGGCATTACAGTAGTCCAGATGAGATAGAACCAGAGACTAGACTACTGTCTGGCGGGTAGGTGGTTACGAAGAAGCCCAAAATGGAGCAAAGGCAGCCATAGCAAGTGCCCGCCACTTTTTTTGCATGGGATTCAAAGAAGAGTGAGTTGTCCATGAGGACCCCCACATTTTTGACTTCCATATTTGGAGTAGGAGATGGGCTCAACATGGGGGGCCACCAATGATCATCCCACTTCTGAGGGTTACGGCCGATCAAGAGCACCTCAGTTTTAGAGGAGTTAAGTTGGAGACAGTTCTCTGTCATCCAGCTTGAGATGGCTAGAACATCTTCTTGAAATGTAGCTCGTTCCACCTCAGTGTTATTGGAGAAAGTGAAAATAAGCTGTGTGTTGTCCATGTACGAAATTAATTTAATCTTTCGTTCCCTGGCCATCAAGCCCAGGGGGCGGACGTACACATTAAACAGCCTGGGGCTGAGAGCAGACCCCTGAGGGACACCGCAGCTAAGAGGGAACCTACTGGATGAGTACGGTGGGGCATGGACCTGGAAGGAGCGGTCGGATGGAAATGACACGAACCAGTCCATAGCTCTGCCACAGACCCCGACCTCCCCAAGTCGCTTAAGCAAGATCTTATGGGAGACCGTGTTGAAGGCCGCGCTCAGATCCAGCAGGATCAAAACAGAGGTGTTGCCCAGATCTTGTGAGGCCCTTAGTTGTTCCGTGACTGCCAAGAGGGCAGACTCCGTGCTGTGTTTAGCCCGGAAGCCATTTTGAGATTCATCCAGAATCCCATTGGTTTCCAAATATCTGGTCAGGGTGGAGTTCACATGCGCTTCCGTCACCTTGGCCAGGTACGGCAGAAGGGAAATGGGTCTGAAATTGTCTGGCCGAGAGGGATCCAAGGTCGTTTTTTTCAACTAGGGGACGACCTTGGCGTGTTTCCAGGAGCTGGGGACTGAATCTAGCTGGAGTGATCTGTTAATCAGCTACCGCCCCTCAAGCAGGATGGAATGCTGGAATAGCCTGAACGTGGATGCGCCTGATGTGCTAGGCGCTAGCGGCGGTAACTGTGTGTGTTTTTAAATAATTAGAACTGCTTCTGTGTTCATCAAAGTGCTCCTACCTACGCTCATCCTGGTCTGCGCCTCGTTCCATCACGGCTGGTGCCGATTGTGTGGAGGGCGTCTCTAGACCTGTGCCCGGCCCCCCGAGGGTGTAACACTTCCGCCAGAGGCGGGACCGGCGCCTACTTAACCAGCCTCATTCACTCCCGCACAGCAGACGCGCGCAGCGGGCGCGTCGGCAGAACGGCAAAGGCGAGCCCGTCTGCGCCCGTCTGCACCTATCCGCCGCCAGATGCCAGGACCCCTGGTTGGTGGACACCGCAGATGGCCCCGTACACTCGTGAGGAGCTGTTCGCTCTCAGTAGTAGTGCGGCGCATCTCTGGCACCCTGATACCCAATGTTTGCGGTGCGACCATTGCGGGTTCTGGGCCACGGAGGCCCCTCAGACTCGATTAGTAACAGCACCAGTGCCAGGAAAACTTGTGCATCTAAACGCACTAAGTCTGAATTGCAGGTCCCTAGTTAAACACCATGAAGATGTTCTTGAGCTCCTTATGGACCGGTCCCCCGACCTACTTTTTCTAACTGAAACTTGGTTAGTCAGCGACTCCTCGGCCATCCTAGCCTTGGCCCTTCCTACAGGCTATTCAATACGTATGCAGAATAGGCCGAAGGGGAGGGGAGGGGGATTGGCTGTGATTTTTAAATCTATCTACTCGTGCATCCTTTCCCCCACAATTGTGGCTGACTGTGAATGTGCCTTGTTTAAGATCGGGATTTCAGACACTTTTACCCTCTCGGAGCTCTTGATATACCGCCCCCCTGGGCCAGCGAGTACCTTTCAAGAATATCTGGCCTTGGCCATCTCGGCCTTAGCCCTACAGTCAGCAAATTTCAGCATATTGGGTGACCTAAATCTTCACCTTCACCTAGAGTGCTTTGACTCCCCGGCCATATCGAACTTTCTGGGCGATCTGGAGGCTTGCCAGCTAACTCAGCTACTTAAAGGGCCTTCTCACTTGGCAGGCCATTTGGTAGACCCTGTGTTTTCTAACATTCAGGGAATTTTAGTCCATGCCCCCACCTGCGTTGTAACAACGTACATCCGCTGCCGACCCATCTCTCTGCTGCCAAAGTCCTTGAGAAGGCCAACAACTCACAAAAAACCTGGAGATCAACAATTTTCTGGACGCCTCCCAATCTGGATTTCGCACCAACCCCAACACCGAACCCCCACTAATAGCAGTTATATATGACATCAGATCCAAGGAAATTTTGCAGCCCTGATCTTCCTTGACATATAAGCAGCATTCAACACAGCATCACACCAAGTCCTCATTAAAAGGCTTCACCCCATTGGCATCCAAGGAGACGCCCTCAAAAGGAGTGCATCCCTCCTGAATGGAAGAACTAAGAGATTGCGCTTATCTCCTTTCACCCTGGCACACAAGATCACCATCTGTGGCGGCCCTCAATGTTTGTCCCTCAGCCCTACTCTGTTCAACACCTGGACTAAACATCATATCCTATGCCGACAACATTCTCTCGCTTTTAGAGGACCCCTCTGCCATGCTGACCACTTTTCTGCAATTGCAAGACGAGCATTACTGACTGGATGAAAGAGGACTGACTCAAATTCAACACTGCCAAGACAGAAGTGCTGATTTTGAGGAACAATACCCCTCTGTGGAGAGACGCCTGGTGGCCGCCAGAACTAAGACCCTGCCTCACTCTGACCACAACTGCAACCTGGGCTTCATACTGGAGAGTAAGCTCACCATAAAAAGATAGATAACATGCTTCCTCAAACTTCGCATGCTTCGTTTTATTTTCAAGTGGCTATCCATCAGCACCAGAAGGACTGTCACCCAAGAACTCGTCACCACCCTATTGAACAATGGCATGCACGGTATGCATGAATCACCTTGGACCTCCGTAAGAAGCTGTAGAGCTTACAGAATTAGGCTGGCAGACTCATCCTAGATCTTCTCAAGTAGACCCAGATCATCCCCCACCTCAGGAAGCTTCACTGACTACCCATTCAGAAAAGATGTCAGGTCAAGATGTTGACCCACACCTTCAAAGCCCTACACAAGCAAGGACCAGCATACATCAATCAACGCCTGAACTTCCACCAACTATCAAGACACCTGCACTCCGCCTCCCTCTTCCTTGCTCACACCCCCTGCAACTCAGCCTTTCACTCCACCTCCAGACCATTTCCTCTCAGCTGGAATTCAGGAAAGGACTCAAGACCAGGCTGTAAGTGCCCACTCCTTAAAACATGACAACATTAGCTTATCCCCAATCAGCATATTTTATTTACTTTTAAGCCCCTAGTAAAGTGGCACTAAATGTGCCATAGGCATGTAAAATAAATGCTACTAATGGTCCTGCAGCACTGATTGTAAAACCCACATAAGCAGCCCTTTAAGCATTTCTCAGGTCTTCCATTGCAGCCTTTGTGTGCATTTTTTAAACTGCCACTTGGATCTGTCAAATTAAACCTTTTGCCAGGTCCAATTCTTCCTTTTTAATACATGTAAGTCACCCATATGATAGGTCCTACACAGCCCTTAGAGCAGTGTGCAATGTAATTAAAAAGTAGGACATGTCATTTTTAGATTCATATATGTCCTGCTAGGGAAAAACGTTTACATTTGTTTTTCACTACTGCAAGGCCTACCTCTTCCATGGACAAACATTGGAGCTATTTTATGACATTTAATACGCTGCCATTTCCAAATGAGAACAGGTGACCAATTCATGTTTGGTGTATTTGGAATTGTAATTTAAAATCCTAAATGATGGTGAAATTTGATTTTAAATTCCAATTTTGAAAATGCCACTTAAAACATGGCATTTTCCTGTCTCAGCCATTTAGTGTCTGCAGCCTGTACCTGTATCACATGACTGGGTGGGTGCAGAGACAGAATATCGATGTTGAAATATGTAATTGCATGAATAATGAGTCAAGAATAGCAATGGTGGAAAATATCGAGGTACGTTTTTTCGTTCTTTAACCCCTTGGACGCTCATGACGAGGGAGTTTCCATTGATTTCAATGGAAATTCAATGAAGAGCCTCCAAGTGCCTTAGCATCCAAGTGGTTAAATATCGATTTTTGTGTAATTTAGAAATATTGAATTTGTAAATATCGATCAGAAATATATTGTAAATAACATCGCCTGTATGTATATATATTTTGAATGTTTGTTTTTTATTAATTTGGTATACTTATTTTATATTTTTAAATCTTTTTTGTGTGAAAATGTTTATTTTTAGGAGCAGGAGGTTGGGTTTAAAGGGGATAAAGGTGGGGAGAGATTTGAAAATATTTATTTCATATTTTTGATATTTTTTAAATTTTTAGTAAAGATTTAGGTGTGGGATGTTGTGTTTATAGGGGATAAGGTTGAGGAGTAATTTAAGACTGTTGGTTAAAAATAAATGTTAATTGAAAAATGATTGAAATATATAAATAATTTAAAACAAATTATACATTTGTCATTTTAAAAAATGTTGAATGTTTTTTTGAGGGTTAATATCTTGGTGTAAATTGTGTAAACTAGTTTATATTTATTTGCATTAAAAAAATGTTTTATTGTCTATAATTAAAAAAAATGTGAATATGATTTTATTGTTTTTGTTTTACATTTTTTTTGCTTCAATACAATTGTGAAAATTTTTAAATGTATATTTTTTAATTGTTATTTAGAATTTAATATTTATATTTGTACATTGTTTGGAGCAAGGGTGTCTCAATTTTTTATTAATATATTATTTAAAAAATGTACATGTTTAATTGTTATTTAGAATTTAATATTTATATTTTATAAAAAATTTGAGAAGGGGTATCTCTATTTTTATTAATATATTATTTCATAACTGTATTTATTGATTTTTTATTTTTTTATTTTATTTTGTATCCACTTTCAGATTTTTTATTTTTTTTAATTTACACTTTTCAAAATAATTTTTTACGGTTTTGAAATACTGTTGAGGTCATTAGCATGGCGGGTGGATCGCCACAACCGGCTCAATGGTGGCGATCCGCCCGCCATCCCAACTAGATTGGCGGGGGGGTATTGCGGCAGACGCAAAGTACGTCCAGTCGGCAATCGTTACTATTGCCGGCTGGATGGAGCTGGGGCATAGTATGGTGGCGGTGCCTAGAAGGCACCACCATCAATATTATGATTGCGGGTTTCACAAGCCTTTCCATGGCGGATTCGCTGCCATGGAAAGGCTGGCAGGAAATTGCTTTGGGGGCCTGTTGCGGGCCCCCAGGGGGCAGTGGGGGTGTGGGGGGCTACATTTGGGGGTACCATTGCCATGCACAAGGTGGCAGGCACCACGTGGTGCCTGGCACATTGTGCATGGCAATGCACAACATGCCTCTTTGGCATTGCGGCGGGTGCTGCTGTAATGTCAAAGATGCGGAATGCGACCGCCAGGGTGGCGGCCGCATCCTAATTGGCGGTACGGGACCGCCGCACCACTGGCGGCTGGTCCCATCCTAATGGGCCCCTAAATCTTTTTACATTTTTGTCATTGTTATGAGGTTCCGTGACGATTTTAACCCGTGTTTTCATCATTGTCGTAAACACATGATTTTGGTATCAGTGAACCGCAAATGATCCATTTAGTATATCCTGGTGTTTTCGCTATGCTACGAGCAAGAGCACTCCTGTTATGCAACACATTTCTGATCTACCCGTGGCATCCATCTTAGAACACGGAAGCCATTTTGTATTCCTTGCCCTCACATAGTCAATGGACACGCAATGACCTCTTTTCATTTAAGGACACGTAGGCTTTAACCGGCGATTCACCTTGCTAGTGACACGTGCACCTTAGGCCAGCAATGCTGTGGCAGCATGACTCGGCAAGAACTGCCTCCCCAGCCTGAGGCCAGTCCTGCTATACTGGTTCTCGTGTCCGTTAGCCTGATCATGATTAGGCGGCCGAAGCTGGTAACCATGCCCATTTACGACCCACAAACATCTCTTATCCTGTCTTTCTATCTTCTGCACCTGGCTCTGCTCCTTTCCTTCTGGGCCTTTATTAGGGGGAGGTAACGAAATTTACGATGAGGCGGTCCGGGTCTTGAATGAGAAATTGACATGGGATTATGATGGAATAGTGGGAACCCCTCATTCGTAATGTTTTGACATCAGATACTGTTGACGATTCCTGTACGACGCCAAATATTTATTGTTTAAGACACGAATGTTTAGAACTGTGGTAACATGTAAAGAATTTGCCCCAAGCAGAATATTTAGTATTTAAGGAGTAACCCTCTTTGTACAAATTGAACAGGCTCCTAGACACTGCCCGTGTGCAGTTTCTGTGACTTCTGTGTCCCTGCAGTAATAAACCTTTGGTCTTTGACGCCACCATCGAGAAGCCCGTGTTTCTGTTTGTTTGTGCACCGAGACAGGTAGAACTCCGGGGTCTTCGGGTGTTATCCCTGACACCTCTGGACAGAACCAAAAAGTCCAGAACTCCAATTGGCGCCCAACGTGGGGCGACGTCATTCGGTACCGGTCCAAAAGCCTGAAGAGTTCGAGGAGCTTCGTGTGAAGATTTCAGAGGGAGGCGCCCCACTTCATCGATCCCGGCATATCGCAAAAGTGGCCCGACGTTCTCTTCCACGAGGGTTCCCGTTCAGACGGCTGCAGTGGTCCGTTGCCTTGACCGTCGCCCTGTCTTGGACCCGAGGTGCAGTCCTCAGTACGGCGAGACGTGACGGGTTTCTCCTTGGTGACGTCTTCAGTGCCTCAGTTAAGTATTTTGTGAGGGTTGCTCCTGTTGGGATAATCCTTTTAGTTCTCAGTTCAGTTCAGTTCTGTAAGATTATCACTGGTTATTCTGGTTACGATAATCATTCTGTTCAGTTCAGGTATCGATACATTTGTCAGTTCTGGTAGGCCTAAGTTCTTGGTTCGAGTGCGCATCTTTTCTGTTTGTGTCTTGTTTGTTTTGTGTTCCGGATTATAAAATGGTAAGTCGGAAAAATTGTATGTTGTCTTGTTTTAGTTGCAACAGTGATTCCCAGTTGGAGGACTCGTGTTTGGTTCCTCCGATTGGAACTCCCCTTTATGATCTATATTGCAAGTTTGGTGTGGGCCCTATCTCTTATAACGAGGTATGGATCCACTATACAGAGAAAGATGGTGTCCTTAGTTGGCCACTACATGGTAGTTTTGAACCTGAAGTTCTCGATAATCTAGAAAGAAGGTTGTTTAAGAAGAAAGCCCGGCCGGCAATGTTTGATTCTTTCCGTTATTGGCGAAAAGAATCTAAACAGAGAGAAATTAAAAAGTTGAAGAAAGAACAGAAAGAGCAAGAGTTGACTTTAGAACAGTCTGCTAAGCAGCTGCAACTCAACGAGTCTGAGAAGGCAATGGAGGTGGCCAATAGAGAACGTAATTTAGCGATAGACAAGTGCTATCCTGCTTTGCCATCAAGTACGGCTAAGATAGTAGAGGACCCTGAAAAGGATCCCCTGTTGTCTTACTTGTTACGATCACCCCCACCGTATGCACAGGGTGCTACGGCTCCACCTATACCGAATGTTCAATTACCGGTTGCTGGACAACCTGGTGTCCCTGTTCCTGCTCCCCTGAATCAAGTTCCTGTACCTCCTGTGGTCAATGTTAATGTTCCTTTGACAACCCCTCTTCTAGGGTTGCCGGCTTCTTTACCTGTGCCTGTGTCGCTCACACCTGCTAGTTCACAAGCTATTTTGCCTGCTACTCCTACTGTTCCTGATCTATCTGTTCCAACTGCTACTCTATTTACTGCTTCTGCTAATATTATGACTCCACTTTCTGTTCGTCGGAGAATCACTGATTCTGTCTCTAATATTCTATCTCCCTTCTATAAAACTCTGATTAAGACTCCTACCTCTGACTCTGTGCAGAGACGTAGTCAGCTTCCCAGTACTGAAGAAAGAGGAATAATAGATTCCACTGCTCTTAGATGGGTTTCAAAAGTTGGAAGATATAATGTACAAGATGTATTAGATACATTTATGCAATGGAATGAACCGACACAACGATATGTGTTCGATGAAATGTGTTTCCTTCTACGTGAGGAATTGGAAGAGGATGACCCTGAATCAAATCTAGGAGAATTAATTAATGTTCAGAAAGAGTTTGCTGCAGGTATGATAGTTGGTCAAAATATAAAAGAAGCGATGGAACTAATTTTAAGTTATAGGAATGACCCATCCCTTCGTTCACCAAGAGAGTTAGAGAAACGTAGTACGAAACAAAATCGTCAATATCCAATGAGAGAGGTTCCACCAATTTGGCGTGAAGCTGTGCAAGCTAATGCACCGCTTGGTATTGCAGCCGCTCCGGCACAATTCCAGAGAGTATGGATACATATTCCATGGAAGCGAGCTGAAGTATTAGCAGTGAAACAGGCCTTGCCAGATCCACGTAAAAATCCTGCAGGGTACTACAAAGAGTTGGCTCAAACAGTTGACGCTTGTGTATTGAATCTTGCTGACATAGATCTGCTATTTGGTAATGTAGTACCACAACCAATTTGGGCTAAAATTCGTAAAGAGAATCATCCAGTTGCCCTAGGTGGTGATTGGGCAGCTATAATTGCAGCGGATGGTCAACAAATAGGTGGTTCTAAACCTGAACCCTTAATTGCTAATTTACCTGGTAGAATAATCGATTTAATGAAAACCCTAATGCCAGCATTGCGCGTTAACTGGGACAAATTGTCCGCGTGCAAACAAAAGAAAGACGAAAGCGTCTCCGACTTTTTCACAAGATTCGAGGAGACTTTCGTGGATCATAGTGGTCAGGATATGAGCACAGAAGGAGGCCAGAGATTATTTGTTGATAAATTTGTGCACAATCTGTTGCCAGAACTTAGTGGTAAATTAAAGAATTCTGAAAGTGCGTGGGCTGTCTCTACGACTGCGCAAATACTTGCGACTGCCCAGTACTATGAAAATAGGGATAAAGAGGAGAAAGAAAAAACAGATAAAAAGACGAAAGATCTAAAAACTAAAGTACTTTTACAGCAAGCATATCCGCCTCGCACGAATCAGACTAACATGCAGCAAGGGTCATATCAAAGAACGGATTATAATTTTCAAAGGCCACAATACCAATGGAATCAATGTGCTTATTGCAAAATGGAAGGTCATTACAAAAGTGAGTGTCCAGTTCGAACGCAAAATAATAATGCGGCAGCCCAGAGAGGTCGTGGCAGTTCTATGCAAAACTCTAGAGGTCGAGGACGAGGTGCTATGCCTCCGCAGACGAGTGATCGCCCTTCTAATTATTTCGACCAGCGAAATGGACAATCTGCCCAACAGAATAGGTCTCCACAGTATCATGTTGAAGACTATTATGAAGCTAGTGAGGAAGTTCAGCAAAGTGAGTACTAGGACAGCCATGGACAAAGAGAGGGAGTAGTATCAGTTCCAGTAGACCAGAGTGGGCCTTATGTCGCAGTAGCAACATCAGGTATAGTCGAACCGTTTCTGTTGGATACTGGTGCAGCAAAAAGTTCTATCATACATGCGAAACTCCCCGGCGCACCTTTGTCTGGCTCAACAAACGTTTCAGTAGGTTTTTCGGGCGCCCCTGTTCATAACCCTGTTTCTGGTCCTTTGTCTATTTCTGTTGGACCCTGTCAATTGAAAGCACCCCTGATTTTGACGACAGGTTGTAACGAAAATCTGCTTGGTTTAGACTTGTTAAAACGCCTGTACGCGACATTGTACTGTTCTCCAGCAGGAGTACAGCTTACGTTGGGTAAAAGAATAATCTCTCCGATGTACTTGTCGATGGATGCGCTCCCACCAGAGCTGCGTTCACTCCCTGATACTCTTTGGGCGACTGGTCCTAATGATGTAGGTCTATTGGAAATTCCACCCTATATAGTAACTTTGAAAGCAAATGTCAAACTTCCACGAATTCCACAATACAGAATCTCTAGTGAAGGTGAGCGTGCGCTCCTACTGATAGTACAAGATCTGATCAAGAAGGACGTTATAGAAGAAACTAGAGGTAATGTCTGTAATAGTCCTGTACTGCCTATTCTGAAACGAACTGACCCAACAAAACCTCCAGTATATAGGTTTGTAATTGATCTTAGAGAGGTTAATAAAATTGTGATTCCACAGTTTCCTGTGGTTCCAGACATTACTGCATTGTTAACGTTGATTCCTGCTACAGCAGCATGGTTTTCGGTTGTCGACTTGAAAAATGCCTTTTTCAGCATTCCGATAGCCAAGGAAAGCAGAGATATCTTCGGTTTCTCTCTAGGAGGACGAAGCTTCAGGTTTAAACGCGCTCCACAAGGCTATTGTGAAAGCCCATCCATTTACAGTCAAACATTAAAAAGCCAGTTAGATTCCTTCGTACTTCCTCCTGGTTCTGCTTTGATACAATATGTCGATGATCTTCTAGTGGCTGCTGATGACAAGGAAACTTGCAAAACAGCTACGATTTCTTTATTGCATCACCTGTCAGATTTGAATCACAAGGTGTCACCTTCAAAAATGCAATACTGCTGCCAAGAAGTGACCTACCTAGGTCATCTCTTGTCAAAGGAGGGAAGGAAGTTGACCCCAGAGAGAATAAAAGCAATTACACAGATGAATGTTCCTAGCACGCAGAGAGAAGTACGTGCCTTTTTAGGTATTACCTCATATTGTAGGCAATGGATCCCGAATTTTTCTCTTTTGGCAAAACCGTTGGTAGCTTTGACTGGGAAAAATGTTCCGAGTCCGGTACCATGGTCTGCAGAATGTCAGCAGAGTTTTTCTGAATTGCGAAATGCACTGTGTTCAGCTCCTGTATTGGGTACACCCGATTACAGTAAACCATTCACGCTCTATGTCCATGAGAGAGAAGGTTGCGCGTTGAGTGTTTTGACACAGAAATTTGGTGATAAACAACGCCCTTGTGCGTATTTTTCATCAACGTTAGATCCGGTAGCTAGAGCGTTGCCTAGTTGCTTGAGAGCTACAGCCGCAGCTGCAGCTTCCATTCGACAATCTGCTGGTTTAGTAATGAACAACATGCTAGTGGTTATGGTTCCTCATGCTGTGGATACACTCATGAACCGAACCAAGACGCAGCACCTTACCAGTGCTAGATTATCAGGTTATGAACTGACACTGTTAGCGAGTCATATTCAGATCAAAAGATGCAATGTATTGAATCCAGCAACATTGTTGCCGACTAGCCAAGAGTCGAGTGATTCCGAACCACACGACTGTTGTTTCAAAACTGAGGAAGAAACAAAAGGACAAATTGATTTAAAAGACACTCCGTTATCAGATCCAGATGGCACGTTGTATGTTGATGGGTCTTGCTTTAAATTGGAGAATGGTGACGTGACTGCTGCCTATGCAGTAACGACTTTGAGTACGATTGTGGAGACTGCAAGAGTGAGTCAGAATTCTGCCCAGGCTGCAGAATTGATCGCGCTAACAAGAGCGTGCGTTTTAGCTAAGGGAAAGAGAGTGAATGTGTTCACAGATAGTCAGTACGCGTTCGGCGTGGCCCATAGTTTTGGCCGTTTGTGGAAAGAGAGAGGTTTCATTACGTCCCATGGGACTAAGATTCAACATGGTCAGCTAGTTAATGACTTGTTGGAATCTCTAACCTTGCCGACTGAAGTTGCGATTGTGAAATGCAGTGCTCATAAAGCAATCACGGATGATGTTGGTCGTGGGAATGCTTTTGCCGATGAGACTGCAAAACAGACAGCTAGAAACATGATGAGTAGAATGTATGTTTCAACGTCTGCAAGATGGATTTCTGAGTCTGGAATGTGTGAAGACACAGTGGAAAGCGTGAAAGAAATTCAGAAAGAGGCGACTGAGGAGGAAAAGCGTGCATGGAAAGAGAGCACGGGTAAATTGGACTCGAGTGGGTGTTGGATTGACTTGTCGGAACAACAGCGTTGGATGTTGCCTGATGCGTATGTGCTTGCAGTAGTAACGATGGCACATGGAACAGCGCACATCAGTTCAAAAGGGATTTGTAAGATGTTGGCTCCGGTCTGGAAGAATGATGGGATTAGTAAGTGTGCAGAGAGAGTGGTGAGAAATTGTATGGTATGCTTGATGCATAATCCTGGCAAGGGAATCCCCACACCTGCAGGTCATTTCGCTCCTCCTTCCTGCCCCTTTGAAGTGATCCAGTTAGACTTCATTCACATGGATCGTTGTAATAACCTAAAGTACGTCCTAGTGGTAGTTTGTGCTTTCTCCAGATGGATCGAAGCATACCCGCTAAAAGACAATACTGCCTTATCCACTGCCAAAATTCTTCTTAAAGAATACTTCCCCAGATACGGAATGCCACGGATTGTATGGTCAGATAACGGAAGTGAGTTCGTAGGGAAAGTTATGCAGAGTGTGTGTGCCGGCCTAGGGATTAGACAGAAGTTTCATAGTGCGAATCATCCCCAGTCCGCGGGTTTAGTCGAGGGTTACAATGGCACCCTTAAACTGAAACTTGCTAAGATACAAGCATCCACGGGTTTGTCCTGGCCAGACGCATTGCCTTTGGCTTTGCTATCAACAAGAGCAACTGTACATTCTAGAATAGGGCTTAGTCCATATGAAATAGTTTTTGGCCGTCCTGCAAATGTTTGGGGGGTACCTAGACCAAAAGAATTCAAGCAGCTGGAATACCCAATGTTAATTGATTACCTTTTCGACTTGACTGCTAAATTGAGTCTTATTCACCAACAGGTTTTCGATGCATTGCCAAAGCCACCGGAGAGTCCAGGCCATCAGCTGAAACCGGGTGACCAGGTGGTCATTAGAAATTTTGCAAGAACGAAAAATCTTCAGCCCAGATTCATTGGCCCTTTTCAAGTCTTACTAGCAACGAGAACTGCTATTCGTGTGGCCGGAAGGAAGAACTGGATCCATACGACACACGTCAAACGTGTGCCTCTGCCACTTCCTTACGACAACTGGGTAAAGAAAGGAATCGGTACTTCTGAAACAGAACAAGTCCCCAGGTTCATACCTTTCAGTGATGCAGAACTGATCACAGATACATCAAACTCTGACTCTCCTCCTGAAACTGCTCTTTTGAACCCTGAACATTTGCCATCTGCGAACGTGAACATTGTAACGTCAGCTGAAAATACATTGTTTCCAGATCAGACAGTTCCTGCAAAACTGAGATACAACTTGCGACCTCGCAATATGGACAAATAAAGCAGGCAACTGCCAATTTTCACATTTGAATTTTCTGATACATTGCCTCCAGCCAGGAAGTTTACTATTATTTTTGTTGTTTCAAAATTTTGCCTTGCCGTCTGGGTAGCCGTAGGGTCGTGGCTGTGTGCCTAGTTGAATCTGCGGGGGTCAGACACAAGGTCGATCTTTCTGTTAGTTCTGGGAACTCCCAGGGCTGATAGAGGCATTTTCATCTACGTACACATCATCAGTGGTCGCGAACGGTCGTAGAAGATGGAGCTTCCTGAGCTGCAAAGAAAGAATGTAATTTATGTTCGCAGAAATAGACTGTACCGAATACTTCACAGCAAATGCTTTCTAATGCAATATGCAGTTACGTTTTTAATTGTTTTAATAACGTTGGTGGGTGGAATCGTCTTTGGTGTACATTTGATTTTTATGCCAGTAACAACTGTACCTCCCCTTGATCCTACTACTTCTACGGTTTCTTCTATGCATTCTTTTCACTCATTTCCTGAACACGAACAAGCTCGACGCTCAGAATTTATTAACAATACATTTGTACAGCTCTTGCATCAACACCAACTGGTAGTTCATACTACAGACTGCTGGGTGTGTGGCTTGATACCTCACACTATGGATAAAGGCATTCCCTATCTAGTCTTGCCTTTTAGCTACAATGGATCATTTCAGGCCTTTCAGACCATTTTTTCATATGCCCTTGAGACCTATCCTCCGCGTCCACCACGGTCCACTAAATACAACTCAGCCAACAAAGCTTTAGTCCAGGGAATTATTGACATGATTAAAGACGTCAATAATACTCCATCTTACCCTAGAGATGAATTACGGGTGTATTTGAGTTGGAACTCTACAGAGTATCGCCTTAGTTTGGGAGAAAGCAAGCGTAAAAGCTCCACTTCAGTTTGGGTCGTGCCTCACCGAGGTCAGGTCTGTTTGCAAGGAAATGGGAGAAATCTGAGAGCTCAGCTAGGGAGGAGTGAGTGCGTTGAGACTTACGTATTTCCGTCTAACTCCTCCCCTGCCTTTCTGACTGCTAGGGGTACCTACTTCATCTGTCAGGACAGAGCATATACATGGCTGCCTGCTGACTTTTCAGGTTCATGTTATATTGCTCGATTGTTACCTCCAACATACACTGCTTCTTCAGATTATCACAAGACCAGAGTAGCAAGAGGTGTCTTCAGCAAGGAAGATACCGCTGGTCAGGAAGCTGGAGACTTCTTCAAAGGTTTCCTTCCGTTTTGGGGGCCTATGGCCAATAGTAGAAATCTACGTCAACTAACACGGGTAGTTGAATCTACTATCACAGAAACGGCAGGTGCCCTTAGTAACTTAACAGCTGAGCTTCAGGCGGATCGTCTCATGACGTTGCAGAACCGAATGGTTCTAGACGTAATACTTGCAGATCGAGGTGGGGTATGCAGAATGATCCAATCGAGCTGCTGTGTTTTTATTCCCAATAATGCACCGACTGTCTATGAAGCGATCTCTAAGCTACACAAGATTTCCGACTCTATACACGTAGACAAGGGAAACTGGTCCTTCATGGAGTGGTTTTGGACTCTGGTATCAGCGTGGGGATGGAAGGTCCTGATGGTCATTGGCGCCATCCTAGTATTTCTGTTCTCGTGCTGCCTTATTATCCAATGTGGTCCCGCTTTGTGTAGTCTCTGTGCTGCAACCTGTTTCAGAAAACCACCTGCATTAGGAGAAAAGGCACGAGACAGGATGATGATGCAACAACATGTTGCTGACCTAATGAGCATAGAGTTAGACTCTGACATAGACTGAGTAATTGCCTATGTAAGGGCAAAAGGATGGTCTGAGGTTCCGTGACGATTTTAACCCGTGTTTTCATCATTGTCGTAAACACATGATTTTGGTATCAGTGAACCGCAAATGATCCATTTAGTATATCCTGGTGTTTTCGCTATGCTACGAGCAAGAGCACTCCTGTTATGCAACACATTTCTGATCTACCCTTGGCATCCATCTTAGAACACGGAAGCCATTTTGTATTCCTTGCCCTCACATAGTCAATGGACACGCAATGACCTCTTTTCATTTAAGGACACGTAGGCTTTAACCGGCGATTCACCTTGCTAGTGACACGTGCACCTTAGGCCAGCAATGCTGTGGCAGCATGACTCGGCAAGAACTGCCTCCCCAGCCTGAGGCCAGTCCTGCTATACTGGTTCTCGTGTCCATTAGCCTGATCATGATTAGGCGGCCGAAGCTGGTAACCATGCCCATTTACGACCCACCAACATCTCTTATCCTGTCTTTCTATCTTCTGCACCTGGCTCTGCTCCTTTCCTTCTGGGCCTTTATTAGGGGGAGGTAACGAAATTTACGATGAGGCGGTACGGGTCTTGAATGAGAAATTGACATGGGATTATGATGGAATAGTGGGAACCCCTCATTCGTAATGTTTTGACATCAGATACTGTTGACGATTCCTGTACGACGCCAAATATTTATTGTTTAAGACACGAATGTTTAGAACTGTGGTAACATGTAAAGAATTTGCCCCGAGCAGAATATTTAGTATTTAAGGAGTAACCCTCTTTGTACAAATTGAACAGGCTCCTAGACACTGCCCGTGTGCAGTTTCTGTGACTTCTGTGTCCCTGCAGTAATAAACCTTTGGTCTTTGACGCCACCATCGAGAAGCCCGTGTTTCTGTTTGTTTGTGCACCGAGACAGGTAGAACTCCGGGGTCTTCGGGTGTTATCCCTGACACCTCTGGACAGAACCAAAAAGTCCAGAACTCCAGTTACGATATGTAGTATTTTCCTTAACTGTTTTTGCTTTGAAGTTAGGAAAAGTAATTTATTATGGTTTATTATCCAACACTTTCTTTGAGTTTATTTGGTTTTGGAGTTGAAATAGTAATTTATTCTGGCTTATTATTCAGCACTTTCCCTGACTTTAGTTAGTTTGGAGTTGAAATAGTAATTTATAATGGTTTATTATACAGCACTTTTCTTGAGTTTATTTGGTTTTGGAGTTGGAATATTATTTTATTATGGTTTATTATCCAGCACTTTCCTTGAGCTTATTGCATTTTGAAGTTGGAATAGTAATTTATTGTGGTCTATTATCCAGCACTTTCCTTGAGTTTATTTGGTTGGGGAGTTGGAATACTAATGTATTATGCTTTATTATCCAGCACTTTCCCTGAGTTTATTTTGCTTTGGAGTTGGAATAATAATTTATTATGGTTTATTATCCAGCATTTAACTTGAGTTGAAATAGTAATTTATTATGGTTTATTATCTAGCACTTTCTTTGAGTTTAGGTGGTTTCAGAGTTGGAATAGTAATTTATTATGGTTTATTATTCAGCAATTTCCCTTAGTTTATTTTGTTTTGGAGTTGGAATAGTAATTTTCTGTGGCTTATTATCCAGCATTTTCTTCGAGTTTAGTTGGTTTTGGAGTTAGGAATATTGAATTTGTATTGTTTATTATGTACTTTTTTAGAGAGTGTATATATATTCAAATAAAAAAATAGATGTATATTAGTTTTTTTGTTAACCCCTTCGCCGCATGGCAAATTCCACCTCGGTGCGAGGGGGGGCTGGGCGTGGCGCTCGGGGTACCCAGGACGGCTCCCGGCCGTCATGAGTCACAGTAGGCGTGTGCTCATGACGGCCGGGAGAGTGTCCGAACTCCGCCCACTTATTAATTCTCCCGCACAGGCGGAGCGGCAACGTTGGGACGCCTCCCGGTCGTCATGAGCACACGACTACCGTGACTCATAAGTGCCAGGAGCTTTCCTGAGCATGGATAAGGTTAAGTTTTTTATTTAAAAACACGTATTTTTTTTGTTCACAATTACATTGTTTTTATTTTGTTTTGTTATACAGTTTTTGACAATATTAAAATATGATTCAGAAATGTTGATATTATTCAGAATGTATTCTATTTTTGCAGGGGTTTTTTTAAGCTAATTTTTTGGATTTTCAGTGTTTATTGAGAGGATTGCGTGTTTGGAGCCTTTTTTCAACAGAATAGAACTCTTATTTTTAAAAGGTTAATCAGGGCACTGATTAATTTTTCTAATAAATTGGGCAAAAGACCCCCGGGGATACTCCTTAAAATTTACCAAGCAACATGCTTGAGTATAGCTATGTACGGGGCAGGAGTTTGGGGATACCAGGATGTAGCAATATTACAAAAAGAGCAAAATCTGTTTTTAAGGTTTTTATTAGCTGTACCGCAGAACTTCTCCGTTTATAATTGTCACAATGAATTGGGGATTCCCTATATCTCTGATTTGATTAAGATGCAGCCCCTATTATTATGGCACAGAGTCTGGACGTCTAATAACACCGAGCTAAATAGAGACATAATTGGAGATGCTATGAGCTTAACCCACGCAAATAAGATTCCATGGTTGAATTATATCATAAGTTTTTTAATAGACGTGGGTAAACCTGACTTTTATAATAACCCCGATACCCTGAGTACAATTTCTAGGAAGGATTTTAAAGTTATCTGCCAGGCACATTTAGAGTCTTTAAGAGTGGCTATAGAGATGAAGAAAAGTACTGTTATCCCACAACAGCTAACTCTTGTATACTACACTATTCAGCCATACTTGGAATGGTGTATTGGAGGATATGACAGGTATGTCCTCACAAGACTCAGATTTGATAGCTTTCATCATTTAGTCAGCTTCCGAAAACCTAATGATTGGACCAGTGATCTCTGCAGGTGCCCTTGCGATAAAACCTCTCTTCAGACGACAATACATGTGATTTTATTTTGTAAGTTTTATAGCTCGGAAAGAATTAGATGGATTTTGCCATTACTGAAGACAGGGGGCTGGAGGCAATGTCGTCCTGCCTTTCTATATCTACAAAAATTGGACAATGTGTATTGTGTGGGTGCTATGACTGGACTCCTGAAGTCCATATTGAAAAAAAGGAAAAGCGTAATGTGGGAAACCCAACCTGATGTGGACTAATGTATAGAACATCTGTTATAATAATTAAGAATTAGTTGAAGAAGAGTTTTTAAGATTCAAAGTGGTATATAAAGATGTAAGTGCTGTATGTATTTTTCTACTTTTTTAAATTGCATTCTGTTAATTTTAATGTGACTTTTATGATTTTTAATACAAAAAATCGAATATAGTTTATTTGATTTTGATTATTTTTTTTGATGTGTGATATCATGTGTGAGGTCAGAAGCAGTGCATTGTGGGTTCCGGCTGCACAATTTACTATAACTTAGAAAAGTGTTTATAGGTTTTGTACTAAAACCACAATGTTCTTCAAACCAAAGATTTGTATTGGAATTTTTCTTTATAGCATAAGTTTGTTTGTGATATTAGTGTCCATTGGTACTGCTGTTAAAATGGTACACAGCTGTTCTTAAAACAATTAGTTTTCAGGAAATTCCAAGGCTTTCATAATAATATATTTTACTCTCTGCCTCCAGTGTAAACTCTTATGACTGACCTTAACCTGTGGCCGTGTCCTGAACCCAGTCGACATGTCCTCCCACTTCCGGGGCATGGCATGCAGCTGTTCACTGGAGGCAGTGAGCACAGGATGTGGACATTGACAAGCCCTCTACTCGGTACAGTTTGCCCTCAGTTTTAGCTGAGCACTGGGATGAGGGTAAAGTAAACCTTGTCCTAGTGCCCTCAATCAATGCCCAGTGCTCAGCCCTCCTTCACTATGTGCTACTGGGTATGTGTTGTACTAACTAGCCCAAACAGCTCTCAGAAAGCACGTTGTACAGCCTTTGCATTAATTCATTTTATTTATTTATTCACAGGGCCTACACAGTGCAGTGGATGCAGATCTAGGAATTGCTTCAGAATTCGACCATAATCTATGCCCAGTTACTGTCCAGCAGGTACTGGTCACAAGGGAGAGCCTTATGTCAAGCCCTTTACTCAATGCTCTTTACCTTACCTTTTGGTGAATTTGTATCCATTTCCAGGACACCTCTTAGTTTGTTTCTGGTTAAACATCCTTTAAAAACAATTGTAAATGTGAAAATGCATAATAGTTTGTGATCCTAAACCTCAAATTTGAATTTTTTATATTTTGTATTGGCAGTTCATAGAAAAAAGCAATACCAGATTACATCAGCACTAGCAAACATGAATGCAGTAGGTTAATTTCACCTAAACCATAGCTATTTAAGCCTGCTTTACAACATTAAAGCTTTCAGCTCTACATGAAATGTCTCACAAATAAGTAGCACATTTCATGACCCAATACTTGAACATGCCTTTTATATCAATGTAACTCCCTCAACAATCCCCCAACCCCCAACACGGACGTCCCTTGGAATTATTTGGCAATATCATGTTGGCATTGGTATAATACCTATTTGTGTATGCTTTATGAGTTTTGTGAGTCAATTGTCTCGGTCTGTGAGTTTGTGTTCGGTTTAGCCTGTAGGTCATTGATCATCACTGACCAAGCCAGGAGGTCATCTGCCAATCTCTCATATTTCACCACGAGCTTCATTCTTATTCGCTCAGCAGTAGCCCATTCAACCATGTATTTTACCCATCTGTCTAAGTTTGGGGTCGTTGGTCTTTGCCATTCAATCACAATGTGTTTTTTTGCAAGAGTTAAGCCCAGTAGAACAAATGTCCTACTTAGCTTCTTCTTTTTGGGTGACGGAAGCAGACCCAATGGCACTGTGCGTATCTCTCTCGGGATCTCCCATCCTGCTGCCGTTTTAATTTTTTGCAACTCTTCCTCCCAGAAACGTTGTCACCTGTGGGCATGCCCATACTACATGAACGAAGTCGGCTCCTGCTTGCCTACATCTGTGGCATTCACCGGAGCACTCAAGATAAATTCCGCTGAGGGACTTTGGTCTGAGGTAAGCCTCTGGATGTAATTATATTGGATGAGTTTGAACTGTGTATTGGAGCAGCCCAGTTTTACTCCTTCGTGTATCTTCACCCATTCCTTCTCAGTGATTTGTCCCCCCACCTCTTCCTTCCCATTTTTTTGTAGTGCAAGTGGCCGACATCGCAAGTCCTCCCTGATTGCCCTGTTACCATGTGGCACCCTTGTGCCATTTGCTGCATTACTTGGAGGGTTCTCGTAACCGGGGGTTCTTCTGGAAACGATAACCAAATCTTTCTGGCTACTTGTGAAATCTTAGCATATTGTTAGAATTGCCCCGCTCCCAATTCAAACATAACTTCCGTATTTTCACAAGTGATGAACTGGCCGTTATGGTATAGATCACCCATCATCATGCAGCCTTCTGCCTTCCACCTGGGCACCGACATTACCTCCGCAATCTTAGCAAATCCGGGGATCCCACACAAAAGTCCGTCGGGAGCATATGGCGCACGCTTCACCACTCTTCTCACCCGTGTTTTCCCATATCTCCGCCACATGTCTAATTAGGTATAGAGTGCACCCGTGGACCCTCTTCCCTTGCATTATTAACTCTGGTAGTGAACCACCTGTGTAAGTCCCCTACAGAAGCCTTTTTTCCCAGTTGTCTTGGTCATCCAGCCAGTGAACTGCATGTTGTAGTTGCGTGGTCATATAGTAATATTCAATGCGAGGTACCTCTACCCCCCCATCTGCCATGGTCTCTGAAGTGTTAAAAGTCTAATACGCTTACATTTATTGCCCCACAACAGTTCAGTTAGTAGGGTCCTTATGTGTTTAAAAACATGTAGCGGAATTCTATAAAATGAATTTTGCAAGACATATAACTAGCGCATTAGAATGACCATTTTGGTGATTGCAACCTTGCCCATCAGAGATAAAGGCAGGTCTTTCCAGAAGCTCCTGAACTTTGTACTCCCTCTGTTACACTGCTTACGTTAAGCTCTGGGAACCGCTCCTCCGGTAGTGCCAGGGTCATACCCAAATACTTAGGCGGATCTTTCGTCCATGGCAGCCCTAGTTCCGGAACAGTTTCTATTGGTTGGTCTACCAGGTTCCCATAGGGAGCACCTTTGATTTGTCGGGGTTCACTCGGAGCCCCAACACCCTCCCAAATTCTTCCAGGGCTTGCAGCAGGGCTGAATTTGCCTCCTCTGGTTACCTGCAATACACCAGGATATCATTGGCATACATTGAGACTACATGATTGGTGCAACCCACATTTATTCCCCAAGCTTCCAGGCAAGTTCGCAGGACACATGCCACTAGCTCCATAGCCATGGTGAAACGAGGGGTGACAGGGGGCAACCCTGCAGTGTGCCACTTTTCAACTGGAACAACCCTGAGACTCTACCCCCCATTTAAACCCTGGCCCTTGGCGAAGTATAAAGTAATTGAACCCATTTGATAAACCCTGGAACCACAGACATTTTTTGCAATGTGGTTCAAACGAAGGGCCAAGACACTGAGTCGAACGCTTGTTCGATGCCCAACAGAACCAGGGCGTTATTATCCCGTTTGGAACCCATGACTTGACATACATGAGCCAGTCGCCTTAAATTAAGCATAGTATTGCGGCTTGGGATAAATCCCGATTGATCAGGGTGGATTAGATATGACATATACGGACGCAGTCTACTCACCAGTATTCCACTCAGCACCTTTACGTCTAAGTATAAAAGGGAAATTGGTCTTTACAATTTCGGTTGGGTGGGAGCCTTGTCCTGCTTTGGGATACAAAAAAATTTACACACTTTATTGATGACCGCAGTATAACATGTACATTAGAGAAATATTTTTTTACATACAGTCTTTTTCTCCCCATTTCAACAATCACAGTACATGAATTACGTAGCAATTTGTCACTCGTTATCTGACATGGTAGAGCAGGCTAATCAAGGTCAATTTCAGTGCTGGAAATGTTACCAAACCAGCAATGGACATGTTGCATCCCCAGCGACACCTCAAAAGTAGTGCATATTTATATGAACTATTGGTAACAAAAACAAACCCTGTCTCCCACCCACCCCAACCCTCCCCATCCCCCTCCTGGTCAGTCTTATGCTGGCAGCCATTATGGTTGCCGGGGGTCATCCTATAGTCCTCCTCCTGGAGGAAGCAATGTACTGGGTAGAGTCCTGTCATCTCAGTTTAACAGGGCCTAATGCCTGCGGAAATCTAGGCATCCTTATAGATTACTGTTTCGCAGTATCTTGTGCGGGAGACAAATCCAGTGCCTCCAGCTCAATTAGCATGGCCTCCCAATCCAGCGAGATAGGTTGCTTCCTCAGCCCTCTCTCCTCCTCGCTTCGGAGAGCAGCATCCTCTGCTCTTCCCATTGAAGCATGTCAGACTGCCAGACAGTGACTGCCGGGCATCTGGGGGACTTCCACCTCATAGTGAGCACCCTAATCGCTAGGATGAGTGCCAGGTCTGTGAACTTTAGCCGTACCTTTTGGACGTTAGAGCATCTACGAAGTCCCGTAAGGCATTAGAGTGCCTCATCCGGGACCGGGAGTTGTGTCACTGTGGTTAGAGAGCGGCGCACTTCTCCCCAATATCCCCTTATGCAAGGGCAAGACCATAGCATCTGAATAAAGTCTGCCTCATCTCCTTTACAACGGGGGCAATAATGGGGGGAATCTGGGAACATACGGTGTATTCTTGTCGGTGTAAGGTATGACCTGTGAAGTATCATCGCCTATATAAATTTAAGCCTTGTGTTACGCGACACCTTTTTGGGGTTTTCCAGCATACGTTTCCATGCTTTGTCCGGGATCTCCTCCCCGGTGTCTTCCGCCCATCGTGCCCTAAGGGATGTAAGTGTTATTGCCGCATGTGCCCGTATCCCAGTGTAGAGCCAGCGCACCAAATGCCCTCCAGGTCTCATATAGTATAAGAGGTGTACTAAGGTATGGTGTGGGGGTTCAGTCCTCTGTGGGACCGACGTAGTTCTGATATAGTGTGTCATGGTGGCGTGTAAGAGGTACAGACGCAGTGGTGCTCCCGTTGCCTGTAAAAAGGAGTCATGATCCAGCATAGTGCCATCTCCAAACAAAGTTCCCACCTCCTCCACCCCAACATCCGTCCAGGCCTGTATTCTGGTCCGCGTAAGTCTCCCCTGTGGCATAGGGATACCCAGTATGGGAACGGTCTGGGCATAGGGGACCACCGTGGACTTGTATGAAAGGGCCTTTCTCCAGCATATTAGGGCCGTTCGTAACAGGGGGGGCAATCAGGGGGATCTTAGCCCTCGGAAGTAGTAGAGAGTGCAGCTCACCCCGATCTAGCCGCTGCGGCTTAAACCCAATTTCGTGTAAGTTCCTGCCTGCAGTCCAATAAGACAACCACTGGAGCTGACTGGCGTAATAGTATCCTCGGAAGTCCGGGACTCCCAGGCCGCCAATCTGCGTTGGCAGCTTGAGCTTTCGAAGACTTATGCAGCTCTGACCCACACCCCAAATGAGAGTGGACAATATAGTGTTCAGCGTATTAAAAATGGATCGTGGGAGGATTACGGGTAGATTCACAAAATAGTATAAGAGTTGAGGTAACATCACCATTTTTGAAATGGCGATCCTCCCCATTACTGATAAGGGTAGGGAAGACCAGAACCCAACACTAGCACGGAGCCCCCTCACGGCCCGCAGTATATTGCCCTCTATTTGATCCTCTTCTGATCTGTATACACAGATGCCTAGGTATTTAAAGGTGGTAGGGGCCACTAGCAGGGCATAAGTGCCGAACTGCAGGTGGGTTATGTGCGTTGTGTTTTGGAAGAAATAGCCAGCCGACTTCTCTGGGTTTATGGCCAGTCCAGAAAGGCGTTCAAAAGTGGTGAATATACCCGGGAGGGGGGCATTATCAGCAGTCAGGTCCCTTAGGTACAGGAGCATATCATCCGCATAGATAGATATTAGGTGGTGTACCCCATCTATGTGGATGCCAAGCTGGTCCGTCGGTCTCCGGAGAGCCAGAGCTAGGGGTTCAAGTGCCAAGACAAACAGCAGGGGAGATAGAGGGCACCCCTGCTTTGTGCCTCTGTAAATATTATATTGGTCGGAGATATAGTTGCCCGTACGGACCCTGGCTGTAGGGGATGTGTATAATAAGCGGACCCATTTAAGGTATGTATTCGGGAACCCAAATTGTTGCAACGTCGCAAACATGAAGTCCCAGGAGAGGGAATCGAATGCCTGTCTAAGGTCTAGTGGAATGCATCCTGCGTGATGGTAAGCTCCCGGGGTGGCTGTCATTACAGAATAAAACCGTCTGATGTTCAGAGAGGTGCTGCGGTTAGGGAGGAAGCCACACTGATCACTGTGAATAAGCGCATTAAGGTGCGGTTGTATACGGTTGGCAAGGGCCTTGCTTAGGAATTTGTATTCAGTGGCAAGCATAGAGAGGGGCCTGTAATTAGACATCTCCAAACCGTCCCGCCCTGGTTTGGGTATGGACATGACTAGTGCCTGCATGGTAGAATCTGGCAGCTGGCCAGTCTCAAAAGCTGTCTTATAGACAGCCTCTAGTGCGGGCACTTGGGACTCCGAGTACGTAAGATAAAATTCCACAGGGGGCAGTCCATTCTGGGAGTCTTGTTAAGGTTTAAACCCTTAATCGCTGCGCAGATTTCTTGTTCATTATTAGGGCCGTCAATATCTTTCTGAACGTCCTCCGATAGAACCGGGAAGGGAAGGTCCCTGAAGAAGTCAGTTATCAAAGAACCTTCTTCTGGGGCGGGGGATGCATAGAGCGTCTCTAAGTGTTCATGAAAGGCAGCATTTATTTCTCCTTGTGTGTGCACTACATGTCCTGCCAGGGTGCGGATACTGGAAATGCTCGGTGAGTCAGGTCTATCCTTGACTATGCGGGCAAGCAGTGTGCCGGCTCTATTCGCCTCGGTGTGTTTCCGTTGGAGATACGCCCTGTAGTCTATTGTCCGCAATGTCTCCAATGTCTCTGCATGGTCTATGTGAGTGGATTGTAATCCCTCTCGTTTATCTGGGTCAGACACTGCCTCCCTCTCCAGTACAGTCAACTTGCGCTCAATGTCCAGTAGGCGTCGGTGCGTTTCCTGTCTAGCCCCCACTAGCTGTCCGATCGTCACCCCCCTCACCACCACCTTCAGGGCATCCCATTCGATCAAGTTGGAGGACGCTGTGTTCCAGTTTTCAACCAGGTAGTTAGTAATAGTGCTGGACAGGGTCGGGCGAAAGGGGGCATCTTCAAGCAAGTGTGGGTGCAATTTCCAGGTGGGCACTGGAGTGGGTACCATGCCCCAATGAAGTGTAAGCTCTAGTGGGTTGTGGTCGGAAAACTGGGGACCTTCGGCATGATGGAGTGTGAGCACAGGAACCTGTCAATTCTAGTGTGGAGGCTGTGTACTGGAGAGTAAAAGGAATATTCTTTATGAGTCCGGTAAAGGCCTCGCCATGCGTCAGAAAGCGTCCACCCGGTTGCCAATGTAGTGAATTGGTCCGCCAGTTTACCAGCAGATGTACCGTGTAAGGGGGGGTGTGACCTGTCCAACTCAGTGTCCAGCACTGCATTCCAGTCCCTGCCCAGTCCGCCAAGACAGTACTCAACTTATTTAGGAATCGGTCTTGATCGAAGTTAGGGGCATACATACTCCTGAGGACCACCAGGGAGTCATCTAAAGTGCCCTTCACCAGTATGTAAGTAAATGCTTTATTGTTCAGTTAATAAAAACCATTACAAATAGCCATAGACAATAAAAGAGAGCAGAATTGTAAAAGAAGATAGTTTAAAACAGTTAAAAAAAGAAATAAAAAAATAGAAATAGTTGGTGAAGTATCAGTCCTCCACAAGATACTCGTAAGTTTCTACGAAGAGATTTTTGTTAATCTGTCATAGGTCTTGTTCTCGAGGGACGGTATGTTCTATCAGCTCCAATCCCCTTTTTTCCTTTTGGAGGATGGGCTGGGACACTCCCTAAATGTTCGAGCCTCTTGGAGGAGGTGCTTCAGTGTTCCGGGTCAGTTTAAGACTCTAGGCCGACCTGATATTTAGGAGCTGACGGCTTTGAGGGAGTGGTAACGGTGTACATTCCGACTTTCATCATTTCTTTTGAGCCTGGAGTCTGCTGCTCCAAGATATTTAACCAATCGGCAGGCGGTTTGCACATCCACACCTCTGAAGCAGGCCAAAGTTGCTTCTCTACAGGTTGTGTTTCCGTTTTTTACAAATAGAGGTCTCAATAAGTTCTTGCGCACTTGCTGCAGCTCCTTGCAGATGGTAATGAGGTGTATGATGTGTTCCTCGTGCAAACCGCATAAGCGGCATTTTGCTGGTTTTGAGGGGCGCAGCCACGGGGCCATATGGTCCGCTGATGGTAGTACTCCCAATCGTAGTTTTAAAAATGATTCTTTTGTTGTTTTGGTAAAACTGGTCAACAGATACGACTGTGGAGTGAGTTTGTTATAAGTTTGAACAGTCAGCCAGCCATGTGCTTGCTTAGCTAATGAAGCTTTGTCTTGAAGGAGGGATTCTTTCTTAACGATTTTATTTACGGTTTTCACCAGTATGTATCAACCCTGGTCGTCCACTTGGCACTCAATTCCACAAATGGTAGCCCATGCCGCACCCAAATTGTCGCCCCTCTAGCAAAAGCTGAGTAATTGATGGAGTATATATGTCCTCTCCATTTTTTCCTCATCTTTTGTGTTTCAGAGTCAGTTAGATGGGACTCCTGGAGGAACGCCACCTGTGTTTTACGCCTGAGGAGGAATGCATGTATATGATGTCTTTTCCCGATTGCCCCCAGTCCCCGAACGTTCCATGTGAGCAGGTGATATGACCCTATTGTGCTAGTGGCCCCTGCCATGTTCTGATGTGTAAGCGGTACTCATCGCTTCGTGGTGCCAATAAGACAGAGCCGATCAGGAGTCCCCTTTCCCCAACAACCTCAACAAAACTCGGCACAGCACCTACACTGCTCTGGGCCCAACAATAGTGTACAAGTGGTACAAAACAAATACCGGTGCATATCCCAATAGGGAGGTGGCCAACCTGGCATCCAGGCATATTCCCAGAATGGTCCGTGTCCAATGGCTCAACAGTGCCCATCGCTGGGGGGGGACTGGGCGTTGGGGTGGCAGGGACGACGTTAGTAGCATAATCAAGTGCAACAGTGTAAATTGTAAAGCCCTCCAGCAAGTAGCGCATAACCTAGGCATCTTCTTGCGCAGTGTATGTAAGAAGAGAGTGTGTAGGCAGCGCCCCATACAACATTAACAATGCATAGTAGTTTGCCAGTACACACAGTGATCTATACCAATGAAAGGATACAATAATCTGACCAGCGCCGGGCTCGCACCCATCGCAAGGGCAAAGCCCTCAGTCTCAATCTCATGTGTCCTTGACCCATCCGCTCCCTTCAACTGTCGATCAAGTCATCAGCTGCTCTCGGTGTGATGGTGGAGAACAGAATTACACTATGGTTGGAATCCGAATGGAGTGTACTGTCCTCCGAGTCAGTAGCAATTTTGTTCAGATCTTCGCGGAAGGAACCAGCCACCGCCAATGCTCCCTCCTGGTCTTGTCGTTGCTGTTCCCGTGATGGGCCCGCCCCCCCTGTGCCCCGGCCGGGGTTCTGAGTTTGTCGAGAAGTTCGCTTCGGGAGTGAGCTCGAGTCCTGCGAGGAACCATCTATTTGACTTATTTGGCTATGGTCGATACCCATCACCTCCATCCATTCCTCAACATCTGCCGGTCTATCAAAGAAGTGAGTCTTCTTGTTTTATATAACCTTCAGGTGGGCGGGATACAAGAGGGCATATTTGAGTTGTGCAGTCTGTAGTTTTTTCTTTACTGCCTGGTAGGACGACCTCTGCCTTTGCACCAACACTGTATAGTCTGGGTATGGCGGTTTTCATACTGAATTAGTGCCTTTTCCCTAGCTTTCTGTAGCAGGATGTCACGGTCTCTATAGTTAAGGACTTTCACGATCAAGCGTAGAACACAGCACACTTAGAAAGGGGAAAAAAGAGGAGAAATAAAGATAATTCGCCATGTTGCGTCTTTAACAGGAAGGCATAGTATTTTCACTCATTCTCATGTTTACAAGTCTTGGTAAGTCTGGGAATGCGCCACAATCTACGGGTGGATGCCTGGGAATACCGGTGCTGCCTTGCGTTACTCCAGGTTTACCAAGCAACGCAGGGCCACATAAGATGGTCTTACGTTGCTTGGTGAATCTGAATTAAGGATTGCGCTGCCCCTATGCGTGATGCAAGGGCAACATAATCCAATATAAATCACACCTTAGGGCCTCGTTTACAAGCCCAGGGCACTGCAGGTGCATTACTTTTTTTGACAAACCTGCAGCACAATGGACTTGCCCATATTTACAAGGCCACCTAAAGCCACCCTGCGTGACTTTTATTTGCCTTCTAAATATGGGCCCATTTCACGCATTGAAAGGGCGTTCCATGGGTGTTGCTGTGGGTGCTCCCACACAACATCCATGGAACCTGACACACTCCCAGATTTACAACATTTTGCAAAGCTGGGAATGTGTCAGAATCCTACTCCTTGCCAGAGGAGGGGTAAGAGTGGCGCAATGAGGTGAAATACTTGTATTTCTCCTTGTTAATGCCTCTTTCTGTGCGTGCTGCATTATTGAGAACGCACAGAAAGAAGTAAATGCCATCAATGATTTTTCAGTGCAGGAAGGCGACCCTTCCTGCTTAAAAGCAACCATCCCTGCAATGCAGACACCCTTGCAACATGACGTAAGGGTGTCTGCCTTGGCGCACGGCTGCTGTTTGTGCTGTGGCACAGGGGAGGACAGGAACACACTGGGCCTCATTTATGAGAAATGACGCATCGCTGCGTGAAAGCAGCGGTGCGTCACTTCTCAGTGCGCACTCCTTGCGACATTCCTAATGCGTCATATTTTATGTATGACGCATTATGTCGCAAGGAGTTACAGATACGTCAGTATTTCTGACGTATCTGTCAGCGCAAAAGTGACGCATTGCTGGAGTGTGTCACAAAAGTGACGTTACTCCAGCAATGCGTCCTTTCACATGGGGCAAGCCCCATGTGAAAGGGCCTGCGTCAGTCTTACGCCTGCTGTGAGACAGGTGCAAGATTTTGACGCAACGGTGTCCTAAAAGTGACGCAGTGAAATCTCATAGATTTCACTGCGTCACTTCTACGACCCTTCCTTGCGTCAATACGCCCCCCTTGCATACATTATACCTGGCGCAGGTATAATGTGGCGCAGGGGTTTACAAAGTGACGCATCTACCTAGATGCGTCACTTTGTAAATATGGTGCAACAAGGTGCATTTTTTACGCCACTGGTGCGTCACAAAAAGTGACGCACCGGTGGCGTAAAAGTGACGCACAGCCTCATAAATGAGGCCCACTGTATCTTGTAGATACTGCGCATTCCTGCCCTTTTTGTTTTGACGCATGGCAGCGCAGTGTCAAAATATAGTAAATGAGGCCATATTGTTTACAGAACTTTGGTGTTTTTTCTAACAGGGAGTAAAAATGGGTAGAGGAATAGAAATGTGAAAAACATATGTTGTGACCCCTGTATACCTATTACTGACTTATTTGCTCTGGGGGGCATACTTTTTTGCTAAACTCTATTTTTCGGAGTCATCTTTCGTGACTGGAGTTAACAACAATGAAAAAATACTTTTCTATAAACTAACCATCTAAGCGGTCACTAGAGAATTATTACTGCCTCTCACATTTTCATGTTGTTTCCTCATCACAAATAAATGTGTTTAAATAAGATTTATATAGCGCCTACTCCCCCTGATGAGGTGCCAAGTTAATGCCACTGGACCATAAATTAAGTTTTGCTCTTCAGCAGAATGTCCTTGTTTACGACAGCCGTCATTGAACACTGTGGTAAACAGATAATTAGTTTTCCTAATGAACATATATTTTAATGAGTGCAAGGGCCCTTTTAGAGCCCCGGTGCGCGAGGATCGGAACACCTGACCCACTTTGGGAAGTGGATTGTATATATAGTAGCGTGCACAGGGAGACAGAAGCAGCAGAGATTGCGACTGAGTGTGTGACTGCTCTTTCCTCGCGACAAGGTGGACTTCAAGGTAGGCCAACATAGGTTAGCAAGAGTCCATGAAAAGAAGGAAATAAAATATGTTTGGTGTATGAAGGGTTATCCAGCCATAACATGCTTCCAGAACCTAATGTACCCATTGCATAACAGGAACATGCATAGAGCCCCATGAAGAGTGTGGCTCCGCTCAGGACATGCTGCCTGAGCCGGCGTGGGATGGAGGGCCTCCAGGGGCCTGGGAGGGTGAAGAGGCCAGGGCAGGATGCCCCACCGTGCAGCCCTGTACAGCTGAACATGTGCTGTGCAGAAGTGGGAAGTCTTTGAAGTGACTGGGAGAGGATTTGAAGTGCAGGAGGTGTAATGCACAACACAGCTTCACACACAGGTTTATCTTTAGTGATGCAGATAAGGAGGAATGTGGACATTTACTGGCGGCCAGCACTAAACGAGCAGGGGAAACTGGTGGGCGCGGATGACCCCAAAGGCCAGAAGTGCTGTCTGCTAGCTGGGCGTTAGCTGCTTAGGGCCAGGGCCAGTCCCGCCTGCTAAGAAGTAACTTTGGATATGTGAAATCATTGCCTTTAGGACTTTCAGCAGTTTATAAACTGAACTGATCAGCCTTTGCCTGTTGATTGCTGTGTTTGATCCTTAAAGAGGTGATGGTCAGTCTTGAGCCTTCACCAGTGTTTTATTGCAACAGGTGCAACACCTTTGTTACTGGCAGTGGGAGGGCAAAGCTATGGTTTATTTGCAAAAACAAATTCGTGTCAGGGCTGTCATCATGAGGCAGCTTCCACTAGCCCATTTCCCTTGTTAGTGCAGCCTACCACAGGACCATCGTGTCTTACTTCCTGTGATTCACCCCTTTGCTTCATTTGCTTCTGCTGTGTTTTTGTGTTCATGGAGTCTCCATCCACATCTGTTCCTTGGCTGAGAGACCAGTGCCCATGACAGACTGCTGGAATGTCTAGAGGTCTGATTACCAGTGATGGAATTTCACCCAGAGTGGTGGTTCCAGGTGAAATGCTATTATCCGAAATTAATTTTGTCGATTAGCCCTGTAAAATTATGTGCACAAAATATGGACTGAAGACACTGAACCTCTATTTCAAGTAGAGTGACCAACTGTGTGTCATTTTCATGGAGTGTCCTTAACCCCTTGAATGCTCATGACGAGCTGAGCTCGTCATGAGGCACGGCGCTCCGGTGCTCATGACGAGCTCAGCTCGTCATGAGCCGTGGAACGCTCGCATGCAGGGATAATTCCCCTGCTGTGCTGAGCGTTCCACGGGAACGGGTGTGGCCGTGACGAGCTGAGCTCGTCATGAGCACAGGAGCGCCGTGTGAGCGCTGTGCGCGCCCCCCTCCCACCCAGCACAGCGGGGGAATATCCCCCACAGCGTAGGGGTTAAATTAGCCTTAAGTCTGTTGTCCGTGATGAATGTCTTAACGGACAGCATTTGTCTGTAATTTTAGCCTCTCAGATAAAGAACAAAAGTTCATTTCCACAATTTAGATTCCCCAGCTGACCTGCAAGGGAGTCTCCTGTGCTGCAGTCTCGAGGAAGGGAGAGAGGGCTAAAAGCAATAAGCCTTCTTGTCAGAGTGTCCACTTCCCCCAAAGAAATGCAAATGTGTGCATTTGGTTACTTGGCAAATGTAAAGGCTGCTTGGGAGGTGGTAATTGATGGAATCACTTGGCGTTTTCTGGTGAACAGATATTTTCTTTTTGCGTGGTACTGTAAGGGTGTTCCAAGCTAAGCTATGGAGTGCAGGCTTTTAAAGGACAATTATAAAAAAATGTTTGCTCTAGGTATCGTTTGCATATTAATGAAATCTATACCTTATAAGCACTTTTTATCTTTAAACGAAATGTATTATTATACTATATATAATGCATGTTTAAAATAATGACAAACATTCACAGTGCTTTCAGGGACCTCCTAGAACTAAAAATACACAGGTTGCTTTTCTGTGCTGCATCAAGCAGGATTAAACTCTGTGTGCCTCTGGTTCCACACATTTTCATCTGTAGTGATTGCATTAACCAATACAGGTTTCAAAACATAAAATAATGCATTTCCCACTTATTGGTTTAACTTTTATTTATTTTGCAGTGCTTTATTTTATATGTAGTCACCTGATCCTGAGAGACCAACAAAATAGATACAGAATATTTTGCTCTTTTTAGCCACCCCTTCGATTACTCCTCTGTGCTTATTGACCCCGACCCCGTGCAGTATCCATACTTTTTAAATGCACTTCAACCACAGCTTTGAGGTGGGTGAGCCAACAAGTTAAGAAGGAGAGCTAGCCAAGGGTCTGGCTCAGAGCTTAGCTTGTCATTACGATGGCAGAAGGACCGCCACCGCCAGGCCGGTGGTGGCGGTCCTTCCGCCATCACAAAGCCATTTATCCACAACCAAATTAGGATGGCGGTGGGTTCCATGGCGGACCCAAAGTCTGTCCGCCGCTTCACTGCCAAAGGCAATCACACCGATTACCTGGCAGGCAGAGCAGGGCCACTAATATGGTGGTGGTGCCTAGCAGGCACCGTCCACCAATATAGGCTATGTGTCAAAAGAGGCATTTCCATGGCGGCGATGCCGCCATGGAAAGGCTAGTGGACTTTGGGTTTGGAGGGCCTGTTGCAGGCCCCCCTTGTTTTGGGGGTGTCGCTGCACTGGGCATACCCATGGTACCCCCCTGCATTTCCATGCACCAAGTGGCAGGCACTAGTGCAGGGAAATGTGGGGCAAGCCCTTTTAACATTGCAGACCGTGCTGCCGCCAGCAGCACCCCTCGCAATGGTGGGACCTACGCATGTCTGGCGGGCTGTCCCAAACACCGCTACAATGGTGGGCGGACCTAGTCCACCCGCCATCGTAATAAGCCCCTTAGATCCCATGCACCAGCCTAGCCCTAATACTTTTGCTATGTAAATCAAATAACAAACACCATCTGTCTCATTCTTGAGATGACTCATCTTGATAACTGAAAACAATCTTACCATAAAGAGCTGCCAAAAAACACCGATTGGTGAGGATTATGGAGGTATAGCAAGAGGGATGAAAACAGGGCACACTGAGTTTAACTTTCTTTCATAGCTGGTAGGTGTCTCTATGCCATGCTGGTCACATTATTTTTAAACTTACAGAGCATGTCAGGGTTGCTTCAGGGTCATAGAAAACAGCTTAAGGATCCACACCTTTGGATTACTTGAAGTCATGAAGAAGGACTCCCTGCAATCAACGTCTCGAAGGGTAAATTGAATGAAAGTGCTTTTCTCCTATTTTCACTGCTTTCTCCTGCTCTTTCCCACATCATTTTGTTCGCTCCCTCCTTGCTTTTCACTCATTTTCACTGCTTTCACCTTGCTCTTTCTCATGTCTTTTGTGTGCCTACTCTATGCTTCTCCCTCCATTTTATGTGCAGCCTCTCCACGCAACTCAGGATCATCACCTCTCTCTTTGTTTCCTGTTTCCTACTCCCAGGGCCCTCCTCCCCTTCAAACTATGCCTCGATCTATTTGGAAGTTTGTTTAATCTTTACATGTGCTACAATACTATGTTCATTTCCCCTCAGCAAAGACATGGCTGAGAATATTAAACTGAGGGCCAGTGATTTGGCCGAGTTAAGGTAGCACTGTCAGCCTTAAAAGATCTGAGACTTGATCTTTATTTTGCTGTTCCAGTCTTGTTTTTCTTAAAACATGACTGCTAGCTTGTTGAGGAACAGGGATCATAGCACTTTTGTTCGCGAGACTTCCGAAAACTCTGCAAACAATTTTGCTCTAAGAAATGCCCAACAACTGCCTCAACAACTTATATAGAGTAAAGTTTAGATGATGTTAGTGTATTCCACAATGGGTGCAAAAGTTTTTTTTTTTTTTTGCAACGTTAAGCATGAAGCAAGCTATGAATCTACTTTTCCTGAACTGCATGATAATGAGCTCTCCCTCATTATGTCCACTGTGGGTTCATGTTGCTTTTTCATGACTTCCCATCACACCAGCTTTATTTTTCCTAGTGATTCCTGATAATCATTTGGGCGAGGGAATTGCCAGTCTCCTCTCATATGGTTGGTTGAGTGACCAGGGTGATGTCCAGTGGTTTACTTTGTTTATTCACTGTGTGTTGAGGTTGCTGTGAAATGGTACACTGTGTGTTCGAGCTACTGAATAATGATTCATGGTTTGATCAGGCTGGTATATGATGATTCCCTGTCTGTTCAGGCTACTTTTATGACGTTTCCTGGTGTGACTTCTGTCTGAAGGCTTACTTAGGCTAAGTGAGCTATCGGATGGTAAAATGTGACCAGGCCCCTGCATGATGGTTGACAACCTGAAGTGGCTGCAATCACATGCCAACGCTGCTGTCACTCTGTGCACTTTTATGGGTAGGCTGCTGATTGAGGTTCCATATGTGCCATGTCTTTCTTGAGTTATGCCACAATATGTTTTGAGCTAGTCTAGCACCTAGTATTTATGTAAACTTTACTTTAGTATAGCTCTCCGAGGAGGATATAGTATGTGGTGGCAAGGGCGTGCATGCTGAGGAAGTTGGCGATGGAGTAGCTGAACTAAGGCCGGGTCCGAGGGGTCTCTAGACAAGAGTTCCTCTGAGGGTGGTGTTGGGATCCGTGTGGACCTGGAAGTGCAGGTGTACGGCAGTGCTGAAGGTGTCATCGGTGCTGGTTGAGACCCTGAGGGTGTTCTTGTGGATGATTGGCGATTCCACCTCCTACTTCGTTGGTGCGGTCCCTGAAGGTGAGCTTGTGGTGCTCCGGGATGGCTATGGCGATGTCGGGTGCCGAGGAGGCATTCATCCAGGTCTCTGTCTGGAAGGCGATGTCTGGGGAGGATGTGTTGAGCAGGTCCCAGAGTTTGACGGCGTGTTTCCGTGCTGTGCGGGTGTTCAGTAGTATGCATCTGAGGTGGTTGCATCCTGTCACCGTGGGTGGTTTAGTGGCTCGGAGGCTGGTGAAGCTGCAGCTCTGCAGGAGAAGGGTCCTTTGGTGTGTTTCGGGGAGGCCATGAAGCAGGTGTGCTGTTGTCCGGTGTTGAGTGAGTGGATGGTGCTGGCGGTGTTCGGTGTGGCGTCTGCGGGGACCAGGGGGTCTGGCGCCATATGGCACCATGAGGGGAAGTGGGAGGGAGGAGTAGCTGGGAGGCGGGAGCAGGGCGACGAATGGGTGAGTAGGGGGGCAGGCCGCAGGGGACGCAGCGGCGGGAAGACGAGAGGGTAGAGCGGGCTGAGGAACAGAGGCAAAAACGGGCAAAATAATTCAATAACACTACAACAGTACAAAAGGAATAAGGCGAATACAATTAGGTACACTAGGGGAGCAAGAGCACAAACACAGGGAAAAGGGGCAGAGCGAGCCCAAGAGCTGGCGGCCTACCACTGGCCACCAGGGATGAGGCGCAGGTGGTAGCCTGTGGGTGGAGGAGGGCCTCGACTTCATCACTTCAGCAAGCTGCAGCAGCGGGGACACGGGCACACAGATGGGGCTGTGCGGCTTGGGGAGTGATCTGCCTAAACAGGGTCAAGGGTCGCTGTGGGTCTGTGTGCCTCCCTTATATTTTTGGCCCACCCTTTGTTATCCTGGTGCTTCTCTGCCCCTCTCACCTACCCTCTATTGTCCATGTGCTATGTCTGACTCGCCTGCCTACCCTCTGCTATTGGTGTGCTGCCACTGTCCCCTCCACATGCCTTCTGGTGTCAGCTTGCTGCCTCTGCCCCTCTAGCCTGCTACTTATTGCCTGGGTACTACCCCTGCCCTTCCCATCTACCCACTAGTTAATGTGCTACCATAGCTCCTGCTACCTACCCTCTGTTGTCAGCTTCCTCTGTTGTCAGCTTGTTGCCCTTACCACTCCTGCTAAGCATCCTTTGTCCAGGTATTTCCCCTGCCCCTGCCACCTACCCTGTGTAATCAGTGTGCTGTTCCTGCTTCTACTACCTACCCTTCATTGGCAGCTTCCTCCGTTGTCAGCTTTCTGCCCTTAACCCTCCCTCCTATACTCTGTTGCCTGTGTTCCGTCCCTGGCCTTCCTGATTACCCTGTGTTTTCTGTGTGCTGCCCCTGCCTCTCTCATTTACTGAAATTGTCTGTGTTCTGACACAGCTCCTCTGGCCTACGCTACATTGTCTGTTCTGCTCCTGAACGTCCCACCTACCACCATTGTCATCTTTGTTTCTCTGCAACTCCAGCCTACCTTATGCTTATTGGGGCAACCTCTGCTCCTCCTGCCTACTCTCAATTGCCAGTTTGGTGCCTCTGCCTCTCTGACCTACCCCCAGTTTTCCATGTGCTGACCTTGTCTCTTCTGCCTAACATGTTATCCATATGTTGCCACTGCCCATCTCACCCACTGATAATTTCAGTTTGCCACCCCTTCCCCCTACTCTCGGTTGTCAGTTTGCTGACCCTGCCCTGCCCACCTTTCTTACATCCTTTATGTGATATTCTTTCCATTCCTGCCTACCTTCCATTGTCTAAGTACTGCCCCTGCTCATCTCATGCACCCACCAGTGATATCTTCAATGATGTCATTTGAGATGTCATAGAACTTGTTTTTAAAAAATATATATTTTTATTAAAAGAGTTTTTTTCTTTTTCCATATAGTACAACACATCACAAAGAATATAGTAAAAATAGATAATACCACAAAAAAAAATTACATCCCATATGGGCAGATCTTTTATACATATAGAATATCTATATATATATATATATATATATATATATATATATTCACTGAAAAAACCATAGGTTTCACACCAGTTATAGTTAGGAATTAGCATTTAAAAAACCTATTAAATTCACTGAACAAGGAGGAGGAGCTTGGCGGGCATCCGAGATGGCCGCGTGAGCACAGCGCTCCCCGGACCCCCGCCGCTCCCGGCATAATATCCTGCATTAATCCTGATTTATATGGAGGACGTTGGGCTGATCAACCTGGACTTTACAGAAATTGATTTGGACACCGGGTGCCTGAGTTATGGCGAATTGAACTTCTGAGCTCCGCCCTTGAGGGGCGCCCGGGACTGGGTGAGGTTCGGTGGCCATCTTGGAGTTGAACAACAACGGCAGGGGGATTGGACTGGTGGGTCCCCTTCTTAAGTTTCGGTTTCTATTCTGCCTCAGACTGGGACCTCGGTGAGGGAGTCGGGCCGGAGCTGGTGCCAGGATGCGCGTCGACGGTTGGGCCTTTGGCTGGACTACTCTCCTCGTTGGCTGGCTCTATCCTGGTGATACCCGCTTGCGGTCCTTTTGGTCCCGAGGCCTCCATTTCTGGTGCCCGGTCCGTTGACTCTGGTGAATCTCCTTGTGACGCATCTCCAAATGGCGGGCAGAGGGGACCGGGAGACGCGCAAGACGAAGACACCTCTGCGCGGGGGTCCGGTCCAATCTAATGTTATGGACCGTTATACCCACTCTAAGGGGTTCCCCGGAGCTGCCCTGCCCGGTCCCAGTGCGTCTGACCACGTCGTGGATGCGTCGACGGAGCCCTCCTTGCAGGACATCATGGGCGCCATTTCTGGCATGAGGGAGTCGATAGGCCACCAGTACGAAACCTTGGCCCACAAACTTGACACTGTGGCAATTGAAGTGAATCTAATTCGTGCCGATCTCTCTAAAACGAACGAAAAGGTGAAGTCTCTGGATATCAAATCATCCAGCCTCACGACGGACGTCTCTGAAATACAGACGGAGATTGGCAATCTCCGTAGGGTGAACGATTTCATGACCCGGCGCTTAGAGGATTTTGAGAACAGGGCACGTCGCTGTAATGTTCGCGTGGTTGGTGTGCCGGAGAACCCTGAGCCCCACTCGGTTGATCTCCTGGTTGAAGACCTGATCCAGAACCACCTTTATCCATCTGGCCTCAGTAAATTTTTCACAGTGGAGCGTGCACATCGTGTTCCCGGGGGCCAGGGTAAGCCAGGCGCCCCGCCGAGACCCATTGTTGCGAAGCTTTTCCACTACAGAGATCGGGACGCTATCCTGCAGGCCTCGCGGGTGAAGGGCCCGGTGGCCTTTGAGAATGCCACGGTGAACTTTTACCCGGACTTTTCCCAGCAGGTCCAGAAGCAGCGGATGGGATTTCGTGGTGCTAAGAAGCGTCTTAGGGACATGGGGATGCGTTACGCTATGCTCTTTCCGACCAGGCTGCGGGTTGAGTATAATGACCGAACTTTCTTCTTTGATCGACCGGATGCTGTGAATGACTGGCTGGACTCCTTGCCTAACCGACCTCCTGAGACTGAGTCCGATGCCCACCCGGGCGGTGCTGAAGGTGGTGTAGAGAGCTGAACATTTAGTCCATGCCTGGTGCCTTGTTTTGGATAACTTCTTCAGGGGTGTATGCCTGTGTTTCTCTATTGCTTATGTGTTTGATGTATGTTCCTTTTCTCGTCACTGGTCTTGATCGGGGTGGCGGGTGGTACGGAGCCTTTCCTCCTCCGGGGTCTTTGTGTAGAATAGGGGTTCTTGGGCGACAGGCACACTGCAGGTTGGGGTGGCTCTTTAGCTTTTTGCAGGGGTGCAGGGTGGGGGGTGTTTTCTTGTTTTTTGGGGGGAGGGTGGTGGGGGAGTTTGTTGTTTGTGTGTTCTGTTTTCAAGGCGACCTTATCCTGTATTTGAATATGTTTCGGGGGTCATGCTCATTGGTGGGGGGTTTTGGCTTTGTTGGGTGGGATGGGGGGTAGCGGGTTGAAATTTGTTTCGTGGAACGTTAACGGTCTAGGAGATCGTATCAAACGGAGTGTGGTGTTGAAATATATACGGCGTTTATCTCCTGATATTGTTTTCCTGCAGGAGACTCATTTGATAGGCAATGTTTGTCATGCAATGAACAGGTGGGGCTATCGCCTCGTGGCACATTCGGGGTTCACCTCGGGTTCTAGGGGTGTGGGTATCCTTGTTCGGGCTTCCCTCCCCCTAGCTATTGATGATGTGATTCAGGATGATCGGGGGCGGTATGCTGTCCTTGTGGGTCGCTATGAAGGTTGTGCCCTCTCCTTGTTTACTGTCTATGTACCCCCCGGCTTGCAGACTGCTACCTTTTCAGATTTGGGCCGTGTCTTGTTGGACCTCCCTGATAGTACTCTCTTTCTGGCTGGTGATTTTAATTCGGTGTTCTCAGGTCTCCACGATCGCCACCCACCTAGAGATACTCCCGCGGCCCAACAATGGTTGGGTGGATTTTTGGATACCTTCGGCTTGGTGGATTGCTGGAGGCTTTTACATCCTACGCAGCTTCAGTACACCTTTCATTCTGGGGCCCATGGGAGTCTGTCTAGGCTGGATTATTTCCTGATGCCTGCGGCTCAGTCGCCGGCGGTGCGTGAGATTGTACACCTACCCAGGGGTATCTCTGACCACTCTCCGCTCTGGCTTCGTTTCGAGGTTGGAGTGGAGGCAGTGGGCCGGGTGGCTCCCATCAATCCGTGGTACCTTACCTCCCCCGAGACCCGCAGCCTTCTGCTTAACTCTTTGGACGCGTATTTTCTGGATAACGAGGGGTCGGTTTCCTCGGCTGTGTCCCTATGGGAGGCTTTTAAGACAGTGATTCGTGGGCAGGCCCTCTCCTTTATTGTTGAAGCTAAGAGGGCGAGGAATAGGGAGATGGTGGACCTTGAGGGAGAGATTTCTGCATTGGAGGATGCTTTGGAATTGGGTGTCACGTCTGCGAAACTTCATGCCCTGGGTCTGAAACAATTTGCCTATAAATCCATGGTCACGGATGCTGCTAAAGTGATGTTTCGGGAGCAACAGGGTCGTTTGTATGATGTGGGTGACAAAGCGGGTAAATTGCTGGCTTGGCTGGATAAGAAGGAGAGAGCGAATCGTGTGGTACCCGTGATTCAGTCTGCGAGTGGCGAGAGTGTGACGGACCCGATTGGAATAGTTGACCGTTTTGCCGAGTACTTCCGTGTGGTGTATACCCCAGTGTCTGTAAGAGATGTGGCTGACTCTCGCTTTCTACTGCGTGATATAGCTCTGCCCTGTGTTTCCGATTTGGATCGTGTGGCGTTGGACTCCCCTTTTACTATTGATGAGATAGCTACTGCCATCCGTTCTCTCCGTTCGGGCAAAGCACTGGGCCCGAACGGGTTGCCAATTGAACTGTACAAGTTGCGTCCCGACAGGGTGGCGCCATATCTTCGCGCCATGTTTCTTGAGTCCCGGGACCGGGGTATTCTCCCTTATGATCAGCGACTGGCCACGATAGTTGTCATCCCCAAGGATGGTAAACCGCGCGACCTTTGTTCCTCCTACAGGCCCATATCCCTGCTAAATGTTGAACCCAAGGTATTGGCTAAGCTCCTGGCGTCTCGCCTCCTGACGGTCATTAGTGACTTGGTCCATCCGGATCAATCCGGATTTATCCCGCATCGCAACACGGCTCTGAACCTACGTCGTCTTCACGGCGTGATTGCGAGGGCGGGGCTTCTCACGGAGCCGGCCATTTTGGCATCGTTGGATGCCTCCATGGCTTTTGACACTGTGGAGTGGCCTTATCTTTGGGCGGCTCTTGAGAAATTTGGTTTCGGGCCTGAGTTTATTGGTTGGATTAAGTTATTATATGCGGACCCTCTGGCGCAAGTAGTGGTAAATGGTAGAGTTTCGGCTCCTTTCACCCTTGGTAGGGGTACCCGTCAGGGAGGCCCCTTGTCTCCGTTGCTTTTTGCACTCGCCCTGGAACCTTTGGCTGCTTGGCTTCGGTGGGAGCCTTCGCTCAAGGGGATTCGCTGGTCTCCGGACTTTGAGGACCGCGTTTCGCTTTACGCAGATGACATTCTTTTATATCTCACCTCCCCGCGTAAATCTCTGTCTGTTTTATTTGACGTTCTTGCTTCCTTTGGTGCCAACTCAGGCCTCGTTATTAACTGGACCAAGTCCTGCGTATATGTTCTTTCGGGTGCTTTGCCCCCATTGCCGAGCAGACTTCCTATCCAGGTGGTCCAGGCTGGCTTCAAATATTTAGGGATTTTTATTACGTTGGACTCCTCGCTCCGCTTTGAGCGTAATCTCCTCCCCCCGTTGCTTAGATTGCGACTAGACGTGGCCCGTTGGCGCAAGCTTCCTTTGTCTCCTCTGGGCAGGGCGGCCCTGTTTAAAATGATGTCCTTGCCGCGGTTCCTTTACGCGCTCCAGAACTCCTATGACGCTATCCCCAAGACCTATTTCCGAGAGATCGAGAGTCTTCAAAGGCAATTGATTTGGGACGGGCGTCCGCGTATTGCCCTCGCGAAGCTCACCATCCCTTGGTACGACGGGGGCATGGCGCTCCCCGATATCAAGCGATATTACTGGGCTTCCCAGTTGTCTGCTATTAATCACGTGATGTTTTCACCGGGTCGGAACCCTGCTTTCGAGATGGATAGACTCCAGCTACCGGGTGGGGACTTTAATAGAGCGCTTTATTCTCGATCTGCCGGGCGCCATCTTGTGGGCCCGTCCAGGACTGCAGTGACTGTGTGGCGTGCTGCGAATGTGAGCTTGGGATGGGAGGATCGATTGACGCTGGCTACGCCGCTGTATGCCTCGGAACGTTTGGGCTGTCTCTGATCTACCAAGGGTTTCGACCGTTGGGATATGATTGGGATTTGTAAGGTGGATGATGTATGCTCGAAAGGTAGTGTGAAGTCGTTCCAGACCCTCCAGGCGGAATATGGTTTGAATGGTAGGGAATTTTTTCGTTATCTGCAGGTCCGGCACGCCCTCGCCTCAGTTTTGACTCCTGATGAGGCCCCGCCCGAGTCTTCCCCGCTCGAGGATCGTGTCCTTGATGGGCACCTGCCTGACAGCACTATTTCCCTGATCTATAAGAAGCTAATCAATACTCGGGCGGACTTATTGGTCCGACTTCGGGAGGCTTGGGTCGGCGATGGGTTGGAACTGGATGATGAAGATTGGCAATCGGCACTCTCTTCTCCCAAGGAGGTAGCCATTCCTGCCGGTCTCCGTTTGGTTCAACTTAAGATCCTTCATCGAGTGTATGTCACTGGTCCGCGTCTGGTGACAATGGGCTTTTCCTTGGATGGGTTATGTAAGCGTGGTTGTGGGTTGAGTGCTACTTTTTTACACATTCTTTGGGAGTGCCCGGTTGTAGCGGCTTATTGGACTGCTGTGCTTGAGGTGATGACTGCTGTGACTGGTGTGGCCCTGCGGCCGGAGCCTCCACGATGTCTGTTAAATGTTTGGGAGCCCACTGACTACTCTGTGGCCCAGAGCAGATGGGCTACCTTGGGTTACATGATTGCGAAACGAGATGTGGCGCAACTCTGGGGCGCATCCAGGCCCCCTGAGGTCTCAAAGTGGGAGGACAACATGGACTGGTCCATGTTCCGTGAGAAGACTGTTTATGTGGCCAGGGGAAGACCCAGGGCATGGACGAAGATTTGGGGCCAGTGGAATGACTATCGTGGGGATATCTGTACCCCTCCCTTTGTGGGCACTACTGAGGTTGTCCTATCTCCCTAGGCGAGCGTTCCCGGAACCCTTTCATACTAATTTAATCTCCGATTCTCCCCGCTGCTCCCCCCCCCCCCCCAACCTTGTTGGAGCCTCAGGGCTCTGGGTGTGTTCTCCTGATCATGGACCATCCCCCCCGTTCTTTGGGCTGACCTTCATTATTGTGCATTCGCCTTTTTAGTGTTTGTTTTCTTTTTGTATAAAATAAAATTCAAAATGCTCTGTGCTATGTTGGGAGTATTGCTTTGTGCTGGATTTGTGCCTTACCACGGGCGTATATTCTAATCTATACCTTGTGCCTTAATATTAGCGGCCAGCCCGTGAGGTTGTAGGCCCATTCTTGTATTTTCTATGCTTGCTCAAATAAAGGTTTTTGAAAAAAAAAAAAAAAAAAAAAATTCACTGAACAAACCATAGGTTTCACACCAGTTATAGTTAGCTGGAAATTTTACTCGCATAAAACCATTGAAATTCCCACGTTATAGTTAGTTGGACTCACTATAACTTGCGCATGCAATGCACTGCTGATGATGTCACATATTACATAACTAATGACATGGTCAGTGACATCACTCATGACATCACTGATGACACCATCCAGTGAATGTGTGTCTTTTTAAAAAATAAATATGTGTTATATATGTATATGTAAAAGTTTAGGGAAGAATAAATGTTTAAATAAGTGTTTACATGGATGTTTTAAAAAAAAAATTTGATTGGTTAACTGGTTTATTAAGTACATCTTAGTGAATACATATATTAGAGAGTAATGTTTAAATATTTAAATATATGTATTAGTGTTTCACTTTGTGTATAATTGGCTGCATGGGTTGGTGAGTAGCTACATGTGTATATATATCGGTTATTAGATGTTTTTTTTAGTATCAGTATGAGTGTCTGTATGGTTTGGTGGTAGATGCATGAATCACTGACTCTCTGTTTGTATCTGTTTTGAAGACAGCATATGTGCAGGACTTTATGGGTGGATGAGTGTGAATATGTGTGTGTTAGTGAGTGAATGACTGTCTCACTAGTGTCTTTATCAGTAACTACATATGTTTTAATCTAGTATATGTGAATATTGATGTATATAAGTGAGTATATGTGAGAGTAAGAGATTGTAAGAGTTCCTGTTTAAATAAGTATGTCTTTCTATAAGTGATTGTTTAAGAGAGTACATATGTGTAAGTTTCCTTAGAAGTAGAGTGGTAGTGTATATATAGCTGTATATTCAAATAAATGGATGTTCAATAGTTTATTTGCATGTGTGAGTATGTGTGAGAGCATCTTTTGGATGACTGTCGGTGTGTAACAGGATGTATAGGTGTATCACTACATATGATGAGTGAGTATATGTATGAGTGACTATATAGAACTGTTGGTGAATGAGTGGATGTGTATATAGATTGTGGAATTATTGAATTGGTTGTTGTAACTGGTATGGGTATCTCCATTTTTTTGAAAATTTTAGTTTCTATTTTTGAATATGTGTTTCAAGGGTTACATTACAGCGAAAGGAGGTCTGTCACTCTGTCACAAGGATGGTGTCATCAGTGATGTCATGAGTGATGTCACTGACCATGTCATGAGTGATGTAATATGTGACGTCATCAGCAGTGCATTGCATGCGCAAGTTATAGTGAGTCCAACTAACTATAACGTGGGAATTTCAATGGTTTTATGCGAGTACAATTTCCAGCTAACTATAACTGGTGTGAAACCTATGATTTTTTTCAGTGAATTTAATAGGTTTTTTAAATGCTAATTCCTAACTATAACTGGTGTGAAACCTATGTTTTTTTCAGTGAATTTCATAGGTTTTTTAAATGCTAATTCTTAACTATATATAGGGCCTCAAACCTATGTTTTTTTCAGTGAATTTCAAAGTTTTTTTATTAGCAAATCTCTATAGCTATGAAATATAATATTTTTTATAATGAATTTTATATTGTATATTTATGTAATACTATTTTTTAATGTATATTTTTCCCTTTTTTTTTTTTGCCCTGGAGCGCTCCCGGTGCGCTTACCGGTGAGCGCACGGGTAAGCGCAGTGTTACGGGGCGTTCCCGGTGCGCATACCGGTGAGCGTCCCGTTAGCGCTATTGCCGCGAACGAAAACAACATCGTGACATATCGCGTAGCCGCGACGCCGTGCGTCATAAGACACGTATCGTGTAGCCGCGAGATGCGTCTTATGACACACGACGTAAGCGCACCCGGAAGCGCCCAAGCGCATACGATCGCGCAACGTAAGCGCCCCGACGCGCTTACGCTACGCGCCCCGGGACGCGCCCCCGGGCGCGTAGCGTAAGCGCGTCAAGCCATGTGACTTTAAAATAACACTTTTCATTGGTTCAGAACATTTTTTTTTCCAAATATTGAGAAACCCACCCATTTCTCTAACTATTGCTTTGCACTTGGAGAGAGCAAGAGGTGTTCTGTGCATTATCTGCTTCTCAAAGTTTCCTGATCTACAGCAATGGCTGCAAGGGAGTCATCCAGCAGTGATTCTGATGGTTTTTTGCATGAGGACCCTCCTCACCACAAAACAAAGGACCACTTCATTTGGAAATTTTTTGACATCCCTGAAGGAAAAAAAAAGGTTAATGCTGCTAAGGTAACCTGCAAGATATGTGGCACTATTTTATCCAGAGGCAATCCTAATAGGAAATATAGCTTTGGAAATGCCACTTTAATTAGGCATGTCCAGAGAATACACCCAAATAACTATGCCAGGGAGAGTGTCAGGGACCTGGCACGGAATTTACCAAGAGATGGCGGCAGCACCTCCACTGGTGGAGCAACACCTTCAGGAACACCACGTGGAAGAATGGTCCCTAACGTGCAGACGGTCTTTGCAGGCATAAAATTTCTATGCGTGGACTGTGTTGAACTGCTCTGTTATGGGGAGCAGAGCGTTGAACTCATTGCTATAAAGAGACAGGAACACCGCTGCCCTCCCCGTCCCTAATTTTTCACAATTTTTTGCTCCTGTTGAGCAGTTTTGGAATCCCTGTTTTTGTTTTTCACCTGAAAAAAATCCAAAAAAATATAAAATCGTTATAAAAAAGTATAAAAAAATATAAAACAACAAAAAGAATAAAGAAAACAGTTCTTTTCAGAACTACCTCCAATTTATCAAAAAATGCTACATTTTTTAAAAACTGTCATTCTTTTTTCTCCAAATATTTTTTTTGCCCCGCGGGGCCCTTTTATGGCCCCCACATCAAACCTAGGGGGTCAGGGGGGTCTACCCTGCCCCCTTTCGGTCATTTCCCCCTTTGTTTTTGCCACCTCTTGTGTCTCGATCCTACCGAGACACAAGATGGCGGCCGCTCCGGACTGTTTGGAATGTTAACAGACACCTGAGAGCCAATCAGCTTTCCGCTCGTGAACTCGCGTAGCGCGCTGGAGCGCGCCCCGGTGCGCGTACCAGGGCGCACATATAGATATATATATTTTTTTGAAACTAAATTACTCAAAATCCACTGGAGCACATATCTTGAGACATAGCAAAGGCACATCGGGCTACCAGTCCCTACAATTTTGCCAAGTTTGGTGGAAATCCATTCAGCCGTTCGGGCTAAAAGTGAGTCCAACCGCCCTATGGAAATTAACATGGGGAAAACACGTTTTGGGACCCCCTTTTATCTCGGCCCCCGCTTGACGAATCCCCCCCAAATTTTCAGGGAAGGAGCAGAGCGGAGCGGGCCACTGACGCCAAAGTTATTCCCAATAGAATGTTGCGGATTTCCTATGGAAACTAGGTCCTAACTATAACTACCTACTGGCGACCGCCAGTAGGTAATATATATATATATATATATATATATATATATATATATATATATATGTATATATATATATATATATATATATATATATATATTCACTGAAAAAACCATAGGTTATAGACCATATATAGTTAGGAATTAGCATTTACAAAACCTTATTTTACTCACACAAAACCATTGAAATTCCATATATAGTTAGTTGCACTAACTATATATCGCGCATCCGCAATCCACTGCTGATGATGTCACATATTACATCATTCATGACATGGTCAGTGACATCACTGATGACATCACTGATGACATCTCAAATGACATCACTGATGACAACATCCAGTGACTGTATGTTTCTGTAAAGTTAAAATATGTTTTACATATTGAAGAATGAGTAGATGTATAAGTGTCTGAATGAAGGTTTTAGTAGGTGCGTGGTTGACTGTATGAGTGAGTGATTATTAATGCAATGGGGGGTTTGCTGGAAAATACATCGGTATACATTGATCAGTTTCTACAAACCTTTGTGAAAAGCTTGGACTCATATATTCGGGACTCGAGTGATTTCCTTGGCAAAATGTGCAACATTGTCTGGCAACCGGGAGACTGGCTGTTGGCATTAGACGTAAGTTCCTTATACACAAGCATAAAACATCTAGATTGTATAAATGCGGTCAAATACTATCTATCTAGAAGATCTGAAGACTGTAAAGAACACACTGAAATGTTGCTATTTATGTTGACTTATTGCCTAGAACACAATGTTTTCATATTTAACAACCTTCTTTACCGACAATGTCAGGGGGTGGCAATGGGGGCCAGTTTTTCACCAAGCGTGGCATGTTTACACATGGGGGCTTGGGAGGAACTGGTCCTCAGAACCAACTTTGAAAAAGAAATGAAGGAAAACATTATAACATGGTATCGTTTCATAGACGATCTGTTTGTAGTGTGGAGAGGCCCGCAAGTGGATGCGGAAAGATTCATTGAAAATCTAAATGGGAATGACTTGAATATTAACTTTACCTACACAATGAGCCAGATAAAGATCCCTTTCTTGGACATAGAAATTTATACCCATGAGAACAAACTAGCTAGCAGGCTATTTCGCAAAACAACAGCAGGGAACACGATCCTACACGCCAGCAGCACTCACCCGGCCCATCTAATACGGAGTATTCCGTATGGTGAGATGCTAAGGATTCGTAGGCTGTGTAGTGAACCTGATGAACTAGGAAGAGCACAAGATGAATGTGCCAAGCGGTTCATGGAGCGAGGGTATAGCAAAGGGGTCATACAACAGGCAATTAAAAAATCCATGGTCAAGGACCGCAAGGATGTATTAGGTATTGGAGAGGCCTCGGCTGAGGCATCTAACAATGAACCCGTAACGAACCCTGACCACAACAAACAGGCAGAACCGTTTCGCATAATAGTAGGGTACTGTAACCAACACTATGAAGTACGAAAAATTATCAACAAAAATTGGCCAATAATCAGTAGTGATCCTTTAATAGGTCAGGATCTCCCAAAGAAAGCCTCCATAACCTTCAGTAAAGCTCCCAACATGAGACAAAGATTAGTGGCAACCTGCCCAGAAATTATTGACAATAGTTCCTGGTATCTGAACAATCAAGGCTTTTACAGGTGTAAAACCTGCAAAGCATGTGTACATGGTGTGAACAAAAAAATGTACAAGGACGGATTTAGTGACCAAGAGCATCGCATCACAAAAGTCCTGACTTGTAAAACGGACTATGCCGTTTACGTCCTTGAATGCCCCTGCAAACGGCAATATGTGGGAAGCACGAAACTTCCCGTGCATAAAAGGATATTGCAGCATTTAAGGGCGATAACCACGCAGGATAACACCTATCCCGTGGCGAGGCATTTTAAAAGTCAACACCAAAGCAACAACAAGGAACTGAAATACTGGGTGGTGGATGCTGTAAGTGCGAGCAGGAGGGGAGGCAACCGGGAAAACAAATTACGTAAAATGGAAACCAACTACATACTCAGGTTTAATAGCAAACAGCCTGTAGGTCTGAATCTGACTGAAGATTTACACACATGTTTGCATAACTAATGATTATGAATGACAGAAATGCCCAAGTATGAGAGATTAAGAAATGTGAACTACATAGATGTGTAAATAGGATGTACATATATTAATTAGAAGTGAATGATATAGAGATGTATATTTTTGGATAAAGGTGTATATTAGTTTATGTGTATATATAGTTGTATATAGATGAAGATGATATAAAGTGAGAACAATTAATTTTATACAGAACTAGTTGGGCAATGATCATAGTCGCTGTAACAATCAAGAACATGTGATAATTGAGTAACAAGTAGAAGGACCATATTCACTGAAACTTGGTATGTAAGTTAGCAACCTGGATGATAAGACAACCAATAGTGAAGTAACTGAGAACCAAAATGATAACAGGATAAACTCGAACATAAGTGTAGTGGGAATGTAAAATAGAAGGAGAAAAGGTTGGCTCTACAAATAATAATAATGAAATAATTATCTAAATTCAAAAATGTATAGCCCTCGTTTACATGGTTTTAAACACTTTTTTGCACTGGAGCACTTTTATATGGATATGGGTAAGGACGCAAACAATGCAAGGTGAATTAAAATATCAAATGAAATGTTGAAGCTAATGCTTAACAAAGTAATGGATAAATGACCAACGTGGGGATTTAACCCAAAACTGCAAAAGTATGGCAACAATGTATAAATATGGTGGATATGCTTTATAGTACATAAAGGGATTTAACCCAGAATTGTTTAGGAATATTTAGGGATTTATCCCAAACATCGAAATAGAGTGGACAGCTAATAATTGTAAATATGCATTGTAAATACGTGTACATATCGTAATAATGTGATGTGTAAGTCCATCAACTGTGTTTACCCAAAGGTGGTGACAATTCAAACGAACCAATCACTAATGAGCACTGTGCACTTTAAATACGCCAAAAAAACAAGGTTACGCTGTCATGTGATCAAGGCTTTTCAGCCGAAACGTTATGGCGACAGCTGAATAAACGAAATTAACCAGCATCCAAGTGTGGTCCGTGTCTGTTTCCAGCGCGATCAGGTCAGAGGTGATTGTGGCAGGAGAACGGAGGTTTTTACATATATATATATATATATATATATGTATATATATATATATATATATATATATATATATATTCACTGAAAAAACCATAGGTTATAGACCATATATAGTTAGGAATTAGCATTTACAAAACCTTATTTTACTCACACAAAACCATTGAAATTCCATATATAGTTAGTTGCACTAACTATATATCGCGCATCCGCAATCCACTGCTGATGATGTCACATATTACATCATTCATGACATGGTCAGTGACATCACTGATGACATCACTGATGACATCTCAAATGACATCACTGATGACAACATCCAGTGACTGTATGTTTCTGTAAAGTTAAAATATGTTTTACATATTGAAGAATGAGTAGATGTATAAGTGTCTGAATGAAGGTTTTAGTAGGTGCGTGGTTGACTGTATGAGTGAGTGATTAAATGCGTCCTACTGAATGCATAGGTTAGTGACTAAACTGTGTGAAAGTTTGCATCAGTATGTCTGTTGTTGTGCAAGCTGCTGCATGTGTTGATCAGTAGCTATATGAGTGGCTATATGGGTTATTGATTGGTTGGCCAAGTATTTGTATGGGAGACTGAGTGTGTGTGTGGCTGGTTGGGAGGTGTGTGACTCTGTGCAGATCAATGTGTACTTGTATCAGTGATTGTATAAGAGAGTAAGTATGTGTTAGTATATGTTTGAAAATGTAAGGTGCTCTATGTTTAACTGTATAGATTAGAAAATGGAGGTGTGATTGATTCTTTGCATGACTGACTAGGTGTGTGAGTAACTCCATGGATGAGCAACAGAGTGTAAATGTCTGTATAGGTGTATGAGTGCATATGATAGTGTTGTAAAGATGAGTGATTGTATGTATGAATGATTGTATGGATGAATGAGTGAATGTGTGTGTAGACGTAGGAATCAGTGAGTGCGTATGTAGTAACTAGTATTGGTGTGTCAATGGTTTCAAAAATTATACTCTGTATTTAACACTGGTTGTAACAGAGGTTATATTAAAATGTGAGGAGATGCATTGTATTGTCACATGAATGATATCATCAGTGATGTGGTCATTGATGTCAAATGAGATGTCATCAGTGATGTCATTTGAGATGTCATCAGTGATGTCATCAGTGATGTCACTGACCATGTCATGAATGATATAATATGTGACATCATCAGCAGTGGATTGCGGATGCGCGATATATAGTTAGTGCAACTAACTATATATGGAATTTCAATGGTTTTGTGTGAGTAAAATAAGGTTTTGTAAATGCTAATTCCTAACTATATATGGTCTATAACCTATGGTTTTTTCAGTGAATTTTCAAGGTTTTGTAAATGCTAATTCCTAACTATATATGGTCTATAACCTATTGTTTTTTCAGTGAATTTCATTGGTTTTTTAACAGCTAATATCTGTAGCTGTAAAATGTATTCTTCTTTAAATCCAAAAATATATTTTATATGTTTATGAATAATTTTTTTTTAAAATATTTTTTTTTCTTCGTTCCCGCTTTGCGAATCGGGAAGCTTCTCGTTAGCTGACCTTGATGCCGCGAAATAGACCGCGAGCCGGTAAACGTTTCTTTACCGCAAGTGCCGCGTTAGAAAACAACATCGTGACGCCTCCCGTCCGCATGACGTTTCACGTTGTCGCGTGATACGTCATATGACGTGCTACGTTAGCGAACTGGTACGCGAAGCGAGTCGCAAAGCGCAGGTTTCTGGAAGCAAACCGGGAGGCCCTGCAAAGCGCTTAACGTAAACACAGCAGGTCATGTGACTTGGTAATTACACTTTTCATTGGTTCATTTCACTTTTGGTTTCCTAATGATGTAAGACTAGGTCATATAATCTAAAATGAACACTTTTCATTGGTTGAGAACTCTTGTTTTTCCCAAATGATGAAAATCCCTCCTTCTTTCCTCACTCTGACTTTCATCATTGTGAGAGAAAGACCCTTTGTGATCACTGAGCAATGGCTTCTTTAGTAGCTTCAGCTGGTGCTTCCCCACCACCTCCACCACCTCCAAGGAAGAGTGGACCACCTGCTCAAGTTATAATTCAACAAGAAGAGGAAGAAGAGGAACAGAACGACGAGCACGAAGAGAGGCAGTTTTTGCCTGAGGAGCCCAGGACGTCTCACCGGAAAGAAAACTTCATTTGGCAATTTTTTTAAATTCCCAAAGGTCAGAAAAAAGTAAATGCAAGATACGTAACTTGCCTTATATGTCAAGATAGACTGTCCAGAGGAACCGAGAAAAAATACAGTTTCGGAAACTACACAATGCATCGCCATATGACTAGGTGGCATCCTAACAACTACAGTGCTGCACAGTTTCGGAACGACCTAGATAATCTCCCTATTATGGCCAGAAGATCTGTTGTACCGGAAGTAACGGGACCAGAGGGCAGGGAGATGGTGCCAAATATACAAATGAGATTTGGTGAAGTAAAACACATCTGCGTATTTTGCGATGGATTCATTTGCTACGGAGAAAGAAGCATCACTCTGATCAACAGAGCTATTGACTATCATATGCAAGTTTGTACGAAACGCCCAAAATAATAAATACTTTTTTTTTGTTTTGTTGCTCCTGTTGAGCCCTTTACAATGAATCGTTTTCATTGCCCCCTCCAAGAAAAACCCCAAAAAATATAAAACTGTTCAGAAAAATTCAAAAAAAGTAAAAAAATGTTCAGAAAAATAAAAAAAAAAGTTCTTTTCAGAACTACCTCCCCGTTATTAAAAAATTGGTACAATATTTGGAACTGTGCCAACCTCTATTTCTCTTAGTTCGCTTCCCAGTTCGCTCGCCGGTACGCGAACCGGAAGCGAACCAAAAACAGTAAGTATAAGGGAAGGAAACAGACACTTATGTTAAAAGAAAGACAGCTATAGGGGAGTAAACTAGAGATACTATTACCCGTAATCCACTGCTGATGATGTCACATATTACATCATTCATGACATGCTCAGTGACATCATCAGCAGAGGATTGCGGGTTTTTTGGCAACGTGCCTTATCCACGGTTTAATAACGCTGCCTTTTGCTTTATATAAGTTTTCAAATTGTATGAAATATATACCAATAGGTCGTTATGAACCTTTAGGTAGTGCTTTTCTTCATGAGGTCTGGTCGCTTCCATACACATACAGATGTTTCAAAGATGATCAAGAAGTTTATCTGAATGGAGAGGAATGCACTGAGACGCCAGATCATTCACTAATGTGTAGGCACATACAGTTACACGGTTCATGCAACAAACACCGACCAAATATGGCTTGCGTGTTGCAAGGCACGCCAGTTCCTGCTATCATCCCCACGTTCAAGTTGTTGGAAAATGGTAGTTATTTGATGCTCAATAATGAAGATTGTTCTGGGTTAATTAAAAGTATTCCTTTTATCGTAACAGTAAGTGAACGGGTTATTTGCTGCAGAAATGTTCTATTTCCTCCCACACATGAACATAGGGAGTTTTCAATCTGGCCACAAATACCAACCTTGGGAGCAGATTTCAACGGCATGGCAAGAATAAGAGCTCTTTTGTCTCAGAGAGAGGTGGCCTTGAGTTTGGCCCGTGAAACTTTCGTGCTTCACATAGCGAACACCCGTACAGAGGTGCAGACCCTTTTCAATTCAGATTTGCCTTTCAATTTCAGCAAGATGGTTCGGACTATCTTTAACGCATCCTCCACAAAGGCCCTGGCGCACTTTTTTAAAGTTGTTACCAGTGGTCTCGTGACTTCATTTGAGAAAATCTTTGGAGTCATCCCTGCTTTCTTTCATTCTATTTTCTCCACTCTGCTTCGTGGATTGCCATTTTTACTTGCATTACCAGTGGACGCTCTTGTGCTTTTTTACATTTTTAAATATGGATGTCCCTCCTATGCAACCTCCCGCCCTGCAGCTGCTGACACTGTTCCGCAATCGCATGCTAGAATATTATGGCACAATGCCGTTGGCGATATTAAGCACGGCATATGGATTATCTTGTCGATTCTCCTACTTCACCTGTGTCCAGCCTGTATTTCACTGCCTGACCTGTGATTTCGATTGGGCCATTGATTTGTGTCTCTGCGGACCGGTTTCTCCTGACGTCGACTTTAATCAGCTGATGACTCCTATCATTACTCACGAGTTGGTTTGTCCTGGCGAAAGGATTATGGCTGTGGCATTGATGCATGGACTAATTGGTCCCTGGAATTTACTGGCGGCAGCACAGTCTTTCTTGGAACAGAGCTTTCTTGAAAACCCACCGAGCTGTCCTCTGATGGTGATAGAGGATCCGGTGCTGGGAGAGCACGTATGTTCTTTTCCGCTTTTAAATTGGATGGCTGAACTGTTTTCGGATGAAGACGGTGACTTCCTATTGGAGGCTGTTGCAGCTTATTTTGCATACACAGTTATGTCATAGACCTTTTTCATGTTTGATATGCTGAGTACTAGCATTTCATTGACAATTCATTGACTTATTTGTCAAGTTTTTATTATTTACCTTGCCTATTGGCTTAAGACTCGATAAAGTACTTGGCTGTTTTATTTTTCTTTAGCATTAAATTTTCCTAGTTTTTAATGCTTTACCTTGCAGACCGTCCACATATAAACTTGCAATCTGCTCTCATGAGATGGCACTTCTATTATCTTATTCAGTTCGTTTCCGGATCATGGGGAGGTGTCATCTAGGTCCTGGATATCTTTACACCGTGTTAAGTTAGCATGGGCTCATTACCGGTTTAAACGCCATTTTTCCTTTTTTGCAACTTCTGCACACGACACTTAGTTGTTGCTTTAGCTTTCAACCTAGTAGTTCATCGTGGTTTACATGAGAATAATATGTTATTGCTCTACTATCTGCTTTGCTTGTTAAACTATATCTGTACAGCGAGTGCTAAAGTTTCAAGAACAACACGATACAGAATTGTTATGAGGTCTGATCTCCACGACTTCATACTCATAACATAAGTGCAACTTCTGCCAATTCTGGGCATGAGGCGGGTTTTATATTGCTTTGCCGAACACACATACACAACACTTGATGCGGTTCACATGAAGAGAGAGCTGGTGTATGCTGATGTGATTCCTTCAAATCTAAGACACTAAAGTATGGGCACGCCCTAAACCAACACAAAGAGACCTTCTTAGCAAATAATATAATATGTGTATTAGGGAGGGTGAGATATAAGCAGCCGCGGGCCGTGGAGGGAGTTACGGTGAGGCAGGGAGGCGGGGAGGGGGAGAAGCAGGGTGGAGCCCTCTCCACCCTGCCCCTCCCCCTCCCCGCCTCCCTGCCCCACCATAACTCCCTCCACGGCCCGCGGCTGCTTATAAGTGTTGCTAACTCTTATTCATTTACAGCATGTTAACATACTATCACCATTCGCTTTTTATGTACTAGTAACTATGCTGGTAATTTTGCTACTGATAATATGTGTACTTGTATTCTCCACCCTGCTTCTCCCCCTCCCCGCCTCCCTGCCTCACCGTAACTCCCTCCACGGCCCGCGGCTGCTTATAAGTGTTGCTAGCTCTTATTCATTTACAGCATGTTAACATACTATCACCATTCGCTTTTTATGTACTAGTAACTATGCTGGTAATTTTGCTACTGATAATATGTGTACTTGTATTATCTAAGATACTACGCCTGAGAAGACGGCATTAGTAAATAAACATTTCAAATACACATGTGTTCTTCTTAACTCCATGTTCTGGTTTCTAAGAAATATATAACGACCGACTGTTCATGAGTTCCACGTATCCTGAGGTACTATAAGTTCATATTCTGGATTGTCTAAACATTGAGAGTTTGTTATATCCAATGTGACACTGTACCTAGCTTGCTAAGGGGTTTTTGATTACTAACGTGAGTTTTGGGACACCCTAATTCGCCGAGGTTCCAATCCTCTGTCCACAGTTCTGTGTGAGAACAGAAACCCTGCGACAGGGGCACCCCCGACCCTTGCTGGAGCTTCATCACACTTGCGATACAACTCCAGCAATGCACCACCTTTACGGCACAGATACATCACGCATCTGTGCTGTTTTTGCCCCATGATGCGCCGCATTGTAAATGCAGCACACCATAGGTGACGGAACAGCGGCACAGAATGACTAACACATCCCTGGTGATGCGCCAGTCATCATAAATCTATCCCTATGCTTCTTATCTTGTTAGAGATGAACCGCCATATGTATCATCAAAGTTTTTTGCATTTCCTAAATAGCGAACTTTAAGGAATAAATAGCGATTCTTTACCATTCCTAGTTTGCGATTAGCTATTTGCTAATTACAAATTACCCATTCATTTCCTTCATTTCCATAGGGCGGTTGGACTCACTTTTAGCTCGAACGGCTGAATGGATTTCCACGAAACTTGGCAAAATTGTAGGGACTGGTAGCCCGATGTGCCTTTGCTATGTCTCAAGATATATGCTCCAGTGGTTTTTACGAAAATTAACTTTGAAAAATATATATTGGGCTACATTGGCCTATATATATGTTGGAGCCCAAATGTAGCCCAATGTAGCCCAATGAAGCCCAATGTAGCCCAATGTAGCCCAAAGATGGCCGCCAGAGACAAAAAAAACAAATGTAGCCCAAATATCAGCCAGATGTAGCCCAACTATAGCCCAGTGACAGAATGACCAATCAGCTTCGCAAACCTCCGTTACGCGAAGCGGAGCGCTGTTACAGATATATATCTTTTTTTGAACGTTAATTTCTCAAAATCCACTGGAGCACATATATTGAGACCTAGCAAAGGCACATCGGGCTACCAGTCCCTAATATTTTGCCAAGTTTCGTGCAAATCCATTCAGCCGTTCGATTATTATTATTATTTTTTTTTTTTGCCCCGCGGGGCCCTTTTAAAACCTCCACATCAAACCTAGGGGGTCAGCGAGGATCTACTATGCCCCCTTATGGTTATTTCCCCCTTTGTTTTGGCCTCCTCTTGTCTCTCGATCCTACCGAGAGACAAGATGGCGGCCGCTACGGACTTTTTGGAATGTTGACAGACGCCAGAGAACCAATCAGCTTCGCTTCACAAAGCTCCGTTGCGCGAAAAGTACGCGTCCTGGGACGCTGCCCGGTCCGCTGTTACAGATATATATCTTTTTTTAAACGTTAATTTCTCAAAATCCACTGGAGCACATATATTGAGACCTACAAAAGGCACATCGGGCTACCAGTCCCTACAATTTTGCCAAGTTTCGTGCAAATCCATTCAGCCGTTCGGGCTAAAAGTGAGGCCAACCGCCCTATGGAAAACTCAATGTTAAAAACACGTTTTGGGACCCCCCTTTTTTCTCGGCCCCCCCTTGACGAACCCCCCCAAATTTTCAAGGGCTGCTCAGAAACAAAATGTGCCATTTTCCTGAAAATTTCAGCCAATTCCGTCCACAAACGCCAAAGTTATTAGACATAGAATTTTCAAAAATCCCATAGAGAAAAAATCCTAACTATATATACCTACTGGCGACCGCCAGAAGGTAATATATATATATATATATATATATATATATATATATATATATATATATATATATATATATCATCACAAGCTATATATTATTGCATATATTCAGCCCTCCGACAAACCCTCCTTCCATCTCTGAATTTGTTCCCAGATTCTCTTCCCGATAACACTCCCCCTCCTGCCCTTCCTAGCGTAGATTCCCTTTTCTAAGTTATAAGCAGCCAAAAGGTTTGTAAGCCATTGTTGCACTGCAGGAGGTGTTTTATCCATCGAGGCCCTGGCTATGGAGAGTCTAAGAACCGCCATAGCGACAAATAAAAACTCCCAATGGGAGACATCCACATCTGACATAACCCCGAGTAATATCAAGGGTGGGGTGAGAGTGATTTTAATCCCTGAATATCTGTCAAGGAATAATTTGGTATCCCTAATAAGTGTATAAAGTTGCGGACAGGTGGCGAATATATGGATTATATCCGCCTCTGGTAAATCGCAGCGTGGACAAGTAGTCCCTGAGGTACCTCCCCACTGGGCTATTCTTGCCGGGGTGAAATAAAGGGAGTATAGTGTCTTATAGTGCGTGGCCTGGAGTGCGGCTGAACATAATATCGAACAACCTAAGTCTAATGATTCCTGGAACCAGCTTATCTCAGTGCCCAATTTCCCAGCCCATTTGGTTCCATGCTTCTCCAGGTCATCTGATTTAGCCACTGCAAGGACTGCATAGAAGCTGCGGATTGTGCAATCACCGCCCCTTTCGATCTTATCCAGAATTCCGTTGTTGTTAAACCCTGCATCCCCTCCATGTTTATTACTCAAAAAACTCCGAACCTGTAAATATTTAAAGAAGCTCTTCCTATCAATGCAAAATTTAGCCTCTAAATCCGCAAACTGTAAAACCCCGCCCGGACCAACAATATCCCCAATCTTCACAATCACTTTTACTGCCCAATCTGCCATAACCGGGTCTGCAAAATTGCCTCTGGGAGGGACCTATTTTTCAACAAGCGAGTATACCTATTGAACCTTCCCATCCCAATTTTTTTCAGGAAGGCAGCCGAAATTTTGTAAGCAGCACAAACTGTCTTAAATCTTGTTCTTTTATAGTAGGAAGAATCAGTACAGTTGAGAAAGCAATTTTCCGTCTCTGCCCTCAGAGCCGTTGCATAGACCTCAGTAGAAGTATAAGTAATTTTTGGGTCTAACCCACCGCCCCCAATCATTCCCTGCATATACTGCAATGCCGCGGCCCAATAATACATCCTGAAGTCCGGGGCCCCCCAGCCTCCTCTACCCCTTGGGAGGGTAATAAACCTGTATGCCCTCCTTGCCTTGCCATGGGCCCAAATGAATCTGTTCAGTACTGACTCTAATGCATGAAATCATTTAGTTCAAAAAAATAACGGTTTTGCCCTGAAAAAATAAAGAAATTTGGGTAGGATTGTCATTTTGATAACATTAGTACGGCCAACTAATGATAGGTGGATATTGTGCATTCTCTCTAAATCGGATCTTACTTTAGCCATTAAGAGTGCCGTATTCTGTTCCACGACCCCGTCTAAATCTGGCGAAACTTCGACCCTAAATACACTGCGGAACTGACTACGCGACTATCATAGCAAACTATATGAGGGTTTTTAACTATCTGGGTCTTGGCCCTGTTAAGCTTATAGCCTGAGACCTGGGCAAACTGCTAGGCTTTCAATTCAACCTCCCTGATAGCAAGGGCGGGATTTGGTGTGACAATTGCCACGTCGTTCGCGTACGCCAGCGTCTTAAACTCCTTGCCGTTAATGCTTAGAGAGGAGATACTTGGGTTAGCCTCTAGCCTGCGCAGTAAATGGTCCATATATAGCGCAAACAGGAGCGGTGAGGAAGGGCAGCCCTGCCTAGTCCCCCTGCTAATCTGCACTGAGGGAGTATACCCTCTGTTAATCCTAATCCGGGCTGTGTGCTCCCTATACAGCGTCTGGATGGCCCTAATATAGCCCTCCCCTACACCATTCCATCTCATCACCGTCCACAGGTAGTCCCAAGAGACCCTATCGAACGCCTCTTCTGCGTCTAAAAATAGAGCTGCCATAGGGTCCCCCGGCAGTCCCGTGGCATCAAACAAGGTAACTACTTCTCTAACGTGTTGTGTAGTGCCTTTCCCTGGTATGAAGCCATGCTGAGAAGGGCTGACCATACCCTCAATCACTCTAGCTAGTCTTTTAGCAAGTATTTTGGAGACGATCTTAGCGTCAGAATTCAATAAGGTAATGGGCCTGTAAGGAGCTATAGGAGATTTGACTTTCTTCAGAATTACTATAACATCCCCCCCCCCCAAGAATTTGGAATAGACTCCCCTTGCTGTGCCTGGAGTATTGTATTTAAAATGTCAGAGATGAGCGCCCTTTGAAAAACTTTATAAAATTCAACAGGGATCTGATCCGGGCCAGCCGCCTTTCCCGATGGAAGGTTCTCCAGTGCCAAAGCAACCTCCTCTAGTTTAATTGGAGAGTCTAAGGTGATCGTCTCCTCCTCGGGAAGAGTCAGGGCTGCGATATGCCTAAGGTATTCCTGTATGTCTGCCTCCCCTTCGCCAGCATCCAGCCCATAAAGATCTGCGTAGAATTGCCTAAACACTTCCCTTACAGCCTCGGGTTCGGACACTATATTGCCTTGGCCATCTTAGATCTCCTTTATTTCTCCCGCTGAGAGTTTCTGCCTGGTGCGAATTGCTAGTATGTGACCAACCCTCTCACTCAACTCATAGGATCTTTCTTTCTTGGCTAGGTAGTTAACTGCAGCTTTGGTTGCAATGCCCTCTGTTGCTTCAGCTTTAACTGAGATGATTTTAAGTAGTTTTTGTTCAAACTGCATTTGCTGCTGAATTGCTAAGTTCAATTCCTCCTCTGCCTTAGCTAGTTTTTTTACTATTTCTTCCACTCTGGCCTTCTCATGCTTCTGTTTATGGAGCGTATAGCTCAGCGTCTCTCCCCGGACTCCTGCTTTGAATGCGTCCCAAACCATATCTGAAGCTGCACTCCCTCTATTAACCTCCCAGAATAGCCTTATCCAATTATTCATATATTTTACGTATATATCATCCTTAAGTAAAGCTCTTTCGAAGGTCCAGGTATTTTCCCTGCTGCCTGCCTTGTCTAATTTAAGAGTTATTATCAGCGGATTATGATCCGATACTATCCGAGGGTGTTTTTCTATTTGGGATCTGCTAAGAAGGGAGTTAGATATCCAGAAGAAATCCAGTCTTTCCAAACTTTTATGGGGTGCTGAGAAGAATGTACTACCATCCTTGTGGGCATGCAGTTTTGCCCAGAGATCTATTAGTGAGTTATGGTGTGCCAAAGCAGTCATTGCACAATAAGTTTTTTTCTTTCGGCCAGTATATCCCAATCCTGCTTCTATATCAGAGCCTGAAGGTCCATTAATATTAAAGTCCCCGCAGCATATAATGGGTTCAGGCCACCGGGCTAATTCTGTATCAAAAAATTCGAAGATGTCAGGGTCGTCTTCGGTGGAGCCATATACTGAGACCAGTGTGAACCTCTCCCCCCTGAATACTATTTCCACCAGAACCCATCTACCCCACTGGTCTTCTTTCTTCTTATTTACAATAATGTCCCTACCTTTACCCAAAATAGCCACGTCTCTGGTCTTAGAGCCTTGCTTTGTATGAACTAACAGTGAAAACCCCAACTGCTCCAACAGAAACCCCTTTATCCCCTCTATATGTGTTTCTTGCAGGCAAACAAGATCCAGACGCATTGCTTTTAGTAACGCAGTTACCTGCAGCCTTTTGTTAACATCGTTCAGCCCACAGACATTAATTGAGGCAATTCGGCAAGCCATTATAAAATATCAAATGGTTGCCTTGCCTTGTCTATCAGCTTTTTAAGAAGAACAAAAATCATTGTGCAGTGTTTTATGTGCTCTATGTACTGTGTGTGTGGCGCTGTCGGTTTTCATAGTCCTCAAGCTTCCACTGTATATCCTCCGCCACCTTCTGTTGCTCCTGCTTAAAGGTTTGAAAGCTATTAAAATTGCCCTCCAGCTTCCCAGTCCTTTCTTCGACTTGCGAGACCCGCTCTGCCACTTCCTCGTAAAGCTTATTCATCTTCCTCAGCAAATTTTGAATCTTCTTTGTCCCCTGCCTAGCCCTTCAACTCTCCACCCTTGCCTCGCTTTGCAATGTTTTCAGGGTGTTAAATAGTAAGCCTAGTGAGACAGGCTGGGGGTGAGGGGAGGACTGTTCCCCTGTTTGCAACGGTGTACTGCCATGGTCCTGGTAGATCTGCGATGTAGCAGAGTAGTCCCATGTCAGTTTTTTAGTAGGGTTTGACGGGCTTCCTGATGGTTTGGATTTTCACCTGGACCTTCATTTTTTCTGGGTACTCTTTTGGGCATTAGAGCTGCTCCCAGAGTTAGTATCCACCTCAGAGCTAACCTCACATGACATAAGAGACTCTGAATCCTCATTGACTGAGAAAAAACGATCCGGTGAGCCAGCCTCCCCAGAGACCCCACTCTCCAGGGGCCTCGCTTGGTTAGAGTCACTAATGTTGTTCTGGTATGCCAGAACCGGATCACTCCGGTATTCCAAAAGGCCACCCATGACAGTGGATGGCTATGTGTGACAAAGGTGATTCTCAAGCTACTTCCCTATCAAACATTATCATTTATTTATAATCTACATATGATATTGTCACTTTATTACATGAGAGGCCTTCACTTATTCGAGCAATGTCAAGCCAACACTCCTTTATAATGGCAAATAGGATCATAGACATGATTCAAAGGTCAAACATTGACGGTTAATTGGTGCAGCCTTCATGACCATTAGCTGGGCATGGGATGGTGGATACTTATATGTGTACATTGTATGTCCATGACTGAACAATGATCATTTTGGTTATTGCTATGTCAAAATGGCAGAGACGTGTCTCATGTATGATCTGTACCTTCTCTGAGAAAAAAAGACACATTATAAGATATCACAATTAAGTCACTCATTTTCGAATTCATTTTAAAAATGAGGTCATACGAAACACATTTTTTTTTTATTCTGATTTTTCATGGACCGGGTTTCTGTGTGCTGTCATATAATACAATGACCTCAAAGCGTTTTCGGAAACTTAAATATTTACAAAACTTAAATTAACTTGCCTACACATTTTTGAGGCCATGCTAGGTATGGATCTAAAAAGACACATTAAGCATTAGGAATGACACTGCAAAACATTCAATCCATGGAAGAAATAATATTTTTTGTAGATTGACCACCTTGTTTCTGCCTTGCTGGGCTTTGTGGGTGTAGAGAGTCATGCTATTTTTAAAGTGGAGAGGGCATGTGTACAGTGGGACGAGCCTGGAGTACTGCGTATGGGTCTGAAGGTTACCCATAGCACATCTTGAAGCTTAACTCCGACAAAACGGAGGTGATGGTGTTTGGTAATCTTTCCGCAGCTTGGTCACCCACCTGGTGGCCTGCCGCCCTGGGACCACCCCCTCTTCCAGTGACCAAGGCAAGAAATCTGGGAGTTTTACTGGACACTAAACTCACTTTTATGCACCATGTTAATACGGTAGTATCATCCTCATTTTACAACTTGAGAATGATTAAAAAACTCCTAACTTATCTCCCCATGAGCATGGCCAGAACTTTGGTCAGTGCATTAGTCATATCTCGCATAGACTATTGTAATGCGCTCTTAGTCAACGCTCAGGAAGGAGTTTAAAAAAAGCTACAGTTGGTGCAGAATGCGGTGGCCAGATTGATCACGGCCACCCCCAAGTATACCTCCATTTCTGGCACCATTGAACAGCTTCATTGGTTACCAGTTAAGAAAAGAACGAAATTTAAAGCCCTGTGCATTGCATATAAGGCAATTCACTCTCAAGGTCCTGCCTTCTTAAAGGATGCACTCTGTCCCTACAATCCTGTCAGATCCCTCCGATCTTCTACTGCGGTCTTGTGCAGGTCCCAAGGACTAAGAAGGTCTCCTGGGGCGACAGGTCCTTTATAGTGACCACTACCAAACTCTGGAACAGTCTTCCAAGCCATATCAAGGCCTGTACTTCCCTTCTTTCCTTCCGCAAACATATAAAGACTTGGCTGTTCAAACAATAACTACTCATGGACAAGTATAATGGACACTCAGCGCCGAGACACCCTCCGGTATTTGTGCGCTTAACAAATTTCCTAAAATAAAATTAAATGAAATCCTGCAACTTCAGCCAATGCCAGAGACTGCAGCACTCCCTAGCTCTATGGGTGAAAGCACTCACGGCATTAAAGTATGTGGCATTGCACTAACATATTTCCATCTGCATAACTCAGCTGGGTTGTATGGTCCACTGATAAGCTGTTTGAGGACCTCCATCACTGATGACCTCCAATTCTTCTTGGAAGAAAATGGGAAGGATATTTTTCTGATCCTCTGACATTTGGAGGGGGGGTTCTTCAGCAAAAGTAGCATCATGATTGTGTGGCGGTCCTTGAGTGCTAAAGAATGGTCTATTTCCTGGTCCTCTATATCATATCTTATTTGCTATGGTTGGCGCAAACCTCTGTCTGACTACAGAGCTCCCTGTCTCTGCCTCACATTCTGTCAAAGCTCGTGACTCTCTCTCTCTGAGCAGAGTTGTAATTCTTTGAATGTTACGGAAGGTTGGGAGGTGGGATGTTTTAACTTTGTGTGTATCCTACTGGTAACTTACGAATGGACCAGATGTACTTCTACTGAATAAACCTCCTTGAAGTATTCATCCTTTCCTGCTTCATGATTATTTTTATTGGATACTTCTTTCTTCACAATATATTTTCTAGATTAGGTTGTGAAGGCAGAGAAAACTGCTGCACTTGTATATAAAAAAAAAAAGAATAAAACATCTTTGGAGTTGTAAACGTCTCCCAGATGAAAATAGACAACAAATTAGAATGTCACTACTTTAGGATATACATTTAAAGGAATGTGAATATTAAGATGTATAGGTGAACTTGTAAACATGTTATATGTCATTCTTCACACATTCGGTACGGGGTGTTACGAATCAAGGAGAAATTCAAAGTGTCACTTAGGGCCAGATGTAGGTAATTCCTATTTACCGACTCTTAAATACCGACTCATACCGAATCGGTATTTAAGAGTCGGTAAATAGGAAGGAGGCAGATGTAGGTAAAAAATTACCGACTCTGTAAGAGTAGGTATTTACCGAATCTGTAAATACCGATTCGGTATTTCAAATTGATTCCTATGGGCCTTGAAGCCCATAGGAATCAATGTGAAATACCGATTTGGTATTTACAGATTCGGTAAATACCGAATCCTGCAAGGGTGCAGGGGGTTTCACTTTGACACCCTCTAGCACCCCAAGTACAGGCATGTGTGCCATGTGGCACACATACATGCCCTAAGGGCATGTCTGTGTGTCACATGGCACAGATGTGCATGTACACCTGAATTCGGTATTTTACCACCCAATAGGATTGGGTGGTAAAATACCGACTCTTAAGGGCCTGTGGCACTCTTAGGAGTGTCACCTACATATGGATTTACAGAATCGGTATATTTACCGATTCGGTAAAATACCGAAGTGGTAAATTTACCGAATCGGTAAATATACCGATTCTGTTAATTCAGACCCACCTACATCTCAAAAGCCAAATACCGGTCGGTAACGGACGAAATCGGCCGTTACCAACCGGTATTTGGCGACCTACATCTGGCCCTAAATGAGGTATGTAGTTGTAAGATTTAATATTTGGATGAATGTGTGAGCGATACCTTTAGGAGTGTGTATAAACTTAGTAATTACTAGCAGTTCAGGTCAAATGAAATGCGTCATGTTCATCTACCCTGAGAACATTAAGGCCCCCATTGACATTTTAGCAGGCATTATAAACATCCATGCATTCAAAGTTAGTCTTATGCGTGTATTTTGGGACTGGGTGAAGTTATGAGAGACTATTTAAGAATGCCATTTTTCAGATATACATGAATTTCCAATGTTAGCTGGTTACACTGAAGTAGTAACCACATGTCTCAACATTTTCCAGATATTAGCTGACAACTCAAACGATCATGGTGTAAGCTGTCTTAAAGTGTTTCTGGCTGACCAGGATCTACTCCAATTCTGTGATAGTTCAACTCACAATAAGGGAGAGACTCTGGACCTCATCATAGCAAAAACGAACACTGTATCATTAGATTCCATCACTCCATGTGATTAGACTGACCATCATAACATCTTCTTCTCCATCAATATCGAGGTAATTCCAAAAAGGGGAAAACCCTCAAAAACAAAGCAATGGAAAAGAAACCTACAAAATATTTACCCCATCACCCTGGTAAACCGATGCAACTCCGCCCTGAACCCCAAGACAGACATGGCTGATGTGCATGACCTCACAGTCTTTTCAACTTCACTATGCTTGAAATCCTTGACTCTACAGCGCCCCTCCAAGAAAAAAAGGTTTCCTCCAAAATAGCCAAACCATGGTTCAATGAGACCCTGAACTGGGAGCGACGCAAGCTGAGAGCTGCTGAGCGACTATGGAAATCAGCACCCACCACTGATCACCTACACCACCTTAGACTATTAAGGAATTCATACAACAGGAAGATTCTAAAGACCAAGGCTGACTTTTTCAAAACCCAGCTGAACCAAGCCATCAACCACCCCGAGATACTATTTGAAATCGTCAAGCAACAAGCGCCCAACACAACTAACTCTAGGGAACTAAACGACCCAGCTACACCTAACTGTAATGAACTTGCCAATTCCTTCAGAGAAAAGACAAAGACCATCGAACTGGACATCAAATCTAAGATGACCCTTGCATAACCTGTGGCCAAGGATTCTAAATGTTATTCTCAGCTCAAGGTCCATTTTAGTACTCCATGGGAAGTCACAAAAAACAATGCCTCCTGGTACACCTTCTTGCCAATCTCTGAACAAATAATCTATAGCACTCTGCTAGCAATCAACCCCTCCAATCACTACTCGGATCCCCTTCCTCCTGCCCTATTCAAAATGTTAAAAACATCTGTCCTACCCATATGGGCAACCATTGTAAATGCCTCTCTGAGACAAGGCTCCATACCGGACTGTCTTAAAATAGGGCAGGTCACACCTATATTAAAGAAATTTGACGCCATCCCATCAGATCTCAAAAACTACCGCTCTATATCCCATATCCCCAATTTGGCAAAATTGCTGGAAAAATGTGTACAATCAATCAATCAGGAAATGTCTAGAGCGCACTACACACCCGCAAGGGTCTCAAGGCGCTGGGGGAGGGTGGCCGCAGCTAGCGGTCGAAGAGCCAGGTCTTGAGTAGACTCCTGAAGGTCTGTGGGTCTTCTGTTCGTCATAGATGGAGAGGGAGGGCGTTCCATGTCTTGGCGGCTAGGTGGGAGAAGGATCTTCCCCCGGGGTGGTTCTGTGGATGTGAGGGACTGTGGCCAGTGAGAGGTCGGCGGATCGGAGTTCTCTGTTGGGTACGTAGAATGACAGTCGGCTGTTGAGGTATTCTGGGCCGGTGTTGTGGAGTGCTTTGTGTGCGTGGGTCAGGAGTTTGAAGGTGATTCTTTTGTCGACGGGGAGCCAGTGCAGGTCTCTCAGGTGGGGGGTGATGTGGTCTCAGCGGGGAATGTCGAGGACCAGGCGTGCCGAGGCGTTCTGGATTCTTTCAAGTCTGCTGATGAGCATGGACGGGGCTCCGGCATAGAGGGCGTTTCCGTAGTCGAGTCTGCTGCAGATGAGGGCGTGGGTGACGGTTTTCCGTGTGTCTGTAGGGATCCATCTGTAGATCTTGCAGACCATGCGGAGGGTGTAAAAGCAGGTTGAGGAGACTGCGTTGATTTGGTTGGACATGGTGAGTTTTGAGTCTAAGATGACTCCCAGGTTGCGTGCGTGGTTGTTGGCGTCGGGGCGGTGCCCAGGGCCAAGGGCCACCAGGAGTCGTCCCAGGCAGAGGGGTTGGGTCTGAGGAGGAGGACCTCTGTCTTGTCCGTGTTCAGTTTGAGTCGCTGTCTTCCATCCAGTTGGCGACAGCCTTCATGCCATGGGAGAGGTTGGTTTTGGCGGTGAGGGGGTCCTTGGTGAGGGAGAGGATCAGCTGGGTGTCGTCGGCATACGAGATTATGTTGAGGTCGTGGAGTCTGCCAATGCGTGCGAGTGGAGCCATGTAGATGTTGAAGAGCGTCGGGCTGAGTGATGATCCTTGCGGTATGCCGCAGATGGTCTTGGTGACTCGTGAGTGGTACGGGGGGAAGCGGACTCTTTGGGTTCCGTCGGAGAGGAAGGAGGTGATCCAGTCCAGGACCTTGTCGCGGATCCCTCGCCTCGTAGAGGCGTGTGCGTAGCGTGTGAAGGCAGACGGTGTCAAAGGCGGCGGAGAGGTCCAGGAGGATGAGGGCTGCTGTCTCGCCGCAGTCGAGTAGGATTCTGATGTCGTCTGTGGCGGCGATGAGAGCGGTCTCGGTGCTGTGGTTCTTGCGGAAACCTGACTGGGAGGGGTCGAGGATCTTGTTCTCTTCCAGGTAGCGGGTGAGCTGGGTGTTGACGATCCTTTCGATGACCTTCGCCGGGAACGGGAGCAGGGAGATGGACCGGAAGTTTTTGAGGTCGCTCGGATCCGCCTTGGGTTTCTTGAGTAGGGCGTTGATTTCGGCGTGCTTCCAGCCCGCACTGAAGGTTGCGGTCGCGAAAGAGAGGTTGATGATGTTGCGCAGGTGGGGTGCGATTGAGCTGTCGGCCTTGTTGATGATGTGGTGGGAAAGAGGGTCGGATGGGGCGCCAGAGTGGATGGTGCGCATAGTTGTTATGGTGTCTTCGGTGGTCACGTTGGTCCATGCGGTGAGGTGGTCGTGGTCGGTTGGTGGTAGAGGTGCAGTGGGGTTGTTGGGTCGAATTCGGGGATTGAGGCTGTCGTGGATGTCGGTGATCTTGCGGTGGAAAAATGCCGTGAGGGCGTCGCAGAGGGCTTGTGATGGTGGGATGTCGTTGGTGCAGGAGCCAGGGTTTGAGAGTTTCTTCACGATGTCGAAGAGCTCCTTGCTGTTGTGTGTGTTGTTGTCGAGGCGGTTCTTGAAGGAGACCTTCTTGGTGGTCCTGACGAGGTGGTGGTGGTTGCGGATGGCGTCCTTGAGGGCTGTGTGGCTATCGGGCTTTCTCGTCACGCCAGGTCTTCTCCAGTCTCCGACAGGCGCGCTTGGAGGCAAGGAGTTCCGGGGTGAACCAGCTGGCACACTGGCTGGTGTCCCTGTTGTTGTGTTGTTTCAATGGGGCTAAGGTGTTGGCGCAGGCTTCCATCCAGTGTCTGAGGGCGTGGGCCCCCTCCTCGGGGTCGGTGGGGTTGGTCGGGGGGGTTGAGTGCGAGGTGAGCTTGTAGGAGATCCTTGGTGACTTTGCCCCAGCGGCGTCTAGGGATCTGTGGGGTGCGGCGATGTGAGACGGGTTTCTGGAAGCTGAAGTGGATGCAGTGGTGGTCGGTCCAGGTGAGTTCGGAGGCGTGGCTGAAGGCAAAGTGGGGGCTGGAGGTGAAGATGGCATCGAGCGGGTGGCCGACGATGTGGGTGGGTGTCGTGACGATCTGTGTTAGCCCGAGGGTGGTGAGGTTGTCGATCAGGGTGGATGAGTTGCTGTTATTGTTGTTTTCCAGGTGGTAGTTCAGGTCACCAAGGAGGATCTAGTTGGTGGAGGTCAGTGCGTGCGTGCTGATGAAGTCGGCGATGGAGTTGCAGAATTGGGGGCGGGGTCCGGGTGGTCTGTAGACAAGGGTGCCTCTTAAGGTGGTCATGGGGTCCCTGTGGATCTGGAAGTGCATGTGTTCGGCGGTGTTGAGGGTGTCGGCGGTGCTTGTGGAGACCCTGATGGTGCTCTTGTGGATGATGGCGATGCCTCCGCCGATTCCATTGGCGCGGTCTCTGCGGGTGATCTTCTATCCGTCGGCGATGGCCACTGCGATGTCTGGGGCGGAGGCTACATTCAACCAGGTCTCGGTCAGGAAGGCGATGTCAGGTGATGTGGAGTTGAGCAGGTCCCAGAGCTCGACGGCGTGTTTGCGTGCGGAGCGAGTGTTGAGCAGGATGCAGCGGAGCTGGTTGGGTTCTGTCGTGGTCGGTGACTCGGCGTCTTTGGTGCAGGATGTGGTAAATATTTTAGTAATTTACCTTGATCTGAATTTCTAGACAATATCAATAAGTTCAAGTATGAAGAGCAGAGTCTGTGGTGGTTCGAATTCAGGGTCTTTATTCAGTAACTCGAGTTAAGGGAGAGCTCCGTCACCTGAGGAGGATCGGAAGAATCTCTAACTTTATTCTCAGAACATACAGTATATATAACAGAAAAAGAGGAAGGAGCTTCCCTTCAATGCATGCCCGGATCGTATGTTAAAATAGAACAGAAGTCATGTAGGCCCAGATCATATGTGGCAATAAAACAGAAGTCATGACCTTAAAAGGAGGCAACGTCGTGAAAAGGGGGCACATGGTAGTAGAAAGAAGGCTGAGTCATGATTCAGAATGAGGAAGCACAAGAGAGGCAAAGGTGTGAAGAAATAACGCTAGGCTGGTTCCTTAGATAAGAGAGAGAGAGTTGTGACAGGATGTCTGTTTGTCGTGTTTCAGCATTCGGGAGCTCTTCTTCTCGGAATTGGTTGTCGTGGTTTAACAGAACGGGGGCTATTTCTCGGAATAGGTCTGATTATAGGGAAATGGTTACAGATGGGGGGTCTTGTTCTCGGCGTTGGCTTGACCACAGAAATGTACGGTTTAACCGAGGAAGCTGGTTCTCGGAATCACCCTGAGCATAAGGGTGTAATTTTGACCTTTTTGGGGAAGGAGAGTGCGTGTGCAACTTCATGAGGTGCATGATCAGCACGTGATCGGTTCGTGCTCGTGTGCTCGTGTTCTCGTGTGTTCGTGTTTTAGCAAGATGGGCTCGGGGACGTGACTGAAGAGGGTGTATGATGGGACATAACTGTACGATAAATAATCATTTTCCACATTCCCTCCTTGTCCCATAATATACCCTTCTAAAACTCTTTGCCTTTTCTAATCCACTTCTATACTCATTAGGCCGTTTACTTGTTCCTGCAACATGATTCTTTCCTTCTTTTTCTTTCTGGACTGGGTTTTTGGAATACAGGCAGTGGCACAGGAACTACAGAGTGCTGGACCGCACTGAATACAGAGGCAGCAGGTGAAGAGAATGGCTAGAGAGAGACCTATGACTGTAAGTGCCTTCCATCCCCATGAGGACAGGAGGCCTCAGAGCCAACCTGTCAGGGACCAGGCACCAGTGTCTGCATCTAGTTTTCTGGAAAGTATATGAAGGCGGGAAATAGCAGAATACACTGAGGGTGCGTTGTCTGGGATTAATACACAGCAGCTGGACCCGATCAGTTCACATACACCACCACGGTTAGCCAGTATGATATCTAGGACCATACGGTTCTGTAACGTCATGAGTCTGTCGGCAGCCATCTCAGCGGTGATGTTACTTAATGCACCAGCTGTTACGTTTATGGCTCCCTGGACTACACGAGTCAGTTGTCTTATGTGGCGGCTATTGATCATAGGCCCCCAGAATGGGATGATTCCTTTAAAGAAGTTGCCGGCCTCTTGGTCCGCTGTGTCTTTAGCATCTATGGCCCCCCTTCGCCGTCTATTAATCACGGACGGAGGGTCACTGAGATGATAATCTGCTGGGGCGGTGTAGGTAGGGGGGAAGGAGAAATGCAATGTAGCATTTTCCGGACCAGCCTTGAGGTAGCCAGGTGCGTGCATGAGGTCCACAGATAAAGTATGTGTTGGGGGCAGTGGTCATCGTTGGGAAATTAGGATCAGGTAAGGTGTACGTCTTGTTACACTCACTATTTCCCATTTTCCGACCCTTGCCCTTTCCTCTTACACAGAATAGGCCTTTATGGGACACAGCCCATCCTCCCTGGTCTGCCTGTCTCGTCTGGACTGAGAATGTTTCCCTAAAGGAGGTAGTATCATTAAAGAGGGAATAACTGGTGTTTTTATTATTGTCTGCTCGTCCCCATGTAGTGGTAAGTGTTATCATTCTTCCTACGGCACGTGCTGTCTTTGTCTTTATCTCATTCCAGGTACTAGTGTTCTTGATCTGGGTCTCAGGAATGTGTCTAACAGAGGCGGAGAATATCAGAGAGTGCATAAGCAGATCCAGCATAGCCGTAAGGGAGAGGAATAAATGGCATTCCTCCATGTACGGAGTGTGGCATTATGCCGCAGACCCAACAATTGGTCTTGTTAATTACTAGTTGATGTTGATGGAGTGTGGTGATGAACGAGTTATTGAAGAATTCATTTCGTCTGCTCTTGAGGTGTGGAGGAAGATCTATGTATGAATGCATAGCAGTGTCGTTCAAAGACGTGGGGGAAGATGGTGGGAAAGCTAGATGAAGGAACCAACCTAGACAAGCCATGATGCAGAAAATGAGAATCAGGATGGAGAGGAGAAAAGAGATCTTGTTTTTAAACAAGTTTGCACAAAGAGTCTTTATCTTCATGATTTCGGCTGCTTAGTCTTTGAGAGGAAAAAAAATGCACCAGTAACCGGACTCTTCCCAGCAACCGCTTCACCAAGCGTCCGTCTTGGGCTTAAATAGCCACTGGCAGGCCGGTTTCAGATGCAATGTCTCAAGTCTGTTTGGGGTAGGATCGCAGCCGCGATTTGTACTCTTCTTGGGGTAAAAGTTCAGGAAGGGGTAAAACAAAGTCTGTCGTTTCAGTGTCTTTAAAGTCTGGTTTTTCAGTGTCTCTGGTCTCAGGATCAGCAACAGTGTCCGGAGTTGGTCCGTAGAAGGGTTTGCAGTGGGAGACGTGGAGCCAGCCTTTTCGTCCCTCGACCTTGATAGCGGTCCTCGTCGTCAGCAGCACCAGCTTGGGGGACGTCCACCTTTTCTCCAGAGGGCTGATTCGATCAAAATTTCTGACGAGCACCCATTGACCAGGCTGAAGGGCGTGCTCGTCGGGCGTGGTCTTGTCTTGAAAAGCTGCAGCCACCTGTGAACGGCAAGAACGTAGTGCAGACATCAAAGAAGCCAAGTAATCGGTCAGTACATTTGCATCAATGTTAATTATCTTTTCAGGAGATGGTACACCCCAGATATTCGGAGGCCTCCCAAAGGTGACCTCGTAGGGGGACAGGCCTGTTCGGGAATGTGCCACCATTCGCATATAGAAGAGGGCAACCGGAAGGGCTGTTACCCAGTCTATTTGCTTGTCAGCTCAAATCTTCGCCAACTTCGTTTTTAATGTCTGGTTGTGTCGTTCAACTAAGCCTGCTGCTTGGGGATGCCTAACACAGTGGAACTTCCAGGTGTATCCTAGCAGTAAGGAGACAGCCTCCATCAATTTGGAGGAGAATGGTTGTCCGTTGTCAGAGTATATAACTCTTGGCAACCCATATCGAGGGAAAAATTCCCTTACCAATTGCTTGGCAGTCATCTGGGCACCGTAGTCTGAGACAGGGTATGCTTCCGTCCATCGGGTTAAGGTACAGACTACTACGAGGACATACTTATATCCCCGACATCTCTCCATCTGTATGTAGTCCATTTGTAGGACTTCGAAGGGGTGATCAGGAGGATGGAACCCTCCTTGTTCAACTGAGATACTTTTCCCTGGATTGATTTGACAGCAAATCATACAGGTTCGCACTTTTTGTTTGGCTGCTGCATGCAGATGCTTGTTGTGCCATATCAAATTCAGACTGTCTAACATTCCTTTTTCTCCTAAATGGGCAGGACCATGGGCAGTTTCTATCATTACGGGAACCATTAGGTCAGGGAGGAACCATTTGGACTTATCCTTTGTAACCAAACCTTGATCTGTGTGTGAACCTCCCTCCTCTTCCCATTTTTTCTTTTCGGTCTCTGTGGCTTGGTTTTGGATGTCCACTACATCTCTGGTGGGGTCGACAACTGGACAGATAGTTCTGGTGGTGGTTTCGGTGTTTAGTGTTTTTGTCTGAGCAGCATGTTTAGCTGTGGCATCTGCTAGAGCATTACCTCTGGTGATAGAATCTGTGACCTTGGTGTGTGCTTTACATTTCAGTATGGCTACTTCTGTGGGTCTGTGTATTGATTCTAGTAGCTGGAGAATAAGATCTCCATGTTGGATTTTTGTTCCATGAGAGGTTAGGAAACCTCTCTCTCTCCAAAGGATGCCAAAATTATGGACTACCCCGAATGCATATTGTAAATCGGTGTAGATATTGACTCGTTTTCCTTTGGACCATTCACATGCTTGGGTAAGAGCTATTAGTTCTGCTGCTTGTGCTGAATGTACAGATATTCTGGCGGCTAAAAGGACTGAATTTTCAGTAGTGACAGCATAGGCTGCTGAAAGTTTGCCTGATTGGAGGCGCATACAGGAACCGTCTACAAACAGTGTGTGTTCTGGTGTACTTAGAGGGACGTCTGTAAGATCAGACCGGGGTTTTGTGACTAGTTCGACTACCTCTAGGCAGTCATGAATCTGATTATCAACTGGGACAGCAGGTAGTAGCGTAGCTGGGTTGAGGATATTGCATCTTTTGATGATGATGTGGGGTTGGAACAGAGTGACTTCATAGCCTGTAAGGCGAGCTATGGTCAAGTGTTGTGTTTGTGTCCTATTCAAGAGTAATTCTACTGCATGGGGGACTTGTACTTCCAGAGAGTGTCCTATCACTATGGAGTCACTTTGTCGTATTGCTAGAGCTGTAGCTGTGACAGATTTCAAACAGGCAGGCAAACCTTGTGCAACAGGGTCGAGAGTGCTAGAAAAATAAGCACAGGGACGATGTTTGTTGGCTTGTGTTTGTATGAGTACTGACAAGGCTGTACCTTCCCGTTCTGTGACAAAGAGGACAAAAGGTTTGGCATAATCGGGTGTAGCTAGGACAGGTGCAGAGCATAATGCTTGTTTGAGGGTGCCAAAAGCAAAAGTATGATCAGGTGTCCATGGCAGTGGGGAAGAGGTTGTGGTTGTTAGCTGTATCAGAGGTTTGGCCAAGTATGCAAACTGGGGAATCCATTGTCTACAGTAGGACATGAGGCCAATAAAGGCACGGACTTCCTTCTGTGTCTTGGGTACAGGAATGTTAACAATGAGTTGAATTCTTTCAGGTGTGAGTGCCCTACCCTCCTTTGACAGCAGGTGCCCTAGGTAGGCCACCTGCTGTAAACACAATTGTAATTTTGAGGGTGACACCTTGTGGCCATGCTGTGCAAGGAACATTAGGACAATTCGTGATGCTTGTTCACATTCCGGTTCGGAGCGTGCAGTGATCAGTAGGTCATCGACATATTGTAATAATGTCGTATTGGTGGGCAGAACAATGTCGTCTAACTGTCTTTTAAGTGCCTGACTGTAGATACTGGGGCTTTCTGTATATCCTTGGGGAGCTCTTGTGAAACAGAAGCTACGACCTTGTAAGGAGAATCCGAATAGGTACTGACTGTCTTGGTGGATCGGTACACTGAAGAAAGCATTCTTCAGGTCGATTACAGTGAAATGTGTAGCCTCAGGATCTATGGCTGTTAACAGAGTACTGATGTCTGAGACCACGGGGTATTGTAGTACTACACATTTGTTGAGTTCACGTAAGTCAACCACGAGTCTGTAGACTGGTGGCGCACCGTCATCAGTTTTCTTTCGGACTGGCAGAACTGGCGAGTTACATATGTTGGAAGCTACTTCTCTGACTACTCCTTTTTGTATCAGGTCATCAATAATTTGGATAAGGGCTTGTTCTGCATCTGGAGGTAATTTGTACTGACGGACACGGGGTAGGACAACGCCTTCTTTCAATGTCACTAGGTGTGGTGTAATATCCATAAATCCTACGTCTGTTGGATCAGTAGCCCACAATGTGACGGGAATGTCTCTTAGTCTTACATCTAGTTCTCTTGTGGTGAAATGGCCTTTAAAATCTCGGAGGAATAGTCGGACTCCTTCCGGGGAACAACATATTATAGCACCTAGTTCTTTTAGTGTCTGAATGCCAAGGAGATTTTCGGGACAGGATTTTGTAAGCACTAAGTCGGTGGAAGTTTTAAGAGGACCAACTTGAAGTGATATTGGTTCAGAAACTTGATTGATGACAGGTGTACCTGAAAAACCCAAGGAAATACTATTTAAGCCAGAGAGGGGTACCTTGGGAACTTCATTGTGTTGCACTGTCGTCCTACTAGCCCCGGTATCGATCAGAAATTTTGCTTCTTTACCTAGGAGTTCAGCATGTACATAGGGACCCTCTTGGTCAACCGGGACCGGGATCAGTGGACGACTATCGTGTTCCTCCCAGCTGTTTCATGAAATTGTGGGGGATTCAGGATAGGATGACACTGGATACTAATAGAGTTGGGTAGTAGGTTTTGTATCAGTTGGCGGAGCAGAAGGTCGAGGGGGATAGTTACGAGGTTGTGTCTTCCCAGTGGCAATATTATGTTGTAATACTGGACAGTCACGCACAAAATGACCTGTCTTTTTGCAATAGTTACAAGTAACTTTTTCCTGCGATACTTGAGGTTGTTTAGGAGTCTGTTGGATCGTATTAGTCTGTGCTACCAATACCTTCATTTTAGTATCCTTTGTCCTTTTCTTTTCTTGTTCTTGTTCGTCTCTAATTCTATTTTGATGATATTGGAGCATCTGAAGGGCTTGTGAAGGAGAGCTTGCTTGCCAAGTACTCTCTACCTTCAGTACTCTATTTCTAATCGTCGGTAAAGCATTTTCTACAAATTTGGAGACAAATAATCGACTATAGGCGTCTCCACCTGAGGAGAGACCACTGTTGATTAGAAAACATTTCTCCAATCCGGTATAATAGTCCCCTATATCCTCGTCTGGTTACTGTTTGCATGCAGAGATAGTGTCCCAATCTTCCTTCTTAGTGGTCAGTAACTGAGATAGTATTTTAGGGAGACAGCAAGGGAGTTCCTGAACTAGGGGTCCTAAGCCTTGTCCAGGATTGCGAGTAATGTCTTCTTGCTCTAATTCCGTCCATGTTACCTTTTTCCCTTCAATCTCGCAGTCCTTTCCCTTTAGTTTGTCATACGTTCCCTGTGGTAATAGGACCTTGAGTAGAATATTGAGGTCCTTGTAAGTAAAGGAACCCATTTTGAGGATATCCTTGAGTTCCCTATGGAAACCCGAGGGATCCTTTTCATGGGAAGGGACCATTTTCTTCATTTCTAGTATCTCTAGTTTTGTCAGAGGGGTGTAAACAAACGTTTGTTGTAACTTTCCTGCGGAGTCTGCTACAGGGTGTGCTTCTCGGAGAGGGAACTGTCCTTGGTCATATTGATGGGCATTTATATCATAACTGTCTGTAAAGCACTGAACATATCGCTGTCGTAGGTCAAGGAAATTATTTAGAAACTCTTGTCCCCAGGCCACCCACCTCCCTTCTAAACAGTCCCGTAAGATCTCTGCTTCATTGTCAGTTTATGTACCGGTTGTCTGCAGCGCGGAGATACTCCTACGGGAGTTTATTCATAGCGCTATATAAACCTGCATATAAATAAATAAATAAATAAAGAGAGAGTGTAACTTTTTAGGCGGGCAACCAGTGTCTTCATACATTGTAATGAGGTGTGGAACCATATAGATGCTGGCTAGTCTTTGAGAAGTTAGAGGGATTGATAAAAACATTTGGGCAACTATATCAGGGCCATATATAGAGTATTGAGATACCCAATGTGTGCTTGATCTAGCGAGTTCTTTTTCTTGTGTGGTGAGTGGAGGCTCGTCGTCCATCCAATCATCTAGGGCTTCTTGTGTTCATTGGAACAGCTTATCTGTGGGGGCTGACAATTTCTTAGTTTTAAGTTTGAATTGTCCGTTAGTTTGAGAACGAGGGATACGGGAACGTACTGCACCGTGAAAAGAAGTTTCTTCTCCCCTGTCTTCGTTTGTACTTTCATTCTCTGTTTCCTGGGTATGGGCATCTTTTTGATGCCAATCAGAAATCTTACTCGTGAAGAGAGGAATAAAGAGATCTATTTCTTTTATTTTATTATAATTTCCTGCGACTACTGCTTGATCTAGTTGTAACAAATCACCAGGAACTCTTTTTCCTGCGCTAGCTATCATTCTGATAAAACAAGTGATCATGAATCGTGAGAGGCATTTTTTATGTGCTATGAGTCTATTTTTAATAGCTTCCTGTAAGGTTTCTAAGTTTTCTCCTGTTTGGAGAGCCTCGTAAATTTTATTTAGGCAATTTGTGATATTCGGCACTTCTTGTAAACCTTCTAGAGTCTCTCGTAGGCGAAGAGAGATGCTTGCTTGTGACCCTTCCCCTGGGGTTGGGTCATAATCACACTCTAACATGGGTGGAGTTTCGTTTGAGGTGTCAGGGGTGGGTTCGGTCTGGGCGACTATTTGTCTGGCTATTATCTGATTGGTATAAGCAGGAGGAGGTTCCATTAAGTAAGTAGTAATAAAATCATCGGGTACGGGAGAAACCTTAGGACGTGGAGGTGCTGTAGGGACACTAGAATCTGAGCTAACCTCGGACCCTATTTTCGGTGAGAGGACAGGGTATATACCTGTCGCAGAGGCCGAGGCCTCCCTTTTCTTTTGTTCAAAACTAATATCATCCTTCTGATCCTGTCACTTTTTCATCTTACTTTCTTCTGACATTCTCTTTGCTTTCTCAACTTTCCCTTGCTCTTTCTGTTCCCTTCGATGTGCTTCTTTTCGCCATATCTCAACGCTTTCTAACATCGAAGGTCTTGCCTTCTTTTCCCAACACCTTTTTTCAACCGCCATAATACAATTCAAATCCCATGTGCCACTCTTTGGCCATCTGATCGCAACGTCTAAATGTTTAGTATAACCTTCCCAAAGATCCAAATACAAGATGGCACCAATCCCATGTTTAGTATACATAAAGTAACCAGGAGTATCCTTCGGGGGGACTGGTACAGATTGTTCCAGTAACCCCTTCCGGGTACCCAGTTTACACAGTTTAGAGAACAAGGGCATTGTTTCAAACACAAACAAAGATTTTATACTTGAAAAAAAACTCGATATACTCTGAGTATCAGAGTACAAACATACCGTTTTCTAGAAACCTAGAACCCGTCTTTACCGTGCTCTGAGAAATCAGAACCCGTCTTTACCATGCTCTGAAAACTCAGAACCCGTCTTTACCTTGCTCTGAAAAGATCAGAACCCGTCTTGATACACTCCCAGCAGTACTCACGAGGTGCAGAGAACTTGAAGATCTTGAAGATCTGGACACTTGTTTACGCAGCGCTTGTGGACAGGGACTGGTCGGGTTTCAGACGACCTCGGACTCGGCAATCTTCACAGGTTTCGGGCTCTGGGTCGAGACTTCCGCTGTCGTCCTCACCGCCTCATATGGATGGCTAGGCCGTGGCTCGGTCCCTCTTCGACACGAAGGAGTTCATGCAGGAACACCCTGCAGTGTGCACTTGGAAGTCCGTCGATGTTTTTGAAGAGACTGGTCCAGGTCCGCATCACCGGCGTGTGGGGAGAAAGGGAAGTTCCTGTTCGGGCGCCAATTTGCTGTGGTAAATATTTTAGTAATTTACCTTGATCTGAATTTCTAGACAATATCAATAAGTTCAAGTATGAAGAGCAGAGTCCGTGGTGGTTCGAATTCAGGGTCTTTATTCAGTAACTCGAGTTAAGGGAGAGCTCCGTCACCTGAGGAGGATCGGAAGAATCTCTAACTTTATTCTCAGAACATACAGTATATCTAACAGAAAAAGAGGAAGGAGCTTCCCTTCAATGCATGCCCGGATCGTATGTTGAAATAGAACAGAAGTCATGTAGGCCCGGATCATATGTGGCAATAAAACAGAAGTCATGACCATAAAAGGAGGCAACGTCATGAAAAGGGGGCACATGGTAAAAGAAATAAGGCAGAGTCATGATTCAGAATGAGGAAGCACAAGAGAGGCAAAGGTGTGAAGAAATAATGCTAGGCTGGTTCCTTAGATAAGAGAGAGAGAGTTGTGACAGGATGTCTGTTTGTCGTGTTTCAGCATTCGGGAGCTCTTCTTCTCGGAATTGGTTGTCGTGGTTTAACAGAACGGGGGCTATTTCTCAGAATAGGTCTGATTATAGGGAAATGGTTACAGATGGGGGGTCTTGTTCTCGGCGTTGGCTTGACCACAGAAATGTACGGTTTAACTGAGGAAACTGGTTCTCGGAATCGCCCTGAGCATAAGGGTGTAATTTTTACCTTTTTGGGGAAGGAGAGTGCGTGTGCAACTTCGTGAGGTGCATGATCAGCGCGTGATCGGTTTGTGCTCGTGTGCTCGTGTTCTCGTATGTTCGTGTTTTAGCAAGATGGGCTCGGGGACGTGACTGAAGAGGGTGTATGATGGGACATAAGTGTACGATAAATAATCATTTTCCACAAGGAGAAGCCACAGTTCCTGCAGGTGAAGGGGCCGTGGGTGCGCTTAGGGGCGGCCTTGTGGCATCTGGATGGTCGCCCGAGGTGGAGTGCGAGGAGGTTGTTGGCATCGTACCGGATGCAGGCTTCGTGGAAGGTGCGGGGTCCAGGGGTCGTGGCACTGGGCGCGGTCCAGGCGCAGACGGGCCTGCCATAGGTGCGCCTTTGGCGCGCCAGCGGTGCGCCAGCGGTGCGCTCTCTGCGCGCTGCCTCGCAGCGGCTGCCATAAGAGGAGGAGAGGGAGGGCAGCTCAGCTGGGAGGAGGGAGGGGCAGGAGGGGCGAGCGAATCAACAGCAGGGGGGCGGGGCCGCAGGGGAGGCAGCGGCGGTAAAAAACTTACAGCGGCGCGGGGAGAGGGGGAGGGGGCGGGGTCCAGAGGAGGCGGCCAACAGCAGGGGCGGCTGAAATACCGGGGGCCAGGAACCAGGATCAGCACAGGGTGCTCGGGAGCACGAGCGTCACAGGAGCAGCACAAGTCAGGTCAGGAGGCGGCAACGGCGAGCTGCGGCGAGAGGGGAGCGACCTACCAGAGGTCAAGGGTCGTACAAATAGAATTATGTAACCATATCTAGAACTACAACCTCCAAGACAAACACCAATCTGGCTTCCAGCAAGGTCTCAGCACAGAATCTGCACTCACCCACATAATGGATGACATACTAAAAATGCTAGACCACAACGAATCATGCCTACTGATACTTCTGGACTTATCCTCCGCCTTTGACACGTTTAAACATGACAACCCATTGACCCTGTTGGAACGGAGGATGGGCCTTACGGGCACAGTGTTACAATGGTTCTTCTCCTTCCTAAATAACAGAACACAAAGAATCAAGATGAAGCATTCACTCTCTCAACCCTCCTCGGTAACCCTAGGCGTTCCACAGGGCTCAGGACTATCACCCATTCTTTTCAACCTACTAATGGAAGCCCTGGCGAACGCCTTCAACTCAGCAAACATTCTATATCACCTGTATGCGGACGACAGCCAACTGTATTTGAAAATCTCCACTCCAGAAGACTTTATTTCCCTCAACGCTATTGTACAGGGCACGCAAAGCTGGCTCACTGGCAACCATCTAATGCTTAATACAAAAAAACAGAATTCATTCTCATCTCCCCACCCAATCACACTCCTAAGGTAGATCTATGGTTGAAACACCTAACTTCATTTGACTGTGCTCCTCTCATCATTGACTCCGCGAAATACCTGGGAGTCACCATAGACAAAACACCTGAATATGCAGACGCACATTACTAATGCCAACAAGGGAGCAAATCACAAGCTGAATATACTAAGGAAACTCAAACCCTTCCTCCCACAGGCGACCTAAAAATGTCAGTGCAAGCCCTAGTGCTACCAAGATTAGACTATGGAAGCACCCTCTTTGCGGTCTCCCCAAATACAAGCTGGCTGCGCTGAGGGCATTGCTTAATGCTGCGGCTAGACTGGTATCAGGAAGAAAAAAAATAGCCACATCTCTCCGACCCTGGCTGTCCTACGAGGCAAGAATACATCTAAAGGTCGCTTGCATGACCCACAAAGCACTGCATACCAATACACCCAGTTACTTAGCTCTAAAGCTGGAGTTCTTTACTTCTGATACCACAATCCTTCCATAAAAAGAGAACTGGTTGCAGAGCTTTCTCAGGGATTGCTTGAGAGATCTAGAACTCCTTACCTCCTGGGATACATGGAATCCCCTCCTTTACCGCCTTCCAAAAAAAAAATACGCCTAATGAACAAATTCACGTCCTAAGACTGAATTCTAGATTGACCGCGAGTCTCCTACATGATCTACATTTCACTGCCTACCTCTTGTGTATTGACTGAGAATATTATATGTATGTTTATGACCTCAAATACCTAATGTTTAATAACCATGCATTATGATTTGACTACTGGTCACATATGTTATCCATACACTATATACCTCTTTTGTATGATATGACGACTATCATATTGTGGAAAAGTAAATTCTGCCATGTTCTGTGTCCCTACGCGTCCTCCATCATATGTTATGTGTGCATGATTAATATGCATATGTATTCCCCATGTTCGATTAAAAACGCAATTATAGTTGTGTCCACCTCTAGTATGCCAGTTTCCAGTTCTCGTGAATACTACGAATATCAGACCTATGTAAAGCTACGTTGCCACGTTTCTCAGTGTGCACGTTATTCCATTGTAAAGTCCCCGTTTCTAGGCCTCAAAAGGGCCCGGACACCAGATTCAGCTCCTGTCTCCTGAAGCCCTCGCTGAGGAGCGAGACGGCCCCCACCTGTGTTCCTGACCCTTCACTTACTTCCTGCCTCATAGTGCCCGGTTCAGCCTGGCTCTGCCTCTGAGTCTGCCAAGAGTATGTTATGATTCTAGTTATCAGTCCAGCCCTCCTTCTCTGCATTCCTAAAGCTACTGAATCGCATCAATAGTTTCCGTCATAGTCTAGCCTTTACGTCTCCATGTAAGAGAAATACTGTATTAATGGTCATTTAATATTCTTCATCACGCACTACATGTAGAATAATGCATGCTCCAGTCTTAGAGTCTGTTAGCCTTTACCCCGATAGCTTTTGGATTCTATCAACATGTTCTCTAAACATCAGATACTAGATACTGCTTAGGTACATGTCGCCCCGACTCTCCAGACTTCAGTCTCTGCTCCTAGTACAGAGTTCATAGCCCCCAGCTTCTCCTAGTAACACGTCATTGCCAGCTTGCGCGCACCACCAGGTTAGAGGTCCCGGCTCCTTAGGTAGCCCCCTCCATGTTTCCGCCCCATTCATGACATATTCTGTTACGTTTGCATCACATGTCTATGTATACGCCCTGTTACACCCACTTTCACCCTTATCTTTCGCGACTGCTACGCGTCACGCCTACTGCTCCACCCACTGCTCCGCCTATCATATGTACTGTAATGCAACTGTTTTACTATATATGCTTGTGTATTGTTATTAAATGTTACGCCAGTCCTTTCCCCAGAGCGCGCTCATCCCAGATCCTGCCCCGGCAGCTGCCCGGCCCTGCCATCCTATTCCTGTGCAGGTTGTCCGGTTCCTGTCCTTTATGCTGTAATAAACCTGCAAACTCCTACTACCTCGAATCTTGACTCTTATTTATTGAGCTATCTGTTATTGCTATGCCTAGTCAAACCTAGATCCGGTATTATTTATTTATATACCACATAATGGCGCCCGAATAGGGACTTGCCCTTTCCCCACGCGTCGGTGAAGCCACGCCGACCCCCTGACCCTCTGCAGTCGTGACGGAACTCTTCTGCGCACCGGCAGATATTTCTGCTTCAAGTATCCCTCAGGCCCACGGAGGAGACGGAGGAGGCGGTCCAGCATCCAGACGAGACGGTGGAGGAACGCGGCGAGTCCCGATCAGAGCCCAAGCCGAGAGTCCAAGGTCCGAGGTATCCGGAGGCCCACCTGTAACAGAAGTCCGAAGTTCGTCCGTCCGGCGTCGTAGCAGTCCAGTCCAGTCCGAGGCTTTCCGTTCTTGCTGCCCGGTGAGTACCGTTGCTGGGGTAGTATCTAGACAGGGTCAATCTAAATTGTCTCTGGTCCGATGGGTCTGGGTACGCAGATCCGAAACAAAGTGTTCACCTAGGTGGATACGGGTCTTGATGCGTCCCTTTATGGGACCGGTATGTTCCGTACTGTTTCAGCAGTGCATCCAGTAACTCTAGTCTGTTCCGTTCTCGAGAAATTCATGTGTTTCTGTTCTCAGTATTCCAGGTAATATTCTGTCCGAACTGTTATGTTATAATGTTGTTCAATGTATTTTCAATGTCGTGGTATGTCTGAATTGTTCTCCCAATTGTTATTGTTCCTCGTGTATTGTATTGTGTTCCGATTCAAGTTTACAATGTCTCTCTTTTCGAGATTACGTCAGTTAAAAACTAGAAAGGGGCTGTTAGAAGAAGCAGTTCCTGTCCCGCCTAGGGACAGTCCAGGTCATTTTATGTATCAGAAGCATGGCATAAGTGCCATATTATATCTAGATTTATGGGTAGAGTATACCAAAGAGTTGGAAGAAAAGTATAGGTGGCCCGTATCAGGTACGTGGGATGCCGAGTGCATCATGCGAGTAGAAGAGGCATTATGGAAAAAGAAAGCCAGACAGTCACAAAAAGATGCCATCGAGTTATGGCGCAAAGAATCGCATAAAAGAACCGAAAAAGAAATCAGAAAGTCAGAATTAAGTAGAGAATCCTTAGAACGAGCCCAGGAAAAGGAATTAATCGAGATAGGCGAACGAGTCAAAACTGAACAATCAGACAGACAGAGGAATGCCCTTATTAAGGGTATGTACCCTCTTCTTGCCGAGGGCTTGCCAAAAGCGACCCCAGAGGCATCCAGTAATTATCCGCCACCATTAGTTCCGACCAAGCTACGTCACAAACCGACCGCAGCTGATATTTTTCTCTCGTCCTATTTGGACGACACAGTCCCAGAATATGCAAATCCTGTTCCGCCAGCTCCTGTAAATAATGCAATTCCTGCTCCTCCAGTCACCGGGGCACCTGTTACGGCACCCCCGGTTCAGCCCGCAATACAAGTTCCCGCTACATCAGTCACTCTGCCAGCACGAAGAGTATCAGTCGACGATTCTAGTTTAGGGGCCGCAGGGGGAGGTCCTCCAGGAACCCCGCCGCCACACAAGCGTTTAACGTTAGTCGAACTACATGCACAAGCGTCACAGCGTACGCCCAGATATCAGTCTGTTGCAGAAATAAGGAAAGCCCTTACCGAATGTGGCTATGATCCAGTCCCAGGTGAGGATAATATGGTTTTATATTCATTACGCGTAAGAAAGGTGACCGAGTATCTAGTCACCTTACCGAATATGAAAGAAGATCTAGACAGAATATATCGTTTCATCCGTACAGGGGATGATCCAGAAAGCATTGGCGAAGCCATGTCTCAAAGGAAAGCCGAGATCCAGTTTCTGATTAATTGTTTAATAAGAGAACAAGATTCCCCGTCTAAAGATCCAGCCGAAATGAAAGTCCTGACAAGGTGGAGTGATAATATAGCCGAGGGTAAGCACAAGACCATCAGTAGTATAGAGAGTATGTACAAGAAGATTCGTAAAGAGATAATAAGGATACACGAACAACGCAAAGAAGCACAAGTAAGCGAGAAAGAAAGTAACTCTGATACTGAAGAGGTAGACGACGAGAATCCCGCCAGAATAGCGTATGTAGGAAAATCTAGATTTCCAGATCGCCATTTACGCCTAGAACACAAGCCAACTTTCCATCATCCAGCACCAGAACAAGGTTCTCTAGAACAAGTATTCCAAGCTACTGATCACATTCTGAAATCACGAATCGGTTATAGCGAGTTAAGTACTATGCATGAACAAGAACTAGTCCGATCAGCAGTCCGATGGATTACTGATTCTACCACTTTTCCAGACGAAATAGTGGCACAAATGTTTCTGAAATTGCCCCCAGCCGAGCAGCGACTGGTGGGTATGTATATGATCCAGCACCTCATCACTTTGTATGAGGGTCAACATTCTGATCCAGGTCCATTACACGATGTCCTGAACGAGTTACTCCAGTATAAATGGAAAGGTTTAGGTACTGATTTAATTGGTGTCATTCTAGAACAGCGCCACAAATCCAGAACGTTTTTGAACCCGTATTTTGTTCATGTCTCACCCCCAGAAAGCAAACCCTTTTACATAGATAGACAGAACCCGTTACGAGAAGTACATCCAGTTAGGACAGAGGGTGGTGAAATGCAAAGAGTGTTTGTTTACACCCCGATCACAAAGATGGAACTCTTAGAGATGAAAAAGTTAATTCCCTGTCATGATAAAGATCCAGCAGGGTTCCACCGAGAATTAAAGGACATGCTCCGTATGGGAGAATACACGTATCCAGACGTTATTAAAATGCTAAAAGTCTTGTTGCCCGCAGGGGTATATGAGAAACTTAAGGAAAAGGATTGGGAGGTGGGAGAGAAAAAGATCGATTGGGCAGTCCTAGAAGCTGAAGATAAGGCACGAGTACCAGGTACCGGTCTTGGAGATAAATGTAAAGAATTACCAGAACTGTTGATACAAGTTTTGCCCAGATTATTAGCTACTAGAAAGGAAGATTGGGATGCAATTTCAGCCTGTAAACAGAAACAAGATGAAGATACTAGTGATTATTATTCTAGATTTGAAAAATGTTTCACCATAAACAGTGGCCTCAAGACAAGTAGTGAGTCATACCCTCACCTTTTTGTTACTAAATTAGTCGAGAATTCAAGTCCCCAAGTTAAGAATCGAGTTCTGAAAGTCGAAAGTACCTGGCAAGCTAGTACCCCGTCCCAGATGTTACAGATGCTCCAATACCACCAGAATAGAATCAGAGAAGAGCAAGATCACGAGAGAAAACGTATGAAAGACACGAAAATGAAAGTACTAGTTGCGCAATCTGTTCCTCAAGACAGTCAGAAGAGGGGTCCGAATCAAGCCAGTCATCCTACAGCTCCCGTTAAAGGAAACTGCAATTATTGTAAACAGCCAGGTCATTTTATAAACGAGTGTGCAGTTCTGAAACACAACATAGCTACCGGTAAGACTAAAGAAAGACCACGTCCGCCTAGACAAGAGCAAGTTTCACAGACTCCTCAGCCACAGAATGCACAACAGACAGTTACCGCACCGCAGCCCATCGCTGCAACACAGCATGTTACACAGCAGATGTACCAGTATGCACAGTCCGAGTATCCAGAGTACCAGCCATATTCATGAAACAGCCTAGAGAGGGAGGTAGGCTTGCCTCTCATCGAGATACCTGTAGATCAAGAAGGTCCCTATGTTCACAGTCAAGTATTAGGGAAAGACAGAAAGTTTCTGATTGATACAGGGGCAAGTAGGACCACTATAAGTCACGCCGAAGTTCCAGGGGCTCCGCTCTCAGGCTCTAGAAATGTTTCCCTTGGATTTTCAGGAAAGCCTATTGTAAATGAAATATCAAAGCCAGTTACTCTAGAAGTAGGTCCATTGTCCCGCACTACTGATCTGTTACTTACTAAGTCATGTCCAGAAAATCTATTAGGCATTAAAACACTGAAAGAGTTAGGTGCAGTTATATGCTGTTCCCCAGAGGGAATACGATTGTTCCTACGTGACTTCAAGGGTCACTATGTATTACGAGATTTTGATCCCAGATTGTCTAATGTTCCGCAGCATCTATGGGCGCGAGGTCCAACTGATGTTGGCTATATGCAAATCACACCCCATCGTGTGACTCTTAAGCCAGGTGTAGTGTTACCACGAATCAGACAGTACAGATTGCCACCTGAGGCTGTAGCAGCCTTATCCAAAATTATTGACAAGCTCATGGCTCAGGGAGTAATTGTAGAAACTGACTCCAATGTATGTAATTCTCCGATCATTCCAGTCATGAAACGTACAGATCCAAATGCACCTCCAGTATATCGATTAGTGATTGACCTTCGAGAACTTAATAAATGTATTATTCCCCAGTACCCAGTTGTCCCAGATATCTCTTCCCTATTGACAGCCATTGATTCCGAAGCTTCGTTTTTTACAGTCATAGACCTCAAGAACGCGTTTTTCAGTGTCCCCATTCATCCAGACAGCCAGTTTCTTTTCGGATTTTGTTTAAATGGAAGGAGCTATATGTTCACACGCGCTCCTCAAGGTTTCACAGAAAGTCCTAGTATTTACAGTCAAGCACTCAAGAGACAACTAGACAACATTCACATGCCAACTGACACTGCCCTGCTCCAGTATGTCGATGATCTCCTGATCACAGCCCGTTCTGAACGTGCTTGCGAGCAAGCATCACTTACAGTCTTGTATTTCCTTGCCGAGATGGGGCACAAGGTGTCCCCTTCGAAGCTTCAATTCTGTGTCCAGCAAGTGATCTATTTAGGCCACTTACTGTCCAAGTGGGGTAGGCAGTTGACACCAGACCGTATCCAGTTAATAGCGAGTCTTCCTCAGCCAAAGACCCAGAAGGAGGTACGTGCTTTTATCGGCCTTACTTCTTATTGCAGACAATGGATTCCTCAGTATGCATTTCTAGCTAAACCACTGATACAGTTAACGACACAGGAGGCAGCCGTATCGACTGTCCTCCCATGGACATCTGAACATACACTTAGTTTCAATGAGTTAAAGAAAGCTTTATGCCAAGCTCCAGTTCTAGCTACACCGAACTACAGTAAGCCTTTTACACTTTTTGCCACGGAACGTGAAGGTACAGCATTATCTGTTCTCACACAAGATCAAGCAGGACAATACAAGCCTTGTGCTTATTTTTCGAGCACATTAGATCCTGTAGCCCAGGCTCTGCCTGCGTGCCTCAAGTCAGTTGCAGCCACAGCACTAGCTATCAGACAAAGTGATTCCATAGTCTTAGGACACTCCCTGACAGTACAAGTTCCACACTCCGTGGAAGTTCTTTTAAACCGAACACAAACTCAGCACTTGACAATTGCACGTTTAACAGGTTATGAATTGACACTGTTTCAGCCACACATAGAAATCAGACGCTGCAACGTCCTAAATCCTGCTACACTGTTACCATCAGCTAATCCAAATCCTGCCACACACGATTGTGTGGAAGTAGTTAACATCATGACGAAACCAAGACAAGATCTGACAGATATTCCATTATCAGATCCCGACCTGACACTTTATGTGGATGGTTCATGTATGAGAACAAGTACAGGAGAACTAGTAGCCGCGTATGCAGTGACTACTGATACTGAAGTTATTGAGACACACCGTATTGACACCCTGTCTGCTCAAGCAGCAGAGCTAGTTGCTCTGACTCAAGCCTGCATACACGCTAAGAACCTGAAAGTTAATATTTACACAGATTCACGCTACGCATTTGGAGTCGTACACGACTTTGGAGTGCTCTGGCAGGAGAGAGGTTTCATGACTTCTCATGGAACCAAGATTCAGCATGGTCTCCTTATTCAAGCTCTGTTAGATGCCATACACTTACCGACATCCATTGCTATCATGAAATGCAAAGCACATACGAAAGTTACTGACATTATTTCCCAGGGTAACGATCTAGCAGATCGCACAGCCAAGCTTACAGCTCAGACTCCAGACATTTCAGTTAACCCGACACAGACACTTACTCCAGATCCGACTACATGTATGACAGTTAAGGATCCTACTCAAGATGTCATAGATATCCAGTTACATGCTACTCCCGATGAAATCAAGAAATGGTCCGAACAAGGAGGGGTCCAGACAGATCAGGGATGGTTGACGAAGGGTAGAGCCACATGGTTTCTCCCCGACTCTATGGTTCAAGTCATTATTAATACCGCACATAGTCCAGCACATCTAGGAGAGAAAGCTATGTTAGACAGTATTCAGAATATTTGGTTCAACAAGCATTTACGAGCTGCCGCCAAGCAGAAAGTCCGTACCTGTATGATATGTTGTCAGTTTAATCCAGGTAAAAGTGTCCCGGTGGAACAAGGTGGATTCCAGCCCCCTGACCACCCTTTTGAAGTCCTCCAGATGGATTACATTCAGATGGAGCGATGTCGAGGTTTCAAGTATGTCCTCGTAGTTGTATGCGCTTTGTCCAGATGGACAGAAGCATATCCAGTTCCAGATTACACAGCCGCGACCACTGCCAAGCAGTTGGTTCGTGAGTTCTTCCCCCGTTATGGACTCCCTAGAGTCGTATATTCTGATAACGGCCAGCCATTCTCATCTGAGTTGATGAAACATTTTTCCCTATTGTTAGGATACCAGTGGAAGTTCCATTGTGTACGACATCCTGAAGCAGCCGGTCTCGTAGAGAGACATAATCAGACCCTGAAAATCCGAATCGCAAAAGTTTGTCAAGAGAAAGGTGTGGACTGGCTAGTAGCTCTGCCAGTTGCTTTGTTTTACATGCGCATGGTCGCACATTCCAGATCAGGTCTGTCCCCGTACGAGGTCGTATTCGGCCGCCCCCCTAACATGTGGGGTACACCCAGACCCCGAAGTATTACCGATGTTTCAAGTAATATGCTGACAGATTACCTAGCTTCCTTGATGTCTGCCCTCAACTCTTGTCGTTCACAGGTTGCCGCCGCATTTCCAGACAATACCGAGGTGGCACCGCATGAAATTGTTCCCGGATCCATGGTTTTAGTGAGAAATTTTGATCGTTCAAGTCCGCTGGAGCCTCGCTGGAAGGAGCCCCGACAGGTCCTCCTGGCCACCCGTACAGCCGTGAAGTTGGAGGGACGAAAAGGCTGGGTGCATCTTTCGCATATCAAAAAGTTTTATGGATTGAAGCCCGTTTCAAAGAACATTTCAGATCATTTGAAAGACTGCCAAAGTACTATTCTTAAGGACTGTCCCGCAAAAGACAATGATACTGCACCCTCCCTGTTAGAGAAAACTCCGCAGCAGGAGTATAAATTAAAACTAAGGTCTAGTAAAATAAGTCAGCCAGTTTGATTGTCTAAGTCCTCCCCTAGGTGAAACGGTTAGACCGGTTTCTGACATGTATAAAATAGACCCCCATAGTGAGAGAGTTAGTCAAAACTCAGTCCGATGTATCGTTTTTCTAAGTTTCGTTTTGTTTCTCAGCATTATGATTTCCTGCACCAGTTATGCATTTTACCTGTATTTTCCAGTTTCCCATGAAAATAAGTCTTCTAATGCTACAGTAGAGCACACGTTTAGTGATCTGCCTCCCCACGAACTCTCTTATCGCCTCGCTATGCGTAATAATTCCTTTATCCGCATGCTACATTATTCACACCAGACCAGCAATGCCACTAATTGTTGGGTGTGTGGTCGACTCCCCCCTTTCCAGACACCGAAGGGAGTTCTGCCACTCTTTCCTTATCCATTTTCACATAATGGTTCGTGTGGAGCATGGTCCACGTTAACGTCATCCTCAATAGATATGTCTTTTCTTAACAGTACATGTTTTCCAGACAAGCAAGGTCTTCCCCACAGAACAGGGTTAGATCTAGAAAATGAAGTCTACAATTTAGGTAATTATTCTTCGAATTTCATGGTCCTGAATGTTCAGTCTGATACTATTCCAGACTTACCTGCTATTTCAGTACTACCAGTCAAAGGCGAAATATGTGTCCGAAATTATGGTTCCGTACATGTAGGGCATAGTGATTGTACTACTATTGTCAAGTATAGTGACAGTGGGAAATCCATTTTTAAAGCTTCACGTCATTCTTATTTTATTTGTGGTCAGACCGCATATGTTCGTCTGCCCCTCGATTGGGAGGGAACCTGTTACATTGCCTTCCTACTGCCACCTGTTTTCCTAGCCCCATCTGATTATCATAGAAACACACATCTAGTACACATTAGACATAGAAGGGAGATCGAGTCCCCGATTGTCGATTATACTGAAACTGCTCTAGAACAGTATACAGATTTCAATAGAGGTTTCTTCTTCTTTATAGGACCTATCCAGAATAGTAAACTAATCCGTAGGTTAACCAGAACCCTTGAAGCAGTAGTGAATGAGACTGCCTCTGCTCTAGGTAATTTAACTGAAGAACAATCTGCTATGAGATTTGTCGTGCTCCAAAATCGTCTCGTCCTTGACGTCATACTGGCCGATAGGGGCGGGGCCTGTAGAGTCATCGGATCTAGTTGCTGCATTTTCATTCCTAATAACGCGCCGTCTGTTTATTCAGCTATAACCAGACTTCATAAAATTGCCCATCTGTTACACCAAGATCCAGGCACCTGGACATGGTCCGGTTGGTTCTGGAATATAATTTCCGCATGGGGATGGAAAGTCTTGTCCTTTCTAGGTATTGCAGTAGCGATCATATTCAGCTGCTGCCTCTGTATACAATGTGGCCCTGCGATTTGCGGCATTTGTGCTACTTCTTGTATTCCTAGTCCCAAGCCTCATTCTAAATCCCGTTCCAAGAAAATTCGAGACGAGCAAATGATGCTGTATGAAATGATAGATGGTATCATGAATATTGATGTTTCCTGATGGAAACGTAGTGACAAGGAGGGAATGTGGAAAAGTAAATTCTGCCATGTTCTGTGTCCCTACGCGTCCTCCATCATATGTTATGTGTGCATGATTAATATGCATATGTATTCCCCATGTTCGATTAAAAACGCAATTATAGTTGTGTCCACCTCTAGTATGCCAGTTTCCAGTTCTCGTGAATACTACGAATATCAGACCTATGTAAAGCTACGTTGCCACGTTTCTCAGTGTGCACGTTATTCCATTGTAAAGTCCCTGTTTCTAGGCCTCAAAAGGGCCCGGACACCAGATTCAGCTCCTGTCTCCTGAAGCCCTCGCTGAGGAGCGAGACGGCCCCCACCTGTGTTCCTGACCCTTCACTTACTTCCTGCCTCATAGTGCCCGGTTCAGCCTGGCTCTGCCTCTGAGTCTGCCAAGAGTATGTTATGATTCTAGTTATCAGTCCAGCCCTCCTTCTCTGCATTCCTAAAGCTACTGAATCGCATCAATAGTTTCCGTCATAGTCTAGCCTTTACGTCTCCATGTAAGAGAAATACTGTATTAATGGTCATTTAATATTCTTCATCACGCACTACATGTAGAATAATGCATGCTCCAGTCTTAGAGTCTGTTAGCCTTTACCCCGATAGCTTTTGGATTCTATCAACATGTTCTCTAAACATCAGATACTAGATACTGCTTAGGTACATGTCGCCCCGACTCTCCAGACTTCAGTCTCTGCTCCTAGTACAGAGTTCATAGCCCCCAGCTTCTCCTAGTAACACGTCATTGCCAGCTTGCGCGCACCACCAGGTTAGAGGTCCCGGCTCCTTAGGTAGCCCCCTCCATGTTTCCGCCCCATTCATGACATATTCTGTTACGTTTGCATCACATGTCTATGTATACGCCCTGTTACACCCACTTTCACCCTTATCTTTCGCGACTGCTACGCGTCACGCCTACTGCTCCACCCACTGATCCGCCTATCATATGTACTGTAATGCAACTGTTTTACTATATATGCTTGTGTATTGTTATTAAATGTTACGCCAGTCCTTTCCCCAGAGCGCGCTCATCCCAGATCCTGCCCCGGCAGCTGCCCGGCCCTGCCATCCTATTCCTGTGCAGGTTGTCCGGTTCCTGTCCTTTATGCTGTAATAAACCTGCAAACTCCTACTACCTCGAATCTTGACTCTTATTTATTGGGCTATCTGTTATTGCTATGCCTAGTCAAACCTAGATCCGGTATTATTTATTTATATACCACAATATGCTTGCATACAACCTCATCTCTTTTGTTTAATAATTGTTTAATAACTGTTTAATAACTGTATACTGTAAAGCATCACGTTCGCGCTATATAAAACCTTATCAATAAATACATAAATATCACAGACCACTACACAACTACATACTGTTTTTGATTTTTCTCTTCTTTTTGCAACTCCTGAGTTTTTGGTCTACAAATTATGCCTCAATCTGGGGTGTCAGCAGTTGAAGTTGCAGTCAGTATTTGAGCTAGAAAGGTTGGAATCCTATATAGTACCTTAACTAAAAAAAGTTTCACAAGGAGCTCAAATGTCCTATCAGGGGCCACATTTAAAAGGAAGCGCTCCTAGAGGCGATGAGGGTCTGATGGGAAGCAGAAGAAGCTTGTGGACACACACAGAATGTGAATGATGATGTGGAGGTAGAGGAGCAGAGCCTGCAAGGGGATGTTGTAGATCATGATGCGCCTGGGAGTATGGCACCTCCCAGGGCAAGCATCAGTGTTTCTTCCAGAGCGTTCTGTCCAGAGGAGCTGGAGGACAGACAGGAGTGCAGGAGGCATCAATTTGAGCTTGAAAGGCTCAGGATGGAGTATGATAGATAGCTCCAAAAGGATAAATTGCCTGTAGAGGAGAGAAAATTGATGCTAGCTCAGGAAGTGAGTTAGACTTGAAGGCCAGGCCCAACACAGATGGTGGTAGTGGTTCATCCATGCAATCTGAGAAAGAGGTGCACTAACCAAGGCATGTAGAGAAAGAGTATACCAAGGGGGTATTTTTTGTTTTGAGCAGTGGGGCGATGCTTCTCTGTCTTAGCGGAGGAGCCGCATTGTTACAGGGATCAGTTTAGACAGAGTAAGAAGCTTGATTGCCAGACATAACTTGAGTGTGTTGATTCTATTTGCAGATCGCTGGATGGTTGGGTGCAGGGAGTGAGGTAACAGATTAGGAGGGTCTGTACAATTTGATTGGGAAAGAACACAGGGAAAAAGGAAGAAATATACATGTGGTATTTTAATAGTAATATCCAGCATGATCGGATAGTGACCTAAAAAGTGAAAAACAGCACTTCCTTTTTCTCTGTGTTCTTTCTTTTCAGGTCCTCAATGTAGGTACTTATGAGTAAAACTTAAATAAATAGGCCCATTTAGTCTATTTCTGTATTTAATAAGCATATAGTGTTGGCAATTTATGCAGTTTCACTTTCTGAGGTGAGTAAGGTGGGGATCTGTTCACCCCGTCCTGAAGAAAAAGCTGTTGCTTCGAAACATTTCGACGTACATGAGAGGTATGGTACATTAAATACAAACTACCTCCACCACACATCCCTTTTAACATTACAATACCAGCACGGAGGCCCATTAAAAGTTTTCTAGACCTCACATGCCAGGTATTTTTTTATTTTTATTATTCACGCACTATTCACTCCTGACCCCACCACTCACTCATCATCCAATACCCTCACGTACCACACATAGAGTTTACATCAGTGCTCCCGCGCAGTCGCTGGTTAGTAGCATGCCGTATTCCGTAGAGGGATGCGAAGACCCCTATGATGAAGCATGACACCAAGTGTCCTTTTGTTGTGGGAGGGGTATTTAAAGAACACAGTGTGCTCCCCACCATTGTAGGGACCATACAAAATACACTTTTCTGTGGTTCTTTTTGTTTATTAAAAATACTGTTAGGTGTCACCTGGTGTCTAAAGAACAAGTGGCCCCTGAATTGCTTCACCAAGTAGTTGCAGTAGACAACAGTAAGCACTTTTGCAAAGCAGCTAAGGTTCCCTTTGAGGGAAGGTAGTATCAGGTTATTTGAAAGTAGCTGTAAGCCCATCCATGCCTGTGGATTGTCTGTTAGGTAACAACCTGGAAAACACCACCTCGAGGGAGGTAGAATACAAGTCCCACTTGGAGGTGTCTGGTTCCATGGTAACCCAGTGTGATCAGATGGACCTGGAGCCTGAAACAATGGCCCAGGTGTCTGCCAAGAAGAAAAGGGGCAAGGAAACCCCACTGCTAAAATTCCCACAGCTTGGAAGGAGGCTGAATCTGAGGAGGATGCCCAGAAACCTAGAGTGGAAGAATTGGATAAACTGGGAGACCTGCCTGAGCTGACCCATTGGCAGCAAGAAGTGGGTCCCACCAGAGAAGAGTGCTGCATGGAGCAGAAGACATGACCTACTATCATGGGTCTTAGGCAGCAGGCGGAGGACCAGGCAGTTGGCAAAGAGACAAGATGCATTTTATAGGTTTTGTCAGACTTGCCAGGCAAGTGCCAAGAGTGGGGGAAGATGGAAGACTCCCCTGCAACCATTCCCTGGTGTGAGCACCCCTTTCAAGCAGGTGGGAATTGACATTGTGGGGCCTCTGGATCCAAAAAACAGCCATGAGCAACAGGTTCATCCTGGTCGAGGTGGACCAGGTACTCCGAAGATATCCCTCTCATGACAGTGATCATGCCTGTTATGGCCCGTGCACAAATGGGGATCTTTACACATTGTTGTTTTCCCCAAGGAGGTGGTATCTGACCGAGGTATCAAATTCATGTCGCTGTACACGAAGGCCATGTAGAGGGAGTGGGGAGTGAAATGCAGATTCACCACCCTTTACTATCCCCAGAGTAATGGGTTAGTTGAGAGATTCAACCATACCATGAAAGTCATGATAGGTGGTCTGTCAGAACCCATGAGGCATAAGTGGGATATCCTCTTGCTCTACCTCCTCTTCACCTACAGGAAAATACTAGAGATGGAGGTTGGCTTTAGCCCCTTTGATCTGTTGTACGGGCACCCTGTGAGAGGACCTCTCAGTTTGGTCAAGGAGGGCTGGGAGGAAGCTCCTAAAAAGCAACCCTAAGATGTATTAAGTTACATGCTGACCTTCCAAAACCAGACAGCCTGCTTCAGGAAGCTTGCACAGGTGAACCTGGATGCAAGCCAGGAGGACATGAAACATTGCAGTTGCCAGAATACCACTCTCTTTGAGTTTCAGCCTGGTGAAAAAGTGAGGCTGATGGAGCCAGAAGAGCTCTGTGCTCTCCAAGTTAAGTGGTCCGGCCCACATGAGGTGAAGGAGTGCAAGAGTGATGTCACCTACCTGGTGGACTTCAAGACTCCTAGGAGCCCCTTGAGCGTCCTGCATGTGAACCTCCTCAAACTGAGAGGTCTCAGTTGACCATGTTCTTGGCTACTGATAACATGGTGGAAAAGGAGTGTGAACCTCTTCAATGGAAGGTACTGACCCTGGAAAAGCAGAGTGACTGCTGCCAGTTGCTGGGCCACTATGTTTTCACTCACCCTAGGAGTCACCCATTGATTCACTCATGACATTGACACTGGGGATTGTCCATCTGATTTACAGGTTGACAGACAGAGTGAAGGCTAGCATCAAGGTAGAGTTGTGTAGGATGTTAGCTTTATGAGTCATTGAGCACTCCAGCAGTCCTTGGTACAGCTCAGTGGTCTTGGTTCTCAAAGCTACTGTGTCCGGTGCCACACCAGAACTGTGGCTCTGCACGGACTACCTTGGGCTCAATGCTGTCACTAAGACCGATGTGCACCCTATCCCCAAGCTGATGAACTCATTCATCAGTTGGGAGCTGCCAATTTCCTCAGTATGTTTGATCTAATGCCTGGGTACTGGCAGTTTGCCTTGACCGAGGTGGCACAGGAGAGGTCAGCATTCTAAACACCAGAAGGGAGCTACTGGTTCCGGTCATGAATTTTGGGTTGAAGAATGCCCCTGCCACCTTTCATAGGATAGAACTTCATTGCCACTTACCTGGACGACATTGCTACCATCAGCTCCAGTTGGCGGGACCACTTGCACCACCTATGGGAAGTGTTGAAGTCCTGAAGAAGGCAGGCCACACTATCAAGTCCAGTAAGTGCCATATAGGCCAGAGGTCTGTGGTGTACTTGGGGCACCAGATAGGAAGTAGCCAGGTGGCTCCCCATCTACCCAAGATTTACACCATTCTGGATTGGGCACACCCCAAGACCCAGACAGAGGCGAGAGCTTTCATAGGTCTCAGCATGTACTACTGCAGATTTGTTAAGGGATATGGCACCATTGTTTCCCCCTTGACAGAGCTGAGTTCAAGGAAGCAGCCACGTCAGGTGGTCTGAACTGAGGCATTCCAGACCTCTTTTGATAACCCGAAGGAGGTCAGGTGCACGGCGCCTGTGTCAAGACTCCTGAGGAGTTTTTGGTGCTGACTGATGCCTCAGAGCATGCTGTGGGAGCCTGCTTTCACAGCTGAATGAAGAGGCCTAGATCCCATAGCTTTTATTAGTAGGAGGGTACTTCCCCGGGAACAGAGGTGGAGTGTAGTTGGAGTCTGGGTGTTGAAGAAGCTAAGACCATACTTGTTTGGGAATCACTTCTGAGTTCAGGCAGACCACAGGCCCCTCATATGGTTAATGCAAATGAGGGGTGAGAACCTAAAATTGTTGAGGTGGTCCATCTGCCTACAAAGAATGGACTTTACGGCGGAACACTGGCCTGTCACAGAACACACCAGCGCTGATGGCCTGGCTAGGTTCTTCTGCCTTAGTGAAGAGAACTCCCATGATGTACTTTCGGTTAGGTTAGGATGGACACACGTTAGACCTGACATTTTTGGTGTGTGTTTTCCCTGTCGTTTTTGCTGGTTTTAGGACTCTGAGCACTTTACACTGCTGTCCAGTGCAAAATTGCAAGTGCTTCCTGTGTAAATTGTATTTGTTATTCGGTATCCATGATTAGCATATTTGATTTACTAGTGCATCCCTATTAAAGTGCACTGTGTGTGCCCAGGGCTGTAAATCAAATGTTACTTGTACGCCTGCAGCACTGATTGTGCCACCCACGACTAGCCCAGTAACCATGTCTCAGACCTGACCCTGCGGTGTCTGTTTGGGCAGTTTTACGCAATTCTCTTGCATTATTTGATTTTGACTCAATCTAATTGGTATTTCCCCATAATTTAACTAACTACTTCTTGCCTTCTATAGTGATTTTCATTTTAAATACACATTTATGATTTTGACTTCAACACTTTTCTTGTGGAGGTTTTACTTAATAGGGCTTAAACTAATGAAGACTCACACACTCACACAGCCCTGATCGTATGCGTCCACCCTCCTAAATGTTTAATTAGTAAGTCGATATTGACAAGCCTCTCAGCAAACATAATGCTGCTACAGTGGATAGTAAGTTAGAGGGGAACAATTGGGGATAAATTCTGATCATTTTCTAATTTTTACCGCGGTTTAAGCAACAACTATAATTATCAAGATGACCTTTTTGTAAACCTTGAAATATATATACACAAATTGTTCTTTGAAACGTTTTCATTCATAATTGAGGTAATAATATATACAGCTACAAAGGCAATTGGGTTCCGATTAAGAAACACGCAGGTTTTTACTCTTTCTTTAGTATGAAAGGCATTAGAAGCCACCTTTTTTCTCTGTCTTGTAGTGACTTGTATTTCATATAGACATCCTGTTTTCTTTCACTTCTTTCCTACTTTCCTAATTTATTCTTGATGTCATTGCTGTGCAATATGCATTGCATTATTATGAGTCTAGAAAACTCCATTATTGAACATACATTAGAGAACCACCAGATATATAGGCACCTAACCTATTATTTTCAGCAGCATCAATCAATTCCCGAACAATTGTAATTCTTGTCAGAATATGTGCATTATTGTACTTTTATTCATTCATAGTTTTAGGTAAGAGGAAGGGTATCATGAGGCAATATTTCAACGGGCACCAAGTATTACTCATGTAGGTAAGGCAGAATATGAAACGGTGTACAATGGGGGCAAACATATGGGGTTGCAATTTGGTGTGGCCAATAAATTCTGCTCCACCTACAGAGAATATGGAGATTTTCCCATGCCACATTAGAGTAAGGTGGAGTTCTTTCAAAAGTCCACCAACCATCATGTAGCAAGGCTTTTTCACACTTGTGGCTCGCCAACGTTAAGTTAGCCAGTGCTAGGGAGAATTGGTGTCCCCTAGCGCGATTTTCTGGTGATAGGATGGCACCCCGCAAGATTTTCTCAATGTGGGGGGTCAGGGGCATACGGGCGGTGGAGATACGCCCGCTATTCTAATAGACCCCTAAGTCTGGCAGTACAAGACTCACACTATAGGAAATTGGGCTATTGGTTGAGTGGGTGGAAACCCTATTCAAGCAACAATCGCAATCCTTTTCAGGGAGAGTCACAAACGCCACTAAATTAACCCCTGCTTAACTTTCAGGTAACTGGGCACAAAAGCACTCAGGCTTAACTTAGAGGCACTGTGTAAAGTATTTATGTAGCACATACACAGAAATAAAGCAGAAACAAAGAAAGATAATAATCAAAAACCAATTAAAAAACAATAGGATAAATTATAATAAATCTGATTACACCAAAACAAATTCAATCCAATCAGTAGAGCTGGAGATATGAATTTTAAAAGTTTAAAGTGAAAACAAACACTTAAAAGATCAAAGTGTCAACCATAGGTATCTGGGCATGCAAGATTGTTGCTAAGTAAAAATGTTAAGGCTGGCTGCGATAGAGAGTAGATCAGATACATGAGGTGGATTGGGCCCAATACTGGTTTACCTTCTGAATTGGAAGAAATGTTAGTGACACATTCCTGAGAAGGTAAAGTTAAGCAGGGCCAGGAAGCTGGCAGTGTCTGAGGAGGAGGCGTCATCATCGGGGAACCGCTGGACGGAGCTGCAGTTAATAATTGTGCCTTTGGACTCCACGAGGCTGGATACCTTTAATGACAGGTCCCACTGAACAGGATTTGGTGCTGTGGAGAACATAGTGGGAGCTACTTTGGAGTCAGGCCATCAGCAATGCACGCTTGGTGGATCGGCGAGCAGGTAGGTCCCATTCTTCGGTCGGTTCTTACAGCACTTTTTGGTGAACATTTTTGTTAGAAATTGGGTTTCTGGTTGGCAGAGACAAAATTCCTTGAGCTTGACCAGAGGATCCATCTCAAAATCCACCTTTGTAGTTGCTGCTTTACCAGATAGAGACATGGTTTAAGGAAAAAATAAAAATGCCTGTCAGGAAAAATTTAAAAGGATTGAAATATAGATATGTAGTAGTAGTGTACACTAAGTCACTGTATGGCACGGCACAAAACACAAGTCCTATCCTCACTGCTGATCCTCAAAGTTAGAAATCGGGTTTCTGGTTGGCAAAGGTATGCTCTCTGTCAGATACACACCATAAATTAACCTGTGCTCACCCTCTGGTAGCTTGACGCAGAGCAGGCAGGGTTTATTTTTAAAGGCAATGTGTAAAATATTTGTACAACACTTCAAACAGTAACACAGTGAAAACACCATACAAAGCTCCAAATCATTTTAGAAAAATAGATAAATTAATCCTAACCAAAAACAACCAAAATACAATTAATAGAAGTTGAGATATGAATTTTTTAATATTAAATGTAAAAAAAGCACCAATGGGGGGTATTTGGTCAAGTTGGACTAGGGCGAAGTCAAGAGTTCAGGCGGACGGCGATGGTTTGCTGGCCGGATACAGGAGCCACGCAAGGCCTGCTGCACAAAATACATTGATCCTGGCTGCAACAGCAAGTTGCGGGGTGCAGCCGAGTGATGCATCAATGTCGATCCCATAGTTGAGGTGATGTGGTGATTTTCTTACCGCAGCAGTGGCAATACAGCGGTTCTGAAGATGATGCGCCGAAAGTAGTAGGTTCTGTAAATGATGCACTGGAATTAGCCACGCAGTCGAGGGAATGCACCGAACTTCTTGCACTGCAGCGTTGGTGTTGCAGCAGTTACGATGCATCGGTTCTTTAGGTGAAGTGGTGGTTCTGAGTGCAATGTGCCGATTCTGCTTTCTCAACAGAGTTGCCACATCTGTTCTGCTTCCCGCAGACAGGAGATGTATTAGTTCCACTAGAGCAAGCACTTCGGCCCACTTCCAATTGGCCAGGCAAAGTAGCAGGTTGTGCGATTTTGAAATCCCCGAGTCCCGGGAACAGGAGGCAAGCCAACAAGCTCATTGAGATCACTCTGGGTTCAAACAGAGTCCAGTTCATCCTCAGCAGGGGCAGATGGTAGCAGGCAGCAGGGCAGCACAGCAGAAAAGACGTTCTTCCAGAGCAGAAGAGTGACAATCCTTGTAACAGCACAGCAGTCCTTCTTCCGAATACCAACAATAAATAGCACTTACCTTACCTCGCTTTGTTGCACAGCTGCCTTTTATAATAATGTTTAATTAAATTGAGTGCATCACACACATTGCAAATACTTTCTACCTTAGCACATGGAATGCCAGTAATGCAATTTGATGCTCGCATTATAGACAATGGTGTACATTATAGATCTGGCTGACTTGCTTTGGTTATGAGACAATCCCAGCAGGATTAATCATGTTGTAAGAGATTTTTTATATTTATATTCCTTTGTTATAGATTGGCTTCTGCGCCCACGGACTTCACACGCCAGCGGTGCGATCCAACTGGTAATATCTAGGTTACTAAACCCCATTATCAGTCGCTTAGTGTAGATTTGAACTTCCATATTAAGTCCTGAAGAATTGCCGTCTGATCCTTCCTGAGACAACTAGGGCAAGAAACATGTTGACGACATGATACAGAGCGCAACTGCCTATAGCATTACTTTAGACAGTCGCCACTATATTTTTTAATCAGGGTGGGCGAAAGGATTATTACATAAGTTGCCTTGATCCTCCCTTTTACTGTTTTAACTCACTTGGTCTTTTTAGACACCACAACACTACACTTCTACACTTTAGGGCCCCTGACACACTCTCACCATATAGCAAGGAATAAAAGATCTCTGCCAAAGAACCCCCACTGAGCCTGCCCGTTGGGTATTGCAGCACCGACCCGACAAGGAGCATGCACAAAGATGACACCAAGCGGGCTGGGTGTGTGAAGGCCCTAATTCCGAAAGGAAGGATTCCCAATTTCCCTCTTGGTAGCCATTATCTTGCACTTACTCCAGAGCCACCGTCAGCCTTCCTAGGAACTGCATATTCCTCTCATTGTTATTAGTACCTTGGCACGTATGCTGGACCTTCAAAGCTCCCCCCCCTTTTTGGACTCTCCTGTTTGTTAACTTAAAATTCAACTGTATTGTAGTGTAGTTCCTATCTTCCCAATAGGCTCTGCGCATTGGAATAATACCTACAATAGTAAAGGCCTAGACCAGACGTTAACTAGGTCTACTACTGTCGATACTAGACTTAATGTTTTGGGTTTGCCAGCGTAGCTCAGAGTTCGCTAGAAACTTTCTCGAATGTTCAGGAAAGAATTAACTCCCCTGATTAGACAAGAAGGGATTTAGTTTCTGACAACCATAGAACATGACAACTTTGCTCTCCCCTAATCAAGAGTCAATCTCGAGAGTCGTGTGAGCACAAGGCAATTATTTTACTCAGTCAGTACGTGCATTCTTAGTCTCATCAGATTGTAGAGAAAAGGAAGAGACGGGCGTGTTCAATAAAAAAGGTGTTATTTATTGATCAGTCTCTTTTCTCGTACAAGAGAAATGGATCGATATTATTGCGATACTTATAGTTAAGTAAAGTGCATACATTAAAAGCAATAGTATAAAATAATACTGTAAAAACATTGATATGGTTTCTGAGCCGTATGATGTTTAAAATGATTAAAATATATTACATACACATATACATTTGACTAAACGTACTCAACTGGTGTTTCTAAATACGCCTACCCCGTGTACCTGACCTAAGTCTAATGCGTGGGCGGGAATAGAAAGTTACAGTTTAAGTTAAGTTTGTTTTTGCCAAGTGAATAACTAAAGAATTTTCTGTGAGGGGTTATTCAGTTCTGTACCTGGAATTTAGGATGAATGAGGAATGGTATCTCTTTCTCTGCTCTCGATATTCCAGGCTGCCTGCGAGGGCTGCCCGAAAGCGCCGGTGCTGGGTCTCTCGGCAGGAGATAGCAGCGCGTCTCACAGCGCGTCAGGAAGGCGGGGCTGCTGCCAGCGGGGTCTGCTTCTGCTCTCGGCTTCGGCAAGTATGGCTGCTCCGTCTCGTCACCACGCGTGTGTTTGCATAGGGCAAGATCGGCAATATTTATACCTTAAAGGTGCCGAGATTGACGTAAGGATGGACATAGATACGTCAATAAAGATGTCATACGACTTGCTCGTTAGCACATTCTTTTACTGAAGTTCTCTGTGAAATCAAAACAATGGCCGCACGGATTTTCCAGGTTGTCATAGGTTTGATTTGTTATGAGAACGTCGTATGCCTTATCAGGGGCTGGAGGAATGTCGCTTGTCTAATTAGATCTCAAGCGTTATGACCTAATCAGATAACACGTTCCTGTGCCGTAGTATGACTGCGTCAGATAACGGTATCTGCATCATGGGGGCTTTTCTTTCCTCATGGGCTGACTGTTAGTTAACTTGATAGTTAGTTTAACCAGAATAGGGTCAGGAATAGGGGGATCGATTCAGAACCTATAGGAATACATGACACCCACTCCACGCTAACTATGGTCATATTTACTAACCTATGCATAGTATAACATAGTACAACATACTATAGAGTATAGTGTATACCTTACCACCCCAAAATACATAAATGCATTTTGAAACTTTCAAATATACTGAAGAATTGTAGTCATATATAATGTATGCACTCAAGCTATGAATTGAACGCTAAAGTAAACACGCATTTGTATACATTATTGCTTATTTGGTATATGAGAAATACACATGAAATGGCTCTTAATATGGCTATACAGAAAGAAAGTTCGAGACCATTTCATCACATAATAAAATATTTGTGAACATACCAGCGGGCAACTAAAGTTTATAAAGTATCTAAAAATAGAAATCTTAGTTCTCTAGGAATAGTTTCTTACTTTAAGCAGAAGATAAGTGTCCCGAAAATTTTGTAGAAATTAATTTGGGGCTGCTAAAAAATTGCTGTCAGTGAACTGGTGGGAAAAATTGTTCATGTGACTTTATTTTTAAAGTTGAAGGCCGAATTCAGGGAACGCCGTGTGCGAGCTTGCTCAAAAGTCTCTATTTCTGTTCGGGTGAGAACATCATATCATTAAGGCTTTCGAAAAAACTGTCAACAGCTTCATGGGAAAGTTCCACTAAGTCGGAAATAGGTGTAACCATGCATTCGTGCGCATGATTGTCTCCATTGACATTCTGATTCGCATTGCTGACAGAAGGTCGTACCTGATCGATGCTGCTTTCATCTTGAACTTCACTACCCATCAATCGTAGTGGTGAAGCTTCCTCGAATGCTGTCATCAGGATTGGTAGCCTTTGAGGGCAGCACAAAGCGTGAACCTTGGTAGGAACCAACAATGTATCTGCATCCACTGGCGCATCCGATTGTAGCGTCAGACAGGTGTCTAACACGCATTCTTCTCCGCATAGCAGACACCTCAATACAGGTAAAACACACCTTTGCCACATTGGTCGAAATGATAGAAACCAAGTCATGTTCAGGTCTCTAAGCCGGGAGAGTCCCAGGATTTTTGATATCCGGTACCGGTATCCAATGGCTAGGATTGTATCTTCCATTGTCGCGAGAGTTTGGTCTGTGACATGGGTTGCCATAACGAAAAATAAGGACTAAGAATAGGATTCCTGCAATTAGTCCCAGGATCAGGGGAAGTCCGCCAAAAATCGAATGGACGAAATCTGGAAAAATACCCAGTATGGCTTTGAATGGTGTTAATGCCATCGAAAATACTGTCTTAAATACCTTTGAGACCCCAGTGGTATCAGAAATATTTAAGATTTCGCTCAGGATTTCCGCGAAATGTACGGGGGAATTAGTTGATAATAATGTATATATCTCTGCAGTCGTCGTTGCCACTTGTAGATCATACGTTTCTTTTGATGACGTGAGCCTTGTAGGCGTCTGAAGAAGCACTGTTGTCATTCTGCTTAAAGTATCTATTCGAATAGAAGTAATTTTCAAATTGGGCCATGCCCTTGCCTCCCTGTCTGGAAAGGAGCTGGGGAACAAAGAACGTCCACAGCACTTGACCTTTGCAGTCGTAGTGACTAGATAAGGAGTCCCGGGCATAAGACTACAACATCTGCGGTCTACAATAAGAATGTAACTCCCATTATAGAGTCTTTGAAAGAATGGTTCTATTTCAGTTGCAGGTGCGCCTTGCTGGTGACATGAAAGGTTGTATGAATTCCCTTCACAGGCTCCATGCAAACTAATTCCGTTACACAGAAGCGTGCCACTTAGTGACATAGCACAATTGTTGCCACTAAGAAACACTTTCTGTCCTTTATTACTGACACATGCATGTGAATAGGGCAGGTTCCAAGTTGTTTTAAGGTACCCCTTTCCCAATTTCTCGTACATGCCAGCCTGTATATATTTTTGGCAGTATTGAAACCTGAAGGTTGAGATTGGAATATTTATGATTCCGTGGATTATCCATTCACTGACAGGTCGTTCTGACATTGCCATTGGTAATCTTTCTAGTTTTTCAATGCTCAAGATTGTATAATCAGCACCCTTTTGCGCCATACCGATTTGTCTATCAGTAAGGTTAAAGATTTGGAATAGTGACGTTGTGTTGATTAAATGCCAAGGCACATAGCCTGAACGCAGATTTTGTAACGTCCAGCCAAGCTGTACAATAGAACGCAATTGTGACTGACCATGTTGTAATAACAGTAAGTCTTGCGATAATATGTCGATTGCTGAAGACACAATGCTGTCCAAAGAAAAAATTCTGGAGGACAGAGTCATTAACCCATTGTCCACTACAGAAAGTGATTTTTCCAAATTAATACGGTCAATTTCCCGTATTCTCTCTGCTGTTTCAATTTGAGTAACCTTCCAGGCCTCATTGTATGCTGCATATACAGAGGCTGCTATGAAACGCTTTTGACGCTGTTTGCGTGGTCCCATTATGAAATCACGCAAGTCAGCACCATCAGTAAGTAAAGTTAGGTGTTGCTTAATTTCAGGCAGTGTGGAAGTTTGTAGCCATTGAAGGCATAATTTGCCCACACTGTAGGTTGTTATTATCCCTGGGTGATGTCTTTGGGGATATCTAGGGTCTGGCCTGGTCATTTTGAACCCCTGTGTTTTATTCAGGAATCTGTCTTGACAGTTATTTGTATCTGTGGGCCAGATCAACCATTGTTTCCAATCAGGATGTGTTCTGTTTTGGTTTAATATATGGTTTACGTCTATCTCTTCATCTGTATCAGAGCTATTGCTAAACATTGTTGGCTTTGGAATAGACGGTTTATTTAAATCTTTGATTTTGGCTAAGCCAAGACAGGTGGTTTGTTGAACAGTGTCATTTAAAAAATATCATTTGTTCTGGGATCATGCAGGCTCTAAACAAAGCTTCTATACCCTGTACTTGCCATTCTTTTGTACCCCAAACACTTTTCAAATCAACATTTTTGTCCCAATAATCAAATGCAAAAGTATTCATTTTTTCGAAGAATGAATCTGAATATATCAATTTTGTGTTGGTTATCATGGTCTTTGTCCCTGTCTTGTTTGACAATTTAAAATAAAATGTTTCAGCATTACTTGTGTTAAAACCTGAAAAATATGAATATTTGTCGTAAACGGTTCTTGAGCTCCCTTTTGGAGGTGTAGCACAATGTTCCCATTGATTATAATTTAAAACATTTCTAGGTTGTGCAGATTTATGTAGAAAATGGTTACCATAGTGGTTATAGCAATACATACTATCATAATTTGTAGAACCTTGCAAATAATCATGTTTGGTAAATTTAGCAGACATTACTAAATCAGACATCATATTATTAATGCTTTCGAAGTCCCAATCATCAGCAAATGAGTTTGGTTTTGCAAAGTCACTCAAGGAGATCTTAATTTGGTGTGGATATTTCAGGATCTCGACCGGACCATAAATTTCATAGTCAGTGTTGTCCCATGCTACCCCACCAGGTATAGGATTGGCTGTGAAGTTGGCTGAAGAAAGTTCTCTTTTCTCGACGTGTGAAGATGTGTGTGGTTTGAGGATCAAGTTGATGTTCTGACTTGCTGTGTCCATTTTAGCATATTTTCCCTCAATGAAGCGTCCCAATGTAAATACCATGATGAGCCAAAGTATGAGGATAAATGCACCAAAACCCACCCAAAATTCAATCCATGGAGAAATCAGATATGTTTCTTTCAGTTGTTTCAAAAGTTCTTTAGCTTTATCTTTAAAGGTTTTTGATGATGGCTGTGTCTTTGATTCACTGAAGCCTTCAGAGGAATCATCGAAGTTTATGAAGTAGCCGGATGCAGTTCTGTCAATTGTTCCAATTGGTTCAGGATTTTTGTTTCTTGCATTTTCACTTGGTACTTCATTGTAGATTGGTGTGTCTCTGCTAAATGTTTTTATTTGGGTTTTCAGAGGTCTGAGTTCTATTGCATTGTTGCATAGTCCTTGTTGTTCTTCTGTAGGCGTTTCGAATGTGATGAGCCTCTTTGTTAGGACCTCTGTACTGGTAGCAAACCTTGGTGTTCTGCTACTTATTGGGAGTCCACTTGGCCTACTGTTTGTTATCGGCCACATGTTGTGGTTTTACCAGGTCGATGGATACAACTCGGTTCTCCTTTTTACCGGCAAGTGGCGGTAGTACAACTGATCTTGTCCCGTTGACAGACAAGACAGGAACTGCTTTTCTGTAAGAAGGCCCAAATTCCTTCTTTACCGCGATCTTCTCCCTGACTAGATCCCCGACTTTTGGAATCCAGACAGGTCTTGCTGGGACAGGTGGTGATTCTTCAGTGGCTGTTGGCTGTTGTTTCAACTGTATGTTGCTCAGGTCTTTTCTTGTTTTGTTTAAGTCCTGCAAAATAGCCAAACGGTCTTTGACATCAAAGCTTTTTTCTTTAACCACTGAAGTCTGACTGTCGAGGTCAGAGATAATCATTCTAGTTCCAAATAATAATTTGTACGGACTGAATCCCTTCAGAGAATTTCTTGGCAAGTTATTTAGACTACGTTGGACACTTATTAGATGTTTGCCCCACCCAGCTCCCGAACCTAATATCCTTTCTGCTATAGATTGCTTTATGCCTTGGTTTTTTCTTTACACCATCCCGTACCCTCAGGAAGGAAGTGAGAAGATTCCCGCTGGACTGTGCTCATTTGGCCATGTTTCCCCCCAGGCTGGTGTGCTTGAGTGAAAACAATGGTCAAACGTAGCATGCTCTTAGCGTATATGCCATTTAGACCCGCAAATCTTTGTATAACAGTCCGGACGTCAGCCGAGTGCTGGTGATCTACATTATAAGTGGAAACTAGCCTGTATATGTTAATCGCAAGCCATTCTTTTTACTGGTCATATTATCTGCCGTAATACGACGAGGTATCAAACTCTTTCTCTCCCCACTGCGATCTCTATTGCAGTTTGGGCAGCGTTTTACAAACATGGTGTGACGCAGGCTCATGCCTGGCCACCAGTACCGTGTTTGTAATTCTTCCAGAGAATCTTTTAATTTATGGTGTTTGAGACCCTCGCCCATGTGTGCGTCTGCGATTAACAAGTGTCTCCTGTCCATGTTTGGAATCACTCTATCCCCCACTCCAGGGATTCGAGCAAAAGGGACGGAGTTTGCATCGATTATGTATGTATAATTGAGTGGATAGTTGATCGGTAACGCTGAGCAGTCGCCTTTTGATGACGTTTTCACTGCCAGCACTGTTTCACCGTCAATGTATTTTAATGTACGCTTTTTTCGAACTACGGGAGCCGATTTAGTGGCTGCCGCTGCGGCTGTTTCAGCCAATGAATTCCCTACAACGTGAACGCCATCACGCTGATGACTCAGTGAGTGAGTCACGTGAGTCTTTGGTAGTTCTTTTTGTAAAAGAGCTATTTGTTCCCAGAGCAGTTTCTGCTTTATTGGTGCATCTGTATCATCTTTTTAACCGTTTTGAATCCATGTCTGTAAATCGCTGTTATATGATTTGACGCAGTAATATGAATCTGACACTATAAGTGTCGGGAATTCGCGATCCGCATTATCTAGCGCCATTTTCAATGCTATTATTTCAGTTTGTTTTTCTGAATTAGTTTCTACTGAGTGTGATTTTGTTAATAGAGGTTTTAATTTACCTCCGCGCCACACTTCTTTTGTAATCTCACATGTGGGTTTGTATGCTTGTTCTCCCCAAACGGAGGGTTGAGCATGTCCGTCTGTATAGATTACACAGGCGTAATGTCGTAGAGGCAGAATGTCGATTGGCAGAGGGTATGTTTTTTCATATTCTAGATTTTTTATTTCTTCTAGTTCTGGATCAAAGAAGTAGTATACTTTGTCCGTTGTGATTGAATTTACCCATTGTAACCATTCTGGATCCAATGTTGTTGTTGGTAAATTACACGGTGTTGTTAATGCCTCAAAGGCTGATTCAGCTGTTCTGACTGTGATATGTCTACCGTCAGCTATGTCTTTTTCTCTAGCTATTGTGGTTTGAACTGCATGAACAATTTTTTCTTTGTTGCTGAATTTCTGTTCAGCTTCTGTGTACACGTGTGATTTGAATGCAATTGGTACCTTTTCTCCCTCATTAGAGGTTAGGTATGTGAATCCGCATCTCCCTGGGATGACTCGAATCACAAGATTGCGTGTGTTATCACGTGTTTCTAATTTTGTTTTAATTAGCATGTCTGTTTGTAAGGATCTCAAAATTTCTGTGTGTGTTTGAGTCCAATTAGATCTTTTAAAGTCTGGTTTAATTAGATCATAAAGGGGTTTGACCCTTTCTGCGTAATTTGCAATGTATGTTCTTCCGAAATTTTGGAAGCCTAGAATTGACTGTAGGTTTTTTAGTGTTTTAGGAGCTTGGATTACGGCACATTTCTCTAGGAAATTGTCAGCCAGGCTTTTGCCTTCACTTGATAACTCATATCCTAAGAATAGGACCGTCAGATGGGCAATTCTGGATTTCTTAAAGTTGAATTTGTAACCCTCTGCAGCGAACCCAAGTATTATGGTGTTCACTCTTTTCAAGTGAGTCTCCAAGTCATCATCTGTTAAGTAAATGTCATCGACATAAGATAATGCTTCATCATCATATAGTTGTAGTAATTCTGTTACTCTCGCTGAGAATACCCCCGGGCTGTTCTTGTACCCCTGGGCTAACCGACAGAATTGTTTTTGAGTGCCATTTACTGAGAATGCAGTTAAATATCTGCTCTCTGGTGCTATATTTTGACAAAAGAATCCATTGGAGATGTCCAAGGTTGTTTTGTATTTTTTGCGCACTATGTTATTCATTAGTGCAGCACTGTGTGAGTTTTGCACTGCAAAGGTTTTGCAACATGTGTTAAGGTGTCGGTAATCCAAAACTAGACGATATGAATTGTCTGGTTTGGAGACCGGAAACAAAGGGTTGTTCATTTGTGAGGTGCAAGTTTCAATCACCCCCTGGTATTCTAGCTGATCTAGTATTTCATTTACCTGTTTTTTAGCTTCTTGCTTAATTGGGTACTGCCTTTGTGCAGTAGGTTGTGATTTTAACTGGATTTTGTGAGGAGGAGAATCCTCATCCCATCCTACGTGATTCTTATATAAAGCAGGTGCTAGAGCCACTGCCCACTTTCTAGCAAGTGTGTATTTTTTATGAATTGGAATTTGATTTGAGAAGGCAGGCATAATTACTTCTTCGCCATGAGGGCACTCCCTGACAAACTCTGGTGGCCAGTCTTTTTCAGCTAGAAGGATATCATAGCCCTTGGAGAGATTATCCCAAAATAGTCCCCTTATTTTCCTAGTCTTATCTCCCTCTATACGTAATGTTATCTCGTATATCTTGTGGGGTTTGCTAACTCTGGTGTCTGCAGTTTCCACTTGAAGATATTCATTCGTGTCCACTGTCTCCAGATGATTCATAAGGACTTTGCGAGCTATGCTCACCTCTGCTGCGCTGTCTAGCATTGTCTGAGCCCACTCTCCGTTTTTCAGTTGTGTCCTCAGTATTCTCGGCATTGTTAACTACCTTGATACTGGCTACCTTCTTTTTTGGAAATTGTAATTTCTTTTTTAGCTGAGCAGGTTCCTTGTCTTTGGACTTGGCGTGCTCTTCTCTTTGTTCTGATCGTCCTCTTCTTTCCGATTTCTGCGAGGAATTCTGAAAAGATTGAGAGGGACGTGTATCAATGTCTTGATATCTATCAGGTTTTTTAATATTATCCCTATTTCTAAGGTTATATCTATTCCCAGAGGGGTCACTCTGCGGTGACCTCTGTCTTCGGTTTGGAGATTTTTCTCTTCGCCTAGGAGACCTTCCTCTGGACTGGAATTTCTTTTCTTTAGGATTGGATTGTTTGTTTCCATCCCAGTTCTTTTTTGGTGAATTATTATTAACAAATATTTTTTCTGGACCTTCAGTCAGTTGCGGTTTTACTGGTATTCCACCTAAACTATCTCTACCTAGTTCTTCATAGGATTTTTCTATGATTCTGGCAATTTCAGCTGGTTGGTCTGCTATATCTGTCTCTTTTAACCTTTGGCGGATCGCCACGTTTGCTGCTTCACCTTTTATATTGGCTAATAATATAGCCGAGACCTGCTTGAAGTCTTTCAGTAATTTCATACCAAGAGTTAAAGCTGGTTCTGGACCGTATTCATCTTGAATTTGTTTTAGCACATCTGGTATTACCGAAATGGATGGAACACAGTGCGTTTTTGTGTAGATGGAAGCAAAGACTGTACCCCAAGTGTCACAGTCCTCTATGTGTGGTGCGATTCCCATTGGGAGACATATAGTCAGAATCCTGTGTTTTTCCAGCGGGGTGGTGTCAGGAAACACCGCCTCTATTTGGGTAATTTTCTGTGCCAACCAGAATGGTATTTGTTCCCGTTTAGCCGGAACTTTACCTAGGCAGGATTGGATGTTCTGTGGTGTGATTTTATTTGTGTTCCCCTGGTGAGGGGTCAGCTGTGGAAGTTTAATCGCTGGCTGGATTGTTGAAGTCCGCATTACATACTGGACTAATTGTCTATGAATTTTTAGTAATTGTTTTAGCTGTATTAACAGCTCTCCTGTAGACATCCCTTCGATGTCTGGGTGTGGTGTGTATCCGGCTAAGACCGGCCACGTTGCTCCTGGTCTACCTAAAGGACCGAGCCTTGTGATGTGATTATTGTGTTTTAGGGCGCCATCAAATAAGAGCAAATGCTCTTGAAATTTGAGTGGTACTTCCACCTCCTCGAAAGGAGTGTACGTTTCAGGAGGTTCCTCTATTTTGTAATAGTGGAAGTACTTTGTTACAGCATTTGCTGCTGGAAAATGTATCCATGAATAGTATACCTCTGTCTGCCGATATTCGTGTGCCTCAATTACGAATATGACTGTGCCACCTCTAGGTGTCAGTCCATTTTCTATAAGTTTTAGGGTTATAGATCTCCTTTTGATGACCGGGATGAGTATTATATCCCCGTCTGCAGCCTGCATGGTAGCATCAGCTGCTGCGAGTTCAGTTGCTAATCTAACTGCCTCTCTTTCGTCATCACTTTCTGACATTTTACTGTTAGAAAGGTTATTCTTTTTGTTTGCAGATCAGGTTTCTTATGGAAACAGAGATTAGATGCACAATATTTTGGAACAGTGTATCCTTCAACGTTGACTATACCAAGAACCATACATAGGAGTCCCCTCCTGCGAGGTTTTGGAGGATATTACCTTTCACCCACTCCAGACGTCTTTGGAGTATTTGGGAAAAGGGGTCTGAGTGAGAAAGCACGACTGAGTTACTCTAAATGTCTTACGTTAGTTTTATCGCCCTTTCCAAACGCGTTGGGCGCCATGTAGTGTAGTTCCTATCTTCCCAATAGGCTCTGCGCATTGGAATAATACCTACAATAGTAAAGGCCTAGACCAGACGTTAACTAGGTCTACTACTGTCGATACTAGACTTAAAGTTTTGGGTTTGCCAGCGTAGCTCAGAGTTCGCTAGAAACTTTCTCGAATGTTCAGGAAAGAATTAACTCCCCTGATTAGACAAGAAGGGATTTAGTTTCTGACAACCATAGAACATGACAACTTTGCTCTCCCCTAATCAAGAGTCAATCTCGAGAGTCGTGTGAGCACAAGGCAATTATTTTACTCAGTCAGTACGTGCATTCTTAGTCTCATCAGATTGTAGAGAAAAGGAAGAGACGGGCGTGTTCAATAAAAAAGGTGTTATTTATTGATCAGTCTCTTTTCTCGTACAAGAGAAATGGATCGATATTATTGCAATACTTATAGTTAAGTAAAGTGCATACATTAAAAGCAATAGTATAAAATAATACTGTAAAAACATTGATATGGTTTCTAAGCCATATGATGTTTAAAATGATTAAAATATATTACATACACATATACATTTGACTAAACGTACTCAACTGGTGTTTCTAAATACGCCTACCCCGTGTACCTGACCTAAGTCTAATGCGTGGGCGGGAATAGAAAGTTACAGTTTAAGTTAAGTTTGTTTTTGCCAAGTGAATAACTAAAGAATTCTCTGTGAGGGGTTATTCAGTTCTGTACCTGGAATTTAGGATGAATGAGGAATGGTATCTCTTTCTCTGCTCTCGATATTCCAGGCTGCCTGCGAGGGCTGCCCGAAAGCGCCGGTGCTGGGTCTCTCGGCAGGAGATAGCAGCGCGTCTCTCAGCGCGTCAGGAAGGCGGGGCTGCTGCCAGCGGGGTCTGCTTCTGCTCTCGGCTTCGGCAAGTATGGCTGCTCCGTCTCGTCACCACGCGTGTGTTTGCATAGGGCAAGATCGGCAATATTTATACCTTAAAGGTGCCGAGATTGACATAAGGATGGACATAGATACGTCAATAAAGATGTCATACGACTTGCTCGTTAGCACATTCTTTTACTGAAGTTCTCTGTGAAATCAAAACAATGGCCGCACGGATTTTCCAGGTTGTCATAGGTTTGATTTGTTATGAGAACGTCGTATGCCTTATCAGGGGCTGGAGGAATGTCGCTTGTCTAATTAGATCTCAAGCGTTATGACCTAATCAGATAACACGTTCCTGTGCCGTAGTGTGACTGCGTCAGATAACGGTATCTGCATCATGGGGGCTTTTCTTGCCTCATGGGCTGACTGTTAGTTAACTTGATAGTTAGTTTAACCAAAATAGGGTCAGGAATAGGGGGATCGATTCAGAACCTATAGGAATACATGACAGTATCATTAAAGAGGATTTTATATTACAATTCATTTGAGAGCAAACATGAAATTTTTACCTTTTCCCAATCAAATTTTAGCACCTAACAAATGTAATAAGACAATCCACTGTTTTCCTATGGGTGTGGTAGGCATTACAGTAGTGAAAGAACACATTTAGGCTGTTTTTACTAGCAGGACATGTAAAGCTTAAAACAACATGTCCTACTTTTTAAATACAATGTATCCTACTCTCTGGACTCTTTATGGCCTACCTTAGAAGTGACTTACGTTGAATAAAAAGGAAGGTTTAGGCCTGGTAAAATGTGTATTTTGCCTGGTGAATTGGCAGTTTACAGGTGCACTCCAGGCTGCAATAGCAGACCTAAGACATGTTTTAAATTGCTACTTTAGTGAGTGGCCCAATTGGTGCTGTAGGCCCACTAACTTTTCACCCTACGAGGGATGGGTATTCCCAGATGTGGGTCTCTTGCTCACTGTGCCACTGGATTCAAGCTAGCCTGACTGATGAAGGGTAAAACCTAGAAACCTGGTCCCAGGATGCTTGTTTCCTGTCCAGGAAGGATCTGGCTGGGCAGTACGGTCTGGACTGTTCCCATGAGGCACAGGGTCAAGACTGATTTGCATATGGCTGGGTCTAAACTGGGGTGGCATAATGAGCAAAAGAACGATGGATTTAACCCAGATCTCTTGACTCGGGGTGAATGCATGGTTTATTCAGCATTCCGTCCATCATTTGTTTGCGTAGTAGGCCCACTAACAGCATTTAATGTACAGGCCATGAGTACATATAGTTCAATATATGAGGCACTATACGTAAATTAAATGTGCGAATCCGGTGTAGGGCAATTTTTACAATGTGTTTAATGAGAGCGCACAAACACCTTAGCACTGGTTAGCAGAGCAAAAGTGCACAGATTCAGAGTGCCAACAAAAACAAATGTCAGAAAACTGGAGTGAAGGCAGAAATTGTTTGTATGTCAGGTCTATCACCCACCCTGCCTAAAAATTAACTCAGACTGTGGGTAATAACCAACTAGTAGAGCCACAAGACAGGAAGTAAGCTCACCCACCAGACTGTGGGAAGAACTTTAATTGACACAATATTACCAGAATTAAGGTTGGTGTGCCCCTTCAACTTTGGAGAACCTGCCCTAGTTGGAATGCCTCTGGGACACTCTTGTGACATGAGTGAATAATTCCACACATGCCACGCAGAAATAATGGTGCCATTTTAAACCGCTTGTTGCATGGGGCTTGTTGCTTGCACAACTAACCAGACAACAACATCTGTTTGTTTAGTTCCTAGTAGACACTAGAAGGATATCACAAACTCCAAGACAGCAGGAATGTCAGAAGTAACAATGGGATCTCTCCCGAAAGTCTTTGCTGGAATCCAACATAACTAAAATATTTGCAGAAATGTACTCTGTGTGCACAAACCTTTCTTGGATCAATAAATGGCTGGAATCTGCTAGGAAAAGAATGAACATGCGGTAAGAAAGCCTAGGTACAATTCTAGACTCTGGTGAAGACTAGAAGTAGGCGTAACATGAGTAATAATGTGTAGCATAATCAGGAGCAATTGTCTAAAATGTTGTCAAGATCCCTCGGAGTCATGCAAGAAGATTAATTCTGCATTTGGCCCTATTTTTGCAAAAATGCCACCTCACATCCAAAATAAACTCAAGGAAGGAATTTGCACCAAGAAATAGTGCTAAATGAAATAGAACATGAATAATAATGCAGCAGCTGCTCACACTTGCTGAATGTAGAATTGGAGTCTAATTTTCCACCAACTTACTCCAGGCATTTAGTGCTAGTTTTGTAGTGGAAAAATACAATTTCACATCCAAATTAGATGCAAGCATGTATTTTGTGCCTGTAAAAATGCATTGATTTTGAGTAATCTCTCAGAATTATTTACTAATTGCTCATGATTACTCTTCCTAAATATGCTCTCAGGTTAGGATTTTTTTCCTCTAAATTACCATTAATTACGCATGCGGACCTAATCAGGTTATTATCAATCATTCCTTGGCAAAGTGTAACTCAGAATTACTGAAATTATTTTGATTACTCCAGGATAATTGAAAATAATCCAAGGCCTAGTGTCCCAGAAAAGTCAGAAAAATAAAATGTCATGGGAGTCTAGATGAAGTTATCCCATGTATCCAGGGAATATAATTCTCCCCTGGAACTCCAAAAATCTCTTTGTGTTTGTCCCCGTCACTCCCAGCTGGATAGTAGACCCTGCCTATAATCCAATTCTTCTTACATCATCAGCATACCAGACAGATACTACATGCAGCCAAACTAAAGGCCCTTTTGGATTGGACTGCTATTCAATTAGCATTGCTCCTGACTACTGAACTGAGACCAGTGTCAGGAGTAACACAATTCCTAGCCCTTCAACCATGTTGTCACTGAAGCAAGATCAAAGGAGGATCCTGCCTCTTTGATTATTAATCTAAGACAACAGTATATGGTACACTGGAAGAACTGGAAAATGTCAACACTCCCTAGACATGTCAGACATGGGTGTGACTTTGTCAGCAAAGTCTACCTCTCCATAATTCATAGACCATCACCAGTGTATCATTGTACCACCAAGCGGGATAGCCAGAAGGATTCATGATAAAGTCAGCCTGATTCAAATTGTTGAGAAACTGAGCTCCGCGAGAGACAAATTGGGATCCCCACTGAAATTTGTAATGAAAAAACATGCAGGAGAGGACTTAGGGCCTCATTAAGATTTCGGTGGGTCAGCCAACAACAGACCATTGGTGGCGGTTCCACCGTCATCCAGGCCATCGGTCCGACCGCTAAATTACTATGCAGATGGTTGCATTACAGTAGTCGGGGGAAAGACAGCCTTAACAGGATCAAGTTAATCGATATTGGACAGCCCAGAAACGATCGAACAAAATTCGAAAACCCACAAGACATCGGTCCCTTGCACAAAATGATGTGCTTAAGATAAAATATAAGGTACAAATATAACGAAATTTTGATCCCCTCACTTTATGTAATTTGTTTATTGACTTTTCCTTGCTTATACGTATGAGAAAATACACCATAAAAAACCTTATAATATGATTAAAGATCTGTTTCATTCGATCCAATAATTTATTTTAGGACACACAAGGCAGAGCGACAAATGACATTTCAACATATTACCAATGCAATAAAATATTCATATTAAGTCTCGCTTGGAAAGACTTGGAAGAAAGGTATGGAACTTACATTTAATATAAATACTCCTTATTTACCTTATTATAAAAAAAAACATCCCTACGCAGACCTCAGAATAAGCTTTAAGCTTAAAAACAAATGAAAGATAGGCGATTTAGGAAATGCTTTGGAATCAGTGGGTTAAAGGGTTTTGATTCATACATCCGGCACAGATGATGTACACATCCAACTAATAATATTTGATTGAAATGAAATGAAGGAATATTGGGTCTCAGTTCAGCACAAGAAAGTTATGATGTTTATGGTTTAACTCTTTTTCTTGAAGGCCGTACAGAAAGAAAAACATAATGCACAACACCTTCTGGTCGTATGCTGGTAAAGTGACATAAAAGCAAATGGGGCGCAGTGTAGGTATGGTGCAATTTCCAAAATACAGCCTGATAAACCCCCAGCCATTGAAATGCTTAGGTAGGTTATAACAACAAAGTGAAGAACTTCCCGCCCCTTCCCCTCTCTCATCCCTCTCCCCCTTTCCCCCGTCCAGTGCTCATAACCACCCCCATTTTCCCCCGCTACTCCCGTCCACTGTGTCTCCCCATCAATTTCTGCCTTAATGGTCAGCCTCTTTTGGTTCCATGAGCCTCAACAGCCTAAGGTACCTAGGACAAGTGATTTCTCTGAATTCGGTGATTAAGAGTGATCGAAATGGTTGCCAAAGCTCCTCGTATTGATCTCCTTCCCCCGCCATAGTGAGCGATAATTTTTCCATGCCCAGTACATGCCACAGCCTGTGCAGCCAACCAGTAATGGAGGGGATTTTGGCGGTGAGCCAGTGTGCGAGGAGGTTTTGCACCGCGGAACCCAGTGCAATGGCTATTTGGCGTCCCCTGCGAGAGCGTAAGGGGTACGTTAATGGATTAGGAAGCCCTAATAATACATATGCTGGAAAACGTGGGAACTCTGTTTGGAAGTGTTTGTCCACAACGTCTAGCACCTGTGTCCAGTGAGATTGGAGATAGACACAAGCCCACAACAGGTGCACCAGGTTGCCAACTTGGCCACAGCCCCGCCAACAGGATTTCTCTTTTCTATGATCCATCTCGTGCAAACGTTCTGGGGTGTAATACCAATATGTTGTTATTTTCGTGAGTGTCTCTGTAAGCCCAATGTGGTATGCAGAATGACGTGCTCTATAGGATATCTTCTCCCATTCTTTATGGCTATAGAACCCTGCACAGTTCTCTTTCCCATCGTTGCCTGCCTGGGTTATAAATATGCGTCTGTGATGTCTGCAATATCTTATAAAGGTCAGATATGAGTTTAGTGTTTGAGGTGCGGGATAGGAGCCATCGTTCATACGGTAGGAATCGTCTGTCTGCGTCTGTCCTCACTTTTGGTTGGAGCGCCCAGTGTCTGACTTGAAGGTAGCGCATCCGTTCTGTCTTTGTGAAGCCATACTCTTGTTTGAAATGTGTGAAGGGGATCACTCCCTCTGGGCTATAGATGTGATATAAGAAGCGGCAACCCGCCGGTCTCCAGTGTGTGAAAGTCATTCTCCCTGTGCCCGGGGTAAAGTCTGGGTTATCAACCAGCGGGGTAAGCGGGGATGGGAAAGTTGTAAGGCCATGGGTAATACTAGTGGCGTCCCACACCTCCAATGGGACTCGGGTGATGTACGAGGCATATAGGTTAGCAGGCCTGTGGGCCTTCCGGAGAAAGGGGATTTCCTGTAATGGGCGGCCTGCCACGGCCTGGTCCTGGAAGAGCCAGTGTTTCTCCGACTCCCATTTGCTCCATTCCACCAGGTAGCGCAGTTGCACCGCCTGATAGTATTTGTGCAAGTTCGGTATCCCCAGGCCCCCAGATTCCGGGGCTAGCGTGCCCAAAGCCCTCCGCATTCTAGGCTTCCGGCCCTGCCAGATAAATTGGGCAAGTTCAGCTTGTGTTTGTCATATCCATCCAGCGGGGGGTCACAAGGGTAGGACCCGGAAATATAGAGGATTTGGGGTAAGATGGTCATCTTGACCTCTGCAATCCTGCCTAACCAGGAGAGCGGGAAGTGTCGCCAGCGACCTATTTCCTCCCTAATCTTCTCACGGAGTGACGTGTAGTTAGCCTCAGCCATGGCGGTAAGTGAGGGGGCCACTTGGGTCCCCAGATATGGAACCGTGCCCAATGCCCACTGAATGGGAAAGAGTCCCTGTAATAAGCTCTTGTAGTTGAAGACAGTGATAAGTCTAAGGCCAGCGACTTGTCTGTGTTCATTTTGAACCCGGCCTCTTTGGCAAATGCATCTAGTTCAGCCATACAAGCTGGTAGGGCTGTTCGTGGGTTTTCTATAGAGATCAGTATGTCATCTGCATAGAGACTGATGGTATGCGTGAGGCCGCCGAACCGTATCCCTGTAGCCGCCAGGTTTTGACGTATTCTCTGGGCTCGTGGCTCCATGTATAGGGCGAATAAGAGGGGTGAGAGTGGGCACCCCTGCCTCGTGCCCCTGTCAATAATAAAACTGGCCGAGCTATATCCATTCACCCGGACTACTGCTGTGGGGGATCTGTAACAGTTAAAGATGAAGTTACAGAATTTCTCCCCAATCCCTACCTTGGCCATAACCAGTTCTAAATAGGGCCAATGGACTCGGTCAAACGCCTTTTCAGCGTCCACTGCCAGCATCATTCTTTCTCCCTGCACTCTGGAAATTTTTTCTATCAGGTGTGTGATGCGTTTAGTATTATCTACCATCTGGCGCTCAGGGATGAAGCCTGCCTGGTCCGGGTCTATGAGGCCAGGTAGGTGGGGGGGTAAATGGGCTGCTAGGATCCCTGTATATAGTTTGAGATCTACATTTAACAACGATATCGGCTGGTAGGCCCCACATCTAGTCCTGTCTTTCCCCGGTTTGGGTATGACCGTTGTTGAGGCCCGTAGAAGGTCAGGCGGTATCGCTCCGGGTTCTGCAAACGTGTTAAACAGGTGGGTGAGGATCAGAGTGAGCGTGGTGCAAAATGTTTTATAGAAGATGGCTGGAAAGCCATCCGGCCCCGGTGCCTTCCCCAGTTTGAGCCTAGAGATAACGGCAATTACTCTACGCAAATTTCCCGCTCGAGATGTTCTGCTTGTGGCGCAGATAAAGAGGAGAGTGAGACTGTATCTAGAAAGGCAGTAGCCTCTAAGCCGTTCAGCGGGTCGCCCGTGTAGAGGGTGGTATAAAAGTCATGGAAGGCGTCCGCAATGTCAGCATCCTCTGAGACAGAGATCCCGTCGGATCGAGCAATCTCTTTAACCTTTTGTTGTTGGTGTGCTACTCGCAGCCTGTTGGCTAACAGACGGCCACACCTGTCGCCTCCGGTATAGTAGTACAAAAGGATGTGGTAATGGACAGAGCATCTGAACCAATCAAACACTCACACCCAGTCAACAAATCTGGGTTTAATCCATCACTATTCTTTAGCCCACTCTGCCACCCCAGTTCAGACATGGCCATATGCAAATCAGTCTGACCCTGTGCCTCATGGGAACAGTCTAGCCCGAACTGCCAAGCCATGCCTTCCCTGGACCGGAAACAAGCTTCCGAGGACCGGTTTCTGGCATTTCAGCCATCTTCAGCCCGGCTTGCTTGAATCCAGTGGCAAAGTGAGCAAGGGACTCACGTCTAAGCATACCCTGCCAACTTATGGCGAACAAAGTGGTACAAAAGGGGGTGGTAATGGACGGAGCATCTGAACCAATCAAACACTCACACCCAGTCAACAGATCTGGGTTTAATCCATCACCGTTATTTAGCCCACTCTGCCACCCCAGTTCAGACATGGCCATGTGCAAATCTGTCTGACCCTGTACCTCATGGGAACGTCCAGCCCGAACTGCCAAGCCATGCTTTCCCTAGACCGGAAACAAGCTTCCGAGTACCGGTTTCTGCCATTTCAGCCGTCTTCAGCCCGGCTTGCTTGAATCCGGTATAGTAGGCATGCCACAACCTCAATGCCGCAAATTCCGCTCGATCCATGTCTAAGGCTGACAACTGGTGTTGCATGGCCTTGAGTTGTTTCCAGATTCGTGGGGCCCCTGTCCTCTGGTGCATTTGCTCCAGTTCATGGATGCGCTGTGTAAGTTTGTCGCGTTTATGCTGTCTGTCATTGTTTTCAGCGGATGAAAGGGCTATAAATTCCCCGTGGAGGGCCGCCTTCAGAGCTGCCCATTGTGTCGCAAGGGACGTGTCGGAATTGGCATTGTGGGAAAGGTAGTCTTTGATTGCGTCTTGAATGTGTTTCAGTACGTCCCCTCTATGCAATAACGTACCTCTAAGGCACCATACTCTAGGGTGGTAAGATGTAGGTGGCAGTGTGAGCATGGCGGTGACTGGTGCATGGTCTGAGAGAGAAAGGACTCCTATTTCTGTCGAAGTCGTTAATGTGCACACTGGGCCTGAGGCTAAAAGGTGATCTAATCTGGCATAAGTTTTGTGTGCATTAGAATAGTAAGAGTATTCTGTATCTTGAGGATGGTGTCTGCGCCAGAGTTCGTGGAGGTCTAGGTCCCTCAGTCGGTCAATGCTGCTAGTGGAGAGCGTCCCTTCCTGCTGAGTGCGTTGGCCTGACCTATCTAAGAGGTTATCAAGGACTAGGGTCAGATCGCCTCCTAGGATAATGTGTCTGTCTGGCGTGGCTGTGACTTCAGTGATGGCCGAATGCAGGAACTGTTCTTGGTCCTCATTGGGGGTGTAAAGCGACCCTACCGTGAACGTGAGACTCCCCAAGGTGAAGCGGTATGCCAGCAGCCTCCCTCTAAGTTCTGCACTCTTATGTAATACCTCCCCTTTGAAATGTCATGACACCAAAATCGCTACTCCCGCTGTCTTAGTGGGGCTAGAAGAGAAGAGCTGCCTTGGAAATTTACGAGAGCGCAGCCGATGGCAATCTTGCGCCAATAAGTGAGTCTCCTGTAATAAGCATATGTCCACTTTTGACAGGATTGCTAAGCCCCCTCACATTGAGGGTCAGTACTTTAAGGGTGGTCGGAGGCATAGCCTGCGTGGGATCCCGTCACGCTAGTGTCTAAGGCCCGGTGGGGCACGTCATAAGTGTGAGTGGTTGCATGACAAGGAGGGGACTCAACGTCCTGCGCAAGCATAGAATCTGGGAGCTGAATTTGAGTATTGAGCACTGGACTCCCTCCCCCCTTCCCCAACTCCCCCAAGAACTCCCCCTATCCCCCTCTATCCCCCCCTTTCCCTCTCCCCTCCCCCGCCTCTCCCTGGCCCTCCCTAATCCCAACAAAGAACTCCCGCAATCGGTCCATAGTCCCAGGCCGTTTAACTCTCAGTTCTGGCCTTTGATAAACAAACATTGTCCCAGTCCTACCAAACAGGCACAGGACTGTGGTATTGGTACTTGGTGGAGCAGTTTCCTGTGGCGACCTCCGTGGCCCCCGCCCACACCCCTGGGCTTAAAATGCTTTCGTGCTAAGTCGTCCCCCCACGTTAATAACTCATTCAGAGGATGATGTTTCTCTGGCAACCTCCCGGATGGCTGTGGCCCTTTCTTGTGTGATGATGTGGGCCTCTGGTTTCGTGTGCACTACTGGGGAGCGTCTTAGGCCGACCCTCTGCCAGCCTCCCTGGGACGAGCCCTGGGATAGCTTCGGTGGTGTTGATTCTTCCGCCAGTTCTATGTCCAGCAGTGCACAGGTGTCCTTGAGCGATCTCAGCTGCTGCAGAGCTCCGTTCCATTTAAATATCAGGCGGAATGGATGGCCCCAGGAGTAGGGAATCTCCTTCTTGCGCAGGAAGTCCGTGACCACCTTGAATGCTTTCTGTTTTTGAGAACGGAGGAGAGGTCCTGGTAGAGGGCTACAGGGTGGCCTCGGAATCTAAGGGGCTGCCTCCGCCGAGCCTCTCTGAGAATCCGTTCTTTGAGAGGAAAGTCGGGCAGGAAGGCCAGAATATCTGGGGGGGGGCAGGTGAACGTCTCGGAAGCCCCACTCTGTGAGCCCTGTCTATTCTGATCTCAAAGTCTGCTGATTCTTCCAGGATGTCTCTAAACAGGGCCTGTAGGTAGCCTGTGATGTCCGCCCCCTCCTCCTTGAGAGGGACCCCCGGACCAGGACATTGTTTTGACTGGACCGATTTTCCAAGTCCTCTGCGTGTGTCTGCAGGTCCAGTTGCTGGTCCTTCAGACGTTTGACCTCTTGTTGCAACTGTTCAATCTCGTCGCTCCTGGCCTGATCTGCTTCTTCAATAGCGACCACGTGCTCTCCTAGGCCGTCCATTTCACACCTTATCTCCCTGACCTCCCCGGCCACTTCTTGGTTCGGCGTCCGGAAATCTTCACGGAGGGAGTTAAACAAGGACTCCAGGAAGGACTTGGTAATGGGCACTTCGTCTCCTGTGGGGTCCGTGTGTGATTTTGTGACCCCGGGAGAGGGCGGCCCTTTGTCGTTTTTTGGCAGGCCCTTAGTGAACATCTCGGTGAGGGTACGGTCCCCCTTCTTCCTTAGGCCGGCCATTTTGTGCTCTCCAGCGTCTTGGGTTCGACCCGTATTTCAGCCCCAGTCTGCCCGGGTCACTCTTATGAACTGGCGTAGTCATCAATCTCGGTCCCTTCTCTGTGTTCAGGGGGGCCGTGTCGCTTCTCTGGCCCAGGGACTCCCGCGGCAACCCCTTCCTGTTTGTTCTACTATCTGGGACCCAGCAGCTCGTCCGTCTTCTGCCGCGCGGTGAGGTCTGTGGGCCCCATGGGCAGCTCTGCTTGGACCCCCTAGCTGGGCCCCGGCGGGGAAGTTACACCAGGTGGGCCCCCTCGAGTCTCGCTGACCACCTGTCCTGCTGTGCGTCGCGACCACTACTTCTGCTGCTCCTGTCGTCCCTGCGCTTGTGTGTCTGTGGCCCTTCAGGTGCTTGCGCTGTCTGGGGTTGGTGGAGGCCTGTCAATTGCCCGCGGGCCCCCAGAGATGACGTCTGACTACCGGAGTCTGTCGTATGCTCAGGGCCCTCTATGGCTCTCACCCGGTCCTGCTCCATACCTTCCCCACAAAATGGCACCGCTCGCTGTATCCGGGGTCTCCTCCCTGCTGCTGGCTTCCCTGCCTCTCCTCACCTTTTCTCTGGCATCTTCTTACCGCCTTGCTGTATACCGTGGTTGAGCCAGCGGGGGAGGGGCACCTCTGGTGTAGGCCTCTCGACCCCGAGCTTGCTTGGCCCGTTCGCTGCCTCGAGGCTGGGAGGGGGAGGGGATGTGCATCCCCCGAAGTGCGGTCTGGGGCCCTCCCGATCTCCTCCGAGGGGGCGCAAGGGCTACTCTCTGCCCACCATCTTTGGTGCTGTGCTCAGCTTGCCCTGGGCACTCGCGATGAGTCGTCTCCGCCGCATGCGCGCCTCTGGTATCACAGCACGTACCTTCCCTACAAAATGGCGCTGCTTGCTGTATCTGGGGTCTCCTCCCTTCTGCTGGCGCCCCTGCCGCTCCTCACCTTTTCTCTGGCATCTTCTTACCGCCTTGTTGGGGTGCTGTATTCCGTGGTTGAGCCGGCGGGGAGGGGCGCCTCTGGTGTAGGCCTCTCGACCCCGAGCTAGCTTGGCCCGTTCGCTGCTTCAAGGCTGGGGGAGAGGGAGGGGATGTGCGTCCCCCAAAGTGCGGTCCGGGGCCCTCCCAATCCCCTCCGTGGGGGCACAAGGGCTACTCTCTGCTCACCGTCTCTGGTGCTGTGCTCAGCTTGCCCAGGGCACTCGCGATGAGTCGACTCTGCCGCCCGCATGCCTCTGGTATCACAGCGCGGTCTTGCTCGGTGGGTCGTTTCGCTCGTTGTAGGCGTCGGACCACCCTCACTCGGGGACCACCTCGTCCCCGCAATCTCAGCTGCTCTTCCGGTCTCAGTAATTCCCCTTGGGGGAGGGTAAATATGCTAAAAACCGGCCCCGGGATGTGACGGGTCGGGGAGCTCACAGGACTTGCGACCGTCTAAGCCGCCATCTTGGCCACGCCCCCAAGTTATGATGTTTAACAAAAAGTGACAGTCATAATGTGATTGATATATGTGATGGAGTTTTTTTTTTATAATTATGCGGTACATAATATATATTCAGACTGGAAAAAGATTAGTCTGCCAAAAATAAGCTGTCAATTGTGTGTACATAATACATGATTGTTTATTTCTCCAAAATATGTTTTACTATTTGTGAGAATTAGGAATTTTAAATAATTTTTATAAGAAATATTTGTTTGCATAAAAAATTTCATTTGTATTTATGTGTATTCTGTAGCACTGAAGAAGTCCAGGAGGATGAAACGTGTTAGGTACTGTGTTTAAGGAGACTTTATAAGAAGATATGAATGAAGAACTTGCTTTAAACTATACTCATTATAGTCTTTGAATTTCATATAACATGTGTGCAGACTGTTATAGTACTTGAAATATCACTGTTAAAAAGTTTTTGTATTGAAACATTTTGAACTAAAAATGATAAGCTTTTTTGATGATTGGTGCTGAACCATTTGTATTGGAAGTTGTTTAAGGAGTTTTTTCTCCATCTGGAAAATGAAGGGGTCGATTTTTTGGGTTCTGAGTACCAAGCATATGTTAGGCACAATTTCCCACAGAAGTGGTAGGTGTGGTAATATATTGCCTCAGTCTCCATACTTGTATAAATACAATTGCCATAAGACAAAGATACAACCTGCCGAGAGGGTGAATTTACTCCTGAGGAAATAGCACAGGCCCTATTAGAAATTCCAACAAGTCGATCTCCTATAGAATTCCTAGAAGAATTCTACAAGAAACAATTATTAATCCATCTAATCCAAGCTGCCTTCAAAGAGGCTGAAACAACAGGCTCATTAGGATGCATGTCCAACAGGGCTACTTTTTCACATAATTCCAATAGCTGGAAGAGCTATTGCTGCTTTTCTCTACCTCTCGAGTAGATTTGCTGCTCAAGTGGCAGCTTTCTTAGCAACACAGCCTGCCGTGTCAGCCTGTACTGAGAAATCTAGCACCCAAAAATTGTGTTAGGGGCTCAAATTCCTGCTCACGCTGGGCAACTTCACCCTAGCAAACCATACATGAGATCAAAACTCCACCATGCAGCAGTAAGCAGAGTTCTACCATTGCGCTGCATGGGCAAAATCCGGTGAACTCCACTGGCAGAGCGTAATTGTTTACCATCCCTCGATACTACACGACTCATGGCCTTGATGAAAATTGACTTCCTCCAGGAGATGACTCTTAACCTCTTGAAATGGGTCAGAATCCAGATCATGAAAGTTAAATTAGCACCTTGGATAAATTATGTCCTAGGAAATCTACAAGTGATAGTCAATAAACATACAAGGAAACACTTTGGCTCAGACATTAAACAATACATTTGGGGAGAAGCAACATCCAGATAAACCCCCATCTTTATGGATTCATGCAACATCTGGGGGGATACACTTACCACACAACACAATAATAATATTCCCAATATTCTCCCACAAGTAATTCAGAAGCCCATATGGTTTGAGTTTGAATGCTGGGCCCTACGGTCCTCCGAGTCTACATTGCTCACTCATTTTGGGAAAATACCACCCTTGAGTAATCTGTAATAAACTATATGAAATTTACCTAGGAGCTAAGCAATACATTGTTTAAAGTTGATCCTACCTTAATATGGAAAAATGCTTTTCTTCAGATCAGAGATAAGCACCTGTCATGGCATGTCTGGACTAGAAGGATATTCTGACCTTGGATCAAATATTCTTCAATGGACAATTTAAGGCTTTCTAAACTTTATGATGGGATGCTGATGTGTTAGAAAAGCATCATTAGCACTGCAGACGGTTACATAGTCACCTGGGAAGTACTCCAGGGCCCTCACCTCTGGAATTATGTGTCCCCCATCTGTCACTATCTTAATATATGGGGCCAGTCCATGAGACTTGCCTGGTGATATACAGAGCTCTAACCTGTTGGTTATCCGTGAATCTGTTTGAATGGAATCAAGACTTTAGTGCCCACATATTCAATGCAAAAATGACTCTGAGGTAGTTTGTTTTGACCTGATATGACGTTGCCAGGGAAGCCAGACTGAACTTCTTATATTTCAAAATACTACACCTCTGATACTGGTCCACGCAGAGGCTACACAAGGCAGAGATATTCTAAGTGATACCTGCAAATATCTAAAAGACAGTGATGTGACCTGCTCCATATTCTGTGCCATTGAAATAGTTTGAAACTTTAAGGATAGACTTTATGGGCAGAATTATGAAAACAGGTACCATTGTCATACTATCAACTGTGCCCTTAGCACCACTACAGGATGTTGAGGATCTAATTGGACTGACATCCCACTTACAGAAGGCTGGCGACCTCCTTAGAAGCAGGTAAGATGTGCATTCACTTACACTGGTGTCAGTCAGAAGACCCTGTGGTAGATGAATGGATTACACACTTGACAAAGATTGCTCACTATTAGCACATTGTAGATCACATTAACACATTTTAAAGTGACTTGGGCTTACTTCCACCACAGAGCAGAAGAATTACACCGAGACCCTGTAGCATTATCCGACAAGCAAAATTGATACATTACAAACTGATATTGCTGGATAACAGAATCCTATAGTAATAGGAATATGTGTGACCAACTGAACTGGCCCTTTAAACTCCACCCATAAATACCCACCACAAGTTTTTTTAATAATAACCAAAATATGCAGACAGTGAGACACATATGGGATACCAGAAATACTTTTTATCTACTCTTCCCCCATCACTGGTGTTAGTCCTGACATCCCTGGCATGGTTTATCCCTAACCATTTGCCTTGAAACCTCCTGTTTTTGATGACTTAGTTTTTTCTGGCTTTAGGACTTTACCACTGCTAACACTGCTAACCAGTGCAGAAGTGCTTGTGCTATTTCCCTAAAACATGGTAACACTGGCAAACACCGAATTGGCATAATTAATGTACTTGTAGGTCCCTAGTAATGTGGCACTACCGGTGCCCAGGGCCTGTAAGTTAAATACTACTAGTGGGCCTTCAGCACTGATGTTGCCACCCACTCAGGTGGCCCTTTCAGCATGTGTCAGGCCTGCCATTGCAGAGCATGAGTATATAGTTCTAAACTGCCATGTTGACCTGGCAAATTACACCTTTAGGCTGCCCTCCCTAGACAGCCTAGAGGGCAGGGGTCAATGTGTTTAAAAATGTAGAAGTACTTTTAAGTTTTACTTGTCATGGTAGTGAAAAACTCTTAAATATTTTTATTTTGCTACTGCAAGTCATACGCCTCGCATAGGATAACATTGGAATTACCTTATTATATTTTATATGTGTAACTCCCAAATGGGAAGACATACCCTTCCATGTTTGGTGTCTCTGGAATCAGAATTTAAAAAATCTAACTTGTGGTAAATCAGATTTCAAATTGTAATTTTGAAAATGCCACTTTGGAAAATTGACATTTTATTGCCTAACATGTCTCTGGGTCACATGACTGGGTGTAGGTGATAGTTGGGCTTTGTGCATTTCTCCTAGTCAGACAAACACAATGGGAGGTTTAGGTGTGACTGGATGGGCCTTCGCTGGTTTGGGATGAAGGAACTGGGCCCAACTCCACTTACATTTAAATTGGCTGGGTCCTGTCTACACACAAAGGGCTGCATACCCCTTGTAACTAGACTGGAGTATAGGCCAGGATGGCAGGATTTTTGTGTCCTTCAAAGGCTCTCTGTATAAAAGGAGATTCTCAGACACCAACTCTTCATTACATTTCTGGACCTGTGCATACTCTGCCAGGAAGAAGGACTGCTGTGCTGATACAAAGACTGCCACTCTGCTGGGCTGCTGCTCTGAAGAAACTGCTTCCCTGATGTGCTGACCCGCTGCCCTTTTGCCTGGGTGATGAGGATTGGACCTGCATCTCTTAAACCCTAAACCCAGAGTGACTCCAAGGGCTAGTTGGCTGGCCTTCTGACTCTGAAGCTTCAGGGACATAACAGGTTTCCAATAGCCTTGCACCTGCACTTGAACACTGTCATCCCTGAGTCTACTTTGCCATGTGGTTCCACCCTAGTCCTGGATCCAAGGCAGTGGGCTTAAGGTGCTCTGCCAGTCTCTGCTGCTCAGTGCAAACCAGTACAAAAGATCTGGGTTTAATCCATCACCGTTCTTTAGCCCACTCTGCCACCCCAGTTCAGACATGGCTATATGCAAATCAGTCTGACCCTGTGCCTCATGGGAACAGTCCAGCCCGAACTGCCAAGCCATGTCTTCCCTGGACCAAAAACAAGCTTCCGAGAGCCAGTTTCTGGCATTCCAGACGTCTTCAGCCTGGCTTGCTTGAATCCAGTGGCAAAGTGAGCAAGGGACTCACGTCTGAGCATACCCTGCCACACTTATGGTGGCCAAAAGCGGTACAAAAGGGGGTGGTGATGGACGGAGCATCTGAATCAATCAAACACTCACACCCAGCCAAAAGATCTGGGTTTAATCCATCACCGTTCTTTAGCCCACTCTGCCACCCCAGTTCAGACATGGCTATATGCAAATAAGTCTGACCCTGTGCCTCATGGGAACAGTCCAGCCCGAACTGCCAAGCCATGTCTTCCCTGGACCGGAAACAAGCTTCCGAGGGCAAACCAGAGCAAAACTTATCCAACTCTGCTACTGTGTGGCTTGGACCAGCGGCAAAGGCATGGCTGCTTTCTCCTGATTAGATTGTCATTCTGTTATATATTTATTCAAATGTATTCTACATTACTAAATTGGTTTAGGCTTTTTCGTGTGTTGTATTTTCACTTAATTACTGTTAGTACATTGTATAAATACTTTACACATTGCCTCTAAGTTAAGCCTGATTGATTTTGTGCCAAGCTACCAGAAGGTTAAGCATAGGTTAATTTAGTGGCTTTAGTGGTTCACACTGAAAAGGATTGTGGCTGAGTGGAGGCAAGATGGCCGCTGACAGCCCTTGAGAGCGGTCGCACTCTTCCCTCTCTCCCGAGGTGAGGTCTGCCGGTGGATTTGAGGACCTGAGGACTGAGCCTTCGATGGAATAATGACAGAATAACGGAATGAATATTGCCATAGGAATTATACAGCAACCCTGGGCCTGGCCCTTCACTGGCGGTGGAAGTGCTCAACCAACGTACATACGGCAGCTAATTGCCAGCGAGGTGTCTTTGAAGAGGCTGTGGTATCCCTACATCCGCACTGGTCAGTCGATCACTATGGCGCAAAGGGGAGGAAGAACACTGAAAACTAAGGAGAAAGACGCCGAGCTCGACGAGCAAAGTGACTCTGGCGCTCCCTCTTCTAACCTAAGGGGGAAAACACAGACACAGACACGGAAAGCCCTCATGAAGTTGAAGGATGATTCTAATGCTGGGCAACCACAAAAGGAGAAAAAAGACAAAGAAAAAACCATCACGGCGAAGAGGGCACTCAAACAGCGGGTTAATGAGGAGAGCGTTTTTAGGCAACCCACCCTGATGGAAGCTTTTGCTGGTTCTCACACAGGCTCTCACACTCCAAGCGCTGATGCAGGCTCACCTGTCGATACCGCCACGGAGTTACAGGAGCAGGAACCGATCCCTGATTTGGAGGCGCCGAGACATGACCAGCTGGTCTCTACGACGCCGCAGGCTACAACGACGGGTCCAGAGTCGCGGATTGCCGCTCCGGTGGTGAAAGGCGGGATTGCAACTAACTTACTGTTAGGGACTGAGGAGGCAGGCATCCTTGCAGATGGAGAGGCTGAGACCGATGAAGGGCCGGCACGGCAAGATCCCTTGTCAGGTATTGAGTGCACTGAGCATAGTGAGCATGAAGCACTGCTGGAAAACGCTGTGAGTAATGATGATCAGGTCTCACAGACACACGGTGGAAGTTACAATGAGCTGCTCAGTAATGGGGCATTAGATATAAATAACGGCCCAATCATTAACTCTGAGGGGTGCAATATCTTGAATGCGGAGGGGGCAGAGACTATGGGTGTTTTAGGTTCTGATACTGATATGAGAACGAAAGAGGGGCCCCACGTGCGTGGACGGCCTAAAGTATTAAAGACCTATCAATCTGCTCAATCTGCTCGATCTGAAGTCTTGATGGATTTATCCATAAAATCAGGGAGAGGGAGAGGGAGAGGAGAAATCCCCTCTCCTCGGCAAAATATTGAAATACGGAATACCAAAACTAAGATCATGACTGTACCCCCTGGCTCTCCTAGTGATGAATGTTTCTTTTCACTAAACGATGCAGAAAGTGAGGAGGAGTCAGATATTACACCAGCTCAAGGGGAAAGCTCTCTGGAGGAGGTTTCTGAGGGAAATACTACGGATTTGGAGGATAACACATCACATAGGGCAAATCTGCAACATAAATTGCGTAAATCACAAAGTTCTTTAAAAAGAGCAATGAGTCCCACGCATGTCTCAAAAAAACTAGACTGGGATTACTCTGCCACCTCCCAAACTTATCCTGATGGTAGTGCAAGCAATCAGCAGGAGCCCCATACCCCTAATCAAGCTACTACTATGGATATGTTATATAATACATTGAAACAGATGCAACTAGAAGCTAGATCAGAGAGTAGGAGGGCGAAGCAGGCAAATCAGAAACTACAAGGCGCATTAAGGAAGGTGAATAAATTATATGTTGACATGGCTACAAGAGTCACTGAAGTGGAGGAGAGGATGGGACAATTGGAAGATGAGGTCAATACATGGCAGAAATTCAGACAGGAACAGGAGGAGACAACAACTGACTTACAATGGAAACTCGAGGATTTCGAAAATCGGCAGCGTCGAAATAATATTAGACTTCTTGGAGTTTCGGAAGGACTGGAAGGCCAGGACACTAGGTCTTTTGTGATCAATTTATTGAAGGGGGCTTTCCCAGAGGCTAAAATGTGGAATTGGGACGTAGAGGTGCAGCGTGCCCACCGTTTCCCATTTGTACAAAAAAGAGGAAATTCAGAGCCAGACAAGCCAAGAGCTATCTTGGTTTATGTCGGAAACTTTTTACTGAGACAGGAAATAATAGATAAGGCTAAACCAACTGCAAGGCGTACTTTTAATGGGGTGACATTTTTTGCTAGGCCAGGCTTTTGTCATGCCACAGTTGAGCGAAGGTGGCGAAAGCGCCAATTAATTAGTCCGTTTCAAAATCTAGGCAGTGAGGCATTCTTGCTTTTTCCCTGCAGGTTCAAAGTAGTGTTGAAGGGGAGTGTCCGATTTTTCATGTCAGAAATTAAAGCTCAGGAGTATTTGGATGAGTTAAAGGGGCAGACAAACAAGAATGTGATGGTAGTCGCTGTAAGACAAGGTACTTCTAAAGAACACAGAAAATGAATAAATATGGATGGCAGGAAGTCACTAAGCTGGGGGGGCTTCCTCTTAGTGTATGTGTGTTATTGTTAGGCGTTTGAGAAATCCTTGTTCTTGGTTTTTAAATACTCCTGGTAGACAATAATACTGTATGTTAAATGACGGAAAGTCCATCGGGTTATTTTTTTCTTGTGAGGGAGAGGGGGGGGGGGTCGCTCTGGGTTGTGAACTGTCACACTTGGGTCAGGATTGACCCAATTGCCTGTAATGGGGGGGGGTGGGGGGGAGAGTGCTGGGGAAGATGGGTGGGGGGTGGGACTGGGTGCAAGGCATGTTACAAAGATACAATTTAGGAGCTTGGAAATTAATATAAAGGAAAATCAGGATGTAAAGGGGAATCTGAATGGAGATTTATTTGAATGGCAACTACCTATAATTAAATGGGAACACGAGTAATCACCTGGAATGTTTGTGGATTAAATAATAGACAGAAAAGACAGCGGGTGGCAACACTGTTAAAGACTATGAGACCCGATTTCGTGTTTCTTCAAGAGACTCATATAGAAGGGACAAATGCAGGGGTCTTGGGGCAGTTTGGATTTAATCTTCTAGCTTATTCAAAACAAGGGACTAGAAATAGGGGTGTAGCCATTTTGGCGAAACGCACAGACATCATAGTATGAAGAAAATTAGAGGATCAATGGGGGAGATGGAGTTTAATAGAGTGTATGATTGGGGAAGAATGGGTTACTTTGGTATTGGTTTATGGTTCGACAGAGGACGACCCAGAGGTTATGGAGTTCCTGGAGCTTGAGTTAGCTACATGGCCCCCTCGGGTTATTATGGCTGGGGATTTTAATATAAATGGGGCTGGAGGCCTCTGGGGGACTGGAAGAAAGATCTACTCTGGGAGGAAAAAGAGGGTCTATCGTGCACTAACTAACCTCGTACATAACAATTTACTTTGTGATGTATGGCCATATCTGAAGCCGGATGATTTAGGTTACACTTACTATTCAGCACCACACAGGTTGTGTGTAAGGTTGGATTACTTCTTTATATCCAATTCTTTGTTATCAGGGATCAAAATACAGAGGCTGCCCCGGATCCTTTCGGATCATAATCCGTTGATTTTAATCCTTCCAGCAACAATAAAGCAGAAAATAGAAAAAATATGGACGTTTGAAAGAGCTTTGCTGAAGGACGATAAATATATCGAACATATGTCAGGCTGGATTAAGTCATTTTTTGAGATAAATAGAGGGAGTGCAAAGACAGGAGTAGTTTGGGACGCGGTTAAAGCCACTGCACGGGGAGAAACCCTAAATTTTAGCGTCTTTAAACAGAAGGAGGAGAAAAGAAAAATGGAAATTCTAAAAATGTTAATAGAAGAAGCAGAGGGGGAGCTAGCTAGAGCCGTGTCGGCAGGGGATCATGTCCTGGTTAAACTGGCCAAAGCAAGAACGGAGACAAATGAGAGTATATCAGGGGGAAACCTTTTGTCTGCCATTTGTTGTAGCCCGTGTTGTTACTGCCAATTTCACGTGAGCCTTCTGTAGACCCTTGTCAAGCCTCGTGGACTTGTACCGCTCGTCTCCCGCCGCCCTGCGCTCTCTGACCACCTGGAGCGGGGCCGCCGAGCGGAGACGAGCGAGGGGTGCACTACAATTCCCAGAAGCCCCAGCGCTCTGCCGTGTCATCTGCCAGCGCCAGGAGGCGCTTAAAAGCGGCATCGCCTCTATCGAGCGGGGGAAACCTTTTGTCTGCCGTTTGTTGTAGCCCGTGTTGTTACTGCCAATTTCACGTGAGCCTTCTGTAGACCCTTGTCAAGCCTCGTGGACTTGTACCGCTCGTCTCCCGCCGCCCTGCGCTCTCTGACCACCTGGAGCGGGGCCGCCGAGCGGAGACGAGCGAGGGGTGCACTACAATTCCCAGAAGCCCCAGCGCTCTGCTGTGTCATCTGCCAGCGCCAGGAGGCGCTTAAAAGCGGCATCGCCTCTATCGAGCGGGGGAAACCTTTTGTCTGCCGTTTATTGTAGCCCGTGTTGTTACTGCCAATTTCACATGAGCCTTCTGTAGACCCTTGTCAAGCCTCGTGGACTTGTACCGCTCGTCTCCCGCCGCCCTGCGCTCTCTGACCACCTGGAGCGGGGCCGCCGAGCGGAGACGAGCGAGGGATGCACTACAATTCCCAGAAGCCCAAGCGCTCTGCTGTGTCATCTGCCAGCGCCAGGAGGCGCTTAAAAGCGGCATCGCCTCCGTCTCGCGGGATGCCAGGCGAAGCCCGGGCTAAGGGCGGGCCCGTTTTAGCCCGTTCTAGACCGAGCTAGGCTGGGCTGGGCCACCCCCCTTGGCCTTGTGATCCGGTCTACATGCTTTCTATTTAAGGTACATTTGTATTGATTTTTACTATCGCCATATTGCCAGATTAAAAGAAATTCTTTTCTCCCCACCATGAGCAGGGGGTCCAGAAGTAAGACGGCCATGAAAACTGCTTTGCTTACTGGTCCTCTTGACCAATTTATTACAAGAACTAACGAGGCCATTAATCTAAGCATTTCCTTATTGGAGCGAAGGGTGTCACAAGATCTGGCAATCGCTAGGAGGTCCTCCCTGGTCCCCTTAGCATCAGTGCAATCGCCACTCCAACTGACTACATCCATCCCGGTGTTACTGCAACCAAATGTTATAGCCGAGGTCCACTCCATCCCGACAACGGTCGACCTGTCAGCTACCAACCTCACCTCCGACTTCGACTCCATGGGGAACCTTGAGAATTCCCCAGACCTCCAGTTACTTTTATCCCAAGATCAAGGCCCCGAGATTCAGCCAAATGGGGCAAAGGAGGGCGCTGTTCCTAAACAGGTAAAAGATCTAAAGAAAGGCAACCTTAAGAATCCCCAAGCTGCTATCACCAACAAGAAGGGGGCAATTATTGCTCCACCGCAGGGTGCCTCGAGTGATTCCAATTCTGTATCTATTAACCTACTGGAACCTACAGCAAATTCAGTGTTTACGGCCAAAGAGGGGGGTGTCTGTACCTCATGTAATGCCAATTCCCAGCTCCTAGCGAATTTTAGGGAATTATTACATCATGTTTTGAAACCCCTCGAACAGAGCATTATGTCGATAGAAAAACAACTTGCAATACTTACCCAGAAGCCATCGACTCAGCTCAGTTTGGCCCAAACAAAACCCGGGGTGGGTATAACGATTCCTTCTAGATCAGGAATCCAAGGGGCTCACCTGGATAGCGGAGATAAGTCCTCTACGTCAACAAAAACCCAGCCTAATCTAACTAAGCCTAAAAAGCCAGAAACATCCTCCTCAACCCCTCATGGGAGTGAGCGTATGATCGAAACTATGGCCACCTTTTCTTCACAGCCCACTCCCACTCAGTCCACCCAGTCTGCCCCCAACAAGGGTCTGTCTCAGCCATCGAATAAAAGGCCCATCTCTCCACTTTTGCCCCAGCATCCACCATTGACTCGACCTGACGAGGGTAAGAGGGGTTTCAGGTCAAAGCGCCCTGTTCATTTATCACCAGAAGTGTCCCCTTATACCATCATTCTTACTGGGGTCCCCGAGCTATCTACAAATAAAGAGGAGCCGTCTTGGTCCCTTTGGAACAAGGTCTCACAGTGGTTTAGCATGAATAGGTCCCTTCAATCTCCCCACACTAGCCGAATTTCAGCAGTACGTAGAGTCCCGTGGATTGGGGATGAACCCAAAAACATACAGGGAGACTGCATTATAGTGACCTGTGATGACCCAGACATGGTGGATTAAATTTGCTCCTGGCCTGCTTTGGCCAAGAAAGGGGGGATTGATGCTCATCGCCTCTCCTCCTTCTATCCCTATGTACGTAGCCACCAGAATCCGTTAGCCCCTAACTGGGTACAACCATCTGAGCGCCAGCACCCGATAGTTTCAAATTGGGTGCAACCTCCTGAGCGCCCGCTCCCGATAGTCTCAAACTGGGCACAACCACCTGAGCGCCAGCACCCGATAGTCCCAAATTGGGTGCAACCACCTGAGCGCCAGCACCCGATAGTATCAAACTGGGTGCAACCCCTTGAGCGTCAGCTCCCGATGGCTCCTAACTGGGTGCAACCTCCTGAGCGCCAACACCCGATAGTTCCAAATTGGGCGCAACCACCTGAGCGCACGTGGAATCATATAGGTCCTTGGTACTCACAGAAGAATAGGAGTAGAGAGTGGGGCCAGCGGCCGTGGCGCCCTAATAGCAACCGTCATACTACGGGGGGCTGGCGGGGTATCCCCGTCAGTAATAGATTTGATTGCCTGGAAATGGTCGATTGACCATCGGCCATTCCATTTAGTGGTAACTCAATCCAGGGGGTTCTGGGGACAGATGTGAAGCCAGGCAGTACCTTAGCTACTCACCATGAAACCCTTATAGTTCCAGATTTACCTAATGACTCAAACTCTACTATACACTCAGCAGGTATCCTCACTTCATCCAGGATCCCTGGCACTGAAGTAGCTATCCCAGTGGTTCATCCGGAGTCATTTGCTGTGTCTACAGGTGACAAGCAGCTTGCCCCCGACATATTGCCTGCCCCCCAACGAGACTGTGTTACTCCCACAGCAGCCGTATTTGTGGGGCTCAATTTTGTTACCTGGAATATAGCAGGTATCTCAGGTAAATTGAATACCCCGTTTTGGAAGGAGTTTATAGGGGCTGGCCATGACATTATTTGTCTTCAGGAAACGTGGTGCCAAGAACCAATTTATGTAGAAGGTTACTCGCCTCAATGCATCTAACTCCCCATCAGGTAGAGCTAAGGGTGGCTTATTGTTGTTAATCTCTAACAAATTGACTAATTTCAAAACCAAAAGTTACTCCTTTATTGAAACACATAGTCAGGTGTTACGGATGGAGGCCAATAAATGTAGAGACTTAATTCTTGTCAATTTTTACAATAACATTTTTGATGCCTCTAGGGGAAATATCTTATTTCCCCTGGAAACTGAAATCCAAAGTGTATTGGCATCCTCCCGCAGAATGGCAGACATCTTGTGGGCTGGCGATTTCAATATTCAGCCATGCCCTTTAGCAATGGGTAACCCATGTGGTTTTAGAAAAGAGTTGGGCAATAATGGGGTGACAGACAGAGTGGATTCCCTACACTTTCCACACTGCAACTATGGTAGTCTTTTAAATAATTTGATAGCCAAATTTGACCTAGACTTGCTTAGCTGTAATAGAAACAAGTCCAATCATGCTTGCCCTACATTCACAGGCAGGCATGCTAATACTAACATCGATCATATTTTGATGTCAAATACTAGTGAATTTACCAACCTGTGGGTTAGGGAAGAATCCCTAAGTGATCATAACAGCATATCTTTAACTCTTCTGGGTTGGGGATTAAAGTCACCCAACAAGGAATTCTGCTCTACCGATATAGCCCCCACAAGACCGAACGGTCCAAGGATCAAATGGGCCAGAATTGACCCTGCGAAAAAACTCAAGGAGGTAGTGGAAAAATGTAGTAATGAGATTTCCTATTGTCTTGGAGAAGTCACCAACTCGGCAACCCTGCTGTCAAGCTACATCAGGATAAACACAGCCATTGAGGACGCATTTACAAAGAAGCAACCTAAAACCAGAGTGGCTAGGTTGGGATGGTTTGATAAACACTGCACCCTGTCCCTACGTGAACTCAAAAAGGCATTATGTCATAAACCACGCAATTATAATAACATCAAAACTCTGCGTGCCAAATATAAGGTGGCCCTTTCTAATAGGAAAAAGGTCTTGCAAGAAGAAGCTTGGGACAATCTAAATCGAGCAGCGGAAACCCAAAACAGTAAACTTTACTGGGAGACTATAAATAGCCCCTTTTTAAACACTGAGGGTATTCCGGAACTAACATCTTATGTAGCATGTAACGCATGGATAGAACACTTTACCAATATTTTTAACCCGGAAGGGAAGCCCTTAGAAACACCGGCCCATGAGGATTCAGTCTGGTTGCCCTTACCATTGGGAATTAACTTGGATGAGGTTTATGAAGGCCTGTCTGATAGTAAAGGAGGAAAGGCCCCGGGCCCCGATGGAGTACCTATAGACCTTTTAAAAACTGAAATGAATCTGTGGGCGCCCATCCTAGTGAGGGTATTCAATGCTGCAGCCGAGGGATGTACCCCACCATCTTGGGGCCAGTCGGTCATCATTCCTATATTCAATAAAGGCAGCAAATCGGAGGCGGGTAATTATCGCCCCATTTCCTTACTGGATGCCTCAGTTAGGGTGATGAGTCGAATCATGCTGCAGAGGCTGGAAACCTGGGCTAATGAAAAGAACATTTTAACCAAGGTTCAATATGGTTTTAGAAAAGGCATGGGGACACTAGAACAGTGCGTTAATTTAGATCTTTTAATTAATAAATATATACGGAAGTTAAAAAAGGGAGTCTGTTTCTATGTTTTGCAGACCTGAGTAGTGCGTTTGATCTGGTTGACCACCCTATATTATGGCAGGTCCTGATAGAGGCAGGAGCACCAAAGGAGATTATACATTTTTTGGCCAGGCTATATGAGAAACTGTCATGTAAGGTGCGCTATGGATCCCTAGGCGAATGTACCTCTTTCCTCAAAGTTTCAAGAGGCATCCGCCAGGGATGTGTATTGGCCCCCTTTTTATTTTCCCTTTTTATTAACCAAATTGATTCTATACTGTGCCAGACCCCTGCCGATGCACCTTTGATAGGAGGTAAACCGGTCCCAATTTTATTGTATGCGGACGATGCTGTGCTATTGTCCCGTACACAGATTGGTTTACAGCGCCTCATTGACAGATTTATGCTGTTTATTGAAAGTAGGAAACTACTAGTAAATACATCCAAAACCTTTGCAATGTCCTGTGGGATGAAAGTTAAGAAAACCCACTCCAGCTTTTTTATTGAAAAGGACAAGATGTCACAAGTTAAAACCTTTTGTTATTTAGGAATCACCTTTGCTAATAATGTGTCATGGCAACCCGAGTTTGAGAACATCAGTTTAAAAACGATGAGGTCCACTAACAGTATCTTTAAATTTTCTTCTAAACTTGGGGTGAGGAGTATCAAAGATATGATGAACATTTATAATGTAAAATGTGTGTCCTCAGCGCTGTATGGTGCGGGGGTGTGGGGACATTGTGTCGGTCCAAATGTGCAGAGAGACGAAAATAAGTTCCTCAGAAAATTGTCATGTGTACCACCTTCTGCATCAGTAGAACTGATCCATGAAGAAGTAGGAATTGAATTTATTTCGGATCTAGCAGCACTGCGCCCCCTGCTGCTCTGGCGCTCAATCTGGGCCAAGTCTGAAACACAATTTACCCAGGAGATAATCCATGATTGTCTCAGGTTGGACCACTCCTCACGTATCCTGTGGCTCAAGTATATACACCATTGGTTTTATCTTCTCTTTCAGTTTGACATTTTCCTTGACCCTAAATCTGTTGTTTCAATCCCAAAAAAAGACATTAAACAAAGGTTTTTAAGTCATAAAAAAGATTGTCGTGCAAAGGTGTCTGGAAAGCTGCAATCTGTGATGACTTATCAGGACTGCAACCTACCCACTGGTTTCCAACCCTACCTCTCTGGCGTCACCCGTAACTCCCACCGGTTTGTCTTAACACGCTTACGATTGGGAAGTGTTCATCACCTTGTTGCATTTCCCACGATGAAATCTAGATCTGATATAGCATGCCCCTGTGACAATGTTTCACGTCAGAGCTACTGCCATTTTTTTTATTGTTTTCCGAATTTTATTATTCTTTTAGGGTAACATATTTAAAACCCGTCTTTTTAAAATACAATGTTCGTTCTACGAAGAATGCTTTACAGCTACTATGCTCCCTAGAGGATATGGATATCTGCTTCTTCGTAGCATCATTTATATTAAAATGTACAGCTGCCAGGAAAGCCATAGTTTTATGATATTTCGGACTGTGTTTTGTTTTTACTTTGGCTTCCTGTCTGTATATTTGTCTGTTTATGTGCAATGTATTATATGTATAATGTATGTATTATGTATTATAAATGAATTCAGTTTTATTGGGCAACAGCATTTGTATAGTACAAACCTAACTCCGGTCATATCATGTTCTTATAACACCCTCTCACTATGTTTACAATGGTTTTTAGATTGTTTTTAATTGTAGTGTCCTTGATGCCTTTTTAGCAATGTATGTAACATATGTATGCGTTCTGCATGTATGGTTTGTTTTACAAATCGAATAAAGCTTTTGAACTGAACTGAGAGTATATCAGATAAGACGGCTAAGATATACCTTACAAATAGACAAAGATGCTATGTATGTAGTGAAACGGTAGGGCGTACATTGGCAGTCCGGGCAAGGCAGATGGCTGCTATAGGGGAGATTAGAGAGATTAAAGACTCTGCAGGAAACTCTCTTAAAGAAACGGAGGCAATAAGAGAGGTCTTTAGACAGTTTTATATTAAACTATATGATGGGGACATCCTAAAAATCCCAATGAAATAGCCAACTACTTAAGGGATATACCCGGTGAGACCCTTTTAGGAGAGGATAGAGAGATCTTAGAAGCAGTGTGTGATTCGGAGGAGGTTGAGCTGGCCATGTTAAGTCTCCCATCAGGGAAAGCGGCGGGACCTGACCAATTACCTGTAGAGTTTTATAAGATATTTTGGGGAATACTGAAGCAGGATCTTTTGGACACAATCCAACAAGCTAAGAGTGGGGCATCGATACCAGCATCCTGGGCGGGGGCAGACATTGTAGTGATTTTAAAGAAAGGAAAGCCGGCTGATGAACCAGGGTCATATAGACCAATAACTTCGATGAATTCGGATACAAAAATATTTTTCTAAGTTATTGGCCTTGAGATTTGCTAAAATGATTACCAAACTGGTTAGTATAAATCAGCATGGATTTATACCCGGGAGAGGCACAACCCATCATATAAGGAAAGTTATTACCTTGTTTGACGCCATGGAAGTCACAGGGGACCCGATGGCAACAATGCTACTAGATGCTGAGAAAGCATTTGATCGGGTCTCTTGGGATTATTTATGGGTTATCTTAGAAAGAGCTGGTTGTGGAGCAGGTTTTATAACAGCAATGAAAGCTTTGTATACAACACCAACCGCTAGGGTAAGGGTCAATGCAGGATACACCCACCCAGTAAAAATTATGCGAGGGACACTGCAGGGATGCCCGTGTTCGCGGCTCCTATTCGCCTTGTATATGGACCCATATATACGTAAAATGGAAACTAACAACAATATCCCCCCAATTAAGACTCATAGGGGGGACTGTAAGATACTAGCATATGCAGATGACGTGGCGATAGTTACCTCAGATCCTGCAGGAGCCATAAGAGAAGTGGAGGCTGAGGCAATACAGTTTGGCCAGGTATCAGGTTATGCTCTGAACACTTCTAAAACTCAAATCATCCAAAATAATAAAACAGGCTTTATTGATCCAAGGGTAGTGACAGCAGGTACATATCTAAGGGTTACAATTACGTCAGAATTAGATAAACTAGTGAAACTGAATATAGCACCGATACTTGGTAAAACTAAACGAGAACTAGAGAGATTGAATAAATTACATCTGTCAATAGTGGGGCAAGTAAATATTATTAAAATGATATTTCTCCCGAAATTTTTGTATATATTTAGGGCAATTCCTCTGTTATTCGAGGCAAAGTGGTTTAAGATCTGGGAGCACATGATAAATAGGTTCATATGGGCACAAGGGAAGACAAGAAGGGCACTAAGATACATGGAGTTACCTAGGGAGAGAGGCGGCTGGTCTGTGCCGGATCTTAAATTATATTATTGGGCGGCCGCACTGCAATATATGGCTGGGCTACTGGGAGGGACAGAAGCTGAAGAACAGGATCTATTGGGAACGGTTGCCATATACGCATTGGTCTTGAATTCAGAAGCAGAGAATGTATTACAGAGACAAACTGACTCTTCCTATTATAAAAGAACAAAATTTAAGACCGTATTGACAGCCTACAACATCTGGAAGGCTTTTTCAGAAAGATTTGGATTGGGGAAGTATAATAGGTACACTAGGGTGATAGACAATGAGACACTTCCACTGGAACTTTTTTCAGACACGGTGTTTGCTGACTGGGGTAGGCGGGGGATAAGTAAACTGGGAGATATAATCGGGACTCAGGGAATGCTGCAATTTTCTGAAATACGAGAAAAATACGATCTGGATCAGAGACATTTTTTTAAGTTTCTGCAAGTTAGGAGGTTTATAGCAGCAAAGAAAGGAGGTCCGAACGGATTTATTACAAATCCAATATTGGATCTTATACAGGGAGGAGTAGGGGGTACAATTAAAAATGTATATGCTGAACTGATTAAATACAAAGTGGATGACCTCGAGAAACAGGAACAAAAATGGGCACATAAGTTGGGTATAGCCAAAGAAACATTCCAACTGTCCTTAAATTGGGGTCAGGACATCCTCTGTTCAGCCCCACTCCAGGCGCAGCATTTTAAAACTATTTACTCACTATACTATACCCCCGCAAGGATAGCACAGTGGGGGGGAACTACGGGAGTTACTTGTCCTAGGTGTGGCTCAGACCAAGCTGATATTGTGCATATGTTTGCGACTTGCGCCCATCTACAAACGATTAGAGAAGAAATTGAGATATTTCTAAAAAAATTCCTTAGGAATAGAACTGAAATTGACACCCCAAATTATTATTTTTGGGGTAATAGATGCAGAAGAGCAACTAGATTTTAGCTATTTCCTGTTTGTGGCTATGGCGATATTTCGGCTAGCAATTGCAACGGCTTGGCTGGATAAAATACCTCCAATTTATCAGGAATGGCTAGGCAGACATCTGTTAGCATACAGTCTAGAAAAGGCAATATATGCTAGGAAGGGGAGAAGAGGGAAAAAGTTAGGATTAGAAATTTGAGGCCCGGTAACGAAGTGGAGGGACCAAGGAGCTGAGTTTACCCCGTAAAATGAGATAATGAGTAAGATGTGCCTACAGGTATTTTTGATACTGTCTGATGTGGGGGCCTTTTTTTTTTTTCTTCTTCTTTTCTTCTCTCCTTCTCCTTCTCTTTCTTGCTCAAGTTGTGAAAAGTATTCTGCTTAATGTGTATTATTATATGGTTCTTCCCTCAATATATAACTGAAATCTTGGATAAGTGAAAGCACAGTAGAGCTGATATATAACTTATGTTTCCTTTGTTATACTTGCGTTTTTTCCTTTGTCTTTTGTAGCATGATTGAATGTAAAAACTGTAACTAAAGTACATGCCTTGTACCAGGGGTAAAAAGGGGGAAAAACTTTTTCAATAAAAAGGATTAAAAAAAAAAAGGATTGTGGCTGATTGAGGCTTCCACAACTCCCAACCAAAGACCCAATTTTTTACAAGGACCTTGCATCTGTAACTACAGTATTTCATTGTTCATGAAGGTAGCAAGGGCTTGCCTTGCTCCAGGGGTGTTATTGTGTTATTGTTAAGATAATTCTAGTACATTTTTCTATCAAACCTTGTTGTAAACTTGAAGGCCAGTTCACAGGCGTTCCTCTTTGGTGATGTGAAAGAACCAGGTTTGATATATGGTTCAATGATGTTATTTTTCTATCACAGCCTAGAAGGCCAGCAAGCACAGATGAGTTGCGCCCTCACTTCTTGTTCAGTGTGCATGTGCTTGGCAATTCTCAAAGATGTGCGTAAAACGCATCAGAGGTCTCACCTTGTTCCTGCTGGATTTGGTGCAGTAGAAATTCATGAAGCTTGTATTTCTCTCTGTTCTGTTTCCAACTAATTGCTTAAATCTCTGCTTACATTATCATACATCGACGTATTTGACAGCTTTAAGAAATCTCCCCACCTCCATAGGAAACATTTTACTGTCAGCATCCATTACCTTCATAACCTTCAGGAAATTGTCCAGGCATGATAGCTAAAACTATCACATGAGGGCATTGCTGGGTTGAGAGACATGCTTGTAAGGTGGCTCAGGGATTTAACAGTTACTTCTGACATCTACAGGTCATGCGTTTGAATACTTGCTAGGTTCAGGCTTTTAAACCTTTGTTCTTGGTCTCGTTATTAAAGGCCAGGAACACATTTGCAAGTGGGGCAAGCAGACTTGTGAAAAAACAGGAGAGTTAAAAGCAGTGCAGAGGTCCCATAAACAGTGCAGGTGCAGGGACTGAAAATATAATTCTCCAGTAGTCGAGAAAGCTGTTGTAAAGATGCCACATACAATGAACTCGCTGACTCAGTTGGCCTTGTTAACGGTTCCTTTATTATAGAACAACTGTCCCTGAAGAGCGCCGAGCCGGCGCTACGCTATCGCGGGTGCCGCGCCTCTCAAATCGCTGCGCGCGCAGTCCGCCACAAAATGGCCGCCGCACGTCACGTAGCTACGTGACGTGCATAGACTAGTGCGCGCCACTACATATCTCCCTTTTTTCCAAACAGTATAAGAGTCACTTACAGTTCAAATGTTCATTTCAAAATCTCGAAACCTAGCTGGTTTCACCACAGACCTTCCGCTCCTGGTCACCTGGGTCAAGCTCTCCTGGGACCCTTGATTCGGCACCTCGGCACTTCTTCCCTCTCTCTGTCCAGCCATGTTCTCCTCCATGCTTCTCCTTTCCTCTATTATTTCATCTCTATCGCTTCCTTCTCCATGTTGCTCACCAGTGCCTTGCTCCCCTTCTGCATTTGGTTCTTCTCCGTCGTCCCACTCAGCTCCAAGTTGCTCCCATTGTAGAACTTTGTTACACCTGGCCATGCGATCTTGGGACCACACGTTGCCGTCACTCAGCAAGGCCGCTCGATCGTACACCTCCTTGACTTGCATGGGCCAGCTGTATTTACTGTCTCCCTTCTTCTGTAACGTTGCCAACTTTACTCTTACCCACTCATCCTTTTCCAATCTTGTCCCTTTTACATTCTTCCGTTTGTTGTAGTGGTTGGTATATATCAACTGTGCTTTTTCTAGGTTGGCCCGTACCACCGCCGGGGACCATTCGCTGGTGATAACCTTCTCCTTCCAAATCCGATTGTCATGTGTGACGGGTTCTCGCCCTCTCAGGATCTGAAAAGGGCTATATCCTGTTCCCGTTGGGGTAATCCTGTAGGCCCATACCATGTTCTCTATGGCTTTCTCCCAATCTTTGTTGCAGGAAATCGCTGCTTGTACGGCACCCATCACAAATCGGTTAAACCGTTCCACCAAGCCGTTCCCAGCGGGATGGTAGATCGCTGTGTGTTTGATGGCTATGCCGTTCCTTTGCATGAATTTGTTCCACTTTTCTGACGTGAATTGGGGGCCATTATCGCTCAAGATGGACTTGGGTATGACCTCCCTCACGAAAGTGTCCGACATAAATTTCAGGATGTTCTCAGTGTCCATGGTCTCATCCACTTTCAACTCGGGCCATTTGGAGTATCGATCCATGAGAACACATACGTACTTCTGAGTGCCCTGGCCATCAAGGATGGGTCCCAATATGTCTATTGACAATTCTTCCCACGGGTTCTGCGGGGTTTTGAACCGTCCTAGCGCGGGGCGCAGGGGCTTAAGTGTTTTGTCCGCTCCCTGGCACTGTGGACATTCTCTGACATGCCTCTCCGCTCTTATGTCCATGCCTGGCCACCAGTAATTTTGTTTGGCCCTTAACTTCAACTTCCCAATGCCTAGATGGCCCTCATGTAACAAGTCCAGTAACTGGGTTATGAGATTTCTCGGAGGGATTACCTTGTCCCCTCTGTATGGGAACACTCCTTTGTCCCCCACCGACAATTCTTCTCTGACTTCATAGTAGGGCTTGATATTTTCGCTCACATGTCTTTTGTCTGGCCACCCCTTGACAATGTACCTCTTCACTTCCTTCAATACGCTGTCCTCCTCGTATTCCTCGGTCCACTCCTGGTAGCTGATGACTTTACCTTGATCCCCCACCAGGGCCACCAGTTCCTTTTGGTCTGTGGGGTCTTCTTCTCCAGGCTCCATTGCTGCTGCCCTGCTCAGATAGTCAGCCACTCGGTTGCGATTCCCTGGGATGTACTCCACATCATATCTGAATTCGAGTAGTTTCAGAGACATCTTCGATATTCTGGGAGTAGCGTTGGCATGCCCACTTGATGTTAGCACCTTTACCAATGGCTTATGATCCGTCCTGAGCAGGAATCTGGTGCCCCATAGGAACTGCCGAAATCTCGCTGTGGCCCACACTACAGCCATCATCTCCTTCTCGATCACGCTGTACTTGCTTTCGGTGGCCGTCAGCGCCCTGGATGCAAAACTGATCGTCTCCATCTGTCCTTGTCCTCGTTCTTGCATGAGCACTGCTCCCAGGCCCTTGTCGCTGGCATCGGTTGTGAGCACGGTAGTACCCTGTGGGTCGTATCCTTTTAGTGGCACTGCTCCCGTGACATCCCTCTTGATGGTATCAAACTCCTGTTGTGCCTCTGGCGTCCATTCAAAACAGGTGCTTTCCCTGGTCAGCATCCTCATATGGTGCGTTTTGGAAGCAAAGTGTACCACAAACTTACTGTAATACTCCGCCATGCCCAAAAATGACCTGACCTCCTCCTTGTTGGTGGGGGGCGGAGCTTCAGCGATTGCCTTTACGTTGTCTGCTTTTGGTGTGATACCCTGCGCCCCAATCTCATGACCTAGGTAGGTCACCGACTCCAGGCCCAAACGGCATTTGGTCCATTCTGCCGTGAGGACTTTACTTTCCAGGGTTTTCAGCACTTTTCGAAGTTTCTGATCGTGGTCCATTCTGTCTCGCCCCATTACCAGAATGTCATCCTGGAAATACTGGATGCCGGTTAAGTTCTTAAACAGTTGGTGCATTAACCTTTGGAATACTGCAGCCGCCGAGGCCAGTCCGAACGGCATGCGGCAGAACTGGTAGCATCCGAATGGGGTGATGAAAGACGTAAGTTTCCTGCTGTCAGGGTGCAATACTACTTGGTGGTACGCGGAGGTCAAATCGATGGCGGAGTACCATTTGACCCCTCTGGTCTTTGCCAACATTTCGTCGATCCTTGGGAGGGGAAATTTCTCCACGACAATGTTCTTATTTAGCTCTCTCAGGTCGACGCAGAGCCTGACCTTTCCATTCGGCTTCATGACTACCACCAAGGGTGCGAGCCACTCTGCGCAGGTGATGGGTTCAATTATCCCCTTACTCTCCAATTCTTGAAGCTCCTTTTGGACTGCCACTCTTACCGCTATGGGTATATTTCTCACTTTGTGGGCAACTGGAACGGCGTACTCCTTAAGCACGATCTTATGTTGGAATCTTTCAAGTTTTCCCACCGTGCCTCCAAACACTCTTGGGTAGTCCTCTTTCCATTTGGTGAGATTGGGCCATGTGTCTGGTTCCGTGAGCAAAATCTGTTCTTTACCTCCCGGGTCTAACTTGATTCCCAGGTCGCCCTGGTCCAGCCACCCCAAGACGGACGGTCCTCTCTCTGAGATGTACAGCTTGCATAACGCTGACCTGCCTCTGAACTCAAACTTCAAGAGTCTATACCCCACCATTGGGATGCGATCGCCATAATATGTGACTGGTCGGATGTCCAATTTCTCCAGCTCCTGTCCTATCTTCGGTCTGAATGTTTCCTCCCACACTGCTCTTTGTATTATCGTGTAGGGGGAACCTGTATCCGCCACTACACTGATGGTTACTCCTCCCATCTTCATTTCCAACACGGGTTTGTTTGTCCTTTTCCCATCTATACACATTATCTGGTCGTATATGCATAGGACGGTGATGACCTCTTCCTCTGCCGTCTCTTCCTGGTTCTCTTCTTCCTGGTCTACGTATTTCACCACGCTCTTGGACATTTTCTTCCGGCACACTTTCTCGTAATGGCCGATGATGCCGCAGTGTAAGCACTTGGCCCTGAACGCGGGGCATCTTCTGTCGTGTGCCTCATGGGACCAGCTTCCACACCTGTAGCACGTTTTCTTGTTGCCACTGCCTTCCTGTTTCTTTTGCAATCCGGTGTTGCCCTGCCATTTGTTGGATCCCTTCGGCGTAGCGCCTCTGTACCTCTGGTCTTTGCGAGGTTCTTCTTCCTGTATCTTGTTCACCATGGCTGCGGTTGGCGGTTCTTTCTTGGTTGCGTGAGCGCACCTCCGTGCGAGTTCTGCCCTCTTGGCGATGACCATTACATCCTTGAGTGTGGTGTCTCCACTTGCCCATAGCTTGTCCTGGACGTTCGTGCTGGAGGTGTGCATTACTATTTGGTCTTTGATAAACTCTTCCTCCCACAGGCCATACCTGCACGTGGTCGCTAGTTTCTTCAGGGCCGCTACGTATTCCTCAATCGACTCTCCGGCCCGTTGTTTTCTCTGCTGGAAATTGAATCTATCGTCCGACACACATACCGTGGGCCGATAATATTCGTTCAGGTCGTCGATAGCATGGGCGACACATCATCGTCTGAGCCATCTCTCTGTTTGGGCACCAGGCTTTTATATATTCTGAGTCCTTCTGGTCCCAGATTGAGTAATAATATACGTTTTTTCCTGTTGGGCTTGAAAGTCTCTTCATTCTCGTCCTCTAGGACCTCTATGAAATTGTTTATGTATTCACGCCATTCCTCCCACTTCATCAGTGGTTCTCCTGGCTTCGGGAGGAACTGGACTGGTGCAATGGCGTATCCCGCTGGTGCGCTCATTTTCTCCTCCTTGACCGTCGTCGCTCTGTTTCCTTTCCCTGTGGGGCTCCCTGGGGTGCTATCCGTCTCTTCCTTCTTGGTATGCTCTTGGGGACTCTCCGTGTCAGCCCCCTCACCCTCCTTTAAGGTAGCCAGTTCGGACTTCTCTGTGGATAGCGTGGGCGGGGTGCGACGCGCTGTCTGGCTATTATGGGGTCTCTATGCCACCTTCTTATCGTGTGGGTGGTAATGGCTCTGTCGCGCTCTTCAGGGTACGGTACCTCGTGTGGTGCTCGCAGTCCCGGTGGTTCCCAGTTGCGCTGCACAGGGTTGCTGCTCAGCTGTTCTAGTCCCCTTCAGACTGTGTGACACTTGCTGCTTTGAGTTCTGCAGGCTCCTTGTGTCTGCGTGGATGGGGCTCTGCAGCGTCTCCCTCTGCCACGTGGTGGGTGTGTTGCCTTCCGTTTTTTTTTTTTCTGGATGTTCTGGTCGTATCCCGACCTCGTCGCCACTGTAATGATGCCACATACAATGAACTCGCTGACTCAGTTGGCCTTGTTAACGGTTCCTTTATTATAGAACAACTGTCCCTGAAGAGCGCCGAGCCGGCGCTACGCTATCGCGGGTGCCGCGCCTCTCAAATCGCTGCGCGCGCAGTCCGCCACAAAATGGCCGCCGCACGTCACGTAGCTACGTGACGTGCATAGACTAGTGCGCGCCACTACAGCTGTCTATTTTGCCTCCAGTATGAGTTTTTTTTTACATTCACTGAGAGGAGGAGCCAAGTCACAGAGGGATCAGAGGAGCCACAAGAAGTGTTAATTTTAAGGGGCGAAGAGCATGGGTAGAATGTTCTTAGGTGAAACAGAAAAGTTGAAACCTATTTGGTTCAAAGTTTTCCTTACTAATGTGTTGCAAAATGTTGCTGTTGTGTGCCTTTGTGTTGGCAGTCCGACATTCAGATGTCTCTTCTTGTGATGTCACTGGAGGGTGTCAACATGTGTATGAAGTTACTTTTCAGTATTTTTTTGACTTGATGTCTTTGTAGAGGAGAGATTAAAACAATCAATAATTAGTGCAATTAAAAATAGATCAATCTGAATATTAATGGTGGAGACCAAACATACCTAAGAACACTCTCTGCTACTGCTTATATATAAGGGGATATTATTTTAAATGAATGATGAAAAGATCAACCAAATAAACAATTCTATGTTTCATTAGGTGTTATTATACCGGTCTGCCTTTCTACAGATATTTCTCATGCACCTGAGAAAGAAGACATACGGAGGAACATGGCGACGGGTTAGTCTGCGCCGAGAGCTGCTCTCCACCTCCAGGCACCGTTGGAAAAGATTTCTGAGCCTAGCGAATATTCAGTATCTAGTGCTACTTACAGAAGGCAGCAGTTCGTCAAAGGCTGCCTGGGTTTTTCTTCTGTGCTTTTTCTTTTGTTGATTTCGGCATTTTGTTTCCCCCGTGTCCGCCTGGCGGCTCATTCGTGGGCGTGTCTCATGCTGCGCTGGGCGCTGTTCTGGACATTCTGCGGCCGTGGTCTTTTGGTGGGTGCGGCCTTTGAACGGCCTGCAGCTACCGGGTAGGTCGGCTGGAGGGGCTGGCCCTGAACATGGGACTGGAGCCAGTTCGGCTGAGCGGGAGCTCCTCGGACTGTCACGGCGGAGGGCGGCTGATTCAGGCAGCGTTTGAGATCTGCATTGACAGGCGTGCAGCTGCAAGTATTTCGCTGCGTGGAACTCCATGTAGGATTACAACATATAAAAGGACATCCATTAATGGGTATGTTAACAAGGATAAGGTAGCGCCTGGTTGTAATAAATCGAATAAGAGCTTTCTATTGAAAAAATCCCCAGTGGATTCCCCGGTTGACTTCCAAATGCAGAAGGGCACAGAATAGTGTTTCAATCACTCGTGACTTTCATTAACTTACAGCTCCCGCAGATTGAAATTCACAGGTAAATTAGTTTGATTCAGCCTACGACCCCCAGACGAGCTAAAAAGTCAAACAAGGGGGACTGTATTGCGATCACCCCCCAAACCAGCCCCCAAAGAGAAAAAGGAAAGCAAAATCAAAGACATTAGCCCTGGAATCTCCCCAAGTAGATAGAGCAGACAAAGGGGGTCCCGCTGACAACTCAACTCCGCCTGAACCCTCTGAGTTATTGGAGAGCAGGTACTCACAAGCGGAATAGAAATTCATAACCACAGTGCATCATACCAGATATACCTTGGGTAATAAAAATGTTAACCCATCGGAGCACTTGGAAGCTCCGTCTACTATCACCTCCTTGGTCTCCACCTCAGTGAAACCGCCTATTAAGAAACCTGGCAGGAACCTAAAGGGGATCCATCAAGTCATTTTGTATTTGCGACAACTGAAAGGAACTCCGATACTTAAGATTACTCCGTCTCTAAGATCCCATTTTAAAGTAAAGGAAAAAAACACAACAAATCACTGCTTTGTCATTGGACGAGTTCCAGTCTTTTATAAGTAAGGACAAGGGGAAGATATCACCAATTAAGACTCTAAAGATATTAGAGGTGAAAATGGACACAATGAAAACTATTCCGGTTCTCGGCGAGGTGGGATTCCCCAACATTACAACTGCTAATAGGTTTGAGGTATTAGGTGAAAATGGTTTGGAACCTGTCTCTGGTTCTGGCTCCCACTCAGACACCTCTAACTCTACATCAGGCTCTTTAGCAATGCCATCAGTATCAATTACCCCAGACCAGCTAAATCTGGTACAGATATTAGATGCCTTATCTTCAAATTCGGAGTAAGTTCATTATCCCAGAGACAAATCAGGCCAAAACACAAGAATCATGCGAATCTTTAGAAGCCAAAATGTATGCAATTACCGAAAGAAGTTGTCTAATGCAAGCCTCAATAGAAGCCTTGAATAAAGTTGAGCTGAACTGCACTGAGATTCTGGCATTAAAAAAGGGAGAAGAAGACATGCTAGACAAACTATAGACCCTAGAAAATAATGCTAGGCATAACAACGTTACAATTCTGAATATCCCAGAGGATTTAGAGGGGGAAGACATTAAAACCTATGTCATAAATTTGCTAAAAGAATTTATCTCCGTGGTGGATGTTAAGGAACTGGAATCAGACATCCAGAGAATTCACAGAGATCCTTACTCCAAAAACCCAAATAGTAAAGATCCCCGGCGAATCTTCGTAATCTTTAAAATGTGTGCTCTAAAAGAGCGTGTACTATCGGAAGCCTTAAAAGCTGGCAGCTTCACGAAAGGGGACTGGGTATTTCGGATAAGGTCAGACCACTCAAGAATTATGCAGGACAGACAGTGGGAACTGGGAACATTCATGCTGATTTTAAGATCTATTGGTGCTTCTGTACAGCTAAGGTTTCCTGCCCTACTTAGGGTGATGTGGAAAAACAAAATGTCTAATTTCAGAGACCCCAAAGAGGTAGGGATCTTCATTAATCAACTTAAAGCTCAGGGATAGTTTTGCATGGAAGTCTGTTATAAGCATTGGTTGCCGGGGTGAGTGGGTAGTGGGCGCACAGGGGTTAATTTACATCATACCCAATGTGGTTTAGGAGGGTTCCCGGGGGAGGGAGGGTGGGGTACAAAAGAAGAAAGTAATGTTATTTTTTCACTGGGTGGGGAGCAAAATAGGGGGGAAAAAAGAAAAAGTCCTCATATACACATTTTTGTTAAGGAAGTTTCTAACCAGAAAGGAATAGCCTGCAACCAGGGTGCGCTCTCCTGGTCTAAAGATAAGGCACATGTGTATGGCTTAAATGGCTGAAACCAGAATTGGTACAAGGAATATAAACGGATTAAGGGTAGCGAGTAGAAGAAGGAGGATTTTTCAATATCTAAGTCAAGCTGATTTTGATATTATGTTTCTGCAAGAAACTCACCTCACAGTCGAGGAATGGGTGATGGGGGTTGCTAAGCAAAGATGGATTCACTGCTCGCTCCATACTACCAACCCTATTGTACTAAAGGTGTGGCGATTTTTATTAAAAAATCTGCCAAAGCAATCCTGGGCTCCTCCAAGATAGACAACAGGGGACACTGGATTATAATGGATATTAAAATATGAAATGAGTGCGTGGTTCTGGTGGGATATTATCGTCCTAACATAGACGATGAGTCAACTCTTAGAACTATATATAATCACGTACTCGAAACAAATTTTCCGATTATTATGGGCGGTGATTTTAATATTTTGCGGAACCCTTCGCTCGATAGGTCCAAGATGGGGAGACTGGTTCTACGAAAATGGGCTCCCTGATTAAAGTTCTTATGGATGATCTGAATCTTGTAGATATTTGGAGAGTAAAAAATAGGACCGTGACTGGCCCTAAGAATTTTACTTTTCATAACAAAAAACATAGCCATCGTTCTAGAATTGATTACTTCCTGATAGATTCCAGACTGATAAGTTAAGTTAGTACAGTATCACACATACCAGAACACTTATCAGATCATTCAGCGGTCCGGATAGACTTAGAATTTTCTAGTCAACCGGAAATAAAAAGATGGACGTTCGATAAAGCTGTTATTAAAAATGTTTCAGCAGTAGAACAGTTAAAGACAGACACTTTGTTCTTTTTTGAAGTGAATGATCAGTCAGCGCCAATGGAGGTAATATGGGACACCTAGAAGGCATTTATTAGAGGTAGAATCATTAGCATTTCAGCTAAAATTAACAAGGAAGGTAAAGAAAGACTTAGGTTATTGGAAGCCGAAATCCAAAGAGCCTCGCTTAACCAGGCAGCCAATCAAAATAATGCAGAACAAAGGGAGGAAAGCTCAGAGGTATTAGCTAAGCGGCAAGATATGGCAGACTATCTTAACACTATTACTAAAAGAAGGTGAGAAGTTATTAAACTCGCTAATTATGAATATGGAGAAGAGTGTGGGAAGCTTCTGGCCTGGAAATCTCAAGTCAATCTAACCAAAAACTTAATTAAGGAGATCTGCAAAACAGGAAGAGGAGAGATAATAATAGATAGGGTTAATATGGAAAAAGCATTTGAACTATTTTTTCAAGAAGTGTATACTGAAGACCTAGTAGTTCCAGACTCCCAAATATAAAATGGTTTGGATAAAGCTTCCTTACAGCCCTTATCTGTAGACCAGGATCAACAGTTAAATAGGAAGATCACACTACTTGAAACTAATACTACAATAAAAAATCTAAAAAGGATAGTGTTGCAGGTTTAGATGCAATCCGCAACAAGTTCTATACTGCTCTTAGTGAGACCCTGGCCCCCGTTATGGAGAAATTATTTGACAGCATTTTCTCTAACCATTCTCAAATCCCCAGCTCCTGGAATGAGGCAGCGGTTTCCTTTATTTTAAAGCCCAATAAAGATTTTAAAAAATGTGAGTCCTATAGACCTATCTCCCTGCTGAATTGTGACTGCAACATTTTTGTGCAAATTATAGCAGGGAGATTGAATAACATGTCGGGGCACTTAGTTCACCCGGATCAAAAGGGGTTTATTAGAAGTCGTCAACTTCATGATTTAACCCATGAGTTGACAGGAGCCATCGATATCCCCTCAGCTAACAATTTACAGCTCACGATTTTTGCATTCAATGCGGCTAAAGCATTTGACCGAGTGAACTGGTCTTCTTTACATCATATAGTCCAAGCGTTTGGTTTAGGAGATAACATCTCTAAGATTATTAGGAACATCTATAAAACTCCTTCAGCTAGGATAATAGTCAATGGTAATTTAACGAACCTTGTTAGTTTAGAGCGAGGTACAAGGCAGGGTTGCCCCCTTTCTGCTCTCCTCTTTGATTTTTACATAGAACCACTGGCACATAACATTAGGATCAGTGGGCTTTTTGCCCCATTTGAATATAGGGGATGGGTTAAAAAGTTGGCCTTGTATGCCGATAATCTGAGGATTTTCAAAAAAGATTCAACAGTGATTCTGCCAAAATTGGAGCAACTTCTGAAAGATTTTGGGAAGATATCTGGTTACTTAATTAATACACAAAAAACTGAAATCATGTCATGGAACTGGCAATCCAGCTTGCCTTTAGTTCATAATCAAATAAGTTACTTAGGCATTTCAATCACTCAGGACATTGACAAACTGGCTCAGGTCAATCTGGAGGTTAAAAGGAAAGAGGTCAGATCTTTATTGAGATCTTAATGTAACCTTCCATTATCAATTCTTGGCCGATCCAATCTTGTTAAGATGTCTGTCTTGCCTAAAATCACATTCATTCTTGACATAATCCCCTTATTCTTTAGCTCGGCTGCTTTAAAAAATGTACTGTCAGATATAAATAGTTTTTTTAGGCTGACAAAGGGGTCAGGATTGCATGGAAGAAATTAAGATGTGAGAAAGCAACCGGGGGAATAGCCAGGTCTGACCTCTGTTTTTACAGCTGGGCTTTCCATTTTAAGAATATGAGATCCCTGCTCCTTGACGCGTCCTGCTTTCTGCCTTACCTCGTAGCCATGTCAAACAGTGTCCCCCAGGGGGGAGACGGGTTTCTTTTTAAATTTGGACATCCCAGAAACTTTAACAAGGTCAAACTGAAGGTGATACGGTCGGCCTGTGAACTATGGCTTTTTAGAAATTCATATTATTGTTCAAACGCTCCTATATGGAACTCTCCAGGTACCCCAGATTGCCTAAACGACAGATTATCAGCCCCTGTATGGGAAAATGGCTATCAGAAATGGGGCCAATTACTCAGAAACAATAAACTACTAAGTTGAACTTACAAACAAATCAAAGGCTATCCAGATTCAAATTTTATCAACTGTCTTGTTAGGCTGCAAATCAGGGCAAAGATGGAGTTATAAATGATGAGCTGGAGGATAAGTTTTTAGTTCCTCGCCACCAAAGCAAAGAAGTGTCTAAATGGTATTGGCTGTTGATGAAAGAAGATCCACCACTATTGCCTATGGAGGAGCCTGGAGAAGAGAACTGGCTTCCAGCGACGTCACATCTTACGGGCAAGTATCAATGTGCACTTTGTGGGTGGTTGTCAAGGCTGTACCATTGAGGAGAAATCATCTGTTCACACTCCACAGAGCCTATTGGACCCTGAAGAGGCTTTCCAAGCTGGGAGGTGGAGAGTCTCGGGTGAAATTCACCCTGAGGAGCGCGGATGATGTGCACATGTTCATGCAGTGTCCTCAGATCCAGGGCTTCTAGAAGCAAGTGGGTAAGGCTATTTCAGATGTAATTTGCCAACAAACCAAGGTAAGCCTGGTGTAACGATCGCCATCGCCCACACGGCTGCATGCACCAATTACCATGTGAAACGCCCCGTAGGGAAAAACTACAAGTCCCAGAAGGCCATCCGGCGCTGGGGGTTGAATCAATGGGAGGACCTTATATAAGCACCACCTCCTGAACATAACGGGGCTTGTCAATCTAGATCCGTATTCCCACCATAGCAGATATCTTGTTTCACCGGAGTTCTATGCCTGAAGCCAGCGCCGACGAAGAGCCAGCGCGGTCAGTGTTCCTGCTTGAAGCCAGCGCCGACGAAGAGCCAGCGCGGTCAGTGTTCCTGCTTGAAGCCAGCGCCGACGAAGAGCCAGCGCGGTCAGAGTCTCTGCCTGAAGCCAGCGCCGACGAAGAGCCAGCGCGGTCAGTGTTCCAGAGAAAGCAACGTGCAAACCGTGTTTTGCCCCGCAAGTATACTGAAGGAGAGCGGGCTCGCCTCCTACGATTGTATGACTTGCTAAGCATTTTTGTTTCTATACTGTTGGGGTCACAGAGTACTGTCAGCGTCTATCGACGCTTTCTATACATAGGGCTAAGACTGTACATAAGGAGCATTATGGTAAACAAGAAGCGTGTCAAATAACGCCGAATGTTACAAGCCCTCATATCTTTCGCCTACACCATAGGAGTGTGTGCAAAACGAGAAGTGAAGTTAACTTCTCTGACCTTCTGGCCGCCTATCTGCAAACGTGCAGAGTAACTTTATGGATTCCTGTTTTGTATATAGGGGGAGAGAAGCTGGTGAGTTGCAGAATCAAGGGGGGAAGTATTAGTGCAGCCAGCAACAGAAGTGATATTGATATTGTTCTCTGTCCTCTCCTCTGTCTGCAGAGTTCTAGTACCAGTGTCCTCGTGGGTTATCATCCAGACGATACCAGAAGTGCCAGACCCCTACTACTAAACCACCTCCCTGCCCCCTTCTGTACATATTCAGATAGTGGAGTTATTCCATTGGTGGGTTTTGTGCAGTACGGAGTGGGGAGGACTATCATCTATCGTCTCTGCGGGCATCTGTATCAGGTTAGTGGCGCTTGCGTGTTCTTGCGCTGCTTCCAATCCCGACAGATTGACAAGCCCAAGAATACGGCCCAGCCTAGACGATGGATACCAATACCATTCTTACATCTTTGTTGGAGAGCTTTTCTGAACTTCAACAAGAAGTACAGACCTCTCGTGCAGAGAACCAGGCATTATACAAAGAGGTCTCCGACTTACGTAGAGAGATATCTGATTTAGCGCATAAGGAACCGGTTGCGAAACCATTGATTAGGCCAGCGACCTTGCAACCGCCGCCTTCCTTCCACCCAGGGGGTTCGTTTGCGGCCCCTTCCACTTCCACAGAACCCAACCCTACGGTCCATATCATCCAGAACCAGGGAATACCTCTGGCTCCTCCCGAAAGGTTTTATGGAGACCCTCGAAAATTTGAGACATTTTTGAATCAATGTCGCCTTCATTTCCTGTGTAAGCCTGCGGTTTTTCAGGACGAGGCTTCCAAAACCGCCTTCATGATGTCCTACATGGGAGGGAATGCGTCCAGTTGGACCATCCCCTTACTGGAAAAAAATGACCCTGTTTTGCATGATTTCTCTGACTTCTGCCTGGAACTACGTAAATTATTCGACAGGAAGTCACATATGTTGTCCTTAGATCGCGAATTGATGACCTTAAGACAAGGATCCCAAGATCTGTTGTCATACATAACTACGTTTAACCGGCTCATCGTAGAAACAGATTGGCCGGCTCAGAAACGGATTTCTTTGTTTTACCAGGGCTTACGGGGAGAATTAAAGGACGTATTAGCACAAGTAGTGCAATTGCCCTCTACGTGTGAGGAATTAATAGACCTGACCGTCCAACTGGATCACCGGTTGTTGGAAAGAAAAGGGGATAGAAACAGGGGGGACTCTAGATACTCCTATCCCTTGGTTAAACCACGGCAGGGGAATGAAGAAAAAGTAAAGACACCAGAAGGTCCGGAACCCATGCAAATAGGGGGAATCCGTGGTCCTCTCACTCGGGAAGAAAGAGACAGGCGTCGGAGACTCAAACTTTGCCTGTATTGCGGCAAAGGTGGGCATTTCATCAATGACTGCAGAGCTAGGAATTATGTTCCGGGGAGGAATCCTCTTCCCCGAGTACAGGCTGCTCTTCACTCAAGTGAGCCGACGGAAAACTGAAGGTCTCGAATCAGATCGAGACCTCTGATTTGAGACGACCACCGAACATGGTCTCCCCTTATGTGGCTAATACCCTCCACCCTGCCGTAGCTCATATGAACATGAGGGTTTCTTTATTTGTAGCTAAGCAGAACGTTCTAAGAGTGGATGCCTTGTTAGACTCGGGGGCTACGGGGAACTATATCGACCAAGAATATGCCTTTCGCATGGATATCCCTTGTGAAAAGAAGCAAACTCCTGAAACTGTTAAAGCAGTGGATGGTACTGTACTTTCATCAGGTCCTGTAACGTACCATACGCTTGCTTTACTAATGAGGATAGGAGAGGATCATTGTGAGTACATCCAGTTTGACCTCATAGACGCCCCGCAGTTCCGTCTCATTCTGGGTATGCCCTGGCTCACTCTGCATGACCCTGTGGTAAGCTGGTCATCTCGGACTGTCAATATGACCTCAGAATATTGCAAAGAACATTGTCAGGAAGGGATAACACAGGAATTCCCTCTGACTCCATCACCCGCTGCTTACCTAGCTGGTGCATGTTCCGTTGATTCCTTTTGCTGTGCTACAGTCTTGCCTCAAGAGTACCGGGAATTCCACGCCTTGTTTGACAAACAAAAGGCCACCCAATTGCCTCCGCATCGCACCTACGACTGTCGGATAGATCTCATCCCGGGTGCGGATATTCCTTGCAGTCGGGTGTATGCCCTGACGGAAAAAGAGACACAACATCTAAAGACCTACATAGAGGACAATCTGGCGTCTGGGTTTATAAGACCCTCCACCTCTCCTGCTTCTTCGCCCATTTTCTTCATACCTAAGAAGGATTGCGATGAGTTGCGGCCTTGCATCGACTATCGAGCCATAAACAGAGTAACCATCAAGAACCGTTACCCTCTGCCCCTGATTCCTATTTTGATGGATCAGTTGAAAGGAGCACGCTACTTCACCAAACTTGATCTCCGCGGGGCTTACCATCTAGTCCGCGTGAAGGAGGGGGACGAGTGGAAGACTGCATTTAGGACTAAGTTTGGCCTTTACGAATATAGGGTAATGCCCTTTGGCCTCTGCAACGCCCCAGCCGCCTTCCAGTTCTTTATGGACGAAGTGTTAAGGGGGTGTTTGGAGTCTTTTTGTGTGGTTTACATTGACGATATATTGATATATTCTACGTCTCTGTCAGACCACATCACACATGTGAGAACTGTATTGGAGCGGCTACAACAAAACTCTCTATGTGCCAAGTTGGAGAAATGCCTGTTTCATGTTCAACAAGTTGCCTTTTTGGGATACGTAATCGATGCTCAGGGGTTTCGTATGGACATGAGTAAGGTCAATGCTATCCTCAATTGGAAAACGCCACGGAATGTGAAGTCGGTACAGAGTTTTCTTGGTTTTGCCAACTACTATCGACGATTCATACAAGGTTTTTCAATGATCATACATCCTATCACTGCCCTTTTGAGAAAAAATGTCCCTTTCACATGGGGAGAGGAAGCTGAGAACTCATTCCAGCTCCTTAAAGAGAAGTTTACCCAGGCTCCCATCCTTCGGCATCCCGACCCGAAGATGCCATTCGTGTTAGAAACGGACGCATCCCAGTACGCTCTCGGTGGAATCCTGTCACAACGGCACCCTACCACAGGGCAGCTTCACCCCGTGGCGTACTATTCCAAGAAGCTCACAGCCTGTGAAGTAAATTATACCATCACCGACAAAGAGCTCCTCACCATTAAGCGAGCATGCGAAGAATGGAGACACTACCTCCTAGGGGCACTGCATACCGTTGAGATCTACACCGATCATCGTAATCTGTTGTTCTTAAAAACAGCAAAGGCCTTGACGCCTCGTCAACTGAGGTGGACCCTCTTTTTCTCAGACTTTGACTTTGTGATCAAGTACAGACCCGGGACCCGCAACGGGAAAGCTGATGCGCTATCCAGGTTGGAGGATGAGGACATAGCTATTCATTCTGAACCTCCTTCCATTCTTAAGGGGACTGCACATTCGGACAATTCTATTGCCTTAGTCACATCCGATGACTTTTTAGAAGACGTCCGTGTCTCCCTAGCAGACTTGGATATTGCATCTTGGGTACAAGAAGAGCCTGCTAACCGGTGTGAGAAAGATCAGTTAGCGTATCATCACCATGCCTTGTATATCCCTCAAACCGTGTTGCAACGCAAAGTATTGGAATGGGCACACGATTCTGTGTTAGGGGGACACATGGGCTTTCACAAGACCACCGCTACTGTGGAACGATCCTTTTGGTGGCCCAGCGTCCGAGCGGATACGAAGGAGTACGTCAAGAACTGTGCGATCTGTGTGCAGGGAAAGGCCAGTCACATCAAACCACCAGGACTGTTGCAGCCATTACCGATACCTCCCAAACCATGGCATACCTTGTCTATGGATTTTATAGTGGAGATGCCCCTTTGTGAGAAACAGACAGTCATTTTGGTGGTGGTAGATCATCTCACAAAAATGGGACATTTCATCTCTTTACCAGGTCTGCCTTCATCCAGTGAATTAGCGAGAGTCTTCCTGCAACATATAGTGAGACCACATGGAGTACCGAGTGTGTTAATCACAGATCGGGGAACGCAATTCACTTCTCGTTTTTGGAAAGCTCTATGTACTATTCTACAGATAGATGCTCGTCTTTCGTCTAGTTATCATCCGCAATCGGATGGTAAAACGGAACGTCTGAATCAGACCCTCGAACAATACCTTCGTTGTTTTTCATTGCAGAACACTTCTGATTGGACCGTCCTTTTGTGGTTAGCAGAATTCGCCTATAACAACGCGGTACATTCCACTCTGGGGTGTTCTCCGTTCTTTTGCCTTTACGGCTTTCACCCGAACATGCTTCCATTTGAGTGGCCGGCGGAATCCTTGGTGCCAGCGATCCACGAACACCATGCTCATCTTCGGGCAATACTGATCGAGGCTCGGAACAATCTGAAAGAGGCACAGAAAGCCCAGAAGTGTTTCGCTGATAGAAAGCGTTCCCCGGAACCTGAGTATAAGGTAGGGGACAAAGTCTGGCTTTCAACGTGCAATCTGCATCTGAAAGGTATATCGAAATTGAAGCCTAAATATGTGGGTCCTTATGGGATTTGTGAGGTCATTAATACGGTGGCCATGAAACTCTCGTTACCTGTTTCGTGGACAGTCCATCCTGTGTTCCATGTGTCGCTCTTGCGTCCTTGTCTTCCGAGCGTGAGATTGCCTGAACGTCCCCGGCCGGTGGAGGTTGAAGGACATGAGGAGTATGAGGTGCAGTCCATTCTGGATTCCCGCTTGGTGCGCGGCAGGATTCAATACCTGGTTGATTGGAAAGGATTCGGCCCTGAGGACAGGACTTGGGAGCCTGTGGCCAATTTACATTGTCCCGACTTGGTGACACGGTTCCATGAGCTGTTTCCCGGTAGACCCGGCCGACCGCCGGGACGGCGGTCCTCGAGAGGGGGTTCTGTAACGATCGCCACCGCCCACACGGCTACATGCACCAATTACCATGTGAAACGCCCCGTAGGGAAAAACTACAAGTCCCAGAAGGCCATTCGGCGCTGGGGGTTGAATCAATGGGAGGACCTTATATAAGCACCACCTCCTGAACATAACGGGGCTTGTCAATCTAGATCCGTATTCCCACCATAGCAGATATCTTGTTTCACCGGAGTTCTATGCCTGAAGCCAGCGCCGACGAAGAGCCAGCGCGGTCAGTGTTCCTGCTTGAAGCCAGCGCCGACGAAGAGCCAGCGCGGTCAGTGTTCCTGCTTGAAGCCAGCGCCGACGAAGAGCCAGCGCGGTCAGAGTCTCTGCCTGAAGCCAGCGCCGACGAAGAGCCAGCGCGGTCAGTGTTCCAGAGAAAGCAACGTGCAAACCGTGTTTTGCCCCGCAAGTATACTGAAGGAGAGCGGGCTCGCCTCCTACGATTGTATGACTTGCTAAGCATTTTTGTTTCTATACTGTTGGGGTCACAGAGTACTGTCAGCGTCTATCGACGCTTTCTATACATAGGGCTAAGACTGTACATAAGGAGCATTATGGTAAACAAGAAGCGTGTCAAATAACGCCGAATGTTACAAGCCCTCATATCTTTCGCCTACACCATAGGAGTGTGTGCAAAACGAGAAGTGAAGTTAACTTCTCTGACCTTCTGGCCGCCTATCTGCAAACGTGCAGAGTAACTTTATGGATTCCTGTTTTGTATATAGGGGGAGAGAAGCTGGTGAGTTGCAGAATCAAGGGGGGAAGTATTAGTGCAGCCAGCAACAGAAGTGATATTGATATTGTTCTCTGTCCTCTCCTCTGTCTGCAGAGTTCTAGTACCAGTGTCCTCGTGGGTTATCATCCAGACGATACCAGAAGTGCCAGACCCCTACTACTAAACCACCTCCCTGCCCCCTTCTGTACATATTCAGATAGTGGAGTTATTCCATTGGTGGGTTTTGTGCAGTACGGAGTGGGGAGGACTATCATCTATCGTCTCTGCGGGCATCTGTATCAGGTTAGTGGCGCTTGCGTGTTCTTGCGCTGCTTCCAATCCCAACACCTGGCCTTAATTATTTTTGGAACTTTACCTGAAGACAGTATTAATAACAAACTGTCAAATGCTCAAGCTTCACTTCTGTTTGTTCTAATTCTTTTGGAAAGAATGGAAATTTGTTTAAACTGGATCTTGCCTAATCCGCCAAAGTTTTTAGATTGGGCCACTTCTATTAGAAGAGTCCATAAATTGGACATGGGATTTAAGTCAAAGAAAAGAACACGATTTTGGGGTTTATGGGAAGAGTGGGTTAATAACTTGGGTCCTGTGACTTCCTAGTATACACAAAAGTCCAATGATTATGAAACAAGAGAGTTTTCAGGATGATGGTTTATGCAGAAACCATGGGCTCGGTACTATCTTGGTAAATTCCCAAGTGTCTTGTGGGCCGCGTCCCCAGGTACCATTTGAGGTGGAAAGAGATCTACAGGGTGGCGTGTTCCCTCCATCGGGTCCGGAAGGATGCCATGGTACTGCCTTGCTCCAGGGATGCTATTGTTAATATAATTGTAGTACATTATTCCATCAAACCTTGTTGTAACCTTGTAGGCCAGTTCACAGGTGTTTCTCTTTGGTGATGTTTCAATGATATGATCTTTCCTTCACAGCCTAGAAGGCCAGCAAGCATGGATGAGTTGCACACTCACTTCTTGTTCAGTGTGCATGTGCTTGCCAATTCGCAAAGACGTGTGTAAAACGCATCAGAGGTCTCACCTTGTTCCTGATGGATCTGGTGCAGTAGAAATTCATAAAGCTTGTATATCTCCCTGATCAGTTTCCAACTGATTTCTTAAATCTCTGCTTACATTATCAATCATCGACGTATTTGACAGCTTTAAGACATCTCCCCACCTCCATCTCCCCCGCCTCCTAATCTTCAGGAAATTGTCCAGGCATGATAGCTAAAACTATCACTTCAAGGCCTTGCTGGGTTGAGTGACATGCTTGTAAGGTGGCTCGGGGATTTAACAGTTACTTCTGACATCTACAGGTCATGAATTTGAATCCTTGCTAGGTTCAGGCTTTTAAACTTTTGTTATTGATCTCGTTATTAAAGGCCAGCAGCACATTTGCAAGTGGGGCAAGCAGAATTGTGAAAAACCAGGAGAAATAAAGCAGTGCAGAGGTCCCTGAAACAGTACAGGTGCAGGGACTAAACAATATAATTCTCCTGTATTAAAGTCCTGGAAGCTGTCTCTTTCGCCTCCATTCTGAGTTTTTTTTACATTCACTGAGAGGATGAGCCAAGTCACAGAGGGATCAGAGGAGCCACAAGAAGTATAAATTCTAAGGGGCGAAGAACATGGGTAGAATTTTCTTAGGTGAAATAGAAAAGTTGAAACCTATTTGGTTCATAGCTTTCCTTACTAATGTGTTGCAAAATGTTGCTGCTGTGTGCATTTGTGTTGGCAGTCCGACATTCAGATGATGTCTCTTCTTGTGATGTCAATATGTTTATGAAGTTACTTTTCAGTATTCTGGTGACTTGATGTCCATGTAGGGGAGAGATTAAAACAATCAATAATTAGTGCAATAAAAAATAAATCAGTCTGAATATTAATGGTGGAGACCAATCAATCAATCAATCAAGACATTTATAGAGCGCACTACTCACCCGTAGGGTCTCAAGGCGCTAGGAGGGGGGGTGCCATTACTGCTCGAACAGCCAGGTCTTGAGCTTCTTCCTGAAGGAGAGGTGGTCTTGGGTCAGGCGCAGGTCGGTTGGGAGGGAGTTCCAGGTCTTGGCGGCCAGGTAGGAGAAGGACCTTCCTCCTGTTGTCGCTCTTCGGATGCGGGGGACGGCGGCGAGGGCGTGGCTGGTTGATCTGAGGTGGCGCTTGGGAGCGTAGAAGTTGATTCGGTTGTTGAGGTAGCTCGGGCCTTGGTCGTGTAGGGCTTTGTGTGCGTGGGTGAAGAGACGGAAGGTGATTCTTTTGTTGACGGGAAGCCAGTGCAGGTCTCTCAGATGTCCGGAGATGTGGCTGTTTCGTGGGATGTCGAGGATGAGTCTGGCTGAGGCGTTCTGGATCCGCTGGAGTCTCTTCTGGAGCTTGGCGGTGGTTCCGGCGTAGAGGGCGTTGCCGTAGTCCAGTCGGCTGGTGACGAGGGCCTGGGTGACAGTCTTCCTGGTCTCGGTGGGGATCCACCAGAAGATCTTCCGTAGCATGTGCAGGATGTTGAAGCACGACGAGGAGACGGCGTTGACTTGTCTGGTCATGGAGAGGGAGGAGTCCAGGATGAAGCCCAGGTTGCGTGCGTGGTCAGTCGGTTTGGGTGCGGTGCCCAGGGCCAAACATACATAAGAACATTCTCTGCTACTGTGTATATATGAGGGGATATTAATTTAAATTAATGATGAAAAGATCAACCAAAAAAACGATTGTATGTTTCATTTGGTGTTATTATACCTTTCAGACTTTGTACAGATATTTTTTATGCACCTGAGAAAGAAGACGTAAATCTCAGTGCCCGCCCTAGTAGTATACATTCAATCACTATACCTGAATCTCAATAATAAATAAAAAAAAACTGAATTTGATCCTCTGAATCTTCAAAGGAAAATGTGCCATTTTAAATCACATATTTAAAATAACTCACATTTAAAGCTTTTTTTTGCTGCCAAGTGGTATTACTGGATTTGGAAGTTGATTATACCTCTTTACCCCAAAGAGCAAATTGAGGTTGTATGCACGAAAGATTACATATTTTACATATTTCTCGGCACAGCAATCGTCTCTAAATGAGAAAATAGTGTCCTAATAGGGATATCTTTCATTGTTGTCTTAAAAAGACTCTGCAGATGGACCCACCATGTCCAATATTGCTTCCATCTCCTTTTAGAGAATACACAATGTTATGACAATACTATGAAGTAAAGCTTTTAAAATACAAGAATGTAGTGCTTCCACAATTGCTTATTGTTTCATACAGTGCACTCCAGGCGAGCAGTTTAGGGTGGGTCGTTGCAGATTTAGATAAAGTTGGTTATCCTGAGATATTATAAAAATATCAGAGGACATACCTGGGGGATATGTACAAGGAAGTGGCTGAGTGAGGCATGATCTGTCATGGCTTAACGCCTCACTCAGCCACTTTAGAAATGCAAGGCTGCACCATATTTACAAGGATATGGTGCAGCCCTGCGTTTCCCCCTTTGCTGGCACTACACTTAGCAGTGTAGCGTCAACGCATGCACACTTTTACCATAGTACAAGGTTGTATGGGTGCTAGGGGAAAGATTGTTTATGTACAGGAAGATCCCCCTTCCTGCACATGAACAATCATTAAATGCGATTTTGTCCCTTCTATGTATGCTGCTTAATACAGAACACATGGAAGTCACATAATTGCATTTTATTTAAAAATTGTTTATGTACAGGAAGGGGGACTTTCTTGTACATAAACAATCCTAGGCATTTTGCTTTTCCATGTGTGCTGCAAAAGGCAGCACACATTGAAAAAGCAAAAACAAGGAGAAATAATGCATTTCTCCTCGTTTGGCCAACTTAAGACCAGGTTTACCTGGTCCTAATTTGGGCGCTGCCTCCTATTTAAATGGGGGGAAGCATCAACATCAAACGCCCACCATAACGCCCACTGCCCCACCCCTGTCACTCTAACCATAGCGTGAAAGCGGGCCTTATTTAGAAGGCAGCGTTAAGCCACTTTAAGTGGCATAACGCTGCCTTGTAAAGAAGGCTAAGCCCCTATCGCCACCAGGTGTTGAAGGCTATTAGATGGCAGGATACATTTTACATTCGGTGATGCTGGTAGACAGAGTCAGTACAGATTGTGATTGCATCTCCCACTGTCAGCCTCTTAGCAAAGCATCTTTCTTGGGTGTCTTATTAAGGAATGACTAATGGCAAGTACTAAGATGGAGAACTTGCATAAAGCAGATTGGTTCAGCTGACATTTTCTAATATTTTTTTAAATATATAGAGATATGAAAAGCATGTGCCAGAAATTACAAGTGTCTTAGTAGATATTTTTGCTTATCTTTCATGATTGTGATCCCTCTTTGTTTACATTCCACAGCAACAAAGAACCCTGCAAAATTTGTGGTATCTAAAGGCCCAAAGGTACAAACACTTCTAAAAGCATGGAGAACTTTGTTCCGCTACCTGGTAATGCAACCACGATCAGCACCATCATAGCTCGCGACATTATGATATGGATCATGTTAATCATCGCTCTGTTGCTGTTTTCAGGGCTTTTCCTCTTCTTTATTGGCCTGATGCTGCACGCCTTCTTTACTACAGCTCGCTTGAGGGCACAAACCCGCTATATCCTCTTCATGTATACTGTGCTCACTGACACCGTGAACCTTACCACATGTGTGCTTCTGATATTGTTAGCCTTTGCTTCATACAGAATGCCAGTAAGCGGCTGTTATGTGATTGTTACGATCTCCGAGTCTACTTTCCACAGCAGTAAGAGTGGCCTAGCAGCGATGGCCTTAGAGCGCTATGTGGCCATCTGCTTACCGTTGAGGCACACATTGATCTGCCGTGTGGAGAGGTACTGGGTGGCTATTTTAGTCCTTTCTGTCATTGGATTCTTCCCATTTTTAATTGACATTATGATTCTCAGTTCATCAGAGCAATGCAACTTTTTCTTTCAAAGAGTATTATGTAGTCGTGAGCAGTTAATAGTGACACCTCAACAAGTGACTCGAGCGATTACCACTAATGCTACTACCTTCACCACAGTTGCTTTGATAATTTTGTACACTTACACAAAAATTATGCTGGAGGCAAAAAAGATCAGTGGGGACAGAGGTTCTTCATCTAAGGCCAGCAAGACTGTGTTGCTCCATGCTGTTCAGCTACTGCTAAGTTTGGCCTCTTTCACTGCCCCCATTTCGGAAAATCACTTGACAAATGATGCTTTCTATATCAAATTTATAAACTATTTTCTGTTTATTTTATTTCCGACTTTTTTGAGCCCTTTGATTTATGGTTTCCGTGATGAAAACTTCATAGCTCACATAAAAAATGTAATCAGGTGTCCAGCTCATTCTGGTGGCTGAAAAACCTGAAGTTAGATGTTGTCACCTCCTTCTTCACTTTATTTTGAAATGATTGAAGTACAAATATATTAATGGAATGTAAGTTGTGCTTATATTATATATTCACTATTCCTCCAGACATGTAGAAGAATCAGCACTCGGGGTGTCAGGGTGCAAGTATCCTTCTTTTATTCAGTGATGTCATTTGAGATGTCATTAGTGATGTCACTGACATGTTGTAAATGATATAATATGTGAGGTCATAAGCAATACATTGCAGGGGCGTAAGTTATAGTTAGCTCAGGTAACAATACGGTGCTCATGTAAAGCGCTGCAATACCTTAGGGTCGCGTTCGCACTATATAAAATATGCAAAAAAAAACTATAGTGGCTGAATTTCAATGGTTTTGTACGAGTGAAATCTGAGCCTAACTAGAACGTCTCTGTAACCTTTGATTTTTTTAGTAAATTTCTGAGGTTTATTTAAATTTCCATTTCCTAACGATAATGTCCCTGTAACCTTTGTTCTTTTTGTGAATTTCGATGATTTTTAATGTTATTTCATAACTATAATGTCCATGTATCCTTTGGGTTTTAACTGTAACATGTCACCTTTTATAGTGGGTGTATAGGTCAGTGTGTGCATACGTGAGTGGCTGTATGGGCCTGTGAGTGGGTCTGTGAGTACCTGTGTAGGTCTGTGAGTGGCTGTGTTGGTCTGTGAATGGATCTGTGATTGCCTGTGTGGACCTGTAAGTCGATGCGAGTGTCTAAGTGGGTCTGTGAGTGGATGTGAGAGTGTCTGTGTGGTTCTGTGACTGGGTGTGTGAGATGCTGAATGGATGTGTGAGTGGGTGTCTGAGTGTCTGTGTGGGTGTGTTAGTAGCTGTGTAAGTGACTAGGCCAGAACAAAACTTCACCTTTCCCTTTATCCAACAAGAGTCCACAGTTTTGCACAAAATATCTACCCAACTGGAGTACTTTCTAGAGATTAATTAGTAACTGCAACCTAATTGGGTAAATGTTCAGTGTCTATTCTACACTACTTCTGTGTATTGGATCATGAGGAAATGTCTCCAGTGACTTTGTGTGTGTTTCATCAATGCCATTGTTTCTCGTACGTGTTCATCCAGAAATCTATTATAACATGAATCATGCTATAGAGAAGACAACAAGACTACAAAGAGGTAAACCCCTACCAAACAAGGGTCCTCCATCTTAACTATATGAAGTAAGTGCTTCTTTGTCTGGTGGAGATGTCCTCATATTCCATAGTATCAAAATTGTGTCACCTAAACCAGTGGGAAATGACTGAGGGGTTTTTGGTAAGCTGTCCATCATCCTGGCAAAGGGCAGAAAGATCTCTGCATACTACTAAGGTGGACAGGGAGGCCCGAACAATGATTAGAAGTGTGTGTGGGGGGGGGGGGGTAACATGGCCCCTCTCTTCAGGCTGATTTCGGCCCCCAGAAATCCATCCCCCAGAGCCTGGCCAATTATTAGCAGGTCCTTGTGCCAGCTTCCTCTGTGACAGTTCTACTGTCCATATTTGGTGGTTAAAAGACTGTGAATTCAAAGATTTTACATCACTGCTAATCAGAGATCAGTTACTTGTAATACCTGTAATTCTAAAAGATTTCAAGAATTTCTTCTTTCATTTGAAATGCTTACATTGGGAAAAGCCTTAGACAGTGAGCATAGCATTGCATGTTTAAAAGAGGATTCCAAACAATTGCAAGAGTGTCAAGCGGTGCACTTCCACTGCTTTAATCTTGAGATACTTTCCACATGTATTTAAGACTCTAAATTATCACTTGAATGTTGTAGCACATAACGTCTTCATTGTTACTCTGTGTGTAGTCTTAGTCAAAATACTTCTCAGAGTGTCAGACCCAAGTATAAATTCAAGCAACAATAAAAACAAATCCATCACAAGTGGGGATGCTACTCATATGGCAAATTTGAACAATTGCCCATCTTTAGATCAACTTTTTAAGAAATGTGGGAAAATAGGACATTCATAAAAGCACATACAATACATTAAAAACACAAATTTGTTGCAAAAGTTAAAAATTACTTAACCACTTCAGCGCTAATGACAAGGGTAACTCGTCATGGACTTTCCATTGATTTCAATGGAAAGTCAATGGAAGATCATCAGGTGCCTTAGCAGCCAAGTGGTTAAATGTGCTCCGAAAATATTACCATCATATGACACCATGAAAAGTTTTTTTTAAACATAAGTGATTTTCTGTGATGCAAAGCAAATTTGAGGAAGGAACAAACACTGAAACAGACCACCGAAGAATTGAGCTGTGGGAGAAATAACAAAGCTGGTGTGCATCTAATCACATCAGTACTCTTCAGGATCATAATTAAAAATGTTTTAACAATAATAATGTACGAAAAAGTAACTTGCAATAAGCTCTGTACTGAATGCTCATCACACGGGCTAATGAGAATAGCAGAGAGATCATAATAACCCAAGGAAAAACATAAATACTGGTTGATAAGCCCCAGTCTAAATCTAGTCACGCTCATCATACCCTACCCCCATATCTAAATGTGGCTTTGGGTGTGAAGAGGTTTGAATAAACAATTATTCAACCATAGTTGGGTTAATTATTTCAAATGCTGTCCTTACCTGCTGCTGTAGTCATACATATTTGATCATAGCCACCATCTCTCGTACAATTTAGTTATCTATGGTTTCAAAAACAATTGAAGGCCTTCCTACCTTATTGGAGACCCACTTGATGTAACAGAGCCACAGGATCTGTAGGCCTCGATCACAGGAGAGGAAACCTATCTGTTAACTAGTGCATGAAGATAGCACGAACATGAGCACCATAACAATAAAGGGGCCAAGTTTATATAACCTTCAACATAGGCATGCCCAAGCTTGAAGCGCTTTTCATCTAGTAGCATGATCAGTGGTGAAGTAGTATAGGGAAATATAAAATTAATTTAAGCAGTGGACATGTGAGTATTTTAGCTGGATTGAAAGGGATAGTGGAGGGTTAGAAGAGGAAAGGGTCTACAACGTGTCTATTTGAAGATCATATCAGTAGGAGGAAGGTTGGGATGAGGTAAGAGTCTTTAGAAGTGGATTAGGGAGAGAGATAGAGTTGAGTTATCTGATGAGTCTAGGAGGAATACATTGAGAAGTGTTTAGAAAGGCTGGTTTGGGAGATCTGGATAGTAAGAGGGTTACAATGATGCAAGAAGAGGTAGAGAAGGGAAGAGTCTAGAAGGGTTACTTAGGGGATCATAGTAGTAGAATGGCATTTAGCATTAGGCAGAGAGTGGAGGTAGAGGATATATTGAGAGAGGTATAGGGTGAGACATAGGGTAGTGCATTGGAGATACTGAATTGGGAGTAAAGTAATTAATGTAAAGATACATAAGTATTGGAAGGTGTATATGTATAAGGAAGGTAATATATCGAGATTTACGTTGTTTTTAATAAACTCAGACTGTAATGTGTTGCTGTACTGAAAGTTTATATATTTGTTTTTAATTTTTTTTCTTTTTTCTTTTTACTAATTCAATAATGAAGCAATTGTAGATAAGTAGTTATGATAAGCATTTACATATTCATGCAGTGACCTATAAACATGTTAAACATAATAATATTACCACAAGTAATATGTACATGTGTTAAGCAGACCTAAGAAATATATAAAAATGTATAAAAATAATTACTATACACATTTGTACAAAGGAATAGAGATATCTAGATGCATACATATATTTCAAATAAATGCTTATATACACAGATTTGCTGTACATTTATATTTGAATATGGTGGTTGTGTGTGGAAGAGCCAACTTTTGAGTAGTCTTCTGAAGATAAGAGAGTTATCCGTGAATCTTATGTCTGGGGGTAAAGAGTTTCATCGTGTGGCTGCTTGAACAGAGAAGAGTGAGCCACCTTTGAGGTTTTTCCTGTATTTTGGGATTTTGAGGTGAGATGCCAATCTAGAGTGGAGGTTTCTTTGCTGAATGTATTTGGTGATTTTATTCCTAATGCACCAGGAGCATGTCTATGTCCGGTGGCGCAACCGATGGAAACATCAAACAGAGGTCCAACACGCATCCGAATCCACAAAAGAGGCAGGGGAATACTGGCAGAATGCAGTCAAGCCAGTCCTGTCGGAAAGACAGGAACCAATGTTCACTCACCTCTCGAAGCCAAAGTATACCAACAAAAAACACCAATCGCTCATGACAACTGCAGCTCCAGCTGTGTTCTCTCTAGTTCTCGAGTGATGTTGACATCCATTGCGAAGCAATAGAATTAATCAGGATGCCCGCTACTGAAATCAGGACCAATGGAGGCCCTCCAAAAATGCTTCCAATTACGGAGTGTATGATTGATGTAATCACTCAGTAAATGGTTTGAAAGGAAGTTAGCAGACCTGATCCAATGCTCTTAAATATGTGTACTATCCCCCGCGTATCAGACATGTTCAAGATAAGATGGATCATTTCTCCTAAATGGAGCGGGAAGTCAGTACGGGCCAGGGTCTGTACCTCTGCTCAGCAACTTGCCACTTGGAGACCAAAGATCTCTTGGGCTGAAGTTAAGGCCACATTTTGCAAAAACAGCATGGCTTTCAGTCTGATCAGAGAATCAAACCCTATATTGGAAACATTCAGTGAAGACCACAGAGGTGCCTCCTTAACTGTGAGAGCTGGGTAAAACAATACTTGCTTACAACATATAACCCTCGAGTTCACAGTCACTAGATAAGCGATGCCTGGCGTCATTCCACAACAGCCTTGGTCATTCAGCATCAAGTACTCCCATTGGAAAGCAACTCAAAAACTGGATGAATTAGAGCAGCTGGGTTATACTTCAAGTAGCAGGACAAGTTCGCTATTGATGCATTACACACTCTGTGGAGCAACACTTCTTTACAAACTAAAGACCCACTTCATACCTGCCTACTGGGTAATATTTCAGGCAGAATTAGAATTGTAATGTCATGATTGGCAGTGTGATATAGCAATGGGTTACCCATTCTGTGGATGGTGACTCTGCTACAGTAAAATGTAACTTCACTAGTTTTTCAATGAGCAGCATGGTGTACTTTGCATCTCTGCATGCCATGATAATTTGTCTGTCAGTCAGATTGTAAGCCGAAAACAGATTTTTGTCTTTAAAGTATCGTCATGAAACGTGGCCAGTCTGCAATGATTGAAGTGTCCAGCTTAAAAGCATAATAGCACATAGCAGAGAATGCCCATTTTGTAGAATAGACAAATCCTGTTGTATTATGTCGATAGCTGAGGACACAATGTTGCCCAGTGAATAAATACAGGACGAGAGTGTGGTCATGCCGTTGTCTACCACAGCCAAGGCCTTTTCTCGGTTAATTCTATTGATTTCATGTAGTCTTTCAACAGGTACCTGTTGGGAGACCTTCCAAACCTCATTATAGATGGTACATAAGAAGCTTTTTCCTCCTGGTTTCCTGGGACCAAACAAGAAATCCCTAAAATCCTCTTTCCCTTTGAGTTTCAGTATGGAAGAGGGGCACAGTGGGTCTAAATCTGAAAATCGTGAATGATATCCTGAACCTGGACTATATTAACAAAATCCCTTGGCTAGCGTATGTCAGGAAAAATTTAACATTTCTCGGTCTTGCTTTTTTATACGATACACCAACCCTCTGTGAACACTTTCCTAAATCTAGATCAAAGGAAATTTACCTAAATGAAAGTGATTCAGGATAGGTGGGATTGTCATAGAGAGAATCCCTCAGTAAAACTTTACGATAACGTACAACAGATATTCAGTCATTCTCTATCTTACCTAGCGTTTGTTGAGAACAACCAACTTCATTTTTTTTTTTTCAAGATTCCGTATGAATTTAGTTCCGCTAATGCTGGGTCACCCCAATAACACTTTTTCTGTAAGCAATTTACTGCCTTGTTTGTGTAACAACAAGGTGCCCCAATCAACTTTTTACTGTTTACAGTAGAGATGACGATTTTTACAATTCCACTTTTAAAGAAATCGCATTGCGCATGGCAGTCTTAGCACTGTCCACATTATGTCAATTTGAAACACCATTAGCTCGCAAGGTGCATAGCACAACTTCTGTCACATCTTCCGTTTTAGGTACCTGTTTGATCACCGTTGTTATGCCGTTGTCTTAATTTGATGTTTTTAACCCATTGGCTCTTGTACGGTATCTATCATTTTAATGGATTTATTAAAATGTATTTTAAATCTTACCTTAAATGCAATGAAATGTTTTCTCTATTTATTGTATACATGTATGCATTGTTTCAATGCGAAATAAAGTTGGTTGATTGATTGATTGAGTAAGCGATTCTGTGAATGTTTGTATCAGTGTGTCAGTTGCTCTCTGAGTGGTTGTATGGGTCTGTGAGTGGCTATATCATTGTGTGATTGGGAATCTGTGTGTCAAACCCTAAATACTATCAGACAAGATATATCAACGTTTCTGTCAGGAATATTTGAGAGTAATATTGAGATCACCACTGCTGAAATTATACTGGGGGTAGATAGGAACGCTAGATCCGCCAACATGCAGGGATTATTGTTTATCTCAATGGCGGTACTTAGAATCTGCTTAACATCTGCATGGTTGGACCAGTACCCGCCTACATTCCAGCAATGGCGGGCACGATTCCTTGCTACCTATAGCCTGGAAATATCCATATACAAACATAAGGGCCTTAAAAAGAAAAAAAAAGGGTTAGAAATATGGTATCCCGTTACACAGTGGATCGAGAGATCAGACTCGTAATGTTGATTAATTGCGTGTATATGAAAGGATTTTCTATGTATGGTTTTGCACTTATCTGTTGTGTGTCTCGCTTATTATTTGCATAACGCCTAATTTAAAATATTTCTGTTTATATTCATTGCCTGTTTGAGTGGGGTTCGTTTAATAATTGGGTGGGATGGGTGCGAAGAACGATTAAAAAATATCAATAAAGAATTGTTTTAAAAAAAAAAGGGAGTCTGTGTGCCTGCATGGGTGTGTGAGTAATTGTGTGAGTGGTTGTAGGAGTGGCTCTATGTATGGTTCTGTGGGTGTGTGACTAGGTGTCTGACTGTCTGTGTGGTTGGGTGAGAGGATGTGCAAGCGCCTTCATGGATGAGGGAGTGCTTGACTCAGTGACTATATGAGTTAGTGAGTGCACGTGTCGGGAGCTATATGGGTGAGTGAGTGTGTGTATGGGTGAGTGGATGTGTTTGTGGTATATCATATATGAAACAGCATGAAGTATTCTTTTACGTGCTGGTGAATTCACAGATCTGCGGCGCAATGAGCAGATCCAATCTGCGCATTTACACCTGGGAGCCACACTGAGCACCGCGGATTTACAGAAATGAGGAAAAATATTTTTATGTTTGATGTCAGTAATTTTTCCACCATGGTGTCAGGGAGTTTCTACCCTGACCCCTTTATAAAGATTGCATGCCAAATTTGAGCCCAAGGACCGTTTTCATTAAAACTAAATGGCAGTCGCAACTTTTCTGTGAAGGTGATGCCAACTAATGAATGGTTTCATTTTGGTACGTGGATCAGTGGATTTCTGAAGGGATCCACAGCCCTAGATATCAATATTTTTTTTACCTCTAATACCTCAGAAACTACTGAATGGATTTACACCAGAGAACTGAAAATTTTGGAATGATCCATCAAGCGGGGGCAAAAAAATAGGGGTGGTCCCAAAACACTTTTTCTCCATGTTAACTTCCATAGGAAATTTTAGACACAGCTACAGCCCAAACTGCTGAATGGATTTACACCAAATTTGGCTCAAAGGTAGCTCTTTGTTCAGTGTAAATCCGTTCAGTAGGTCCTGAGAAATTTAAAGATTTATCGGATATACAACTGTGTCCACGGTGGATCCACGAACCCTCACGATCTCGTGCCTGAGATCTGATTGACTGCCATCACCTCAAACCAAGTGTTGGCAGCCATCTTGTGATTCAGTTGAACTAAGTCACAAGAAAAAAGGTTAAAAAACAAGTAAAGGAGGCAGGGTAGAAACACCCTTACCCCCTTGGACTGTGACCCCTACGGCCCAAAAAAGCATTTTATAAAATGTTCGGCAGGATTCACGGTGGATCAGTTAATTCGACTGAAAAATGTTAAAACACGAAGTGCAGGCTCCCAGGGTTTGTTTCCTTGAGGCCCCCAGGTGGGCCAAGTCCTGGCGGTAATCAAAGATAGTGATGCGGGGGACTGCCACCTCCCCAGTGCAAATTTTTGGAATTGCAGGGGGAATGTGGCCCTCCCTGCCCCTGGACCACCACCTCCATGGGGCTAAATGTAAAAAAATGCTTGGGGGCTCCAGTCCCCAAAGCCAGCCCCGGGGATCCCCCCTCCCCGGGGCTACTTATGTGAACTGCAGGGGGCCACATGGCTCTGCTTGCAAAGTGGTGGAAAAAGGGGGCATGGCCTCTGATGACCTCTCAGCAAACTCACTGTATGGGGATTACTGGAGGTAACAGGGGGGCTAGTTGACCCCCAAGGATCATCAGCATCAAAGGGGACTTCCTCTCCCAACCAAGAGCTGGCCAGGAAGTGCATTTGCAGAGTGGTGGAGAAAGGGGGCATGTCCTGCATTCAGAAATCAGCAATCCTGCTGTGTGGGACTTACTGGAGGTAATAGGAGGGGTAGTTGGCCCCAAGGATGTCTAAAAGATTTCAAGAATTTCTTCTTTCATTTGAAATGCTTACATTGGGAAAAGCCTTAGACAGTGAGCATAGCATTGCATGTTTAAAAGAGGATTCCAAACAATTGCAAGAGTGTCAAGCGGTGCACTTCCACTGCTTTAATCTTGAGATACTTTCCACATGTATTTAAGACTCTAAATTATCACTTGAATGTTGTAGCACATAACGTCTTCATTGTTACTCTGTGTGTAGTCTTAGTCAAAATACTTCTCAGAGTGTCAGACCCAAGTATAAATTCAAGCAACAATAAAAACAAATCCATCACAAGTGGGGATGCTACTCATATGGCAAATTTGAACAATTGCCCATCTTTAGATCAACTTTTTAAGAAATGTGGGAAAATAGGACATTCATAAAAGCACATACAATACATTAAAAACACAAATTTGTTGCAAAAGTTAAAAATTACTTAAATGTGCTCCGAAAATATTACCATCATATGACACCATGAAAAGTTTTTTTTAAACATAAGTGATTTTCTGTGATGCAAAGCAAATTTGAGGAAGGAACAAACACTGAAACAGACCACCGAAGAATTGAGCTGTGGGAGAAATAACAAAGCTGGTGTGCATCTAATCACATCAGTACTCTTCAGGATCATAATTAAAAATGTTTTAACAATAATAATGTACGAAAAAGTAACTTGCAATAAGCTCTGTACTGAATGCTCATCACACGGGCTAATGAGAATAGCAGAGAGATCATAATAACCCAAGGAAAAACATAAATACTGGTTGATAAGCCCCAGTCTAAATCTAGTCACGCTCATCATACCCTACCCCCATATCTAAATGTGGCTTTGGGTGTGAAGAGGTTTGAATAAACAATTATTCAACCATAGTTGGCTTAATTATTTCAAATGCTGTCCTTACCTGCTGCTGTAGTCATACATATTTGATCATAGCCACCATCTCTCGTACAATTTAGTTATCTATGGTTTCAAAAACAATTGAAGGCCTTCCTACCTTATTGGAGACCCACTTGATGTAACAGAGCCACAGGATCTGTAGGCCTCGATCACAGGAGAGGAAACCTATCTGTTAACTAGTGCATGAAGATAGCACGAACATGAGCACCATAACAATAAAGGGGCCAAGTTTATATAACCTTCAACATAGGCATGCCCAAGCTTGAAGCGCTTTTCATCTAGTAGCATGATCAGTGGTGAAGTAGTATAGGGAAATATAAAATTAATTTAAGCAGTGGACATGTGAGTATTTTAGCTGGATTGAAAGGGATAGTGGAGGGTTAGAAGAGGAAAGGGTCTACAACGTGTCTATTTGAAGATCATATCAGTAGGAGGAAGGTTGGGATGAGGTAAGAGTCTTTAGAAGTGGATTAGGGAGAGAGATAGAGTTGAGTTATCTGATGAGTCTAGGAGGAATACATTGAGAAGTGTTTAGAAAGGCTGGTTTGGGAGATCTGGATAGTAAGAGGGTTACAATGATGCAAGAAGAGGTAGAGAAGGGAAGAGTCTAGAAGGGTTACTTAGGGGATCATAGTAGTAGAATGGCATTTAGCATTAGGCAGAGAGTGGAGGTAGAGGATATATTGAGAGAGGTATAGGGTGAGACATAGGGTAGTGCATTGGAGATACTGAATTGGGAGTAAAGTAATTAATGTAAAGATACATAAGTATTGGAAGGTGTATATGTATAAGGAAGGTAATATATCGAGATTTAAGTTGTTTTTAATAAACTCAGACTGTAATGTGTTGCTGTACTGAAAGTTAATATATTTGTTTTTAATTTTTTTTCTTTTTTCTTTTTACTAATTCAATAATGAAGCAATTGTAGATAAGTAGTTATGATAAGCATTTACATATTCATGCAGTGACCTATAAACATGTTAAACATAATAATATTACCACAAGTAATATGTACATGTGTTAAGCAGACCTAAGAAATATATAAAAATGTATAAAAATAATTACTATACACATTTGTACAAAGGAATAGAGATATCTAGATGCATACATATATTTCAAATAAATGCTTATATACACAGATTTGCTGTACATTTATATTTGAATATGGTGGTTGTGTGTGGAAGAGCCAACTTTTGAGTAGTCTTCTGAAGATAAGAGAGTTATCCGTGAATCTTATGTCTGGGGGTAAAGAGTTTCATCGTGTGGCTGCTTGAACAGAGAAGAGTGAGCCACCTTTGAGGTTTTTCCTGTATTTTGGGATTTTGAGGTGAGATGCCAATCTAGAGTGGAGGTTTCTTTGCTGAATGTATTTGGTGATTTTATTCCTAATGCACCAGGAGCATGTCTATGTCCGGTGGCGCAACCGATGGAAACATCAAACAGAGGTCCAACACGCATCCGAATCCACAAAAGAGGCAGGGGAATACTGGCAGAATGCAGTCAAGCCAGTCCTGTCGGAAAGACAGGAACCAATGTTCACTCACCTCTCGAAGCCAAAGTATACCAACAAAAAACACCAATCGCTCATGACAACTGCAGCTCCAGCTGTGTTCTCTCTAGTTCTCGAGTGATGTTGACATCCATTGCGAAGCAATAGAATTAATCAGGATGCCCGCTACTGAAATCAGGACCAATGGAGGCCCTCCAAAAATGCTTCCAATTACGGAGTGTATGATTGATGTAATCACTCAGTAAATGGTTTGAAAGGAAGTTAGCAGACCTGATCCAATGCTCTTAAATACGTGTACTATCCCCCGCGTATCAGACATGTTCAAGATAAGATGGATCATTTCTCCTAAATGGAGCGGGAAGTCAGTACGGGCCAGGGTCTGTACCTCTGCTCAGCAACTTGCCACTTGGAGACCAAAGATCTCTTGGGCTGAAGTTAAGGCCACATTTTGCAAAAACAGCATGGCTTTCAGTCTGATCAGAGAATCAAACCCTATATTGGAAACATTCAGTGAAGACCACAGAGGTGCCTCCTTAACTGTGAGAGCTGGGTAAAACAATACTTGCTTACAACATATAACCCTCGAGTTCACAGTCACTAGATAAGCGATGCCTGGCGTCATTCCACAACAGCCTTGGTCATTCAGCATCAAGTACTCCCATTGGAAAGCAACTCAAAAACTGGATGAATTAGAGCAGCTGGGTTATACTTCAAGTAGCAGGACAAGTTCGCTATTGATGCATTACACACTCTGTGGAGCGACACTTCTTTACAAACTAAAGACCCACTTCATACCTGCCTACTGGGTAATATTTCAGGCAGAATTAGAATTGTAATGTCATGATTGGCAGTGTGATATAGCAATGGGTTACCCATTCTGTGGATGGTGACTCTGCTACAGTAAAATGTAACTTCACTAGTTTTTCAATGAGCAGCATGGTGTACTTTGCATCTCTGCATGCCATGATAATTTGTCTGTCAGTCAGATTGTAAGCCGAAAACAGATTTTTGTCTTTAAAGTATCGTCATGAAACGTGGCCAGTCTGCAATGATTGAAGTGTCCAGCTTAAAAGCATAATAGCACATAGCAGAGAATGCCCATTTTGTAGAATAGACAAATCCTGTTGTATTATGTCGATAGCTGAGGACACAATGTTGCCCAGTGAATAAATACAGGACGAGAGTGTGGTCATGCCGTTGTCTACCACAGCCAAGGCCTTTTCTCGGTTAATTCTATTGATTTCATGTAGTCTTTCAACAGGTACCTGTTGGGAGACCTTCCAAACCTCATTATAGATGGTACATAAGAAGCTTTTTCCTCCTGGTTTCCTGGGACCAAACAAGAAATCCCTAAAATCCTCTTTCCCTTTGAGTTTCAGTATGGAAGAGGGGCACAGTGGGTCTAAATCTGAAAATCGTGAATGATATCCTGAACCTGGACTATATTAACAAAATCCCTTGGCTAGCGTATGTCAGGAAAAATTTAACATTTCTCGGTCTTGCTTTTTTATACGATACACCAACCCTCTGTGAACACTTTCCTAAATCTAGATCAAAGGAAATTTACCTAAATGAAAGTGATTCAGGATAGGTGGGATTGTCATAGAGAGAATCCCTCAGTAAAACTTTACGATAACGTACAACAGATATTCAGTCATTCTCTATCTTACCTAGCGTTTGTTGAGAACAACCAACTTCATTTTTTTTTTTTTCAAGATTCCGTATGAATTTAGTTCCGCTAATGCTGGGTCACCCCAATAACACTTTTTCTGTAAGCAATTTACTGCCTTGTTTGTGTAACAACAAGGTGCCCCAATCAACTTTTTACTGTTTACAGTAGAGATGACGATTTTTACAATTCCACTTTTAAAGAAATCGCATTGCGCATGGCAGTCTTAGCACTGTCCACATTATGTCAATTTGAAACACCATTAGCTCGCAAGGTGCATAGCACAACTTCTGTCACATCTTCCGTTTTAGGTACCTGTTTGATCACCGTTGTTATGCCGTTGTCTTAATTTGATGTTTTTAACCCATTGGCTCTTTTACGGTATCTATCATTTTAATGGATTTATTAAAATGTATTTTAAATCTTACCTTAAATGCAATGAAATGTTTTCTCTATTTATTGTATACATGTATGCATTGTTTCAATGCGAAATAAAGTTGGTTGATTGATTGATTGAGTAAGCGATTCTGTGAATGTTTGTATCAGTGTGTCAGTTGCTCTCTGAGTGGTTGTATGGGTCTGTGAGTGGCTATATCATTGTGTGATTGGGAATCTGTGTGTCAAACCCTAAATACTATCAGACAAGATATATCAACGTTTCTGTCAGGAATATTTGAGAGTAATATTGAGATCACCACTGCTGAAATTATACTGGGGGTAGATAGGAACGCTAGATCCGCCAACATGCAGGGATTATTGTTTATCTCAATGGCGGTACTTAGAATCTGCTTAACATCTGCATGGTTGGACCAGTACCCGCCTACATTCCAGCAATGGCGGGCACGATTCCTTGCTACCTATAGCCTGGAAATATCCATATACAAACATAAGGGCCTTAAAAAGAAAAAAAAAGGGTTAGAAATATGGTATCCCGTTACACAGTGGATCGAGAGATCAGACTCGTAATGTTGATTAATTGCGTGTATATGAAAGGATTTTCTATGTATGGTTTTGCACTTATCTGTTGTGTGTCTCGCTTATTATTTGCATAACGCCTAATTTAAAATATTTCTGTTTATATTCATTGCCTGTTTGAGTGGGGTTCGTTTCATAATTGGGTGGGATGGGTGCGAAGAACGATTAAAAAATATCAATAAAGAATTGTTTTTAAAAAAAAAGGGAGTCTGTGTGCCTGCATGGGTGTGTGAGTAATTGTGTGAGTGGTTGTAGGAGTGGCTCTATGTATGGTTCTGTGGGTGTGTGACTAGGTGTCTGACTGTCTGTGTGGTTGGGTGAGAGGATGTGCAAGCGCCTTCATGGATGAGGGAGGGCTTGACTCAGTGACTATATGAGTTAGTGAGTGCACGTGTCGGGAGCTATATGGGTGAGTGAGTGTGTGTATGGGTGAGTGGATGTGTTTGTGGTATATCATATATGAAACAGCATGAAGTATTCTTTTACGTGCTGGTGAATTCACAGATCTGCGGCGCAATGAGCAGATCCAATCTGCGCATTTACACCTGGGAGCCACACTGAGCACCGCGGATTTACAGAAATGAGGAAAAATATTTTTATGTTTGATGTCAGTAATTTTTCCACCATGGTGTCAGGGAGTTTCTACCCTGACCCCTTTATAAAGATTGCATGCCAAATTTGAGCCCAAGGACCGTTTTCATTAAAACTAAATGGCAGTCGCAACTTTTCTGTGAAGTTGATGCCAACTAATGAATGGTTTCATTTTGGTACGTGGATCAGTGGATTTCTGAAGGGATCCACAGCCCTAGATATCAATATTTTTTTTACCTCTAATACCTCAGAAACTACTGAATGGATTTACACCAGAGAACTGAAAATTTTGGAATGATCCATCAAGCGGGGGCAAAAAAATAGGGGTGGTCCCAAAACACTTTTTCTCCATGTTAACTTCCATAGGAAATTTTAGACACAGCTACAGCCCAAACTGCTGAATGGATTTACACCAAATTTGGCTCAAAGGTAGCTCTTTGTTCAGTGTAAATCCGTTCAGTAGGTCCTGAGAAATTTAAAGATTTATCGGATATACAACTGTGTCCACGGTGGATCCACGAACCCTCACGATCTCGTGCCTGAGATCTGATTGACTGCCATCACCTCAAACCAAGTGTTGGCAGCCATCTTGTGATTCAGTTGAACTAAGTCACAAGAAAAAAGGTTAAAAAACAAGTAAAGGAGGCAGGGTAGAAACACCCTTACCCCCTTGGACTGTGACCCCTACGGCCCAAAAAAGCATTTTATAAAATGTTCGGCAGGATTCACGGTGGATCAGTTAATTCGACTGAAAAATGTTAAAACACGAAGTGCAGGCTCCCAGGGTTTGTTTCCTTGAGGCCCCCAGGTGGGCCAAGTCCTGGCGGTAATCAAAGATAGTGATGCGGGGGACTGCCACCTCCCCAGTGCAAATTTTTGGAATTGCAGGGGGAATGTGGCCCTCCCTGCCCCTGGACCACCACCTCCATGGGGCTAAATGTAAAAAAATGCTTGGGGGCTCCAGTCCCCAAAGCCAGCCCCGGGGATCCCCCCTCCCCGGGGCTACTTATGTGAACTGCAGGGGGCCACATGGCTCTGCTTGCAAAGTGGTGGAAAAAGGGGGCATGGCCTCTGATGACCTCTCAGCAAACTCACTGTATGGGGATTACTGGAGGTAACAGGGGGGCTAGTTGACCCCCAAGGATCATCAGCATCAAAGGGGACTTCCTCTCCCAACCAAGAGCTGGCCAGGAAGTGCATTTGCAGAGTGGTGGAGAAAGGGGGCATGTCCTGCATTCAGAAATCAGCAATCCTGCTGTGTGGGACTTACTGGAGGTAATAGGAGGGGTAGTTGGCCCCAAGGATGTCCTTGGGCCCTACTACCCCTCCTGTTACTTCCAGTAAGTCCCAATCCTTGGGATTGCTAAGAAAGTCTTCAGAGGCCATGCCCCCTTTATCCACCATTCTGCAAACGTACCTTCTGGCGCACTGCTTGTTGGGGGATGAAGTCCACTTTGCTCCTGAGGGACCTCCTGGTACTTCCTGTAAGTCCTACGCAATGGAATTCTTCATAGCTGGTCAGAGACCCAGCCCCCTTTCTCCACCACTCTGCAAATGTGACTTCTATGTGAAAAACCTTAGAAATTTACTACAAGAAACAAAGGTTACAAGGACATCATGGTTAGCACATAGAATTAAAAAAAACCTTAGAAATTCACTAAACAAACCAAAGGTTACAATGATGTTATAGTTAGGGTCAGATTTTACTCATAAAAATCTGAGAAATTCAGCTGTAATTCAAGCCCGCAATGCACTGCTTATGACCTCACATATTACATCACTCATGACATGATCAGTGACATCACTGATGACATCACTCATGACATCTCAAATGACATCACCGATGACAACATCCACAACATATGTGACGCACCCACTCATACCCCTATAGAATCTTTTATATACCAATGCTGCTCCCAAACAACCATTCACAAACCCCTTCACAGAGCCATACCAGTACTTACTCGCCCACTCACTGATTCATTGATCTACACACACATCCACTCGCTCACTCATACTGGCACTCATAGACCCACTCACTCACTAATACAGCCATTGACATATCCACTCATACACCCACACAGGCAATCACACATTGAGTGAGTCACCCATAGAACTACTCACACACCTAGAGACTCACCCATTAATCATACAGCCACTTACTCACCCAAGTAGTTACACACCCACCCACTTACTTATACAAATAGTAACACAAACTCACTCAGCTGATAGAAGCATGCACTCATCTATCTCGCCACTCTCACATTCACTCACTTATGCATACAGTCACTCATATACCCCATCACTCACGTGTACTTCTTTTCACATACTCTGTTACTCACCCACACTGACACATGCACTCAATCACCGACACAGCCAAATAAACATTCACTCAGCCATACAACTTCTCACACACACAACAGTACCACATATAGCCACTGACTCACCCACTCACTTATCCATAGAGGCAGTCGCACACCTCTTCATCCACAGACATCCAGATAATTATAGAGGTAGTAAGATAACCAATCAGTCACCCATATAGCCAGTCACTTACCCACTAACACACTCATACACCCATTTAGACATCAACTGACAGACAGATATACACATTCACACAGCCAGTCACTCATCCATACATTCACTTAGACATCTAATCACCCACTTATACAGTCAGCCACACACCCACTGAGTCATCTATAAAGTCAATCATAAACCCTGAGATTTATCAATACAGCTTGGTATTAGGCCTGGGCGGCAAATTCCGTTCCGTTCATGGAATTTGCGGAATTTGGGTAATTTCGCGCTCCGCGGAGAACGCAAAATTGCCCAAAATTCTGCGTTCCGCGGCATTGCGAATTTTTTTGCTCGTTCACGTTCTCGAATGTGTGTTCATGAGATATTTCCCCCTGAGCACGCAAACAGAGATTGCGAACAGTAAAAAGCAGGTTTGCGGAATTTCTGCGTGTTCGCGGAGATTATTTGCCGTTTCGCGGAGATTTGCGTAACGCGATTACGCAAATTACACACACCCCTACTTGGTATATATATTTAACACTCAGAAACTTTTTAAAAACACTTACAGTCACCGGATGATATCATAACTGGTGTCATCAGTGATGTCATTTGAGATCTCATCAGTGATGTCATTGACCATGTCATGTGAGGTCATTAGCAGTGCTTACGGTGGTGCGCGTAATAGTTAGCTCAGCTAACTATATCAAATGAATCTCTCTAGTTTTGCATGAGCAAAATCTGACCCTAATTATTATGTCCCTATCTCATTTGTTTTTTTAGTGAATGTATTTATACATAATCAGTCTGTTCCAGTTTTGCCAAGACTTCCAACATCAACTTCGTTCAGCGCTGAAAACAGACCACGGCACGTCCATTTTAATATTTTTCTGAAACAGGTTCATTATAACCTTAAGTTCATTACACCAAGTGCAACAGCAGCACGAAGTATTGTCATTTGAGATATCATCAGTGATGTCATCAGTGATGTCACTGACCATGTCATGAATGATGTAATATGTGACATCATCAGCAGTGGATTGGGGGTGCACAAGTTATAGTTAGCAGAACTAACTATAACGGAGGAATTTCAATGGTTTTGTACGAGTGAAATGTCCAGCTAACTATAACAGCCTTGAAACCTAAGGTTTTTTCAGTGGATTTCTAAGGTTTTTTAAAAGCTAATTCCCTAATATATAACATGTCTGGAACCTATGGTTTTTTTCAGTGAATTTCAAAGTTTTTTTTAATGAATTTTTTTTAATGTAATAATAGTTAGATGTATGTTTTTTATACAGATTTTCTACAGTTTTTTAATTGTTTATTTTTACATCTTTTATTTTGTAATTTACATTTTATATTTTTAATATAAATGGAAAAAAATAGTTTTTTAAAATATTGAAACTGCCATTTAAAAAAAATAATTATTTTGATATAGTTATATTATTTTCTTTTAAAAAAAATCGGTTTGAATTACCGATGTTATCCTATGGAAGGAAATTCAATTTGCAGGTAAAGTATGTTCACGTTACTTTTGTAATCCAGTGCTGGACTCCTAGGTGCAGCACTGGGACCTCTATCTAAAACAGGCAAGTAATTACGTTTTTATCGTTGGCACGATGTTTAGAGAATATTTGTAAGTTTCAAAAATCAACAGTTAGAAACTTTTTCAGCAAAAAGCAGACAATGATATCCTATGGAAGGAAATTCAAGTTACTGGTATGTACGGTTAGAATTACTTTTCAGGATCAGTACTGGGCTCAAAGATGCAGCACTGAGGTCTCTCCTGATAACAAGTGAGTAAATTGGAATTCGTAGTTCAGCTGATTTTAGAGGAATATTTATAATTTCCAAAACTCCCCACTTAGAAGAATCTCCAAGTGAAACCAGTTAATGTTAGCCTATGGAAGGATATTCAAGTTACTGGTAAGTACGGTTAGAATTACGTTTCAGGATCAGTACTGGGCTCAAAGATGTAGCACTGAGGTCTCTCCTGAAAACAGGTGAGTAATTCGGAATTCGTAGTTCGGCTGATTTTACTTCGGTCCAGCATATATAGAGCCACTTTCTAAAACAATCCTCTCCCTTCACCACTGTGCAAACACGCCCTGTGAAGCGTTTTAAGTTGGGGAAATAATTCCCCTTCAATCCTGAGGGTCCCTAGAGTCCAACTAGCCCACTAGGTACATCCAGTAAGCGCCACAGAGCTGCACGGCCTGCACCACCTCTCTGCAACGCAGCTCAGTGGTGCTTCCTGGAAGCGCCTGGTGAGCTACTTGGGATTTTTTTCCCCAACTTAAAATGCGCCACAGGGTGTGTTTGCACACATCACCTCAGGCCCCGTCCCCTCCCTTCACTACTGTGAATCTTTAGTGCCCTGGGGAGGTGGCGGTCCCTTAAACCCCCAACACAGGTTATTTATTTATTTTAAAAAAGCCACGGGGGTGGCGGTCCCGGGGCTGCGGGGAGGGCTGTGTGCACCCAGCAATGTCAATATAGTTGAGCCCCAGGGGATGGTGGTCCCGGGGGTCGGGGGGCCTTAGAGGACCCCCATCATTAAACTTTTAAGCCCCAGGGTGGTGGTCCCTGGGGCTGCGGGGGGGTGTGTGCCCCCCTGCAATTATTCATACTTTGTCCCGGGGGGTGCCAGTCCCTGGGGCAGTATGGAGGGGATTGGGCCTCCCCATACTTTATTTTCCAAATGCCCCCGGGACTTCCCGTGGGAGACCATGCTTCATTTTTTTTTATCAGCAGGATCCACACACCCTGCGCAGATTTTGATGATTTAAAAAAAAAAAATCTTTTTGGGCTTTGGGGGTCCTTGTGGGACCCCCTGAGCAGGCCTAGTGGGTCAGGGTGTTTCCACCCTGCCCCCTTTTCGTGTTTTTCGCATTTTGTTCATAAGTTTCTTGTGCCTCGGCTGCCAAGACTTCCTGATTTGTAGTGTTGACAGCCAATTAGCATGCAGGTCGTGCTGGGCAGGGTGCGCGGATCATGCGCGGCCATAGATATATATTTATGTGATTTTCTCAGGAACTACTGAACGGATCTACACCATTTAAGCAAAAGGCGCGACTCTGAACCAAGGTCTACCTCTTTGCCAAATTTGGTGTAATTCCGTTCAGCAGTTCGGGCTGTAGCTGCCGCTAAAGGTTCCTATGGGAAATTGCATGGGGAAAACACATTTTGGGACCCCCTTATTTCTCGGCTTCCACTTGATGAATCACCCCGAGACTTTCAGGATAGGAGCGGACCGAAGCACCCCACCAGTTTTGAAAATTGCGCGAAGATTTATCAATGGGCACCAAAGTTAATCCAAATAGAATGTTGTGGATTTCCTATGGAAAATAGGTCCTAACGATAACTACCTACTGCCAACTGCCAATGGGATATATATTTATATATATGAAACACGAAAGTCCCAGCAGTGCGACCAACCTTCACAGCAGCGCCGAACAAGGAAACAGACTCCACAGGCAAGACTTAGTACTTAATTCTAATATATATATATATATATAGAATCCAAACTCCTGAAGCAATAGAAAATCCACGGACAACAGGTACAGACCACTCTGGTGCAGGTTCAAGTGTAAAGTGCTTTATTCGTCCTTTACGCTGGCAGCATGATACGTTTGACCGGGGTAACCCGGTCTTGATCAAATTGTGCATACAGAGACCAACGAGTTTAAATGCATAGAGTCTACACATACTCCTCCCAACTAAGCATGGACAATGAAAACATACTAGCAATAGCGACAAACTCTCAAGTCTAGTAACAATTCCCATAAAAAATAATAAAACATGGGTGAAACTTCAATGTAAAGGCAAATTACAAATAAATATATTATATATTTTATATTACTAGTAAAAGCCATAATCAATCATATATTACCTACTGGCGGTCGCCAGTAGGTATATATAGTTAGGATTTTTTCCCTATGGGATTTTTGAAAATTCTATGTCTAATAACTTTGGCGTTTGTGGACGGAATTGGCTGAAATTTTCAGCAAAATGGAACATTTTGTTTCTGAGCAGCCACTGGAAATTTGGGGGGAGTTGGTCCAGGGGGGGCCGAGAAAAAAGGGGGGTCCCAAAACGTGTTTTTAACATTGAGTTTTCCATAGGGCGGTTAGCCTCATTTTTAGCCCGAACGGCTGAATGGATTTGCACGAAACTTGGCAAATTTGTAGGGACTGGTAGCCCGATGTGCCTTTTGTAGGTCTCAATATATGTGCTCCAGTGGATTTTGAGAAATTAACGTTCAAAAAAAGATATATATCTAGAGCCGCGCCTGGAGCGCTCCCACGTACGCGTACAGGGGAGCGCTCCAGGCGCGCCACGCGATCTGCGCACGGCAAGCTGATTGGTTCTCGGGTGTCTATAAACATTCGAAACAGTCCGCAGCGGCCGCCATCTTGTGTCTCGGTAGGATTGAGACACAAGAGGTGGCAAAAATCAAAGGGGGAAATGAGCAAGAGGGGGCAGGGTACACACCCCCTGACCCCCTAGGTTACATGTGGGGGCCATAAAAGGCTCCCGCGGGTAAAAAAAAAAATAAAAAAAAATTCGATTTTCGCGGGGGTGAGCGCCCGGTACGCGCACCGGGGAGCGTACGGGGGAGCGTACCATGGAGATTAAAAATGACAGACTTTAAAAAAAATAAAGCTTCTTTTTAAAAATTGGAGGTAGTTCTGAAAAGAACTTTTTTTTTCATTTTGTTGTTTTATATATATTTTTTTTTTGTTTTTTTTGTTTTATATTTTTTTAGACTTTTTAAAACAATTTTATATTTTTTTTGTATTTTTTTCAAGGGAAAAACAAAAACAAGGATTCCAAAACTGCTCAACAGGAGCAAAAAAAATTGAAAATTTAGGGACTGGAAGAGCAGCGGTGTTGCTGTTTCTTTAGGGCAATCAGTTCAACACTCTGCTCCCCATAGCAGAGCAGTTCGTCACACTCTGCGCACAAAAATTTGATGCCCGCAAACACCGGCTGAATGTTAGGGATCATTCTTCCACGGGGTGGTCCCGAAGGTGTTGCTCCACCAGTGGAGGTGCTGCCGCCATCTGTTGGTACATTCCGTGCCAGCTCTCTGACACTCTCCCTGGCAAAGTTGTTAGGGTGTCTTCTTTTGACATGCCGGATCAAATTGGCATTGCCAAAACTATATTTTTTCAGAGGATTGCCTCTGGATAAACTACTCCCACATATTTTGCATGTTACTTTGGGAGCGTTCACTTTTTTCTGTCCTTCTGGGATGTCGTAAAATTTCCAAATGAAATGGGTTTTTTTCTTTTGCTGAGGAGGGTCCTCATCCAAAAATCCCTCTGAATCACTGCTGGATGACTCTCTTGCAGCCATTGCTGGAGATCAGAAAAGTAGGAGATAGAGTAGACACAACAGCTCTTGCTCTCTCCAAGTACAAAGCAATAGTGAGAGAAATGGGTGGGTTTCACACAATTTGGAAAAAAAAAAGTTCTGAACCAATGAAAAGTGTTATTTTAAAGTCACATGGTTTGACGCGCTTACGCTACGCGCCCGGGGCGCGTCCCGGGCGTGTATCGTAAGCGCATCGGGGCGCTTACGTTGCGCGATCGTATGCGCTTCCGGGTGCGCTTACGCGGTGCGTCATAAGACGCATCTCGCGGCTACGCGATACGTGTCTTATGACGCAAGGCGTGGCGGCTACGCGATACGTCACGATGTTGTTTTCGTTCTCGACAATAGCGCTTCCGGGACGCGCATTAGTACGCGCCTCGGGGCGCGCCGCCAGATTGCGCTTACCCGTGCGTTCACCTGTCCGCGCCCCGGGAGCGCACTAAAAATAATATTAAAAAAAAATAAAAAAATTATAAAATATAAAATTAGATTTAAAATGTATTATTTTTATAAAGATTTGCTATTAAAAAACCTATGAAATTCACTGAAAAAACCATAGGTTATAGACCATATATAGTTAGGAATTAGCATTTACAAAACCTTGAAAATTCACTGAAAAAACCATAGGTTATAGACCATATATAGTTAGGAATTAGCATTTAAAAAACCTTATTTTACTCACACAAAACCATTGAAATTCCATATATAGTTAGTTGCAGTAACTATATATCGCGCACCCGCAATCCACTGCTGATCATGTCACATATTACATCATTCATGACATGGTCAGTGACATCACTGATGACATCACTGATGACATCTCAAATGACATCACTGATGACATCACTGATGACATCTCAAATGACATCAGTGATGACATCATGACACACCAATACCAGTTACTACATACGCACTCACTGATTCCTACGTCTACACACACATTCACTCATTCACCCATACAATCACTCATAAATACAGTCACTCATTATTACAACACTATCATATGCACTCATACACCTAGTCAGTCCTGTGAAGAATCAATCACACTTCGATTTCCTCATCTATACAGTTAAACACAGAACACCATACTTTTCACACATAAACTAACACATACTTACTCTCTTATACAATCACTGATACAAGTACACATTGATATGCACAGTCACACACCTCCCAGCCAGCCACACACACACTCAGTCTTCCATACATCCACTCATTCTTCAATATGTAAAACATATTTAAACTTTACAAAAACACACAGACACTAGATGATGTCATCAGTGATGTCACTGACCATGTCATGAATGATGTAATATGTGACATGATCAGCAGTGGATTGCGGGTGCGCGATATATAGTTACTGCAACTAACTATATATGGAATTTCAATGGTTTTGTGTGAGTAAAATAAGGTTTTTTAAATGCTAATTCCTAACTATATATGGTCTATAACCTATGGTTTTTTCAGTGAATATATATATATATATATTCACTAACCATAGGTTTCAGGAACGTTATAGTTAGCTGGACAGTTTACTCATTCAAAACCATAGAAATTCCTCCGTTATAGTTAGTTCTGCTAACTATAACTCGCGCACCCGCAATTCACTGCTGATGATGTTACATATTACATCATTCATGACATGGTCAGTGACATCACTGATTACATCACTGTTGACATCTCAAGCGACATCACTGATGACATCACTGATGACATCATCCAGTGTATTTTTTCTGTTTCAAATTTAAATATATATTATATATATACCAATCTGTATTGAAGAATGAGTGGATATATAAGTGTTTGGATGGAGGATTTAGTAGTTGTGTGAGTGACTCCTTAAGTGAGTAATTAAAAGTATCTTACTAAATACATGGGTTAGTGACTAAAGTGTTTAAATGTCTGTATCACTGTCTATTGTTGTGTAAGCTGCTGTATCAGTTGGTCACTAGCTACATGATTATTTATATGAGTTATTGTTTAGTTGGGTCAGTATGTGTATGGGAGACTGAGTATGTGTATGGTTGGGTTTGGGGTGTGTGACTCTGTGTATAGATGTGTGAGTGGTTTATTAAGTAGGTGTATGATTTTAAGAGTCCTTGTGGAAACAGTTCTTTGAGTAAAAGAGTGTGTTTATGGGTGTGTTGGTGAGTGAATATATGTCTCATTGCTACATCGAGAAGAAAGTACAAAAATAAAAGGCATTTAATGTCAGAGTAGTGTAAACAAATAAGTATACATAACAGTCACTGATTGTGCTAGTGACTGCATGAATGTGTGTATAATTGATTTTATAACATAGTAACTATGAGTTACCATATGTATGATTAAATGAGGTGTTGTGTGTATAACTGTGTAAGTGAGTGAATGTAAGTGCGATTCATTTTTTTCCTGAGTGGGTACGATAACTGCATAACTGATGTAGGATGACTACTGATGTGTCATTGTCTATATAGGTTTATGAATGTATTTCATAGTGTTCTACTGATCAGTGAGTGTATGTTTGAGTGATTCTGTAGGTAAATGGGTAGTTATGTTTATTGACTTTGGAATCAGTGAGTGGGTATGTAGTAACTGCTAATGGCATATCAATGGTTTCAAATATAATACTGTGTATTTTACAGTGAGTGATCAAAGGTTATACTAGTACGGTATGAGGTATATCAGATTGTCACGTGGATGATGTCATCAGTGATGTCATTTGAGATGTCATCAGTGATGTCATCAGTGATGTCACTGACCATGTCATGAATGATGTAATATGTGACATCATCAGCAGTGCATTGAGGGCGCATGAGTTATAGTTAGCAGAACTAACTATAACGGAGGAATTTCTATGTTTTTGTATGAGTAAAATGTCCAGCTAACAATAATGTTCCTGAAACCTTTGGTTTTTTCAGTGAATTTCAAAGCTTTTTTAAATGCTAATTTCCATCTATGCCTACAGAGGTAGAGCATGTGCAGAAAGAGGAAGAAAGGTGCAGAAAGAAGCAAGAGAAATGCAGAAAGAGGCAACAGAATTCCAGAAAGACAAAAAAAGTGCAGAAACTAAGCATGGGCGTAAAATCCGTTCCGCTCGCGGAATTCGCGAATTTTCAGCAAATTCGCAATCCACGAACTATCGCGAATTTGCTGAAAATTTGCAAATTTGCGCAAAGCGGATTTTTTTGCTTGGGGTCGCGCTTGACAAATACAATATTGCGGCGCGCGGCGTTCACTTACCGTCATTCAGCGTTTGAAGAGTTGTTTTTCTCCATGTTTACGTGTGCTGCGCCATTTTGGATCTTGCTGCAGGATCCCGCGGGAGTTTGTCGACCGCGATTACGTCATCGCGGCTTGCCACCTTGCACAGCGAGAGTTTGTCAACGCGAGTACGTCATAAAGGCCCGTGATCACGCATCGCGGGAGTAAACACTTGCCATTTTGAGGACTGGTCCAGGCAGGGGTCAAGGGGCCATTTTGAATCCAGGCAGTGTGCTTTGTGCCATAGGCCTGCATCCAATGTGCCTTGCTTTCATTCATTATGCCCAGGGGTACTCAGTGGTGCATGGGCCTAGTCTTTCTGTGGAGTCTCTTTAATGTAAACATCATTGAGGGCATGGATGGCATTGGATTGTGGTGATTTTTATGTGTTTTTCGATTTTTGGGCTGTTGTTGGGGCCTTTTGCCCAGGGGTACTCAGTGGTGCATGGGCCTAGTCTTTCTGTGGGGTGTCTTTAATGTATACATCATTGAGAGCATGGATGGCATTGGATTGTGGTGATTTTTGTGTGTTTTTTGATTTTTGGGCTGTTGTTAGGGCCTTTTGCCCAGGGGTACTCCTCGGTGGTGCATGAGTCTAGTCTTTCTGTGGGGTGTCTTGAATGTAAACATCATTGAGGGCATGGATGGCATTGGATTGTGGTGATTTTTGTGTGTTTTTCGATTTTTTGGGGTGTTGATGGGGCATGGCCATGTGGGTGGGGGCCATTTTGAGGCCTGGTCCAGCCAGGGCCTGGCCATGTGGGTGGGGTCTAGGGGCCATTTTGAAGCCAGTCAGTGTGCTTTGTTGTGTCTCATAGGCCTGCACCCAGTCTGCCATGCTTTCATCCATTATGCCCAGGGGTACTCTGTCAGTGGTGCATTTTATTGGTCTTTCCATTTTGGGGGGTGGGTATAATAAAAATGCTTACTTGCAAACTATTAATTTAAGCGCTACATATGCAACATTTATTTAACCGATGTTCCTCTGGCTTCGTTTGCTTTTAGGTGCAGAAAGACGAATCATCAGCCTCATCGTTCCTCATCAGTGCCAGGAAGAAGTCCTGCTGCGGAGTATGCAGTACAACGTCACGTGTGGCCACAGAAAACTCTGCAACTTGTGCAACTGCGGCCTGCTGTTCTGACATCTGAAGAAGATGGCCCCAAAAAAAGTTGCCCGTAGCTCCTCTAGCAAGAAAGTTGCCAGTAAGGAGCAGAAGAAGCAAGTGGCGCCACTTACCAAGGAGACTGGTGTGACGACCGCCACATTTTTTGGGAAAAAAAAAGTACGCCTGCAGCAGCAGCGGGGTCTGCTGGGGACCAAGCAGGGAGCAGCACCTCCGCTCCATTGGGCTCAGTGCCACCACCACCACCACGCCAACTTAGGTCCAAGCCCTTGAGTGCTACAGAGGCAGCCAGTATAGTTGTTCAATCACCATCGACCAGTGATGTTGGCTCATCGCAAGAAAGTAGCAGCATCCCTCAATCAACACAGGTTGTTGTAACTCATCTGATGAGTGTTCAACAACCACAGCCGAAACAACAACCACATGTGCAAGTACAAGCCCAAGTACATGTGGAAGGAGAGGCGGCGCAAGGAGAGGCGCAAGCAGAGGTGCATGGAGCGGCACAAGTGCCCACAATAGTTGTTGCTCCCGAAGTAGGGGCACATCAGGAAATCGACATTCAAGCCGAGGTATCATATGAGGAAGCCACTCCTCCTGATGATTCATTGTCTTCCAGATCCCTAGCAAGGAAAATATCAAGGATGGTGTCTACATCTTCTTCAAGCCCCCTTCCTTATGACGATATGGATGACAATTAGGAACCAACAGGCCTGTCTGAGAGTGAGGCACACCATGATCTGACAAAGGTAGCTAAGCGTAAAAGGAAGGTCCCCAAAAGTCTCATAGTTATGGAGTGTGATGATGACGCTGAACAAGACGTGGCGTATACTCCTGCTGATGAAGACTCTCACGACGACGACCCAGTCATCATAGCCGTCACTCCAGCCTCAGCAGGCATGCAGCAAACAGACATTTATACCCTATCCCGAAATGCTGCTGAGCGTGATGTTGGCGACGTGTCAATGGGCCCACGACCAATGCAGTTAACTAGTACACCACCACCTACAGCTTCCATATTTTCTCGCCAGAAGGGACCTCCATCCACCTCGACCTCCATTTCCTCAATTAGTGGTGCTGTAAGTGCACAACGTACTAAATTTCGGCAACACACATCCTCCACTTCATCTGGCATTAGCAGCATTCCCAGTATCGCCTCCTTCACCCCCCACAGACATTTGAAGTCCACAGTTTGGGACTTCTTTAGTGTTAGCCCAACAAGGGAAAACATGGCCATTTGTACCATTTGTAAGGTTCAAGTTAGTCGTGGTAAGCTTGGTACCAACTATGGTACCGGAGGCCAGAGGTCATCTTGAAAGACAGCACACTGTCAAATGGCATGCACACCTAAGGGAGATCAAGGCAGGCCGAAATGCAAGTCAACAAATTTTATCCGTTGATGTTTCTTCTGCTGATGACGAGGAGGAAGAAGCGTCAAACATTTTTTCAGTTACACCCAGTACCCATGTCAGCAGCACACCCCCTGCAAGATATATGAGCCAAACTAACAGTGTGGGAGAGAGTGAGACACCAATGCGAAAAAGTTCATCATCACTGAGCGTAACTGGGTCGAAAAAGTCATCATCATCCCGTAAAATGGTCCAGCCCACCATTAGAAGCATGTTGTTTTCAGATGCGCCATTTAAACGCAACCACCCAACGGCGCGTCTGTATAACACTAAGCTGGCTAAAATGCTAACGCTGGACCTTCTCCCTTTTTCTTTTGTGGAAGGGGTGGGTTTTCTTGAAATGGTGGCAACGCTCTGCCCTAAATGGAAGGTTCCTAGCCGGTTCTATTTTGCCAGAGTTGCGGTTCCAGCACTACATGAAGATGTGCTGGAGGTGATTGGGGCAGCTTTGCAGAAGAGTGCTGTTCACACTATACATCTGACAACAGACATGTGGACCAGTTGCGCAGCCACTGATTACATGTGCATCACTGCACACTGGGTCTCTTTTTCAGGCATTAAAGCAAAGCTAAGCGCAGGTTTTGACACGGACAAATTTTTTAAAGCTGCTCGGAAACATGCAACAATAGCCATGATTGCCATGGAGAAAACTCATACAGGAGAAAACCTTTTGCATGAGTTTAACACAAAGGTCTATGAATGGCTGTTCCCAAGAAAACGCATGATTGGTTATGTTTCCACGGATAATGGCACCAATGTAGTTAAGGCCATGGATAAGGGTAACTATTTCATTGTGCCGTGTCTGGCGCACTGTATAAACTTCCTTGTTAAAAAATTCTTGAGTGAAGAAAGTCCAGTCTCTGAGTTACTGACCACCTGCCGAAGAATGTGCACACATTTCAACCATTCTTTTAAGGCCCGGAAGCAGCTGAGGTGCCTGCAACACGAACGTAAAGTTCCAGTGAAAGCACTCATCCAGGAGGTGGCAACACGTTGGAACTCAACCTTCTACATGCTTGAGCGTCTGTATGAGCAGTATGCGGTAGTCGATCAGTATTTCTTTAAACTGGGTACACCTATGATAGACATGAGGATACAGGTGGAGCAATGGGAGCTAGTTAAAAGCCTGACAGACATGCTTCGTCCTTTTGAGGTCTTCACGCGTGCAGTCAGCAGGGAGGACTGTAATTTGGGAAAAGCTATCCCATTGTTGCACATGCTAGAGCACCAACTGAAGGCGGTGTCTTCTACGTTTGAAAAAGATGGAAAGGAAGAAGCATTTGAGTTGGCGGAGAAGTTATTACAGCGCCTACTTCGCGATGATCGTCTTGAAATGATCCACACAGAACAGCATTACATTTCTGCTACTATTCGGGATCCACGGTACAAAAAGGCAGTGGCTGGCAGAGTATTCTTTCCTTTTGATGACGCAGATGTTACAAAGTACAAACATTTGCTAGCTGTGTCAGCCACTCGGTTTGAAAAAGAACGGCAGGAAATTGAAGGAAAAGGTAGTACATCAGCAGGCCATCCGCAGTCCAAAAAATCTACTTCTGCATCTGTGGCTGTGGCAGAAGTGAGTGATCCCTCTCAGCCGTTAACGACACCAGCAACCGTATCATCTGCACCAGACACAACAGTAATATTGTGTGAAGAAGAGGATTGACTAACTCAGCTTGGGTTTGCTTCTCAAATGGTCCCAGAAAAAAGTAAGCAAAGTGGAGGAACCCTGGAGAACCTTCAGTTGATGGTGCAGGCCTATCTGAATGACTCAACAGAGGTCCATGTTCCTCATGACCCATTGGCGTATTGGCATTGGGGAGAGGTGTGGCGCCGCGGCCAGGGCGACTGACTCTGGAATCTGGGGACCACGGTTCGATCCCCGGCTCCGGCGGCAGGTAAGCCCAGCACCATGTGACTCTGGGCAATAGCTCGCTTAATCTTCCCGACGGCCCCCAGCGCCTAGAGACCCTTACGGGTGATTGTGCGCTTTACAAATGTGGACTTTACTTTACTTTACATGGGAAAAGAGGTGTGTGGCCAGAGATCACCAACCTGGCAATAAATTACTTGTCTTGCCCACTCGCAAGTGTGTCTTCTGAACGTGTTTTCAGTGCTGCTGGTGGCATTGTAACTTCCAAAAGGACCTGCCTCTCGCCCAAAAATGTGGAGAGGTTAACAATGATCAAGATGAATCAGCACTTCATACCACCAGATTACAAAATAATACGAGAATGCACGCAGGAAGAAGACAAGGAGGACACCAACTTAGATGAGGGAAGTTCTTCCCTGTTAACTGACCTACTCCCGTCTGAATTAGCAGAGTTTGAGCTCTTCTTCCCTTCACACCGAGCCCTGAAAATGAGTCAATGAATAACTAACTTTCTTTTTCGTCCTTATTCACTTTTATTGCTGTGTGTCTGTCTTTCTTTGTTTTACAAAATCTATATAAAAAAAAGTTTAATCACCTAATCACAAAAACAAGCCCATCAGCAGAACTGTCTTCACTTATTTGCTTATTGATTTGAAGGTGCCGCAGTCTGCATTCCTCAGGTTCACAAGTTCACAAGAACATGCTCCTCTATCCTCCTCCTCCAGACTCCTATTTCCCTCAAAGCAGATGGTTGGATTACTCCCAATGAAGAAAGACTCTGCACCTGTGGGGGTGTTCTACTTCTTTGCGGGTGAGTGGACGGATCTGGGGCATTGCTGTGAAGGTCTAATACCGGCTAAAAGTGGTTTGGAGAAAATCGGAGCAGAAAAAGGTTTTGCGCTTTTGATCACTTGTCTGTCTTTGGGGTGCTGTTTGGGGGGCTTTTAGGTTGTTGGGGGTGGGTTGTGGTCTGTGAGCACTGTTGGCACATTCTAATGTTGATTGCATTTGTTTTACAGGAAATCCATGGTGGAAAAGGGGAGTTAGGGCCTAGCTGCAGAGCTCATTTGGACTGCATTCCATGTAGGCCCACAGTTTCCTAAGTGTGGCTTTTCGGCTTTTTGGGGGGGTGAAACTTGTTTTTGCCCGGATTCACGGGTCTGGGGGCCTTGCTTGGAAGGTGTAATACCGGCTAAAAGTGGTTTGGAGAAAATCGGAGCAGAAAAAGTTTTTGCGCTTTTGATCACTTACCCGTCTTTGGGGTGCTGTTTGGGGGGCTTTTAGGCTGTTGGGGGTGGGTTGTGGTCCGTAAGCACTGTTGGCACATTCTAATGTTGATTGCATTTGTTTTACAGGAAATCCATGGTGGAAAAGGGGAGTTAGGGCCTAGCTGCAGAGCGCATTTGGCCTGAATTCCAGGTAGGCCCAAAGTTTTCTAAGTGTGGCTTTTCCCGGGTTTTGCCTTTTGGCTTGTTGGGGGTGTTAAAATTGTTTTCGCCCGGGTTGACAGTTCTGGGGCCATTGCTGGGAAGGTCTAATACCCGAAAGAAAGTGTTTTGGAGACAATCCCTGGGGGAAAAGTTTTTGCATTTTCTGAGATTTCGCTCACTCTACCATTTTCGGGGGTCTGTTTGTGGGGGTTCCTGGTGTTTGTGGGGGGGTTTGCGAGTCTTGGAGCAATGCTGGGTATGGATACTTTTGCTTGCTTGCAAGTGGTTTGAATACAATCCATGGTGGGTAAGGTGGGATTTGGGCCTACTTTACTTTCAAAGTACGTTTGGTCACCATTTTCTACTAGGCCTCTGACAGGTAGCAGTATCGCACGTTTTTGAGATCTGATTGGGGGTCTTCTACATTTTTGCAACTGGGTTTAGTAAGGGTCTGGGAGCACTGCTGGGAAGGTCTAATTTTGTTCTAAAACACAGTTTACAGTACACCTAGCTTGAGGGGAAAGATCCGCTAAATTAATTCGCCCATACTTATTTATCCTTCAAAAGGAGACTCAGACAGAGTACGCACTTTCAAAAATATTGTACTGTCTATTAGGAAACTCGAAGTGTGACTTTTTGCACTACACAGCGTACATACCTTATATTTATTTGTCAGTGGTGTTCTAATATCACTTCCTGTTTTTCCATCAATAATTACAGGCCGGGTTTCAGCCTGTGCAATGGGAAAAAAAGGATCAAGTCAGGCTTCACATTAGCGAGCCGCAATTCAGCATCCACCAGGCAGGCAGTGGACAGGGTGTCTTCTGGTCACCAACATTGATGGACGGAGCGTCAGATGAAATGGAGGAGTCCCGCTAATAAGAGGAATGGCTGGATGCATGCAACTTCCCAAATTCAACAGGACAACTACAACAACATACAGATACAGTATCCGCTCTTTTCTAATTATCTTTCAAGTAATGTTATTGCTGTGAACTTCTATGAGTGTGACTCTGCATTTCTTTGATCTCTGCTTCTAAATTAATCCCTACAGCCATTGTATAGGTTTTACTTCTGCTATTTTTCAAACCTAATTTAATGTACGAAGTGTTTCTCTGAGTGCAGAGATAGGCAAGTGAAAACACATAATTACTGCAGCCCTGTACTGTCGCATTCTTTCATTCACGGTTGTCTAAAGTACTAATTACTTTTCAGTAACCATGCATTCAGTAGTGCATGCACTTCCTTTATGTCACTTAAAAGATTTATGGATAGCTTTGTACCCAAAGATTTGTTTATCTTCAATTATTGTTTGTCCATGCTGTGCTTTTTTTTTGTTCTCTCAACAAAACTTTCCCAAAAACCCCCATTCCCATCCATTTTCCAAACCCTAACCCTCTTCCCCCGGGCTGTGTGGTTTTGATTGATGTGTGACTAAATGACAGCAATAATTCCACACACTTGCTGGGGAGGATAAGGTCGTAGCAACAGGCTGGTGAAGGAACCCGAGGATATATTCTTACTCAGCTTGACACAGACCCATGACTATTGGCAAATGAAAGCAGATTTTCATGTGCACCATCAACTTGATTGCTCATCAAGAACATCCTCCTCCTAGGCGTGGCAAATGATTACGCTGCTGTGTCCTTCACCTTCAGTACTATTTCTTGTAGTAGTAGCCAATGTCAAAGAAATTCAACGCAAGTAGTAGTTATACGTTCAATACTTTACCATTTGTTAGGCTACATTGTGGCACTGTTCTAGTGTACTGTCACCTGCTATATTCTCTATTGTACCGTTCTAATGCTACGGTAAGGACAAACAAGGTTTCATTTTCTTTTTTTTCAGATGCTGCAACTGCCACTGTGTAACACCACTGGTACCACCGCAATGATGACATTTCATCCGCCCAGGATTGCCAACCTTAATCGCCATTTTCCGTGCAGCCAGCCCTGTGCCTAGCCCTATTTCCAAACACAAATTACAGGTAAGATAAGCGTTTCGGGGGAGGTAGTATAATGGAGTATTAGGAGAGACGAGAGACTGACGGTCCTAGGACTATTGAATTCACTTACTCTGTGAGAGGCACTTAGTTTTGAAAACATTTGGGCAATAATTACCTACACAACTTGAATCAAGATGCCACTTAAGTTTCAGGAAAACAAACTTACTGTTAAACCCCCACCCACCAGCCTCAAAAGCAGTAAAAAACACGTATGCTAAGATAAAGTTTAAAGTATATATTTATATCCCTAACATAAATAATCTCCCGCAAGACCCAACCCACCCCCCCTCCCGAACCCCAACGAATGTCCGTGAAAACTAAGTCCAAAAAAGTAGAAAACCCAACTCCCAATTCCCACCCCCCAGAAGTCTTTAAAAAAGGGGCAAGGGACAGTCTCCTCCTACTGCTGGCTGCTGTTGACTTTTCGGGCCAGGTCGGCATGCTCCTTGCGGAGGGTCTCGAGCAGGGTTTTGGTGTTGAGCAGCTCCTGCTCGAGGTAGGACATCCTCAGTGAAAGGCGGTGCAAACTTTTTTTGGTACTGCTGTGGGGGGCAGCTGATTTTTTTGCTGCTCGGCGGTGGCGGGTGGCTGCGGTACCCCGGCTCCGTACCGCTGGAGACCTGCTGCGCTGACTGGCTGACCCAGGGAGCGCGGAGGAGGATGCAGCTGTACCGGTCGATGTTGTGGTCGACTGCGTGTCCCCCTCCTCCTGGGCCACCAGCCGCCGATATTCGGCGACAGTCGCCTCCAGCCTCCGTTGCCGGGCCCTTTTACCCAGCTCCTTCCGTGTTGGTTTGGAAGGAGCATCTATATGAAAAAAGAAAGACATAGTCTGTAACCAATGCTCTTTAAGATTAACACAAAATGATTCAGCAGAAAGTTGTGTCACAGTAGAACTAGCAACTTGCAAGCTCAGTACATAACTATTGTGGCCAGTATCTATCTAACCTCCCACTTCTTCATCCTTGCTCTAACATTAGTGGGAGTTTAAGGAATCAATTCTACGAGCACTATGGACTCACTCCATTAATGTCGACTATGACAGTACACCAGTCTTATTCTTCTTCTTCTCTCTTGTTTAGCAAAATTGGTACGTTAACTTCTGCAAGCCGGCATAATGCAAGCGCAGTCAACTTGCACCCGAGAAAAACAGACGCCCGCCATGATGAGTGAGACAGACTTGCGTTACTGTACCGGTCCAGTACATGCAGGTGGTGATGCTTTTACTTTTCTATTACGGGTGGCACTGAGAATACTCTGTTACAAGGGCTACTGCTTAATTAATTTAACTTTCACCCTACAGTGCCAATGAATACTAGAAAAGGAAAATGAAGAAGATAAATAATCTGATTATCTATCACTGCACATGATATGTATTTGCTTACATATGGGATGACTTTAGGTGCTTTGCTTTTTATTGAGTGAACAGTGATACATCCACACATGAATGACCGAGTTCTACTAAACTTATTAACAGAGGTAGTGAGTGGCCATCGTAATAGCCGGATATATGCTGTGCTTGCAATACAAACTACTGCTACTATTCATGGTAGTATTCGGACAAAATTAAAACTTCTTTTCCTTGCCTTTCCTACACTGGAACGGACGTGCGGTTGCAATGTTACATGCTCTTCAAAGTAACACTTAGTTCATCCAGTGACCGTCTACTCTCTCTAGATACACATATGCTATCTAAGAGTCAGATAGTACCATGATCCAGGCATCCATCCATTCGAACTATATGTCAATCATTCTTCTTCATGTCTCTTATCTGGACAAACCTAACGTTTTCTCACGGGAAAACAACCTTTTCATTTTATTTGGGAAACCGCAAGCCATACATCCGTGCTTGACTTGCATTTGAATTTCAACCAAAGGATATATTGTGCACGCATACAGTTTCTGTATCACCCACCAAGGCTGTTCTCCTTCCACCCATCCTTGCTTCATCCTTCACCCAGCCATGCATCATATTCCTTCCCAGCCACCTCGGGCACCAATCAAACACGTATCATTCTTCTTTGTCAGTCATCATTACTTTTAACTTGCTCGTCCTTCCACACTTACTTACACCCTTCTTTCGCTTTTCGTTCATCCCATCCATTAAGTTCATCTCAGATCTGATTTGGATTCTCAAAAAAAAAATCACTGCTGAATTGAAGTACATTTAGAGGAGGCTACTACCTGGTTGATAAAAACTTTGTTCTAAATTTGAAAGTTTTCTTAACAGTATAGTAACTTAACTGTACAACATATATACTACACCCGTGCAGAGAGCACACTCTGCAGTCTGCAATCTCAATCAGTAAGGAATATAAGAGCTTACCACTGCCCGCCACTACCGTGGCAACCCTCACAGCAGTTTCCTCCGGCACTTGCACCGCCTCCTCCCCAGAAGTGTCCTCCTCCACCTCCGCGCTGGCCCCGGCACCAGATGTTCCACCTACAAAGTACATTTAAGAATGTTAGATGTCATAGACATACACCACTCACTAGCATTTTGTCTAGGAATGAAGAAATGTGAATACAGAAACCAATCGAATAATTTGTGACTGTCTACTCTAAAGTAAAAATGTCCCTTTTTCCAGGGAAGGGTGTTGTCTTGCTGCACTTTTTGGCACAACTGATGAATGCTTGCTTTTTAACACGCACAATTTTTCTCATAACAGACAGAAGCTTCACTTCTAAGAACAATAGCAAGATCAGATCATCATCACTAGGACGGAGTGACCAACGATTCAGCACCAAAAAGAAAATTTAAAGTTCAAACCAGGTGAGGGCTCGGCTCGCCCACAATAAATGTGTGAAATAAATCACTAACCACTTTTCCATTTTTAATCAACCGTTTATGTTTATGACAAACTTGATTTTTAATAAATGTTTTTACTTTTAATAAAGCTTTAAAAATTAAATAGACTCTGTGGTTTTTGGTCAAGAGTGACTGAGCAAAAGGTTTTGCAATTTGCATGCATGAGTCCGTGCCTCTGACACTTCTGGACTCTGACTCCGCACTCTTGTCCTGCGTTGGATAATCATCATTGGGGATCAATCATCGATGAATTCGGGAGCTAAATGACTCTGCCACACTATCTAGTCAGTAAGAAGATTGGGGGTTCTTCAAAGTCTGTTATCACCGAGGTATGTTTAAAGTCTACCTGCGCCTATTATAATTGATAAACAATGCACTATTTAGTGTCCATAGTTCTGTTTGTGCAGATTTGTCCCTGCCACAGTATTAGTATGGATTGTCCTCCTATCCAAACAAAAGTAAAGTAGTATCTTATTCTTTCTTGGTGGTCATTCGCATTTTATTGTTGGGAATTGTCAAAGCATAAACATTTTGAAGACTTGAAAAGACATTATGGACAATCCCAGAGGACTGCACTCAGTTCATAGAGCTATTGATGACTAGAATGGGAGTTTCGTTTGACACCTTTTGCCAACTGTGCAATCTTAGTTAGCTACACAGACAGACTAATAAGAATAATCTAGTAATACCACAGGGAGTCATACTAGAGGCAGGATAAGAATTTAGATACAGTCTACAAGAAGATCAAAGACGATTTAGAAAAAATCGAATGAGGAACGCTAGGAAAAAATAGGTACTCTATATTAAAATGAAAACTTACTGGGGCCAGCAAAGGAGCCCTCGCCTGACCGATCCTCCTGGCCTTCTACAACAGCAGCAGCAACCACCTCCTCCTCTGTCCTCTTGCCCCTGGGGGAGCTGATGTACAACATGAAAGAAAGAAAGACCCGAAAACATGGATGATTGTTGTCAACCAAACCAAACATTTCAAAAGAACAATAACAAAATATTTTGGCGAAATAGCAAATAGACAACTATTCCACGAGATATATTGACCTATCTCATGTGGTCTACTACGATATTAGTATTGCTTGATTTGCGGACCGTCGATTTGGAAAGTTATGTAACTCACTAAACAAAGTACTAAAAAGGTTCGCCTAAGACTGGCAGGCAGCAGTCCCCAGCACGCGAAGTGACATACAAACTCCATCATGATTGCAGATCAGTGACAACACTAAAAAGTTTCATACTACATTAACCAGTCATTAAAATACTCAAACTATCAATCCACCACCACTATTTCTTCTTATTGCCAGGTGTACAAAGGAAGGACTGGACTTGAGTCTGTAGGGGCAGATTCACAAGCCCCTTGCGGCTCTTTTGCTCCGTTGTTGCGTGACTTTTGTGACGCAGCGGCAGAACAAAAGAGGCGCCATGGTGCGGCGTATATTAACAACGTGACGCATATGAGAGATGCATCACGTTGTAAAGCCCTGCGCCATCAGGGGGCGTTCCGGCGCAAGGGAGGGCGTTCCTGCGCAGGAACGCATCCTAAGAGTGGCTGAGGGAAATCTACAAGATTTCAATCAGTCACTTTTAGGACAATGATGCGTCACTCAAACCCTGCGCCTGCTTGAAGCAGACGTACGGCTTGACGCAGCATTGGGGAGATAGGGCACCCCAGAGCATTGCTGGAGCTGCGCCAACGTTGCGACGCAACTCCAGCAATGCGCCGCCTTTACGGCACAGATGCGTAATGCTTCGGTGACGTTTTGGGCCCATGGTGCACCGCATTGTAAATACGGCGCACCATGGGTGGTGGTGGCGTGGCGCACAATTACTGGCACCTCCCTGCTAATTTGCAGGGATGCGCCGGTAATTGCAAATCTGCCCCTTAGTGTCTAGCATTACGCTGTTCTGTAAACTACACACAAAATCGAAAACAAATAAGAATAGTAGCAATGCTACTGAGAAGGAGAGCAGTGCACCTGAAATTCACAGAAGATTTTGAAATATAATTTACCTACAATGTAATCGGCAGCATTATTGCTCTTGATAAAAAACAAAAATTTGCAATATAATAACACACAGAGCAGGAGAAAACAGAGTAGTGATGAAATAGCTACTACTACTCACCAAGCCCGGGGATCTCGACGCCGAGCAGGTCGAGCAAGTCGTGTTCCCGGTCCAGGAGATCCGTCCAACGGTGGGTGGCCTGGTTGTAGGTGCGCCGGACCCGCGAGTGTTCAAACATGGTCGGGCACACCTTCTCCCACCGCTTCCGGCGCTCCCGGATCCCGTAGCCGCTTGCGATCTTGCCGCCTGCTGCGATGGTCCTGGGGAGGCGGCGCTGTACAAAGAACACTAGTGTGGCCACCTCCTCCGCGCTAAAGATCTCCCGTGGCATTACTAGCTCCCCCCACAAACGCCCGCACAGGAGCCGGGCACTGGGTGTGGGACCCTTACCCTTCTCGGGCTGCTTCCCGGCTCCCTTTACCATGGTCTGGGCAGAAAGGAAGGTAAATAATAAAGAAGAAATAGAATAGGGAAGAAGAAAAGAAAAGAGTTTAAAAAAGTAGTTTAAAATTAACCAAAAGTAGCAGAAAACACAAAAATATAGAGCTAGAAAAATAGAGGGGTAGATAATAAGTGAAATAGATAAAAAAAAACTTCAAACAAGCAAAGGATGGCAGAGATTGATAGAGGATACAGAAAGGATGCCCAGAACCACAGCAATGAATGAAAAACAAGATGGCCGCGCCCGTTCACGACCACGTGACTAAGTTCGCGCGAGATTTCCCCCGCGATCACACGTGAACTTGTACTAGCGAGCCGCACACTTTGCGAGATTACACATAGTGCCCGGAAACGGAAATACGTCACGCAAACAAGATGGCCGCGCCCATGTACGACCGCTAGGGTAATTTCGCAACGTTGCGCTACAAGCGGCTTGCGGAAACGCAAAAAATCACACGAACTAACACACCGCAAATAAACAAATCGTATATTCGCACGAATTCGCGGCTTCCGAATTCGATCTCGCACGAATTTGCGCCCCGCGAATCACGCGAAATTGCAGAAAAACGATTTTTGCAAAACTGAAAGCACTTAGCAGGTGCAAAAGTTCAAGCTCATCATTAGTAACCATTCCCTGCAGTGCTTCCTGAGGGGCCCCTCCAGAGTTCAGTTGCCTACTTGCAACTATTCTATGACCCTGCTCTGACCCTCACAGCAGGCTCAGAGAATAGCTACAAGTATGTCACAAAGGTCCTGTTAAAAAAAATAACACTGCAACAGAAAGCAATCACAGATAAGGAAGCAGGTGCCAGACTGGAAGTTCAAATTCAGTGACACATTAATCAGCACCTAATTCATTCATGTCAGTTGAGGCAGGGCAGGTGCGCTTTTCCCACCATAATCTACAGTGATGAACCAGAGGGTGGCAGTGATGAACCAGAGGTGGCATGGGTGAAACAGTGGGTGGCAGTGGTGAAACAGAGGGTGGCAGTGGTGAAACAGAGGGTGCTGTGATGAACCAGACGTAGAAACAACATGGTCGCGACCGTTGCGACCCAATAAGTAAGTTCGCGTTTGCGAACTGGTAAAAAACCCTTGCGAACCGGCAAAAACGCTTGCGAACACAAAAAAATCCGCAAATTCGCGGATTGCGAATCCGTAAGTATGCAATTTCGCGAATTCACAAAATTGGCCCATGCTTAGCAGAAACAAGCAAGACATATGCAGCAAGAAGCGACAGAGGTGCAGAAAGACGCCTTGTTTCAAAGTCATCCTGTGCCCCCAACTTTTTGCTGACTGGTACTAACTGACTCTGACTAACCAGTCCCGGAGCCAGTGCTATGCTGAAAGACACTTAGTATACAGTGAAAACACCTACATACACTAGGGTACACTATGGGTTGTGGTATCCCTATGATTAATAATTAACAAAAGGGGGGAGGGAGAGGGAATAGTGGATTCTGTCTCCCCTGGCAATACTCATAAACAAAAAGGAATCCACTAGGTGGAGTATGGTTGTTACCACAATGGTGGGGAGCAACCAGTGTTGTTTAAATACCCCTCACACACCAACAGGCCCCTTGGTGTCATGCTTCATCATCGGGGTCTTCGCAAACCTCTACGGGATGCGGCGTGCTACGACTCACGGTTACGTAGGAGCACTATCTGTGAACTATGTGTAGGTGTGTGTGGGTAAATAATGTGAGTGGTGAGGTGAAAGTGAAAAAATTAAAAGATACCTGGCACGTAAGCACTGAAATTTTTTTAATTAGTCTCCGGCTGGTATCGTTAAAAGAGTGCTAAAGTGGCTGTTATCTACTGATTAGGGTAAAACAACCATGTTAGTGCGTCGACATGTTTCGGAGTTAAAAATCTCCTTCTTCAGGACGAGGATGTGCACTACTTATCCCCACCTTACTCACATGTATGTAGATATAAAAGTGTGCTCTACAAAAATAAGATTAGGTGAAAATGTACCTATCTGTGTTAAATGTTATAAGGTCCGTTGCGCCCAATTGGCGGATAAAGACACCTGTAAAATAGAAAGGGTCTGGTAAACCATAGTGTAATACATTTATTAAATTAATGCTGTGTAAATACACAGAAGGGTAACAAGGAACAAAAATGAAGGTCCAGGAACCCTAAAAAGAAAAGAAAAAACGAACAACACAAAGACTGGGACACACATTCATAGTCTCTGGTAAGGCCCTTAGAGGAGAAGATATGACACTGATATATTGCTTACTTATAGTAAAGGGTCATATGGCCTCATGAGCCACAACGTTGTGAGGGGGTCCGTTCTACCCGGTATGGCAACCTGTGAGGTGTTCAAGGAAATGAGTCAAAGCATTATAAGTCCTCGATCATAATAAAGGTTTTCAAGCCATTCATTATTCCCATACATTCAAACACACTCACGGTTACTTCTAGGGCTGTCTGGCTTCCTACCCCTCCACGCGGCTCCGACGAGTGGTTTGTTTGGTCAGAGGTGAGCCTTTTTATAGTCTTCCTTTCTCCCTAATTAGCCACTGATTGAAAGCGGAATAAGACCATATCAGGGCCTAACCCTTCGTTTCTATTCCGCATCTGCGCGCATTGGGTAGGGCGTTCCCGTGAAAAGCGCATGTGCGGAAGAGCAGTGACAGCCACCAGCGACTGCGCATCATGGTGGTGTCTCTCTGAATGCGCCGGCACAGTGTCTGCCGTTAGCGCATGCGCGAAGGAAATTAGTACCTCCGTTGTGTCAGCCTGGATGTTTTTAAACGGTCTTAATCTTGGATATAAAAAGTACATAAGGGCGAGCTGACAAATAGATTTGTAAGGCTTAAAAATAAGGCTTAAAAATACAAACATTATTGGGAGGGGGGAAAAATATATCATAAATCTCCTCGTTATTGAAAGGGTAGAGATTGGGATCCCATTAAGCAGCAAGAGTACTTATCACTGCATGGTGGTTTTAAGGTTGATATTGAGGACGTTTAGATTGACAGGATTTTTTGGCAAAATTCACTTACAGAGGGAAAGTGAAGAGAGGCTGCCTCATATTACTCATGGTAGAGAAAAAAAAGGTTACAGAAGTTCTGGAAAATGGGATACAGTGCAATATCTGAGTAGTTTTGACCATGGGGTATCAGGGGGTTTTCAGTTTTTAACGTAGTTGGCTCCATGGAATGGAGTCGTTCAACCCAGTTACATCTGAGCCCAGACGGAACACCCATCTCTGTTCTTTCTCAAATAAGCCTCTTTCTGAAGGCAGTTGTTCGATAACAGTCCAATGTATATCATTTACACAGTGCTGCGCTTCAAGGAAATGCGATGCCATTTTTGTTGTCTGTTTTTTGCATCTCACATTACTCTTGTGTTCATTAATTCTGGTTTTTACAGCACGTGTCGTCATTCCCACGTATTCTTTTCCACAAGGGCATGTGATGAGATACACCACATTGCGGCTGTTGCAATTCGTGACAGCACGTTGTTCCCACTTTGTGCCATTTCTGAATTCAAGACTCAGGCTTTTTTCAGTCAGGTGGCAGTTGTTGCAATTACCACACGGGTAATGCCCATGTAGACCTTGCAGCCTTGTTTGTTGTATTGCATTGGTTTGGGGTCTTGTATGGACCAAGATATCTTTCAGGTTCCTCCCTCTCCTGTGAGCAAAGATGGGTTTCTCCAGATCTAGATTCCCACTTGTCAGGATACGCCAATGTTTATTCACCAGCTTAGATACCTGGTTCGACACAGGGCTGTATGTCGTGACACAGACTGTTCTCTCTGTTTCCTCTTTTGGTGGATTGTCTTCCAAAAGAGCTTCCCGGTTGTTATTCCGGGCTCTTTTCATAGCCTGGTTGATGATCTTATTTGGGTATTTCCTTAGTTGCAGTTTTTTACTCAGATCCAGTGCTTGGATTTTGTACTTACCCACATCGCTACAGTTACGACGCAGGCGTAGGAACTGCCCATACGGTAAGTTTTCTCTTAGGTGACGTGGATGAAAACTGTCGAACCTAAGGAGGCAGTTCCTAGCTGTGGGTTTAAAGTGTGTCTCGGTTTTCAATTGGCCTGCTTCATGATAAATGTTTAGGTCTAGAAAGACCATTGATTCATTGGACATTTGGTGGGTAAACTTCAGGAAGACTGGTTATTTCCTTCCCATATGACCAAGACGTCATCTTGGTCATATGGGAAGGAAATAACCAGTCTGTCATGGATTTCATGCAATGGATTAACAGCCAGAATGACTTCCTGAAGTTTACCTACCAAATGTCCAATGAATCAATGGTCTTTCTAGACCTAAACATTTATCATGAAGCAGGCCAATTGAAAACCGAGACACACTTTAAACCCACAGCTAGGAACTGCCTCCTTAGGTTCGACAGTTTTCATCCACGTCACCTAAGAGAAAACTTACCGTATGGGCAGTTCCTATGCCTGCGTCGTAACTGTAGCGATGTGGGTAAGTACAAAATCCAAGCACTGGATCTGAGTAAAAAACTGCAACTAAGGAAATACCCAAATAAGATCATCAACCAGGCTATGAAAAGAGCCCGGAATAACAACCGGGAAACTCTTTTGGAAGACAATCCACCAAAAGAGGAAACAGAGAGAACAGTCTGTGTCACGACATACAGCCCTGTGTCGAACCAGGTATCTAAGCTGGTGAATAAACATTGGCTTATCCTGACAAGTGGGAATCTAGATCTGGAGAAACCCATCTTTGCTCACAGGAGAGGGAGGAACCTGAAAGATATCTTGGTCCATACAAGACCCCAAACCAATGCAATACAACAAACAAGGCTGCAAGGTCTACATGGGCATTACCCGTGTGGTAATTGCAACAACTGCCACCTGACTGAAAAAAGCCTGAGTCTTGAATTCAGAAATGGCACAAAGTGGGAACAACGTGCTGTCACGAATTGCAACAGCCGCAATGTGGTGTATCTCATCACATGCCCTTGTGGAAAAGAATACGTGGGAATGACGACACGTGCTGTAAAAACCAGAATTAATGAACACAAGAGTAATGTGAGATGCAAAAAACAGACAACAAAAATGGCATCGCATTTCCTTGAAGCGCAGCACTGTGTAAATGATATACATTGGACTGTTATCGAACAACTGCCTTCAGAAAGAGGCTTATTTGAGAAAGAACAGAGATGGGTGTTCCGTCTGGGCTCAGATGTAACTGGGTTGAACGACTCCATTCCATGGAGCCAACTACGTTAAAAACTGAAAACCCCCTGATACCCCATGGTCAAAACTACTCAGATATTGCACTGTATCCCATTTTCCAGAACTTCTGTAACCTTTTTTTTCTCTACCATGAGTAATATGAGGCAGCCTCTCTTCACTTTCCCTCTGTAAGTGAATTTTGCCAAAAAACCCTGTCAATCTAAACGTCCTCAATATCAACCTTAAAACCACCATGCAGTGATAAGTACTATTGCTGCTTAATGGGATCCCAATCTCTGCCCTTTCAATAACGAGGAGATTTATGATATATTTTTCCCCCCTCCCAATAATGTTTGTATTTTTAAGCCTTATTTTTAAGCCTTACAAATCTATTTGTCAGCTCGCCCTTATGTACTTTTTATATCCAAGATTAAGACCGTTTAAAAACATCCAGGCTGACACAACGGAGGTACTAATTTCCTTCGCGCATGCGCTAACGGCAGACACTGTGCCGGCGCATTCAGAGAGACACCACCATGATGCGCAGTCGCTGGTGGCTGTCACTGCTCTTCCGCACATGCGCTTTTCACGGGAACGCCCTACCCAATGCGCGCAGATGCGGAATAGAAACGAAGGGTTAGGCCCTGATATGGTCTTATTCCGCTTTCAATCAGTGGCTAATTAGGGAGAAAGGAAGACTATAAAAAGGCTCACCTCTGACCAAACAAACCACTCGTCGGAGCCGCGTGGAGGGGTAGGAAGCCAGACAGCCGTAGAAGTAACCGTGAGTGTGTTTGAATGTATGGGAATAATGAATGGCTTGAAAACCTTTATTATGATCGAGGACTTATAATGCTTTGACTCATTTCCTTGAACACCTCACAGGTTGCCATACCGGGTAGAACGGACCCCCTCACAACGTTGTGGCTCATGAGGCCATATGACCCTTTACTATAAGTAAGCAATATATCAGTGTCATATCTTCTCCTCTAAGGGCCTTACCAGAGACTATGAATGTGTGTCCCAGTCTTTGTGTTGTTCGTTTTTTCTTTTCTTTTTAGGGTTCCTGGACCTTCATTTTTGTTCCTTGTTACCCTTCTGTGTATTTACACAGCATTAATTTAATAAATGTATTACACTATGGTTTACCAGACCCTTTCTATTTTACAGGTGTCTTTATCCGCCAATTGGGCGCAACGGACCTTATAACATTTAACACAGATAGGTACATTTTCACCTAATCTTATTTTTGTAGAGCACACTTTTATATCTACATACATGTGAGTAAGGTGGGGATAAGTAGTGCACATCCTCGTCCTGAAGAAGGAGTTTTTTAACTCCGAAACATGTGAACGCACTAACATGGTTGTTTTACCCTAATCAGTAGATAACAGCCACTTTAGCACTCTTTTAACGATACCAGCCGGAGACTAATTAAAAAATTTTCAGTGCTTACGTGCCAGGTATCTTTTAATTTTTTCACTTTCACCTCACCACTCACATTATTTACCCACACACACCTACACATAGTTCACAGATAGTGCTCCTACGTAACCGTGAGTCGTAGCACGCCGCATCCCGTAGAGGTTTGCGAAGACCCCGATGATGAAGCATGACACCAAGGGGCCTGTTGGTGTGTGAGGGGTATTTAAACAACACTGGTTGCTCCCCACCATTGTGGTAACAACCATACTCCACCTAGTGGATTCCTTTTTGTTTATGAGTATCCCTATGATTGGCATGACCTCCCCTGTAAGGCCCTAGTACATAATAGGGCAAGGGGATTAAAAGTACCTCTAACTAAGCATGGGCGTAAAATTCGTTCTGCTTCCGGAATTTGCAGATGGTTGGCAATTTCGCAATCCGTGAATAGTGCGAAATTGCCAAACAATCTGCAATTCGCGAGTGGGTGAATTTTTTTTTGCTTGGTCGCGCTTCAAAAATACAATCTCTTGCGCGCGGTGTTGATTTACCGTGATTCGGAGTTTGCCCAGTTGTTTTCCTCCCGGTATGCGTGTGCTGCACCATTTTGGATCTGACTGCGTGATCGCGCGAGACATGCCGACCGCGAGTACGTCATAGCGTCCCGCCATCTTGCACTGCGAGACTTTGAGAACGCGATTACGTCATAAGGGCCCGCGATCACGCATCGCAAGAGTAAACAATAGCGAATATGTAGATACGACGCGCAGCTGACATCCGGCGGGAGATTTGAACAGCTTGCTTTCCCGAATTGCAAAAATTGCAATTCTGCACAAGAAATCTATCGCTGGCAGCATAAACCTTCTGAAAATGATGACTTGGATCAGAATAACTCCTCAGATTGACATTTGGCTGCACTTTTTTGTGCAAGGAACCCATTTTTAGGGGGGGTTGGAGGAAGGAAGTGGCCCACAGTGCCCAACTTCCTGTTCCTGTCCAGCAGGCTCCTCCCAGTGCTTTGTCCATGTCCTGGTCACTTTTCATTTGGATCTGGAGCTGGAAGGATTACTCTTTGTGGCTGCTGCTGGATATTTGTATTTGAGGACTTTTTTTGGGATCACTTTTGGATTTGAGATTTTACAAGTAAGTTGGTGTTGTTTGTTTGGGCATTGCAGTTGCTGCAACTACAATTTATAAACTTTTTCACAAGTTTAAAAAATATATATTGTGGGTAGCCACAGTATCCAGTAGGCTCAGGGTTAGTCATGGGGGCATGATAAACTGTTTCTGGGAGTTTTGTTGAACTTAAATATCATTTACGGCATGGATGGCATGTTATATTGAGTAGCTCACTGTAATATGTGGAAGTTTTTTTAATTTTGGGGTGCCTGTTAAAGCCACACTAGCCAGTAGGCCCAGGGGTAGTCAGTGGTGGATGAACCAAGTCTTTCTGTGGGGTCTCTTGAATTTAAACATCATTTAGGGCATGGATGGCATTGGATTGGGGGGATTTATGTGTGTATTTCGATTTTTCGGGTGTTGGGGCCTGGTCCAGGGCCTGGCCATGTGGGTGGGGGCCATTTTGATGCCTGGTCCAGGGCCTGGCCATGTGAGTAGCGGTCTAGGGGCCATTTTGAAGCCAGGCAGTGTGCTTTGTGCCATAGGCCTGCACCCAGTCTGCCTTGCTTTCATCCATTATGCCCAGGGGTACTCAGTGGTGCATTGACCAAGTCTTTCTGTGGGGTCTCTTGAATTTAAACATCATTTAGGGCATGGATGGAATTGGGCTGGGGTGATTTTTGTGTGTATTTTGATTTTTTGGTTGTTGTTGGGGCCTGGTCCAGGGCCGGGTAATGTGGGTGGGGGCCATTTTGAGGCCTGGCCCAGGGCCTGTCCATGTGGGTGGGGGTCTAGGGGCCATTTTGAAGCCAGGCAGTGTGCTTTGTGCCATAGGCCTGCACCCAGTCTGCCTTGCTTTCATCCATTATGCCCAGGGGTACTCAGTGGTGCATGGACCAAGTCTTTCTGTGGAGTCTATTGAATTTATACATCATTTAGGGCATGGATGGCATTGTGTTGGGGTGATTTATGTGTGTATTTCGATTTTTTGGTTGTTGTTGGGGCCTGGTCCAGGGCCTGGCCATGTGGGTTGGGGTCACTTTGAGGCCTGGTCCAGGGCATGGCCATGTGGGTGGGGGTCTAGGGGCCATTTTGAAGTCAGGCAGCGTGCTTTGTGCCATAGGCCTGCACCCAGTCTGCCTTGCTTTCATCCATTATGCCTTGAAGTACTCAGTGGTGCATGGACCAAGTCTTTCTGTGGGGTCTCTTGAATTTAAACATTATTTAGGGCATGGATTAGCATTCGATTGGGATGATTTCTGTGTGTTTTTTGAGTTTTTTTGGGTGTTGTTCGGGACTGGTCCAGGTCCTGGCCATGTGGGTGGGGGCAATTTTGAGGCCTGGTCCATGGCCTGGCCATGTGGGTGGGTGTCTAGGGGCCATTTTGAAGCCAGGCAGTGTGCTTTGTTCCATAGGCCTGCACCCAGTCTGCTTGCTTTCATCTATTATGCCCAGGGGTACTCAGTGATTCATGGACCAAGTCTTTCCGTGGGGTCTATTGAATTTAAACATCATTTAGGGCATGGATTGGCATTGGATTGGGGTGATTTTTGTGTGTTTTTTTCGATTTTTTTGGGTGTTGTTGGGGCCTGGTCCAGGGCCTGGCCATGTGGGTGGGGGCCATTTTGAGGCCTGGTCCAGGGCCTGGCCATGTGGGTGGGGGCTAATGGCCATTTTGAAGCCAGGCAGTGTGCTTTGTGCCATAGGCCTGCACCCAGTCTGCCTTGCTTTCATCCATTATGCCCAGGGGTACTCAGCGATGCATGGACCAAGTCTTTCTGTGGGGTGTCTTGAATTTAAACATCATTTAGGGCATGGATTGGCATTGGATTGGGGTGATTTTTGTGTGTTTTTCAATTTTTTGGGGTGTTGTTGGGGCCTGGTCCAGGGCCTGGCCATGTGGGTGGGGGCCATTTTGAGGCCTGGTCCAGAGCCTGGCCATGTGGGTGGGGGTCTAGGGGCCACTTTGAAGCCAGGCAGTGTGCTTTGTGCCATAGGCCTGCACCCAGTCTGCCTTGCTTTCATCCACTATGCCCAGGGGTACTTAGTGGTGCATGAACCAAGTCTTTCTGTGGGGTCTCTTGAATTTAGCATCATTTAGGGCATGGATTGGCATTGGATTGGGGTGATTGTTTGTGTGTTTTTTGATTTTTTGGGGTGTTGTTGGGGCCTGGTCCAGAGCCTGGCCATGTGGGTGGGGGCAATTTTGAGGCCTTGTCCAGGGCCTGGCCATGTGGGCGGGGGTCTAGGGGCCATTTTGAAGCCAGGCAGTGTGCTTTGTGCCATAGGCCTGCACCCAGTCTGCCTTGCTTTCATCCATTATGCCCAGGGCTACTCAGTGGTGCATGGACCAAGTCTTTCTGCGGGGTCTCCTGAATTTAGCATCATTTAGGGCATGGATTGGCATTGGATTGGGGTGATTTTTGTGTGTATTTTGATTTTTTGGGTGTTGTTGGGGCCTGGTCCAGGGCCTGGCAATGTGGGTGGGGGGCATTTTGAGGCCTGGCCATGTGGGTGGGGGTCTAGGGGCCATTTTGAAGCCAGGCAGTGTGCTTTGTGCCATAGGCCTGCACCCAGTCTGCCTTGCTTTCATCCATTATGCCCTGAAGTACTCAGTGGTGCATGGACCAAGTCTTTCTGTGGGGTCTCTTAAATCTAAAGATCATTTAGGGCATGGATTGGCATTCGATTGGGGTAATTTCTGTGTGTTTTTCGAGTTTTTTTGGGTGTTGTTCGGGCCTGGTCCATGGCCTGGCCATGTGGGTGGGTGTCTAGGGGCCATTTTGAAGCCAGGCAGTGTGATTTGTTCCATAGGCCTGCACCCAGTCTGCCTTGCTTTCATATATTATGCCCAGGGGTACTCAGTGGTTCATGGACCAAGTCTTTCTGTGGGGTCTATTGAATTTAAACATCATTTAGGGCATGGATTGGCATTAAATTGGGGTAATTTTTGTGTGTTTTTTTATTTTTTTGGGTGTTGTTGGGGCCTGGTCCAGGGCCTGGCCATGTGGGTGGGGGCCATTTTGAAGCCTGGTCCAGGGCCTGGCCATGTTGGTGGGGGCTAATGGCCATTTTGAAGCCAGGCAGTGTGCTTTGTGCCATAGGCCTGCACCCAGTCTGCCTTGCTTTCATCCATTATGCCCAGGGGTACTCAGCGGTGCATGGACCAAGTATTTCTGTGGGGTCTCTTGAATTTAAACATCATTTAGGGCATGGATTGGCATTGGATTGGGGTGATTTTTGTGTGTTTTTCAATTTTTTTGGGTGTTGTTGGGGCCTGGTCCAGGGCCTGGCCATGTGGGTGGGGGCCATTTTGAGGCCTGGTCCAGAGCCTGGCCATGTGGGTGGGGGTCTAGGGGGCATTTTGAAGCCAGGCAGTGTGCTTTGTGCCATAGACCTGCACCCAGTCTGCCTTGCTTTCATCCATTATGCCCAGGGGTACTCAGTGGTGCATGAACCAAGTCTTTCGGTGGGGTCTCTTGAATTTAGCATCATTTAGGGCATGGTGTGATTTTTTGTGTGTTTTTTTATTTTTTGGGGTGTTGTTGGGGCCTGGTCCAGAGCCTGGCCATGTGGGTGGGGGCCATTTTGAGGCCTTGTCCAGGTCCTGGCCATGTGGGCGGGGGTCTAGGGGCCATTTTGAAGCCAGGCAGTGTGCTTTGTGCCATAGGCCTGCACCCAGTCTGCCTTGATTTCATCCATTATGCCCAGGGCTACTCAGTGGTGCATGGACCAAGTCTTTCTGTGGGGTCTCCTGAATTTAAACATCATTTAGGGCATGTATTGGCATTGGATTGGGGTGATTTTTGTGTCTTTTTCGATTTTTTGGGTGTTGTTGGGGCCTGGTCCAGGGTCTGGCCATGTGGGTGGGTGGGGGGGGGATATTGAGGCCAGGCAGTTTTTCCATAGGCCGGTAAGCTTGCGGCCAGTAGGCCTAGGGTTATGAATGGGTGCCTGAAAGAACTCTCTCTGTGTGGTCTCTCTTCTATTTATTTAAACATCCATTTTTGATTAGAATTGCAATTTTTATTTTGGGTCTCTTTCCGTTTTTGGGTGTGTTGTGCTAATAATAATAAATGCCTAGTTGCAATAGTATTAATTGAAGCACAACATAAGCAACATTTATTTAACTGATGTTCCTCTGGTTTCATTGCTTCTAGGTGCACAAAGACTGAGAACCAGGAATCATCCTCATCATCATCACTTGTTGTAGTGCCAGGAAGAAGTCCTGCTGCGGTGTGTGCTCAACGTCACGTGACGTCACGTGTGGCCACAGACAACTCTGCAACTCGTGCAACTGCGTCCTGCTGTTCTGACATCTGAAGAAGATGGGCCCAAAGAAAGATAGCCGTAGCTCCTCTACCAAGAAAGTTGCCATTGCTACTGCCAGTAAGAAGGAGCAGAAGAAGCAAGTGGCGCCACTTACCAAGGAGAGTGGTGTGCCGACCGCCACTTTTTTGGGGAAAAAAAACCTTCGCCTGCAGCAGCGGTGTCCTTCGGGGACCAAGCTGGGAGCAGCACCTCCGCTTCATTGGTCTCAGTGCCACCACGCCAAGTTAGGCCCATGCCCATGAGTGCCGCAGAGGCAGCCACTTTAATTGTTCTTTCACCATCGACCAGTGATGTTGGCGTTGACTCATCGCAAACTAGTATCCAATCAACGCAGGGTGTAACTTATCTGACGAGTGTTCAATCACAGCCGCAACGACAACCACAGGTGCAACAAGGAGAGGCGCAAGGAGAGGCGTAAGGAGAGGCGCAAGGAGAGTCGCAAGGAGAGTTGCAAGGAAAGGGGCAGGGAGAGTTGCAAGGAAAGGCTCAAGGAGAGTTGCAAGGAGAGGCGCAAGGAGAGGCAGAACTGCCCACAATGCTTGTTCCTCCAGAAGTAGCGGCACATGAGGAAATCGAGATTCATGTGGAGGTATCAGCCGATCAAGCCACTCCTGATGATCCATTGTCTTCCAGATCCAACATGGGAGGAAGATCCTTCTCCTACTTAGCGGCCAAGACCTGGAATTCCCTTCCCATCCACCTCCGCCTTACTCAAAACCACCTAGCCTTCAGAAAACAACTTAAAACATGGATATTCGATAAGTAAACCTCCCCCCCCCTTCCTCAAGCGCCTTGAGACCCTATGGGTATGTAGTGCGCTATATAAATTCTGACTTGACTTGACTTGACTTGATTGGCACCCACCAATTCAGTCTGAGAGGGAGGCACGCTATGAGCCAGCAAAGCTAGGTAAAAGGAAGGTTCCCGCAAGGCTTTCACTTATGGGTGATGACGAAGAAGTAGAAGTGGTGTATTCTGCTGCTGATGAAGAGTCTGACAATGACGACCCAGTCATCACAGTCATCACTCCAGCCCCAGCGGGCTTGCAGCAGACAGACATTTTTATCCTATCCCGAAATGCTTCGCGGGATGTGGGCGGCGTGGCACTGGTACCACCACCAACACAGGTAACTACTACACCAACACGACCTACAGCTTCCATATTTTCTCTTCAGAAGGGCCGGCAGGGACCTCTATCCAGCTCGACCTCCGTTACCTCAAGTAGTGGTGCTGTAAGAGCATAACAGAGTCAAATTCCCCCACGCCCATCCTCCACTTCATCTGGAATTGAAAGTGGCACCTCCACCACCTCCAGAAATCTCAGCTCCCCAGTTTGGGACTTCTTGAATATTTAGAAAAAGGCGGAAAACCTAGTTATTTGTTTGATTTGTAAACAAGTAGTTAGTCGGGGTAAGCTTGGTACCAAATATAGGAGCGGAGGCCAGAGAGGTAATCTCCAAAAACACCACATTATCCAGTGGGAGGCGCACCTACGTAACATCCGGAAAGCCAAAAGTACAAATCCAAATGTGACCATTGATATTGCATCTGATGACGAGGAGCTGATCGTGCAGGGGGGAGGTGAAGAAGCGAGAGACATTTTTTCTGGTACACACAGTACCCCTGGCAGCAGCACTGCAGTGGTAGCGCCCACACCCTCTACCCCAGCAACATCTAGGAGGTACAGTAAGAGTCTGGTAGAGACACCAATGCGAAAAAGTACGTCAATGAGCCTAACTGGGTTGAGGAAGTCTGGATCATCATCACATATGAAAACGGTCCAGACCACCATTAAAAACATGTTTTGGTCGGAGGCGCCATTTGAACGCAACCACCCAACAGCTAAAATCTGTATAATGCAATGCTGGCTAAAATGTTAGCGTTGGACCTTCTCCCTTTTTCTTTCGTGGAAGGGGTGGGTTTTCTAGAATTTGTGGCAACAGTCTGCCCTAAATGGATGGTTCCCAGCCGGTCCTATTTTGCCAGAGTTGCGGTTCCAGCACTACATGAAGATGTGCTGGACGTGATTGGTTCAGCTTTGCAGAAGAGTGCTGTTCCCACTATCCACCTGACAACAGACATGTGGACCAGTTGCCAAGCCGTTGATTACATGTGCATCCCTGCACACTGGGTCTCTTTTGCGGGGGTAAGCGAGAAGATAGCTGCAGGTGTTGACAGTGTCACAATTTTTCAAGCTACTCAGAAACATGTAACATGAGCCATGTTTGCCATAAAGAAATCACATACTGCAGTAAACATTTTGGAGGAGTTTAACAGTAAGGTCTTTCACTGGCTGCTGTCAAGAAAGCGCATGATTGGTTATGTTTCCACGGATAATGGCAGTAATATAGTTAAGGCCATGTATGATGGTGGCTATTTCAAAGTGCCGCGTTTGGCACACAGCATTAACATTATTGTTCAAGATTTCTTGAAAAAAGAAAAAACAGTCAGCAAGTTACTGACCACCTGCCGAAGAATCTGCACACATTGCAGCCATTCTTTTAAGGCCCGGAAGCAGCTGAGGATCATTCAACGTGACCGTAGATTGCCAGTCAGGGGACTCATCCAGGAGGTGGCAACACGTTGGAACTCAACCTTCTACATGCTTGAGCGTCTGTTTGAGCAGTACTTGGTAATCAATGAGCATGTCTTTAACGCACGGGCTGCTTCTATGAAAGACATGAGGCTAGAGGTGGAGGAATGGGACCTAGTTAAAAGCCTGACAGACATGCTTCGTCCTTTTGAGGTCTTCACCAGTGAAGTCAGCAGGGAGGACTGTATTTTGGGCAAAGCTTTCCCATTCTTGCGCATGCTAGAGCACCAACTGAAGGCGGTGTCTTCAACATTCCGAGTTGATGCTGAAAAACAAGACGCATATCAGTTGGCGGAGAGCTTATTAAGCCGCCTACTTGACAATGCAAGGCTTAAAGCAATACATTCAGAACCACATTATATTTGTGCCACTATTCTGGATCCACGGTACAAAAAGGCACTGGCCAGCAATACATTCATTCCTTTTTATGAAGAAGATGTTTCCAAGTACAAACATTGGCTAGCTCTGTTAGCCACTCGGTTCGAAAAAGAGCGGCAGAAAATTGAAGGAACCACCACAAGTACTACTGAAGCAGCAGGCCATCCGGCGTCAAGGTCCACTTCTGTGGCTGAAGGCAGTCACTTTCCTCAGAGCCGTTACCGACACCAGCAACCGTATTATCTCCTGCACCAGGCCCAGCCATAATATTGGCGGAAGAGGATTGTCAGTCAGTCAGTCAAATTACTTTATTCGATAACTTAATATCATGAAAGGACATAGTACAATCATTACAATAACAAGACACTGAATTTACATATTAAAAATTCATTTTAAATTTTAAAAGAAATTCATTCTGTACATTTTTCACTTGTTTAGGTTTCCTTTGGCACATACATGAAAATGCTCTTAAGAAGAAAACAAATTTAAAACTGTGTTAAAAAATTATACTGTACATTTAGGCTATAAAGGTATATTATTCAGTGCTGCAAGGGGTTGGAGGCGGCATAATGCTCTTATTCCTGATGCGAATAGCAGCAACCAGGAAACATGCGACATGGAACATTATTCGTGGGGAATTAAGTTGTTGTAAGTACAACAAAGCTGGCCTGACCTGTGTGAATCCTGCCTCCCTCAAAATGGGAAGCAGGTACTTTCTCCTGCACTCCTGATATCGGTCGCAAAACATAAAGAAGTGTAAAGTATCCTGTACTGAAAAGTTGTCACATATACAGGGGTTTGCTGGTTCAGGGAAACACCTTGTTTGAAAAAAGCCCAGAGAAAAGTGTATCTGGTTAAACCGGAATCTGATTTAAGAGATGCCGATGGTATGGGTTGTTTACTATAATCAGATAAGGTTCAGGGCCTGGACAGCTGACTAGGGCATAATTGGCTCTTGGCAATGGTTTCATCATTTCAGTCTCCTCACGCTCTAATGATAGTATGTTTAGCATGGCATTTTTTGTCAGAGCGATGTCCTTTTTTGTTATAGTTTCTGGTGATGAAAAGAGGACTGAACGCCCTATTTTTTGGAAGCCAGATTTTAAAAAGGACAGCCATTGAATTTTATTTGCATTATCCAGAGCTAAACAATCTTTCAAGATGGTGTGATTTAGGGGAATTTCTGAGTTTAACCAGGTTTTTAGCCAGTATATCAGTGGTGCTATTTTAATTTGGTCTGTAACAAATCCGACCCCTAATTCAGTATGAATAGTAAAGGTGGGGGTACCCTGTGGGACAGTTAAAACTCCTCTCAAGAATTTATTTTCTATTATCTGTATTTTAACATGAGGGGTATAGCCCCAAATCTGTGAGCCATACATAGCAACTGCCAGACACTTTGCTTTATAGACCTTTAAGAGTGCTTCAACGGGTTTGGCCCCAAGCTTTTTTGAAAAACCCATTAAGGCTGAAGCAGTTCTTGCAAATGTCATACTACGCATATTATTTGCGGGCGCCAGCTGCCCTTTTCGTCAAAGACGACTCAGAGGTAGGGAAATGTAGACACCTTGGAGACCGCCTCCCCACTGCAGATGAAGGTTTTGATTTTAGTTTTACGACTTGCGTTCCCTGCAATCATAACCTGGGATTTTTTTATATTTATCTTTAAATCTAGATTTTCCATAAATGTTCCAAAGGCGTCTAACAGCCTTTGCAGGCCTACCCCAGTGCGGGCCAGGAGGACGGCATCGTCCGCGTAAAGGAGGACCGGTATAACCAGTTCCCCTATACACGGGATGTCCGGAGAAACTTCCCTCAGTTGTGACTCAAGGGCATTTATATAAAGTGTAAACAGTAGGGGTGCAAGAATGCACCCCTGTCTGACCCCCCTTTCTGACTTAAAGTGTCTAGTGCATCGCCCCTCAGTGTTGACTCTGATTGAGGCAGTAAGGCCCGAGTGCAAGTCTGCTAAAAAGTGTACTAAAGGTAAATCAATTCCCATTTAAAAGTGTGTGCCAAAGCTTTGACCTATTTACGAGATCAAAAGCAGAGGAGAGGTCCATGAATCCCATGTATAAAGACCCCTCCTTAGCTACTGTGTACTTGCTGACTAAAAGATGAAGGTTTAAACACTGATCAATAGTGCTGCGTTTAGATCTAAAACCATATTGTGCATTTGACAGTACCCCTCTCTCTTCCAGCCACTCATTTAGTCTGTACAAGACCACACGACCCAGCACCTTTACCGAAGCATCGATTAAGGATATGGGTCTGTAACAAGAGGGATCCTTTCTAGCGCCTTTTTTAAAAATCGGAATAATAATCGATGTGGCCCATGAGGCTGGGAGACTATTTGGCCCTACCGAGTTAAAACATTTGTTAAGATTTTAGACCAAATAGGGGCAGCTCTAAACAAATCAGCAGGGACCCCGTCAGGTCCGGGAGCCTTATTCTTTGACATCTCCCCTATTGACCTTTCTACTTCACAAACCTCGAAAGCCAACGGGGGCAGGACGTTATCGGGCAATTTAGGTTCAAGTATTTGTCCATGGACAGGCAGTCTATATATGTTTTCGAAGTGGGCTATCCAGACCTCATCCATGATGTTACATTCAAGAGGGGAGTTGTCATCATTTGTAAACAGTGGCTGGTTCACAGTTGCCCAAAATTTCCCACTATCTATAAGAATTTCAGGTGTCAAGAGTTTAGACCATGCTTCATCCCGCAGCTCCCGTTTTCTCGCAGTCAATGCTTGTTTGTATGCAAGTCTCCTGTTTGCTATGAGCCCCCTGTCCCTAGGGGTAGACTTTAGAGCCTTAAGAAGGGCAGCGTGTGATTGAGAGCAGCTTTTATCAAACCATATTTTACCAGTCTGCAGTTTCTGTGTCCCTTTTACAAGGAGACTTTGATTTATTTGTACACAGATGTTGTTGAATGCGTTAATAATATCAGGGCCTTGCAACTCAGCATCCAGACAAGTATTCACCTCCACCTCTGCTTTTGATAGGATCTCGGATAAGAGGGTCTCCGGGACTACGTTGGCCCATTTTAATCTTCTCCCCTGGTCCTTTAGGGCCACCTCCCTCACAGCTTTTTGTGTTGTGGGCCTAAAGGATAGGGGATCGCCCGGTGACAGGACAATTATCACCGGATTGTGATCGCTATAGGTGGAAACCTCCGTCGAATATCTTAAAACCTGGGGTAGCATAAATGATGTTAAAAAAATGTAATCGATGATTGTACCTTTGTCTTTTCCCTTAAACGTGGGGATCCTATTTTCAACCTCCCCACATCCAGACTCATAGAGGTTCCAGTTTGCTAAAAAGAGTTCCAGATCCTCACCCTGCTTGGTGTGTTCAAAGTGAGACGATGCGGAGAAAGGTGGACCCTCATACGCATTATTTGTACAACAAATTGTGCAGGGGTGGATATTAAAATCTTCCATCAGTAGGATCTCAAAGCAATTTGACTTCAAGCTATACGTTAAAAGGAATTGTTCTAGCATATCTAGGTGATTACCAGATTCCATAGAGTTATAAAAACCTATAAAGATAATTTTCTTTGTGTCAGAGACTGAAAGTTCCACTGCTAAGCAGTTTTGACAACCTGTGTCAAGTTGCAAGAGAGAGCCCTTTAACTCTAGGGAGAACAAGCTAACCAACCCTCCCTTCGCTCTCCCTGCAAGACTCCGTCTTGCTGGTATGCTGAACTGACAATAACCATTCAAGAAAAAGTAGTTTACGGGATCCCAAGTCTCTTGAAGGAATATTATATCAAATGTCTTTAAAAAACTCTCCCAGAATTCATCGCCCATTTTGGTCCTTAGACCAGCTATGTTCCAACTCAAGGTTCTGCAAGATGGGGCTGGTGTCCCCTCTATGGTTACCTGAAGCTGGGTGTTAGTTAGTCAATCGTTCTCCTCCAATCCTGAGAGTGGAGCGAAGTGATTTCCCAGTGTACACCCTGTTGTGATTGAAGTCTCAGTATTCATGTTTGTAACCCTGGGTGTATTCCCACCTTGCAGCATAGGCTGTGAGCCAGTATTTACGTTTATATGTGGAGCATGCATTTTCACCACTGGGGCAGCTGGGAGCCATGCCCTATGTTGGGGGGGAGGGGGTGGATAAAAAACCCAAGGGGGAGGGGCCTAATGCCCGTGTTTGACAACTCAAAACCATCCCCAAAAAGGCGGTTTACTATATTCCGAGTTCTAAAGTTAATTACCACGCAGTCACCTTCACGTGTTTTTCTTTGGCGGCCCACCCAACGTACTCTTCTGACCATATTTATACTGGCAGCTATGTCTGTATCCCCACTCGAATAGTTATTGCACCATGTTTTGGTTATTTCCATACGCTCTTGGTTGCTTTCAGGCCATTTTTCTTAAGTGGGTGAACCCCTGTTAACACAGCAACTAAAGGGGCCGCTTAGGGTGGGAGATGTAAATTAAACTGGCATGGCATCACATCCGCATCCTTACCACATTGCTGTCGTCCAACTAAGATGGGCCTATGTTGATCTACTATGTTGCTACTCTCAGGGACAAGGGGCCTAACGTCCCCCTTTGGGGCTGACACAACTCGGGCAGTATTGACAGTAGGTACATGTGCTATATTTGGGTGTGTGGTTGGGGTATCACTTTGCCCTGGGTTCCCTTGATGCAAAGTCTGAGGTCCAGGAGTATTGTTCAGCTGTCCACGAAACTCTTGAACAAAACTATCAAGGGCAGCACATTTCTTTAACAATCCAGCTACGCACGTGTTAAGAACGTCAATATTATTCTGGGCGATACTGGTCAATACTGGTTCTAGATGCAAATTAATCAATCCTTCAATTCTGGAGCTTAATCTGTTCACCAGATCATCCTCTAGATACAGATCCTTCAGTGTGTTATCGATGTGCTTAGTCTTCCTATTGCACTACTTTGTTTGCCTGCCCTTGCCCGGTTCAATTAATGTGGTCTGTATATCGTCCCGGGTTCGGGTAGGTCCCTGGTTGCCTTCATTTGGGACTACTAATTGTGGAGAGGTATGACTGTGGCCCAACTGGGGTTCAGGTTGCTGCTCTGTGGGCTCATGTGTGACCCCCTCTTCAGGATGACCAACATCTATGTTTACCGGTACTGTTAAGCCCAGCTCTTTTTCTGCATTAGCAATTTCTTTTGTGATCAAACCCACAGCTGATGTCAGATATGATATAATAGTGTCTGCCTTACGTGGTATCTTTGTCTTCGTGTTTCTTTGGCCCCCATAACAAAGTTGTTTGCGCTTACCCATGGTTGCTTCTTAGGGGGGTGGCCCGTCCCGTCCCCTGTCGTTCACTGACGGCCACAGACGGCCCGCCGGCTGCCCGGACTCAGCCCGCGCGCGTCCCGCGACGCGGGAGGAGCAGCTGGGTCTTATGCGCCTCCGGATGTGGGAGACTGACGCGGCACTCGGCATCCCGTGTGGAAGCAGGGGACACTGGGATGTGTAGTTTGGAAGACGCTCTCCCCTCTCGGCGGCCGTGGTGTCAGGAGCGCCAGCGGGGGAGAGCGGTGCCGGAAAGCAGGTGTCCCTGAGTCCCCACAAAGGAGACTGGCTTGGCTGGCTTGACTGACGAATCCCCCGGTCAGCTTTCACCCCCCGGAGTGTATAACTCATCAAGGGTTTGCTTGTTCCAGTGTTGATGCAAAGGCAACAGATGGTACGCAAAGTGGAGCACCGCTGGAGGACCTTGAGTGGATGGTGCAGGCCTAACTGGATGACCCAACAGAGGTCTTCTCTGATCAGAACCCATTGGTGGATTGGTATGAGAAAAGGCCTCAAAAGGCCACTGATCACCAAGCTGGCTATAAATTATTTGGCTTGCCCCCTCGCAAATGTTTCTTCTGAACGTGTTTTCAGTGCTGCTGGTGCCATTGTAACTTCAAAAAGGACCCGCCTCTCGCCCAAAAATGTGGAGAGGTTAACAATGATCAAGATGACTCAGCACTTCATACCACCAGATTACAAAATACGTGAATCCACGCAGGAAGAAGAGGACACCGACTTAGGTGACGGAAGTTCTTCTCTGTTAGCTGACCTACTCCAGGTTCCATTCACAGAGTTTGAGGACGAGCTTTACTTCCCTGACAACTAGGCTTGAAATACTTACTTTTTTTCCCGTCCTTATTGACTGTTAATTCTGTTTGTCTTTTTTTTGATTTGCAACTTTGAGCACAACAAAACTTTAATCGCAACAAATCCATCAGCAGCACTGTCTTCGTCTTATTTCCATATTGAAGGTGCTGCTGTCTGCATTCCTGAAGTTCACAAGTTCACAACTCAGTCATGCTCCTCTATCCTCCTTCTCCAGACTCCCCCTATCCATTTCACTCAAGGCTGATGGCCGGATTACGCAGAATCAAGAAACTGTCGCTTCGTAGACGAGTCCCCTCAAAAGAAGTGGGACTGGAATGACTGACTATGCTGACTGTTCCTTCTGAAATTGACCCGAGAGGCTGCCCTGTGGCCCTTCACTTAAGAATAAGATGCTGACAATAGGTGGAACAGGTAATGCATGATGAGATGGCATGCAGTGGACAACACTGGCTGTCTGGCTCTGATGAAAGCAATTGCTGTTTGTTTGTTGTGCACGAAATGAATCCTATCTATGTGTTCTGTTATTATTTAATCTTTTTCACACTAAATGTAACTCAAGTCTACTCTGTTTACCTTGTTTAATACAAATTGTACTTCTACTGCAGGGGCCACTACGTTGAATTTTTTAATATGGAAAATGTCCTTGGACTTACTGTGTGTAGAGTAGACTGTGACTGCATGAACAACATTGAATTTGCCAACACCATGATGATGATGATAAGTCATGATGACCAAAGTTACATAATATCTTTACATTCACTCACTGGGATGGATGGATCATCATTGTCGATTTACCGAAGAACTGTGGCCATTTCGTGAGTGGCAAACAGGTAAACAACCACAGCAGAACTACATGTCTGTCTAGTCGTGGTATGGAATGGTCGAGCCAGTGTAGTGTTATGCTAGAGTCCAGACAGCGGTTCATGTAAAATTGCAGCTATGTGGCTTGCTGTATAAAATTAGATCTGCTTTGTCTGTCTGTGTCAAAGAGGTATGCTACATGGAGGTTGGTTCACTCAGTGGTGCCTGCCTTGACCGTCTGCATGGCCCTGGCCTGCTGTGTGCTAATTGTTATCCTGGAAACAGAGACTCAGTGTAGGCACTTTAGAAATGATGCATGTATGTAATACTGTCGCCTCTGAAAGTGAAAGTGTTATTTTTGCACTACACACCGTACCTTATATTTTTCCTTTGGGGTGTTTTAATATCCCTTTCTGCTTTTCCATTGACAATTACAGGCCGGCACTTACCCTGTGTGATGGGAAAAACATTAACTCAGGCTTACCACCATAGCAATTCCGCATCCGCCAGGCAGGCAGTGGACAGTGTGGTCACCAAGATTGAGCGACGGAGCGCCCGATGGAATGGAGGAGTACCGCGAATAAGAGGAATAGCTGGATGCATGCAACTTCCCAATTTGACCAGGACAACTACAACACTCAGTTACAGTATCCACTTCACTTGTCCTTATCTTTTAAATAATGTTATTGTTGTGAACTTCTATGAGTGCGACTCTGTGCATTTGCTCTCTGCTTCAAATTCATCCCTACAGCTATTTGATAAGTTTCTTTGCTATTTTTAAAACTAATGTAATGTACTACTAAGTGTTATTCTCTCTGAGGACAGATAGGCAAGTGAAATTGCGTAATTACTGCAGCCCGGTACTGTCTAATTGTTTAGTACTAGTTAGTAAGTTGTAGTATAAGTACTACTTTTCAGTAACCTAACCGTCCATTTAGCAAACAACTTCATGCATGCACTTCCTTTATGTCCCTTAAAATATTTATGTATATGGTCATATCCAAAGATTTGTTTTTCTTCATTTGTTGTTTGTCCATGCTGGTGTTTTTTTCTCTCTCCAAAAAACGTTCCCAAAACCCCCCATTCCCATCTATTTTTCAAACCCTAACCCTCTTCCCCCGGGCTGTGTGGTTTTCATTGAGGTGTGAGTAAATGACACCAATAATTCCACACGCTTGCTGGGGAGGATAAGGTCAAAAGCAACAGAAAATCAATTTCAAGGCAGGTTAAGGAATCCGAGGATATATTCCTATTCTGCTTGACAGACACCCATGAGTATTTGCAAATCAATTCAGTATTTCATGTCCGCCATCGAGTGGATTCATCAACAACAACATACTCCTACACGTGACGAAAGCTCATGCTGCTGTGTCCTTCAGTACTAGTTCTTGTAGTAGCCATAATCCACGCAACTGGTAGTTAACTTTTGATTGAATACTTTAGCATTGCTTAGGCTACAATTTATGGAACTGTTCTTGTGTACTGTACTATCGTACTGTTCTAATGCTCCTCTCAGGCCACTCAATGTCTCATTTCCTTTTTTTTCATATGCTGCTACTGCCAGTGTGTACCACTACTACTACCACCACAACGATGCCATTTCATCCGTCCAGGATTCCATAGCCAACCTTAATCGCCATTTGCCATGCAGCCAGCCCTGTGCCTAGCCCAATTCTCAAACACGAATCACAGGTAAGATAAGCATTTTGAGGGAGGAAGAATAATGGAGTAGGAGGAGAGGAGAGACTGACAGTAGTACTAGTAAAGTAGTAGGACAATTGAATTCACTAACTCTGTCAGTGGCACTTTTGTACAAATTTGGGCGATTACTTAGACAATTTGAATCAACCAGCCAATTAAGTTTCAGGAAAACAAACGTACAGTTAACCCCCCCGCCTCCCCCACAAAACAGTAAAAACGCGTATGCTATGTTTAAGTTGAAAATAAATATTAATTATTTCGCCCCTAACAAAAATAAACCATCCCACAAGACCCGACCCACCCCCCTCCCTAACCCCGCCAATGTCCATGAAATGTCCCCAAAAGTTCGAAAACCCCAATGCCCAATTCCCACCCCCCCAAAAAGTCTTTAAAAAAGGGGCAAGGGACAGTCTCTCTCTACTTTGGCTGGTGGTGTCCTGTGGCCAGGTGGTCACGCAGCTCTATCCGGAGGGCCTTGAGCAGGGCTTTCTGCCTCTCCACCTCCTGCTCAAGGTAGGACATTCGCAGGGTTAGTCGGTGGATACGAGCCTTGATGGTACTGTGGGGGGCAGCTGTTGGTTTCGCTGCTTGGCAGTGGCAGGTGGCTGCCGGACCACGGCGCCATACCGCTGGAGGATTGCGCTGGCTATATGACCCAGGGGCAGCGGAGGAGGATGCAGATGTTGTTGTGGATGTTGACTGAGAGTCATCCTCCTTCTCCTGAGCCATCAGCCACCAATATTCGGCGACAATTGCCTCCAGCTTTTGTCGCCTGGCCCAGATAGCCAACTCCTTCCTTGATAGTTTAGAAGGAGTATCTATATGAAAAAAGAAAAAAATACTGTAACCAACACTCTTTAAGATTAACACAAAATAATTCAACAGAAAGTTGTGTCACAGTAGCACTAGCAACTTGCAAGCACAGTACATAGCATGTGTGGCATGTATCTATCTAATCTCCCACTTCGTCGGCCTCTGCTCTAACATTAGTGAAAGTTTCAGGAATTCTACTAGCACTATATGGACTCACTACATTAGACTCAGACAGTACACCAGTCTTCTTCTTCTCTCTTGTTTAGCGAAATTAGTACGTAAACTTGTTGAAGCCGGCATAATGCCAGCGCAGTCAGCTTGCACCCAAGAAAAACAGACTCAAGCCATGATGACACAGACTCGTCGCGTTACTATTACCAGTCCAGTACATGCAAATGGGGAAGCTCTTACTTTTCTATTATGGGTGGCACTGGCCATACTCTGTTACAAGCGCTACTGCTCAATTAATTTAACTTTCACCCTGCCCTGCCCCTGACTACTACAAAAGGGAAATGAAGAAGATAATATGATCATCTATCCTTTCACAGGATATTTGTTTATATAAGGGATGACTTTAGGTGCTTTGTTTTCATTGATTGAGTGAACACCGATAGGTCACACATTTGTTATTATTAAGAGAGATAGTGAGTGGTCCCCATAATCGCCGGAGGAAGGCACTTGTGACTTGACTTGATAATGACTTGACTTGATAATGTGAACTATTATATACAATATAGATACACAATATATGCTGTGCTTGCAAACTACTGTTAGTCAAGGGAGTATTCCGAAAAATTACAACTTCTACTTTCCTCGGCTTTGCTACTCTGGCACGGACGTGCGTTGTTACATGCTCTTCAAAGTAACACTCTTCATCCGGTGACCGTCTACTCTGTCTACTCTACATATACCTATGCTATCTATGAGGAAGATACCACCCAGGCATCCATCCATTCAAAGTAAATGTCAATCATTCTTCTTAATGTCTCAACTGGACAAACCTTACTTTTTCTCACCGAAAAACACCCTTTTTTATTTTATTTTGTAAACCGCCAGCCATGCATCTGTGCTTGACTTGCATTTGAATTTGAACCAAAGGATATATTGCGCACACATACAGTTTCTGTTTCACCCACCCAGGCAGTCCTCTTTTCTTTCTCCTTCCACCCATCCTTGCTTCAGCATTCAACCAGCAATGCATCAGATTAGCAGCCACCTGTGCCTGCATTCAAAAACACATATCATTCTTTGCCAGTCAATAATTTAACTCGCTCGTCCTTCCTTACACCCTTCTTTCCCTTTTTGTTCATCCCATCCATCAAGTTTATCTCTGATCTGACTTGGCTTCTCGATAAAACTTTCACAGCTGAGTTGAAGTCAAATTTAGAGGAGGCCATTGGTTACTCATCAACTCCCGCTGCTAATGCTATTGCTAATGCGAAGTCAAGGGTGACTGTCTGCTACCTGGTTGACAAAAACTTAGGGGTCGATTACGATGGCGGACGGAAGGGCGACCGCCGGCCTGGAGTAGGCGGAAAATGCCTTTTTCCTGTCCGCCTGCCGCGGTCACTCCGTCCGCCATATTAGGATGGTAAACACTGTCAAAAGTCTGTGCGCGACGGAAGAGCACGCACTGCCGCGGAACTACACCCGACCCCGCGGTGGACGTAACCAATCCAGAGACACCGCCGTACGGAATGACGTCTCCGACCGTCCTCCAAATCACGATGGCGGAAAACACACATCAAATCGCTGCGGAAAAACAACCTGCCTGAACACGGCGGATTCCCCACAGCGAAGATACAACACATTGCAGAGATACCCACCACAAGCAGCTCACCGTCAATGGACCCAGCGCTGCACGCATTTCCGATACTCTTCGTGCTCCACCACCAGCAAGTCATGGACCATCATCGACGACGACGCAGGTACGCAACACACCATTTGCTGTCGGAAGGGGAGTACCTGCCAGGGCTGTGACGTTGGAAGGGGGAGTGTCACGTTTGAGAAACTACATTGACGATCGCACAAATATATCCACAATTGAAGTACACAACCAGGAATGACAACGACAAACCACTACACATGATTGACTTGCTTTATTAAACATAATAGGGGTATAATCTCAGAGTATGCAAGAGCATGGGCACTGGGTACAACAGAGCAGGTACATCAGAGGCAGCACATGAGAGGGGCTAAGTGCATCAACAGTCCATTGCACAGAACAGGTACATCACTGGCAGCACATGAGAGGGGTAAGTGCATCAACAGTCCATTGCACAGAACAGGTACATCACTGGCAGCACATGAGAGGGGCTAGGTGCATCAACAATCCATTGCACAGAACAGGTACATCAGAGGCAGCACATGAGAGGGCACAATGCAGTATCAGAACAGCAACAGGGCATTGTGGCCAACAGAGCAGGTACATTAGAGGCAGCATATGACAGGGGCTAAGTGCATCAACAGTCCATTGCACAGAACAGGTACATCAGAGGCAGCACATGAGAGGGCACAATGCAGTATCAGAACAGCAACAGTGCATTGTGGCCAACAGAGCAGGTACATCAGAGGCAGCACATGAGAGGGGCTAAGTGCATCAACAGTCCATTGCACAGAACAGGTACATCACTGGCAGCACATGAGAGGGGCTAGGTGCATCAACAGTCCATTGCACAGAACAGTTACATCAGAGGCAGCACATGAGAGGGCACAATGCAGTATCAGAACAGCAACAGGGCATTGTGGCCAACAGAGCAGGTACATCAGAGGCAGCATATGAGAGGGGCTAAGTGCATCAACAGTCCATTGCACAGAACAGGTACATCAGAGGCAGCACATGAGAGGGGCTAAGTGCATCAACAGTCCATTGCACAGAACAGGTACATCACTGGCAGTACATGAGAGGGGTAAGTGCATCAACAGTCCATTGCACAGAACAGGTACATCACTGGCAACACAAGTACGTGGGTCAAGCGACCCGTCCCAAGGACATTAATAATGCAAGGGTGGTCACATTCGTCAATCTACACACAAAGTAAAATGACAGGTGAGTGATGGTAACTAAACCTCACACCACAGAATCTGGTGGACTGCTTGAAGTACTCACCTCGGACACACTTCCAGCACCAGAAACAGGAGTGTGAGACACAGCCACAGATCTACTGACTAACACATGAGCCATAGAGTCAGACACACTGGCAGCACCAGAAACAGGAGTGTGAGACACAGCCACAGATCCACTGACTGACACATGAGCCATAGACCCCGACACACTGCCAGCACCAGAAACAGGAGTGTGAGACACAGCCACAGCTGTAGTGACTGACACATGAGCCATAGAGCCAGACACACCGCCAGCACCAGAAACAGGAGTATGAGACACAGCCACAGATCTACTGACTGACACATGAGCCATAGACCCAGACACACTGCCAGCACCAGAAACAGGAGTGTGAGACACAGCCACAGCTGTAGTGACTGACACATGAGCCACAGAGCCAGACATACAGCCAGCACCAGAAACAGGAGTGTGAGACACAGCCACAGATCTACTGACTGACACATGAGCCATAGACCCAGACACACTGCCAGTACATGTCCCTGTACAGTGACCAACAAATACCATGCCTGCATCTGACACATGATAGTGGCGGACACACACAGTGCCAGTACCTGAAACAGGAGAGGGCACAACTGACACAGTGCTACTACATGATGCATGACAGCGAACAATAGACACAGTGCCACTATCTGACACATGAGAGTGAACTGCAGCTGAGCCACTAGGACCACTGAAATGATGAGCCACAGGGCTGTATGGGCCAGGAGGCAGGGTGGCTCTGGGAGCTGGGGACAGCTGTACTGGAGCGACATTGGGGTGGTCAGGTCTCACTGGTGTGTGTCTCCATTTCTTTGTAAAATGTAGGGGCACCCCGGACATGACTGGACTGGTAAGTGGAGTGGCCTCATCAGACATCAAAGGTGGATCATGTGCTTGTGGTGGTCTGCTCTCTGGGGACGTGCTGGACCCTGCCTGTCGTTTCCTGTGGGCCTGCCTTCAGCCCTCTGAATCATGTGTAATGGGGGATGCAACAACAGTGTACTCCTTCCTCTGCTTCTGCGGGGCGTGGATGGGAGTAGAGGTATGGGGGGACTCCACTGCTGACACATGTGTTTTACGTTCCTTCAACAACATTAGCCTCAGTGCAGCCAGGGGTGATGTATGCCTGTCCTTGATGGAGCTCGTGTCTATGGGAGAACCTCTGGACCTCTGGACCTGGGATGTGCCTTGGCCGTTGGAGGTGTCCTGTCTCTGGAATGTCCCTGATCCCCGGGCGGTGCCCTGTCCCTGTGTGCAGACTTGTCCATTGTAGTGTCCCTCTCCTTTGAAGCGACCTTGCCCTTGGGAGTGGCCCTGCTCTTGGGAGGTGCCCTTTCCTTTGAAGCGTCCTTGTCCTTGGGAGTGTCCCTGCTCTTGAGAGGTGCCCTAACCTTTGAAGCGTCCTTGTCCTTGGGAGTGTCCCTGCTCTTGGGAGGTGCCCTTTCCTTTGAAGCGTCCTTGTCCTTAGGAGTTTCCCTGCTCTTGGGAGGTGCCCTTTCCTTTGAAGTGTCCTTGTCCTTGGGAGTGTCCCTGCTCTTGGGAGGTGCCCTTTCCTTTGAAGCGTCCTTGTCCTTGGGAGTGTCCCTGCTCTTGGGAGGTGCCCTTTCCTTTGTAGTGTCCTTGTCCTTGGGAGTGTCCCTGCTCTTGGGAGGTGCCCTTTCCTTTGTAGTGTCCTTGTCCTTGGGAGTGTCCATGGTCTTGGGAGGTGCCCTTTCCTTTGAAGGGTCCTTGTCCTTGGGAGTGTCCCTGCTCTTGGGAGTTGCCCTTTCCTTTGTAGTGTCCTTGGGAGTGTCCCTGGACTTAGGAGGTGCCCTTGCCTTGGGAGTACCTTTTGTGGGGGATGCCTGTGTAGCATGTGAAGCCATTTCCCCTAACACCCCTTGAGGATCCTGTGTGTCAACTCCAGTGTAGCTCATGTCGTGTTCGGTGAAAGATTTCCCTGTCCTAGGGGATGGTGTCTGTACCCTCCGTGCCCTGCCTTGCTGCCTGTGGCTGCTTCTAGTGAAATAACCTGAAAATGAGGCCTGGTCTGAAAACTCACTCTCCCCTGAGACATCAAGTGGTGTGGATGGTGGAACAGAAGAAGCACCCTGTCTATGCGACTGTACAATGGCTGAAGACACAGTGTTTGCTAATGACTGAACTGTTCTGTGGAGACCAGCAACATTGCCATGCATCCCCTCCATGAATGCCACCACCTGCCCCAACTTCCTATCTTGGTCTTGGAATGCATTGATCATGTTGGTCTGCCCTACACACAGCTGTCGCAGCAGATCTACTGCCTCAGCACATAGTGCACTTTGTGTCACAGGGGCAGGCTCTGCGGTGCCTGCACCGAAGGCAACTCTGCTCCCCCTACTCTGGCGAGCACGAGCAGTACATGTTGCAGTGGGTGGCAGTGTGGGCCCTGTGTGCTGTGTCCCTACTGAAGGTGTCGATTGCCCATTCCCTGTCTGTGACAACAGTGCTGACTCACCAACACTGTCTGAAGATGAGGATGATGGTGTTTCCACTTGTGAGTCCTCTGGTACTGTTCTGCCCCCCTCTCTGTGGCTGCCCTCTTCAGTGTCAGTCTGCGTGTGTGTGATTTCGGATCCAGATGCATTGCCACCACACATCTCCGTAGTCTGTGGGTCCGTGCCCTCTGCCAAAGCTGAAAGAGAGAGAAAAGAATGTTACCTAAGTGCCACAGGTATTGAAGGTTACAAAATCACAACTTTCCTTACAGTCGAATAACATGTATTACCCATCCTGCACACGACCCACTCCTACCAGACATCCTCATATCAAAGAACCGGTGTTGGCTGTGAAACATGTGCATAATACAAACAGGGCAACTGCATGCAGACCAGCACACATGTCATGCCATGGGACCACAGACCTCAAGGGCATTTCCTGGAACCCTCAAATACAAAGCAAGAGGTATGTCCACCTGGCAGACATGGAGGCTACCGCTCACTCCGCTAATGGCACCTACATGCAAATGCAGCAAAACAAACGCACCACGGATGTCACTACTGTGTATGAGCACCAATACATGCATGCAGTCACAAGTCTCACACAAATACAGTCTGCTTACCGCTAGTTTGCTGTTGATCCCCTCCCAGCCAGGCGGACAGGTCAGGATGCGTCACAGCAATGATACGGTGCATTAGAGGGGTCATGGTGCGTCGGGCCAGACGGGTTGATCTTGGAATCATCCCCAGTGTCACCTCGGCAACATTCTTGCTCAGCCTGGATATGTCGTCCCAGCGCTTGTGGCAGTGTGTGTGTCGTCTCTTGCACACCCCCACTGCCCGTACATCATGTGCTATGGTCCTCCACACGGCCTTGCGAAGGTGCAGCTTGACCTACCATGATGGGAGACAAGAGGGAAACGTCAGTGGACCGTTTGACATTCACAAACATCGTAGAAACACGTATCTTCATGCAGCCATGCTCAGTACAACACATGTGAAGGTCCCTTAGCACACAGCCAAGCTTGCAGATGCCAGGAGTCAGTGACCACCTCATGCCCACCAACATGTTCCCCACTGCACTTACCATCTGTCCGGGGGCACCGTAGAGCCGGTCATAGTGGCTGAGCACACCGTCCACAAGGACTTTCAGCTCCGCTGCGGTGAAGGGATGAGACCGGGTCTCTCGCACTCCCTGCATGGCAACGTTCACGAATGTGGCAGTACAGAAGCAGTTGTTGAATATCTCAGCAGCAGCAGGTCGAGGTGATGGTCGCAGGCAGCAGTTGTTGGAAATCTCAGCAGCAGCAGGTTGAGGTGATGGTCGCAGGCAGCAGTTGTTGGATATCTCAGCAGCAGCAGGTCGAGGTGATGGTCGCAGACAGCAGTTGTTGGATAGCTCAGCAGCAGCAGGTCGAGGTGATGGTCCCAAGCAGCAGTGGCTGAAAGCAGTGAATGTGTGCTGCCGAAATTCACACATATATAGGGCCCAGAGCTCATATCAGTGGCACACGTCTGCAGCTATTGGTTGTCCCGGGATGCCTCATTCAAAAAAAGACAATGAGTGGCCCTGGTGTGGCGGTGCACGGCTTCCGCTATATTTGAATGCGCATACGCGCCCCGCGTTACCTATTTCCATTGGCTACATGTGCACGGACCGTCACGGTCACAGATCTGCAACTGCATGTGCGCGCCTCCGCCACGGTGCATCATTTGAACAAAATCAAAGCCTGGCGTCGCTATGGCGGTGCAGGCATTCCGCGTGGGCGGTGCAGGCTAACACATACTTTTGAATATGCAATCAAAATATCAGTTGATACCCCCCCTTACAGTCACATTGCAGCACCCACCGCAGACCGCCGGTCCTGGCCGGTCACCCACCGCTGGGTGGTGGCCGGTCACCCACTGCCGGTCAAGGCCAGTCACCCACCGCCGGTCCAGGCCAGTCACCCACCGCCGGTCCAGGCCAGTCACCCACCGCCGGGTGGTGGCTGGTCACCCACCGTTGGTCCTGGCTGGTCATCCACCGCCGGGTGGTGACCGTTCACCCACCGCCGGTCCAGGCCGGTCACCCACGGCCAGTCCAGGCCAGTCACCCACCACCAGTCCAGGCCAGACACCCACCGTCAGGTGGTGGCCGGTCACCCACCGCCAGGTGGTGGCCGGTCACCCACTGCTGGTCCTGGCCGGTCATCCACCGCCGGGTGGTGGCCGGTCTCCCACTGCCGGTCCAGGCCAGTCACCCACCGCCGGTCCAGGCCAGTCACCCACCGCTGGTCCAGGCCAGTCACCCACCGCCGGGTGGTGGCCTGTCACCCACCGCCGGTCCAGACAAGTCACCCACTGCCGGGTGGCGGCCGGTCACCCACTGCCGGTCCTGGCCGGTCATCCACTGCCGGGTGGTGGTCGGTCACCCACCGCCGGTCCGGGCCGGTCACCCACCGCCGGTCCAGGCCAGTCACCCACCACCGGTTCAGGCCAGTCATCCACCGCCGGGTGGTGGCCGGTCACCGACCGCCGGTCCAGGCCAGTCACCCTACGCCGGGTGGTGGGCGGTCACCAACCACCAGGTGGTGGCCGGTCACCCACCGCCGGTCCAGGCCGGTCACCCACCTCCGGTCCAGGCCACTCACCCACCGCCGGTCCAGGCCAGTCACCCACCGCCGGGTGGTGGCCGGTCACCCACCGCCAGCACCCGTTGGTGTGTGACCGGCCAACACCCGGCGGTGGATGACCGGCCACCACCCGGCAGTGGGTGACTGGCCTGGACCGGCGGTGGGTGACTGGCCACCAACCAGCAGTGGATGACCGGCCACCACCTGGCGGTGGGTGACCGGCCAGGACCGACGGTCTGCGGTGGGTGCTGCAATGTAACTGTAAGGGGGGTATCAACTGCCATTTCGAATTGCATATTCAAAAGTATGTGTTAGCCTGCACCGCCCACGGGGAATGCGTGCACCGCCATAGCGACGCCACTGAGTGTTCATTTTCAAATGATGCACCGTCGCGGTAGTCCGCACATGCGTTATGAGGGGTGTGACCGTGATGGTACTTGTCCATACAGCATATGTCATGCACAATATCATGAACAACGATCATCTTCTTTGTAGGTGGAAGGCGTCCACACATGGCATATGTGCACACACTGCATGTCTCCGCATACATGTAATGTTGATAGTTGTACATGTGTGTTAGGACATGTACAGAATGCTGCAACAATTATTATGTGAAGTCAATGGCCCGTGGCCATGTGTGTATTTCATATCCACTTTTTTCATGTGTGGTCATACTATTGCCCTTGCCAGTGGTTAACTATGGCTATTGATGTGCACCCAAGTTGCAACACATGTGCATGGCGACGTGTTGACGTCTTGGTTTCGCGTACACACGTTTAAATTTATACACATCTACACAGTACATCAAGGATGCCTAACCACATTCAGAAGCTGTTGTGAGTGTGTGGTTTGTGTGTGCAAGTAACAATGATGGGGGTATACATGCATTCTGTCTATGCGTATATATGTTGCCTGTTGTGTGCCCATGCATGTCATGTGAGGTTGCCCAGCATTGTAAGTGGGGTCATTGGGGCATGAAGACAAGGAGGGTGTGTTCCATGTTCGTATTGTGTGTGCACGTGCATGTGTGTCTGGGGTGACGCTTGTCCACATTTGGGTCCTCAGTCATGTGTTGTTGGCAGTTCTTTAGACATGTGTGCACGTTACATTGGACATGTTTGCACACATGATGTTGTTTGTGGCTGAACATTGTTTTTGTAGTTATCTGTAATGCATGAAATATTGGTCACGTCACACATATAATCATTGTAGGCAACATGTCTTATTTGTATTGTGTTGGTCAACATGTGCTAGTGTGGAACAGCTATGCGTTGTTGGTCAATTGACATCTACTCCCACACAGGAGGGCTCCAAATGTGCATCGACCATACACTGTGCTGGAGGACATGGTTGACGAGAAGGTGATCCGCAAATTCCGGCTTGATCGACGTAGATTGCTGGAGCTTGTAGACAAATTGTCACCTCATCTGCAGCCACGCAGAACATATCCTGGAGCTATTACACCCACAGCAAAGGTGATGGCGGCACTTCACTTCTTTGTAACTGGCACCTTCCAGTACACAGTTGGACATGCCGGGGGGATGTCACAATCCATGTTCAGCATGGTACTGCGGGATGTTCTAAATGCCATGATGCTTTACAAGGATGATTACATCCATTTTCCACGGACGGCAGAGTTGGCAGCAGTCAAAGGGGTCTTCTATGCCCTGGCACAGATACCACACGTAGTGGGTTCCATTGATGGCACACATATCGGTCTCATTCCAACCAGGCACGTGAGCCTGTATATCGCAATCGAAAGCACTACCATTCGATCAACGTGCAGGTGGTGTGTCTGGCTGACAACATCATCTCCCATGTGTGTGCCAGATTTCCATGCTCCGCACATGACTCACACATCCTGCGGAGCAGCATTGTCCCCCAACTGATGGCTAATCTGCATCCCCAACGTGCGTGGCTTGTAGGTGAGTATGCTGTCAGGACAGTTGTGTTGTATGTGTAGCATGGTGTACCCACCAATCCTGGTAATGATATTTGTGTCTGTCATCCCCCTACATAGGCGACTCTGCGTACCCAAACCGGCCGTGGCTGCTGAGTCCCATACGTAATCCTACTACACCTGGTGAAATGCGTTATAATGATGCCCATGGGAGGACACGTCGAGTAGTGGAACGTACTTTTGGACTGCTAAAGTCTAGGTTTCGCTACCTGGATAAAACCGGAGGGGCCCTACCATACTCACCAGGCAAAGTATGCAAAATCGTGATTGCCTGCTGCATGCTCCACAACCTGGCCTTGCGCAATAACATTGGACTGATCGTGGACCCTGAAGACCAACAGGTTGCTCGGCCTCCCATCCCACCCATGTCGACTGATGAGGATAGTGGTGAGGAAGAAGGTGTGGACCAGAGGCGTCAGCTCATTGATCGCTATTTTCCTTGAATGTGATTAACTACCTCTTGTGCAGCTAGACAATGCGTGATGTATGTTTGCTGGTGGAGTGGGGATGTGGTGTGTCTATGCTGCCTGTTCTGGTATGTTCTGTTTGCAAATGTGTGTGGTAGATGGTGTACATGCAAAGCTCCCTGATGTGTGTCATTTGATCCACTTAATTGGTGATGAGTGTGGTTTGTGGGATGTTGCAGTACAGTGTGTTGTGATGGGTGTGAATCACTTTCCTGACGTGTGTTTGTTGTTCTCTCATTATCCCTAGGTCACTCCCACAGAGGCATGATTCTGAACAACATTAATCCCGGCACCTGGTAACGTCAAATTCTAAGACAATCATGTGATTAAAACATGGAGGCCACACATCATTGAGTGTTTACGTGATGTTTATTAACAGGTTGAGGATTGATGTTGGTGCATATTTACAAGGAAGTGTTGGGGGGGGGAAATGAGAGTTGAAGGTCACAGCAGATGAAAACACTGTGGGGACACCACATTGTGTGATGTCCAGCTAGTCCAACAGACGTGTGCCCATGCTTGGCAGGATAGTTGGCAGGGTGAATGGCAGGCTCAAGCAAGGGTGAAGTCATTGGCGGCCCCTCTTAGAGCGGGAAGATGGGGCATTTCCACAGCTCTCACCTGGATCCAGCCTCGGATGACCCCTCCGTCTTAGAGCCGGAGCGGAGACAGCTGTGGGGGCACGTTGGTCAGGGGCCACCTCCCTGTCCATGGGCTCAGGTGTGGGTGGTGGTGGTGTTGGTGACCGGTCCCGCTGGGCACTTGGGTGAGGGGGTGGTGGTGTGGCGCGGGATAACCAGTCCCTCCACAGAGCAGTTTGCTGGCCCATGAGGTCCACAATTTGGCCTATGCGGGTATCAATGGACCGCAACAGATGACTGCTCTCTTGTGAGTCTTGGTGGGCCCGATCGGACTGTGCCTGCGACCGCTCATAGGAGGCATGGACTCTGGCGATGGCTTCCAGGGTTTCACGCCAGGATGGGGTGGGTGTCCTTTTCCACCTCACCGGACAACTGCACTCCTGGTTGTGAGCTGTGCCCTCACCTGTGTCCTCTCACGTCCACTCTCCCTGCTTGCCTGGGATGTCGATGGCCCATCATCGGGCGATGGGTCAGGCAGGGTGGTACAGGCAGGAGTGGTGGTGGTGGTGGTGGTGGTGGTGGCTGCACAGCTCACAATGGCAGGTGTTGGTGTAGTGACACAGGCCAAGGTGGTGGAGGCAGGGATGTCCTGGGAGCCTGATGGTCCTGGGAGTCTGCTTGGGCTCGCATCGTCCTCTGCACCCGAGCTGGCAATGGGATCGTCCCCAGAGAGTCCGTGCTGTGAGGGGGGCGACTGGTGCTGGCGGTTGCTTCTTTCGCCAGTCAAGTTGCGATCACCTGAGGGACAAGATTTTCATGATCAATGCTGTGGACATGACATGTTTTTGATACCAACATTACAAATCACTAACCTCTCACACCCCTCAACACCCACCACCCTCCCTGTGGACATGGGGGCCTGTTGGGAGTTGTAGTGCTGGTCTATCACACACCCCACCCACCTCTCTCACACACCCAACCACCCTCCCTGTGGACATGGGGGCCTGTTGGGAGTTGTAGTGCTAGTCTCTCACACACCCCACCCACCACCACCCTCCCTGTGGACATGGGGGCCTGTTGGGAGTTGTAGTGCTAGTCGCTCACCCACCCCACCCACCACCACCCTCCCTGTGGACATGGGGGCCTGTTGGGAGTTGTATTGCTGGTCTATCACATACCCCGCCCACTTCTCTCACACACCCCACCACCCTCCCTGTGGACATGGGGGCCTGTTGGGAGTTGTAGTGCTAGTCTCTCACACACCCCACCCACCACCACCCTCCCTGTGGACATGGGGGCCTGTTGGGCGTTGTAGTGCTGGCCTAACACCCACCCCACCCACCACCACACTCCCTGTGGACATAGGGTCCTGTTGGGAGTTGTAGTGCTGGTCTATCACACACCCCACCCACCTCTCACACACACCCCACCACCCTCCCTGTGGACATGGGGGCCTGTTGGAAGTTGTAGTTCTGGTCTATCACACACCCCACCCACCTCTCTCACACACCCCACCACCCTCCCTGTAGACATGGGGACCTGTTGGGAGTTGTAGTGCTGGTCTATCACACACCCCACCCACCTCTCTCACACACCCCAACACCCTCCCTGTGGACATGGGGGCCTGTTGGAAGTTGTAGTTCTGGTCTATCACACACCCCACCCACCTCTCTCACACACCCCACCACCCTCCCTGTAGACATGGGGACCTGTTGGGAGTTGTAGTGCTGGTCTATCACACACCCCACCCACCTCTCTCACTCACCCCACCACCCTCCCTGTGGACATGGGGGCCTGTTGGGAGTTGTAGTGCTAGTCTCTCACACACCCCACCCACCACCACCCTCCCTGTGGACATGGGGGCCTGTTGGGAGCTGTAGTGCTAGTCTCTCACACACCCCACCCACCACCACCCTCCCTGTGGACATGGGGGCCTGTTGGGAGTTGTAGTGCTGGTCTATCACACACCCCACCCACCTCTCTCACACACACCACCACCCTCCCTGTGGACATGGGGGCCTGTTGGGAGTTGTAGTGCTAGTCTCTCACACACCCCACCCACCACCACCCTCCCTGTGGACATGGGGGCCTGTTGGGAGTTGTAGTGCTGGTCTATCACACACCCCACCCACCTCTCTCACACACCCCACCACCCTCCCTGTGGACATGGGGGCCTGTTGGGAGTTGTAGTGCTAGTCTCTCACACACCCCACCCACCACCACCCTCCCTGTGGACATGGAGGCCTGTTGGGAGTTGTAGTGCTGGTCTAACACACACCCCACCCACCACCACCCTCCCTGTGGACATGGGGGCCTGTTGGGAGTTGTAGTGCTGGTCTATCACACACCCCACCCACCTCTCACACACACCCCATCACCCTCCCTGTGGACATGGGGGCCTGTTGGGAGTTGTAGTGCTGGTCTATCACACACCCCACCCACCTCTCTCACACACCCCACCACCCTCCCTGTGGATATGGGGGCCTGTTGGGAGTTGTAGTGCTGGTCTATCACACACCCCACCCACCTCTCTCACACACCCCACCACCCTCCATGTGGACATGAGGGCCTGTTGGGAGTTGTAGTAATGGTCTATCACACATCCCACCCACCTCTCTCACACACCCCACCACCCTCCCTGTGGACATGGGGGCTTGTTGGGAGTTGTAGTGCTGGTCTCCCACACACCCCACCCACCACCACCATCCCTGTGGACATGGGGGCCTGTTGGGAGTTGTAGTGCTGGTCTAACACACACCCCACCCACCACCACCCTCCCTGTGGACATGGGGGCCTGTTGGGAGTTGTAGTGCTAGTCTCTCACACACCCCACCCACCTCTCTCACACACCCCACCACCCTCCCTGTGGATATGGGGGCCTGTTGGGCGTTGTAGTGCTGGCCTAACACACACCCCACCCACCACCACCCTCCCTGTGGACATGGGGTCCTGTTGGGAGTTGTAGTGCTGGTCTATCACACACCCCACCCACCTCTCACACACACCCCACCACCCTCCCTGTGGACATGGGGGCCTGTTGGAAGTTGTAATTCTGGTCTATCACACACCCCACCCTCCTCTATCACACACCCCACCACCCTCCCTGTAAACATGGGGACCTGTTGGGAGTTGTAATGCTGGTCTATCACACACCCCACCCACCTCTCTCACGCACCCCACCACCCTCCCTGTGGACATGGGGGCCTGTTGGGAGTTGTAGTGCTAGTCTCTCACACACCCCACCCACCACCACCCTCCCTGTGGACATGGGGGCCTGTTGGGAGTTGTAGTGCTAGTCGCTCACCCACCCCACCCACCACCACCCTCCCTGTGGACATGGGGGCCTGTTGGGAGTTGTATTGCTGGTCTATCACATACCCCGCCCACTTCTCTCACACACCCCACCACCCTCCCTGTGGACATGGGGGCCTGTTGGGAGTTGTAGTGCTAGTCTCTCACACACCCCACCCACCACCACCCTCCCTGTGGACATGGGGGCCTGTTGGGCGTTGTAGTGCTGGCCTAACACACACCCCACCCACCACCACACTCCCTGTGGACATGGGGTCCTGTTGGGAGTTGTAGTGCTGGTCTATCACACACCCCACCCACCTCTCACACACACCCCACCACCCTCCCTGTGGACATGGGGGCCTGTTGGAAGTTGTAGTTCTGGTCTATCACACACCCCACCCACCTCTCTCACACACCCCACCACCCTCCCTGTAGACATGGGGACCTGTTGGGAGTTGTAGTGCTGGTCTATCACACACCCCACCCACCTCTCTCACACACCCCACCACCCTCCCTGTGGACATGGGGGCCTGTTGGAAGTTGTAGTTCTGGTCTATCACACACCCCACCCACCTCTCTCACACACCCCACCACCCTCCCTGTAGACATGGGGACCTGTTGGGAGTTGTAGTGCTGGTCTATCACACACCCCACCCACCTCTCTCACACACCCCACCACCCTCCCTGTGGACATGGGGGCCTGTTGGGAGTTGTAGTGCTAGTCTCTCACACACCCCACCCACCACCACCCTCCCTGTGGACATGGGGGCCTGTTGGGAGTTGTAGTGCTGGTCTATCACACACCCCACCCACCTCTCTCACACACACCACCACCCTCCCTGTGGACATGGGGGCCTGTTGGGAGTTGTAGTGCTAGTCTCTCACACACCCCACCCACCACCACCCTCCCTGTGGACATGGGGGCCTGTTGGGAGTTGTAGTGCTGGTCTATCACACACCCCACCCACCTCTCTCACACACCCCACCACCCTCCCTGTGGACATGGGGGCCTGTTGGGAGTTGTAGTGCTAGTCTCTCACACACCCCACCCACCACCACCCTCCCTGTGGACATGGAGGCCTGTTGGGAGTTGTAGTGCTGGTCTAACACACACCCCACCCACCACCACCCTCCCTGTGGACATGGGGGCCTGTTGGGAGTTGTAGTGCTGGTCTATCACACACCCCACCCACCTCTCACACACACCCCATCACCCTCCCTGTGGACATGGGGGCCTGTTGGGAGTTGTAGTGCTGGTCTATCACACACCCCACCCACCTCTCTCACACACCCCACCACCCTCCCTGTGGATATGGGGGCCTGTTGGGAGTTGTAGTGCTGGTCTATCACACACCCCACCCACCTCTCTCACACACCCCACCACCCTCCATGTGGACATGAGGGCCTGTTGGGAGTTGTAGTGCTGGTCTATCACACATCCCACCCACCTCTCTCACACACCCCACCACCCTCCCTGTGGACATGGGGGCTTGTTGGGAGTTGTAGTGCTAGTCTCCCACACACCCCACCCACCACCACCATCCCTGTGGACATGGGGGCCTGTTGGGAGTTGTAGTGCTGGTCTAACACCCACCCCACCCACCACCACCCTCCCTGTGGACATGGGGGCCTGTTGGGAGTTGTAGTGCTAGTCTCTCACACACCCCACCCACCTCTCTCACACACCCCACCACCCTCCCTGTGGACATGGGGGCCTGTTGGGAGTTGTAGTGCTGGTCTATCACACACCCCACCCACCTCTCTCACACACACCACCACCCTCCCTGTGGACATGGGGCCCTGTTGGGAGTTGTAGTGCTAGTCTCTCACACACCCCACCCACCACCACCCTCCCTGTGGACATGGGGGCCTGTTGAAAGTTGTAGTGCTGGTCTAACACACACCACACCCACCACCACCCTCCCTGTGGACATGGGGTCCTGTTGGGAGTTGTAGTGCTGGCTGCTTTGACAACATGCAAGGCTGGAAACGTAGGAGACAACATTTGTGTTTGGTCATGGAGGGTGCATTTGAGCCCAGGACTTTACCTTTGGGTGACTACGTGGCCCACATGCATGGATTTGAGCCTGGGAGATGTGTCTTGTCAGTTGTGCAAGGCAGACCATGTCAGTGTGATAGTGGTGATTGGTTTGTACTTACCAGCCTCTAGTCCCTCCTCGATTCCTTTCAGGCTCTCAGGGTGCAGTATGCCCAGCACCTTTTCCTCCCATTCTGCATATGGTATAGGCTCCGGGGGAGTGCCACCGCCAGTGTGGTGTGCCCGCAGGTGGTTCTTTGCCCTGATGCCTTTAACCCTTGTCTTGAGGTCGTACCACCGCCTCTGTATCTCGTGTTTGGTGCGTGGCACGGTCCCTGGCGCATTGACCCTGGTCACTATCCTGTCCCACATGTTGTTTTTGGTTGCCACGGTGGTCTGCTGGACTAGGGTGCCGAAGAGATGTGGTTCGACACGGATGATTTCATCCACCATGACCTTCAACTCACTGTCTGTGAACTTGGGATATTTCTTTGGTGCCATGGTTTGTGATGTGCAAGGTGTTGGTGGGGTGGGGTGGGATGTGCAGGTGTGTGGTGTGTAGGGATGGTGTGGTGGGTGTTTGTGTGGTGGGTGTGTTTGTGTGCAGGTTGTATGTGTGTTTTTGTGTGTCTGCTGTTCGTGGTATTCAGCCTCTTGCTTGCAGCTATGCTGTGATGCAAAGGATTGTGGTTGTGGGAGGGATCCATTTTATACTCTGTGTGGTGGTTGTGTCCCAATGGTTGTTGCCAGTCAGGTGTTCTGTGGGTGTGTTGACTTGTGTGCATTTTTAGGTGCTTGGGGGGTGTCATTGTGGCGTGTAGTTGCTGTGGGTGTTTCAGGTGGGTGGGTGTCCTGTTTAGTGTGTTTTGTATTTACTTCCGTCAGCCATGTTGTAATTGGTTTGACAGAAGGGATGGTGTTCGTGTGGTCCTTCCGCAGTCATGCTCCGTTTGTCGATGCATTGTTTCCGCTGCGGTTGAGGAAGGAGGTGAGTTCCGTTGGACTGGCGGCGTTATCATAATCGCGAGGCCGGTGCCTCTGCAGGTATTGCGTAAGTTATAAAGGGGTTGGCCCTTAGAACTCTAGGACCTGGGTCCGGGAAACAGTACAAAAAAGAGGGCGGTCCGAGTTACAAATTCTGTATTGTACAGACAAACACCACAGGTTAATTATGCCAAAATAGCTGAATAATTCTCGAAATAGGAAAACAGTTTACAAGTTTCAACTTTGCATTTATTTATGCAATGGTTTACTTCCGTAGTTTGTTCAACATATTGAGTCACATATATTCAATATCATTATTAAGCATGGGCGGATTTTGCGTATCGGCAATCTGCGGATTTGCGTATTTGCGTATTTCGAAAATATGCAAAATCCGCGGATCCTAGCGTATTTTTTTTTTTTTTGTGTTCGCACGGGTTTCTGCACGTTCGCGAGGATTTTATTGTACAAAACGCTCGCGAACGGGCAGAAACCCGTGCGAACACAAATGCATAGGCCTCTATCCAGCATCACAGCTGATTTTCGACGGTAGATTTAGGAAGAAGGCACATCTGCCCAGCCTTGACAACGCTCACGATTGTTTTTGGGCTGATGAATGAGTCACTGAATTTAAGCTTCAACTAGGGCACATGCTTTATTGATATCTGTAAGTGCTTCCTGTTGAGGTTTAATTTTTGTGACAGGACAACCGTGCCAGAATGAACCCTGCCCTTCATATTTATTCAAGAAGACGCCACCGTTTTGTGCCATACCTCTACTCAACTGGAGGACTTTCTACTGGATAATCAGTAAGTGCTACCTCGTTGGGTAAATGTATAGTGCTTTTACTACACTACAGCTGCCTAAAGTGCCAGAGAGTTGTCTACAGCGACCAGGTGTGTGTTACTATGCAATGGCGCCGAAGGGCGCAGGGGTCCCTTGAATGAGCTGTCCATCATAGTGGGTAAATGGCGGGAAGACGGTGCCCACCGCAAGTGTGTGGGCGGGGCCAAACGGGCGGGCTCCCATGCGAGTGCACATGCCTCTTGTGTGTATAAAAGGTCCGAGACCGATCAGACCAGCAGATGAAGATACAGAACCTCCTGGTCACAGGAACAGCACGGGGATTGCGCTCGTGAAAGGCAAGGATGCAAAGGCCTCTATCCAGCATCTCAGCTGATTTTCGATGGTAGATTTGGGAAGAAGACACATTTGCCCAGCCTCCACGACGCTCACGATTGTTTCTGGGCTGATGAATGAGTCACTGCATTTGAGCTTCAACTAGTTCCAGCGACCATGTGTGTGTTACTATGCAATCGCGCCGAAGGGCGCAGGGGTCACTGTCTTATTTACAATGGCGCCAGCAAGCTGCCAGCGCCGTTGTAAAATAGTTACAAAGTTAGCTTGCACAGGAAGCATTTAGATAAAATAAAGCAGGTGCTGCTTTATTTTATCTAAGGGCTTCCTGTGCAAGCTAACTTTGTAACTATTTTACAACGGCGCTGGCAGCTTGCTGGCGCCATTGTATACACGAGTTTGAACCCGTTACGTCCGCGGATTTTTTTTCCGGATTTTGTGGGAAATCCGCAAAATACGCGGATTGCGGATTTCCCAAAAATCCGCAAATCCGCGGGCGTAGCGGATTTTACGCCCACGCTTAATCATTATGTAATTGTGAATTCATTACATTTCAGGTGCTCTCAGTGCGGAAGGGAAGGGAAGTGTAAGAGTAGTGAGGGACTGGGTAAAGGGAGTGTGACTGTTTAAGAACATCGCGTCATAATCAAAAAACGCCTTTACAATCAGAGTAGTATATGAGTTCCCAAAATACATCACACATAGGTTAAATCAATTCTTGTTCTTTGAGTCCTATGGCGTGTGAGGTTTGCGTAGTCTACGTTTCGACCCCCATGTACGCTCAAGGGTTATTCATGCCTCATGTTGGGGTCTTCATCAGGACAGTGAATAGAGAGCATCAAAGGACGGTCGCCATCTGTGCCGTCTTTAAATGGGCCTGAGCGTGCTCCCGGAGATTTTGGACAATATTCCTCATTGGAGAGTGGACATCACTGTGTCACGTGTGGTTTCAAAAAACAATCCTTGGGTTCAATGCACGGCGTGCGCCGTTCTCTTCGGTGTGCAACCGCCGCCGTCAGCGCTCGTAGCTACCTCGATGCATCGAGGTAGCTCATATACTACTCTGATTGTAAAGGCGTTTTTTGATTATGACGCGATGTTCTTAAACAGTCACACCACCTTTACCCAGTCCCTCACTACTCTTCACTTCCCTTCCCTTCCGCACTGAGAGCACCTGAAATGTAATGAATTCACAATTACATAATGATGTTGAATATATGTGACTCAATATGTTGAACAAACTACGGAAGTAAACCATTGCATAAATAAATGCAAAGTTGAAACTTGTAAACTGTTTTCCTATTTCGAGAATTATTCAGCTATTTTGGCATAATTAACCTGTGGTGTTTGTCTGTACAATACAGAATTTGTAACTCGGACCGCCCTCTTTTTTGTACTGTTCCGCAGGTATTGCGGCGGCTGTGCCTGTTCCCGCGGTCATGTTCATCCACGGGGGAGGGTGTTTCTTTAGTACCGTCCGCTTGCGGCGGTCTTTGGTGTGCTCCGTCCGCCGCGGACGGTGTTTGATGTGATCCGTCTGCCGCGGTGGGAGTTTCTTGACATTATTATCCTAATCGCACCGGCGGTTTATCCGCGGAGCGGTCGGGAGTATTTTTGCCACGTCCGTGGCGGACGGAACCCGTTTCCGTCCGCCATCCTAATATGCCCCTTAGTTCTAAATTTGTAAGTCTTCTTAACAGTATAGTGTACTTGTACTGTACAACATATACACCCCTGCAGCGAGCCTACTCTGCAATCTCAATAAATAAGGAATATAATAGCTTACCCCTGCCCGCCACTACCATGGCATCCCCCACAGCACTTCCTGCTGGCACCGCATCCACTCCTGGAGTGACCACCTCCGCTCTGGCCCCAGCACTGGTGGTGGGCTGTGCCGATGGTGTTCCGCCTAGAAAATACATTTTATATTTTTAGATGACATTCACACCACTCCCTATTTTGTCTAGGAATGAAAAAATATGTTACTACATAAACAAATTTAATTATTTGTGACTCTCTAGTCTAAACTAAAAATTCCCCTTTCGGAAGGGGAGGGTGTTTTTATTTATGGTTAGCCATAACATGCTACACTTTTTGGCACAACTGATGAATGCTTGCTTTTTAACACGCACTATTTTTCTCATAACAGACAGGAGCTTCCCTTCTATGAACAAGAGCAATATGTTACACAGAGTCGTCATCAATCATCACCACCAAGACTTTAAGTTCCAACCAGGTGAGGGGTCTCCCACAATTAATGTGTAAAATAATCAGCCACTTTTCAGTTTTCAATAGTTCAACGTTTATTTTATATGAAGTTGATTTTAATAAATGTTTTTATATAATGCACAATTGAAATTGAATATACAGAGTACACACAGAGCTTCTTGTTTTACTTTTAATAAAGCTTTAAAACTTACATAGACTCTGTGGCTTTTGGTCATGAGTGAGTGAGCCAAAGGGTTTGCAATTTGCAAACATTATATCGTGACTCTGAGAGGTCGGGAACCTGACTCCGTAGTCTTATGTTCTGGGTTGTATAATCATTGGGGTTCATCGCTGCATTCGGGAGCTAAATAATGACTCTGACACACTAGCTAGTCAGTAAGGAGATTGGGGGTTCAACTACTGTTATGACTGAGGTATGTGGAAAGTCTAACTGCGTCTATTATCACCAGTTCCCTATTTCTTGTCCATAGTTCTGTATGTGCACAATAGTCCCTGCAACAGTAGTAGTATGTCCTCCTATCCAATCAAAAAGTAAACTACTATCTTATTTTTGGTGGCCATTGACATATTATTGTTGGGAATTGTCAAAGCATAAACATTAAGAAGACTTCAATAGACATTATAGAAAACCCAGAGGTCTGCACTCAGTGCCTAAAGCTATTGCTGAATAGGAGTTTTGTTTAACACCTTTTGCCAACTGTGCAAGCGTAGCTGGCTATACAGACAGACTAATAAAATAGTAGTAGCACAGAGACTCATAGTAGAGGCAGGATAAGAATTTAGAAACAGTCTACAAGAAGATCAAAGACGATATAGGAAAAAATAGAATTATGATGAACGTTTGGAATAAATAGGTGCTGTAAAAGTTAGAGAAGTATAATTATTAATATTGACAGGAAAACTTACTGGGGCCAGCAGAAGACACCTTGGTGGACCGATCCTTGCCTTCCTGCTCCGCCGGCGCCGCCACCCCCACCTCTGTCCTCTTGCCCCTGGGAGGAGCTGATGTACATGATAGAAAGACACAAACATGGATCATTGTTGTCAACGAAATCAAACATTTCAAAAAACAATAACAAATTATTTCGGGGAAATAAACAATTGCACTAAATTTATTGACTTATCTGATGTGGTCTACTAGGATATCATAGTATTGCTGGATGTGCGGACCGTCTACTTGGAAAGTTATGTAACTCACTAAACCAACTACAAAAAGGTTCTACTAGGACTGGCAGCACTCAACAGCACGCGAAGTGACAGACACAGTCCGTTATGATTGCAGACCACTAAATAATTTCCTACTAAATAACAAGTCATAATATACTCAACCTATCAATCCACCAGCACTATCTCTTCTTAGTGGCAGCAGTACAAAGGAAGGACTGGACTTGAGTCTCTAGTCTCTCTAGCATTATGCAGTTCTGTAAAGTACACTCATACATAATCACTCAGGACAAATGAGCACAAAATTGAAAACAAGTAAGCATAGTAGCACTGCCACTGAGCAGGTGAGCACCTGCAATCACAGAAGCTTTTGAAACATAATTTACCTGCAATGTAATCGGCAGCATTCTCGCTCTTTGGAAAAACATATATTTGCAATATAACACAGAGCAGAAGAAAACAAAGTAGTTATTAAATAGCTACTAGTACTCACCAAGCCCAGGGATCTCGACGCCAAGCAGTTCAAAAATGTCTCGTTCCCAGTCCAGTATGTCGGACCACCGGTGCGTCACCTGGTTGTATGTGCGCCGGACCCCAGACTCCCAATACATTGCCCGGCACACCTTACCCCATAGCTGGCGACGCTCCCGGAGGCCGTACCCGGTACCGGACCTGCCGCCTGCTGCAACGGTCTTGGGGAGGTGGCGCTGCACAAAGAAGACCAGTGCGGCCACCTCCACCGCGCTGAAGATCTCCCTAGGACTTACAGACAACCCCCTTAAACGTCCGCAAGGGAGCCAGCTACGGGGTGCAGGACTCTTCCCCTTGGACTTGCCGGCTCCCTTTGCCATGGTCCTGGGTTAAAGAAAGCAAAAATAGGAAAGAATAGGGAACAAAAAGTAAAGAAAAGAAAAAAGAGAGCTAAAAAAAAGTAATTGTTAAAGTAACAAAAAGTAGAAAAAAACACAAAATATAGATGTAGAAAAATAGAGAGATAGATAATGAGTAAAAAAGAAAAAAGAATAGTTCAAAAAACAAAGGATTACAAAGATTGAAACAGGATATAAAAGTCATGCCCAGAACCATAGCAATGAATGAAAAACAAGATGGCCGCGCCCATTGCAACCACGTAGGTACGTTCGCGTGATATTTCCCTTGCGAGCACGCAAAAACGGAAGCGAACACGCAATTGCGCCCCCGAACTGGAAATGTACAACGCGAGCATGCAACTAGCAACCGGAAAAGGAAATACGCAACACAAACAAGATGGCAAACTCGCAAAAATAAAAAAATCCGCAATCGAACGAAAGTTTGTGCATTTTGCGGACCGTAAGTACGCTTTCGCGCGAATTCGCGTACCGCAAATTCACAAAATTCGCCCATACTTACCTCTAACTCAGAGGTGCAGAAAGAGGCAAGAAAGGTGCTAAACAGGCAGGAAAGGTGCAGAAACAGAGAACGGGGTGCAGAAAGAGGCAAGTGAGGTGCAGAAAGAAATAAAAGCAGTGCAGAAAGAACCAACAGAGGTGCAAAAGGAGGCAAGAGGGGTGCAGAAAGAGGAAGGAGAGGTGCACAAAGAGGCACAAGTGTTATAGAAAGAGGCAGGAGGGGTGCTGAAAGAAGGAAGAGAAACGCAGAAATAGGCAAGATAATTGCTGAAAGAAGCAACATAGTTGTAGAAAGAAGCATGAGAAGTGCCGAAAGAGGCAAGAGAGGTGCAGCAAAAAGCAAGAGCAGTGCAGAAAGAACCAAAAGAGGTGCTGAAACAGGCTTGAACAGTGCAAAAAAAGAAAGAGAAGTCCAGAAAGAGGCAACAGATGTACAGAAAGAGGCAAGAGTGGTACAGAAACAGGCAGGAAAGGTGAAGGTGCAGAAACAGGGAACAGGTGTGCAGAAAGAGGCAAGAGATCTGCAGATAAGAGCAAAAGAGTTGCTGAAAGAGGCAAGTGAGGTGCAGAAAGAGGCAAGAGATCTTCAGACAAAAGCAACAGAAGTGTTGAAAGAGGCAAGTGAGGTACAAAAACAGGCAAGAAATGTGCAGAAACAGGGAACAGAGGTGCAGAAAGAGGGAAGAGGGGTGCAGAAAGAGAAAAGAGGGGTGCAGAAAGGGGCAAGAGATCTGCAGAAAAAAGCAACGGAGGCACTGAAAGATGCAAATGAAGTGCAGAAAGAGGCAAGAAATCTGTAGAAAAAAGCAGCAGAGGTGCTGCCAGACGCAAGTGGGGTGCAGAAAGAAGGAAGAGAGGTGCTCAAATAGGCAAGAGGGATGCAGAAAGAGGCAAGAGCAGTGCAGAAAGAACTCAAGAGAAGTGCAGATAGAAGCAACTGAGGTGCAAAAGTGGGCACGAAGGGTGCTGAAAGAAGGAAGAGAAGTGCAGAAAGAAACAACAGAGGTACTGAAAGAGTCACCAAGGGTGCAAAAAGAGGCAAGAGAAGTATAGAAAGAAACAACAGAGGTACAGAAAGAAGTAACAGAGGTGCAAAAGGAAGCAAGAGGGATTCAGAAAGAAGCAAGAGCATTGTAGAAAGAACCAAGGGAAGTGCAAAAAGAAGCCACAGAGGTGCTTAAAGAGACACATGTGCAGCAGAAAGAGGGAAGAGAGGTGTAGGAAGAGGCAAGAGAGTTGCACAAACAGGGAAGAGGGGTGCAGAAAGAGGCAGTAACGGTGCAGGAAGAAGTAACAGAGGTGCAGAAAGAGGCAAAAGAGGTGCAGAAAGAAGCAAGTGAAGTGCAGAAAGAGGCAACAGATGTGCAGAAAGACACAAGAGAGGTGCAGAACCAAGCAAGAAAAGTGGAGAAAGAGGCAAGAGAATTGAAGAAAAAAGCAACAGAGGTTTAGAAAGAAGCAAGAGCAGTGCAGATAGAGGCAAGTGGGAGGCAGAAAGAAGCAAGAGCTATGCAGAAAGAACCAACAGTGGTGCAAAAAGAGGAAAGAGGGGTGCAGAAAGAGGTAGGAGAGGTACACAAAGAGGCAAGAGTGGTACACAAAGAGGCAGGAGGGGTGCAAAAAGAAGGAACAGAAGTGCAGAAAGAGGAAAGAGAATTGCTGAAAGAATCAACAGAGGTGTAGAAAGAAGCAAGAGAAGTGCAGAAAGAGGCAGGAGAATTGCTGACAAAAGCAACCAAGGTGTAGAAAGAAGCAAGAGAAGTTCAGAAAGAAACACATGAGGTGCAGAAAGAAGCAAGAGCCGTGCAGAAAGAACCAACAGATGTGCTGAAAGAGGCAACAGATGTGCAGATGGAGGCATGAGAGGTGTAAAAAGAAGGAAGAGAAGTGCAGATAGAAGCAACAGAGGTGCTGAAAGAGGCACGAAGGGTGCAAAAAGAGGCACGAGAAGTACAGAAATATGCAAAAGAGGTACAGAAAGAAGCAACAGAGGTGCAAAAGGAGGCAAGAGGGATTCAGAAAGAAGCAATAGCAGTGCAGATAGAACCAAGAGAAGTGCAGAAAGAAGCAACTGAGTTGCAAAAGGAGGTACAAGTGCTGCAGAAAGAGGGAAGAGAGGTGTTGAAAGAGGCAGGAGAGTTGCACAAATAGGGAAGAGGGGTACAGAAAGAGGCAGGAGGGATGCAGAAAGAAGTAACAGAGGTGCTGAAAGAGGCAATAGAGGGGCAGAAAGAAGCAAGTGAAGTGCAGAAAGAGGCAACAGAGGTGCAGAAAGACGCAAGAGAGGTGCAGAAACAAGAAAGAGAAGTACAGAAAAAGGCAAGAGAATTTCTGAAAGAAGCAAATGAGGTTTAGAAAGAAGCAAGAGCAGTGCAAAAGAAGCAAGAGCAGTGCATAAAGAACCAACAGTCATGCAAAAAGAGGCAAGAGAGGTACAGAAAGAGGTAGGAGAGGTGCACAAAGAGGCAAGAGAGGTACATATAGAGGCAGGAGAGGTGCAAAAAGAAGGAACAGAAGTGCAGAAAGAGGCAAGAGATTTGATGAAAGAAGCAGCAGAGGTGTCAAAAGAGGCAGAAGAGGCGCAGAAAGAAGCAAGTGAAGTGCAGAAAGAGGCAACAGAGGTGCAGAAAGATGCAAGAGAGGTGCAGAAACAAGCAAGAGAAGTGCAGAAAAAGGTAAGAAGAGAATTGCTGAAAGAATCAACAGAGGTGTAGAAAGAAGCAAGAGAAGTGCAGAAAGAGGCAGGAGAATTGCTGAAAGAAGCAACAGAGGTGTAGAAAGAAGCAAGAGAAGTTCAGAAAGAGACACATGAGGTGCAGAAAGAAGCAAGAGCCGTGCAGAAAGAATCAACAGATGTGCTGAAAGAGGCAACAGGTGTGCAGATGGAGGCATGAGAGGTGTAAAAAGAAGGAAGGGAAATGCAGATAAAAGCAACAGAGGTGCTGAAAGAGGCACGAAGGGTGCAAAAAGAGGCAAGAGAAGTACAGAAAGATGCAAAAGAGGTACAGAAAGAAGCAACAGCGGTGCAAAAGGAGGCAAGAGGGATTCAGAAAGAAGCAATAGCAGTGCAGATAGAATCAAGAGAAGTGCAGAAAGAAGCAACAGAGTTGCAAAAGGAGGTACAAGTGCTGCAGAAAGAGGGAAGAGAGGTGTTGAAAGAGGCAAGAGAGTTGCACAAATAGGGAAGAGGGGTACAGAAAGAGGCAGGAGGGATGCAGAAAGAAGTAACAGAGGTGCCGAAAGAGGCAATAGAGGCGCAGAAAGAAGCAAGTGAAGTGCAGAAAGAGGCAACAGAGGTGCAGAAAGATGCAAGAGAGGTGCAGAAACAAGCAAGAGAAGTGCAAAAAAAGGCAAGAGAATTGCTGAAAGAAGCAACAGAGGTGTAGAAAGAAGCAAGAGCAGTGCAGAAAGAGACACATGGGGTGCAGAAAGAAGCAAGAGCAGTGCATAAAGAACCAACAGAGGTGCTGACAGAGGCAAGAGAGCTGTGGGCGAAATGAACCTTAAACGTCCTGCCGGAGTGTGGCATCTCCCGCCCCCAGCATGGTGCAGTGTGATAGGTGTGACGCTGAACTTGTTAAAGAGGAACTGCGGGTCCAGATCAATATTCATGCCCATATTTCTGTTCTTTTCGCTTGGAAACAAAGGACTTCAGATCTGGTACTGCTTATGAAAAGGAAAAACTAACCCTGGCGGTGTGTGTTCGGCCGCGGAACACTGCTTCTGTCCCACATGGTAGAAGGGCAGGAGGGGTCTGCCACCGAAGCCCCCCTTGCCAGCTGTCGGATTCTGCTTAGATTTCACGTTTGAAGTGTTTAAAATCCTTAAATAATCCTAATTACATATGAAGGTTTGATCAAAACTGCCATGTATTATACAAACCAAAGCTGACAAGCCTGCTCTGACTCTTGCCGGTGTCAGCTGTCTGTTTACAGACTGCTGGACTCCTCAGATCTACCATACAAGAGACCTTTTATCCTCACTTTGTGTCTTGAATGTTGATACTTTGCCCTAAATGTTTAGTCACAGTCCAGATTGTGCCTCCTTGCCAGGTGTTACTCAGGGTGCGGGTCTGTGGTGGGATCAGGTGGAGATCTGGGTACGTGAAGGTAGAAGACAGTGAGGGGAGGGCAGGGGTCGGTGGGGGAGGGGAGGTCAGAGATCAGTGGGTCAGGGGAGGGCAGGGGTCAGTAGGTGGGTGGGTTGGGGGAGGGCAGGGGTCGGTGGGTGATGAAAGGACAAGGGTTGGTGGGTGAGGGGATTGCTGGGGTCAATTGGTGGAGGGAGGGCAGGGGTTGGTGGGTGAGGTGAGGGCAAAGGTCAGTGGGTAAGGGGCAGGCAGGGGTTGGTGGGCAAGGGGAGGGCAGGGGTTGGTGGGTGAGTGGAGGGATCGGTGGGTGGGGTGAGGGGGGATCGCTGGTTGAGGGGAGGGGATCGGAGGGGGGAGGGCAGGGATTGGTGGGTTAGGGGAGGGCACGGGTGGGTGGGTGGATGAGCATGACTGTCATCTCTCTAGAAGTACGAGAGTCTGTGGCCCATGGCCCACTGGGAACACAGCTCACTGCCGATGCTCTACCATTCGACCTGACACTCACAAAAACCTGCCAGCAAAAGTAAACTGCACCTACAACATCAACACCCTCTTCTTACCTGGAACCAGTTTTTTCCACTCAGGACAGCACCTCAGAGATATATTACCCTCCCTGGGATACAATATTCTGTGGAATGATGGAGAGAAAATGAAATGAGTGGGGAAATTGACTGCAAATGCAGATACCAGAGAAATTGCACTACATTGACACCATCAGTCACCCACTCAATAGAATGCCTCCAAACTAACATTCACATTATCTAAACCTTAAACAATGGACAATACTCTGTTGTAAACCTACCTGTTAACACATTTCTTTTTACAGCGGAACTGACTGGCATAACCTTCAGCAATTTCCCTTCCTCTGAATGTTGTGACTGCTTTAGGATTTCAAATTATACTACAATAAGAAAAACGTACATCTATAGCAATACTATCATTGTCCCTTCTAGACATAATTCTAAAACAGCTCTCTCTAAATCTTACTCGTCATTTAAAAGCCACCCACACTTTAGGAACTGCTGATGAAGCATGTGTAACTGTTGACATTATCATCCAATCTAATTGGCAGAACACAAGTCTAATTCTCTCTTAATCACCACCTGTAAAGTATTTGTGCAAATATGCCATGGTCAAGAATGCAAACAAAATTCATATGGAAGACCCCAGTACAACCATTTCTACTTTCAATCATCTAGAGTAGACCAAGTCTAGAGTAGCGACTACTCCTTTAGTAGAAAATTAAAACATCTCTATCTTGACCCTCCTGTATACCATAGTCCTGACCTTTAAACAACACAAAATCCACTTAAGAATGGTTTACGTCTTCTTTAAATACAGCGTTATAAGGTTAGTGCTTCCTTGAACGTCAAGGGCAAAAAAGCCCAATACCCAACGCTAACTAAAAACTTAGGAAATGAAAGGGAAATGTACAAATTCAAGCAATTAAAAAATAACTTTCTCAAAAAAACAAGAAAAATCAGGCAAAATTCGAACGACAAAATTACTCAACATTGTTAAAAGCTCAAATCATTTACAACTCCAGATGTGACCAAAACCCACAGGATCACAATGCAGACCTGGAAAAATGCTCATCAAGAACCTCAACACTGATCCCAGCAACCAACATCTTTAATGGCACTCAACATAGTGCTTGACCAAGCTCACAGCTTTGCAATTCCATTCCTAAATGTCTCTATTGGGTTTTCAGGAATACATTTGCAGGTCAGACCCAAAAAAACTGACCTTAAAATGCGACGAAATCCTCAAAATATTAAACCTGTTGCCAAAGCCAGCAACCAACACAAGGGCTTGATTACTAATTCATCAGCCCTATTGCAGCACGGTCCCAAAGGTGCATAGAAGAATAAACATCTGAAAAGCATAAACATCAGGCACTTTTTGATCTTTATAGACACCTGACTTGGACAGCAACCACATCATGATTTTTTCTTACATTTATAAAATGTGTCACCTCTGCTTCGCTACTAAGAGAGAGACCAAGTGCTGACTCAGACGATAGGACAGGTAGCACCCAGTGGCAGCCGGCGCAGGTAAGAGCGGTGAGAAGGTGGGGCGGGGTGAGGGGCGGTTAGGTCAACATAAGACGGGAGAAGTAAATTTAAATAAAATTAAAAAAGAAGACAACTTTCCTTGCGCTTGCCGCATTACCGAGTCAGCTACTAGCACCCAATAACGCATTACCAACTGTACGCACAAACTAAAGGAGGTTCCAGCACCAAGAGCATACCAACACAACAAGCATGTACACAGATTCCCCTGACATTGAAAAGGTGAGCCCCACTCAGTAGGCCTGCACTTTCAAAAGGCCTGAGACTGTAAAATCCAAGATCTAAGACCCACAACTCTTATCATGGTAGATGGCACAGTGAAGCTGAATCGGCAGTAAGGCAAAGCATCACCTTAACAGAGCATACCTTTGTGTCCTAGTGTCTGTAAATATTGCAAAAACACATGCTATAGGAGCCTCAGGAGCAGAGTTCCCTTCCATCACTGGAATTACGATGCCCTCTCCATGTTCCTAGTCAGAGACGTTTTAAGGCATGGGCAAAGTGGGCTCTGGCCCAGGGCCCCAGCATTTCGGGGGGCCCCTAATGCAGAGAGTGTTGCCCTGATAACCTTTAATAATTCTTAAATAGATTGTTTTAGATATCGTTTTCCTTTAATTTATTTTTAATTTGGGTGTTGTACCAAAGTCTATTACAGATAATTTACAGAGAAAATATGTTTGGGTTTTATGCAACATAAATAAAAAGTTTTTTTTACATCAAAACAGGTTCTCGGCTATGAAAAATGGGAGGGTGTCAGATTATGTGCAGTAATATTAGTGAGCTGCTGCTGTGTTAAAATATTGAAAAAACACATCACTATCCCTAAATATTAGATGTAAACACATTTAGAATGTGTACCAGTGTGCCTGTGCACTGTCAGTGACCTGTCCAAATAGGGTGTGAAGGAGCAGATATTGGATTATAAATTTAAAGTGGTTCGGAATAGGGGTCTTCAAAATACACTTGGCCCAGGGCCCTGACTATTCCTAAAATCTCTCTGCCCCTAGTGTCTTTCAGCTGCTGTCCTCCTTTCAGAACAGCAGCCTCTTCATACCACAGCTCGTGGCAGAGACAGCGGATGTTGGGGTACACCATGTAGTAGCTGATTTACCAAACTGTACATACATCAAGCTCTACATTCTCCTCCACCCACCTCAACAAAGCTACACATCTTTGAAGAGACCAGTTGGTTACAGCAGACCAGTTTCACAGTAGGTAAATGAGCCGGCACAATGGTCAGCATGCACCTCTTCCTCAGGCAGACACCGCCGTCCTAGAAGGAAACTGCTTCTAAGTACGGATGGCTGTAGAGACTGGCTGACAGGAAATGTGCAGCTGAAATCTTCAGTCACCACCAGGCTTCTCATGGATATTGACAGGGCTCCTTGCTAATGGATGTTTGGGTATAGTGAGTCACCTGCATTCCACAAATTGGTACTTATATTAAGCACCTTTTGGGAGATAGGAGATTCGATGCCAGTAGCATGTTGGACAGTTGCGACCCCACTGTCTATGAGTCTTGCCACGGAGTCCTTCATCCATGGTAGTCCACGAGCTGTGGATTCCTCTGTAGAGTCCCTCCATGGCCATCTCTCATATATTTTCAGGCCGGAGCTTGTTCATTCTCGTGTTGTGTTCGTGTAATATATTTGACAGCTTTTTCTGCAATTTCTCACACTATTTTCTCATTATTTTCACCTCTGAATATGAGCGGCGTAAAAATATGCAAACATGCAGCAGGGCCTGCCCAGGAGAGTGGAAGCAAGAGCTTGTGCGGTGCAGAGAGGGACAGGGAGACAGAAGGGAAGCCAGGGTTCACAGTGGGGAAAGGATGCTGTGAAATCAACATGTCTTCATTGTTTGTGTCAGTCGCACAGTGTGTTCCACTCTTCAATGGATAATCACAGCACTCGCTGCCAGTAACAGGCACACAGCTCACTCTGCAAGTAGCTGACACAGTGCACTAAACCTGTAGCACACTGTCCACCAATCAGCCCTAAAGACCGGCAGATTCAGCTGCCAGGGCCACTTGGTAAAAGACAGGCATGCAGAGTACCAGCCTGTGAAAGTCCTAAAGCGCAGTGTGTTTGGCACAGGTGTGGCATAACGGTCCGAGCTGCCAATTTGGAGCTGGGGAATCAGGTTCAAGTCTCAGTGTCGGCTCAACATCATGTGATTCTGGGCAAATCACTTGACATTCCTGTGCCTCCCAACACTGAATATGTCTTTGTGTAAGGTAACTGGTGCTTATGTAAAGAGCTCCCATACCTTCAGATCGAGTTTGCGAGTTATAACAAAAACTGCAAAAAAACTGTAACAGGTAAACAGGCCGCTCTTTAATTGAGCTACATTGTGCATTACACCGCTAACAGGCATTTATACAGCACACTTTGTAACAACCAGTTAAACTGCCCACCCTGAGTGAGACTAGTAGCCATAAAGCAAAAACAACACAAATCAGTCATACAGATCACATGTGAGTCCGTTTTACAGAATCATCGGCTTGTAATTAGCAGGCATGCAGCAAACAGATATAGCATGCATTCCACTTACGAGGCTCACCTCTCTTCTGGTCGCTAGCAGAACCCGAATAGCTGGGAAACAACCCACAATTATTTCTGAAGGCGGGTTAAAGGCACATGTGTATCATTCACTGCTTTCTGCTCATAACACATAGTCATGTGTAGTGCACCGCAGTAGTTAATTAGACAGTGAGCACTTTGTGTTATGCAGCCGTGTGCAGTGCAGTTTGTCTACAAAAGGGATCTGCATTGTTCTCTGTGCCTGTAACATGGGTGAAGATCGGGGTTACATTCCCTACATCTCTCCTTCCAACATGGGGCTCTCACTGCTCGCCGTAGCACTCCGGATTCGGCCCTGCCCACATCCAGGCAACTTGCCTGTCTTCCGGGTCGCCGCGGACTCTCAGTGTTCTCGGAGGCGGCCTTACGCAGGGGGTTCGGACTGGCAGGGTGGGCTCCCGCTTCGGTTTTACATTTGTCTATAGAAAGGGGCAAGAGGTGTGCATAGCTAAGGGGTGTGTGTATCTACATATATATTTATAAACCGGCACATTGATTTTTACCTTAGCGCCACACCAAGTCTGCAAAAATGACAGAGCACTGCAACGAAAGTCGGTGCCAGGCTACCTCTACCTTAAAAAACGGGCACATTAATTTTTAGTTGATGCGAGGCACAAGATGGCTGCCAACACTTCCCGGTTTGAAATGTTGGCAGCCAATTAGAGCCAAGCTTGTGCTCGGAGGGTTAGGCTCCACCCAGATATCAAAATTTTTTTTTTTTTTTTTATCTCAGGAACTACTAAATGGATTTACACCATTTAACAAAAAGGGCTCTTTCGGAACCAAGGGATACCTTTTTGCCAAACTTGGTGTAATTCCGTTCAGCAGTTCGGGCTGTAGCAGTCTCTAAAGTTTCCTATGGAAAATTGCATGGAGAAAAAATGTTTTGGGACCCCCCTTTTTTCTCGGTCCCTGCTTGACGAATCACCCCAAAACTGTCAAGATAGGAGCGGACCAGAGCATCCCACAAGTTTTGAAAATTTCACGAAGATTCGTCAACCGGCCCCAAAGTTATTGGGAATAGAATGTTGCAAATTTACTATGGAAATTAGGTCCTAACTATAACTACCTACTGGCGACCGCCAGTAGGTAAAATATATATATATATATATATATATATATATTCACCAAAAAAAACATAAGTTTCAGGCAGGTTATAGTTAGGAATTATCATTTAAAAAACCTTTCATAAATTCACTAAAAAAACATAGGTTTCAGGGGTGTTATTTGGTGAGACACTATAAATTAGTCAAGTACACAATCAATCATCAACCACACTGCTACTAAATCCACTATCCAAATTTTTATATATCCACTCATTCTTCAGTGCAGATTGCTATATATATAATACATATTTAAATATGGAACCAAACCACATTCACTGGATGATGTCATTAGTGATTTCATCAGTGATGTCATTTGAGATGTAATCAGTGATGTCACTGACCATGTCATGAATGATGTAATGTGGGATATCATCAGCAGTGGATTGCGGGCGCGTGAGTTAACTATAACGGAGGAATTTCAATGGTTTTGTACGAGTGAAATGTCCAGCTAATTATAACACCCCTAAAACCTATGGTTTGTTCAGTGAATTTCTAAGGTTTTTTAAATGCTAATTCCTATCTATAACATGTCTGAAACCTATGGTGTTTTTAGTGAATTTCAAAGGTTTTTTCAATGACAATTTTTAAATGTATTAATTGATATATTTATTTTTGTATTATACTGATTTACTACATTTTTTTGAACTATTTATTTTGAGATATTTTATTTTTTAAATTGCATTACATATTTTTAATATAAATTGAACTAATTTTCTTTTAAAGAATATTGAAATTCTAATATTGTTTTTTTATTTTATAATTTTTTTAATATATTTATATTATTTTCTTTATTGTTTTTTTTCAGTTCTTTTTTGGAGTCGCGAACCCAAAGTGTTCCTTTCTCAATCACTGCGCGGAACCTAGCTGCCATTTTAGGATTGTTGTGTAGGATCCCTGTAGGGTGTGCGATGGGTGCATATTTTCCTGCGCGATAGCTATGCAACCGGTACGCGACTCCTGGCGCATACGCGACATATACGTATTACATTATGCGGCGCTCACGTGCTTCCGCGTGACGTCATATACGTGTTCGACGTGGTGGGTCACCGACTCCCACAAAATTTCTTAATGTTTCAATCATTCTTCTAAGACTTTCTAGGGAAGAACATCTCTCTGCTGGGAAGAACCTTTATTGGGAAATTGGACACTTATTATGACTTACAATGGCTTCAGGACAGCAGCCAGCACCTGATTCTGATCACTCTTCAGCTGAGGAATTTGTACCAGAACCACCACCTCCTGAGAGGTACACCTCTGTGGTGTGGAAGTTTTTTTCTATACCAGAGGGACAGAAGAAAGTCAATGCTGTCAAGGTCTCATGCAAGATCTGCAAAAGGGTGTTGTCAAGAGGTGATCCCATGAAGAAATACTCTGGCGGGACCGCGAGTATGATGAAACACCTAAAAACACAGCATCATTTGAACTTGTCAAAGGAGGAATGTAGAAGATTGGCTCAAAACCCTCCAGCTGCAGTTCCTAGCACCTCTGCTGCTTCTACATCCTCGGAACATTTGGACATACGTCCCTAATTTGCCAACGCAAAAATACACTGCCTTAAGTGTAATAGATTGCTCTGCTATGAAGAGCACCCTGTGGATTTGCTTTGTCGAGCAATCAACAACCATTGGTGCTAGTTTTATTTTGTTCCCCCTGAAGTTCATTGCTTTGTTCCTCCAGTTGTCTTTTTTTGCTTTAAAAAAATCAAAAAAATCCAAAAATTGTTCAAAAAACCACAAAAAAACATATAAAACAAAAACAAAGTTATTTTCAGAACTAACTACTCTGGTTAAAAAAAGAGCTATATTTGCATGATAGTGTGTGAAAGTTTAGACAAATGTATGTGAAGTGCATAATTGACTGAAAGAATGCATTTGTGGTCTATGGTGAATGTATAAGAGCAGAACTTTAAGGAAGTGCTGCAGCATGACACTGTAAGTTCTTTAGCTGCAGTGTGCTTTGGTACTTCCGAAGCACAGGGATGCAACATATGTACATAGATATGTTGCACGTGTATGCTTCCCTCTGCACTGCTGCTTAAACTGCAGCCGTGTGGTGACACAGGCACCCTTGCACCATGGTGCAAGGATATCTGTGTCATGTGGAGTTTGTTTTTGTGCAAGAAGACACACCTTTCTGTACAAAAACAATAAGTGAAGGCATTTTTCTCCTTCAATGTATGCTGTGCATTGTAGCATACATTGAAAGAGAAAAAATTAGGAGAAATTAAAATATTTCTCCTTGTTGTGCATTGCTCCACCGATTGGAGGATGGTGCAGCATTCACACACATGTCCAGATGTATGATTTCTGATAAATCTGTAGATGTTCTATGAGTGTTGTGTGGAAACACCCACAACAACACCTATGGAACGCCCTTTCAATGCAAAGTGGTGCGTATGAAGAGGTCGTATTTACATGGAGAAGAAAAGCTACACAGGAAGCCTTTTCCTCTCCTTATAAATATGAAGGAGTGTCTTTCGTTATCACTATGTTACAACAAGTGACATATTGTTGGCACAGGATGCTTCGAAATTTGCCACGTAAGTGCTTAGGTATTGGCAGACTGTTACAATAGGAACATATTGCTAATTCATTGTTTGAAAAATTGCATGAGAGTGACAGAAGGTAAGCACAGAGTTATATCTCCAAAGATGCTCAAAGAAGAATGATTGGAATATTTGCAGTCCTTCAATAGGTACAATGAAAAATATTATGAACCAATCAAATCTTTTTTTTAAGGTCACACGATATCCTATGACAGGGAGATTCCAAAACTACATAGGTATAACTGGGTGTTTTCAAGACTGTATTAATACTTTGTAGCTTCTTGCAGATCTGCTTGCATAGTATATAAATCAACAAACCTGTAAATTCATAAGTACTTATGTTTTGGCAAAGTGATAGTACATGTTTATAGAGTTGTGAAGGGAAGGGATGGGGCCTCATGTATTATGTGGAAACACACTCTGTGACGAGTTTTAAGTTAAAGAATTTAGTCTCTTTTAATCCTGAAACTCCCTGGATCCTAATAGCCCACTATGTCTCTCTATTGAACACCATACAGCTGGGTGGCAAAGAGGTGCTCTGAAGCCATGGTCCATTTTATACCTCTTTGCAATGCAACTGTCTGGCACTTTCTGCAGATATCTGGTCGGTTAGTTGGACCTAGGGGCACTCACTATTGATATTAACTTTATCCTGTAACTTAAAACGCCCACAGAGCATATTTCAACACATATCAACTCCGTCCATCTCCCTTTTCTTCACATGTTTGCAAACACAGGCCATTCGTGCATTTAAATACTTCGTTAAACTTACCTTCACACTAATAGAAATAAAAAACCCTACACATTTATTTTAATTGTTTTTTATAATTTAAATTTCTGAGAAATTCATATTTTAGAATTAGGATCTGTGAAAGAGAAAAAGAATACAGATATAATATATAATATTATATTTTTTATAACACAGCATAATTTTAACATTTGACAAATTATTTTCTTTGCCTTTTTTGCTGTTCTCAGAATATATTGAATTTCACTTGAAACAGTGATTTCAATCGTACTAATCACATAACAGCGGGAAAAAAAAAAAACAATCAATGAGATTGTTTAAAAAAACCAAGACTACATCCTCAATAGCATAACATATAATGCAAATCACACATATATAAAAGGCTTACTCCAAAGAAGATTTTCTTACTTGAATATATATACACACTGTAAATGTTGTTGTTTAAAAATATTCGCTGAGAGAATGTGCAAGAAAAAGTCCGTAATTCAAAGATACACCTTTCCTCTATGCCAAATGGTATTACTGAAATCCTTTATATTGAAATTGTCCAATTGTAATCATATTAATACATATTAATAAATTCCCCAGAGGCCGAATTGTGTTCCTAAAACTTTGGCTTTACAAATATTAGGTAGGAGTTTGGTAATTCGCTAGGCAAACGTTGTTTAAAAAGGAACTGAGCATCATTACAATATGTCCATCCTTTATCACATTTTAAATAGGCAGTGTAATGACCAGATGTTGTGGAAGGACCATCATGGAAAATTATTGCTACTGCTACAAAAGTCCTTCCTGATATTGACAGTTGACTTGCTACAAAATGTTTTATTAAAGTGTCCATTTTTCTCCATCAGCAGTACAATTTTGCATCATTAAAATAATATATTGTCCATATCGTTGTATAAATAATGTTGATAACATTTCTGATTTGCATTGGCTACACTCCATGTTTTGATTTGCTGCTTTAACTAGTTTATTGAAAGCCACTGATTTACAGTTTGGTAATGTCAAATATATAAATCTTTCAGTGTCTATGTTAGTGCTACATGTAAACATACAATTTTCGCAATGATTTTCCCATTTATAACAAAGGCCAAAAATATTTTCAATTTCTATGCCTTCATTTTTTTATATGGTAAGCATATACATTAGAAATACCTGAGCATCTTGTTGGATATTCTGCGTAAATTATGTAGAACCAGAACATACATCCAAAAGATTGCGAATATCACAAACGCTTTGTATTTTACTTTTATCCGTTCTCAATTTTTCATAAATACAATGCAACAAGGAACAAAATCTTTTTTCCCGATTCTCCATAATTTGCTGTTGCAAACCTTCAAGAAAAAAAAACATTGACCACTACATTAGCATAGCAGTTAACACCTGAACGATTTTCAAACTGATAACCAGCAATCTCTTCAAATGTGTCCTTTTTCTTTTTGCTTGCAAACACAACATTATCATGTTTTTTCCTTCTGTATACCTTCACTACAGATATTCTCATACCTTCTTTTTCGACCTATCACACGCTTTTTAAATACAGGATTTAGACCTAAATTGGGAGCATACGCTCTGTAGTGTAGTTCCTATTATCCCAATAGGCTCTGCGCATTGGAATAATATCTTCAGTAGTATAGACCTCGGGCAGAGGTTAACTAGGTCTTTTACCGACGATATTAGACTTAAAGTTTTGTGTTTGCCAGCTAGCTCAGAGTTCACTAGAAACTTTCTCGAATAGGCAAGGAGGAGTTTAACCTCCCTGGATAGACAAGAAGGGATTTAGTTTCTGACAACCATAGAACATGACAACTTTGCTCTCCCCTAATCAAGAGTGTATCTCTAGAGTCGTGTGAAAACAAAAGACAACTTATTTTACTCAGTCAGTTCAGTGCATTCTTAGTTTCACCAGATTGTAGAGAAAAGGAAGAGACGGGTGTGTTCAATAAAAGATGTTATTTATTGATCAGTCTCTTTTCTCGTACAAGAGAAATGGATCGCTATTATTGCAATACTTATAGTTAAGTAAAGTGCACACAGTAAAGACAGAATTATAAAATAATACTGTAAAAGCATTGATATGGTTTCTGAGCCATATGATACTTTAAAATGGATAAAATAGATACATACATATATACATTGACTAATCGTACTCAACTGGTGCTTCTAACCACGCCTACCCCAGTGTACCTGACCTAAGCCTAATACGTGGGCGGGAGTAGATAAGTAGCAGTTTAAGTTAAGTTTGTTTTGCCAAGGGACTGACTCAAGAATTCTCTGCAAGGGAGAGGGGTTGGCCTAACGGCTAAGGCGCTCGACCTCGGACCTGGGGAACTTGGTTCGAGTCTCGGTAACGACGCCAAAAAAAACCCCCTGTGATTCTGGGCAAATCACTTAATCTCCCCGTGCCTAAAAAAAAAAAAAAAAAAAAAAAAAAATGAAAGTGTGTCCTCATGTAACGTAACTGGTGCTCTGTAAAGCTCTCTGATAACTGATTCGGTTCGGTTCAAGTTCGCGCTATATAAAACTCTCTAAAAAAAAAAAAAAAAAAAAGGGGTTATTCAGTTCTGTACCTGGGATCTAGAAGGCTGGAGGGCTGGTATCTCTTATCCCAGGTCTTGATATTCCAGCTGCCTGCGAGGGCGGCTTGGAAGCGCCAGAGCTGGATTTCTCGGCAGGAGAAAAGTCAGCGTCTCCTTTCTCAGCGCGTCAGAAAGGCGGGGCAGCGTCTGTGGGCTTCGCTCTCAGCTGGGCTCCTCGACACGTCTCGCTGCTCCAATCTTGTCACCACCGCGTGTGTTTGCTTAAGGCAATGTCGGTAATATTTATACCTGAAAGGTGCCGAGATTGACGTAAGGATGGACATAAATACGTCAATAAGGATGTCATACGAACGGGTTCGTTCGCACATTCTTTACTGAAGTTCTCGATGAAATCAAAACAATGGCTGCGGGGATTTTCCCAGGTCGCTGTAGGTTTGATTTGTTTTGAGAACTCCGTATGCCTATCAGGGGGCTGGAGGAATATCGCTTGCCTAATTAGATGGCATGCGTTATGACTTAATCAGGTAACGCGCTTCTGTGCCGTGGTGTGGCTTAATCAGATAACGGGTTTTTGCGCCGTTAGATGGCTGCTAGTTAATTTATTAACCAAACCAGGGTCAGGAATAGGGGGATCGATACAGTACCCATAGGAATACATCACACCCACTCCACGTAGACTATGTCCATATTTACAAATCTAGGCATAGTAAAAAACTAGCAGTGCATGTGTATACCATACCACCCCAAAATACATTCATATGCATTCTGAAAACTGGAAATATGAAATATACGAAAGATAATTATATGTACTATATGCACTCAAGCAGTATAATAATGCTAAATCTATAACGCATATTTTAAACTCAGCATGAATAAAATGCGAAAACTACACATGAAATGGCTCTTAATACAGAAGAAAAGTGCGAGACCATTTCATCACAACATGAATTTTGTATGAACATGCTAGAGGGTAGCTAATGTCTCTAGAGTACCTAAAATAGAAATTCAGTTCTCTAAGAATAGTTTTTACTTTAAGCAGAAGATAAGTGTCCCAAAAATTGTAAATATTTTTGGATTGGGGAAAAAGGTTCCCGCTGTCTGAAAAAACTGATGAGAAAAAATCCCATATCGCTTTTTAAAAGTTGAAGGTCAAATTCAGGATGTAGGGAACTCCGTGTGCTAGCTTGCTCAAAGTCATTCCTTCTGCTCTGGTGAAAACATCATATCATTCAGACTGTTGAAAAAACTGTCAACAGCTTCTTGCGAAAGTTCCACTAACTCGGAAAAAGTTGTTACCATGCATTCATGAGCATGATTGCCTCCATTGATGTTTTGATCAGCATAGCTGACTGAAGGTCGTACCTGATCGATGCTGCTTTCATCTCGTACTTCACTACCCCTCAATCGCAGTGGTGAAGTCTCCACGAATGCCGTCATCAGGATAGGTAGACGCTGGGGACAGCACAATGTATGAGCCGTTACCGGACCCAACAAGGTTTCTGCGTCCATTGGCACATCCGATTGTAGTGTCAGACAGGTGTCCAACACGCATTCTTCGCCACATAGCAAGCACCTTAATACAGGCATAACACAACGTTGCCACATTGGTCTAAATGAAAGAAACCAAGTCATGTTCAAGTCCCGAAGCCGTGCTAGTCCAAGGACTTTAGTTATGCGGTCCCGGTAGCCAATGGCTAGGATCGTTTCTTCCCTTGTCGCAGGTGTTTTGTCTGTGACATGGTTTGCCATAGCGAAATAACAGGATCAAAAATAGGATGCCTGCCACTAGTCCCAAAAAGGAGAGGAAGTCCGCCAAAAATGGAATGGACAAAGTCTGGAAAAATACCCAGGATGGCTTTGAATGGTGTTAAAGCTCCTGAAAACACTGTCTTAAATACACTTGAGACACCACTGGTATCAGAAATATTTAAGATTTCGTTCAGTATTTCTGCGAAATGTATGGGGGAATTAGTTGATAACAATGAATGAATCTCTGCCGTTGTCCTTGCAACTTGGAGATCATACGTTTCTTTAGATGACGTTAGCCTGGTCGGCGTCTGTAGGAGCACTGTCTTCATTCTGCTTAAAGTATCAATTCGAATAGAAGCAATTTTCAAGTTGGGCCATAACCTTGCCTCCCTGTCTGGAGAATCGTTCGGGAACAATACTCGTTCACAGCACATGACCTTCCTAGTCACGGTTATGAGATAAGGTTTTCCGGGCAGCAAACTACAACATCTGCGATCTACTATTAGAATGTAACTCCCGTTCGAGAGCCTCCTAAAGAATGGTTCTATTTGTGTTGCAGGTGTGCCTCGCTGGTAACATGAAAGGTTATTTGAAGTCCCTTCACAGGCTCCATGCAAACTAATACCCTGACACAGAAGTATACCGCTTAGTGACCTCGCACAATTATTGCCACTAAGAAACACACTCTGGCCTTTATTACTGACACATGCGTGTGTATAGGGAAAGTTCCATGTTGACTTAATGTACCCTTTACCCAACCTTTCATACTGGCCTGCCTGTATATATTTTTGGCAGTATTGAAACTGGAAAGTAGTTATCGGAATATTTATTATCCCATGTATTATCCATTCAATGACAGGTCGTTCTGACATTGTCAATTGTAATCTCTCAAGTTTTTCAATGCTCAGAATTCTATAGTCAGCACCCTTCTGTGCCAAATGATTTGTTTATCAGTAAGGTTAAAAATATTAAATAATGACGTTGTGTTGATTAAACGCCAAGGCTCATAGCCTGAACGCAGATTTTGTAACGTCCAGCCAAGCTGTACAATAGAACGCAATTGGGACTGACCGTGTTGTAACAACAGTAAGTCTTGCGATATTATATCGATTGCTGAAGACACAATGCTGTCCAGAGAGTATATTCTGGAGGACAGAGTCATTAACCCATTGTCCACCACAGAAAGTGATTTTTCCAAATTAATACGGTCAATTTCCCGTATTTTCTCTGCTGTCTCAATTTGAGCTTCTTTCCAGGCTTCGTTATAAGCTGCATATATAGAGGCCGCTATGAAACGTTTTTGACGCTGTTTGCGTGGTCCCATAAGGAAATCACGCAAGTCAGCACCTTCTGTAAGTAAAGTTAGGTGTTGCTTAATTTCTGCCAGTGTGGATGTTTGTAGCCATTGAAGGCAGAGCTTGCCCACACTGTAGGTGGTTACTATCCCTGGATGTTGTCTTTGGGAATATCTAGGGTCTGGCCTGGCCAATGTGAACCCCTGTATTTTGTTCAGGAATCTGTCTTGACAGTTATTTGTATCTGTGGGCCAGATCAACCATTTTTTCCATTCAGGATGTGTTCTGTTTTGGTTTAATATATGGTTCACGTCTATCTCAACATCTATAGAGCTATTACTGTTCACAGTTGGTTTTGGAATAGACGGTTTGTTTAAATCTTTGATTTTGGCTAAGCCAAGACAGGTAGTTTGTTGAATAGTGTCATTCAAAAATATAATTTGTTCTGGGATCATGCAGGCTCTAAACAATGATTCTATACCTTGTACTTGCCAATCTCTTGTACCCCAAACAGTTTTTGCTTCAATATTATTGTTCCAGAAATCAAAACCAAATGTATTCATTTGCTCAAAAAATGAATCTGAATATATCAATTTTGTGTTTGTAAGCATGGTCTTCATACCTGTCTTATTTGACAATTTGAAATAAAATGTTTCTGCTTTACTTGTGTTAAACCCTGAAAAGTATGAATATTTATCATAAAATGTTCTCGAGCTACCTTTTGGAGGAGTAGCACAATGTTCCTATTGGTTATAATTTAAAACATTTCTAGGTTGTGCAGATTTATGTAGATAATGGTTACCATAGTGGTTGTAGCAGAACATCTGATCATAATTAGACGAACCCTGCAAATAATCATGTTCTGTAAATTTAGCAGACATCACTAGGTCAGACATCATATCATTAATACTTTCAAAGTCCCAATCATCAGCAAATGTGCTTGGTTTAACAAAGTCACTCAATGAGATCTTGAATTGGTATGGATACTTCAGGATTTCAACCGGACCATAGATTTCATAATCAGTATTGTCCCATGCTACACCGCCTGGTATAGGATTGGCTGTTAGGTTCACTGAAGAAAGTTCTCTTTTCTCGACGTGTGAAGATGTGTGTGGTTTAAGGACCAAGTTGATTTTCTGGCTTGCTGTGTCCATTGTTGCATATTTTCCCTCAATGAAATGTCCCAAGCATAGTACCATGATGAGCCAAAGTATGAGGATAAATGCACCTAAGGCCACCCAAAATTCAATCCATGGAGAAATCAGATAGGTTTCTTTCAGTTGTTGTAAAAGTTTCTTAGCTTTATCTTTAAAAGTTTTTGTTGATGGCTGTTTCTTAGATTCACTCAGATCTTCAGATGAATCATTGAAGTTGATGAAGTAGCCGGATGCTGTTCTGTCAATTGTTCCAATTGCTTCTGGATTACTTTTTGTTCTAGAAGTTTCCTTTGTTTCATCAGCATAGTCATATGTTACTTCATTGTAGGTTGGTGTGTCTCGACTAAATGTTTTTATTTGGGTTTTTAGAGGTTTAAGTTCCATTGCTTTATTGCATAGTTCTTGTTGATGTTCTGTAGGCATTTCGAATGTGATTAGCCTCTTAGTTTGAACCTCTGGATTTGTAGCAAACATTGGTGTTCTACTACTTCTTGGGAGTCCACTTGGCCTACTGTTTGTTATCGGCCACATGATTGTGGTTTTACCAGGTCGATGGATACAACTCCGTTCTCCTTTTTACCAGCAAGGGGCGGTAGTATTACTGATCTTGTCCCGTTGACAGACAAGACAGGAACTGCTTTTCTGTAAGAAGGCCCAAATTCCTTCTTTACCGCGATCTTTTCTCTGACTAGATCCCCGACTTTTGGAATCCAGACAGGCCTTGCTGGGACAGGTGGTTTCTCTTCAGTGGTTGTTGGCTGCTGTTTCAACTTTATGTTGCTCAGGTCTTTCCTTGTTTCATTTAAGTCCTGTAAAATAGCCAAACGATCTTTGATATCAAAGCATTTATCTTTAACCACTGAAGTCTGACTATCAAGATCTTGGATCATCATTCTAGTCCCGAACAATAGTTCGTACGGACTGAATCCTTTCAGAGAATTTCTTGGCAGGTTATTTAGACTACGTTGGACACTTATTAAATGTTTGACCCACCCAGCTCCCGAACCTAATACCTTTGCTGTTATAGATTGCTTTATGTCACGGTTTTTTCTTTCTACGATTCCGTTTCCCTCAGGATGAAATGGACAAGAGTACCGCAATGCAATGCCCATGCTGGTCATGGCCTCCTAATAAGCTCGAGAGCTAAAAGCAGGACCCTGGTCAGAATGTAGCATGCCAATTGCGTATGTGCCGATAAAGACTCGCAAATCTTTTATAACAGTTCTGGCGTCAGCCGATCGCTGGGGCCACATCCATATGAATCTCGTACATGAATCCACTGCGACCAAGATATATTTATAGTTACCATCCCTTTGTAAGGGACCACAGTGGTCCAGATAAACACAGGCTAATGGTTTATCTGAGATTAGAAGGGGCGTCTGTGCTGGTCGTCTCACTGTTGATACCTTCATTCTTTGACATATTTCACATTCTAGAACCGCTATGATGAGTCCTAACCTATGTTCCATGTTTGGAATTGCCCTATCCCCCACTCCAGGGATTCAAGCAAACGGAACATTATTTGCATCATTTATGTATGAGTATTTTACTGGAAAGCCTTTCGGGAGTGTTTCTATTGCTTCTTTTACTGTAGCGCTGACAGCCTGTAATATTTCGCTGTCTATTTTTGTTTTTGACCGGGTGATAGCAGCTACGGAAGCCGTTTGCACAGCTGCCTTCGCGGCCTCATCAGCCAATGAATTCCCTGCAACGTGAACGCCATCACGTTGATGACTTAGTGTATGTATCACGTGAGTCTTTGGTAGTTCCTTTGTAAAAGAACTACTTGTTCCCAAAGCATCTTATGCTTGATTGTGCCACCTTTTGCGTCTTTAAAACCATTCTGAACCCAGATCTGCAAGTATTCATTGTATGATTGAACGCAATAATACGAATCACACACTATGAGTGTGGGGAATTCTTGATCGGTATTTTCAAGCGCCATCTTGAATGCCAGTAGTTCTGCTCTTTGAGCTGTACAATCTCCTAGAGATTGTGTTTTAGTGACCACTGGTTTAAATTTTCCTTCGTGCCATTGACCCTTAACGATCGCGCACGCAGCACTGTAAGCTTGTTTACCCCCTACTGCGGGTTGTGCTGATCCGTCTGTATATATTATACAGCCGTAATGTTCTAGAGGCAGAATTTCGGTCGGCGGAGGACATTCGAATTCATATTGGAGAAACTCTTGTGTTTTTAAGTTTGGATCAAATTCGTATGCCACGTCTGTTGCAGCAAGAGAATTAGCCCACTGTATCCATCTTGGATGTAGTGCTTTAGCATTCGGAATGCTTGCCTTCGTTACCGCCTCTAGGGCTGGTATCGGTGTCACGATGATTATTCGTTTACCTTGTGCTAGGGCTCGTTCTTTTGCTACAGCAGTCTGTACCGCGGTCAGAATTTTTTCTGTTGGGCTAAATTTTATTTCAGCTTTTGTGTACAAGTGTGATTTGTATGCAATTGGTACCTTTTCTCCCTCATTGGAGGTCAGGTATGTGAATCCGCATCTTCCTGGGATGACTCGAATCACAAGGTTGCGTGTGTTATCACGTGTTTGTAATTTTGTTTTAATTAACATGTCTGTTTGTAAAGATCTCAAAATTTCTGTGTGTTTTTGAGTCCAATTGATTCTTTTAAAATCTGGTTTTATTAGATCATAGAGAGATTTAACTCTCTCTGCATAATTTATAATGTAAGTTCTTCCGAAATTTAGGAAGCCTAGAATTGATTGCAAGTTTTTTAATGTTTTAGGTGCTTGGATTACAGCACATTTCTCTAGAAAATTGTCAGCCAGGCTTTTGCCTTCACTTGATAGTTCATATCCTAAAAACAGGACAGTTAGATGGGCAATTCTTGACTTTTTAAAGTTGAATTTGTAACCCTCTGCTGCGAACCCAAGTATTATGGTGTTCACTCGCTTCAAGTGAGTATCCAAGTCATCATCTGTTAGATAGATGTCGTCGACATAAGATAATGCTTCGTCATCATATGTTTGTAGTAACTCTGTTACTCTCGCTGAGAATAACCCTGGGCTGTTCTTGAACCCCTGGGGCAAACGACAGAATTTTTTTTGCGCGCCATTTATTGAGAACGCCGTCAAATATCTGCTCTCTGGTGCTATATTTTGACAAAAGAATCCATTAGAGATGTCTAATGTTGTTTTGTATTTTTTGCGCTCTATGTTATTCATTAGTGCAGCACTATGCGAGTTTTGTACTGCAAAGGTTTTGCAACATGAGTTAAGATGTCTGTAGTCCAAAACAAGACGATATGAATTGTCTGGCTTGGAGACAGAAAACAAAGGGTTGTTCATTTGTGAGGTGCAAGTTTCAATCACCCCCTGGTATTCAAGTTGATCTAGGATCTCTTTTACCTGTTTTTTAGCTTCTTGCTTAATTGGGTACTGCCTCTGTGCAGTAGGTTGTGATTTTAACTGGATTTTGTGAGGAGGAGAGTCCTCATCCCATCCCACATGATTTTTATATAAGGCAGGGGCTTGAGCTACTGCCCACTTTCTTGCAAGTGTATATTTTTTATGAATTGGAATATGATTTGAGAAGGCAGGCATAATTATTTCTTCGCCATGTGGGCACTCCCTGACAAACTCGGGTGGCCAGTCTCGTTCAGCTAGAAGGATGTCATAGCCCTTGGAGAGATTATCCCAAAATAGAACCCTTATTATTCTAGTCTTATCCCCCTCTATATGCAATGTTATTTCTTATATTTTATGAGGTTTGCTAACTCTGGTATCTGCAGTTTCCACTTGAATATATTCATTCGTGTCCACTGTCTCCAGATGATTCATACGGACTTTGCGAGCTATGCTCACTTCTGCTGCGCTGTCTAGCATTGTCTGAGCCCATTCTCCATTTTTCAGCTGTGTCCTCAGTATTCTCGGCATGATTGATTACTTTAATACTGGCTACCTTCTTCTTTGGAAACTGTAATTTTTTATTTGGATGAGCAGGTTCCTTGTCTTTGGACTTGACGTGCTCTTCCCTGTGTTCTGATCGTCCTCTTCTTTCCGATTTCTGCGAGGAAGTCTGAAAAGATTGAGAGGGACGTGTATCAATATCTTGATATCTATCAGGTTTCTTTATATTATCCCTATTTCTAAGGTTGTATTTTTTCACAGAGGGCTCCCTTTGGGGAGACTTGCGTCCTTGGTCCGGAGATCTTTCTCTCCGCCGAGGAGACCTTCCTCTGGACTGGAATCTTTTTTTTTTAGGATTGGATTGTTTATTTCCATCCCAGCTCTTCTTTTGAGTGTTTAGATTATTTTTAATAAATACCTTTTCAGGACTATCAATTAGTTGGGGTTTCACCGGTATTTCACCCAAACTATCTCTTCCTAGTTCTTCATAGGATTTTTCTATGATTCTGGCAATTTCAGTTGGTTGGTCTGCTATATTTGTCTCTTTCAACCTCTGGCGGATCGCCACATTTGCTGCTTCTCCTTTTATGTTGGCTAATAATATTGCTGAGACCTGCTTGAAGTCTTTTAGTACTTTCATACCAAGAGTTAAAGCGGGTTCTGGACCGTATTCGTCTTGAATTTGTTTTATCACATCTGGTATTACTGACATGGATGGTACACCATGTGTTTTTGTGTAAATGGAAGCAAAGACTGTTCCCCAAGTGTCACAGTCCTCCACATGTGGTGCGATTCCTATTGGAAGACAGATAGTCAGAATCCTGTGTTTCTCAACAGGGGTGGTATCTGGAAACACCGCCTCTATTTTAGTGATTTTTTGTGCTAGCCAGAAAGGAATTTGTTCCCGTTTTGCGGGTACTTTACCTAGACAGGACTGTATGTTCTGTGGTGTAATTTTATTTGTGTTCCCCTGATGAGGGGTCAGCTGTGGAATTTTAATTGCTGGTTGGACTGTTGAAGTCCGCATTACATATTGGACTAATTGTCTATGTATTTTTATTAATTGTTTTAGCTGTGCTAAAAGGTCTGCTGCAGGCATTTCTTCAATGTCTGGATGTGGTGTGTATCCAGCTAGGACCGGCCACGTCGCTCCTGGTCTACCTAGTGGACCGAGCCTGGTGATGTGATTATTATGTTTTAGGGCGCCATTAAATAAGAGCAGGTGCTCTTGGAATTTGAGTGGTATTTCCACCCCCTCGAAAGGAGTGTACTCATTAGGAGGTTCCTCTATTTTGTAATAGTGGAAGTCCTTTGTTACAGCGTTTGCTGCTGGAAAGTTTATCCATGAATAGAATACCTCTGTCTGCCGATATTCGTGTGCCTCAATTACGAATATGACTGTACCACCTCTTGGTGTCAGTCCATTTTCTATAAGTTTTAAGGTTATAGATTTTCTTATGTTGACCGGGATGAATATTATATCCGGGTCATTTTCCTGCAGAGTATTATCAGCTGCTAGTAGTTCAGCTGCTATTCTGACTGTCTCTCTTTCTACTTCACTGTCTGACATTTTACTGTTAGAAAGGTTATTTTGTTTATTTGCAGATCAGGTTTCTATGGAAACAAAGATTAGATGCACAATATTTTGGAACAGTGTATCCTTCAACGTTGAATAAACCAAGAACCATACATAGGAGTCTCCTCCTGCGAGGTTTGGCGGATATGACCTTTCACCCACTCCAGACGTCTTTGGAGTATTATGGGAAAAAAGGGGCTCTGTGTGAAAAAGCACGACTGAGTTACTCTAATGTCTTGCGTTAGTTTTATCGCCTATCCAAACGGTTGGGCGCCATGTAGTGTAGTTCCTATTATCCCAATAGGCTCTGCGCATTGGAATAATATCTTCAGTAGTATAGACCTAGGGCAGAGGTTAACTAGGTCTTTTACCGACGATATTAGACTTAAAGTTTTGTGTTTGCCAGGTAGCTCAGAGTTCACTAGAAACTTTCTCGAATAGGCAAGGAGGAGTTTAACCTCCCTGGATAGACAAGAAGGGATTTAGTTTCTGACAACCATAGAACATGACAACTTTGCTCTCCCCTAATCAAGAGTGGATCTCTAGAGTCGTGTGAAAATAAAAGACAACTTATTTTACTCAGTCAGTTCAGTGCATTCTTAGTTTCACCAGATTGTAGAGAAAAGGAAGAGACGGGCGTGTTCAATTAAAGATGTTATTTATTGATCAGTCTCTTTTCTCGTACAAGAGAAATGGATCGCTATTATTGCAATACTTATAGTTAAGTAAAGTGCATACAGTAAAGACAGAATTATAAAATATTACTGTAAAAGCATTGATATGGTTTCTGAGCCATATGATACTTTAAAATGGATAAAATAGATACATACATATATACATTGACTAATCGTACTCAACTGGTGCTTCTAACCACGCCTACCCCAGTGTACCTGACCTAAGCCTAATACGTGGGCGGGAGTAGATAAGTAGCAGTTTAAGTTAAGTTTGTTTTGCCAAGGGACTGACTCAAGAATTCTCTGCAAGGGGTTATTCAGTTCTGTACCTGGGATCTAGAAGGCTGGAGGGCTGGTATCTCTTATCCCAGGTCTTGATATTCCAGCTGCCTGCGAGGGCGGCTTGGAAGCGCCGGAGCTGAATTTCTCGGCAGGAGAAAAGTCAGCGTCTCCTTTCTCAGCGCGTCCGAAAGGCGGGGCAGCGTCTGTGGGCTTCGCTCTCAGCTGGGCTCCTCGGCACGTCTCGCTGCTCCAATCTTGTCACCACCGCGTGTGTTTGCTTAAGGCAATCTCGGTAATATTTATACCTTAAAGGTGCCGAGATTGACGTAAGGATGGACATAAATACGTCAATAAGGATGTCATACGAACGGGTTCGTTCGCACATTCTTTACTGAAGTTCTCGATGAAATCAAAACAATGGCTGCGGGGATTTTCCCAGGTCGCTGTAGGTTTGATTTGTTTTGAGAACTCCGTATGCCTATCAGTGGGCTGGAGGAATATCGCTTGCCTAATTAGATGGCATGCGTTATGACTTAATCAGATAACGCGCTTCTGTGCCGTGGTGTGGCTTAATCAGATAACGGGTTTTTGCGCCGTTAGATGGCTGCTAGTTAATTTATTAACCAAACCAGGGTCAGGAATAGGGGGATCGATACAGTACCCATAGGAATACATCACAGCTCATCTCAACCTATTATACTCTTTTACACATTTTGCATCTGCAGTAACCTTTGTATCATCAAAATCAATCAAAAACAAACCAGATAAAATTCTGACTCTGGCCAAAGCAACATATGCCCTACCCTCCTTAAACACGGTACTTCCAATGTTTACCAAAGCACTGTCTACACTTAAACTTTGAGATTTATGAATAGTCACTGCATATGCCAGAGAAAGTGGAAACTGTTTTCTACGGACATATAAATCTTTAACAAGCAAAAAACAAACTGAACATCGACCAATTTGTTTTACTTCTTAAATCTGATCAAATTTAATTTTTAAAAATTCAATTCCAACTTTATTCTGATAATTAACAAAATCCACAACTTTGACCATTGCTCCATTAACTAAACCTTTTTCTACATCCAAATTACGCCTTAAAATTAAACGAAAGTTTATAAATGCATATAGATTCTTTTCTAAACCAGCAGTTTTAGATATCGATTTTTCTAAAGAATCCAATTTTATTTTCAATTTTTCTGTCAAACTAATAGTGATTCCTTCATGCTCCATTTTATCAATGGCTTCCATTTTTATTATTTCTTCATTTTCCAGCTTCAAAAGTTGTTAATTGAATATAGAACACTCGCGCAGTGTTGGCATTAAGCAGATTATAGATTTGTTTTCTGCAATTTTCATAAATATTTTCTCAGGAACTATGGGGCCCATTAGGATGGCGGGCGGATTGCCCCCGCCAGGCTGGCGGTAGCCACCGCCAGCCTCGCGGGGGCAATCTACCCGCCATCCACACCTATATTCCCCCGCCATATCAGGATGGCGGGGGGGGGACCACGGCGGACGGTGTCTAATAGACACCACCAGCCATATTATGATGGGCTGCTGTGGATGAGGTCTTCACTCTGGGGGCCCCCTGCGGGCCCTCAGAGTGAAGGAGAGGTGGGGGGTGCACACGGGGGTACCTGCGGTACCCCTCTGCATTTGCATAGACAAAGCAGCAGGCACCACCCGGTGCCTGCCGCTTTGTCTATGCAAATGCATTAATGCATTTTTAGCATTGTGGCGGGCGGTGCGGAGAGCACTGCCCGCCACAATGCTAAAAATGCAGGATGTGCCCGCCACTATGGCGGGCACATCCTAATACCCCCTACGGGACCCCTGCCCTTATGGTGGGCGGTCCCAATCCCCGTGAGGATGGCAGGCGGGCAAAGTCCGCCCGCCATCCTAATGACCCCCTATATTTTCATTTGGGAAACAAATTGGAAAGTAATCGACTCTGCAAAGCTTGTTTACCATGTTCTGTAGTACTCCAATTCTTATATCTTGAAGAATAGTTCCATAATCAACATCATTTGCCCGTCGCATCTTTGTAACGAGTTCTTTGTATTCAAAATATGAGCAAATGTTAACCTTTCCAACGCTACCCAAAGACTTTCTGGTGTCTTCATGCGCAAGTGTTTTAAATATTGGTTGTCCTTTTACGGGAGTGAGTTGCAGTAGATCTCCAAAAATGATGACATGTTTTCCTCCAAATAAGACATCTTAGTCTGTTTTAAGAATTTTCTGCATTCTTAAATGCACAAAAGCAAGCATTAAGTTTGAGACCATGCTTACCTCATCAATAAACAGAAGTTTCATTTTCTTTAGCACTCTTGAAACTTCACAACAAGCTTCTCCAGATAGCTTATGGTATCTCAATTTGTGTTCATGCTCCACAGGTAGCATAAGTAAACAATGCAACGTAATTCCTTTAATGTTGTGTGCTGAGAAACCCAGTTGGAGCAGTTACAACACAAGTCAAATGTGACTCAATTGTTTTCTGTAGAAACTTTTTCCTGTTCCAGCTTGTCCATTCACATACATTGGGATAGGTTGAGATGATGTGCATGTGCATTCTTTCTTTTCATGAAGAAATGCATGGTCAATCTGTTGTCTCACTTGCTAATATATTTCTTTCTGTTCAACATTGAGATGTTCTTCCAAGTTTGCTAAGTCCATTATATCTTCTTGAGCTTGATGCATTGCTGTTTCCACCTCATTCATGGCGATTGCTGCTTCATTTTCAACAATTGGTTGTCCTAGTGGATCTTGACTCAGTGGAGCAGAACTTTGTCTTGAGAACTGTCTCTAGCAATCTCAGCTGCAATAGTAGCTTCTTGATCAATTTCATCGTTCAACATATTCACATAATTTGCAAAAACAGTACATTTTATGGTATCTTTACAAGCATTGAAGGAATCTTCATAGAGCAAGTGTTTTAAATACTGGTTGTCCTTTTACGGGAGTAAGTTTCAGTAGATCTCCAAAAATTATGACATGCTTTCCTCCAAATAAGACATCGTAGTCTGTTTTAAGAATTTGCTCAATTCTTAAATGCACAAAAGCAAGCATTAAGTTTGAGACCATGCTTACCTCATCAATAATCAGAAGTTTCATTTTCTTTAGCACTCCTGAAACTTCACGACAAGCTTCTTCGGATAGCTTATGATATTCCAATTTGTTTTCATGCTCCACAGGTAGCATAAGTAAACGACGCAATGTAATTCCTTTAATGTTGTGTGCTGCCACCTCAAGTGGAGCAGTTACAACACAAGACAAATGTGACTCAGTTGTATTCTGTAGATAACTGGTGATTACTTTAATTAAGAAACGTTTTCCTGTTGATGTACCAAAAATAAATAACCTAGGGCCAGATGTAGGAGCCTTAATACTGGTTGGTAACGGCCGATTTCGGCCGTTACCGACCGGTATTTAAGAATCGGCATGTAGGGGCATTTATTTTACAGATTCGGTAAATTTACCGAATCGGTAAATTTACCGATTCTGTAAAATACCGAATCGGTAATTTTACCGATTCGGTAAATCTAAATGTAGGTGGGACTCTTCTGAGTCCCAAAGGGCATACAGAATCGGTATTTTACCACCCAATTCAATTGGGTGGGAAAATACCGAATCCAGGTGTGCATGCACATGTGTGCATGTACACCTATGCCATGTGACAGACAGACGTGCCCTTAGGGCATGTCTGTGTGCCACATGGCGCACATGCCTGTCTGTGGGGTGCTAGAGGGTGTCAAAGTGACACCCCCTGCACCCTTGCAAAAATCGGTATTTACCAATTCTGTAATTACAGAATCGGTATTTTCCATTGATTCCTATGGTCTTCAAAGCCCATAGGAATCAATGGGAAATACCGATTCTGTAATTACAGAATCGGTAAATACCGATTTTTACAGAATCGGTATTTCAAATACCGATTTCACCTACATCTCCCACCTTCTATTTTACCGATTCATAAATACCGAATCGGTAAAATTCGGTATTTATGAGTCGGTAAAATAGAATTACCTACATCTGGCCCCTAGGGAGCTATACTTACCAATAGCCCCAACACCAATTACCAAATAATCAGTCAGTTGGCAGTGAAGAAAAGTCAATTATTTATTAATCAATCATTAGTCTATAGAGGAGCTTCTCCGACGCCACCCAGCCTGTGCATGGAGAAGACTGCCGAATCACACTCAATACATGGAATATATACTTTAGTTGCATTACATGAGGTCACCTTACATGGAAATTCACTGGTAGGCGAAGTAGCAGAAAGGAACGACCATATATGGCACACAAAGCTCATTTAGAAGTTGGATCCTGGGGAGGAACAGAAGGGGTGACTCCCTTTCGTCTCGGCGCCTGGGAACGCGGTTACGGTGTCTTCAAGAATGTGCTTATCACCTCCCGAGACCAGTTGCGACCTTGGTTCCCAGAGAAAGAATCGCAAGAGTTCAGCTGACAGTGTAATTTAACTAGCAAGGTTCTCACTAGACTATTTGAAGACAGGAGCTCACCTCTATTAGGGCCTAATACATGTAAAAACAAAATTGAGTCGGTGTGGCTCTGTTTATGCGTGTAAAGGATATATAATGACAGCGAAGGAGGTATCCTCGTTAACATAGCTATATTGAGGATACATATGTATAGATACATTGTGCTAACATATAAAGATTAAGATAAATTTGGTTTTATCCCTCAGAATGACTCTTTTAGCATGATGTAGCTAACTAAGGGAACTAATCTTCAAAAATACCCTCATCAATCTGCATCATCTCTTGTATTTCTTGTTGGACCATGTTGGGTCTTTAGTTTTGTCGGGATGATTTTCTCCTTGAGGGAGTTAACCCTGGATACACAATACGAACAGCAAGCAGGTCCGCAGTGTATGCATAAACAACAAGTAAAGATAACACCCGCTATACTCGCTAACACCATCAGGATCTTCCAACCCCAGGTAGATAGTAGACTCCAAAACCATCCAGTAAGAGACCAAGTACCTGTGTCAGCATGTATTTCTGATGCTAAACGATGCAAGTTTTGAATAGCCAAATGAACGGAAGGGGCGGAGTCAGGGATGTACACACAGCAGGAGCTGCCGATCACACGCCTTGCTCCTCCTCGATCTGCTAAGATAACATCTAGCACCATACAATTTTGGAGAGAGACAAGTCTCGTAGCCTGAAGCTCTACTGTTAGATTAGTCAATATACCTGCCGTGGTGTTTATAACTCTCTCAACTACTCTGGATAGGCGCCTTACTTCCTTGCTAGTAATAATGGGCCCCCAAATAGGAAACACTCCCTTTACGATGTCTGTACAATGTTGTCCAGGGGTATCCGTCTGGTCTATTTCTGAGGTGTCCAACTCTCTTTTATCTCGTTTACCAAACTGATTTTGTTCGATTAGCCTATGATCTTTATGATAATTAGACGGTGCTATATAGACGGGTGGATACAGAAAAGACACGTAGCAACGACCCATCCATCCCATGGGCACCCACGTGTAGGCATTTTCACCACGCACGAAATAAACATTCGGAGGGGTCAACAGGGGAGAGCTACTAAAAATACGTAATCGATATGTATAATTGCACTGGCTATTTCCTACAGAAATGTGCCCATATCCCTGTATACAAAAGGCAGAAGTATTATTCAAAATAGGTACGGGGATGGCTTTGTCATCAGTTACATTTCGGTCCTGAAATTGCTGAAAGTACTGAGTAAAATTGAATTCTGTAAAGTCAAGAATTTCGTTCTTCAACCATGTATCATTCTCGTATTCGGTATAAACATTCATGGAAGCATTTGGGTCTAATGTTCCTTCCCCAATATTCCCTTGTGCATAAAAACCTTGGTGTGTCTCTATATAGGCCAAGATCATTTCATAATCACGTTCAGAGTATCGAGAAGAATCTACTGTATAATGGTGATACATCATAGACAATTATTTAAACCAGGCCTCACAACTTCCCAAATAGGATAAAGGTAAAGAAATAAAGAGATCGTGTCTATGCATGACGAAGGGTAACAATCCACAAACCCAACAATTTGTTGTATTCGTAGCACTATGCGTTTGATGCAACATCTCTACAAATACATTTTTAACATAAGTCTGGCGGTGTCTTTCCTTATGAGGGGCTAGTGTGAGAAAATAATGCTCAGTCGGTGGGGTAGGGGTTCCTAACAATCGGTGCATAGGGTGATGAAATTCTAAATATAAAAACACATATATTATAATAATAAAAAATGCTGCAATAATAGTTACAAAAGCAATCTTCACACAAGTTGTCCAAGAGGAAAACATAGGTACATAAATAGGCATATATCGAGGAGCGAGGGGGCGTTCCTCCTTGGGAATAAAACGACCAAAAGGGTACCTTCTAGCTAAAAGTCCAAACTATACTAAGGGGTTGCAGTTCCACCTGCCACCTGTCTCTGTCTAGAGCCTCAGAGGCAGGCTCCTATTGTTCATCAAAAAGAGAAGAACCAGTGATCCGTGCAGTGATGATATCGATACAGTTGCAACCTGGGCCTTATCCAGTTTTCTTAGTCTTTCTTTCTGAACAGAGCAACACGATATTCCAGCTCTCAACGGGTTCAGTCCAGTGTCTCGCTCAGTACTCCCGAATTAATCTAACAAGGCCCTAATAGTAAGTCTCTCCCTATCTCCTATCACGTTCATCGGTAATACCGTGTTGTTTTCGGGGCGCAGGTTGTAGCGAACATGACCAGGTAACTCCTGATCCTCACACAAAGCAGATGTAGTAACATTTGTGACGTCTGAATTATCACGGACTCCTTGTGTCTCACTTGAGGAGGCGACTGATTCTGGGGTCTGTTTCACTGAAGATGACAGGACCCCTCTCGTGCCTGTTGCTCTTTCCCCTTCTTCTACTTCTTTGGCATTCGAAAAAGGAACAACACAAGGAGCCCTTTCACTTTCCTGGGTTAAAATTCCTTCTGAATTGGTTCGATCAAAATGAAGCGGAAAAGGCACCTTCTTCAGATGGGAAACATGTATCCAATGTTTCCGACCATTCACCTTCACCGCTGTCCCGGTGGCCAGCAGGATTTGGACTGGTTCTGTCCACCTGGGCTCCAGGCTTGATTTCCACTGGTAGTTCTTACCATCACCCATTGGCCAGGTTCCAAACGATGTCCATGACCCTCCGGCAGGGGCTGCAGTGCGTCTGATACCTGCTGATGGATAGAACGAAGATCTTTAGTCAAAGTATACAAATAGTCTGTCATCATTGGGTAATCAATTTCTCAAAAGTTTCTTGGTCTTGGAACACTCCAAATATTAGCTGGCCGCCCCAAAATGACTTCATAGGGTGACAATCCTAACCGGGACTGGGGAGTGACTCGTAAAGACATCAAAGCTAGGGGCAGAGCATCTGGCCACTTCAACCCGGTGCTTTCCTGAATTTTTGCCATTTTCAATTTTACACTTCCATTATATTTTTTAACCAACCCTGCAGCCTGGGGATGCCGAGCAGCGTTGGATTTTTGATTGATATGTAATCCATTACAGATATGTTTGATAAGCTCTGCATTAAAGTGTTTCCCGTTATCTGACCAAATCACTCTAGGTAACCCATATCTAGGAAAATACTCCTTAATCAGGGCTTTGGCTATAGCCAAGGCAGTATTTTCCTTGGTGGGGTAGGCTTCCACCCATTTACTAAAAGCGCAAACCACCACCAAGACGTACTTCACATTATTCACCCTTTCTAGCTGTATATAGTCTATCTGCAACACTTCGAAAGGTAAGGACGGGGGTGCACAATTTCCACTCAGAACAGATTCCCGCCCTCTTGGGTTATGTCGTAAACAAACCATGCAATGCTGTACTAGATAAAGTGCAGTTTTGGCAATATTAAGGTTACTCCAGACTGGGTCTAACAAAGCACAAATACCCTTTGTTCCAACATGTGCCTTTCCATGAGCCATAGTTACCACAGCATTAACAAATGCATTGGGGAGCATCCATCTTTGTTTCTCACTTAAGTCAGTCCAACAACCATTATCATCCAGCCTCCCCACTTCATTTTCCCAGCGTGCCAGCTCAGCAGAGGTAGCTTCCTTCTGGATTTCCCAGACACTTTCCATGGTATTATCAAACATGTCAGACTCCTAGACCCATCTGGCTGAGCTGACATACATGGGAGACAGTTTAGATCTAGCGGTCTCCTTTGCTATCTGGTCTGCAAAAGCATTCCCCTCTCCCACCGTATCCACTATTGTCTTGTGTGCACTACACTTTGCTACCTTTCGAGGCAATGTTAAAGCAGTTAACAACCTTAAAATCAAAGGGCCATGTTGTATCCGTTGACCGTGGGAGGTAAGAAATCCCCTCTCTGCCCACAATTTTCCAAAACTATGAGCCACACCGAAGGCGTATTGACTGTCAGTATAGATGTTTATCTTCAGTCCCTTACTTAGCTCACAGGCACGGAGCAGTGCTATTATCTCAGCTGCTTGCGCAGAATGGTGAGGAATTCGAGAAGCCTCAATTACAGTGTGAAGGGTAGTGATCGCATAAGCAGCTGTCGTGGTGCCATATGGTAACTTAAAACAGGAGCCATCCACATACCTTCGGGGTCAGATAGGGGAGTGTCTGTGAGGTCCACCCGTCACTTCGTCTCTTCTTCGGTCCGAAATATACAATCATGTATGTCATTGTTTGGTTCATCTGAAGGGAGGGGTAGTAATGTGGCTGGGTTCAGAGTGGCACACCGTTTAATAGTAATGTGGGCAGCGAATAGGGTCAATTCATCTCTAGTAAGTCGTGCACTCGTAAGGTGCTGAGTTTTAGTTTTATTTAGTAGTGTATCCACAGCATGCGGGACCATCACTGTGATGTCAGAATTTAGGACAAGTCCTTCTGACTGTCGAATGGCCACCGCCACTGCAGCGGTAGCCCTTAAACAGCTGGGAAGTGCTCTGGCAACATAATCCAATACTGCAGAAAAATAAGCACAAGGTCTTTGCTTACCACCAAATCCTTGTGTTAACACTGAAAGCGAAAAACCGTCCACCTCGTGTACATAGAGCACAAAAGGCTTTTGGTAGTCAGGAGTCCCTATGACAGGAGCAGAACAGAGGGCTGTCTTCAAAGAATCAAAAGCTTCTTGACACTCATCAGTCCAGGGTAAGGGTTCATGCACTTCCTTAGTGATTAAGTACAAAAGAGGTTTAGTAAGAAGGGAAAAGTTAGGTATCCACTGGTGACAGTAAGAGGTTATGCCCAGAAATTCATGAACATCGCGTTGAGTACGAGGAACAGACATGTTAGAAATAGTAGATACACGTTCAGGAGTTAGTTTCCTCCCCTCTTTCGACAGTGGATGACCGAGATAGGTCACCTCCTGTCAACAATATTGAAACTTAGAGAGGGAGACTTTATTGCCACTAGCTGCCAAATGTGACAATAGTTTAACCGTTGCTTCTTTACAATCTTCCTCCGTATCTGATGCAATTAACAAATTGTCTACATACTGGAGGAGGACATTTCCTGGGGGCAAAATTAGTTCACCTAGGAGCATTTTCAAAGCTTGACTATAAATACTAGGACTCTCTGTATAGCCGTGAGGGGGGCGACAAAACCTAAAGCTGCGCCCAGATAACGAGAAGCCGAAAATATGACGGCTATCAGGATGTATTGGAATGCTAAAGAAAGCATTTTTTCAAGTCTATGACAGAGAAAAACTTGGCTGTTGGAGGAATCATAGTAAGAATAGTTGTAATATCTGAAACCACAGGGTACTGAGGGACTACTACTTTATTAATTTCACGTAAATCCATTACTAAACGATATGTATCAGTATAATCAGGGCCGCTTTCTGTCGGAGCCGTTTTCAAAATTGGTAATATAGAACTATTACAAATATTCGAGGCCGTTTTCTCCACTACACCTCAGTCAATTTGGTCCTGTATGATTGTTAGCAAAGCCTTCTCCCCAGCCGGTGAGATTTTATACTGTGGAATATGAGGCAAATGAGCATTTGGTTTTAAAGTAATAGAGACTGGCGGAATATTCAAGAGGCCAACATCCGTATCACCAGTTGCCCATAAAGTGGATGGTATGACCGAAAACTCGGGAGGGAGGGGTCCTTCTTTCGCAAAACTATGCCGGCTGTATTGATCAGGTGGTTGAATAGTTAAATAGACTCCATCAGGAGAACAATAAATCTTTGCATGCAGTTTTTTCAGTAGGTCCAACCGTAATAAATTTTCCCCACAATGCGACGTCAACAAAAATAGGGAATCTATTGTGACTGGACCTATGGTAAGCGGAAGAAGTTTGGAAATAGGGCTAACCACCAGAGAACCCGACTGAAACATTATTTTGCCCGGACAGAGCAGCCCCTGGGACCAGTGAACGAGCAATCGAACTACTCATTGCACCCGTATCTACTAGGAAATCCTCAACAGTCCCCATTAGTTGTCCTTTAATATAAGTCCCTTTCTGATCGACGGGTACTGCCACTCGGCCCCTGCTCTGTTCGTGGCTGTCCTACGCGTAGAAATACTCTTCTGATCCCCCGGTCCCATATCCCTCATTATAGTACTGCCTTCCTTTCATTCTATCAAAGCAATTTCCCCCGGTCTCACCTCGGTTCCATTCTTCCCTTCTCATGTCACTTCGTTTGACTCCTCCTCGTCCTCTCCCTCTACCTCTACCTCTTACTGCTCCATTTTGTGCTAAGAGGAGAGGACACTGCGCTCGCCAATGCCCTTCCTGTTTACAATAAGCACATTGATTGGCTCCCAAAGTAACAGCTGGACCTACTCCACGTCCTCCTCCCATCCCCCTTGGAACGAACCCTCGTCCAACTGTCTCTCTAACCCGTCCTCTGAATACTTGCTGTAATAACACTCGAGTTTTAAGATCACTTGTCCTTTTATCCGATTTATCCTTACTCTCATTTTCTCTATGTTCATAATATTGAGCCATGCTCAAAATAATGGAAGGAGTAGAGGTGGTCCAAGTACTTTCGGCTGCCTGCAGCCGGGCAGATACTTCAGGCAACAAGTTAGTTACAAATCTGTTAACGAACAATCTCACTCCACCTTCTACTGACAAATCTTGCCCACTAAAATCGATAAACACCCCTTTGAATTGAGAAAATAAATCTGATACACTCTCATCCTTTTTTGTTTACATGCAGTCAGTTTATCCCAATCCACCCTCCAGGGTAGAATCAAGGAATGCATATATGTAATATTCCGGCCAGGTAAAGCCAAAAGCTCTTGCCTTGGTTTGTCATCTGGTTTCCGATCCTTGTCCCAAACTTTAATTTGGTCCCACGTTCCCCCCAGTTCATTACCGTGAGGATGGTCATGTACCTGTCGCCAGACGTCGACAGGGACCAATAATCTGAAAAATAACTCAATGTCAGCTAAAGTCAATACTGCCGATGAGGCGGCTTCGGTGAGCTCTTTATAATAAGCAGTGGGGTTCTTCCAAGGGTAGGGCAGCTGGGACTTCAAGGAGAGAAACTCACTTCGCTTCCAAGGGATATATACCCATTGCTCTTGGAAGCGGGCTTCAACACGAGCTTGAATGATCTGATTGGCGTTGTCCCTCACTTCGGGAGTTTCAGGATGATAAATAGGGTGTACTTCCCGCATGGGGTGTTGGGTATCCCATCTTGGACATTTAAAAAACAATCTTTCCTGGTATTTCATTATAGTCACTAAATTTCCATATGCATCTTCTATTCCTAATTCAAATTAGTGTGCCCGGTCTACGATGTCATATATGACCTGCGGAGCCCTTCCATCCTCAAAACATTGCTCCCATAGGGAAATCAAACGAATTGCCACAGTTTCTAAAGCATACTGCTGCATCACTGGCTCATAATCCTTCATCGTTCCCCATATATCTGAAATTGAATAAATAGCGTTCCGCACCCACTGGGATGCTTGATCTATGACCATCTGCTTTTCTGTCGAGCCTACCGTGTTACGGGTGTACAGTCGTTGAGCATTCAGAGTCTCGAGGGCATGAGAGGGAGTGGAATCCAACAATGCGGGAGATGACGTGGCCAATAGGGAAGGCCAGGCCAAAGCTGGGGAAGCTAATGTTACCGGGGACATAATTGGGGATGACAAGTCATTTATCAATGAGGTAGTCGTAACAGGCATTAGGGAAGCGGGAGGAGGGTTGGCCTCACCGGGGTAGGGGGCCGCAACTACACTCGAAGCTGAAGCCTGTGGAGCAGATGTAATGGGAGCATTCACCAGTGGTATGGCGGGGTATACTCATCGTGGGGCATAAGGGGGTGGGGGACACACATCCAATAAAGCCTCAATTTCATCATCTGGTTCAGTTCGAGCTGTGTAGCTTTTATCCACCTGTAACTGAAACTGCCTATCCGTGCATTCAATATTTTTCTCTGTGTGCTCTCTATTGTATGCTACGGCTTTCTGGGTTATGGTCTGACCATTCTTTATTTTCTGCAGTTTTTCTTCCCTCATACGACGGCGTTTCGCCTCTTTTTGCCACAGTTTTAAAGAATCGAACATCGCCTGCCGGCTTCTTTTGGCGAACAATCGATCCTGTAAATACTGCGTCTTTTTCTCATCAAATGATCCAGTTAGAAGCCATTGTAATTCCACATTATCTTTTGTATATTTGTTCCACAAATTATTAAATAAAATAGGCGTAAGGCCATGTTTTACATACATATCAAAATTTGGACTACCCTCTGGCGGGGCAGGCTGGCTTTCATCCAATCGTCCGCCCTTACGGCGGCAACAACACCCAAAACATATTTTACTAAAACACAACATTTTTGTTGCAAAAGGAAAGAAACTTCTCACCAACTCTTACACATGGCCATGTTCAATCATACTCAATCTCTCCTCAAACATCTATATCACGAACAGGGCGAACAAAACATATAATAGTTCACTTCGACATGTCTTTTTTCCAAAATCAAATCAAACCAAAGAACGGAGCCCGTCGACTCCCGTTTGTGGAGAACTCGTAGATTCCGACCACCGGACCAAACAGATACCAGAAAAATCAGGCAGTCCAGAGACTACCAAGAGGCCATCAGACAGGAATTAACCACAGACCGGCCTACAGACCATCCCGCAGCCTCCCTGGTTCACCTTCAGGACTATTCTGACTGAGCCCGCTGCCTTAGCGCCGCTTCAGATCTGTCCAAAAGGCTACCCAGTTGCAACTACGGGCTTTTCCGAGTACAGTCCGGCCAGGTGCGCACCACACGTGCTACACCAAGGCGTCAGATTGAAACCTCTATTATTCACCAAACAAGTCCGCAGAGCATCTGCCTGTGTGGCCTCAATGCTACCACGTCAGACTCCCAAAGTTCCCCGTGTGGTACTCAGACCACCAGCCAAATACAGTTACCTGTTTCCAAGATGCCGTTCAACAGCGTAATCCAAAGACACCAAATCAAAAACACTCACGTGATGCACACAGGTATTATTGCGTGTTCTCCACTGCCCACTTTGATGACCAACACGGCCAGCTTCCGGGTAACACCCGGAAGATTCCGGTGAGGGGCCACTAGCAGCTGGGGCTCTCTGATCAATTGTCCTTTTTCACCCCGTGATACGGCAGGACGACCCCAAACGGGGAGTCCCGGCGAAGTCGCCAACCGATGTACCAAAAATAAATAACCTAGGGACCTATACTTACCAATAGCCCCAAAACCAATTACCAAATAATCAGTCAGTTGCCAGTGAAGAAAAGTCAATCGTTTATTAATCAATCATTACTCTATAGAGGAGCTTCTCCGATGCCACCCAGCCTGTGCGTGGAGAAGACTGCCGAATCACACTCAATACATGGCATATATACTTTAGTTGCATTACATGAGGTCACCTTACATGGAAAATCACTAGTAGGCGAAGTAGCAGAAAGGAAAGACCATATATGGCACACAAAGCTCATTTAGAAGTTGGCTCCTGCTATTCTGGGGAGGATCAGAAGGGGTGACTCCCTTTCGCCTCGGCGCACGGTTACGGTGTCTTCAAGAATGTGCTTATCACCTCCCGAGACCAGATGCGAACTTGGTTCCCAGAGAAAGAATCGCAAGAGTTCAGCTGACAGTGTAATTTAACTAGCAAGGTTCTCACTAGACTATTTGAAGACAGGAGCTCACAACCTCTATTAGGGCCCAATACATGTAAAAACCAAATGGAGTCGGTGTGGCTCTGTTTATGCGTGTAAAGGATATATAATCCTGAGACAGCGAAGGAGGTTTCCTCGTTAACATAGCTAACTAACCCATCCTATAATATATTGAAGATACATATGTATAGATACATCGTGCTAACATATAAAGATTAAGATAAATTGGGTTTTATCCCTCACTGTTCCAGCTTGTCCACTCACATACATTGGGATAGGTTGAAATGATGTGCATGTGCATTCTTTCTTTTCATGGTCAATCAGTTGTCTCACTTGCTGATATATTTCTTTCTGTTCAACATTTAGATGTTCTTCCAAGTTTGCTAAGTCCATTATATCTTCTTGAGCTTGATGAATTGCTGTTTCCAACTCATTCATGGTGATTGCTGCTTCATTTTCAACAATAGGTTGTCCTAGTAGATCTTGTTCAGTGGAGCAGAACTATGACTGTCTTGAGAACTGTCTCTAGCAATCTCAGCTGCAATAGTAGCTTCTTGATCAATTTCATCATTCAACATTTTCACATAATTTGCAAAAACAGTACATTCTATGGTAACTTTACAAGCATTGAAGGAATCTTCATAGCGCAAGTGTTTTAAATACTGGTTGTCCTTTTACGGGAGTAAGTTGCAGTAGATCCCCAAAAATGATGACATGTTTTCCACCAAATAAGACATCGTAGTCTGTTTTAAGAATTTGCTGCATTCTTAAATGCACAAAAGCAAGCATTAAGTTTGAGACCATGATTACCTCATCAATAATCGAAAGTTTCATTTTCTTTAACACTCTTGAAACATCACAACAAGCTTCTCCAGATAGCTTTTGATATTCCAATTTGTTTTCATGCTCCACAGGTAGCATAAGTAAACGATGCAATGTAATTCCTTTAATGTTGTGTGCTGCCAACTCAGTTGGAGCAGTTACAACACAAGACAAATGTGACTCAGTTGTATTCTGTAGATAACTGGTGATTACTTTAATTAAGAAACGTTTTCCTGTTGATGTACCAAAAATAAATAACCTAGGGAGCTATACTTACCAATAGCCCCAATACCAATTACCAAATAATCAGTCAGTTGGCAGTGAAGAAAAGTCAATTGTTTATTAATCAATCATTACTCTATAGAGGAGCTTCTCCGATGCCCCCCAGCCTGTGCGTGGAGAAGACTGCCGAATCACACTCAATACATGGAATATATACTTTAGTTGCATTACATGAGGTCACCCTATATGGAAATTCACTGGTGGGCAAAGTAGCAGAAAGGAAAGACCATATATGGCACACAAAGCTCATTTAGAAGTCGGCTCCTGCTATTCTGGGGAGGATCAGAAGGGGTGACTCCCTTTCGTCTCGGCGCCTGGGAGCGCGGTTACGTTGTCTTCAAGAATGTGATTATCACCTCCCGAGACCAGTTGCAACCTTGGTTCCCAGAGAAAGAATCGCAAGAGTTCAGCTGACAGAGTATTTTAACTAGCAAGGTTCTCACTAGACTATTTGAAGACAGGAGCTCACCTCTATTAGGGCCTAATACAAGTAAAAACAAAATGGAGTCAGTGTGGCTCTGTTTATGCGTGTAAAGGATATATAATGCCTGAGACAGCGAAGGAGGTATCCTCGTTAACATAGCTAACTAACCCATCCTATAATTATTGTTGTGTGCTGCATTGAAGGAATCTTCCTAGCTCTGAAAATCTCCAAGTAATTCCAATTCTGAATGCCACAGTTTGAATAGTTGCAAAAGGGCTAAATAGTAAAATTCCCTTTTATCAGGAGTGTCGCAACTCAGTTTCCTGTGATTAATCAAATTTCATTTCGTTTGTTTCACCAAACATCCTTCGGAACCAGTTACTGCATATTTTCCATCATTGATGTTTTCTGTAGTATTCCGTTTAAAAGTGTTGTTGTTCAGCACTTCATAGAGACATATGTTCTCAAGAAGATATCTGTACTTTCCGGATCCTTTTCTGCTAAATATTCAATTTCTTGAACAGATTTAAGTACCCGATTTCGCGTTGCAGCAAGACCTAGTCTCACCCAAATAATTCTTCTAGATTTAGAGTATAGACTTGCAGATGATAACCCATCTGAGCATTCATACGCTCCAATTTCTTGATGAGATAACATCTTCAAACTGAAACTGTATAATTTCTTACTTAGACTTTTCTCGTGAGAAATCTCTTCCCACATATCTTTCAGTTCCGTCTTTTCTGATTTTGTAATGTAGGACGTTACATATCGAGCAACAGCAATGGAATTGTCCGCAACCTACTGTATATCCATGTTAGCATTCCACATGGACATAATAACCGGATTGTAATCATTTATGTATTTCGACTCTTCACTTCTTCTTAAAATATAGGTATTTTTTAGAGACTTTCTGGTGATGGTATGTCGAATAGCTGACATAAAACTGTTCACTCTTCCTTTGAGTATTACAGGACGAGGAAATGCAAAATGACATTTGGTATAGTACTTATCCTTAGAATTATACTTTTGTTGACAGTATTTTCCACATCGATGGCTTTGGAATCGTAAGACTTGTTGTCTTAAGTTGTTTTCTTCTTTGCTTTTGGGTATAGAACATGTGGCATATTCTTCAATAAAAGACAAAACAGTATCATCAGAATCTGTTCCTAATTTGGGGGCATCCTTGATCCATAACAGCATATGTATATGAGGAGCACCTCTTGCTTGATACTCCTTTCTTCAAAAGAAATCCACAACTTCGCCAAGAGGAGGATTTTTTTTATTGCAGATAAAAGACACCATAGCTACAAATCTATGATTTAAATACCTGCATACATTAACAGGATCCAAAGAGCACAATTCTCCAGGTGTCTTGTATTCAATATTTTTTATATTCGAATTTGCCTCTCGAAGAAATTCAAGTAAATCATCCCAAGCTTATTTAGCACAGCTTAGGGTAAGGAACCATGTAGGAGTTCCTAAGGTCCTTAGCATACATTTAAGTTCTCCACGGCGATGGTACCAATACTCATTAGTGCCACGCTGACATGCCATCAGATTATTCAGCTGAGATTCTAAATGTTCGTCTCTCTGGTGCACTTTATCCATACATTCCTATGCAGAAACATTTTGTAGATGTACTCCTGTTTTAATATGTGAGTCACTCTCAAACAAGAGATGAAATCTTGGATCTTCTGCATACAATCTTGTTGTCCAATATTCAGATCCAGGAATCTGCACAGGTCGTTCATCATATCGTCCTCCTTTTCCTGTTGGGAACAACTGCAGAAAACAACGAGCTTCCAAGATTTCTTCCCATACACTCATGGGACTTCCCTTCGCTTTTTTCATTTGGAATAACTCACTAGTATTCCCCATCACTTCTTTTGAATGAAGTGGATGTACTCTGTAATGTTCATAGATTTCTTCACTTCTGGACATGTCCACTTTTTCAATTTGTCCTCTTGACTTTTCAGTATCTTCTGCTAAAAGTATTTCTTCTCCTCCCATATACACATTTTTATAGTACTCATTGTTTTTTATCAGATACAAATTCGCCTTTTGCACTTTCCTAACATCCACTAATTCCTGCCAGATTTTCTTACTCTTAGTAGGCACGCCAATAACTAGTGGTTAATTTTCTACACACTCTACACCAATAGTTTTCAACATTTTTCTTTAAATCTAGAGGTAAATATATAACTCTTCCTTTTAATCCTCTCAGTAAATCTAAAGGAGGCAATTTACCTGTGTTAAGCTCCATACAAACAATAGCCTGAAATGGGTGTACACATTGAATGAAAATAGACTCATAGGTATTTAAATCTATCAGTTCTGAAGGAATAGTTACCAACTCTAGATTATTATGGACAGCTCTAGCAGGCATTTTATTTTCATCTAATTTATTATAACAATATTTACAAATACGCTGATCAGAACCCAAATCAAAACAAATCTGTACCAACAAATAAGTTGCAAATCCCTTCCACTTATCATTATTTACTCTTTCACTTTTTTAATTCAGATCAATAGTCCAAATTCAGATTTTTATAGTGAGTTCGCCGACAACAAATACAAGAATAATTTGGCCTTTCACCTGAAATCACCTTAAACTTTGTAATTTGTTCCTCACATTTTTTTGTAGTAGTATGTTGCACATTCTCTTCAACATTTTCTTCTATCAATGTCTCAGTTTCTGCACTCTCTTGTTCAGGACCAAAGTAACAAAACTCAATTTCATCACAAACCTTCTTCACATGTAATACTGACCCATACAAAAGAGCACTGTTCAACTCATTTAATTTTAGTGCTGGACTTTTTGCATATTACAATCTTCTGACTAACTTCCGCATTTGAGAATGATGTACTGCTAACATCCTGAAATGATGAAAAAAACGTTGACATACTTTTCTTGAAAGACAAGCCAGAGAATGACCTTGCAAACCAGTATTTTTTCTCACTCTCCAAGGGTCTAGTCCTTGCAACATCTTAATCAAATTTGTTAGTGTATTCTCATAAGAAATTGCGTAAAATATCAATAGATTCTTGTCGTACACTACAACTACTACTACAATCCCAAGTGTACACTGGGGCTTTAGGACGTCTGCCTAGAAATTCATCAGCTAACACTTATTCTGCATTTCTGGGAATCATTTTCTCTTTCTCAATTGGACAACCACTTCTAACCTCATAAGCTCGACCACTGGTATCAACTGCATGCAATAAATCATTGGTCTGAAAATAACTGGCTGTGAACTTGAACTGTGTTTCCATTCACCCAAAAATAATCACAAAAATGAGTTCTGTTAATTACTCTTGTCCTCTTACTTTTGGCCTTCATTACATGGATTGGTTTATCTAGTGATCGAAATCTGTTTAAAACTAAACAAATAGTTTCCTTTTTACTTCAAAAGCCTTTTTAACAATGGATTCAATATGCTTCTTTTTATTAAATAGTGCTCTTTGTCTATATTTTCTCACCTCTTTGAGCAAGTTAAGTATGATTCTATTATAATTTTTTTTACAAATTTCTTTATACTGATTTTGCCTTCTTTTACCATACCTATCTTTTGACTGTAAATTTACTTTTTTTCATTTACTGTTATTTTTATTTATTTTTCTGGTTGAATTATTCTCAGTAGTTTGCACATTCTGCACACTGTTTCTAGGCTTAGAAAGTTTTTTTGAATGAATTCCTTAGTTGTCTTACCGGAAGATTTTTTCTTTTTACCCACATGATGTTGGTCATCCAATAATTGTTGTTGAATTTTCTTCAAATAGTTGTCCTTTTTCTGTCCTTTTGTCTTTCTTGATTTTTCAGGCATGATAACTTTATTTTAATGATGATAAACAATATCTGTAAACATAAATAAATGTATTTTGATAAATATATAAATTATACTTTTTTATTACCATACAAACACATTCTATATACGAATCATTTAACCACTTTCTTTTCTCATCACGAATTACAATTGTAATTCAAGGTGTATACATAACTGTATAGGAATGCAAGGAGAGTAACAGGGTGTTTGCAGTAGTGTATGGATACTTACTGAGGAATTGTAGGCCTGAAACACAAGTGTGTTAGTGGTTAGATGACTAAATGCATAGTGCATAGGAGTTTGAAGCAGTCCATGTCGTAAAGCCTAACTCGCTGCATGAGTACATGGATACTGACTGAATGATTAGAGTAGTATAAGGAGAGACACTGGGTGAATTCATAATTGGTTAAGTTTTACTTCAGTCAATGGATCAGTACATGGAGCTGAAAGGGTCACTATAAAACTGCAAGAGCAGTGACAGGGTGTTTGCTAGAGTGTATGAATTTTGACTGGGGAATTGTAGGCCTCAAACTCAAGTGTGTAGGTGGTTAGAGGACTACATGCATAGTGCATAGGGGTTAGAAGCAATCCATGTCCTGAGGCCTGGCTCGCTGCATGAGTACATGGATACTGACTGAATGATTAGAGTTGTACAAGGAGAGACACTGGGTGAATTTATAATTTGTTAATTTTTACTTCAGTGAATGGATTAGTACATGGTGCTGAAAGGGTCACTATAGAATTGCAACAGCAGTGACAGGGTGTTTGCTGAAGTGTATGATTACTGACTGGGGCATTGTAGGCCTTAAACCCAAGTGTGAAGGTGGTTAGAGTACTACATGCATAGTGCATAGGAGTTTGAAGCAGTCCATGTCCTAAAGCAAGACTCGCTGCATAAGTACATGGATACTGACTGAATGATTAGAGTAGTATAAGGAGAGACACTGAGTGAATTTATAATTAGTTACGTTTTCCTTCAGTGAATGGATTAGTACATGGTGCTGAAAGGGTCAATATAGGATTGCCAGAGCAGTGACAGGGTGTTTGCTGGACTGTATGGATACTGTCTGGGAAATTGTAGGCCTGAAAAACAAGTGTAAAGGTGGTTAGAGCACTACATGCATAGTGCATAGAAGTTTGAAGCAGTCCATGTCCTAACACCTCGCTCGCTGCATGAGTACATGGATACTGACTGAATGATTAGAGTAGTACAAGTAGAGACACTGGGTTAATATATAATCGGTTGAGTTTTACTTCATTGAATGGATTAGTTCATGGAGCTGAAACGGTCACTAAAGGAGTGCAACAGCAGAAAGAGTATGTTAGCAGGAGTGTATGGATAATGACTGGGAAATTGTAGGCCTAGTGTGTAGGTGGTTAGAAGACTACATGCATAGTGCATAAGAGTTTGAAGTAGTCCATGTGCTAAGGCCCTGAATCGCTGCATGAGTACTTGGATACTGACTGAATGACTAGAGTAGTACAAAGACACATGAAGTTACCAAATGCTTCTCTCACAATGGTTCCCAAATGCACACAGACTCACAGTGTGATTCTAGACAAGCAACACTATTCACTAGTCTAGAAGAGGTAAGTTGACGGCACACATTCCACATATTTCATCACTGCACTTTAAAGTAGAAGCCTGACACATGTTCAAATACATAAGCAATGACTTGTTTCAAATTCTACTAACACTTGTCAACAGGATAGGTTTTTAACCAGTTATGTGTCTGCAAACACATCAAGTACCCAAATGCTTCTCTTACAACGGTTCCCAAATGTACACAGACTCACAGTGTGATTCTAGACAAGCAAGACTATCCCTTGGATTCTATCAAAACACATTTACTAGAGTAGAAGAAGTAAAAGTAAGGTGACTGTACACATTCTAGATTTTTTAGTACTGCATTTTAGTGTGGAAACCTGACTCATTTTGCAAATACATAAGCAATGACTATTTTCTAATTCTACCAAAACTTGAGAACAAGATAGGTTTTTAAGCAGTTATGTGTCTGCAAACACATTAAGCATCCAAATGCTTCTCTCACAATGGTTCTCAAATGCACTCAGACTCACAGTGTGATTCTAGACAAGCAACAGTATCCCTTGGACTTTACCAAAAATCATTTACTAGTCTGGAAGAGGTAAGATGATTGCAAATATTAAACATATTTTAGAACTGCACTTTACTGTGGAACCCTGACTCATTTTGCAAATACATAAGCAATGACTGGTTTCTAATTCTACCACAACTTGAGAACAGGATAGGTTTATAAGCAGTTATATATCTGCAAAATCATGAAGTTCCCAAATGCTTATCTCACAATGGTTCCCAAATGCACACAGACTCACTGTGTGATTCCAGACAAGCAACAGTATCCCTTGGACTTTACCAAAAAACATTTACTTGTCCGGAAGAGGTAAGATAACTGCACAGATTCCACATATTTTAGAACTGCACTTTACTGTGGAAACCTTACTCATTTTGCAAATACATAAGCAATGACTGGTTTCTAATTCTACCAAAACTTGTCAACAGGATAGGGTTTTAAGCAGTTATATGTCTGCAAAATCATGAAGTTCCCAAATGCTTCTCTCACAATGGTTCCAGAATGAACACAGACTCACAGTGTAATTCTAGACAAACAAGACTACTCCCTGGACTTTACCAGGAGAAACACATTAATCTTATTAAAAACAAAGACACCACATAGAACCTCTCACAAATTAATAACTCACCTTTCAAATTGATTTGTAGATTAAAAATTATGTCAGTCACACACCAGATTTTCTTATTCAGAATCTCTGTACTGAACTGCTCTTATCAAAACTATAAAATGGCAAACTTTCCCTCCCATTCTGCACACATATACATGTAAATATCAAATCACTTTGCTTCCTACATTAATTCAAAAGCTAACACACATTTCTATTCTTTACACATTTCAACACTTTCAAATTGACATAAGTTTGAACCCTACCCCCAGGCTTACTGCCTGTTACCATAGTAACAGTTCATGGAACACTTAACTGAGCACGCAGGTCACGAGTTCAGCACACAATGTTGCTAATCCAAACAGCAAGTGTGCTTGACTTTTCAAAATATCACCTTATCCTATGTAATGTTCATTTCAAACAGTTTATTTTAACCAATAAGAAGCATGCTTTAAAAAAACAGAAACATGCAGCCTACTTTTCAGTCTAGAATGTTCTCAAACAGCCAGTCATTTATTTTATTTTTCAAAAGTGCATCTTATCCACCATTTTAGAAAAATCTTAGTTCTCAAACTGCCATTTCACATACAGACACCTTCTGAGTGCATCCAGACCTCCCTTCAAGATGAGTGTGGATTGTGGGACACATCTATATTTTCTAGAGCCAAAGGTATGCAGAAAACAAAAGCATTGACAACGACCTAGCCTTGCAAAATGTAGACATTAAATGCATTGGACAGAGAGGGTTAAAGTGGCACCAATTGATGCCGTTGGTTAAATCCTTTTTGCATCTCCAATACCCTGACCTCATAATTGTGCACTCTGGTGGCAATGACTTAGGCACTTTGGCTGGGGTAGGTCTGGAAATACTTATGAAGGACAGCTTAGGAGAATCAATGTCACTTTTCCTCCAAACTGCCTTTGTCTATTCTAACATATGCCAAAGGCAGAAATGGAACTGGTCCAATCAATTTTTTCCACAGATTGAGAAAGCTAGGAAACATGTCAATACATCTGTTTCTGCTTTTCTCCGAGATTATAGGATGGGGTCCATTTACCACAACAATCTGTGTTTCAATATGGATGGCATCTGTACATTTTACAGATGAGGGTAACAGAGTCTTCCTCATCAACTTTAGACTCTGAATATGTACTTACTTGTAGGTACCAACATCTCTCAATAAACACAACAGCTCTTTTTAGATCCATCCAAGATCTAAACACATAAGCTTTATGTTTATCTAAAAAATATTACTTTTTTTGCTTGGAGTTGTGCACCCAACGCGAAAGAAATCATGCACCCAACGTGCTGGAGTCGCGCACCGTACATGTTAGGAGTCGTGCACCCAATGCGTGCACACCAGGGGGCCACGCTGAGTGCCACGCTAGGTGTGCAACTCCTAATTTTACCGTAAAAAAAATAGCACCTATCAATAATTTCTATTCTCCCCATGTACTCCATCCCCCGGGGCCTATATGCAACGTTGGTGACCATGGGGGGAGCCCCAATGCCCCCACGGTCCCAGCAATATAGTTTGCATTTTGAAAGAGAGAGCAGTTTTCCCTGCCTCGGCTCCCGCCCTACCATAGCAAACAGCATTGTCCCGGGGGTGGGTATCCCGAGACACTGCAGGAGCTGGCCCTGGGGGTGGCGGTCCCCAGGGCCTTCGACTGCTCCAGGAGGGGGGCTACGCAGCCCCCCTCCAACAACATACAAAGCCCCAGGGGTGGTGGGCTCCGGGGCTTGGGGGGGCCTTTGAGCTCCCCCAACCACTTTTTAGAAATCCCCGGGGGTTACCGGTCCCCGGGGCTGGGGAGGCCCCCACCCATGTATTTTGCTGGGGGGTGGGAGTTGAGCCCCCCAAGCATTTATTTTGTATCCCTGGGGGGTGGCGGTCCTCAGGGCTGGAGCCCCTCTGGGTCCCAATAAAATGTAATATTTTTTCCCCCCAGGATTTGGCAGCCCAGAGACTAATTATTATAAGTGCTTGAGCCCGCGCTTCGTTTTTTTTATGGTAGGCTCCACGCACCCTGCGTGTATTTTACAGTTTTAAAAAAAATAAAAAAATAAAAATTTGGAGGGCCTGAGGGACCTTGTGGGAGCCCCTAATCAGAACTAGAGGGTCAGGGTATTTCTACCCTGCCCCCTTTATATGTTTGCACACTTGTTCCACTGACTTCTTGAGCCTCGCTTCTACCGAGTCAAAAAATGGCTGCCAACACTTCCTGGTTTGGAGTATTGACAGACAGTTGACAGCCAATTAGCATGCAGCTCGTGATCGTAAGGGTGCGCTCAGGATGCGCAGATCCACCGCAGCCATAGATTTTCTCAGCAACTACTGAACGGATTTACACCATTTAAGCAAAAGGCACGACTCTGAACCAAGGTCTACCTCGCCAAATTTGGTGCAATTCCGTTCAGCAGTTCGGGCTGTAGCTGTGACTAAAGGTTCCAATGGGAAATTGCATGGGGAAAACACGTTTTGGAACCCCCTTTTTTCCTCGGCCCCCGCTTGATGAATTTGCCGACACTTTCAGGATAGGAGCAGACCAGTTTTAAAAATTTCCCGAAGACTCGTCAACCGCGCCAAAGTCATTCCAAATAGAATGTTGCGATTTCCTATTGAAAATAGGTCTTAACTATAACTACCTACTGGCGAGAGAGAGAGAGAGAGAGAGAGAAAAAGAGATAGATAGATAGATAGATAGATAGATAGATAGATAGATAGATAGATAGATAGATAGATAGATAGATAGATAGATAGATAGATAGATAGATAGATAGATAGATAGATAGATAGATAGATAGATAGATAGATAGATAGATAGATAGATAGATAGATAGATAGATAGATAGATAGATAGATATTAGGGTAAGGGTGCTTTTAGAGTTTAGGGTAGGTGCTGTTTTCTGTTGGGGTTGGATTTTTTAAGATATAGGGTGTGAATAGATTTTTGGGTGGCAAGTGTTTTTTAGGGTAAAGATGGGTTATTGAGTGGTAATAAAAAAATGTAGGTTTAGGGTGTGTATGGTGTTTTGGGTTTCAAGGGATATTTGGGGGATTAAGGTGGGTATGGGTTTTTGGGTGGGAAGGGAGTTTTTAGGCTTTATGGTAGATATGTGTTTTTGGATGGAAATTGGATTTTTAGGATATAGGGTAGGCATGGGTTTTTAAGTGGTAAGGGATTTTTTGAGGTTTTAGGGTAGATATGAGGTTTTCAGTGCCAAGGGAATTTTAGGGTTTAGTGTGGGAATGTGTTTTTAGGTGGTAAGGTATTTTTTAGGGTTTTTGACTGGCAAGGGATTTTTTTAAGGTTTAGGGTTGGTATGGGTTATTGATTGACAAGGGTATTTTTAAGGGTTAGTCTGGAAAGAGGTTATGGATGGCAAGTACATTTTTAGTGATTTTTATCTTTTGTACCAGTTGAGCAATCTTCAAAAAAAGTTTCCTAAAAAAGTCTGGTGGTGATTCGCATGGAGAGATTCAATGGTATAGAAAAAGGTTCAGTAAAAAAAGTATGTTTCCCATGTGAATTACCTAGAGTCTTTAGACACTCCTAAAGCTCAAACCCCTGGACAGAATGGCACAAAATTTGTCAGAAAGTTAGATTCTGTGCCAGAGATCACACTTTTTCTTCTTTGATTTAAATCCGTTAAGTAGTTTTTAAGATAATATAATAAATCATATTTGTCTGGGTGTATGTGGTACTTTTGTAGTACCTAGTATATAAGTTTAAATCTCATAAACTTTTAGAAAACAATAACAATCTCTGGGTGATGTAATGAGTGATGTCATTTTAGAGGGCAACTACTCCTGAGGCGAAAGCCGGGAGCCACGAGCCTTAATCTTTTAACTTGCTTAAATTTTGCACTATTGTTGATTTTAATAACATTGTGTGCTCACCTTGCTGAGTGACTATTCCACTGTTGTTTCTGGGTCTGGGGGTCACATCGCGCAGCAGTTCCAGCGCTGTCGCGGGGAGGGCCGCCATCACCCACGAGACGCTAGGCCACACCCCCAACACCTAGCCACGCCCCCTTTTCGGCATTATAAAACGCCATGCTGAAGCACGAGCCGGCGTCTTAGACAACTACTCCTGAGGCGGAAGCCCGGAGCCACGAGCCTTAATCTTTTAACTTGCTTAAATTTTGCACTATTGTTGATTTTAATAACATTGTGTGCTCACCTTGCTGAGTGACTATTCCACTGTTGTTTCTGGGTCTGGGGGTCACATCGCGCAGCAGTTCCAGCGCTGTCGCGGGGAGGGCCCCCATCACCCACGAGACGCTAGGCCACGCCCCCAACACCTAGCCATGCCCCTCCTTTTCCCCCCATAAGTATGCTCACTAATCGGAAGCGCAGCGGACGAGCGCAGCGGGCGCGCCGTCAGCCCGCCGAAGGCGCGCCTAAGGCAAGCCCGTCTGCGCCTGTCCGCGACCTGGCCGCGATGAGCGCGGGGCACTCTGCTCAAATCTTCGCGAGCTCGGGTGCATCCCCCCCACTATACTCCCGGGAGACTCTGCTCAATCTGGGTGATTATGCACATGAGGGTCATCTCTCATTCGCAAATACTGCTCTCCCATTGAAAGACTTTGTGATCAGGGGTCTGCTATCGCGTGGACTTATGAATGTCAGATCATTGCCTAAGCACGCTGAAGAAATCCAACTACTGGTGGACACCCATCAGTTAGACGCCCTGTTCCTCACTGAGACTTGGACCCACCTTGACTGCGAAATCGAACTTGTCTGGGCTTGCCAGCAGGATGGATTACAAAATTCTACACCTACCCAGACAGAATGGCCGAGGTGGTGGGGTGGGAGTTATCTTCAGAGCCTCCTGGCATATCAACATTCTAGATCTGGACTCGGTTGTTGGGACTGAGCTCCTTGGCCTCTCTTTTGACAGCCACACAGGGGCTATTTTCACGGTGATTATCTGTTATCGACCTTTTGGGGCCTTTAGCTCCTTGCATCAACAATCCCTACTCAACACTCTCACAAACATGGCGCCTCCCCAAACAAGCTGATTATTCAAGGCGATTTTAACCTTTGGCCGAATGGCACCTTAGATACTGGACTGCACAATTTGTTGCTCTCTTGTGAAAGTGTGGGGCTCCAGCAATTAGTCAGGGAATCCACTCACAGAGCAGGGCACCGACTTGACCTTATCTTTTCGGTCCCACACCTAGTAATCCTGGATGAAATCTTGCCCATGGGTTGGACTGACCATTCCCTTCTTAAATTCCATATTAACAATAAGGGGGTCAGAACGCCGACACTCGGCACCACCTCCGAATTCATGTATAGAGACTGGCGAGCCCTTGAAAGGCTGAGAACCACAGATGCTGTGTTCCAGGTGGATGACAGTTTCTCCCCGGACTGTCCAGTCGACGACAATTATGAGGTGTTATGCCTCAGGATAACCACGAGAGTGGATGCTCTTGCTTCACTAAAAAAACGCAAGCATAAGGGCAGAGTGTCGTCTCCATGGTATAATGATTCTTTAAAGGCTCTAAAACTTGCCTGTAAACAGGCGGAAAGGAAATGGAGGCAAGGTTACTTCGATGCCAACAAGCTACTTTGGAAAACTAAACTCTCCGAATATAAATCCTTGATACAGAAATCTAAATCTATTATTTTTGCTCCACAATATGTACAGCCGCTAACAGCTCCAAAAGCATTTTTCAGATTTTGAACAGCCTTACCCATCCTGACTGCTCAAATAAATCGACTCTTCCCACACAGGCCCTCTGCGACAACCTTGCGCTGTTTTTTAACGAAAAAATAGCAGCCATCATTCGTAACCTGAGCATCTCCCCCACATTGGTCAGTCCCCCTTGCTCTGTGGAAGGCACTATAGACATCGGAGTTGAGAAACAAGGGTGGCAGCTTGCGGATTGTCTGCTGGAGCTCCCCCCTATTACAGAGGCAGACTTCGACAGAGTGGCTCACGGTATTTCATCTGGATCTCCTCTGGACCCTATCCCCCACAAAATCTGGAAGGCCTCCGGAGAGGAACTCTTTCCCACTCTCCGTAGGATCTGCAACCAATCTCTGGGCAGTGGTTCAGTCCCTGCTTCTTGGAAGCAGGCTCTTGTTTCGCCACTGCTAAAAAAAAACTCCCTAAATCCTGAGTGTCTACAGAATTACAGACCTATCTCCCTGCTACCATTCCCTGCAAAAATTGCTGAGCATTGGGTGAGCTCATGTCTCTCCAATCATTTGGAGCGGTATCATTTCTTGGACGAAATACAATTTGGTTTCCGCCCAGCCCATGGTACCGAAACAGCCCTACTCACCGCCATGGAGGACCTTCGAATGCGCGCAGACAGGGGCCAGGCAGTAGCTTTCATTCTGCTGGACGTGTCTGCCGCATTCGATACGGTTAATCATGGGATTCTGTTGGATAGACTGAGGGAGGCCGGGGTCGGTGGCACTGCTCTGTTCTGGTTTCGCTCCTTCCTGCGGGATAGGAAGCAGGCTGTGTCCCTTCTTCCGTTTTGATCGGCTTTCTCCCCAGTGTCTCACGGGGTGCCTCAAGGCTCGTCCATTAGCCCGATTTTATTTAACGTATATCTCAAACCACTGATCACGTTAATAAAGTCTCATAGGCTAGAGGCGATCAATTACGCTGACGACACTCAACTCATCCTCTCTTGGGAGGGTGAGGAATCGATCCCTTTGGAATCCTTTCATGACTGTTTACGAGATACAGCTGACTGGCTACACAACAACTCACTTCAGTTTAACACCTCCAAAACCGAGGTTCTGTTCTGTGCCAGTAGTCAGATCCCACGCCCTTTCCCGGTGGATTTTTGGCCCCCTGAATCCTCGGAAAAACCCCAACCGGTCACCACTGTCCGCAATCTGGGTGTTATGATGGACAACAAACTCAGCATGGAAGCCCAGGTTGCGAAAACAGTATCCACCTGCTCGGCCCTCATTCGCTCCCTACGTAAGATCCTGCCACTACTTCCCTTACAGGCCCGGGCTTTAATAGTCAGGTGTACTATTCTTAGCCGCCTTGACTACTGCAATGTGTTGCTACTCGAGTCTCCAGACATGCTGTTAGACAGACTCCAAAGAGTACAATCCGCCGCTGCTAAATTAGCCCTTGGTTGGCCTAGGAGATCATCTGCCACAGCGGCGATGGCCAAACTACACTGGCTCCCGCTGAAACAGCGAGTGGCCTTTAAATCCCTTTGTCTGGTTTTCAAAGCCCTGCAGGGACTCGGGCCCAGCTCTCTACAAGCCATGTTCGACTGGTACACCCCAACCAGAGCCCTTCGCTCTACAATGGCATGCCTTGTAAAAGTACCAAGATTCAAAAAAGTTAGGACCGGAGGTAGATCTTTCAGAGTTGCGGCTGCTAAACTCTGGAACAGCTTGCCCCTAGACATCCGTCAAACGAAAGAACTCCTCCCTTTCAGGAAACGGGTCAAAACCTGGCTGTTTACTATATGTTAACTTCCTGGCCACTTTTCTGCTGCACCCGTGCTTTCCCCCCTCTGGAGTTGTCTCAGCGCCAGGATGCCTGTAAGGTGACAGCCGCGCTATACAAATATTTTAAATAAATAAAATAATAATGATGTTATGAGTAATATCACTGACTATGTCATGAGTGATCTAATATGAGAGGTCTTACGCTCTGCATTGTGGGGCGGCCTAAAATATAGTTAGCTCAGGTAACTGTAAGTGCGTAATTTCACTGATTTTGTGATATCTGTGACTAACTATAATGCTCTTGTAACCTTTGTTTTTCTCAGGGAATATATATATATATATATATATATATATATATATATATATATATTACCTACTGGCGGTCGCCAGTAGGTAGTTATAGTTAGGATTGTTTTCCATAGGGAATCCGCAACATTCTATTGGGAATAACTTTGGTGCAGATTGAGGGATCTGCCTGTAATTTTCCTCAAAGTGAAAGTTTGGGGGGGATTCGTCAAGCAGGGGCCGAGATAAAAGGGGGGTCCCAAAACGTGTTTTCCCCATGTTAATTTCCAGAGGGCGGTTGGACTCACTTTTAGCCCGAACCGCTGAATGGATTCCCACGAAACTTGGCAAAATTGTAGGGACTGGTAGCCCGATGTGCCTTTGCTATGTCTCAAGATATGTGATCCAGTGGATTTTGAGTAATTTAGGTTCAAAAAAATATATATATCTATAAGCGCGCCCTGGTACGCGCACCAGGAAGCGCTCCCGGCCGCACTGCGAGTTCGCGCGCGGAAAGCTGATTGGCTTTCGGGTGTCTGTAAACATTCAAAACAGTCCGGAGCGGCCACGTCTTGTGTCTCGGTAGGATGGAGACACAAGAGGTGGCAATACCAAAGGGGGAAATAACCAAAAGGGGGCAGGGTAGACCCCCCTGACCCCTAGGTTTGATGTGGGGGCTATAAAAGGGTCCAGCGGGACAAAAAAATATATAATTTTTTTTCGATTTTCGCGGGGGGGAGCGCCCGGTACGCGCACCGGGGAGCGTACCGGGGAGCGTACCATGGGGCAAAATAGTGAAAAAAATTAGTGTAGAATAATCATTTTGAGTGATCAGAGGTAGGGTAGCTCTGAAAAGAGCTTTTGGGTTCTGTGGCTGATTTAGGTACCTACAAGTACATCCCACACACACCCACACGCACACACCCCACACACACACCACACACACACCCACACACACACTCCTCACACACCCCACACACACACCCACACATCTCACACACAAACACACACCCCACACACATAACCCTACACCCAAAACCTACACACTCCCCACACACACCTCACACACCCACACCTCCACCCACACCCAAACACCCCACACACCCACACCAACACCTTACACATCCACACCCACACCCACACACCCCACACACCCACACTCACACACACACCTCACCCCCCCACACACACACACACCTCACAGACACACCCCACACATCCCACACACACACCTCCCCCCAACACACACACACACCTCACAGACACATCCACACATCCCACACACACACACACATCCCTCACACATACCCCCACACTCACACACCCCCCACACACACCTCACATACCCACACCTCCACCTACACCCAAACACACCCACACCCCCACCCACACCCACACACCCCACACATCTACACCCACCCACACACATACCTCACCCCCCCCACACACACACACACCTCACAGACACACCCCACACATCCCTCACACACACCTCACCCCCCCTCACACATGGGGAAAACACAGTAAAACAGTAAAATAATAATTTAAAGTGCTTAGAGGTAGGGTAGCTCTGCATAGAGTTGTTGTGTTGTGTGGGTGATATAAGTACCAGCATGTAGGTACCAATGCAGAGTTTTAAATTCAATGTAGACTGTGTCCTCTGTAGATAATTTGCATGTTGTTACAGAAGTTATTGTGGTATATGGAATCTATACTATAGTCTGTCAGGAAAGCAGAAACAACATGGAGGCAGGAGATGAAAAAGAGATGTCAAATACACATTGGAGATAATAAAGTGGGAGAAAGGAAGTAACTATGAGCAAAATTACTATGTAACACAAAAAAGTTGCACAGTATACTATAAGTCTCACATTATATTATATTAATTTTGGTACTATTTCATGAATTACATATAAAAAAGAATAATTCACCCTCTTTCACCCCTCTTTACTTACACTCACTGTTCTTTTCTCACCCTCCCTCCCCGTTGTTCATTTATCCCGGTTCCGTCACTACCCTTCATTCCCCATTTTTTAGTGTCCTTTCTTTTTCTTTTCAACAGCCACTCACATTCTCCCACTATTTCTACTTTAGTCTTCTTCCTCTCTCTTCCCTTCTTTCGCTCCCTTATTCATTTTACTTTTCTCACTTTCACCCTATTACACCTTCTCTGTTTTTTACTATGTAATAAACAATCCCTCTGTATTTCTCCCTCTAGCTCTCTTTCTCTTAACATTACTCTCTTTGTGTTCTTCCCTCATGCTAACTCCTTCATTCATTTTTTTTTTTTTTGGTGACAGAGATTCTTTAAAAATATATGTTTATTTTTATAAATTAAAGGTAGTTCTAAAAACAACTGTTTTTTTTCTTCTTTTTGTTGTTTTATATTTTTTTTTATTTTTTTGAACATTTTGTACTTTTTTGGGCTTTTCTGAACAGTTTTATATTTTTTTTTATTTTTTATGGGGAGAAACAAAAAAAGGGAATTGAAAATGGCTCAACTGGAGCAAAAGACAAAAAATGAAAAAATTAGGGTCTTTTCACCATAGGAGATGAGCTTACCACAATAAATACATGTAATTCGGAAATCCTCAAATCGTGGTTGAATGCAAGGCATCGTCTCCGTTGTCTCTGGTCCCGATGGAGTGGGTTGCTTTCTTTTGCCGATGGTCCTTGAAGATTGGGGGAGGTTACTGGCCAGTTCCTTCATCTCTGCAGCAGAATAGTTGTTCGGATGCTTGCGGATCATGTGTCTAATCATGGTATTATTACCAAAAGAATATTTCTTGTTAGGGTTCCCCCTTGAAAGTTCCATTCCACAGATTAGGCAAGTCACCGTGACTTTTTTCCTGCCCCCTGGGATAGAAAAAACCTCCCATACAATGTGTGGCCTTGGCTGGTATGGGGTATTGTCTTCATGCAGCCATCTTCTCCCCTGCTCCTCTTCCTCTTCCTCCTCCTCCTCTTCTTGACCACCAATGTAATGTTGTGGTGGTCCTCTTGGTGGTGGTGGTGGTGGTGGTGGTGCAGATGCTCCAGCTGCTGCTGCTACTGTAGCCATTTTAAAGTATAAAATATTTCTCTAAGTTGTTCAAACAGGACTTCCTCAGTCAAAGGACAAAGTCAGAATAAGGAAAAAAGGTGGGGTCTTTCATCATTTGGAAAACAAAACTGTTCAGGACCAATGAAAAGTGTTATTTTCAAGTCACATGATCCGGGCTTTAATAATTTGGAAACCAAAACTGATCTGCACCAATGAAAAGTGTTATTTTCAGATCACATGACCCGACGCACTTACGCTACGCGCCCCGGGGCGCGCCCGTAGTCGCACCCCGGGGCGCGTAGCGTAAGGGCATCAGGACGTTGCGCGATCGTATGCGCTTGCGTGCTTCTGGGTGCGCTTACGCAGTGCGTCATATGACGCATCACGCGTCTACGCGATACGTCACGATGTTGTTTTCGTTTGCGGGAATAGCGCTAATGGGACGCTCACCGGTACGCGCCCCGGGGCGCGCCGTAACATTGCGCTTACCCGTGCATTCACCAGTACGCGCCCCGGGAGCGCCCCGGGGCAAAAAAAAAATACATAAAAAAAAAAAAATTACATAATTATACAATATAAAATTTGTTATACATTTTTTTTACTTTTTATACCTATAGAGATTTGCTATTAAAAAAACATTAAAATTCACTGAAAAAACCATAGGTTTTACACCAGTTATAGTTAGGAATTAGCATTTAAAAAACCTATTAAATTCACTGAAAAAACCATAGGTTTCACACCAGTTATAGTTAGCTGGAAGTTTTACTCGCATAAAACCTTTGAAATTCCCACGTTATAGTTAGTTGGACTCACTATAACTTGCGCGTGCAATGTACTGCTGATGACGTCACATATTACATCACTCATGACATGGTCAGTGACATCACTCATGACATCACTGATGACACCATCCATTGAAAAAATAAAATGTTTTCAAAATTCAAATTATTCATCCAAGAAGTGTTGGCAGCCATCTTGGGACCAATATACATGATAGCACCTCATTAAAAAGCATTGCAGTTAATAGAAGGTTTTAGGACTTTAGTTACATTATAAATCATTTGTTGATGGTAACATACTCATTTTAGGAATTGTGGTGTGTTCTAAGGTGATTTTACCACGTGAAAAAGCCTTCTGCTGGGATATCATGAATCATGTTTGAAAGAAAACTATTATCTCATGCTTTTCCCACAGTGGTTTGGAAGGGGATCTATAAGCTAAACTGAAAGCATATTTTCTGTAAATTCACATTATCTTTCTCAGTCATGTGAGAATGAAGTCTGACATTCTCAGTAAAACATGTACATCCAACAAGGACAGAGACTGTCAGTTGATTCCTTTGTGTTCTACTGCAGCTTCCCAGAGTGTTCTAAAGAACAACTAGAGCGCTAGCAGTCCTACTTATTACAAAGGTATGGCTCACCTGAAGCCATCTTGATTGGAATAAAGTGGTAACTCTTAAAACATTTAATTTAAAAGGGAACAAAATGAGGGGGTATATTTTGCCATAGAAAGTATGATTAGTGCTGCAGAAAGAAAAATTAGGGCACATTTTGAGTGACATCTCAAATCCTCTTCTATTTCATTAAAAAAATCTGACATGCAGTCTCCCAAGATGGCCACCATAGACAAAAGAGCCCAAATGTAGCCCAAATATCACCCAGATGTAGCCCAAGTATAGCCCAATGACAGAATGTCCCAGAGTGTTCTAAAGAACAACTAGAGCACTAACAGTCTTACTTATGACAAAAGTATGGCACAACAGAAGCCATCTTGATTGGAAAGAAGTGGTAAGTCTGAAAACATTTAATTTAAAAAGGAACAAAATGAGGGGGTTCATTTTGCCATAGAAAGTATGATTAGTGCTTCAGAAAGAAAAATTAGGGCACATTTTGAGTGACTTCTCAAATCCTCTTCTATTTCATTAAAAAATTCTGACATGCAGTCTCCCAAGATGGCCACCAGAGACAAAAGAGCCCAAATGTAGCCCAAATAGCACCCTGATGTAGCCCAAGTATAGCCCAATGACAGAATGTCCCAGAGTGTTCTAAAGAACAACTAGAGCGCTAACAGTCTTACTTATGACAAAAGTATGGCACACCAGAAGCCATCTTGATTGGAATGAAGTGGTAAGTCTGAAAACATTTAATTTAAAAAGGAACACAATGAGGGGGTTCATTTTGAAAGTATGATTAGTGCTTCAGAAAGAAAAATTAGGGCACATTTTGAGTGACTTCTCAAATCCTGTTCTATTTCAATAAAACAATTCTGACATGCAGACTGAAATATGCAATTTGAATACCTGCAGCAGACTTCCCTGGTGAGCAGTAGCTTTGCTACAGTGATATAATGAGCAACTAGAGTGCTAACATTCAGAATTTATGGCAAATGTGTGACACATCTGAATGCCTTCTTGATGGAACCAAAGTAAACAAGCATTGAAAATGCAATAGATCTCGCCCTCGTTTAAGTTAAAGCCATTCTGTTTGTAATTAGGTGGCTTTTTAGCTTTGCTTTTAATAGTGTTTTTCAAACTTTCATGTAAATAACATGCATATGTATGCATATATGTATATGTATGCATGCATTTATATTTGTATTTATATAGATATGCAGATTATGCAGATTATATATGTTTATATATGTATGTATATATATATACACATACATACATATATATAAATGCATATATATGCATATATATATGTGTATATGTGTGCGTGTAGATAGACCGAGGCACAAGAAAGCAGAAAAACAAACGTGAAGAACACAAAAGGGGGCAGGGTAGATACACCCTGACCCCCTAGGCCTGCCCAGGTGGTCCAACAAGGACATAAAAGTCCACATTGGAAAAAAAAAAAAGAAACCTGGTCTGTTTTTTTAAAAATTACCCCCCGGGGGGACGAAATCCCCCCACACTGCCCCGGGGACCGCCGCCCCCGGGGCAAAGCAACGCAGCCCCTTGGCGCATACTGGAGGCTCCTGGTGGGCTACTTGGCCCCCAGGGACCCCCAGTATGCAAGGGGAATTAGTTCCTATTCTGCAAACACGCCAGGGGTTGCAGAGAGGTGTAAAAAAGGGTGTGGCCTCACTACACCTCTCTGCAATGCAGCCCCCTGGTGCATACTGCAGGTTCCAGGTGGGCTAGTTGGCCCCCAGGGACCCTCAGTATGCAAGGGAATTAGTTCCCCCTCTGCAAACACGCCCGGGGGCTGCGTTGCAGAGAGGTGTAAAAAAGGGTGTGGCCTCATTACACCTCTCTGTAATGCAGCTCCCTGGCTTATACTGGAGGGTCCTGGTGGGCTAATTGCCCCCCAGGGACCCCCAGTATGCAAGGGGAATTAGTTCCTCCTCTGCAAACGCACCAGGGGTTGCGCTGCAGAACGTTGTAAAAAGGGGGTGTGCCCTCTGAACACCTGCCTGCAAAAATGTAGTAAATCAGTATAAAAAAAATAACAATTAATACATTTAAAAATTGTCATTTAAAAACCTTCGAAATTCAATGAAAAAACCCATAGGTTTCAGGCCTTATATAGTCAGGAATTAGCATTTAAAAAACATTTCAAATTCACTTACAAAACCACAGGCTTGAGGCCTTATATAGTTAGGAATTAGCATTTAAAAAACCTTGCAAATTCACTGAAAAAACCATAGGTTTCAGGCCTTATATAGTTAGGAATTAGCATTTAAAAAACCTTGCAAATTCACTGAAAAAACCATAGGTTTCAGGCCTTATATAGTTAGGAATTAGCATTAAGAAACCTTGCAAATTCACTGAAAAAAACCATAGGTTTCAGGCCTTATATAGTTAGGAATTAGCATTTAAAAAACCTTTGAAATTCACTGAAAAAACCACAGGTTTCAGGCCTTATATAGTTAGGAATTAGTTTTTAAAAAACCTTTGAAATTCACTAAAAAAACTATAAATTTTAGGGGTGTTATAGTTAGCTGGACATTTCACTCATACAAAACCATTGAAATTGCTCCTATATAGTTAGTTGTACTAACTATATTTCGCGCACCCGCAATCCACTGCTGATGATGTCACTGAAAAAAGCATAGGTTTCACACATGTTATAGTTAGGAATAAGCATTTAAAAAACCTTTGAAATTCACTGAAAAAACCATAGGTTTCACACACGTTATAGTTAGGAATTAGCATTTAAAAAACCTTGCAAATTCACAGAAAAAACCATAGTTTTCACACATGTTATAGTTAGCTGGACATTTCACTCATACAAAAGCTTTGAAATTCCCCCGTCATAGTTAGTTCAGCTAACTATAACTCGCGCGACCACAATGCACTGCTGATGACGTCATATATTACATCACTCATGACATGGTCAGTGACATCACTCATGACATCACTGATGACATCTCAAATGACATCACTGATGACATCACTGATGACATCATCCTTGTGAAAGAGTGGCAGACCTCCTCTCACCCTAATATAACCTTTGATACACACATTCAAAAATGTTCTGCTTTCCTCAGAGACTATGGTATGGGTTCTATATACCACAACAAATTTTTGCCTCCCTGAGAAGACCTAGGGGGTCAGGGAGTCTCTACCCTGCCCCCTTTTCATGTTCTCCACTTATGTTTTTGACTCACTTCTGCCTCGGGGGTGCGTGCAACGTGCGCGCACCCCGCGATTTAAAAAAAAATATATATATATATTTTTGGGGGCCTTCGGGGTCCTTCAGGGACCCCCTGAGAAGGCCTAGGGGATCAGGGAGTCTCTACCATGCCCCATTTTCACGTTCTCCACTTTTATTATGGGCTCTCTTCTGCCTCGGAGTGACAAAATGGCGGCCAACACTTTCTGGTTAGAATGTTGACAGACGTCTAACAGCAAATCAGAATTCCTCTCACGCACACCCGATTCGCGCACTTTGCCAAATTTCTTGTAATTCCGTTCAGCCGTTCGGGCTGTAGCCGTGTCTAAAGCTCCTATGGAAAATAACATGGGGAAAACACGTTTTAGGACCCCCCTTTTTTCTCAGCCCCCACTTGACGAATCCCCCCAAAACTTTCAGGGAAGGAGCGGAGTGGAGCGGGCCATCTTCTTTGAGAAATTCGCGAAGATTCGTCTACCGGCGCCAAAGTTATTCCCAATAAAATGTTGCGGATTTCCTATGGAAACTAGGTCCTAACTATATCTACCTACTGGCGACCGCCAGTAGGTAATATATATATATATATATATATATACTAGCAAGGGTATGTGTACTGCTGTATTGCGCCACATCTAACGATATATATATATATATATATACTAGCAAGGGTATGTGTACTGCTGTATTGCGCCACATCTAACGATCTATGTGCTCGCACCGCGCTGCGTAAATCATTCGTGGGGGGCACAATCTAGGTGCTCGGACCTCGTTATTTTAATTGTAAATTGTAAATAGTTAATCTGTGCATAGTGGCTCCGGGGTGTGTGATGCTGCTGTGAGAGAGCAGGGGTGCACATCTACGGGTGCCTGCATGTGTGTTTTACATTCTGCATGCTTTTAGAAATCGTGTGTGTCGATTTCTGACAGTCACCTGATTCTCTGTTCTACCACTCCCCGTTCCTCCCCGAGCCGAGCCTCATGGTGTGGAGGGAGGTCTTACTATCCCTACTCACTTCCGGCGGAAGCGGGGGTGTGCGGTCTAGTCATCCTACTGCCGCCTCCTTACTTAACGCAGGAGAGTGTTAGGCACCAGACCTACTAGCAAGGGTATGTGTACTGCTGTATTGCGCCACATCTAACGACTTGACTGCGGGGGGCACGATCTATGTGCTCGCGCTGCGTAAATCATTCGTGGGGGGCACGATCTAGGTGCTCGGACCGCGTTATTTTAATTGTAAATTGTAAATAGTTAATCTGTGCATAGTAGCTCTGGGGTGTGTGACGCTGCTGTGAGAGAGCAGGGGGGCACATCTACGGGTGCCAGCACGTGTGTTTTACATTCTGCATGCTTTTAGAAATTGTGTGTGTCGATTGCTGACAGTCACCTGATTCTCTGTTCTACCACTCCCCATTCCTCCCCGAGCCGAGCCTCGTGGTGTGGAGGGAGGTCTTACTATCCCTATTCACTTCTGGCGGAAGCGGGGGTGTGCGGTCTAGTCATCCTACCGCCGCCTCCTTACTTAACGCAGGAGAGTGTTAGGCACCAGACCTACTAGCAAGGGTATGTGTACTGCTGTATTGCGCCACATCTAACGATTTGACTGCGGGGGCACGATCTATGTGCTCGCACCGCGCTGCGTAAATCATTCGTGGGGGGCACGATCTAGGTGCTCGAACGCGTTATTTTAATTGTAAATTGTAAACAGTTAATCTGTGCATAGTGGCTCCGGGGTGTGTGGCGCTGCTGTGAGAGAGCAGTGGGGCACATCTACGGGTGCCTGCACGTGTGTTTTACATTCGGCATGCTGTTAGAAATTGTGTGTGTCGATTGCTGATAGTCACCTGATTCTCTGTTCTACCACTCCCCGTTCCTCCCCGAGCCGAGCCGAGTGGTGTGGAGGGAGGTCTTACTATCCCTACTCACTTCCGGCGGAAGCGGGGGTGTGCGGTCTAGTCATCCTACCGCCGCCTCCTTACTTAACGCAGGAGAGTGTTAGGCACCAAACCTACTAGCAAGGGTATGTGTACTGCTGTATTGCGCCACATCTAACAACTTGACTGCGGGGGGCACGATCTATGTGCTCGCACCGCGCTGCGTAAATCATTCGTGGGGGGCACGATCTAGGTGCTCGGACCGCGTTATTTTAATTGTAAATTGTAAATAGTTAATCTGTGCATAGTGGCTCCGGGGTGTGTGACGCTGCTGTGAGAGAGCAGGGGGGCACATCTACGGGTGCCTGCACGTGTGTTTTACATTCTGCATGCTTTTAGAAATCGTGTGTGTCGATTGCTGACAGTCACCTGATTCTCTGTTCTACCACTCCCCGTTCCTCCCCGAGCCAAGCCTTGTGGTGTGGAGGGAGGTCTTACTATCCCTACTCACTTCCGGCGGAAGCGGGGGTGTGCGGTCTAGTCATCATACCGCCGCCTCCTTACTTAACCGATGTGTTGGGTGACGCGCAGCGGACGTGCGCAGCGGGCGCGACGGTGGCGCGCCGGAGTCGTGCCAGAGTCCTGCACGTCTGCGCCCGTCCGCGACTGCACGCGGCCAAGGGCCAGTCCTTATGCCCCGACGTGCCCAAGTTTAAGGCTAACTTACTCTAAAGATTTTCTTCTGACCCTCAGGCCACCCCAATGCTCTTATGATACTCCTTTGCGCCCACAGCATACTCCTTTGACCTGCCCGGATTGTTCGTTGTTCCTTTCCGCACTTCCCTCAACACTAGACATCTCGGCATTTAGTTTTTTATGTAAATCTATTCAGAAACTTCCCTCACATACATTTAACCTTATCAGTCTAAATTGCAGGTCCCTCCCAAAACACAGCAGAGACGTTTTTGATCTTCTGTGTTCTTTCCAACCTGACGCCTTATTTCTCACGGAGACTTGGCTGACGGACCACTCTGGTCCTGATATTGCAGCCGCCCTTCCAGATAATTACACCTACATGGGTAGAAACAGAAAGGGTAAAGAGGGGGGGAATAGCCATTATTTTTAAAAGAGCACTCTCTTGTAAATGGGAGGATATTGTGATTCCTAACTGTGAGGCTGGGCTATTTAAGATACTTCTATCCCCCAATTTCACTCTTACAGGTGCCTTGATTTACCGCCCCCCTGGCCCCGCCAGTTCCTGGGCTTCATCTCTTGCAGAGCATTTAGCTCCTCTACTACTGACGGCAACTAATTTTCTAATTGTCGGTGATCTTAATATTCATTTTATTGATACAACCTGCCCTATCAGTACTAATTTATCGTCTGATCTAGCAGCCATGAATATTACCCTACATAACTATGGCCCCACTCATAAGGCGGGTAATTTGCTTGACCCAATTTTATCTAATCTGGATGCAGTATCATGCAAGCCCTCCTTACCTGTCCCGTGGTCTGAACTTTGTGGTAGAATTCTCTATTTCGTTTCACCTATCCCCTAACTATCTTGCAACTGCTCCTAAACCCAGAATGACCCGCAATTGGAAGAAATTGGACTCCAATAAATTTAATTCTGTTTTGTCAGACTCTATGCCCCTTACTGAGGTCAGTAGCACTGATCAAGTGGACGTTATTCACCACTGGCTTACGTCTGCTGCTGGCATTTGTCTTCCACTTCGAAAGCAGACATTTAATTTACATCACCCCCTGCGCCATGGTTCAATGACCATCTAAAAAAAGAAAAAACCAGCTGTAAACATCTCGAGCGGAAGTGGCGCTCCGAGTACGATCCACATGTTAAACTACAATATAAAGCTGCTTTAACAAAATACCATGCCCTCTGCAAGACAGCCAGAACCGAATATGTTAATTCATCTAACTTAAATGCTCAAAACCGTCCGAAAGCCTTGTTTAAGGTGGTGCAGGAAATTTCTGGTGCCACTAGTCAACCCAAGGCCCCATGCTTAGATAAAGCACAATGTGACTCCTTAGCAGATTTTTTTATTTCTAAAATCGAGAGTATATATGCTGACTTTGGCCCCTCTAATGTTCCCGTAGTTTCCCCTGAACCTACCTCATTTACTACCCCATGTGTCTTTCAGTCGGCAGCAGCGGAGATTACTGCCTGGGACCCCTTGACCCCTTCCACATTACATGACATAGTTAAAAGTATTAAATCCGGTTCCCCTCTGGATCCCTTCCCTCCACAAATTCTACTCACTCTTGACTCCTCCTCTCTAAAGCTCATCATGGAATTATTGAATACATCACTCAGGGAGGCCACGGTCCCCAACTCATGGAAATATGCAATGGTCATACCGTTGCTGAAAAAGGCCAATGCTGATCCAAATAACCCCGCCAACTTCCGTCCAATCTCGCTTCTTCCAGTCTACTCTAAGATTCTGGAAAAGCATATAAATAAACAACTCACCAGCTACATTGAATCTCATGATATTTTACATCATTCTCAATCTGGTTTTCGTTCTGGCTTTTCAACTGAAACCACTCTTCTGGGAGTCTCTGAAACCATTCGTCATCTGGTGGACAGAGGGGAGACCGTGGCACTTATTCTATTAGATTTAAGTGCCGCATTTGATACGGTCTCCCACCCCATTCTGGTTAACATCCTAAAGACGTCTGGCATTACTCATTCTGCCCTTGGATGGCTCACCAGCTTCTTGTCCGACTGGACGTTTCAAGTCTTCTCGGCTACCTCTGCGTCCAAAATTCATACATCTGCATATGGTGTTCCACAAGGTTCCATCTTGAGCCCCCTTCTCTTTAATTTATACGTCAGACCCTTGGCTGTTATTGCGGAACAAGCGGGGCTCTCCATATATTCATATGCAGATGATACACAGATCATTTTCTCTCTCTCCACCAGTCATCACTCCACTACATCCTTCCTCTGTCATGGTCTCAACAATATTGCCTCCTGGATGCATGATAACAAGCTAAAATTGAACGGAGGGAAAACTGAACTTCTCCTATTTGGCAACAATCCCGCCTTATGGGGACCCTCTCACTGGCCTGCTGAAATGGCACCCCTCCTAACCCTTCGAAAACAGCTGGCAACCTGGGGATAATATTTGATGACCAGTTGTCCATGAGACAGCATGCCGTTAGAGTCTCTTCCATTTGTATAACCATCCTCAAATGGCTGAAGAAAATCACCTGGATGCTTCCTTTGGACACCCAAAAAACCGTGGTCCAGGCGTTAATAACATCTCGCCTGGACTATGGCAATGTTCTTTTTCTGTGAGCGGGCAAAGAGGTAATCCGTAAATTACAAACGGTCCAGAACATGGCAGTTCGTCTATTGTGTTAATTACCCTACAAGTCTCCCACGTCCCTTCACCGTCGTAGCCTCCATTGGCTATGCATTGACAGTTGCTGTAAATTCAAGGCTCTTTGTCTTATACATAGAATTAATACTGGCAAGGCCCCTCAGTATTTGAGATCTCTAATTCATCCGTACCTTCCCTCCCGCACTCTTCGTTCATCCAATCAACATAAACTTCAGATTCCTAGGACGAGGAGAGCCAGAATGGGTGGTCGATCTTTTGCTTTTTTGGCACCATCCCTGTGGAACTCTCTTCCGTTGTCTATTCGGATTGACCCCAACTATCTAAAGTTCCGCAGAGATGTAAAAACCTGGCTATTCGATCAATAATTTATGCGACTGTACACCTCTCTTGCTGGTTTAGCGCCGGGAAACCTCCGGGTAGCTGTGCGCTCTATAAAATTAAATATAAATAAATAAATATATATATATATATATATATATATATATATTACCTACTGGCAGTCGCCAGTAGGTAGTTATAGTTAGGATCGATTTCCAAAGGGAAATGTAAAATGTAAATTGATACTTGTATAGCGCACTACTCACCCGCAAGGGTCTCAAGGCGCTTGTACGAATACCGCTGCGGAACCCATCCTGGCTTTCCCTGTGAGGCGTCCACTCCTGGGCACCCCCAAGGTGGAGGCCAGGCATCCATAGCGTTGTGGGGGCCGTTGTGGAGACTAAGCAAGCTATTGCCCAGAAATCGCAACATTCTATTTGGAATAACTTTGGCGCCGGTTGAGGAATCAGCCTGAATTTTTCAGCAACTTTGCCTCGCGGCGCTCCGCTCCTTCCCTGAAAGTTTGGGGGGGAGTCGTCAAGCGGGGGCTGAGATAAAAGGGGGGTCCCAAAACGTGTTTTCCCCATGTTAATTTCCATAGGGCGGTCTGTCGCACTTTTAGCTCGAATGGCTGAATGGATTTTCACCAAACTTGGCAAAATTGTAGGGACTGGTAGCCCGATGTGCCTTTGCTATGTCTCAAGATATGTGCTCCAGAGGATTTTGAGTAATTTAGGTTAAAACATTTTTATATATCTGTAAGCGCGCCCCGGTGCGCGTACCGGGGAGCGCTCCGGGCGCGCCACGTGACCTGCGCACGGGAAGCTGATTGGCTCTCGGGTGTCTGTAAACATTCGAAACAGTCCGGAGCGGCCGCCATCTGTGTCTCGGTAGGACCGAGACACAAGAGGTGGCTAAAAACAAAAGGGGGAAATGACCAAAAGGGGGCAGGGTACACCCCTCCTGACCCCCTAGGTTTGATGTGGGGGGAGCGCCCGGTACGCGCACTGGGGAGCGTAATTTGGTGAAAAATAGTGAAAATAATAGTGTAAAATAATCATTTTGAGTGATTACAGGTAGGGTAGCTCTGAAAAGAGCTTTTTGGTTCTGTGGCTGTTTTAGGTACCTACAAGTACGTCCCACACGCACACAACCCCACACCCACACACTCCCCACACACACCTCACACACGCACACCTCCACCCACACCCAAACACCCCACAGTCCCACACCGACACCTTACACATCCACACCCACAACCACACATCCCACACACCCAGACACACACACACACCTCACCCCCCCAACACACACACACGCACACACAGATACCTCACAGACACACCTCACACATCCCACACACCTCCCCCCACACACACACGCACACCTCACAGACACATCCACACATCCCACACATACACACACATCCTATACACATACTCCCCACACCCACACACACCCCACACACACCTCACACACCCACACTTCCACCTACACCGAAACACCCACACACCCACACACACACTTTACACACCCACATCCCCACCCACACCCACGTACCCCACACAGATATACACCTCATCCCCCACAGGCACACACACACACACATACACACCTCAAAGACACACCCCGCACATCCCCTACACACACCTCCACCACCCCCACACATGGGGAAAACTCAGTGAAACACTAAAATAATAATTTAAAGTGCTTAGAGGTAGGGTATCTCTGAATAGAGTTGTTGTGTTGTGTGGGTGATTTAAGTACCAACATGTAGGTACCAATGCAGAGTCTTAAATTCAATGTACACCGTTTACTCTGTAGATAATTTGCATGTTGTTATAGAAGTTATTGTGGTATATGGAATCCATACCATAGTCTGTCAGGAAAACATAAAGAACATGGAGGCAGGAGATGAAAAAGAAATGTCAAATACACTTTGGAGATAATATAGTGGGAGAAAGGAAGTATCTATGAGCAAAATTACTATGTAAAACAAAAAAGTTGCACAGTATACTATAAGTTTGACTTTACATTATAATCAATTTGGTAGTAGTTTAAGATTTACATATAAAAATGAATAATGTCTCAAACAATTTTAGAATTATTAAATATAATTTATTTTTGAGATTCATTTTCAAAATGTTATAGAACGTCTAACATTTGACTGTCCGAAATGTCCTCTTTTTGAGTGAACATAACTTCCAACATTTGACTGTCAGAAACGTCCTCATATTGAATTAACAAATCCACAGATTCTACACATTGTAGAAGTTCATGGTCCCGTGATTCATCCATGAATTCCAAGTCATTGGGTTCAATGATTCCCTCATTGTTCATCTCTAGGACAATTTCAAAGGAAACGTTCTGTTCTCCTTCCATTTTTGTGCTGAAATTTACACAAAAAAAAATCAGTAGAAATATGGCACTGTTGGGTTTAAGTTCAGACAGGTAGTTTTGATATTTTAACAGTGAAGTTAACTTTGGGCAGTGTGCAGTAACAGGCAGGAAGTAGAAATATAAAAAAGTGCCTGTGAAGAAACGTAAGTAAATTCATAATTATAGCAGAGAAGCCTAAGTCAATCCATAAATATAACAGAGGAGCCTATCTCTATCTATAACTATAGCAGGGCGACAGTAAATAACTATCAGAAAACGTTTTTGAAAAATAACTTAAAGTGCCCCTTACAAATTATCAACTTACTTTACAGAGAGGTGAAGAAGACAAAATGCGAAAATCCTTTCAAGATGTACCTCAGGTAGTTGTAGTCAAAATGGCCGTGTTTCCCTCTCATTTTTCATTTATATTCATGTACATAACCAATCAAATGTCAGGAAAAAAAATAGAAAATGAAAGTAACATTTTAATTGGTTGTCAATTCCAACACTTCAGATGTGTTTTTGTGAAGTAATTTACCTCAGGGTATTTAGAGAGGTCTACAGGCTAAATGGCTCAATGGAATTCCATCGAATTTGGGAAAATGGTAGGGATTGGTATGTAGTATGAGCTATTCTATATTTGGCGAAAGTGTCTCCAGTGGTTTTTATGTAAATTAACTTCTAACATTTTTTTAGAGCGCTTCCCGGTGCGCGCCCCGGTACGCATACCGGCAGCGCTACGGGAGTCCTCCATTTTGTGTTTCGGTAGATTTAAGACAGAAAATAGAGGACAAACAACGTTGGGAATGGGTATAAGGGGGCATCGTAGGCACTCCTTGACCCTCTAGGTTTTCTGAGGGGGTCTTAGGAGGCCCAAATAGGCAAACAAAAAAAAATGTTTTTATTTTTCACGGGGGGAGCACCCGGTACGCGCACCGGGAAGCGTACCGGGGAGCGTACTATGGTGAAAAATAGTGAAAAAAGTTAGAAAAAGATAATCATTTGGAGTGATCAGAAATAGGGTAGCCCTGAAAAGGGCTTTTGGGTTCTGTGGCTGATTTAGGTACCTACAAGTAGGTACCAACGCACAGTCTTAAATTCAGGAGGAATATTCTATTCCCCTCATCTGAAAAGTGCACACCATCTTCCCTGTAGATATCTTGCATGTTATAACGCAAGTTATTATTGTATATTGAACCCATTCCATAGTCTCTCATGTAAGCAGAAACAGATTTATTCACATGTTTCCGTGCTTTCTCAAATTGTGGACAAAATTGATTGGACCACTTCCATTTCTGCCTTTGGCATATATTGGAATATATCAAGGCAGTTTGAGGAAAAAGTGCCATCAATTGATCAAAGGTGTCCTTTATAAGCATTTCCAGACCTACCCCAGTCAAAGTGCCCAAGTCATTTCCTCCACAGTGCACAATTAAAAGGTCAGGGTGTGGCAAATGCAAAAAGGTTTTCACCAATGGTATCAACTGGTGACATTTCAATCCTCTGTGGCCAATCCATTTAATCTTCACATTTGGTAAGTCAAGGTTGTGAAAATTTCTGGTAGCTGCATACCTTTGAGCCCAGTGGATATAGCTATGTCCAATAATCCAGACAGAATACATGGTGAGAGGAGATTCTGATGCAGTCAGATGAAGTGTGGAAAAGAAATGGCAGTTGGAACAATAGGAGTTTGCAAAAAAAAACCTGTGGAGTTTCAGTGCTCTTGAATCACAAGCAATGATTGGTAGAATGAGATAGTTGAAAACTGAAAGTTAGGGTGCATGGTTGTGTTCTGTGTAAGAAGTAATTTGAATGGTTAAAAAAAGTCATTTAAAGAAACCTTGCACCAGAAAAGCTGGTGTATTCGCAGGTCAAACATCCTTGATGAGGTGATTTGCAACATTGTAGAATAAACTTTTAACCCTGGGAGCTCAGTGAGGAGGGACTTGCTATGGTAACAGGTAGAAAGGGCTGGGGGGGAAGGGTGTTGGTTTGAAAATACAGAGGGAAGAGATTTGATTGGTTACCATGAGCAATATGTGTGTAGAATTAGAGGTTTTCTGTGCCTTTATGGTTTGCAGTGTCTGGAGAGCATACCTTTTGCTCTGCTAAAGAAATATTGGTGTGTGTATCTGACACTGTTCTGAATCTCCTAAAATATTTGTAAAGGTGAGTTATGATTCATTTAATATACATAGAGACTTGTATACTCTATGGAGAAGATTTGGAAGCAAATTGTGGTTTTTTAATGTTGCTTTGTGTCATGCTTTTTGATAATGCTTGGTAAAAAGTTTTTACTGCATAGAGTAATTGTATTTTGTAAAATTGTGAAGTTTTAGTCGTGACATGGAATGCTTCTACATAGGACCTGTGCTGTGTTTTGTAAATGTGATGTCAAAAACGATTTTGGGGAAAATAAATGGTTTTTACATTTTTGAGTATAATGTGGCGCAAAGGTTTAAAAAATTACGCATACATGCGTGACTTTTTAAATATGGGGAAAAAAGGTACATGTTTGGGCTTTCCTGGGGAGCCTAGGTGGTGAGGCTTGTATCTAAGAGTGCAGTGGACTAGGCTTCATGAAGCATATACCTGTCTGCATTCTTAGACACAGGTGTCAATTTGACTCTTTACAATGATGTTAGCTGTGTTTTAAATCAGTGTAGAAAGCATATTGAGTTTGTTTGCATAGAGGAATTGTATTTTGTAAAATTGTGAAGCTCCATGTGAAAGCGTTTGCCTCAGTCTTATTCCTGTTGTGAGGCAGGTGCAAGATTTTGCCTCAGTCTTAACCCTGCTGTGAGGGAGATGATTGTAAATAGGATCTGTGCTGTGTTTCCTAAATGTGATGTCAAAAACGATTTTGGGGAAAATAAATGTTTTTTACATTTTTGAGTATAATGTGGCGCAAAGGTTTAAAAAATGACGCATACATGCGTCAATTTTTAAATATGGGGCAAAAAGGTACTTGTTTGGACTTTCCTGGGGAGCGTGGGTGGTGAGGCTTGTATCTAAGAGTGCAGTGGACTAGGCTTCATGAAGCATATACCTGTCTGCATTCTTAGACGCAGGTGTCAATTTGACTCTTTACAATGATGTTACCTGTGTTTTAAATCAGTGTAGGAAGCATATTGAGTTTGTTTGCATAGAGGAATTGTATTTTGTATAATTGTGAAGCTCCATGTGAAAGCGTTTGCCTCAGTCTTATTCCTGTTGTGAGGCAGGTGCAAGACGTTGCCTCAGTCTTATCCCTGCTGTGAGGCAGATGAATGTAAATAGGATCTGTGCTGTGTTTCCTAAATGTGATGTCAAAAACGATTTTGCGGAAAATAAATGTTTTTTACATTTTTGAGTATAATGTGGCGCAAAGGTTTAAAAAATGACGCATCTACCTACATGCGTCAATTTTTAAATATGGGGCAAAAAGGTACTTGTTTGGGCTTTCCTGGGGAGCGTAGGTGGTGAGGCTTGTATCTAAGAGTGCAGTGGACTAGGCTTCATGAAGCATATCCCTGTCTGCATTCTTAGAGACAGGTGTCAATTCGACTCTTTACAATGATGCTACCTGTGTTTTAAATCAGTGTAGGAAGCATATTGAGTTTGTTTGCATAGAGGAATTGTATTTTGTAAAATTGTGAAGCTCCATGTGAAAGCGTTTGCCTCAGTCTTATTCCTGTTGTGAGGCAGGTGCACGATTTTGCCTCGGTAGATGAAATCATCCGTGTTGAGCCCCACATCTTCGGGGCCCAAGTCCAGCAGACGTCCGTGGCGCAAAAGAACCACATGTGGGACAGGATCGTCAGTCGGGTGAATGCGTCAGGGACCGTGCCGAGGACGAAGCATGAAATTCAGAGGCAGTGGCATGACCTGAAGACCCGGGTGAAAGGCATCCGTGCCAAAAACTATGCAAGAGCCAATCATACTGGCGGCGGAACACCCCCGGAGCCCATACCCTACACCGATTGGGAGGAGAAGGTGCTGGTGATACTTCACCCAGAGAGCCTAGACCGACTTGATGAAGGAGAAGAGGCTGGTAAGTACAAACCAAGCAGCACGATCAGTACGACATGGTCAGGCTCACACAACTGAGAAGACACATCTCCTACGCCCCAACCCATGCACGTCGGACACCTACTCACCAACATGTACCTGGCTACCAACAAGCCCCCATGTTCATGGGGAGGGTGGTGGTGGTGGAGGGTGGGGTGTGTGAGAGCTCACAACTACAACTCCCAACAGGCCCCCATGTTCACAGGGAGGGTGGTGGTGGTGGAGGGTGGGGTGTGTGAGAGCTCACAACTACAACACCCAACAGGCCCCCATGTTCACGGGGAGGGTGGTGGTGGTGGTGGAGGGTGGGTTGTGTGAGAGGTCCAAACTACAACTCCCAACAGGCCCCCATGTTCACGGGGAGGGTGGTGGTGGTGGAGGGTGGGGTGTGTGAGAGGTCCAAACTACAACTCCCAACAGGCCCCCATGTTCACGGGGAGGGTGGTGGTGGTGAAGGGTGGGGTGTGTGAGAGGTCCAAACTACAACCCCCAACAGGCCCCCATGTTCACGGGGAGGGTGGTGGTGGTGGAGGGTGGGGTGTGTGAGAGCTCACAACTACAACACCCAACAGGCCCCCATGTTCACGGGGAGGGTGGTGGTGGTGGAGGGTGGGGTGTGTGAGAGGTCCAAACTACAACTCCCAACAGGCCCCCATGTTCACGGGGAGGGTGGTGGTGGTGGAGGGTGGGGTGTGTGAGAGGTCCAAACTACAACTCCCAACAGGCCCCCATGTTCACGGGGAGGCTGGTGGTGGTGGAGGGTGGGGTGTGTGAGAGGTCCAAACTACAACTCCCAACAGGCCCCCATGTTCACGGGGAGGGTGGTGGTGGTGGAGGGTGGGGTGTGTGAGAGGTCCAAACTACAACTCCCAACAGGCCCCCATGTTCACGGGGAGGGTGGTGGTGGTGGAGGGTGGGGTGTGTGAGAGCTCACAACTACAACACCCAACAGGCCCCCATGTTCACGGGGAGGGTGGTGGTGGTGGAGGGTGGGGTGTGTGGGGTGTGTGCGACAGGACACAGAAATGTGTACAAATCTATATGAACATGTGATGTCCACATTACTGACCAGCTCTATCTTGTCCCTCAGGTGATCGTGAACTGACTGGGGAAACCAGCACCCGGCCGCAAGCCTCGCCTCCCACACATACCGGACTCTCTGGGGACGATGACACAGGCAGCTCCGGTGCGGAGGATGGAGCGGGCCCAAGCAGACAGCCAGGGCCATCTGGCTCACAGGGACTCCCGGGCCCGACAACTGTCGCATGTGTGACTCCAGCGACACCTGCCTCAGTGATCTGCAGAGTCCCCACCACCACCACCACCACCACCACCACCACCAGTACCACCAGTACCACGACTCCTGCCTGTGCCACCCTGCCTAACCCAGCGCACGACGCAGGTCCATCGGCCTCACACCCAAGCAGGGTGAGTGGGCCACAAAGGAGAGAGGCGACGGCACATCAGGCAATCAGGCGACCCACACTCCGCCACACTGAGGAAAGACACCTACCCCATCCTGTGGCACAGTACCTTGAAGCCCTAGCCAGGTGCCAGGCTTCATACGACCGTTCCCAGGAACATGCAGATCGTGCACACCAGGACTCGGTGGACAACACGAACATGTTGCGGGAAATTTCGGGGTACCTTGGCCAGATAGTGCACATCATGGGCCAGCAGACAACAATGTGGAGGGAATGGATTGGGCGGAACAACCCCCCCCCTCCACCAATTGTCGTAGCGCCACCGCCACCGTCACCTCCACCTCCACCGCCACCGTCACCTCCGCCTCCACCGCCGCCGCCACCACCACCTGTGCCCCTGGCGACGGATGTGGCCCATGAACAACCTGCACCCCCAGCTGACTCTGCTCCACCTCAGAGACGGAGGGGCCGCCCGAGGCTGGAAGTGGGTGAGAGCAGTGTTGGAGCGCCATCCACACGCTCCAAGAGGGGCCGCCAATGACTTTGTCACTGCCTGTGCCAGACATTCACCCTGCAAAGTATCTTGTCCCACATAGACAATCATTGCCACTGGTCTGCTGGACTAGCCTGACACCCCCAAATGTGGTGTCAGCACGGACATTTCATCTGCCATTACCTTCAACTCCAACTCCCTCCCCCCCACTTACTTGTAAATAATCACCAGCACAAATGCACAACCTGTAAATAAATGTCACTTACACACTCAATGATGTTTTGCCTCCATGTTTATTCACATGATTGCCTTCAGAAACAGACGTAAACAGGTTCAGGGATCCTAGTCGTACATGATCATGGCGCTGCGGGAGTGACCTAGGGAAAATCAGAGACAGCAAACACACGTCAGGAAACAGATTCACACACATCACAACACACTGCACAGCAACATTACACAAACTACACTCATCACAAAAGCATGGGATGAGAGGACACACATCATGGAGACTTGTATGTCCAAAGAAATGAAGACACACATATGCAACCATCACAAACAAGAACACACAGCTGATGCACCCCACATCCACACAACACCAGCAAACATACATAAGGCATTGTCAACTGGCACAAGAGGTAGTTACTCACATTCAAGTGAAGTAGCGATCAATGAGCTGGCGCCTCTGGTCCACACCTTCCTCCTCACCACTATCCTCATCAGTCGACATGGGTGGGATGGGAGGCCGAGGAACTTCTTCGTCTTCAGGGTCCAAGAGCAGTTCAATGTCATTGCGCACGGCCAGGTTGTGGCGCATGCAGCAGGCAATCACGATCCTGCATACTTTTCCTGGTGAGTAAGGCAGGGCCCCTCCGGTCTTATCCAGGCACCGAAACCTAGACTTTTGCAGTCCAAAGGTACGTTCAATCACTCTCCGTGTCCTTCCATGTGCATCATTGTAGCGCATTTCACCCGCAGTTGTTGGATTACGTAGGGGACTCAGGAGCCAGGGCCGGTTTGGGTACACCGAGTCGCCTATGTAGGGGGATGACAGACACAAACATCACAACAAGATATGGTGGGTACCCCATGCCACACAGAGATCACAAGAGTCCCCACTGCACACTCACCAACAAGCCACGCTTGACCGGGTCGCAGATTTGCCATCAGTTGGGGGACAATGCTGCTCCGCATGATGTGGGCGTCATGTGCGGAGCCAGGAAATCTTGCACACACATGGGAGATGATGTTGTTTGCCAGGCACACCACCTGCACGTTCAGCGAATGCAAGTGTTTGCGATTCCTAAAAACCTGCTCACGTGCCCGTGGTGGAATGATAGCGATATGTGTGCCATCAATTGAACCCACAACGTGTGGTATGTGGCCCAGTGCACAGAAGTCTGCTTTGACTGCTGGCAACTCTTCCGGCCGTGGGAAATGGATGTAGTCATTCTTGTACAGCATCATAGCTGTTAAAACATCCCGAAGTACCGTGCTGAACATGGCCTGTGACATCCCCCCGGCATGTCCAACTGTGTACTGAAAGGTGCCAGTAGCAAAGAAATGTAGTGCCGCCATAACCTTTGCTGTGGGTGTAATAGAACCAGGATACGTCCTACGTGGCTGCAGATGAGGAGACAATTGGGCAACAAGCTCCATCAACCGACGTCGATCCAGCCGAAATTTCCTAATCACCTCCTCGTCAACCATATCCTCCAGCACAGTGTATGGCCGATGCACATTTGGAGCCCTCCTGTGTGGGAGAGAAATGTAACTTGATTCAACTTACAAACGACGCATACGTGTGCAACTCCATCACATGTAAGCCAACATTAGCAAGAACAAATTTTTTAGGGAGAATGGTCATATGTGTGACATCTCTGATAGTCTATACAATACGGAGTGGCCCTTTAACAAAGTGCAGCCACTTGCAACAGGAAGTGTGTCAACACGTACAACGCAATGTAGTCACATGTGAACCTTATTGCCAATACGTGTGTCTTTACCCTAATGTTTAGTAGCCACATCACAGACACACATGCAAGTGCATGCACACAAACAATAATGTTACACACACACCATGTCATCATGCACCAATGCCAACACCAACAATGGTGAGCATACAGTCATTCTAAATAATGTGTGCACACGGCCTGTGTGCACATCCCAGTATTTGGGCACACCCTCGGGTTCAACCAATGTGAATTGACTCCGTAGTGTTTCAAAGTTTCTTTATTTTAACTGTAAACATGGTTACATTTAGCCTCTCATGAATGTGGATTAGTTTCATCAACTTCGACGGGCTATATCATAATTCACAAACGGTTGAAGGTAACGATCAAGGAATTTGCCAACGGGTTCATGGAGTGAGCCCTTGGTGGATACGATCGGCCGCATTGGGGGATCAGTTAAGTTTTTATGTATCTTCGGGAGTAAGGTTATGGTAGGGCTTCTTGGAAATTCAACCAATAGAAATTTCTTAGTGCGGTCATCAATGGTTCCCGCGTCGTGTGCTTTGTTGATAATCGATGTTAGTATATCTTTATATTGGTTCGTTGGATTGAAATCTAGTATTGTGTAGGTTTCAGATTCCCAGATATGTTCATTCATTTTTGCTTCATACATATTAGAGTTCATGACGACGAGAGCCCCGCCTTTATCCGCCTTTATACATTTTATTGACTTGTTGTCGGCGATCTTTCTAAGTGTGTTGTTATCTTTCTGTGTAAGATTCATTGTCATAACATTTTAGCACTATTATTTTTGCTCTGCAATTTTCGGTATCATCCTTTTATATCACACTGGCACCATCAGTTTTTACATGTTTATTCAGTATTCACTATTATCACTGGGAACTTGTCATGTGACCCTTGTTTTGCATTTAATCGTCAAATTATGAAGCATTTTGATGCAAATATAAGTCGTTCTTGTTTTCAGAGCTCCTGGAGAAAGGGCAGTTGGCCCGAAATGCATCGGAGCGACTATGCTTTTTGATCTAAATTATGATATAGCCCGTCGAAGTTGATGAAACTAATCCACATTCATGAGAGGCTAAATGTAACCATGTTTACAGTTAAAATAAAGAAACTTTGAAACACTACGGAGTCAATTCACATTGGTTGAACCCGAGGGTGTGCCCAAATACTGGGATGTGCACACAGGCCGTGTGCACACATTATTTAGAGTGATATTGTTGGCGCAAACGGACGGTTACGCCACCAGTTGGAGCACCTCTAAAAATCTTAAATTGTAAAAACGAATACAACTTCACTTTAGTAAGCAGTGCATTGCCTATATTATTTTTTATTTTTTATTTTTTGAGCATACAGTCATGACATGCATGGTGACACAACGTCCAAAACACATACACTGAATGCATGTGTACCACCACCATTGTAGTCACCTCGCCAGAACCACACACTGACAACAGATTCATAATTTGGCCATACAGCCGTGATGTACTGTGTAGTTGTGAAGATGTAATAACGTCTGTAGGGTCACACCCGACGTCAACACGTCCAAATGCACATCTGTTGCCCATTGTGTGCCCACCGATGGGCATAGTATGGACACACATGCAATAGTGTATGACATATGAACTTTCCCTATCACGCTCACAACCCTCATGACGCAACTGCAGACAACACATCACGGTGCAGCCTCTGACAAGATAACATAATTGGCGCTGCCATGGCGGTGCACAGCTTCCGCTACTCCCCAATGGCCATACGCGGCCAGCGGCCCTCTTCCCATTGGCTGCATGTGCACGGACCGTCACGGGCACACATCGGCAACCGCACGTGCAAGCTTCAGGCACGGATGCTTCAGTTGCAACAATGTTCTATCACTGGCGCCACCATGGCGGTGCACGTACTCAGCGGGGGAGGTGCAGGCCTATACACCCTTTAGATGTACTCAATGGACATGCCAGTTCATGTCCCCTCTTACAGTCACATTGCATCATTCACCGTACACCGGCCGGAGCGGCCGGGCCTAGGACGGCCGTGCCGGCCATGTACACAACCGCCGTGCCAGGCCATGTCCACAACCGCCGTGCCAGGCCATGTCCACAACCGCCGTGCCGGCCATGTCCACAACCGCCGTGCCGGCCATGTCCACAACCGCCGTGCCAGGCCGGGCCCCCCGCTGAGTACGTGCACCGCCATGGTGGCGCCAGTGATAGAAAATTGTTGCAACTGAAGCATCCGTGCCTGAAGCTTGCACGTGCAGTTGCCGATGTGTGCCCGTGACGGTCCGTGCACATGCAGCCAATGGGAAGAGGGACGCTGGCCGCATATGCCCAATCGAAAGTAGCGGAAGCAGTGCACCGCAACACCAGGGCCAGTCATTGGCCCATTTCACGAACACGCATCCAGGGCTGACAATTTGCTGGCGACGTATGCCACTGACACGTGCTGAGGGCCCTATATATGTGTGTTGTCCAAAAGCACACATCCTACCCTGGGGACCAGTGCTGCCTGTTCACCTCGACCTGCTGCTTCTGCTGAGCTGACCACCGACTGCTGCCTGTGACCATCACCTCGACCTGCTGCTGCTACTGAGCTGACCACCGACTGCTGCCTGTGACCATCACCTTGACCTGCTGCTGCTGCTGAGCTGACCACCGACTGCTGCCTGTGACCATCACCTCGACCTGCTGCTGCTGCTGAGCTGACCACCGACTGCTGCCTGTGACCATCACCTCGACCTGCTGCTGCTGCTGAGCTGACCACTGACTGCTGCCTGTGACCATCACCTCGACCTGCTGCAGCTGCTGAGCTGACCACCGACTGCTGCCTGTGACCATCACCTCGACCTGCTGCTGCTGCTGAGCTGACCACCGACTGCTGCCTGTGACCATCACCTCGACCTGCTGCTGCTGCTGAGCTGACCACCGACTGCTGCTCTAGTGCCATACTCCGTGATCTTGCCATGTCGCGAGGCAAAGAGATCCGGTCTCGTCCCTTCACCGCCGCGGAGCTTGATGTCCTTGTGGACGGTGTGCTCCGCAACTATGGACGCCTCTACGGCGCACCTGGACAGGTGGTAAGTGCAGTGTGGGACATGTTGGTGTGCATGAGGGGGCCAAATAATCCTGCCTACTGCAATCTTAGCTGTGTAGTGTGGGCTCGACATATGTTCCGGATTGTGCATGGCTGCTGACAGATACGTGTTGCCCCTATCTGTGTGACAGGCCAACTGTCCACTGACTTACACCCTTTTGTCTCCCATCATGGTAGGTCAAGCTGCACCTTCGCAAGGACGTGTGGAGGAGCATTGCACGTGAAGTACGGGCATTGGGGGTGTGCAACAGACGACATACACACTGCCACAAACGCTGGGACGACATTCCCAGGCTGAGCAAGAATGTAGCGGAAGTGACACTGGGGATGATTCCAAAGACGCCACGTCTGGCCCGACGCTCCATGACCCCTCTCATGCACCGTATCATTGCAGTGACGCATCCTGAACTGTCCGAACATCTGAGTGTCGATCAACAGCAAACTAGCGGTGAGCATACTGTCTGTGTAGGAAACTTGTGAGTGCAATGCATGTATTGGTGCACAGACACAGTATTGAGTTCCGTGGTGCGTATGTATCTCTGTGATGCCATGTTGGTCCCATTGGGTGGGTGTCATTTGACATCCAGGTCTGCCATGTTGACACACCACTTGCTTAGTAGTTGAGTGTTGAAGCACATCCCCAAGTGGTCCGTGGCCCCATGGCAGGAAATGTGTGCAGATGTACGTGCTCCTGCCCTGTCCGCATGCTGTACATGTGTCACGGCCACCAACGCTTATGTAATGTGAGGATGACTGGTTGAGGTGGGCCGTGTGCAGGATGGGTGCTACAAGAACTTTGTCAGCTATGGAATTTGGGAATCCTTGTCCTTCTGTACGTGAGTGTGCCCATGACTTACACCTCTTTTATGTGCATTTCAGCTATGACAGAGGACACTGAGCCACAGGCAGAGGAGATTAGTCGAGGAAATGAGTCCGGGTCAGACTTCGCACACACGCAGACTGACACAGAGGAGGGCAGCGCCGGAGAGGGGGACAGGACCGTCCCTGAGGACTCGCATGTGGAGACACCATCGTCCTCATCTTTGGAAAATCTTGGTGAGCCTGTACTGTTGTCACAGACTGGGAGTGGGCAATCATCACCTTCTGTCGGAACACGGCACACAGGGCCCACACTTCCGCCAACTGCACCATGTACTGTCCGTGCCCACAGGAGTAGGGGGAGCAGAGTGGCGTTCGGTGCAGGCACCGCTGCCCCTGCCACGGTGAGCCAAAATGCACTGTGTGCTGAGGCCGTTGATCTGCTGCGACAGCTGTGTGTGGGGCAGACCAATATGACAAATGCTTTCCAAGACCATGATAGGAAGTTGGGGCAGGTGGTGGCATTCATGGAAGGGATGCATGGCGATCTTGCTGGTCTACACAGGACAGTGCAGTCATTGGCAAGCAGTGTGTCGTCTGCAATAGTACAGTCGCATGGACAGGGTGCTACTTCTGTTTCCCCATCTACACCACTGGATGTCTCAGGGGGTAGTGATTATTCTGAGCAGGACTCAAATACAGGTTATTGCACTAGAAGCAGCATCAGACAGCACGTCAGGGCACGCAGGGCACAGATCCCATCCCCTAGGTCAGCAAAATCTGTTCACGAAGACAACGTCAGATACACTGGAGTACACACACAGGATCCACAAGTGTTGTTGGGGGACATGCCTTCAGGAGCTACACAGGCATTCAACACAAAAGGTACTCCCAAGGTAAGGGATACTCACAAGTCCATGGACAGTCCCTTGGACAAGGCCACTCAAAAGACAAAGGCACCTCAAAAGAGCAGGGAAAGTCCCAAGGGCAGGCCCACAACAGAGGAAAGGGCCACTCCCAAGGACACGGACAAGGACAGTCAAAAGACAAAGGCACCTCCTAAGAGCAGGGAGACTCCCAAGGGCAGGCCCACAACAGAGGAAAGGGACCCTCCCAAGGACAAGGACAGTCAAAAGACAAAGGCACCGCCTAAGAGCAGGGAGACTCCCAAGGGCAGGCACACAACAGAGGAAAGGGCCACTCCCAAGGACACGGACAAGGACAGTCAAAAGACAAAGGCACCTCCTAAGAGCAGGGAGACTCCCAAGGGCAGGCCCACAATGGAGGAAAGGGACACTCCCAAGGACACGGACAAGGACAGTCAAAAGACAAAGGCACCTCCTAAGAGCAGGGAGACTCCCAAGGGCAGGCCCACAACAGAGGAAAGGGACCCTCCCAAGGACACGGACAAGGACAGTCAAAAGACAAAGGCACCTCCTAAGAGCAGGGAGACTCCCAAGGGCAGGCCCACAACAGAGGAAGGGGACCCTCCCAAGGACAAGGACAGTCAAAAGACAAAGGCACCTCCTAAGAGCAGGGAGACTCCCAAGGACAGGCACACAACAGAGCAAGGTCCATCTCCCAAGGCCAGGGACACACACAGAGAGCAGGTGTCTACTGGAGACAGGTACACCACAGACGACAAGTCTGCTGGCAGGAACAGGGCGCCGACCAGGGCACAGGCAAAATCCAGAGACAACACTCCACCTAAGGATAAGGCACATCCTACGGACAAGGCTTCTACCATGGACAATGGCGCAATCAAGGACAGGCATACTTCACCCCTGGCTGCACTGAGGCTGATGTTTTCGACTGAACGCCAAACAGATGTCTCCGCGGCGGAGTCCCCCCATACCTCCACTCCCATCCAGCCCAGTCAGAAGCAGAGGAGGGAGTCCCCTAGTGTTGCATCCCCCATTACACATGATTCTGAGTCCAGACGGCAGGCACACAGCAAACGACAAGCAGGCTCCAGCACGTCCCCAGAAACCCGATCCCCGGCTGCAGATGCTCCACCTATGGTGGGTGATATTTGTTTAGAGTCACCACCACTTGCCAGTCCTGTCCTGTCCAGGGTGCACTCACACATCCCTAAGAAACGCAGACACACACCATTGACACCTGCCCACCCCCATGTCGCTCAAGGTCAGCTATCCCCAGCTCCCAGGGCCACCCTGCCTCCTGGCCCATACAGCCCTGTGGCTCATCATTTCAGTGGTCCCAGTGGCGCAGGTGCAGTTGACTCTCATGTATCAGATAGTGGCACTGTGTCTGTTGTTTGCTGTCATGCACCATGTAGTGGCACAGTCTCAGTTGTGCCCTCTCCTGTTGCAGGTCCTGGCAGTGTATCTGGGTCTATGGCTCACGTGTCAGTGAGTAGATCTGTGGCTGTGTTGCACACTCCTGTTTCTGGTGCTGGCAGTCTGTCTGGGTCAGTGGCTCACATGTCAGTGACTACATCTGTGGCTGTGTCTCACATTCCTGTTGCTGGTGCTGGCAGTGTGTCTGGGTCTGTGGCCCATGTGTCTGTCACTCGGGCTGTGGCTGTGTCTCACATTCCTGTTGCTGGTGCTGGCAGTGTGTCTGGGTCCGTGGCCCATGTGTGTGTCACTCGGGCTGTGGCTGTGTCTCACACTCCTGTTGCTGGTGCTGGCAGTGTGTCCGAGGCAGGTAGTTCACGCAGTCCACCTGATTCTGTGATGTGAGGTGCTGATCACTTCACTCACATGTTATTTCACATGGTGTGTCCATTGTCCATTGAGAACTGCGTTGCACTCTTGTGGTACCTGGGACGGGTTGGTTGGGACACGTACTTGTGCTGCCTCTGATGTACCTGCACTGTACTCCACAATGCCCTGTTGATGTTCTGATACTGCATTCTGCACTCTCACGTGCTGCCTCTGCTGTACCTGCTCTGTACTCCACAATGCCCTGTTGATGTTCTGATACTGCATTCTGCCCTCTGATGTGCTGCCTCTGATGTACCTGCTCTGTACTCCACAATGCCCTGTTGATGTTCTGATACTGCATTCTGCCCTCTGATGTGCTGCCTATGATGTACCTGCTCTGTACTCCACAATGCCCTGTGGATGTTCTGATACTGCATTCTGCACTCTCACGTGCTGCCTCTGATGGACATGTTCAGTGCTATGGACTGTTGATGCACTTGGCCCCTCTCACGTGCTGCCTCTGATGGACATGTTCAGTGCTATGGACTGTTGATGCACTTGGCCCCTCTCACGTGCTGCCTCTGATGGACATGTTCAGTGCTATGGACTGTTGATGCTCTTGGCCCCTCTCACGTGCTGCCTCTGATGGACATGTTCAGTGCTATGGACTGTTGATGCACTTGGCCCCTCTCACGTGCTGCCTCTGATGTACCTGCTCTGTACTCCACAATGCCCTGTTGATGTTCTGATACTGCATTCTGCCCTCTGATGTGCTGCCTCTGATGTACCTGCTCTGTACTCCACAATGCCCTGTTGATGTTCTGATACTGCATTCTGCCCTCTGATGTGCTGCTTCTGATGTACCTGCTCTGTACTCCACAATGCCCTGTTGATGTTCTGATACTGCATTCTGCCCTCTGATGTGCTTCCTCTGATGTACCTGCTCTGTACTCCACAATGCCCTGTTGATGTTCTGATACTGCATTCTGCCCTCTGATGTGCTGCCTCTGATGTACCTGCTCTGTACTCCACAATGCCCTGTTGATGTTCTGATACTGCATTCTGCCCTCTGATATGCTGCCTCTGATGTACCTGCTCTGTACTCCACAATGCCCTGTTGATGTTCTGATACTGCATTCTGCCCTCTGATGTGCTGCCTCTGATGTACCTGCTCTGTACTCCACAATGCCCTGTTGATGTTCTGATACTGCATTCTGCACTCTCACGTGCTGCCTCTGATGTTCATGCTCTGGTGCCCACTTTGCCCATGCTCACGCATACACTGTGATTATACCCCTATTATGTGGAATAAAGGTAGTCTATCATGTCTCGTGGTTTGTCGTTGTCATTCATGTTAGCGTACTACAAATGTGTATTTCTATTTGCTTCTCATCAGTGGTTTCGGTAACATGACACTCCCCCTCCCTACGTCACGACCCTTGCAGGTATTCCCCTCCATGCAGCCAATGGTTTGTGCCTTACCTGCGCCGGCGTCGATGGTGGGCCAAGATTAGGACGTGGTGGATCGCGAAGAGCATCGGGAAAGCGTGTAGCGCTGGGTCCATGGTGGCGAGCAGCTTGTGGTGAGTCTCTCTGCTATGTATCTTTTCTTCGCTGTGGGGAATCCGCCGTGTTCAGACAGGTTGTTTTTCCGCAGCGGTTTTATGTGTATTTTCCGCCATCTTGATTTGGGGGACGGTCTTAGACGTCAGTACCTACGGCGGAGCCTCCGGATGTGTTCCGTCCGCCGCGTGGTCGTGTGTAGTTCGGCGGCGGGGCGTGCTTTTCCGTCGCGGACGGAAATTTGACACGTTTTCCTATCCTGATATGGCAGACGGAGTGTCCGCGGCAGGCGGACCCGGAAAAGGCATTTTCCGCGTACTCCAGGGCCGCGGTGGCTCTTCCGTCCGCCATCCTAATGAGCCCCTATGTCTTTTTTACGTAACATATGTACATCCCAAAAAAATGGTGGACAGCATATACAAAAAGAAAATGAGAGAGTAAAATTGAAAAGGAAGGAGAGAACTTCAAAGAATCCTAAAACTGGAGCAGGAGAGAATAATATGTATAGGAATAGAAGGCAGAATCAGTTTAGAGACATTCGTAGACGAATGTTTCGCAATAGAGTGGTTTTAAATGTGTTAAAAAACATTAGGAAAGGTAAACAGAGAGCTGCTTTTTATAAGAAAAAGAAAAGTGTAGAGAAGATTGTTGATCAGGCTTTTGAAGTTAAGAAAAAATTATTTATTTTAATAATCAATAGAATTAGGACACTTAACAAGACAATTGATGTTTTCAAATCAAACAGTAGATGGAAAAGAGTAATTAATCGGACTAATTTTTGTAAAGTTTTTTCTGGAGAATGGATGCACAGTTCAAGTTGTGAGCCATTTTTTAATGAGGAGAGTTACTTCCAGGAGAATGATTTAGTGCATGCAGTTGACACCAGTGGTCGAGCGTATGAAGTGAAAGACGGTTGTCCGATTGAAAAAGAGAAACTTGTGCCTAGAGAACCAGAAGAGTTGTTATCTGATGGAGTTTTAGGGAGACATACTAAGGGTCCAGTGTACACTTGGAAGTGTAGTAGTATTTGTAGTGTGCGACAGGAATCAATTGATTTGTTTTGTAATTTCTTACGTACATATAGTAAGAAAAGTATAAAGCAGAAAGTGAAGTTGTTGCAAGACTTAGATCCTTGCAGAGTGAGAGGAATCACAGGTTTGCAAGGCCATTCACTGGCTTGTCTTTCTAGAAAAGTCTGTCAGAGTGTTTTTCATCATTTTAGGATGTTAGCAGTGCATCATACCAAAATGAGGAAATTAGTGAGAATGTTGTATTATGCAAAAAGTCCCGCACTTAAGCTTAAACAATTAAACAGTGCTCTTTTGCATGGAACTGAATTAGATGTGAAGAAGATTTGTGAAGAAATTGAGATTTGTTATTTTCGTGAAAAAGAGGACAGTGTAAAAATTGAGACAGCAATTGAAGGTAATGTGGAAGACAATGTACAGATTTTAAATACAGAAAAGTTTGAGAAGGAAATTACCAGGTTTAAGGTGAAATCAAGTGAAAGCCCGAATTTTACTTGTGTGTGTTGTCGACGGACTCATTATAAGATTAAGACTAGGTTAGTTGATTTATATGCAAAAAGTGAAAAGATGGATAATTATGAGTGGAAAGTTTTAGCAACTTATTTGTGGGTGGAGGATTGTTTTGATTTGAGTTCTGATCAGCGTATTTGTAAATATTGTTATGATAAATTAAATCAAAACAGAATGCCTGCTAGAGCTGTTCATAATAATCTGGAGTTGGTAGACATTCCCCGTGAATTGATGGATTTAAATACATATGAGTCTATTTTGATTCAATGTGTCCATCCTTTTCAGGCAATTGTTCGCATGGAGCCTAAGATAGGGAAATTGCCTCCTACAGATTTGCAGAGAGGATTAAAGGGAAGAGCTGTTTATTTGCCCCTAGATTTGAAAAAAAATATTGATACAATTGGTATAGAAAAAGTAGAAGAGGAACCTTTAGTTATTCTAGTTAATGGGGTTCCACCAAAGAGTAAAACAATTTGGCAAGATTTAGTGGATGTTAGGAAAGTCAAAAAGGCAACGTTGTATTTAGTCAAAAACAATGAGTACTACAAAGATGTATGTGTTGCAGCAGAGGAAAAAGCTGCAGATGAAGACAGTGATTGTTCAGGCGGCCAAATTGAAAAAGTTGATGTGTCTAGAAGTAAAGAAATATATGAACATTATACTGTTCATCCTTTGCATTCCAAAGAAGTAATGGGGAATGCAATTGAATTGTTTCAAATGAAAACAGCAAAAGGAAGTCCCATTAGTGTATGGGAAGAAAGTTTGGAAGCTCGTTGTTTTCCACAGCTATTTCCAACAGGTCGAGGTGGACGATATGACGATCGACCACTTCAAATTCCTGCATCTGAATATCGAACTGTAAGATTATATGCTGAAGATGCAAGGTTTCGTCAATGCATTCCCTATTTGTTTCATCTACTGTATGAAAGTGACTTGTCTGGGCTTTCTTATGCAGTAAACCATGTACTGAAAAGTGGAGCACATCTGCAAAATGTTTCGGCGAGGGACTTTATGGAGAAAGTGAATCTGCAAGATAATATTTTAGAATCTCATCTAATCAATCTCATGGCATGTCAGCGTGGTACTAATGAGTATTGGTACCGTCGCCATGGGGAATTGAAATGTATGCTAAGAAACTTAGGAACTCCTACATGGTTCCTCACTCTTAGCTGTGCCGAGTATGCATGGGAGGACTTACTTCATTTTCTACGAGAGGCCAATGCTAATATACAAAATATAGAATTCAAAACACCTGGAGAACTGTGTTCTTTGGATCCAGTGAATGTATGCAGATATTTCAATCATAGATTTGAAGCTATGATGTCTTTTATTACCAACAAAAAAAATCCTCCCCTTGGAGAGGTTTTGGATTTCTTTTGGAGAAAGGAGTATCAAGCAAGAGGTGCTCCTCACATACATATGCTGCTATGGATTAAAGATGCACCAAAATTTGGAACAGATTCAGATGAGACAGTGATGAGCTTCATTGAAAAGTATTCAACATGTGCTGTTCCGAAAACTACCGAAGAAAACAATTTAAGGCAACAAGTTTTACGCTTTCAATCCCATCGTTGTGGAAAGTACTGTCGTTGAAAATTCAGAAACAAGGACATGTTCTACACAAAATGTCGTTTCGCTTTTCCACAACCAGTGATTTCTAAAGGAAGAGTAAATAATTTAATGTCTTCTCTGTGACATACTGTGACGAGAAAATCACCAAAAAATACATACAATTTAAAAAGAAACGAAGAGTCCAAGTACATCAATGACTACAACACAGTGATTTTGTCCATGTGGAATGCTAACATGGATATTCAATTCGTTGCTGACAACTCTATTGCTGTAGCTCGATATGTGACATCTTACATCACAAAAAAAGAAAAGACAGAACTGAAGGAAATGTGGGAGGACATTTCACATGAAAAGAGCCTAAGCAAGAAATTGTACAGTTACAGTCTGAAGATGTTGTCGCATCGAGAAATTGGAGCATATGAATGTTCTGATCGATTGTCGTCAGCAAGTCTCTATGCCAAATCTAGAACCATCATTTGGGTGAGTCTAGGTCTTGCTGCAACACGAAATCGAGTTTTGAAATCTGTACAAGAGATAGAGTATTTGGCGGAGAAAGAACCAGAAAGTACAGATATTTTGAAGACAAACATGTTGGATACATACTATCCAAATAGAAGTCCTCACCTTGAGAACGTTTGTCTCTATGAAGTTCTGCAAAGATATATTTATAAAAGAAACATCAGAGAAGATATCAATAATGGAATATATGGAATCATTGGATGTGAAGGATGTCTAGTGAAACAGAAAAAAGGTCATTTGATTAATCATCGAAAATTGAGTTGTGAAAATCCAGACAAAAGAGAATTTTACTATTTGGCTCTTTTGCAACTCAGGATCCACTAGGAGGACCAATTATCCAAAATGAAGCTGCCACTGCCATGGATGTAGTGGAAAGAGCTATGGAGCAAGCTCAAGAGGATGTAATTCATTTAGAAGATTTGGTGAAACAATTAAACCTTGAGCAGAAACTGATATATGACGAAGTCACAGAACAGGTTGAACATGGATTGAGTCATGAGAAGAAAGAGTGCTCATGTACATCATTTAAGCCTGTCCAACTGTACGTGAGTGGAGAAGCGGGAACTGGAAAAAGTTTTCTGATTAAAGCAATTGCATCTTATCTGCAGAAAAGGACTGAATCACCGCTGTCTTGTGTTGTTACCGCTCCAACTGGGCTGGCAGCACATAATATTAAAGGGATTACTTTACTTCGTTTACTGATGCTGCCAGTGGAGCATGATAACAAATTGCAATATCACAAGCTATCTGGAGATGCGTTTTCCGAAGTTTCGAGAGTCCTGAAGAAAGTGAAACTTCTTATCATTGATGAAGTAAGCATGGTGTCAAATATAATGCTTGCTTTTGTGCATTTGAGAATGCAAGAAATTCTTAGAACAGACTATGATGTTTTATTTGGAGGAAAACATATTATTGTTTTTGGAGATCTTCTGCAGTTGACTCCAGTGAAAGGACAACCTGTGTTCAAAATGCTCACACATGAAGATACCAGGAAGTGCCTAGGAAGCATTGGAAACGTTAATATATGGTTAAACTTCAAATATGCAGAACTGCTTCAAAATATGCGGCAGGCAAAGGATGAAGATTATAAAAATATTTTACAAGATGTAAGAGTAGGAAAAATAAGTCAACAAGGGAAAGAAGCTTTACATGGACGGTTAATTTCTAATTTGTACCCAAATGAAAACATTCTTCCAGAGAATATTTTTAAGAAAATTAACGAGAAGAAATCTGCCATATGTTTGATGCCTACTCTGAAAGAATGTTCCATGTTCAACAACAAAATGCTGAAGTTAGAAAATGAAGAGATAGTGAAACTGGAAGCTATAGATAAAATAGAGCATATGGGAGCAACAATTATTTTGTCAGAAAATTTGAAATCAAAATTGGATTCATTGGAGAAGACTATATCTAAAACTGCTGGTTTTGAAAAGACTCTGAATGTGTGTTTAAATTGTCGTATTATTTTGAGAAGGAATTTAAATGATGAAAGAGGTCTGGTAAATGGAGCAATGGGTCATGTTGTTGGTTTTGTGAATTACAAAAATAGAGATGGAATTGGAATTTTAAAAATTAAATTTGATGGCATTGACGAAATAGAACAAATTTGTCGTTGTTCAGCTAGATTTTTGCTTGTGAAAGACTTATATGTTCGCCGAAAACAGTTTCCTGTTTGTTTGGCATATGCAGTGACAATTCATAAATCTCAAGGTTTAAGTGTAGATAGTGCTTTGGTGAACATTGGAAGTTCTGTGTTTAAAGAGGGTATGGCATATGTGGCATTATCACGAGTGAGAACTTTATCAGGATTGTACCTGATTGAGTGTGATGAAACAAAGATTTGTGCTGATCTAGATTGTGTTAAAGAATACAATAGGTTAAGAAGAGAGTATGCTCCACATTTGCCTCAATATCTTCTGATTGAAGAACGTGTGGTAGGCCGAAAAAGAGGAAATGAGAGTAATTGCAGTAAGGTAGTAGCAAAAAGACAAAAAATAGATGAAACTGTAATTGTAAGCAGAAAGAAAAATTATTCTGTTGAAGATGTTGTTGGATTTCAGTTTGAAAACAGTTCTGGTGTCAACTGCTATGCTAATGTAGTAGTTAATGTTGTTTTTTTTCTTCAAAATTTACAAAAACAGATTGTCGAAAATCGGGAACAAACATTGTGCTGTTTATTGAATTCTGTGTTAGAGAAATGTAGTAGTGATAGAGGAAAAATAGAAAGTGTTTCAGAAATTAGGAATCTTGTAGACATATGTTCAGGTCAAAATCAATTTTCACAGATAATTCAGCAGGATTGTCAGGAATTTTTAATGTATATGTTTGATGTATTGGAAGATGAAGGAGTAGATATAAAAAATCTTTTTAATCTTTCTTATCAATGGCAACATGACTGTGATAACTGTGCTTCATCAAGTACTACTAGAATAGACAGTGAAAGATTTATATATTTGACTTTACCAGACTGTAAATCAGTGCCTTTTCATAATCTAGTTAAAGCAGCTGATCACAATATGGTGTGTACCTAATGTAAGTCTACAATGCTGTCCACATTATTTCTACAAAATTATGGTCACTATGTCATTTTAATGTTCCAACGATGTAGACCTGATGGAACTAAATTGACAACTTCTATTAAAAATGTTGTGGCTTCTCAGTTATCGATATCAGGAAGAACCTTTGCAACTGTAGCTATTATTTTTCATGATGGTCCTTCTACAACATCAGGGCATTACACATGCTATTTAAAAACTTCTAAAGGTTGGACCCAATGTAACGACACTCATTTGACTTTCAAACAACGTTTGCCTTTTGGCTTTATAAATTCATACCTAGTTTTTTTACAGCCAAAATTTAGGTAAAAGTAATTGGCATATGAAGACGGGAGTAGTTTATAAAGGTTATTTTGCTGTTTAAAAATATATTCTGAGTAAAAGTGTTCCAGGCAATATAAAAAATTGACTTGTCATATAGGTACTGTAATTGGATCTCATAATAAGTGAGGTTAGTATTATACAAAATGATGAACATGAGTGAGTCAGAGATGGTTTTACAAATATTTAAATGTTGTGAAAATGTTGTAGAGCCTTTCTTTCAGAACGTCGGAAAAAAGGTCATTTCAGAGTGCCTTAGAATTAATTTCAACAAATACTCATACATCTGACACTATTTGGCCAAATGGAAAGGTGCAGGAATGAGTAAAGAGTCATGACTGAAAGAAGGAGTATATGAAAATATTGAAAATATTTCAGATGTTCTTGGAGCTTTTCTTCTAGAAAGTCGATGAAATGGATTTTTAAGTGAACAGCAAAGTACTTTCCAACGCAAAAAGGACCACCATGATACAGTATTTGGCCTCAAGGAAAATTAAGTCAATCTAAGATTAGCGTAGATTTGTGATTTGTCAGTATCTAAGGTTTCTTTTAAAACACAATCTTTTAGATTGTGTTTTTTTTTTCCCGCTGTCATATGATAAGTAATTTGAACTCACTCTTTTAAGTGAAATTCAATATATTCTGAGAACAGCAAAAATAAACTTTGTGACATGTTGTACAAGTTATTTTATACTTTGGATTGTGTAAATTAAATTGTATTCCATTCTCTGACATTTACTTTCCTTTTTCCATCCTCTTTCACCTCTTTTTACTCACTTATAATGTCTTTCTCTCACTCTCTGTAACCCCCGTTCCCTTACTCCACTTCTTTGACAATCCCTCATTTTCATTTCAACTGTGTGTATCCCGTCTCTCCCTTGCATAACTTTTCAGCTTTCAGTCTTTCTGCTTTTCTTTTCTTTTCCGTATTTTCCTCCTTTGCTCTTTTAGTAATTCCTGTTTACTCACTCAGCTGTATTATTGCACTCTATCACTATAAATCACCCACTCTCCTTAGCTTATCTTTGTTTGCTCCTTACTTTTGACCTCTTCTCTCTGTTTTTCGTTCACTACTTCTATGTCCTCAGTGCCTCACTCTACTTGTGTTATGTTCACTTGTGTTTATATACCTTCTATCACTTCTTTTACAACAACTTCACTGCTCCTTTCTCATCGTTCTTCATCCCATTTCTTTTACTCTGGTTCCATTACTATCCTTCATTTCCTTTCTTTCAATGTCCTTCTCTTTACTTTCATCACCAAATTATTTTTTCTCAGTACCACTGTTTTAGTCGTCTTCTCCTCTTTTTCCTTCTTTTTCCTCACTTACTCATTTCCTTTTCTCACTCATTGTACTCCACCTCACTCAGTTTTTCTCTTAGTGTGTCTACCTTATAACTTCCTCAGTCCATTTCCTTCAATCGTCGTATATTATCCTTTCTCCCTTCATCCTTTCACTCTATGACTGTTCTTCACTTACTATCAGTTATCTTCTATTCCTCATTCTTCTAAATGCATCCTTAATTAGACTGTTTTCTGTCTCAGTCATTATCTTTTTACTTACTTCTGTTTCCTGATTTAGTTTTGCTAACTCACATTGTTTTAGTATCTTTCTAACCTTCAGTTCATTTCTCTGTTCTTCTCTCTCTTTTTCTCAGTGAATCTATATGCCTTCCTCTTTGTAATTTGCTCTCCTTCTATTTCTTTTTCCCTCTTTTTGTCCTTCTACCTTAGTTTATTTCCCTTTCTGTGTTCTTCACTCTAACTTTATTTCTAAATAGAGTGTTATGATTTTTAACCTCTTCATTTGTATCTTTTAATTTAAAATACATATTTTACTAATTATAACTTATTTTTTCTTCTCTCTTTCACAGATACCAACTGTAGTAAAACAAATTAAAGTTACATTTATTATATGGTAAGTATGACTAAAAAAATGTAGTTTGTTATCACCCTTTGCTTTAAGGTCACTAACATTGTCTCAATCTACCTCACTCCTGTGTTTTTACTCTGCTTCTCTCACTTATTCTTATTCTCCATGTTTACTCCCCTTTCCCTATTTACCCTCTCATATTCAACTTCTTTTGATCCCTATTCTTTACTTCACTTACCCTCTGTTCCCTTCCTTTGCTTCTTCACTCATTCTCTTTTTCTTAATTATTTACCTTACTCCTACACATATACCTCATCCCCCTCCCAACACATACACACACCTGTAACATACACCCCACACACACCACACACACACCTCATACACACGAAAAATCCTCCCACACACACTCCTCAAACACACACACACATTCCATACACACACATACATCGAACACATATACACCCCACACTCATACACTTCTTACACATATTTCACACACCCTCATCTCTACCCACACCAAAACACTCCACACAACCACACCCACAGACACACCTTACACACCCACACTCCGACCTACACCCACTGACACCCTGTAAGTCATACACACTGCATTAATTATCTTTTTTTGCTGTTTTACTCAAGCCCATTCAGGTACTGTTTCCTTTACTCTCTTTGTCCTCTCTCTTTGTCACTCCCCATGTGTTATCTTAATTCAATATTTCTCCCTCTTTAGTTATGCACACTACTTTTTTCTCTCTCTCCCTCACCAGTGTTATGTAAATCTGGTTCCGTTATTACCTTTTATTTGTACATCATTTTTTCTCTTTCCTTTTACTCTTTACAGCCACTCACATTCTTCATGTGCCTCTGCTTTAGTATTCTTCTTCTCTCTTTCTTTGTTTCACAGCCTTATTTTTTTTTCATTTTCTCTCTTACACTTTCTTATATCTTTTACACTGTTTTACTATGTATTACACAGTACCTCTGTGTTGCTCCCTCTTGCTGTCTATCTCTTAACATTACTCTCTCTTTCTCTTTCTCTTATGCTCTCCTTCTCTTGTTTTTTTTGTCTTTTTTCTTTTTTGATTGCGCGCACCGGGAAGCGAACCCATGAGAAAAATGAAGTCAAGAGTGCTAAAAAATGTTGTAATTTTTTAAAAATGGGAGGTAGTTCTGAAAATAACTTTTTTTTAATGTTTTTGTTGTTTTATATATTTTTTTATTATTTTTCTGAACATTTTTTTTGTTGATTTTTTGAACACTTTTATAAAATTTTTGGTGTTTTTTGGGGGAACAACAAAAAAAGGAATTACAAATGGCTCAACAGGAGCAAAAAAAAAAGATTTATTGCTTCTCCTTTTGGTTACATTGATGGTTTTCCACCGCATTGCTTATTAAGATCACGCTTAGTTCCCCATAGCACAGTGTCTTGCCACAGAAGACGCATACAAATTTGAGACTGCCAACATTTTTTTGAACATTGGGCACCATTTGCCGTCCTTCAGGTGCTGCATGTGATACTTTGGCAGAGGAGGTGCTGGGCTGTGGATTCTTCTGATTTTGCGCCATGGCACGAACCTATGCTTGAGCAAGATTATTAGGATGCAACCTTTGCATGTGGCGCAACATAGTATAATTGCCGAATGAATATTTCTTCTTGGGATTGCCCCTGGAAAGAATATCTCCGCAAATAAGGCACTTAACCTTAGGGGCATTCACTTTCTTCTGCCCAGGAGGGTGGGAGAAGAAGTCCCAAATAAAATGCACTTTTATGTGACTCTGTCTTGGCTCTTCAGGCAAACATTGCCTGCGTTGTTCCTCCTCCTCCTGTTCTTCCTCCTCATCCTCTTCTTGTTCAGGGACAAGGAACTGGGATGGTGGTCCTTCCTTTCTAGGTGGTTGTGGTGGTGGAGGGGGTCCACCAGCTGCAGCTACTAATGATGCCATTGCCAGAATCAGATACAGGTCTTCCTCTCTCAAAGTAGAAAGTCAGAGTGAGGAAAAAGGTGGGGGCTTTCATCATTTGAAAAAAAAAGTGTTCTGGACCAATGAAAAGTGTTATTTTCAAGTCACATGATCCAAGCTTTCATCATTTGGAAACCAAAACTGATCTGCACCAATGAAAAGTGTTATTTTCAGATCACATGACCCGATGCGCTTACGCTACGCGCCCCGGGGCGCGTCGCGTAAGCGCGTCATGACGTTGCGCGATCGTATGCGATCGCGTGGTTCCGGGTGCGCTTACGCAGTGCGTCATATGAGGCATCACGCAACTACGCGAAACGTCATGATGTTGTTTTCGTTCGCGGGAATAGCGCTCTCGGGACGCTCCCCGGTACGCGCCCCGGGGCGCGCCGGCACATTGCGCTTACCCGTGCGTTCACCAGTACGCGCCCCGGGAGCGCCCCAGGGCAAACAATAAAAAAAAATACATATTTACACAATATAAAATTCGTTATACAAATTATTACTTTTCATACCTATAGAGATTTGCTATTAAAAAACCTATGAAATTCACTGAAAAAACCATAGGTTTCACACCAGTTATAGTTAGGAATTAGCATTTAAAAAACCTATTAAATTCACTGAAAAAACCATAGGTTTTACACCAGTTATAGTTAGCTGGAAATTTTACTCGCATAAAACCATTGAAATTCCCACGTTATAGTTAGTTGGACTCACTATAACTTGCGCGTGCAATGCACTGCTGATGACGTCACATATTACATCACTCATGACATGGTCAGTGACATCACTCATGACATCACTGATGACACCATCCTTGTGACAGAGTGACAGACCTCCTTTCACTGTAATGTGACCTTTGAAACACATATTCAAAAATAGAAACTACAATTTTCAAAAAAATGGAGATACCCATACAAGTTACAACAACCAATTCAATAATTCCACCATCTATATATACATCCACTCATTCACCAACAGTTCTATATAGTCACTCATACATATACTCACTCATCATATGTAGTGATATCCCTATACATCCTGTTACACACTGACAGGCATCCAAAAGTTACTCACACACATACTCACACATGCAAATAAACTATTGAACATCCATCCATTAGCATATACAGCTATACACACACTACCACTTTACTTCTAAGGAAACTTACACATACTTACTCTCTTAAACAATCACTTATAGAAACACATACTAATTTAAACTGGAACTTTTAGAATCCCTCACTCTCACATATACTCACTTATATACATCAATATTCACATATACTAGATTAAAACATATGTAGTTACTGATAAAGACACTAGTGAGACAGTCATTCACTCACTAACACACAAATATATATACACTCATCCACCCATACAGTCCTGCACATATGCTGTCTTCAAAACACATACAAAGAGTCAGTCATTCATGCATCTATGTGCTAAGTAACACCCCCACCAAACATATAGACACTCATATTGATATTAAAAAAAATCTAATAACCCATATACCTACACATGTAGCTACTCACCAACCCATGCAGCCACTTATACACAAAGTGAAACATTAATACATATATTTAAATATTTAAACATTACTCACTAATATTTATTTTTCAAAAAGACACACATTTACTGGATGGTGTCATCAGTGATGTCATGAGTGATGTAACTGACCATGTCATGAGTGATGTAATATGTGACGTCATCAGCAGTGCATTGCACGCGCAAGTTATAGTGAGTCCAACTAACTATAACGTGGGAATTTCAATGGTTTTATGCGAGTAAAATTTCCAGCTAACTATAACTGGTGTAAAACCTATGGTTTTTTCAGTGAATATATATATATATATATATATATATATATATATATATATATATATATATATATATATATATATATATATATATATATATACATATGAAAGAAATGTTCCTGCTTCCATCAATGGGTGACGGAAACACACCAGGTGCGGACCTCCAAGCCTCGTAACAGCAGCGAAAATATTCTTACAAAAAGCAGATCCAAAACCTCAAATAGGTGGCAGAGTGAAGTTTTTTATTTAAATTCACGGACAAATGTCCATCCGACAACGCGTTTCACTCCTCTAGGGAGCTCTATATATATATATATATAGAGAGAGAGAGAGAGAGAGAGAGAGCATGTGAACAAGGCTACAGTGACGTAGCCGAAACGCGTCATACTGGAGGCAATGAAATAATTAAACCACCTTGAGAACTTTCAACGCGCATTCTGTGTGGTCTGTACCTGTTCACCGATACCCCTGGGCGAGTTACAGGATTCAAAAGCGTTATGTATATATATATATATATATATATATATATATATATATATATATATATATATGTATATATATATTCCAAGGATTTTACGATCTCTTCACAGAATCACGAAGGCTGCAGAAATGGATACGGGCCCAGAGTAAGTTCAAAAATAAAGTTTTATTGTTGGTGCTTCAGATCGCCATGATGCGTTTCGCGCTACCCAGAGCGCTTGATCACATGACACAGTCAATACTCAGGTCATTGGTTTAAATAGTCACATTAGATAGTCACATGTTTCAGCCTACAATTCATATAGACATAGTAGAGTTCTGCAGTTAAAAAACTACAAACAGTTACTTATGTGCAAATTACATTTAACACATTATTGACATTCCGGCCGAAGCATATAATATTTAAAACTACTGTTCGTATAAAACCAATGATCCTGAAAAAACAAATAAATAGTAGTGCAAAAAGCAAGTGTATAAAATCAATCCTTTCATCTTATTCTGAAAAACAGCTTTATAAGTTACAATGTTTCTGTTTATATGTTCTTTTGTTTTTTCAATTTTTAAGACTTCTAAAAGCTTTTTTATCTTTTGTCATTTATTTGCGAACAAGAGCAAAATAAACCAGTTAAGTAACATTGGAGCCCCAATGTTACTTTTGCCACCTTAATGGGAGTAAAGTGCATCGTGCTTTTACAAATGCCGGTAATCTGAAACGGTCTTGTATCAGTGTAAATACCCACTGAATCAAAGTAGATGGATGTTGGGCTAGAGATGTCTATAAGATCTGCAATATTCTTTGCAAAATGGGCCTAATAGATCCTCTCTCATATATCTCATCATTCCATTTATCATAAACACACTGTCAATGATTCATAAATATGCCACAATATATATAAAAACCTTGAAATGGTTAAATATTGGCTAAAATGAATTCATTATCATTATATCAAATTGACAAAGAAATATACATATGAGAAGTTCTGTTGTAAAATTTAAACCATGAATAAATATTTGTTAATAAATATTTAAAACCCATAAAAAGTTATTCAATTAGATGTGCATCCATATCCCTAAAATTCAAATTCCATCAGTGTATGACCCATAGTGTTGTACCCTTAAAGACATGTAAATAGATCCTCTGTAATATTAAGACCCGAAGGATGTTTTGTATTTAACTCTAATTTATAGCGGGTCTCGATGTATGTGCCCCCCTGCCAACATAGTGAAGGTCCACAGGGGACTGGGTCAGACTAGATGTCAGGTGGACCGCCACCGATAACCTGTCGGTAGCAGTCTGCCTGACATGGTAACAAGGGCCTGTATGTCAAAAGTGACTCCCAAATAGAGAACTTCATGATTTCTCCCATTTAGTTTACCCAAAATGGCCATTCATTGAGATTAGATGTTTATGGTGCCGCAGGCTGTGACAACGGTTTTGTTAAAATTGTTTCCAGCTCCAATTGCCTCATAAAATCCACAAAGGCATCCATCAAACTTTTGAGCCCATTTAATGTTCTTGATATAAGAACATCATCATCTACATAGAATAAAATAGGGACAGCCCTGTTCCTGACCACAGGCATTTCCCGACAATTAGTACTCAACCAGTCTAGACCATTAATACAATAAAATATAATATTTGGTCAACAGTACAGACCTCCCAAGACCCTATAGCAAGTCCAAAGGATTCTGTACATTATCCATTATGTCATACCTAAATGACACTTTGATATCATGGTGGAGGGCTCTTATAAATGTCACTAACCACCAAAGTTTCAAGTAATATTTTTTATTTATTATTTTATTTATTATAACACTTATAAAGCGCGCTATTACCAATCGGTGTCCTGGCGCTGAAGTGATAATCCCCAGGGAGAGAGTTTTCAGGAACTAGATGGAAAAGAGCCATGTTTTTAGATCCCTTCTGAATGCCAGCAGATTCTCGTTCTGTTTAAGGGAAAGAGGGAGGGAATTCCACGCCACCTCTGCTCCCCTAACAAAACTCCTTCGCCCCAACGCACCTTCCTGATCCGGGTCGTTTTAACCAGCCCTAGACTGGCCGACCTAAGTTGTCTACCTGGTCTGTACCATTGAAAGCGATCCTGAAGAAACTGAGGGCCAAGACCATGTAATGCCTTAAAGACTATACAGAGGGCCTTGAACAGAATCCGCTTCCGCACCGGGAGCCAGTGCAGCTTCTCCAGCTCCTTGGTAACTGAGGAAAACTTGGGCAATCCCCCAATAAGGCGGGCAGCCGCATTTTGTAGGACCTGAAGTTTATTGAGCACCCCCTGTTGTGCCTCGAGGAAGAGACTATTGCAGTAGTAAATGCGTGAAAGTACAAGAGCTGTCACCACCGTCTTTCTGCTTCCCTCTGGTAGGAAGGGGAGAACCTTCCTAATAATTTTCAGGGTCCAATATATGGAGGAGCTCAGTGCCTTGACTTGGGGTTTGAAGGAGAGTTGGTTGTCAATAATGACACCGAGATTCTTCACCTTCGAAACCGGGCAAGGTGGCAGTCCCATGTCAGTAGGCCACCAGCTGGGGCCCCAAAGACTGGTGTTTGACCCAAAGATATGCACCTCAGTCTTGGAGGAGTTCAGTTTTAAACAGCTTTTAGCCATCCAGGAACTGACTGCTGACATACAGTCCTGAAACCTGACTGCCACACCCACCTCTGTCCCCGGGAGCACCGAGACCACAATCTGGGTGTTGTCTGCGTAAGATGTTAACTCAAATCCAAAGGATCTGATCACTGGGGCAAGGGATGATACATAAATATTAAATAAAGTGGGGCTTAGGGAGGAGCCCTGCGGGACCCCCCCTGGGAGTTGGAAAGGTCTTGATTCAAACTCCCCCATCGCCACCACTTGTACCCAGTCTGTTAAAAAGGCTTTCAAGATGTTAAGTGCTTGACCCTGGACCCCGCAGCCCTCCAATCGATCCACCAGCAAAGCATGGTGGACCGTGTCGAAGGCCGCCGACAGGTCCAAAAGGATCAGCACTGCCTGGCCCCCTTCATCAAGCACCTTCCGGACCTCCTCTATGGATTTTATAAGAGCGGTCTCGGTGCTGTGACCCTCCCTGAACCCATGTTGAGCTGGGTCTAGGCCCTTGGAGTTACGCAGGAAAGAACAGAGCTGGAAGTTCATGATTTTCTCAACCAATTTGGCTGGTAGTGGCAACCTGGAAATTGGCCTATAGCTGTTGGGGTCTGCAATGTCAAGGGAGGGTTTTTTAAGAAGTGGGCGGATTGAGGCCCGCTTCCATAGTTTAGGGAAATCCCCTCTCTCAAACATTAGATTATAAATGCTAGCCAAGTAGTCCGCAATAGGGACTGCTGCTAGCTTTGCGATTGAGGTCGGGCAGGGATCCTGGGGTGAGCCCGATTTAGTGGCCAACAGAAGTTTCAATACCTCATCTGTCCCGACTGGCTCAAAGGTCAAGAATTTAGCCCCCGGGGGTCCAACCGGAGTATTCCCGTGGGGCATCTCTAAGAGACTCTGGGCCACCAAAGGTTCAAGAGAGGTAAAAATCAATTGAACTTTGCTAAAAAAAAAAACTTGCTAGTGATTCGCAAAGTTCTATATTAGGTGGCACAGTCACGGATTTAGGAGAAGCCAGACTAGCCACTGTCTCGAAGAGTTCCTTGGAGGAGTTTTTGGCATTCTCAATACGATCCGTGAAGTAGACACTCTTGGCTTTCCTAATATCATCTTTATAAGCCCTTTGACACATTTTCAGTCTCTCTTTGTCAGGTTCAGAATAATTAGCTCGCCAAAGCCGTTCTAATTTTTTGCATGCTACTTTGGCCTCTCTAAGCGCATCAGTATACCAGGGAGCCGATGGAACCAGCCTAGTGGGTCTACATCTCTTAGGAGTAGCCAACTTGTGACAGGCCCCATCAATCCACTCCGTATACTTGGCGGTGGCTGTGTTTACGTCCGCCGGCAGGGCCGGGCCGGAGGCCAGGAGCAGCTCTTCCAAAGCTGTCCCATCGATGTTTTTCCAAGCCCTACACATCCTACTTACTTGCTCCTCACCTAGAGATGACTTAATCCGTGGGCTGAAGATGGAGAACAGCACCACTCGATGGTCAGTCCAGGGCAGAGGTTCAGCATTAGAAAATGCCAGATCAGGATTGCTGGAAAATATCCCGTCTAGTGTATGGCCAGCCTGATGGGTTGGCCCTACTACCGACTGGATCAGACCCGCCGCAGACATCACATCAGCTAAGGCCATAGTGTCGGCATCAGTGGTGTCTTCTAAGTAAAAATTAAAATCACCCAGAACGGTATAAGACTTGGCACACAGGGCTTCCTCTAAGATACTACCAATTGTTTCAAGAAAACGGGCCTTCGTCCCAGGGGGTCTGTAAAGGAGGCATCCTTTAAACGTGCAATGGTTAGAGAGATCCAGTTTAAATCCCAGGGCCTCACATGCCCCGGAGGTAGCTGGAAAGAAATGTCCCTGGATGGATGCCTGATAGATAATTGCCAGACCTCCACCCCTCTTCCCTGGCCTGTCCAGGACAAAGTGGAGGTAATTTGGCGGTGTGGCCTTCACCAAGTCGGGACCAGGTGCAGCATCCGTCCAGGTCTCAGTGATAAAAGCTATTTGTGCATTCAAATCAAGAATCAACTCAGCACATTCCACACTATGCTTTACCAACGATCTAACATTGATCAAAATACAGTTAAAAGTTTGGTTTCCTCGACTCTCCTTAGTAGTCGGAGTACGAGTATAAGCCTTGATTTTGTCCCCCGTAATAGGAGGAAAAATCATTTTACATACGGGACAGCTTTGCAGCCCCACCTGTAGCTCTTTATCCGGGACCATCCTTGGACACCCAGTCCTCCGACACCCCCCCCCCAGATTCCAAAGCACCGCTCTATCGTAAGTGCGTCTCTCACAGAGGGCTGGTGGAAAAATCACAGGGGTTGTGGCACTGAGCGCGGGCCCGGCTGCGCGGGCGAGATGCTATGGCCATTTTATAGGGCGGGAGGAGGGCGTGAGGCTGCGACAACTAGTCCGCAGACCTTCCCCTCCCTCCAAGATGGCGGTTCCTGTGCCCCCTTCCGCGTCAGCGCCCAATCGGCTGCGCGGCGGGATGGAAGATGTTAGCGAACCAATACAAGGGACCGAAGCCACCAGCCAGCAAGAAGCGCGAGCTAAAGTGGTACGTGCCTTTCCTTGTTAAAAATCCGATAGTGCAAACAGTTTACATGACATTACATTTAAAATCGTGCAATCATGAAATAATCAGAGCTTTGATCTAACAACACTATGCACAGGAAAAATCCACACAGGCTAGTTAAATGGAGCCTGTGCGGCATTTCACATTTGTGTATTTGCCTATCAGGAGATGTAAATTATTCCACCGGCTCTGGCCTGGGCTTAAAACCATACTGGACCCTAGATACCACATAATTACCCAATAAATTGTCGTGGTAAATTTATCAAGAAAGATCCTGCCTACGATTTTCACTGTGGAGTCTAACAGGGAAAATGGCTAATAATAACTAGGTCTAATACAATTCCCCTTTTATAAACAGAGTATCTATAATAGCAGATTGCCATGACTAGGGTATACTGAACCTACAAGCAGATTTTATATAATTAGTGAGTAATAACGCCAACACAATTCGAGATTAATGTTTGCAAAGATCCATTGGTACCCCATCTGGGCTAGGTGCATTTTTAGCTGAAGTGTTCTAAATTGCCTTAATCACATCCTCTAGAAGAAACTTGGTGAATGAGAAAGTTGAGTGAAGTAGGCTTTGTTACCTCAAAATTGCTTTTGTTGGACAATAGATCTTTCAAAAATGGCCCACCACTGATCTGGTCTTATATTCGCACTCACACTTTTATTAAAACAGATAGCTAATTTATTACGAATAACTACTTACCAAAACAGCTTGCAGGATCGGACCAATTTCTTAAAAATTAATCACTGACAAAATATCGAAGGTCACAATATTGACCAACAAAAATATCGCAGCAAAAATATCGATGTTAAGAATATCGATATCCTATCTACATTATTGTAAGTACAAAAATATCGAATTCAAAATATTGATGTAAAAAAATCGATAAAATATTGTTTTTTATTGAAGTTAAAAAAATTATGTCAAATAAAGTAAATAATACATATAATTAAAATAAACATAGTTAAACATATTTTGAAATGCTTAAAAATTATAAGTATTACATATACTTTAAAAATGCAATAAACATATACATATGTAATGTATAAAATATATACGTACTTATCAATATGTTTTAATATATATTTTAATAACTTATAAATTGTTTACTTTTTCTATACATATAAAACAATAATATAAATACAAATTAAATAAATATATGTAACAAATTAAAAATATATATATATTTTTAATCCTTTTAAAATTTATGATACAATACATTAGCTAAAATAATAACAAAAATATTAGATAACGGAGGAAATAAAATTACTATTCCAACTCCAGTGACTGCAACAGTAGGGAAAGTGTTGGATAGTGTAGGTGTAAAAATTACTATTCCCACTCCAGTGAGTGCAACAGTAGGGAAAGAGTTGGATAGTGTAGGGGTAAATATTACTATTCCCACTCCAGTGAGTGAAACAGTAGGGAAAGTGTTTGATAGTGGAGGGATAAAAATTACTATTCCCACTCCAGTGAGTGCAACAGTAGGGAAAGTGTTGGATCGCGTAGGGGTTAAAAATACTATTCCCACTCCAGTGAGTGCAACAGTGGGGAAAGTGTTGGATAGCGTAGGGGTAAAAAATACTATTCCCACTTCAGTGAGTGCAACAGTAGTGAAAGTGTTGGATAGCGTAGAGATAAAAATTACTATTCCCACTCCAGTGAGTGCAAAAGTAGGGAAAGTGTTGGATTGCGTAGGAATTAAAATCACTATTCCCATTTCAGTGAGTGCAACCGTAGGGAAAGTGTTGGATAGTGGAGGGGTAAAAATTATTATTCCCACTCCAGTGAGTGCAACAGTAGGGAAAGTGTTGGATAGCGTAGGGGTAAAAATTACTATTCCCACTCCAGGGAGTACAATGGTAGGGAAAGTGTTGGATAGCTGAGGGATAAAAATTACTATTCCAACTCCAGTGAGTGCAACAGTAGGGAATGTGTTGGATAGCGTAGCGGTTAAAATTAATATTCCCACTCCAGTGAGTGCAACAGTAGGGAAAGTGTTGGATAGTGTAGGGGTAAAAATTACTATTCCCACTCCAGTGAGTGCAACATTCGTTAAAGTGTTGGATAGCAGAGGGATAAATATTACTATTCCAACTCCACTGAGTTCAACAGTAGGGAATGTGTTGGATAGCGTAGGGGTTAAAATTACCATTCCCACTCCAGTGAGTGCAACAGTAGGGAAAATGTTGGATAGCATAGGGGTGAAAATTACTATTCCCACTCCAGTGGGTGCAACAGTAAGGAAAGTGTTGGATAGCGGAGGGGTAAAATTTACTATTCCCACTCCGGTGAGTGCAACAGTAGCGAAAGCGTTGGATAGCGGAATTGTAAAAATTACTATTCCCACTCCAGTGAGTGCAACAGTAGGGAAAGTGTTGGATAGCAGAGGGGTAAAAATTACTATTCCCACTCCAGTGAGTGCAACGGTAGGGAAAGTGTTGGATCGCATACAGGTTAAAATTACTATTCCCATTCCAGTGAGTGCAACAGTAGGGAAAGTGTTGGATAGCATAGGGGTAAATTACAATTCCTTCTCCAGTGAGTGCAACAGTAGGGAAAATGTTGGATTGTGTAGGGTTTAAAATTACTATTCCCACTTCGGTGAACGCAACAATAAATAAAAACATACAAATTAATTCTTTATAATTAAATTACTTCCCACCCTATTCTCCTATAAACCCACAACCCACTCTGCTACTAAAACGCAAAATGTACTTGAAAAAAATTACTATTTTCTAAGCATGTAATACATATATTTAAAAATAATGAAAAAACATTTTAAAAAATATAAAACTTACAAATAAAATGTATATTAAAATACAACACTGCAAAAAAACAATATTGTTTACAACGATATTTTTGTTAACAATATTATTTACTTCAATATTACTTACTTTGATATTTCAAAAATCGATATTACTTACCTTAAAGTCGATATTCTGGTCAACGATATTCTTTACTTTGATATTCTGTCCCTATGATATTAAAAGCCTCGATATTAGTGTAGGTGGACATTAAAAATTCTATATTTTGACTGCGCACCCTCAAAGATATCTAGCTGCAAATGCAGTTTCCTTAATATCTGTTGCTACTTCCTTCCACATTCAGCAACTACATCTCTACTCCTTAAATTAGCATGCATTGCTCCATCAATGGAATTATTGGCTTTCCTACATGTGTTATCAAATCATGGCTATTTATTTCCTTCTATGGCCCTCTGGGGCTTCAGGAGTAAGGCCCTGATTGCATGACCCAGAGCTGTATCATGAGCTTGTGCCCCCATCAAATTTGTGGAAAAAGATATAGACCTCAAGGGTCGTTTTGTGGTAATACTGACCAAAAGTAGGATTTGGGAAGCATTTTAGCAGTCTCAGGTGGCCTGCGAGGCTGAATGGTGTGTCAGTATATATGTATGAGTGTTGCGTGATAAATGTTTGGTGACTTGATCGCCCCCGAGCTCTCATCTTGGCTCCATAGAGAGCATGTTACTTCATGTGATTATCTTGATAAACCATTTGATACTGTAGAGGTCAAATTCCTCCTGAAATCCTCTGCAGATGTGGTGTTAAATTATCTTCGTGAGGTGTTTGTCAAAGAAGTCATATCTGAATCATTTCTTACAGATCATAATGTACAGTTTGCTCTCCATACCAGGTGTGACTTTTTGGAAAAATTTGACCTGAAACAATTAAGGACTCCAAAAGTAAGGGAATGGTTGAAAGGTTTATTCAGGTGTTGGTAGAGTGCATGCAGGGAGCCTATTTGAGCAAAATGGATACTGCAGTCCCATTCTTTGAATTTTTACGTTATGACCAGAATTTGATGAAGACCAAGCTTAAGAAGGAGTGAAAGAGGCTGTGGTCTGGTAGAAAACTATGTTGAAAGTCTATGCTAAACTGGCCATAAATATTGAGCAATCCAGGATATATAAGTGCATAAACTAAGCACTAAATAAATATTAAGCCAATATAATACATGAATGTAGACATGAAAAAAATGTTCACATCAGAAGAATGTTTTTGAGGAACGGCTATGAGAGGAAACTAAAGACTTGAGTAAGGAAGGGTGTCAAACGTATGGGAGTGAGACACTCCTGGCTTGATATATATATATATTGTCCTTCAGTAGACAGAAATTGCATAAAATGTGGGAGTACATTGAATTTTAGCAAAGTATGCCAAAACCTATGGAAGGAAAAGTTGAGCTCCATTGATATTGATGAAGCTAGATGTGAAGGGAATGTTTCTGAACTAGTATTGAATATGAAAGGAACAGCAAACTTAAATAGAAATGTACTCCATTGTGAGGTGTGTATTAATGATAAGAATCTAGAAATAATAGTCCATTGTGGTGAACGAGCAAATAAAGGAAAGGTGCTAGAGTATATTGAGTGATGATTTGTTGGTGAAAATAAAAGGCCTTACACATTTGAGAAATGTACAAAAAATATACTGTATAACAATAAATATGATGCTCAGAGGTTTCCACAAATAGAATTTTACAGAACCAGTTGAGTCCTAGGAATGATGAGCTTCTCTTGTGTTATCTTGCAAGGCCAGTTAGGTTTTCAAACCATGCATCGATTCAGGAGCTTGAAATATTGTGTCCGTATAGGCAGTCAGCTATTATCAAATCTCCATGGAATTGTCTTGTCATTGAGGACTGCACTGTGTTTGCCACATTAAAATACTTCACTGTGTTTTATCAAGTAGTGTTAGATCTGCAATTGAAAAACCTAACTGCATTTATTGCACCCTAAAGCCATTAACAATAAAATAATGATGTCTGATCTGGCGAGTGTATCAGTTGTCCTTTAAGCAAATATGAGTACATTTCTCAAGAACCAAGAAGGAACCATGGGAATTCCGAGTGATATTTCAATCCATGGAAATGCTCAACAGAATCTTTTTATTTATCATTCAAAGCAGGCATGGTCTGCTCGCTGCTTGTGCATCTTGTCAACTTCTTCAACCTCTTGTGCTTCTTTCAAATTTTCACACTCACTCTTGGTTTCTGGCAATTTACTGCGTTCATTACCTTCACTTTTGTTCACGCCTTTCTGCAATAACATTGAGATATTCTGATTAAGGATTTCGAATCTTTGGGACTCAGCTCTTTGTTGTGAAATCTCTTTAAATATAATTAAACATGGTAAGTATTTGATGGCTCCACCAAAATGAAATGACTACGTTTGTGACAATATTTATAAAATGATTTAGTTTGGGAATCCATCTTTGTATTTATCAGCCTCATGGTCAGACACCTGATTCAAGTCATTCCTTATAGTTTGAACTTACCTTTACAATGACTTTGTTAAAAATGTTTAGCATTTCATTGCTTGTTATTATTCTTCACTTGTTCACATGTCTAATTTACCAACTAGCTTTTTGATATCTACTGCTCTGCTCAAGCTTACATCTCATTATTCTTTGGTGATTCATCTCTCTTATTACTCAATTTACAATCAGGCAATGTACTTTATTTGAGCTGATTCTCTCTGGAATGATTATACCATAGAGAGTTTCAGTTTTAGGAACCTCAACAGCAGATTTGCTATGTTCTCCCTGCTCATAGCATCCCTTCTTCCTAACTGCCAAACAAAGACTATTTCGCCTACATTTATTCTTACCACATGAAGGGCTATTGTTAAGTTTTACTCTGGTAATAAGTCAGGATTCATATTTTGTAACTTTTCTGCGCAGTAAAGAACACATTATATCACTGCAGAGAGGATCAGTATCTGATAAGTGTCAGCTTGGTATTCTTTAACAGAAAGGAAATCTTTCCTAGGCTTACCTTGAACAGATATTGCGTGAGACAGTATAATATGTGTGCAATTTAATGCATCAACCACACTGAAGAACTTTGCCACAGCATAAAACTGTACTGTTGCGTGATGTCTGCCCACCACAGTTTTTGACTAGGGGATGGCAGAATTCCTTGGAGTTACATAAAAAGTCTGTGAGGTTCCTTGGAGTTCTGCGAGTGGCGGAATTCAGCAGGTCATGGGCAATCTTACTGGCAGGTGGTCTAGCACTCGATTTTCTCACTCGTGCTCACCAACTTTGGGCCTCATTACAATGTCGGTCGGAGAGCATTCCGACCGACTCCTTGTCGAAATGGTTTCTGACCGACTTGGGTTCGGAGAGTCCGACTGACCGTTTACAAGGGTTCCGAATACCATTCGGTCAGAGTCCCATTGACTTCACTGGGAACCTGTGTTATTGGGGTAGCCAGTTGGAACCAATTCGGAGTGACCGATCGACTACTTTTTATTGTAATAGGTTTGTCGGAAATATTTTTGACTCTGTCGAAACTTGGCTACGACGCAGATTTGGACAAACTAAATAGCACTTGAAGCCTTTCCGACCGACCGACCGACATCGTAATGAGGCCCTTAATCTTGGAGAGCCATGGCATTTTTTTGGGAACTCCAAACAATAGGGAAAGTGTAGAGGAAATGATAGAATCACCCTCCTAACAGAATTATATAAACAAAAGGATTCTATCAATGTGTGATGGTGACTATTTTTTATATATTTTTTGATTTCCAATATATAGTGTGATACTAGGCTCTCTCTTAGATCTGAAAAGATGAGGGCACTATGTGCTTTTTAAAATAACCCTCACACACTAAAAAGTCCTTTAGTGTCATGCTTCATCATGGGGGTCTTCCTGTCCCTCTACGGGGCGGGGCGTGCTACGACCTACCGACTACGCGGGAGCACTAGTTATTGTGACAGTAGGCTATGTGTAGGTGCTGTGTAAGTGGTGTCAGTGAAGTATAGGGACCTAAATATGTGGGTGTGAGTAAAAAAGTTAAAAATTCCCTGGCTAGTAGAAAAAATATATTTTATTCACTTCTCTGGCTGGGAACATTAAGAAGGGGGTTTTGTGGTAGAGCAATTAGCTTGCTACCTGGTCGACATGTTTCGTAAGCAGTCCCCTACTGCTTACTCATCAGGACCTTCTACTGGTCCCTACTAGACAATACTCAGTTCTAAGGATAGTTAGTTAGCCTATAGTCCTACAAACTGGCAGCAAAAATAAACTGCCGGTTTGAGCTTCTGAGCATGAGTTGGCCCAAGGTGAAGCGTGAAATTGCAGTCAAAAATATTGACCTATTGCGGTCTCTGAAAGGGAAAATAGGAAAAAAGAGAGAAAAACAGAACATATTTATGTATATGCAAAGGTTGCGCTTAGTACAAATCGTCTGTAACTGCGAGGGTCGCACTTCTCATGATTAACCTTTCTATGATGATACATGCACATTGGGCTTCATAGACATAGAGACTTGTTAACTGTAACTTGTTAACTGTAACTGTAACTCTTGTTCATAAGCCAATTTTGGCTGATGTTAGGGCGGATACATCACTACAAGCACACATCTGTGACTCGATACATTAAGACAACATCCCGAAAGGGGAGAAACTTAGGAAACCCGATTCTTTCGATATTGAGCACTTGCGATAAAAAGTAATAAATAAATAAATACAAAACGTCATTTGGTTGGAGAGTAGGAGTTATACATACTAGTTTGGCAATTGTTGCATGCCCCATGAGCTGGCAGGCGAAGGGTTTTCACGCGGTGCACTGGAAGAGAAAACCGCACCCTTTCGTCAATTACGTGTTGGTCCGTAATTCGTTGTTACCTCGTAGACAGAATTATTTAAAGACTCGTGGTCAGAGTCTATTACTTACATTTACCGCATAAGTGCAATGCCTTGTTCCTACCCTTGTGCCGCTCCGAGGATCACTGGCGTCCTGCATCGGCCGTCTTTTTAAACCATATTGTTTGCATTGTCATCTTCATTTCTAAGTGCCGGCAAACACTGGTGCGCTAACCTAGGATGGCCGCCGACCGCGGGACATCTGGTTGATTACGGAAGTCTGTCTTCTGTTTCAATTAGTTCGAAAAAAGGGGTTCACCATAGGATGGCAATGTTTAGAATTGTTGCGAAAGGGGTGGCAATGTTTAGAATGATTGTAAATGTAAAAACAAAGGTTATTTATACATCAAAGCCTGAATGTATGGACATGGCAGAGGGTTGAAATCTTGTTGATGGTACATTGAGGAGTATTGGGGGTTGTATCTAAGGCATACATGGCGATTATCATTTGGGTACATCGTCGAATGTTCACAATGTGTTTGTGGAGGCCAAATTTAAAAAATGAAAAATGAAAAACAGATGTGGGAATGGTCTGTTCTCACTCACAAGGGCATCCTCACATGTACTGTGAACCACAGTCGTTATGTAGTTACATTCCGCCAAGGTTGTTATAAGTTGCAGATATTCTTCAGTTTGATGAACCATGGTGGAAAGAGGGGGATTGGCATGTCCTTACAGCTGACCCCAGGGTATTTCATCATTTAGACCATTCCTGTTTGACTTAATAGGGAAGACCCACCTCTGTTCCTTTTCTAGGAGGTGATTCTCATTATCGACCTGTTCTATTACGGTCCAAGAAAGGTCTTCCGGTTTGTGGCCGCTTTCCAAAAAGTGGTTGGTCAGTTTTGTGCTTGATTTTCTGCATTTTATTGTACTCTTATGTTCCCCTATTCTAGTTTTTATGGCCCTGCTCGTCATACCGACATATTCCAGATTGCATGGGCACATGATAAGGTACACGACATTGAAACTATTGCAGTTGCTGAAACTCCTCTGTTCCCACATAGTTCCATTGTTGAAAATCAGTTTCTTACTCTTTTTAGTCAAACAGCATACTTTGCACCCGCCACATGGATAATGCCCTTGTACAAAGTTTGGATTTCTCTGGGCGTTAGTTTTTCCTGCTTTCGGCCTTGTGTGTACAAAGAGATCCCTTATACTCTGTGCTTTTTTGTGTGAAAAGATAGGTTTTGGTATCTGAAGACCTCCACTATTCAGAATCTTCCAATTCTTGGTAATGATTTTGCTCACTTGATTGCAGCTCGTATTATAAGTGGTTACACAGATGGGTCTCTGTTCTTCTTCCTTTGGTGGCCTTTCTTCAAGAAGGCTTTCTCTGCAGGAGTTTCTCGCCCTCTTGTATGCCTGGTCAATGATTTTCTTAGGATATTCACCGGTTTCTAATTTCTTCCGTAGGTCTCTGGATTGTGCTTTGAAATTTTCAATTTCTTTGCAGTTTCTGCGGAGGCGCAGGAACTGGCCAAACGGTAAATTATCCCGGAGGTGTTTCGGGTGGAAACTTTGGTACATTAACAGGCAATTTTTGGAAGTGCTCTTGAAATGTGTACTGGTCATCATTCTGCAATTTTTTGGGAAGATATTCAAATCTAGAAATACCAGGTTGCAATTTGAGGTGGTGCTGGTAAACTTAAGAAAGTCATCCTGTAAATTCAACCAGGTTAGGAATTGTTTCGAGGTCTTCTCATCTCCATCCCAGATGATAAGGATATCATCGATGTACCTTTTCCAGGTTCTGATGTTATTTCTGAAGGGATTTCCAGGGTTCAGTATCTTGGTGGCCTCCAGATGGTGCACGTAGAGACCAGCTATGCTGGGAGCAAAGGTGCTCCCCATGCTGGTCCCGTGCTTCTGGAGGTACAGGGTGCCGTTGTATTAAAAAAAGTTCTCTTTAAGTGCTAGAGAACAACATTCCATGACCACATTTCGTAGGGTCTGATATTCCCAGTCGTCCTCAAAGAGCACATCCTCGATGATGGCCAAGGTCTCATTGTGTAGCAGGCTGGTGTACAGACTTTCCACATCACAGCTGATAAGAAGTTGTGACGTGGGATCGAATGTCAATACCTCGAGTAAGTTCAAAACGTCTTTTGTATCCCTGAGGTAGGTCGTTGTCCTCTGGACCATTGGTCTGAGAAAAGCATAGGCAAATCTCGATGCTGGTTCTAAAATAGACTCAATCCCTGATACGATGGTGCGTCCCGGGGGTTTTGCAGATTTTTGTGGATCTTTGGTAGAGTGTACATATAGGGGGTTTTGTTTTTTTTTTTACATAGAAAATCTCCCTCTTGTTTAGTGATCCAATTGTGTGCCAATGCCTCCTCCACCATTATATTGATCTTAATAGCTATCCTTTCAGTGGGATCCGCTAAGAGGACTTCGTAGTTCCGTTGGTCTTGTAAGAGTCTTGTACATTCTTTGTCATACTCTTCCTTGCTCTGTATCACAGTTGCGCCCCCTTTGTCCGCTGGTTTTATTATCACTTCTTTGTTGTTGCTCAGTTCCCGTAGTGCTTTACGTTCTTCATTCGAGATATTCTGGAAGACTCGTTTGTTCAATGGGTTGAGTTCGTCAAGCTCCTTCCTGACCGCTTTCTCAAAAGTGAGGAGTTCGGTAGGAAGGGTATTGTCCATAGGGGTGAACTTTGATTTCGGTCTCAGACCAGTGTCTCCATGCTCAGCATCGTCCTTTTTATCTTTGAAGAAAACCTGGAGTTTCAGACGTCTCATGAATCTTGGACTTATTTGCAGAGGTGGAACTTATCCATATTGGCTGTAGGGACGTATCCCAAGCCCTTTTCCAACACTCTCTTCTGAGGCTCGGATAGTTCAATGTCGGTGAGGTTCACCACCAGGCTCATTTCTGGTTTTTCGATGCGCCTGTCATGCTTCTTGTTGATACCCTCGGAGTCTCTTCCTCTACGGTGTTCCAATGTACTGTGGTACCCCTCCTGTTCCTCCCTTTGTTCCGTCCTTGGCGTGCGCCTAAAAAAGACGCCGATTGGTCAAAAAAGCCATAGTCTTGCTGTTGGTATCCCCAAGGTGGAAATGGTCCATGTGGATGTTGAAAAGGAGGCGGGCCGTATTGTTGTTGATGGTACATCAATTGTGGTGAATAGTTGTTCCATCCCCTTGTACCACGATAGTTGGGTCGTCGGGCGTTCCTCCTAGTACCTTGATATCTAGGGATTTTATTTCCACTTGAGTTGGAACTGTTGGATCCAGTGTCGGATGATTCATCATCTGTGATATTATCACGTGATGATTTGTATTCGTTTTTGATATAGGGGTAGATTTTTTCTTTGGTCCACCGACTTGTGTCTTTCTTTAGTTTTTCATATTTGTTTTCTTTGAGGGTCATTTCGAATTCATTCAGTGTTTTATTGAGTTCGTCTAGATACTTCTTCAGATTGGCAGGAGACTCATAGTTTTTAAGACGTATTTCGATTGTTTGTATCTCAACCTTGAGTTCAGTTGCTAGTCTACTGGCGGTCTTAATTATGAGTACAATCCAGTCTCGTGTGCATCGCCAGAGATTTGTGACCAATCAATTTTAAAGGTTTTATCATCAAGATATATAAATGGTTCGTTACGAACTATGAGGCCTGATGGAGCAGTATTGACTTTCAGATATTCTGAAATCAGTAACCATTGGATTGCGGTTTTGATCTGGGTTCTCCTTAGTTCTTCTAACTCATCCCAGTCGTTGTTTTTAGAGGAAGGACCCGTTGTACTGAGGCCTTCAAATGTCCCCAGAGTTGACATCAAGTTCGAAATTACATCTTCAGTGAATGCTAGGCCCAAATCGGCCATTTCTGTTAAAAAGTTAAGGGCTCCTTTGGTCTCCCCGTCGGTGCTTCGAAAGTAGAATCACGTGGTGGCTTGTAGGAATAGTTTCTAGTGAACTTCCGCAGCTGCACGCTGCCAGTAACTCCAAAACAATATAGGAAGTGTAGAGGAAATGATAGAATCACCCTCCTAACAGACTTATATAAACAAAAGGATTCTATCAATGTGTGATGGTGACTATTTTTTATATATTTTTTGATTTCCAATATATAGTGTGATACTAGGCTCTCTCTTAGATCTAAAAAGATGAGGGCACTATGTGCTTTTTAAAATACCCCTCACACACTAAAAAGTCCTTTAGTGCCATGCTTCATCATGGGGGTCTTCCCGTCCCTCTACGGGGCGGGGCGTGCTACGACCTACGGACTACGCGGGAGCACTAGTTATTGTGACAGTAGGCTATGTGTAGGTGCTGTGTAAGTGGTGTCAGTGAAGTATAGGGACCTAAATATGTGGGTGTGAGTACAAAAGTAAAAAATTCCCTGGCTAGTAGAAAAAATATATTTTATTCACTTCTCTGGCTGGGAACATTAAGAAGGGGGTTTTGTGGTAGAGCAATTAGCTTGCTACCTGGTCGACATGTTTCATGAGCAGTCCCCTACTGCTTACTCATCAGGACCACACAATGAGACCTTGGCCATCATCGAGGATGTACTCTTTGAGGACGACTGGGAGTACCAGACCCCATGAAATGTGGTCATGGAATGTTGTTCTCCAGCACTTAAAGAGAACTTTTTTTAATACAACGGCACCCTGTACCTCCAGAAGCACGGGACCAGCATGGGGACCACATTTGCTCCCAGCATAGCTGGTCTCTACGTGCACCATCTGGAGGCCACCAAGATACTGAACCCTAGAAATCCCTTCAGAAATAACATCAGAACCTGGAAAAGGTACATCGATGATATCCTTATCATCTGGGATGGAGATGAGAAGACCTTCGAAACAATTCCTAACCTGGTTGAATTTACAGGATGACTTTATTAAGTTTACCAGCACCACCTCAAATAGCAACCTGTTATTTCTAGATTTGAATATCTTCCCAAAAATGGCAGACTGATGACCACTACACATTTCAAGAGCACTTCCAAAAATTGCCTGTTAATATACCAAAGTTTCCACCCGAAACACCTCCGGGATAATTTACCATATGGCCAGTTCCTGCGCCTCCGCAGAAACTGCACAGAAATTGAAAATTTCAAAGCACAATCCAGAGACCTACGGAAGAAATTAGAAACCGGTGAATATCCTAAGAAAATCATTGACCAGGCATACAAGAGGGCGAGAAACTCCTGCAGAGAAAGCCTTCTTGAAGAAAGGCCACCAGAGGAAGAAGAACAGAGACCCATCTGTGTAACCACTTATAATACGAGCTCAAATCAAGTGAGCAAAATCATTACCAAGAATTGGAAGATTCTGAATAGTGGAGGTCTTCAGATACCAAAACCTATCTTTTCACACAAAAAAGCACAGAGTATAAGGGACCTCTTGGTACACACAAGGCCGAAAGCAGGAAAAACTAACGCCCAGAGAAATCCAAACTTTGTACAAGGGCATTATCCATGTGGCGGGTGCAAAGTATGCTGTTTGACTAAAAAGAGTAAGAAACTGATTTTCAACAATGGAACTATGTGGGAACAGAGGAGTTTCAGCAACTGCAATAGTTTCAATGTCGTGTACCTTATCATGTGCCCATGCAATCTGGAATATGTTGGTATGACGAGCAGGGCCATAAAAACTAGAATAGGGGAACATAAGAGTACAATAAAATGCAGAAAATCAAGCACAAAACTGACCAACCACTTTTGCGAAAGTGGCCACAAACCGGAAGACATTTCTTGGACCGTAATAGAACAGGTCGATAATGAGAATCACCTCCTAGAAAAGGAACAGAGGTGGGTCTTCCGTATTAAGTCAAACAGGAACCGTTTAAATTATGAAATACCCTGGGGTCAGCTGTAAGGACATGCCAATCCACCTCTTTCCACCATGGTTCATCAAACTGAAGAATATCTGCAACTTATAACAACCGTGGCGGAATGTAACTACATAACGACTGTGGTTCACAGTACATGTGAGGATGCCCTTGTGAGTGAGAACAGACCATTCCCACATCTGTTTTTGATTTTTCATTTTTAAAATTTGGCCTCCCCAAACACATTGTGAACATTCGACGATGTACCCAAATGATAATCGCCATGCATGCCTTAGATACGACCCCCAATACTCCTCAATGTACCATCAACAATATTTCAACCCTCTGCCATGTTCATACATTCAGTCTTTGATGTATAAATAACCTTTGTTTTTACATTTACAATCATTCTAAACATTGCCACCCCTTTCGCAACAATTCTAAACATTGCCATCCTATGGTGAACCCCCTTTTTTCGAACTAATTGAAACAGAAGACAGACTTCCGTAATCAACCAGATGTCCCGCGGTTGGCGGCCATCCTAGGTTAGAGCACCAGTGTTTGCCGTCACTTAGAAATGAAGATGACAATGCAAACAATATGGTTTAAAAAGACGGGCGATGCAGGACGCCAGTGATCCTCGGAGCGACACAAGGATAGGAACAAGGCATTGCACTTATGCGGTAAATGTAAGTAATAGACTCTGACCACGAGTCTTTAAATAATTCGGTCTACGAGGTAACAACGAATTACGGACTAACACGTAATTGACGAAAGGGTGCGGTTTTCTCTTCCAGTGCACCGAGTGAAAACCCTTCGCCTGCCAGCTCATGGGGCATGCAACAATTGTCAAACTAGTATGTATAACTCCTTCTCTCCAACCAAATGACATTTTGTATTTATTTATTTATTACTTTTTATCGCAAGTGCTCAATATCGAAAGAATCGGGTTTCCTAAGTTTCTTCCCCTTCGGGATGTCATCTTAATGTATCGAGTCACAGATGTGTGCTTGTAGTGATGTATCCGCCCTAACATTACTGGGGCCACATGAGATGCGTTCATCCAAAATTGGCTTATGAAAAAGAGTTACAGTTAACAAGTCTCTATATCTATGAAGCCCAATGTGCATGTATCATCATAGAAAGGTTAATCATGAGAAGTGCGACCATCGCAGTTACAGACGATTTGTACTAAGCGCAAACTTTGCATATACATAAATATGTTCTGTTTTTCTCTCTTTTTTCCTATTTTCACTTTCAGAGACCGCAATAGGTCAATATTTTTGACTACAATTTCACGCTTCACCTTGGGCCAACTCATGCTCAGAAGCTCAAACCGGCAGTTTATTTTTGCTGCCAGTGTGTAGGACTATAGGCTAACTATCCTTAGAACTGAGTATTGTCTAGTAGGGACCAGTAGAAGGTCCTGATGAGTAAGCAGTAGGGGACTGCTTATGAAACATGTCGACCAGGTAGCAAGCTAATTGCTCTACCACAAAAACCCTCTTCTTAATGTTCCCAGCCAGAGAAGTGAATAAAATATATTTTTTCTACTAGCCAGGGAATTTTTAACTTTTTTACTCACACCCACATATTTAGGTCCCTACACTTCACTGACACCACTTACACAGCACCTACAAATAGCCTACTGTCACAATAACTAGTGCTCCCGCGTAGTCCGTAGGTCGTAGCACGCCCCGCCCCGTAGAGGGACAGGAAGACCCCCATGATGAAGCATGACACTAAAGGACTTTTTAGTGTGTGAAGGGTATTTTAAAACGCACATAGTGCCCTCATCTTTTCAGATCTAAGAGAGAGCCTAGTATCACACTATATATTGGAAATCAAAAAATATATAAAAAATAGTCACCATCACACATTGATAGAATCCTTTTGTTTATATAATTCTGTTAGGAGGGTGATTCTATCATTTCCTCTACACTTCCTCTATTGTTTTGGAGTTACTGGCAGCGTGCAGCTGCAGAAGTTCACTAGAAACTATTCCTACAAGCCACCACGTGATATTACTTTCGAAAGCACCCGACGGGGAGACCAAAGGAGCCCTTAAATTTTTAACAGAAATGGCCGATTTGGGCCTAGCATTCACTGAAGATGAAATTTCGAACTTGATGTCAACTCTGGGGACATTTGAAGGCCTCAGTACAACGGGTCCTTCCACTACAAACAACGACTGGGATGAGTTAGAAGAACTAAGGAGAACCCAGATCAAAACCGCAATCCATGGATTACTGATGTCAGAATATCTGAAAGTCAATACTGCTCCATCAGGCCTCATAGTTCGTAACAAACCATTTATATTTCTTGATGATAAAACCTTTAAAATTGATTGGTCACAAATCTCGTGGCGATGCACACGAGACTGGATTGTACTCATAATTAAGACCGCCAGTAGACTAGCAACTGAACTCAAGGTTGAGATACAAACAATCGAAATACATCTTAAAAACTATGAGTCTCCTGCCAATCTGAAGAAGTATCTAGCCGAACTCAATAAAACACTGAATGAATTTGAAATGACCCTCAAAGAAAACAAATATGAAAAACTAAAGAAAGACACAAGTCGGTGGACCAAAGAAAAAATCTACCCCTATATCAAAGATGATTACAAATCATCACGTGACATTATCACAGATGATGAATCATCCGACACTGGATCCAACAGTTCCAACTCAAGTGGAAATAAAAGCCCTAGATACCAAGGTACTAGGAGGCACGCCCGACGACCCAACTATCGTGGTACAAGGGGATGGAACAACTATCCACCACAATTTATGTACCCTCAATAACAATACGGCCCGCCTCCTTTTCAACATCCACATGGACCATTTCCACCTTGGGGATACCAACACCAAGACTATGGTTTTTTTGACCAATCGGCGTCTTTTTTAGGCGCACGCCAAGGACGGAACAAAGGGAGGAACAGGAGGGGTACCACAGTACATTGGAACACCGTAGAGGTAGAGACTCCGAGGGTATCAACAAGAAGCATGACAGGCGCATCGAAAAACCAGAAATGAGCCTGGTGGTGAACCTCACCGACATTGAACTATCTGAGCCCCAGAAGAGAGTGTTTGAAAAGGGCTTGGGATACGTCCCTACAGCCAATATGGATTAGTTCCAACTCTGCAAAGAAGTCCAAGAATTCATGAGACGTCTGAAACTCCAGGTTTTCTTCAAAGATAAAAAGGACGATGCTGAGCATGGAGACACTGGTCTGAGACTAAGCATGGGCGTAAAAACCGTTCCGCTCGTGGAATTTGCGGATTTTCGGCAAATTCGCAATCCGCGAACTCTAGCGGATTTGCCGAAAATCCGTCAATTCGCACGCGGCGGATTTTTTTGCTTGGTGATACAATATTGCGGCGCGCGGCGTGGCGCACGGCGTTCATTTTCCGTCATTCAGCATTTGCCGAGTTGTTTTTCTCGATATTTTGCGAGTGCTGCTCCATTTTGGATCTTGCTGCGGGATCCCGCGTGAGTTGGCACCCGCGAATATGTCATCGCGGCTTGCCAACTTACCTTGCACAGCACGCATCGCGAGAGTTCGCAATTGCGAACACGTAGGTGCGGCGGGCAGGAACAATCTCGCACTCGCGAAATAGAGATTTTGCAATTCTGCACAAGAAATCCACCGGCAAACAGCATAAACCTTCAGAAAATGATGATTTTTATCAGAATCACTCCTCAGGTTGACATTTGCCTGCACTTTTTTGTTGCAAAGAGTCCATTTTTGGGGGGGGGAGAGGAAGGAAGTGCCCCACAGTCTCCAACTTCCTGTTCCTGTCCAGCAGGCTCCTCCCAGTGCTTTCCTCATGTGCTGGTCACTTTCATTTGGACCTTGACCTGGAAGGATTACTTTTTGTGGGTGCTGCTGGATATTTGGATTTGAGGCCTTTTTGACTTTCTTTGGATCACTTTTGGATTAGAAATCAACTTTCACAAGTAAGTTTGTTGGGGCATTACAGTTGCTGCAACTCCAATTTTGGAACTTTTTCAGAATATTAAATACAATATATTGTGTGTAGTCACAGTATCCAGTAGGACCAGGGTTGGTTATGGGTGCATGCATTATACAACTGTTTTGTTGAATTTAAACATCATTGAGGCCATGGATGGGCTGGGATTGTGCTGAATTTTGTGTTTTTGTCGTTTTTTTGGGGCTGCTGGTGGGGCCTTTTGCCCAGGGGTAGTGAGTGGTGCATGGACTGAGTCTGCCTGTGGGGTCTCACTCTCTTTAATGTAAACATCCTGGATGGCATTGGATTGTGGTGATTTTTGTGTGTTTTTCGTTTTTTTTGGGGTGCTACTGTTGATTTAGACTGGCCATGTGGGTGGTGGTGGTGGCCATCTTGAGTGCTGGTACAGGCAACATGTGTTTGGGGTGCAAGGGGCCATTTTGAAGAGAGGCAGTGTCTGAGGCCTGCACTTATTTTGCCTAGCTTTCCTCCATTATGCCCAGGGGTAGTGAGTGGTGCATGGGCCTAGTCTTTCTGTGGGGTGTCTTCTTGGATTTAAACACCATTGAGGCCATGGATGGGCTGGGATTGTGCTGAATTTTGTGTTTTTTGTCGTTTTTTTGGGGCTGCTGGTGGGGCCTTTTGGCCAGGGGTAGTGAGTGGTGCATGGGCCTAGTCTTTCTGTGGGGTGTCTTCTTGCATTTAAACACCATTGAGGCCATGGATGGGCTGGGATTGTGCTTAATTTTGTGTTTTTTGTCGTTTTTTTGGGGCTGCTGGTGGGGCCTTTTGCCCAAGGGTAGTGAGTGGTGCATGGACTGAGTCTGCCTGTGGGGTCTCACTCTCTTTAATGTAAACATCCTGGATGGCATTGGATTGTGGTGATTTTTGTGTGTTTTTCGTTTTTTTTGGGGTGCTACTGTTGATTTGGACTGGCCATGTGGGTGGTGGTGGTGGCCACCTTGAGTGCTGGTACAGGCAACATGTGCTTGGGGTGCAAGGGGCCATTTTGAAGAGAGGCAGTGTCTGTGGCCGGCACTTATTTTGCCTAGCTTTCATCCATTATGCCCAGGGGTAGTGAGTGGTACATGGGCCTAGTCTTTCTGTGGGGTGTCTTCTTGGATTTAAACACCATTGAGGCCATGGATGGGCTGGGATTGTGCTGAATTTTGTGTTTTTGTAGTTTTTTTGGGGCTGCTGGTGGGGGCTTTTGGCCAGGGGTAGTGAGTGGTGCATGGGCCTAGTCTTTCTGTGGGGTGTCTTCATGCATTTAAACACCATTGTGGCCATGGATGGGCTGGGATTGTGCTTAATTTTGTGTTTTTTGTTGTTTTTTTGGGGCTGCTGGTGGGGCCTTTTGGCCAGGGGTAGGTAGTGGTGCATGAGCCTAGTCTTTCTGTGGGGTGTCGTCTTGGATTTAAACACCATTGAGGCCATGGATGGGCTGGGATTGTGCTGAATTTTGTGTTTTTTGTCTTTTTTGGGGGCTGCTGGTGGGGCCTTTTGCCCAGGGGTAGTGAGTGGTGCATGGACTGAGTCTGCCTGTGGGGTCTCACTCTCTTTAATGTAAACATCCTGGATGGCATTGGATTGTGGTGATTTTTGTGTGTTTTTTGTTTTTTTTGGGGTGCCTCTGTTGATTTGGACTGGCCATGTGGGTGGTGGTGGTGGCCATCTTGAGTGCTGGTACAGGCAACATGTGCTTGGGGTGCAAGGGGCCATTTTGAAGAGAGGCAGTGTCTGAGGCCTGCACTTATTTTGCCTAGCTTTCATCCATTATGCCCAGGGGTAGTGAGTGGTGCATGGGCCTATTCTTTCTGTGGGGTGTCTTCTTGGATTTAAACACCATTGAGGCCATGGATGGGCTGGGATTGTGCTGAATTTTGTGTTTTTTGTCGTTTTTTTGGGGCTGCTGGTGGGGCCTTTTGGCCAGGGGTAGTGAGTGGTGCATGGGCCTAGTCTTTCTGTGGGGTGTCTTCTTGCATTTAAACACCATTGAGGCCATGGATGGGCTGGGATTGTGCTTAATTTTGTGTTTTTTGTCGTTTTTTTGGGGCTGCTGGTGGGGCCTTTTGCCCAAGGGTAGTGAGTGGTGCATGGACTGATTCTGCCTGTGGGGTCTCACTCTCTTTAATGTAAACATCCTGGATGGCATTGGATTGTGGTGATTTTTGTGTGTTTTTCGTTTTTTTTGGGGTGCTACTGTTGATTTGGACTGGCCATGTGGGTGGTGGTGGTGGCCATCTTGAGTGCTGGTACAGGCAACATGTGCTTGGGGTGCAAGGGGCCATTTTGAAGAGAGGCAGTGTCTGTGGCCGGCACTTATTTTGCCTAGCTTTCATCCATTATGCCCAGGGGTAGTGAGTGGTACATGGGCCTAGTCTTTCTGTGGGGTGTCTTCTTGGATTTAAACACCATTGAGGCCATGGATGGGCTGGGATTGTGCTGAATTTTGTGTTTTTGTAGTTTTTTTGGGGCTGCTGGTGGGGGCTTTTGGCCAGGGGTAGTGAGTGGTGCATGGGCCTAGTCTTTCTGTGGGGGTGTCTTCATGCATTTAAACACCATTGTGGCCATGGATGGGCTGGGATTGTGCTTAATTTTGTGTTTTTTGTTGTTTTTTTGGGGCTGCTGGTGGGGCCTTTTGGCCAGGGGTAGTGAGTGGTGCATGGGCCTAGTCTTTCTGTGGGGTGTCTTCTTGCATTTAAACACCATTGAGGCCATGGATGGGCTGGGATTGTGCTGAATTTTGTGTTTTTTGTCGTTTTTTTGGGGCTGCTGGTGGGGCCTTTTGCCCAGTGGTAGTGAGTGGTGCATGGACTGAGTCTGCCTGTGGGGTCTCACTCTCTTTAATGTAAACATCCTGGATTGCATTGGATTGTGGTGATTTTTGTGTGGTTTTCGTTTTTTTTGGGGTGCTACTGTTGATTTGGTCTGGCCATGTGGGTGGTGGTGGTGGCCATCTTGAGTGCTGGTACAGGCAACATGTGCTTGGGGTGCAAGGGGCCATTTTGAAGAGAGGCAGTGTCTGAGGCCTGCACTTATTTTGCCTAGCTTTCATGCATAATGCCCAGGGGTAGTGAGTGGTGCATGGGCCTAGTCTTTCTGTGGGGTGTCTTCTTGGATTTAAACACCATTGAGGCCATGGATGGTCTGGGATTGTGCTGAATTATGTGTTTTTTGTCGTTTTGTTGGGGCTGCTGGTGGGGCCTTTTGCCCAGGGGTAGTGAGTGGTGCATGGACTGAGTCTGCCTGTGGGGTCTCACTCTCTTTAATGTAAACATCCTGGATGGCATTGGATTGTGGTGATTTTTGTGTGTTTTTCGTTTTTTTTGGGGTGCTACTGTTGATTTGGACTGGCCATGTGGGTGGTGGTGGTGGCCATCTTGAGTGCTGGTACAGGCAACATGTGCTTGGGGTGCAAGGGGCCATTTTGAAGAGAGGCAGTGTCTGTGGACGGCACTTATTTTGCCTAGCTTTCATCCATTATGCCCAGGGGTAGTGAGTGGTACATGGGCCTAGTCTTTCTGTGGGGTGTCTTCTTGGATTTAAACACCATTGAGGCCATGGATGGGCTGGGATTGTGCTGAATTTTGTGTTTTTGTAGTTTTTTGGGGGCTGCTGGTGGGGGCTTTTGGCCAGGGGTAGTGAGTGGTGCATGGGCCTAGTCTTTCTGTGGGGTGTCTTCTTGCATTTAAACACCACTGTGGCCATGGATGGGCTGGGATTGTGCTTAATTTTGTGTTTTTTGTTGTTTTTTTGGGGCTGCTGGTGGGGCCTTTTGGCCAGGGGTAGTGAGTGGTGCATGGGCCTAGTCTTTCTGTGGGGTGTCGTCTTGGATTTAAACACCATTGAGGCCATGGATGGGCTGGGATTGTGCTGAATTTTGTGTTTTTTGTCTTTTTTTGGGGCTGCTGGTGGGGCCTTTTGCCCAGGGGTAGTGAGTGGTGCATGGACTGAGTCTGCCTGTGGGGTCTCACTCTCTTTAATGTAAACATCCTGGATGGCATTGGATTGTGGTGATTTTTGTGTTTTTTTTGGGGTGCTACTGTTGATTTGGACTGGCCATGTGGGTGGTGGTGGTGGCCATCTTGAGTGCTGGTACAGGCAACATGTGCTTGGGGTGCAAGGGGCCATTTTGAAGAGAGGCAGTGTCTGAGGCCTGCACTTATTTTGCCTAGCTTTCATCCATTATGCCCAGGGGTAGTGAGTGGTGCATGGGCCTAGTCTTTCTGTGGGGTGTCTTCTTGGATTTAAACACCATTGAGGCCATGGATGGGCTGGGATTGTGCTGAATTTTGTGTTTTTTGTCGTTTTTTGGGGGCTGCTAGTGGGGCCTTTTGGCCAGGGGTAGTGAGTGGTGCATGGGCCTAGTATTTCTGTGGGGAGTCTTCTTGCATTTAAACACCATTGAGGCCATGGATGGGCTGGGATTGTGCTTAATTTTGTGTTTTTTGTCGTTTTTTTGGGGCTGCTGGTGGGGCCTTTTGCCCAAGGGTAGTGAGTGGTGCATGGACTGAGTCTGCCTGTGGGGTCTCACTCTCTTTAATGTAAACATCCTGGATGGCATTGGATTGTGGTGATTTTTGTGTGTTTTTCGTTTTTTTTGGGGTGCTACTGTTGATTTGGACTGGCCATGTGGGTGGTGGTGGTGGCCATCTTGAGTGCTGGTACAGGCAAAATGTGCTTGGGGTGCAAGGGGCCATTTTGAAGAGAGGCAGTGTCTGTGGCCGGCACTTATTTTGCCTAGCTTTCATCCATTATGCCCAGGGGTAGTGAGTGGTACATGGGCCTAGTCTTTCTGTGGGGTGTCTTCTTGGATTTAAACACCATTGAGGCCATGGATGGGCTGGGATTGTGCTGAATTTTGTGTTTTTGTAGTTTTTTTGGGGCTGCTGGTGGGGGCTTTTGGCCAGGGGTAGTGAGTGGTGCATGGGCCTAGTCTTTCTGTGGGGTGTCTTCATGCATTTAAACACCATTGTGGCCATGGATGGGCTGGGATTGTGCTTAATTTTGTGTTTTTTGTTGTTTTTTTGGGGCTGCTGGTGGGGCCTTTTGGCCAGGGGTAGTGAGTGGTGCATGGGCCTAGTCTTTCTGTGGGGTGTCGTCTTGGATTTAAACACCATTGAGGCCATGGATGGGCTGGGATTGTGCTGAATTTTGTGTTTTTTGTCTTTTTTGGGGGCTGCTGGTGGGGCCTTTTGCCCAGGGGTAGTGAGTGGTGCATGGACTGAGTCTGCCTGTGGGGTCTCACTCTCTTTAATGTAAACATCCTGGATGGCATTGGATTGTGGTGATTTTTGTGTGTTTTTTGTTTTTTTTGGGGTGCTACTGTTGATTTGGACTGGCCATGTGGGTGGTGGTGGTGGCCATCTTGAGTGCTGGTACAGGCAACATGTGCTTGGGGTGCAAGGGGCCATTTTGATGAAAGGCAGTGTCTGAGGCCTGCACTTATTTTGCCTAGCTTTCATCCATTATGCCCAGGGGTAGTGAGTGGTGCATGGACCTAGTCTTTCTGTGGGGTGTCTTCTTGGATTTAAACACCATTGAGGCCATGGATGGGCTGGGATTGTGCTGAATTTTGTGTTTTTTGTCGTTTTTTTGGGGCTGCTGGTGGGGCCTTTTGGCCAGGGGTAGTGAGTGGTGCATGGGCCTAGTATTTCTGTGGGGTGTCTTCTTGCATTTAAACACCATTGAGGCCATGGATGGGCTGGGATTGTGCTTAATTTTGTGTTTTTTGTCGTTTTTTGGGGGCTGCTGGTGGGGCCTTTTGCCCAAGGGTAGTGAGTGGTGCATGGACTGAGTCTGCCTGTGGGGTCTCACTCTCTTTAATGTAAACATCCTGGATGGCATTGGATTGTGGTGATTTTTGTGTGTTTTTCGGTTTTTTTGGGGTGCTACTGTTGATTTGGACTGGCCATGTGGGTGGTGGTGGTGGCCATCTTGAGTGCTGGTACAGGCAACATGTGCTTGGGGTGCAAGGGGCCATTTTGAAGAGAGGCAGTGTCTGTGGCCGGCACTTATTTTGCCTAGCTTTCATCCATTATGCCCAGGGGTAGTGAGTGGTACGTGGGCCTAGTCTTTCTGTGGGGTGTCTTCTTGGATTTAAACACCATTGAGGCCATGGATGGGCTGGGATTGTGCTGAATTTTGTGTTTTTGTAGTTTTTTTGGGGCTGCTGGTGGGGGCTTTTGGCCAGGGGTAGTGAGTGGTGCATGGGCCTAGTCTTTCTGTGGGGTGTCTTCTTGCATTTAAACACCATTGTGGCCATGGATGGGCTGGGATTGTGCTTAATTTTGTGTTTTTTGTTGTTTTTTTGGGGCTGCTGGTGGGGCCTTTTGGCCAGGGGTAGTGAGTGGTGCATGGGCCTAGTCTTTCTGTGGGGTGTCGTCTTGGATTTAAACACCATTGAGGCCATGGATGGGCTGGGATTGTGCTGAATTTTGTGTTTTTTGTCTTTTTTTGGGGCTGCTGGTGGGGCCTTTTGCCCAGGGGTAGTGAGTGGTGCATGGACTGAGTCTGCCTGTGGGGTCTCACTCTCTTTAATGTAAACATCCTGGATGGCATTGGATTGTGGTGATTTTTGTGTTTTTTGTGTTTTTTTTGGGGTGCTACTGTTGATTTGGACTGGCCATGTGGGTGGTGGTGGTGGCCATCTTGAGTGCTGGTACAGGCAACATGTGCTTGGGGTGCAAGGGGCCATTTTGAAGAGAGGCAGTGTCTGAGGCCTGCACTTATTTTGCCTAGCTTTCATCCATTATGCCCAGGGGTAGTGAGTGGTGCATGGGCCTAGTCTTTCTGTGGGGTGTCTTCTTGGATTTAAACACCATTGAGGCCATGGATGGGCTGGGATTGTGCTGAATTTTGTGTTTTTTGTCGTTTTTTGGGGGCTGCTGGTGGGGCCTTTTGGCCAGGGGTAGTGAGTGGTGCATGGGCCTAGTATTTCTGTGGGGAGTCTTCTTGCATTTAAACACCATTGAGGCCATGGATGGGCTGGGATTGTGCTTAATTTTGTGTTTTTTGTCGTTTTTTTGGGGCTGCTGGTGGGGCCTTTTGCCCAAGGGTAGTGAGTGGTGCATGGACTGAGTCTGCCTGTGGGGTCTCACTCTCTTTAATGTAAACATCCTGGATGGCATTGGATTGTGGTGATTTTTGTGTGTTTTTCGTTTTTTTTGGGGTGCTACTGTTGATTTGGACTGGCCATGTGGGTGGTGGTGGTGGCCATCTTGAGTGCTGGTACAGGCAAAATGTGCTTGGGGTGCAAGGGGCCATTTTGAAGAGAGGCAGTGTCTGTGGCCGGCACTTATTTTGCCTAGCTTTCATCCATTATGCCCAGGGGTAGTGAGTGGTACATGGGCCTAGTCTTTCTGTGGGGTGTCTTCTTGGATTTAAACACCATTGAGGCCATGGATGGGCTGGGATTGTGCTGAATTTTGTGTTTTTGTAGTTTTTTTGGGGCTGCTGGTGGGGGCTTTTGGCCAGGGGTAGTGAGTGGTGCATGGGCCTAGTCTTTCTGTGGGGTGTCTTCATGCATTTAAACACCATTGTGGCCATGGATGGGCTGGGATTGTGCTTAATTTTGTGTTTTTTGTTGTTTTTTTGGGGCTGCTGGTGGGGCCTTTTGGCCAGGGGTAGTGAGTGGTGCATGGGCCTAGTCTTTCTGTGGGGTGTCGTCTTGGATTTAAACACCATTGAGGCCATGGATGGGCTGGGATTGTGCTGAATTTTGTGTTTTTTGTCTTTTTTTGGGGCTGCTGGTGGGGCCTTTTGCCCAGGGGTAGTGAGTGGTGCATGGACTGAGTCTGCCTGTGGGGTCTCACTCTCTTTAATGTAAACATCCTGGATGGCATTGGATTGTGGTGATTTTTGTGTGTTTTTTTTTTTTTTGGGGTGCTACTGTTGATTTGGACTGGCCATGTGGGTGGTGGTGGTGGCCATCTTGAGTGCTGGTACAGGCAACATGTGCTTGGGGTGCAAGGGGCCATTTTGATGAAAGGCAGTGTCTGAGGCCTGCACTTATTTTGCCTAGCTTTCATCCATTATGCCCAGGGGTAGTGAGTGGTGCATGGGCCTAGTCTTTCTGTGGGGTGTCTTCTTGGATTTAAACACCATTGAGGCCATGGATGGGCTGGGATTGTGCTGAATTTTGTGTTTTTTGTCGTTTTTTTGGGGCTGCTGGTGGGGCCTTTTGGCCAGGGGTAGTGAGTGGTGCATGGGCCTAGTATTTCTGTGGGGTGTCTTCTTGCATTTAAACACCATTGAGGCCATGGATGGGCTGGGATTGTGCTTAATTTTGTGTTTTTGTCGTTTTTTTGGGGCTGCTGGTGGGGCCTTTTGCCCAAGGGTAGTGAGTGGTGCATGGACTGAGTCTGCCTGTGGGGTCTCACTCTCTTTAATGTAAACATCCTGGATGGCATTGGATTGTGGTGATTTTTGTGTGGTTTTCGTTTTTTTTGGGGTGCTACTGTTGATTTGGACTGGCCATGTGGGTGGTGGTGGTGGCCATCTTAAGTGCTGGTACAGGCAACATGTGCTTGGGGTGCAAGGGGCCATTTTGAAGAGAGGCAGTGTCTGTGGCCGGCACTTATTTTGCCTAGCTTTCATCCATTATGCCCAGGGGTAGTGAGTGGTACATGGGCCTAGTCTTTCTGTGGGGTGTCTTCTTGGATTTAAACACCATTGAGGCCATGGATGGGCTGGGATTGTGCTGAATTTTGTGTTTTTGTAGTTTTTTTGGGGCTGCTGGTGGGGGCTTTTGGCCAGGGGTAGTGAGTGGTGCATGGGCCTAGTCTTTCTGTGGGGGTGTCTTCATGCATTTAAACACCATTGTGGCCATGGATGGGCTGGGATTGTGCTTAATTTTGTGTTTTTTGTTGTTTTTTTGGGGCTGCTGGTGGGGCCTTTTGGCCAGGGGTAGTGAGTGGTGCATGGGCCTAGTCTTTCTTTGGGGTGTCGTCTTGGATTTAAACACCATTGAGGCCATGGATGGGCTGGGATTGTGCTGAATTTTGTGTTTTTTGTCTTTTTTTGGGGCTGCTGGTGGGGCCTTTTGGCCAGGGGTAGTGAGTGGTGCATGGGCCTAGTCTTTCTGTGGGGTGTCTTCTTGCATTTAAACACCATTGAGGCCATGGATGGGCTGGGATTGTGCTGAATTTTGTGTTTTTTGTCGTTTTTTGGGGGCTGCTGGTGGGGCCTTTTGCCCAGGGGTAGTGAGTGGTGCATGGACTGAGTCTGCCTGTGGGGTCTCACTCTCTTTAATGTAAACATCCTGGATTGCATTGGATTGTGGTGATTTTTGTGTGGTTTTCGTTTTTTTTGGGGTGCTACTGTTGATTTGGACTGGCCATGTGGGTGGTGGTGGTGGCCATCTTGAGTGCTGGTACAGGCAACATGTGCTTGGGGTGCAAGGGGCCATTTTGAAGAGAGGCAGTGTCTGAGGCCTGCACTTATTTTGCCTAGCTTTCATCCATAATGCCCAGGGGTAGTGAGTGGTGCATGGGCCTAGTCTTTCTGTGGGGTGTCTTCTTGGATTTAAACACCATTGAGGCCATGGATGGGCTGGGATTGTGCTGAATTTTGTGTTTTTTGTCGTTTTTTTGGGGCTGCTGGTGGGGCCTTTTGCCCAGGGGTAGTGAGTGGTGCATGGACTGAGTCTGCCTGTGGGGTCTCACTCTCTTTAATGTAAACATCCTGGATGGCATTGGATTGTGGTGATTTTTGTGTGTTTTTCGTTTTTTTGGGGTGCTACTGTTGATTTGGACTGGCCATGTGGGTGGTGGTGGTGGACATCTTGAGTGCTGGTACAGGCAACATGTGCTTGGGGTGCAAGGGGTCATTTTGAAGAGAGGCAGTGTCTGAGGCCTGCACTTATTTTGCCTAGCTTTCATCCATTATGCCCAGGGGTAGTGAGTGGTGCATGGGCCTAGTCTTTCTGTGAGGTGTCTTCTTGGATTTAAAGACCATTGAGGCCATGGATGGGCTGGGATTGTGCTGAATTTTGTGTTTTTTGTCGTTTTTTTGGGGCTGCTGGTGGGGCCTTTTGCCCAGGGGTGGTGAGTGGTGCATGGACTGAGTCTGCCTGTGGGGTCTCACTCTCTTTAATGTAAACATCCTGGATGGCATTGGATTGTGGTGCTTTTTGTGTGTTTTTCGTTTTTTTTGGGGTGCTACTGTTGATTTGGACTGGCCATGTGGGTGGTGGTGGTGGCCATCTTGAGTGCTGGTACAGGCAACATGTGCTTGGGGTGCAAGGGGCCATTTTGAAGAGAGGCAGTGTCTGAGGCCTGCACTTATTTTGCCTAGCTTTCATCCATTATGCCCTGGGGTAGTGAGTGGTGCATGGACCTAGTCTTTCTGTGGGGTGTCTTCTTGGATTTAAACACCATTGAGGCCATGGATGGGCTGGGATTGTGCTGAATTTTGTGTTTTTTGTTGTTTTTTTGGGGCTGCTGGTGGGGCCTTTTGGCCAGGGGTAGTGAGTGGTGCATGGGCCTAGTCTTTCTGTGGGGTGTCTTCTTGCATTTAAACACCATTGAGGCCATGGATGGGCTGGGATTGTGCTTAATTTTGTGTTTTTTGTCGTTTTTTTGGGGCTGCTGGTGGGGCCTTTTGGCCAGGGTAGTGAGTGGTGCATGGGCCTAGTCTTTCTGTGGGGTGTCTTCTTGGATTTAAACACCATTGAGGCCATGGATGGGCTGGGATTGTGCTGATTTTTGTGTGTTTTCTTTTTTCGACTTTTTGGGGTGTATAACTGATGTTCCTCTGTCTTCCATTGCTTGTAGGTGCACAAGAGAACCACAAGTGCCAGGAAGAAGTCCTGCTGCGGTGTGTGCAGCACAACGTCACGTGTGGCCACAGACAACTCTGCAACTTGTGCAACTGCGGCCTGCTGTTCAGAGTGACATCTGAAGAAGATGGCCCCAAAAAAAGTTGCCCGTAGCTCCTCTAGCAAGAAAGTTGCCAGTAAGGAGCAGAAGAAGCAAGTGGCGCCACTTGCCAAGGAGACTGGTGTGATGTCGACCGCCACATTTTTGGGGAAAAAAAAAGTACGCCTGCTGCAGCAGCGGGGGACCAAGCTGGGAGCAGCACCTCCGCTCCATTGGGCTCAGTGCCACCACCACCACGCCAACTTAGGTCCAAGCCCTTGAGTGCTGTAGAGGCAGCCAGTATAGTTGTTCAATCACCATCGACCAGTTGGCTCATCGCAAGAAAGCAGCAGCAATGTCCCTCAAGAATCAACACAGGTTGTTGTAACTCATCTGACGAGTGTTGAACAACCACAGCCACAACAACAATCACATGTGCAAGTAGTACAAGCCCAAGTACATGTGGAAGGAGAGGAGGCGGCGCAAGGAGAGGAGCAAGCAGAGGTGCATGGAGGGGCACAACAAGTGGCCACAATAGTTGTTCCTCCAGAAGTAGGGGCACATCTGGAAATCGACAATCAAGCCGAGGTATCATTCGAGGAAGCCACTCCTCCTGATGATCATTCATTGTTGTCCACATCCCGAGCAAGGAAAAGATCAAGGGTGTTGGTGTCTACATCTTCTTCAAGCCCACCTCCTTCTGATGATATGGATCTTACTTGGGAAACAGCACCACTGCCGTCTGAGAGTGAGGTTGAGGAGGCACACCATGATCTGACAAAGGTAGCAAAGCGTGAAAGGAAGGTCGTCGAAACTCTCAAAGTTATGGAGTGTGATGACGCTCAACAAGAAGTGGCGTATACTCCTGCTGCTGAAGACTCTCATGACGACGACGCAGTCATCATCACTAACGTCACTGAAGCCCCAGCGGGCATGCAGCAAACAGACATTTTGACCCTAGCCCGACAAGCTGCTGAGCGTGATGATGAAGTCGACGAGGAGGCAATGGGAACACCAGAATCATTGATGTTAACTAGTACACCACAACGTGCCGCTTCCATATTTCTTACTCGCCAGAAGGGACCTCCATCCACCTCGACTTCAATTAGTGGTGGTGAAAGTGCACAACATAGTAAAGTTCAGCAATACACATCCTCCACTTCATCTGGCATTAGCAGCACGGCCACCACCAGTATCGCCTCCTCCGGCCCCCACAGACATTTGAAGTCCGCAGTTTGGGACTTCTTTAGTGTTTCCACAAAAAGGGAAAACATAGCCATTTGTAGCATTTGTAAGCTTGCAGTTAGTCGTGGTAAGCTTGGTACCAACTATGGGACTGGAGGCCAGAGAGGTCATCTTAAGAGACAGCACACTGTTCAATGGTTGGTGCACCTAAAGCAGATCAAGGAAGCCCGAATTGCAAGTCGAGAAAACGTTGATGTTCCATCTGATGATGACGAGGAGGAAGAAGTGTCACACACTTCACTTACACCCAGTACCCCTGGGAGCCACACTAAGAGTGTGGGACAGAGTGAGACACCAATGCGAAAAAGTTCATCAGCGAGCGTAACTGGGTTGAAAAAGTCATCATCATCATCCCGTAAACTGGTCCAAGGCAACATTAAAACAATGTTGTTTTCAGACGCGCCATATGACCGCAACCACTCAATGGTGCGTCTGTATAACACTAAGCTGGCTAAAATGCTAGCGCTGGATCTTCTACCTTTTTCTTTTGTAGAAGGGGTTGGTTTTCTCGAATTAGTGGCTTCGCTCTGCCCTAAATGGAAGGTTCCTAGCTGGTACTATTTTGCCCGAGTTGTGGTTCCAGCACTACATGAAGATGTGCTGGAGGTGATTGGGGCAGCTTTGCAGAAGAGTGCTGTTCACACTATACATCTCACAACAGACATGTGGACCAGTGGCGCAGGCACTGATTACATGTGCATCACTGCACACTGGGTCTCTTTTTCAGGGGTTGAAGCAAAGCTAAACGCAGGTGCTGACCTGGACCAAGTTTTTAAAGCTGCTCGGAAACATGCAACACTAGCCATGTTTGGCTTGGAGAAACGTCATACAGCAGAAAACATTTTGAATGAGTTCAACACAAAGGTCTTTCACTGGCTGTCTCCAAAAAAACGCGGCATTGGTTATGTTTCCACGGATAATGGCGCCAATGTAGTTAAGGCCATGGAACTGGGTGACTATTTCAGAGTGCCGTGTTTGGCGCACTGTATAAACCTGGTTGTTAAAAAATTCTTGGAGAAAGAAAGTCCAGCATGCCAGTTAGTGGTCACCTGCCGAAAAATGTGCAACCATTTCAGCCATTCTTTTAAGGCCCGGAAGCATCTGAGGAGCCTGCTACATGAACGTCGAATGCCAGTGAAAGCACTCATCCAGGAGGTGCCAACACGTTGGAACTCAACCTTCTACATGCTTGAGCGTCTGTATGAGCAGTTTACGGTACTCGATCAGTATTTCTTAACAATGGGTACAGCTGTGAAGGAGGACCTGAGGTTAAATGCGGCGCAATGGGAGCTAGTTAAAAGCCTGACAGACATGCTTCGTCCTTTTGAGTTCTTCACGCGTGCAGTCAGCAGGGAGGACTGTAATTTGGGAAAAGCTATCCCATTGTTGCGCATGCTGGGGCACAAACTGAAGGCGGTGTCTTCAAAGTTTCAAATCGATGAAGAAAAGCAAGACGCTTTTCTTTTGGCGGAGAAATTATTAGAGCGTCTACGTGGCGATGAACGTCTTCAAAAGATCCACTCAGAACAGCATTACATTTGTGCTACTATTCTGCATCCACGCTACAAAAAGGCGCTGGCAGGCTCTGCATTATTTCCTTTTTGGTGATGAAGATGCTACAAAGTACAAACTTTGGGTAGCCTGGTCAGCCATCAGGTTTGAAAAAGAACGGAAGCAAATTGAAGGAAAGGGCAGTACATCAGCATCAGCAGGCCATCCCCAGTCAGAAGACTCCACTTCTGCACCTGTGGCTGTGGCAGAAGTTACCTCTCAGCCGTTAAAGACACCGGCAACCGCATCATCTGCACCAGACACAACAGAAATATCGGGTGATGAAGAGGATTGGCTAGCTGAGATTGGCTATGGTTCAGAAAAGGTCCGAGCGAAAATTCAGCAAAGTGGAGGAAACGTGGAGAACTTTGAGTCGATGGTGCAGGACTATCTGAATGACTCAACAGAGGTCTATGTTAATGCTGACCCATTGGCGTATTGGCATGGGAAAAAATAATTGTGGCCAGAGATCTCCCGCCTGGCTATACATTACTTGTCTTGCCCACTCGCAAGTGTGTCTTCTGAACGTGTTTTTAGTGCTGCTGGTGGCATTGTAACTTGCAAACGGACCCGCCTCTCGCCCAAAAATGTGGAGATATTGACAATGATCAAGATGAATGAGCACCTCATACCACCAGATTTCAAAGTACCAGATCACACGACGTAAGAAGACGAGGAGGACAGCAACTTAGATGAGGGAATTTCTTCTGCGTTAGGTGACACTGACCTATTCCTGCCTGATGATTTCGCAGAGTATGAGGACGAACTCTTCTTCCCTGACACCGAGGCCTGAAAATGAGCCAATGAATTCAGACATTTTCTTTTTCGTACTTATTGACTTTTATTCCTGTGTTTCTGTCTTTCTTTGTTTTGCACAAGTTAATATAATTAAAACTTTAATCACCTGTACTTTTGCTTTTTGGCTGTTTGGGGGTCTTCTACTTGTTTTCGCCTGGGTTGACGGCTCTGGGGCCATTGCTGGGAAGGTCTAATACCGGATAAAACTGCTTTTAACAACATCCATGATGAAAAAGGTTTTGCATTTTCTGACATTTTGCTCAATGTAGCGTTTTCGGGGGCCTGTTTGGGGGGCTTCCTGGTGTTTGTGGGTGGGTTTCGGGGCCTGGGAGCACTAGTGGGTATGGATAGTTTACATAGCAAGAGGTTTGAAGGAAATCCATGGAGGCAGAGGGGAGTTAGGGCCTAGCTGCAGAACGCGCGCGGAGTGATTTTGCAAATTTTCAGAAAAGTGACTGAGTCCACATTTTTGTACTTTTGCTTTTTGGCTGTTTGGGGGTCTTCTACTTGTTTTCGCCTGGGTTGACGGCTCTGGGGCCATTGCTGGGAAGGTCTAATACCGGATAAAACTGCTTTTAACAACATCCATGATGAAAAAGGTTTTGCATTTTCTGACATTTTGCTCAATGTAGCGTTTTCGGGGACCTGTTTGGGGGCCTTCCTGGTGTTTGTGGGTGGGTTTCGGGGCCTGGGAGCACTACTGGGTATGGATAGTTTAGATAGCAAGAGGTTTGAAGGAAATCCATGGAGGCAGAGGGGAGTTAGGGCCTAGCTGCAGAGCACGCGCGGAGTGATTTTGCAAATTTTCAGAAAAGTGACTAAGTCCACATTTTTGTACTTTTGCTTTTTGGCTGTTTGGGGGTCTTCTACTTGTTTTCGCATGGGTTGACGGCTCTGGGGCCATTGCTGGGAAGGTCTAATACCGGATAAAACTGCTTTTAACAACATCCATGATGAAAAAGGTTTTGCATTTTCTGACATTTTGCTCAATGTAGCGTTTTCGGGGGCCTGTTTGGGGGCCTTCCTGGTGTTTGTGGGTGGGTTTCGGGGCCTGGGAGCACTACTGGGTATGGATAGTTTAGATAGCAAGAGGTTTGAAGGAAATCCATGGAGGCAGAGGGGAGTTAGGGCCTAGCTGCAGAGCGCGCGCGGAGTGATTTTGCAAATTTTCAGTAAAGTGACTAAGACCACATTTTTGTACTTTTGCTTTTTGGCTGTTTGGGGGTCTTCTATTTGTTTTCGCCTGGGTTGACGGCTCTGGGGCCATTGCTGGGAAGGTCTAATACCGGATAAAACTGCTTTTAACAACATCCATGATGAAAAAGGTTTTGCATTTTCTGACATTTTGCTCAATGTAGCGTTTTCGGGGGCCTGTTTGGGGGCCTTCCTGGTGTTTGTGGGTGGGTTTCGGGGCCTGGGAGCACTAGTGGGTATGGATAGTTTACATAGCAAGAGGTTTGAAGGAAATCCATGGAGGCAGAGGGGAGTTAGGGCCTAGCTGCAGAGCGCGCGCGGAGTGATTTTGCAAATTTTCAGAAAAGTGACTAAGTCCACATTTTTGTACTTTTGCTTTTTGGCTGTTTGGGGGTCTTCTACTTGTTTTCGCCTGGGTTGACGGCTCTGGGGCCATTGCTGGGAAGGTCTAATACCGGATAAAACTGCTTTTAACAACATCCATGATGAAAAAGTTTTTGCATTTTCTGACATTTTGCTCAATGTAGCGTTTTCGGGGGCCTGTTTGGGGGCCTTCCTGGTGTTTGTGGGTGGGTTTCGGGGCCTGGGAGCACTACTGGGTATGGATAGTTTAGATAGCAAGAGGTTTGAAGGAAATCCATGGAGGCAGAGGGGAGTTAGGGCCTAGCTGCAGAGCGCGCGCGGAGTGATTTTGCAAATTTTCAGAAAAGTGACTAAGTCCACATTTTTGTACTTTTGCTTTTTGGCTGTTTGGGGGTCTTCTACTTGTTTTCGCCTGGGTTGACGGCTCTGGGGCCATTGCTGGTAAGGTCTAACACCGGATAAAACTGCTTTTAACAACATCCATGATGAAAAAGGTTTTGGTACTTTTTGTAACTTAGGGTTCGTTAGGGTTAGCCCTAGCAGCAGGATTGCATGTGTTTCGGGGTGTTCTTGGTTTTTGCAACTGAGTTCTGGGGTTTTAGAGCACTCGTGGGAATGTGTAATTTTTGTTGCAAGCGACTTGAAGAAAATCCATGGTGGGAAAGGGGGGACCACTTACTCTGAGAGAGGCACTTAGTGTTGAAAAGATTTAGCCATTTACACTTAAAGGAAGAAAATGACACAGACTTAAGTTTCAGGGAAACAAACTTACTGTTAAACCACCACACCCACCAGATTCAAAAGCAGTAGTATGGTGGGAAAGGGGGGATTTGGCATAGTTAAAGAAAGCCTTTGCCACTATTCTTAACTTAGGGCTCGTTAGGCCGGGTTTCAGTCTGTGCAATGGGGAAAAAAGGATGGAGTCAGGCTTCACATTAGCGAGCCGCAATTCAGCATCCACCAGGCAGGCAGTGGACAGGGTGTCTTCTGGTCACCAACATTGCTGGACGCAGCGTCAGCTGGAATGGAGGAGTGCCGCTAATAAGCGGAATTGTTTGCTGCATGCAACTTACCAAATTCAACAGGACAACTACAACAACATACAGATACAGTATCCATTGTTTTCTTCTCCGAGTGTGACTGCATTTCTTGGATCTCTCTCTGCTTCTAAATTGATCCCTACAGCCATTCTATAGGTTTTACTTCGGCTAATTTTTAAACCTCATTTAATGTAAGAAGTGTTTCTCTGAGTGCAGAGATAGGCAAGTGAAAACGCTGCAGCCCTGTACTGTCGCATTCTAGTACTACTTACTTTTCAGTAACAATGCATGCAGTAGGGCATGCACTTCATTTATGTCACTTAAAAGATTTATAGTTAGCTTTGTACCCAAAGATTTCTTTATCTTCAATTCTTGTTTGTCAATGCTGTGCTTTTTTTTTTTTTCTCTCAACAAAACCTACCCAAAAAGAAACCCCCATTCCCATCCATTTTCCAAACCCTAACCGTCTCCCCCCGGGCTGTGTGGTTTTTCTTGATGTGTGACTAAATGACATCAATAATTCCACACACTTGCTGGGGAGGATAAGGTCATAGCAACAGGCTGGTGAAGGAATCCGAGGATATATTCTAGACTTACTCAGCTAGCTTCAGTACTATTTCTTGTAGTAGTAGCCAATGTCAAAGAAATTCAACACAAGTACTAGTTATACTTTCTACTTTACCATTTGTTAGGCTCTGTGTGGCACTGTTCTAGTGAACTGTCACCTCCTATATTCTCTATCATACCGTTGTAATGCTATAGTAAGGACAAACCAGGTTTCATTTTCTTTTTTTCCATATGCATGCAACTGCCACTGTGTCACACCACTAGTACCACCGCAATGAGGACATTTCATCCGCCCAGGATTGCCAACCTTAATCGCCATTTCCTGTGGAGGCAGCCCTGGGACTAGCCCTACTTTCAAACACAAATTACAGGTAAGATAAGCATTTGGTGGGAGGTAGTATAATGGAGTATTAGGAATAGATGAGAGATTGACGGTAGTACTACTAAAGTCCTAGGACTCCTCAGGAAAACAAACTTACTGTTAAACCCCCACCCACCAGACTCAAAAGCAGTAAAAAACAGGTATGGTCAGATAAAGTTTCAGAAAGTATATTTTAGTAGCCCTAACAAAATAATCTCCCGCAAGACCCTCCCTAACCCCAACGATTGTCCTTCAAAAGTCCCACAACCCAACTCCCAATTCCCACCCCCCAAAAGTCTCTAAAAAAGGGGCAAGGGACACTACACTACGGGAGGGTGCTGTTGACTTTAGCGGCCAGGGCATCATACTCCTTGCGGATGGTGGCATGGTCGAAGCGGAGGCCCTCCACCAAGTTCTTGTAGGTATGGACCTCCTTCTCCAGGTAGGAGACCCTTAGGGATAAGCGGCGCTGTCGTGCCTTGCAACTCCTGTGGGGGGCAGCTGGTGTCTTTGCTGCTCGGCAGTGGTGGTTGGCTTTGGTAGCCCGGCTCCGTACCGCTGGAGCACTGCGCTGGCTGGCAGCCCGTGGGGGCACGGAGAAGGATGCAGCTGTCCCAGTAGATGTTGTTGTTGTCGTACCGGTTGACTGCGTGTCCTCCTCCTCCAGGGCCACCAGCCGCCGATATTTGGCGACAGTGGCATCCAGCCTCCGTTGCCGGGCCATTCGAGCCTGCTCCCTCCGTGATGGTCTAGTTGATTTGGAAGGAGCAACTATATGAAGAAAGAAAGACATAGTCTGTAACCAATGCTCCTTAAGATTAATAACACAAAGTGATTGAGCACAAAGTTGTGTCACAGTACAAGTAGCAAATTGAAAGCACAGTACATAACTATTGAGGACAGTATCTATCTAACCTCCCACTTCTTCATCCTTGCTCTAACATTAGTGGGAGTTTAAGGAACTAATTCTACGAGCACTATGGACTTCCATTACAGTCGACTATGACAGTCCACCAGTCTTCTTCTTCTTCTTCTCTCTTGTTTAGGAAAATTGGTACGTTATCTTATGCAAGCCGGCATAATGGCAGCGCAGTGAACTTGCACCCGAGAAAAACAGACGCACACCATGATGAGTGAGACAGACTTGCGTTACTGTACCGGTCCAGTACATGCAGGTGGTGAAGCTCTTCCTTTTCTATTACGGGTGGCACTGAGAATACTCTGTTACAAGGGATACTGCTTAATTAATTTAGCTTTCACCCTACAGTGCAAATGAGTACTAGAAAAGGAAAATGAAGAAGCTAAATAATTTGATTATCTATCACTTTACATGGGATGTATTTGATGACATATGGGATGACTTTAGGTGCTTTGCTTATTATTGAGGGAACAGTGATACACCCACACATGAATGACGTAATACTACTAAACTAAATTTATTAAGAGAGGTAGGGAGTGTCCACCGTAAGAACCGGATATATGCTGTGCTTGCAGTTGCAATACAAACTACTGCTACTATTCATGGTAGTATTTGGACAAAATTACAACTTCTTTTCCTTGCCTTTCCTACACTGGAACGGACGTGCGGGTGCGGTGTTACATGCTCTTCAAGGTAACACTTAGATCATCCAGTGACCGTCTACTCTCTCTAGATACACATATGCTATCTAAGAGTCAGATAATACCATGATCCAGGTATCCATCCATTCAAAGTATATGCACACATACAGTTTCTGTTTCACCCACCCAGGCTGTTCTCCTTCCACCCATCCTTGCTTCATCATTCACCCAGCCATGCACCATACCATTTTCTTTCCTTCCCAACCACCTCGGGGACCAAGCAAACACATATAATTCTTCTTTGCCAGCCATCATTAAATTTCTCGTCCTTCCACACTTACTTACACCCTTCTTTCGCTTTTCGTTCATCCCATCCATCAAGTTCATCTCAGATCTTATTGGGATTCTTCGCGCCAAAAACTTCACAGCTAAGTCGAAGTACATTTAGAGGAGGCTACTACCTGGTTGATTTATAATACACCCGTGCAGAAAGCACACTATGCAGTCTTCAATCTCAATAAGTAAGGAATATATAGCTTACCTTTTCCCGCCACCACCGTGTGAACCCTCACAGGAACGTCCGGCACTTGCACCGCCTCCTCCCCAGAGTCCTCTTCCAACACCACCACCTCCGCGCTGGCCCCGCCACCAGATGTTCCACCTATAAAGTACATTTAAGAATGTTAGAATACACCACTCACTACTATATAATATTTGGTCTAGGAGGAATAAAGAAATCTGAAAAAAGTAAATACAATGTAATAATTTATTGCAATATTTCGTGTCCATAGTTCTGTTTGTGCAGATTTGTCCCTGCAACAGTAGTAGAATGGATTGTCCTAGTATCCAAACCAAAAGTAAAGTAGTATCTTATTCTTTCTTGGTGGTCATTCACCTTTTTATTGTTGGCAATTGTCAAAGCATAAACATTTCGAAGACTTGAAAAGACATTATGGACAATCCCAGAGGACTGCACTCAGTGCATAGAGCTATTGCTGACTAGAATGGGAGTCCAATGGAATTGCCAAATGTGCAATCGTAGTTAGCTACACAGACAGACTAATAAGAATAATCTAGTAATACCACAGGGAGTCATAGTCGAGGCAGGATAAGAATTTAGATCCAGTCTACAAGAAGATCAAAGACGATTTAGAAAAAATCGAATGAGGAACGCTAGGAAAAAATAGGTACTCAATATTAAAATTAAAACTTACTGGGGCCAGCAAAGGAGCCCTCGCCTCCCCGATCCTGGCCTGCCTCCTGAACAGCACCCTCCTCCTCCTCCTGTGTCCTCTTGCCCCTGGGGGGAGCTGATGTACAACATGAAAGAAAGAAAGACCAGAAAACATGGATGATATTTGTCAACCAAATCAAACATTTCAAAATAATAATACAAAATATTTTGGCAAAATAGCAAATAGATAGACAACTATTCCACGGGATATATTGACCGATCTCATGTGGTATACTACGTTATTAGTATTGCTTGATTTGCGGACCGTTGACTTTGAAAGTTCCTATGTAACTCACTAAAAAGACTACTAAAAAGGTTTACCTTGGCCTGGCAGGCAGCAGTCCGCAGCACGCGAAGTGACAGACAAAGTCCATCGTGCTTGCAGATCAGTGAATACTCAAACTATAAATCCACCGACCACCACCACTATTTCTTCTTATAGCCATGTGTCTAAAGGAAGGACTGGACTTGAGTCTGTAGGGGCTGATTTTGAAGCCCCTTGCGGCTCTTTTGCTCCATTGTTGCGTGACTTTTGTGACGCAGCGGCAGAACAAAAGAGGCGCCATGGTACGGCGTATATTAACAAAGTGACGCATATGGGAGATGCATGTGGAGAAGTGTGGCTCACTGGTTAGAAGCGGCAGACCCTGAAGCAGAGGTCGGCCCGGGACCAGGGTTCAATTCCCGTCACGGCAGGGTCTTGGGTCAATGTCCGCGGACTCGATAATTCTCGCCTAGGTGCCTAAGCTAACCATGGGTCCCACTCTGCAACTCTGGGCAATAGCTTGCTTAATCTCCACAACGGCCCTATCAGCGCCAGGGATGCCTGGCTTCACCTTGGGGGTGCCCAGGAGGGACCATCTCACAGGGAAAGCCAGGACTGGTTCCCCAGCGGTATACAGCGCCAGGACACTCCGAGATGGAGTAACAGTGCGCTTTACAAGTATACATTTACATTTACATCACGTTGTAAAGCCCTGCGCCATCAGGGGGCGTTCCGGTGCAAGGGAGGGCGTTCCTGCGCAGGAACGAATCCTAAAAGTGGCTGAGGGAAATCTACAAAATGTCAATCAGTCACTTTTAGGACAATAATGCGTGACTCAAACCCTGCGCCTGCTTGAAGCCGACGTACGGCTTGATGCAGCATTGGGGAGATAGGGCACCCCAGAGCATTGCTGGAGCTGCGCCATCGTTGGCACGCAACTCCAGCAATGCGCCGCCTTTACGGCACAGATGCGTAAGGCTTCTGTGATGTTTTGGGCCCATGGGTGCTACTTTGCAGGGATGCGCCGGTAATTGAAAATATGACTCTTAGTGTCTAGCATTACGCAGTTCTTTACACTACACTCATACATAATTTCTCAGGCCAATGAAATGAACACAAAATACAAAACAAATAAGCATAGTAGCAAGGCTACTGAGAAGGAGAGCAGTGCACCTGAAATGCATAGAAGATTTTGAAATATAATTTACCTACAATTATTTATTTATTTATTTTATTTATTTAAAACATTTGTAGAGCGCGACTGTCACCTGGCAGGTATCCTGGCACTGGGTAGTTACTCCTGGGTTATTGGGCGGGGGGGTGAGTTATGGGTAGGCGGACTTAGGGGAGGGGGTGGGGGAAGAGCCATGTTTTGATTCGCTTCCTGAAAGGTAGGAGGTGTGGGATTTGGCAAATTTCGGCGGGCAGACTGTTCCAGAGCTTGGCCGCAGCCACTCTGAACGATCTTCCCCCAATCCTGGCTTTCTTGTGTAGTGTAGCTCCTATTTTCCCAATAGGCTCTGCGCATTGGAATAGTACCTACAGCAGTAAAGGCCTAGACCAGACGTTAACTAGGTCTACTACTGTCGATACTAGACTTAATTTTTGGGTTTGCCAGCTAAGCTCAGAGTTCGCTAGAAACTTTCTCGAATGTTCAAGGAAGGATTAACTCCCCTGATTAGACAAGAAGGGATTTAGTTTCTGACAACCATAGAACATGACAACTTTGCTCTCCCCTAATCAAGAGTCAATCTCAAGAGTCGTGTGAGCACAAGGCAATTATTTTACTCAGTCAGTACGTGCATTCTTAGTCTCATCAGAATGTAGAGAAAAGGAAGAGACGGGCGTGTTCAATAAAAAGGTGTTATTTATTGATCAGTCTCTTTTCTCGTACAAGAGAAATGGATCGATATTATTGCAATACTTATAGTTAAGTAAAGTGCATACATTAAAAGCAATAGTATAAAATAATACTGTAAAAACATTGATATGGTTTCTGAGCCATATGATGTTTTAAAATGATTAAAATATATTTACATACACATATACATTTGACTAAACGTACTCAACTGGTGTTTCTAAATACGCCTACCCCGTGTACCTGACCTAAGTCTAATGCGTGGGCGGGAATAGAAAGTTACAGTTTAAGTTAAGTTTGTTTTTGCCAAGTGAATAACTAAAGAATTCTCTGTGAGGGGTTATTCAGTTCTGTACCTGGAATTTAGGATGGATGAGGAATGGTATCTCTTTCTCTGCTCTCGATATTCCAGGCTGCCTGCGAGGGCTGCCCAGAAGCGCCGGTGCTGGGTCTCTCGGCTTGAGATAGCAGCGCGTCTCTCAGCGCGTCAGGAAGGCGGGGCTGCTGCCAGCGGGGTCTGCTTCTGCTCTCGGCTTCGGCAAGTATGGCTGCTCCGTCTTGTCACCACGCGTGTGTTTGCATAGGGCAAGGTCGGCAATATTTATACCTTAAAGGTGCCGGGATTGACGTAAGGATGGACATAGGTACGTCAATAAAGATGTCATACGACTTGCTCGTTAGCACATTCTTTACTAAAGTTCTCTGTGAAATCAAAACAATGGCCGCACGGATTTTCCAGGTTGTCATAGGTTTGATTTGTTATGAGAACGTCGTATGCCTTATCAGGGGCTGGAGGAATGTCGCTTGTCTAATTAGATCTCAAGCGTTATGACCTAATCAGATAACACGTTCCTGTGCCGTAGTGTGACTGCGTCAGATAACGGTATCTGCATCATGGGGGATTTCTTGCCTCATGGGCTGACTGTTAGTTAACTTGATAGTTAGTTTAACCAGAATAGGGTCAGGAATAGGGGGACTGATTCAGAACCTATAGAAATACACGACACCCACTCCACGCTAACTATGGTCATATCTACTAATCTATGCATAGTATAACATAGTACAACATACTATAGAGTATAGTGTATACCTTACCACCCCAAAATACATAAATGCATTTCGAAATTTTCAAATATACTGAAAAATTGCAGTCATATATATTGTATGCACTTAAGCTATGAATTAAATGCAAAAGTAAACACGCATTTTTATGTATTATTGCTCTTTGGTATATGAGTAGTACACATGAAATGGCTCTTAATATAGCTATACAGAAAGGAAAGTCGAGACCATTTCATCACATAATAAAATTCTTGTGAACATACCAGCGGGCAGCTAAAGTCTATATAAAGTATCTAAAAATAGAAATCTTAGTTCTCTAGGAATAGTTTCTTACTTTAAGCAGAAGATCAGTGTCCCGGGAAAAAAATATATAGAAAAATATTTTAAGGGGCTTGCTGAAAAAAGTCGCTGTCCGTGAACTGGATTGTTATTGTTCATGTGACTTTATTTTTTTAAAGTTGAAGGCCGAATTCAGGGAACGCCGTGCGCGAGTTTACTCAAAAGTCTCTATTTCTGTTCCGGAGAGAACATCATATCATTCAGGCTTTCGAAAAAACTGTCAACAGCTTCATGGGAAAGTTCCACTAAGTCGGAAATAGGTGTAACCATGCATTCATGCGCATGATTGTCTGCATTGACATTCTGATTTGCATTGCTGACAGAAGGTCGTACCTGTTCGATGCTGCTTTCATCTTGAACTTCACTACCCTTCAATCGCAGTGGTGAAGATTCCAGGAATGCCGTCATCAGGATTGGCAGCCTTTGAGGGCAGCACAAAGCGTGAACCTTGGTAGGAACCAACAGTGTATCTGCATCCACCGGCGCATCCGATTGTAGCGTCAGACAGGTGTCTAACACGCATTCTTCTCCGCATAGCAGACACCTTAGTACAGGTAAAACACACCTTTGCCACATTGGTCGAAATGATAGAAACCAAGTCATGTTTAGGTCTCTAAGCCGGGAGAGTCCCAGGATTTTTGATATCCAGTCCCGGTATCCAATGGCTAGGATCGTATCTTCCATTGTCGCGAGAGTTTGATCTGTGACATGGGTTGCCATAACGAAAAATAAGGACTAGGAATAGGATTCCTGCAATTAGTCCCAGGATCAGGGGAAGTCCGCCAAAAATCGAATGGACGAAATCTGGAAAAATACCCAGTATGGCTTTGAATGGTGTTAATGCCATCGAAAATACTGTCTTAAATACCTTTGAGACCCCAGTGGTATCAGAAATATTTAAGATTTCGCTCAGGATTTCCGCGAAATGTACGGGGGAATTGGTTGATAGTAATGTATGTATCTCTGCAGTCGTCCTTGCGACTTGTAGATCATACGTTTCTTTTGATGACGTGAGCCTTGTAGGCGTCTGAAGAAGCACTGTTTTCATTCTGCTTAAAGTGTCTATTCGAATAGAAGTAATTTTCAAACTGGGCCATGCCCTCGCCTCCCTGTCTGGAAAGGAGCTGGGGAACAAAGCACGTCCACAGCACTTGACCTTCGCCGTTGTAGTGACGAGATAAGGAGTCCGGGGCATAAGACTACAACATCTGCGGTCTACAATAAGAATGTAACTCCCATTATAGAGTCTTTGAAAGAATGGTTCTATTTCAGTTGCAGGTGCGCCTTGCTGGTGACATGAAAGGTTGTATGAATTCCCTTCACAGGCTCCGTGCAAACTAATACCGTTACACAGAAGTGTGCCGCTTAGTGACATAGCACAATTGTTGCCACTAAGAAACACTTTCTGTCCTTTATTACTGACACATGCATGTGAATAGGGCAGGTTCCAAGTTGTTTTAAGGTACCCCTTTCCCAATTTCTCGTACATGCCAGCCTGTATATATTTTTGGCAGTATTGAAACCTGAAGGTTGAGATTGGAATATTTATGATTCTGTGGATTATCCATTCACTGACAGGTCGTTCTGACATTGTCAACGGTAATCTTTCTAGTTTTTCAATGCTCAAGATTGTATAATCAGCACCCTTCTGCGCCATACCGATTTGTCTATCAGTAAGGTTAAAGATTTGGAATAGTGACGTTGTGTTGATTAAACGCCAAGGCACATAGCCTGAACGCAGATTTTGTAACGTCCAGCCTAGCTGTACAATAGAACGCAATTGTGACTGACCATGTTGTAATAACAGTAAGTCTTGCGATAATATATCGATTGCTGAAGACACAATGCTGTCCAATGAAAATATTCTGGAGGACAGAGTCATTAACCCATTGTCCACCACAGAAAGTGATTTTTCCAAATTAATACGGTCAATTTCCCGTATTCTTTCTGCTGTTTCAATTTGAGTAACCTTCCAGGCCTCATTGTATGCTGCATATACAGAGGCTGCTATGAAACGCTTTTGACGCTGTTTGCGTGGTCCCAGTATGAAATCACGCAAGTCAGCACCATCAGTAAGTAAAGTTAGGTGTTGCTTAATTTCAGGCAGTGTGGAAGTTTGTAGCCATTGAAGGCATAATTTGCCCACACTGTAGGTTGTTATTATCCCTGGGTGATGTCTTTGGGGATATCTAGGGTCTGGCCTGGTCATTTTGAAACCCTGTGTTTTATTCAGGAATCTATCTTGACAGTGATTTGTATCTGTGGGCCAGATCAACCATTGTTTCCAATCAGGATGTGTTCTGTTTTGGTTAAGTATATGGTTTATGTCTATTTCTTCATCTGTTTCAGAGCTATTGCTAAACATTGTTGGCTTTGGAATAGACGGGTTATTTAAATCTTTGATTTTGGCTAAGCCAAGACAGGTGGTTTGTTGAACAGTGTCATTTAAAAATATCATTTGTTCTGGGATCATGCAGGCTCTAAACAAAGCTTCTAAACCCTGTACTTGCCATTCTTTTGTACCCCAAACACTTTTCAAATCAACATTTTTGTCCCAATAATCAAATCCAAAAGTATTCATTTTTTCAAAGAATATATCTGAATATATCAATTTTGTGTTGGTTATCATGGTTTTCATCCCTGTCTTGTTTGACAATTTATAATAAAATGTTTCAGCATTACTAGTGTTAAAACCTTGAAAGTATGAATATTTGTCATAAACGGTTCTAGAGCTCCCTTTTGGAGGTGTAGCACAATGTTCCCATTGATTATAATTTAAAACATTTCTTGGTTGTGCAGATTTATGCAAAAAACTGTTACCATAATGGTTGTAGCAATACATACTATCATAATTTGTAGAACCTTGCAAATAATCATGTTTTGTAAATTTAGCAGACATTACTAAGTCAGACATCATATTGTTTATACTTTCAAAGTCCCAATCATCAGCAAATGAGTTTGGTTTTGCAAAGTCACTCAAGGAGATCTTGATTTGGTGTGGATATTTCAGGATCTCGACCGGACCATAAATTTCATAGTCAGTGTTGTCCCAGGCTACCCCACCAGGTATTGGAATTGCTGTGAAGTTGGCTGAAGAAAGTTCTGAAGAAAGTTCTCTTTTCTCGACGTGTGAAGATGTGTGTGGTTTGAGGACCAAGTTGATGTTCTGACTTGCTGTGTCCATTTTAGCATATTTTCCCTCAATGAAGCGTCCCAAAGTAAATACCATGATGAGCCAAAGTATGAGGATAAATGCACCAAAACCCACCCAAAATTCAATCCATGGGGAAACCAGATATGTTTCTTTCAGTTGTTTCAAAAGTTCCTTAGCTGTGTCTTTAAAGGATTTTGATGATGGCTGTGTCTTTTGTTCGCTGAAACCTTCAGAGGAATCATCGAAGTTGATGAAGTAACCAGATGCAGTTCTGTCAATTGTTCCAATTGGTTCAGGATTTTTGTTTCTTGCATTTTCACTTGGAACTTCATTGTAGATTGGTGTGTCTCTGCTAAATGTTTTTATTTGGGTTTTCAGAGGTCTTAGTTCTATTGCATTGTTGCATAGTCCTTGTTGTTCTTCTGTAGGCGTTTCGAATGTGATGAGCCTCTTTGATAGGACCTCTGTACTGGTAGCAAACCTTGGTGTTCTGCTACTTATTGGGAGTCCACTTGGCCTACCGTTTGTTATCGGCCACATGTTGTGGTTTTACCAGGTCGATGGATACAACTCGGTTCTCCTTTTTTCCAGCAAGTGGCGGTAGTACAACTGATCTTGTCCCGTTGACAGACAAGACAGGAACTGCTTTTCTGTAAGAAGGCCCAAATTCCCTCTTTACCGCGATCTTCTCCCTGACTAGATCCCCGACTTTTGGAATCCAGACAGGTCTTGCTGGGACAGGTGGTGATTCTTCAGTGGTTGTTGGCTGTTGTTTCAACTGTATGTTGCTCAGGTCTTTTCTTGTTTTGTTTAAGTCCTGCAAAATAGCCAAACGGTCTTTGACATCAAAGGTTTTTTCTATTACCACTGAAGTCTGACTATCAAGGTCAGAGATCAACATCCTAGTTCCGAATAATAATTCGTACGGACTGAATCCCTTCAGAGAATTTCTTGGCAAGTTATTTAGACTACGTTGGACACTTATTAGATGTTTGACCCACCCAGCTCCCGAACCTAATATCCTTTCTATTATAGATTGCTTTCTGCCTTGGTTTTTTCTTTACACCATCCCATACCCTCAGGAAGGAAGTGAGAAGATTCCCGCTGGGCTGTGCTCATTTGGCCATGTTTCCCCCCCAGGCTGGTTTGCCTGAGTGAAAGAAATGGTCGAACGTAGCATGCTCTTAGCGTATATGCCATTTAGACTCGCAAATCTTGTATAACAGTCCGGACGTCAGCCGAGTGCTGTGGATCTACATTATAAGTGGAAACTAGCCTGTATATGTTAATCGCAAGCCTTTCTTGCTGGTAATATTATCTGCCTTGATTCGACGAGGTATTAAACTGCTTCTCTCCCCTCTGCGATCTCTGTTGCAGTTTGGGCAGTTTTTTACAAACATGGTGTAGTGCAGGCTCATGCCTGGCCACCAGTACCGTGATTGTAATTCTTCCAGAGAATCTTTTAATTTAAGGTGTCTGTGACCCTCGCCCATGTGTGCGTCTGCGATTAACAAGTTTCTCCTGTCCATGTTTGGAATCACTCTATCCCCCACTCCAGGGATTCGAGCAAAAGGGACGGAGTTTGCATCGATTATGTATGTATAATTGAGTGGATAGTTGATCGGTAACGCTGAGCAGTCGCCTTTTGATGATGTTTTCACCGCCAGCATTGTTTCACCGTCAATGTATTTTAATGTACGCTTTTTTCGAACTACGGGAGCCGATTTAGTGACTGCCGCTGTGGCTGTTTCAGCCAATGAATTCCCTACAACGTGAACGCCATCACGTTGATGACTCAGTGAGTGAGTCACGTGAGTCTTTGGTAGTTCTTTTTTCAAAAGAGCTACTTGTTCCCAGAGCAGTCTCTGCTTTATTGGTGCATCTGTGTCATCTTTGTAACCGTTCTGAATCCATGTCTGCAAATCCTTGTTATATGCTTTGACGCAGTAATATGAATCAGACACTATAAGTGTCGGGAATTCGCGATCCGCATTATCCAGCGCCATTTTTAATGCTATTATTTCAGTTTGTAGTTCTGAATTACTTTCTACTGAGTGTGATTTTGTTAATAGAGGTTTTAATGTACCTCCGCGCCACACCTCTTTTGTAATCTCACATGTGGGGTTGTATGCATGTTCTCCCCAAACGGAGGGTTGAGCATGTCCGTCTGTATAGATTACACAGGCGTAATGTCGTAGAGGCAGAATGTCGATTGGCAGAGGATACGTCTTTTCATATTTTAGATTTTTTAATTCTTCTAGTTCTGGATCAAAGAAGTAGTATACTTTGTCCAGTGTGATTGAATTCACCCATTGTATCCATTCCGGATTCAATGTTGTTGTTGGTAAATTACACGGTGCTGTTAGTGCCTCAAAGGCTGATTCTGCTGTTCTGACTGTGATATGTCTACCGTCAGCTATGTCTTTTTCTCTAGCTATTGCGGTTTGAACTGCACGAATGATTTTTTCTGTATTACTGAATTTCTGTTCAGCTTCTGTGTACAAGTGTGATTTAAATGCAATTGGTACCTTTTCTCCCTCATTAGAGGTCAGGTATGTGAATCCGCATCTCCCTGGGATGACTCGGATCACAAGGTTGCGTGTGTTATCACGTGTTTCTAATTTTGTTTTAATTAGCATGTCTGTTTGTAAGGATCTCAAAATTTCTGTGTGTGTTTGAGTCCAACTGGATCTTTTAAAGTCTGGTTTAATTAGATCATAAAGGGGTTTGACCCTTTCTGCGTAATTTGCAATGTATGTTCTTCCGAAATTTAGGAAGCCTAGAATTGACTGTAGGTTTTTTAGTGTTTTAGGAGCTTGGATTACGGCACATTTCTCTAGGAAATTGTCTGCCAGGCTTTTACCTTCACTTGATAGCTCATATCCTAAGAATAGGACCGTCAGATGGGCAATTCTGGACTTTTTGAAGTTGAATTTGTAACCCTCTGCAGCGAACCCAAGTATTATGGTGTTCACTCTTTTCAAGTGAGTCTCCAAGTCATCATCTGTTAAGTAAATGTCATCGACATAAGATAATGCTTCATCATCATATAGTTGTAGTAATTCTGTTACTCTCGCTGAGAATACCCCTGGGCTGTTCTTGTACCCCTGGGCTAACCGACAGAATTGTTTTTGAGTGCCATTTACTGAGAATGCAGTTAAAGATCTGCTCTCTGGTGCTATGTTTTGACAAAAGAATCCATTGGAGATGTCCAAGGTTGTTTTGTATTTTTTGCGCACTATGTTATTCATTAGTGCAGCACTGTGTGAGTTTTGCACTGCAAAGGTTTTGCAACATGTGTTAAGGTGTCGGTAATCCAAAACTAGACGGTATGAATTGTCTGGTTTGGAGACCGGAAACAAAGGATTGTTCATTTGTGAGGTGCAAGTTTCAATCACCCCCTGGTATTCTAGCTGGTCTAGTATTTCATTTACCTGTTTTTTAGCTTCTTGCTTAATTGGGTACTGCCTTTGTGCAGTTGGTTGTGATTTTAACTGGATTTTGTGAGGAGGAGAATCCTCATCCCATCCTACATGATTTTTATATAAAGCAGGTGCTAACGCCACTGCCCACTTTCTAGCAAGTGTGTATTTTTTATGAATCGGTATTTGATTCGAGAAGGCTGGCATAATTACTTCTTCGCCATGAGGGCACTCCCTGACAAACTCTGGTGGCCAGTCTTTTTCAGCTAGAAGGATGTCATAGCCCTTGGATAGGTTATCCCAAAATAGTCCCCTTATTTTCCTAGTCTTATCTCCCTCTATACGTAATATTATCTCGTATATCTTGTGGGGCTTGCTAACTCTGGTATCTGCAGTTTCCACTTGAAGGTATTCATTCGTGTCCACTGTCTCCAGATGATTCATAAGGACTTTGCGAGCTATGCTCACCTCTGCTGCGCTGTCTAGCATTGTCTGAGCCCACTCTCCGTTTTTCAGTTGTGTCCTCAGTATTCTCGGCATTGTTAACTACCTTGATACTGGCTACCTTCTTTTTTGGAAATTGTAATTTCTTTTTCAGTTGAGCAGGTTCCTTGTCTTTGGACTTGGCGTGCTCTTCTGATCGTCCTCTTCTTTCCGATTTCTGCGAGGAATTCTGAAAAGATTGAGAGGGACGTGTATCAATGTCTTGATATCTATCAGGTTTTTTAATATTATCCCTATTTCTAAGGTTATATCTATTCCCAGAGGGGTCACTCTGGGGTGACCTTTGTCTCGGGTTTGGAGATTTCTCTCTTCGCCTAGGCGACCTTCCTCTGGACTGGAATTTCTTTTCTTTAGGATTGGATTGTTTGTTTCCATCCCAGTTCTTTTTTGGTGAATTATTATTATTGATAAAAAACGTTTTTTCTGGACTTGTAGTCAGTTGCGGTTTTACTGGTATTCCACCTAGACTATCTCTGCCTAGTTCTTCATAGGATTTTTCTATGATTCTGGCAATTTCAGCTGGTTGGTCTGCTATATCTGTCTCTTTTAACCTCTGGCGGATCACCACGTTCGCTGCTTCACCTTTTATGTTGGCTAGTAATATAGCCGAGACCTGCTTGAAGTCTTTCAGTAATTTCATACCAAGAGTTAAAGTAGGTTCTGGACCGTATTCATCTTGAATTTGTTTTAGCACATCTGGTATTACCGAAATGGATGGAACACCGTGCGTTTTTGTGTAGATGGAAGCAAAGACTGTACCCCAAGTGTCACAGTCCTCAATGTGCGGTGCGATTCCCATTGGGAGACATATAGTCAGAATCCTGTGTTTTTCCAGCGGGGTGGTGTCAGGAAACACCGCCTCTATTTGGGTAATTTTCTGTGCCAACCAGAATGGTATTTGTTCCCGTTTAGCTGGAACCTTACCTAGGCAGGATTGGATGTTCTGTGGTGTAATTTTATTTGTGTTCCCCTGGTGTGGGGTCAGCTGTGGTAGTTTAATCGCTGGCTGAATTGTTGAAGTCCGCATTACATACTGAACTAATTGTCTATGAATTTTTAGTAATTGTTTCAGCTGTGTTAATAATTCAGCTGCAGGCATCCTATCGATGTCTGGATGTGGTGTGTATCCGGCTAGGACCGGCCACGTTGCTCCTGGTCTTCCTAAAGGACCGAGCCTTGTAATGTGATTATTATGTTTTAGGGCGCCATCAAATAAGAGCAAATGCTCTTGGAATTTGAGTGGTACTTCCACCTCCTCGAAAGGAGTGTAAATGTCAGGAGGTTCCTCTACTTTGTAATAGTGGAAGTACTTTGTTACAGCATTTGCTGCTGGAAAATGTATCCATGTATAGTATACCTCTGTCTGCCGATATTCGTGTGCCTCAATTACGAATATGACTGTGCCACCTCTAGGTGTCAGTCCATTTTCTATAAGTTTTAAGGTTATAGATCTCCTTTTGGCGACCTGGATGAGTATTATATCCGGGTCTGCTGTTTGCATGGTAGCATCAGCATCTGCTATTTCAGTAGCTAATCTAATTGCCTCTCTTTCATCATCACTCTCTGCCATTTTACAGACAGGATGGTATTATGTTTGTTTGCAGATCAGGTTTCTTATGGAAACAGAGATTAGATGCACAATATTCTGGAACTGTTTTATCCTTCAACGTTGACTTGACCAAAAACCATACATAGGAGTTCCCTCCTGCGAGGTTTTGGAGGATATAACCTTTCACCCACTCCAGACGTCTTTGGAGTATTTGGGAAAAGGGGTCTGAGTGAGAAAGCACGACTGAGTTACTCTAAATGTCTTACGTTAGTTTTATCGCCCTTTCCAAACGCGTTGGGCGCCATGTAGTGTAGCTCCTATTTTCCCAATAGGCTCTGCGCATTGGAATAGTACCTACAGCAGTAAAGGCCTAGACCAGACGTTAACTAGGTCTACTACTGTCGATACTAGACTTAATTTTTGGGTTTGCCAGCTAAGCTCAGAGTTCGCTAGAAACTTTCTCGAATGTTCAAGGAAGGATTAACTCCCCTGATTAGACAAGAAGGGATTTAGTTTCTGACAACCATAGAACATGACAACTTTGCTCTCCCCTAATCAAGAGTCAATCTCAAGAGTCGTGTGAGCACAAGGCAATTATTTTACTCAGTCAGTACGTGCATTCTTAGTCTCATCAGAATGTAGAGAAAAGGAAGAGACGGGCGTGTTCAATAAAAAGGTGTTATTTATTGATCAGTCTCTTTTCTCGTACAAGAGAAATGGATCGATATTATTGCAATACTTATAGTTAAGTAAAGTGCATACATTAAAAGCAATAGTATAAAATAATACTGTAAAAACATTGATATGGTTTCTGAGCCATATGATGTTTTAAAATGATTAAAATATATTTACATACACATATACATTTGACTAAACGTACTCAACTGGTGTTTCTAAATACGCCTACCCCGTGTACCTGACCTAAGTCTAATGCGTGGGCGGGAATAGAAAGTTACAGTTTAAGTTAAGTTTGTTTTTGCCAAGTGAATAACTAAAGAATTCTCTGTGAGGGGTTATTCAGTTCTGTACCTGGAATTTAGGATGGATGAGGAATGGTATCTCTTTCTCTGCTCTCGATATTCCAGGCTGCCTGCGAGGGCTGCCCAGAAGCGCCGGTGCTGGGTCTCTCGGCTTGAGATAGCAGCGCGTCTCTCAGCGCGTCAGGAAGGCGGGGCTGCTGCCAGCGGGGTCTGCTTCTGCTCTCGGCTTCGGCAAGTATGGCTGCTCCGTCTTGTCACCACGCGTGTGTTTGCATAGGGCAAGGTCGGCAATATTTATACCTTAAAGGTGCCGGGATTGACGTAAGGATGGACATAGGTACGTCAATAAAGATGTCATACGACTTGCTCGTTAGCACATTCTTTACTAAAGTTCTCTGTGAAATCAAAACAATGGCCGCACGGATTTTCCAGGTTGTCATAGGTTTGATTTGTTATGAGAACGTCGTATGCCTTATCAGGGGCTGGAGGAATGTCGCTTGTCTAATTAGATCTCAAGCGTTATGACCTAATCAGATAACACGTTCCTGTGCCGTAGTGTGACTGCGTCAGATAACGGTATCTGCATCATGGGGGATTTCTTGCCTCATGGGCTGACTGTTAGTTAACTTGATAGTTAGTTTAACCAGAATAGGGTCAGGAATAGGGGGACTGATTCAGAACCTATAGAAATACACGACACTTGCATCTAGGTACTTTCACAAGGCAGGCGGTTGCGGACCGAAGTGTTCTGGTGGGGGTGTACCACGAGAACAGACGATGAAGAGGTCTAGGTCCTGCGCCGTGTAGTGCCTTGAAGACCAAGCAAAGGGCTTTGAAGGCGATGCGTTGCTTCAAAGGAAGCCAGTGCAGCTCGGCCAAGGCAGCAGTGGCCGAGGATCTTCTGGTCCAACCAAGAGCCAGTTTGGCAGCTGCCGACTGAACTCGTTGGAGTCTGTCTAGCAGTGTCGCAGGAGACTCAAACAGAAGAGCATTGCAATAGTCAAGGCGACTAAGGATAGTGCACCTGACTATCAATGCTCGAGCTGAAGATGGTAATAGAGGCAGGATTTTGCGCAGTGAGCGCATAAGGGCTGAGCAGGTAGCGACTGTTCTTGAGACCTGCGTTTCCATGCTCAGTTGGTGATTTAGCATGACGCCCAAATTGCGAACAGTGGTAACAGGTAGCGGATTATTGGAATTTTCCGGGGGCCAGAACTCAGTGGGCAGAGGGCGGGATATGCGGCTCGCGGGACAGAACATAACCTCAGTTTTCAAGGAGTTAAACTGGAGGGAGTTCCGGTGCAACCAGCCTGCGATGTCTCTTAGGCAGTTATGGAAGGCTTCAAAAGAGGTGGAGTCCTCACCCTCCCAGGAGAAAAGGAGCTGGGTATCGTCCGCGTAGTTTACTGTGGTCATATTGTGCGATTTAATTAAAGCGACCAGTGGCTTCAAGAAAACATTAAAAAGAATCGGACTGATGGAGGAGCCCTGGGGAACACCGTGAGGGACAGGGGAAAAAACCGATTGGAAAGGGGGAAGGGATACCGCCTGTTTCCTGTTACTAAGGTAGGAGTGAAACCAGAGCAGGGCCGTGCCATCGACACCTGCCTCTCTCAGCCTCTCAAGCAGGATCCCATGATTGACAGTATCGAATGCGGCAGACAGGTCTAATAAAATCAGGGCCACGGCTTGGCCCCTGTCTGCACGCATTCGAAGCTCTTCCATGGCAGTGAGCACTGCAGTTTCAGTGCCATGGGCTGGGCGAAACCCAAATTGGAATTCGTCCAGAGCGAGGTTCTGCTCGAGGTGGGTTGAGAGGCAATTGCTGACCCATCGTTCAAGCACCTTCACCGGAAATGGTAAAAGTGATATGGGGCGGAAATTGGACAGGCATTCTGGATTCAGCGTAGGTTTCTTGAGTAGCGGGGTGATCAGTGCTTGCTTCCAGGGGGTGGGGACGAAGCCACAGCTGAGAGATTGATTGCAGATCATCCGCAGGGTGTGGAATAACTCATGCCCGTAGGCTTTCCAGATTTTCGGGGGCAGAGGATCAAGAGGAGATCCCGAGGTGATGCCCATAGCCAGTTTCTCAAATTCTACTTGAGAGATCAAGGGGAAGGCCAGGAGACTCTTCATAGGAGGGCTTGCTGACCTCGGGGAGTCAGAGTTGGTGGGGCCAACTCCGGAAGAGGTAGGATGATTATGTGACGGGGGGGTTGCCAAATTGTTGATGATGGTTTCGATTTTATCGGTAAAAAACCGAGCGAGATTGTCACAGAGGGTCTGAGATGGGGGAATGGAGTTCTTGACACAGTCAGGATGTAAAATGTTGTCCAGGATCTGAAATATACTTTTTGAGCTATTAGCAGCGTTAGCTATAGTGGAGCAGTAGTATTCCGATTTGGCCTTTACGATGGCAGATTTGTAATCACGGAGTAGGTTTTTCCAGAGGGCTTTGTTGTTGTCACAATATCCGTGTCTCCACTTTCTCTCAGCCTGTTTACAGGCAGATTTGAGGGATTTCAGGGAGTCGTTGTACCAGGGAGCGGGTGCTCTACCTTTAGGTTTACAGTGTTTTAAGGGGGCAGCCGAGTCCGTGATAGATGTAATTCTCGAGCTGAGGGAACTGTAATTATTTTCCACCGAACTGGAAGGAGAGAAGCTATCCTGTACCTCAAAGACTTTGGTGGAGGTGCTGAGTATTTCTAAAGCCTTCCAGTTTCGGTAAGAGAATTGTGGTGGAGAGTGGTGCTTGGGCTTTCTTATTATGGCATTGGTGATGAAGAGTTTGATGAGCGAGTGGTCCGTCCAACTCATGGGCAGAATATCGCCTACTTGCTTGAGATCGGGACTCGAAAAAATGAGATCGAGACGATTACCTGCAGAGTGGGTGGGGTCCTTTATCAGTTGGTGAAGCCCTACGCTGTCACAGGATAACAGAAGGTTGTCTAAGCCTGTGTCCAGGCTGCCATTTGGCCAGAGGTTGAAGTCTCCAAGAATAATAAGTTTATTATGGGAGGTTGCCATGTTAGTAATGATCGTGAGGAGAGCTTGCTGTTGCAGGAGGGAAAAAGCCCCTGGTGGTCTGTAGCAGATAATCACCGTGACGGTGGCTCCTGGGTGGCAGGTTATGGTCAGACCAAGGAGCTCAGTTCCAGGTACAGGATCTATGTCAATGGTGTTTACTTGCCAAGCGGCTCGGAAGATAATACCAACTCCGCCGCCGCGGCCTTTGGGTCTGGGAAGATGTAAAATGTTAAAATTAAGAGGGCAGGCAGATGCTAGGTCGGTCTCACAATTGGCATGTGTCCATGTTTCAGTTAGAAAGAGTACATCTAGTTGGTGTGAGTCTATGAGGAGATTGATTTCAGTGGCATGCTTCGGTAGAGATCTGACATTCAAGAGGCCTCCAACGATTAAGCCCTTGTAGATGAAGTCAGTTAGGGGAGAAGCAGTCTCTTCAAAGGAGAGCTTACCTTCATGCGCGTACCCTTGTAAATTAAGCAGTGCATCCCAGGTGTAGCAGGAGGATTGAGGGCTGGATTGGGCAGGGTAAGTGGCGCTAGGCGCGTCCTCGTCGCGGACGAGCGCAGACGAGCTTGCCTTAAGCGCGCCTTTGGCGCGCAATCGGCGTGCCCGCTGCGCTCGTCCGCTGCGCTTCCGGTATTGACACATAGTATATAGTGATAGTAGGTGACGTGGGAGGGGGTGTGGCCAGCAAAAGATGGGCGTGGCTATCGTCTCCCTCGGCGAGCAATGGCGCCAAGAAACGAGTCCGTTCCCTTTCCCAACAGCTAATATTCAGCTGCACCGGGAATCAGGTCAGTGTCCAGTGGAATAAATGTGCAAATGAGCAAGGTTTAAAAGCAATACAAGTTTTTTTAAAATGGGCATAAAAACCTCCCGGCTTTTCGCCTCAGGAGTAACACACACACAGAGGAGCAGCGCTAGCGTTCAGCGCGCCCTATTTATCTATGGCGAACGGGGCGTGGCCAGCAAAAGATGGGCGTGGCTATCGTCTCCCTCGGCGAGCAATGGCGCCAAGAAACGAGTCCGTTCCCTTTCCCAACAGCTAATATTCAGCTGCACCGGGAATCAGGTCAGTGTCCAGTGGAATAAATGTGCAAATGAGCAAGGTTTAAAAGCAATACAAGTTTTTTAAAATGGGCATAAACACCTCCCGGCTTTTCGCCTCAGGAGTAACACACACACAGAGGAGCAGCGCTAGCGTTCAGCGCGCCCTATTTATCTATGGCGAAGGGGGCGTGGCCAGCAAAAGATGGGCGTGGCTATCGTCTCCCTCGGCGAGCAATGGCGCCAAGAAACGAGTCCGTTCCCTTTCCCAACAGCTAATATTCAGCTGCACCGGGAATCAGGTCAGTGTCCAGTGGAATAAATGTGCAGATGAGCAAGGTTTAAAAGCAATACAAGTTTTTTAAAATGGGCATAAACACCTCCCGGCTTTTCGCCTCAGGAGTAACACACACACAGAGGAGCAGCGCTAGCGTTCAGCGCGCCCTATTTATCTATGGCGAAGGGGGCGTGGCCAGCAAAAGATGGGCGTGGCTATCGTCTCCCTCGGCGAGCAATGGCGCCAAGAAACGAGTCCGTTCCCTTTCCCAACAGCTAATATTCAGCTGCACCGGGAATCAGGTCAGTGTCCAGTGGAATAAATGTGCAAATAAGCAAGGTTTAAAAGCAATACAAGTTTTTTAAAATGGGCATAAACACCTCCCGGCTTTTCGCCTCAGGAGTAACACACACACAGAGGAGCAGCGCTAGCGTTCAGCGCGCCCTATTTACCTATGGCGAAGGGGGCGTGGCCAGCAAAGGATGGGCGTGGCTATCGTCTCCCTCGGCGAGCAATGGCGCCAAGAACGAGTCCGTTCCCTTTCCCAACAGCTAATATTCAGCTGCACCGGGAATCAGGTCAGTGTCCAGTGGAATAAATGTGCAAATGAGCAAGGTTTAAAAGCAATACAAGTTTTTTAAAATGGGCATAAACACCTCCCGGCTTTTCGCCTCAGGAGTAACACACACACAGAGGAGCAGCGCTAGCGTTCAGCGCGCCCTATTTATCTATGGCGAAGGGGGCGTGGCCAGCAAAAGATGGGCGTGGCTATCGTCTCCCTCGGCGAGCAATGGCGCCAAGAAACGAGTCCGTTCCCTTTCCCAACAGCTAATATTCAGCTGCACCGGGAATCAGGTCAGTGTCCAGTGGAATAAATGTGCAAATGAGCAAGGTTTAAAAGCAATACAAGTTTTTTAAAATGGGCATAAACACCTCCCGGCTTTTCGCCTCAGGAGTAACACACACACAGAGTAATCGGCAGCATTATTGCTCTTGGTAAAAAACAAACATTTGCAAATAACAGAGCCAGATAAAACAGAGTAGTGATGAAATAGCTAGAAATAGCTACTACTACTCACCAAGCCCGGGGATCTCTACGCCAAGCACGTCCAGCAAGTCGCGTTCCCGGTCCATGACATCCGTCCAGCGGTGGGTGGCCAGGTTATAAGTGCGCCGGACCCCAGAGAGTTTAAACATGGCCCGGCACACCTTCTCCCACCGCTTCCGGCGCTCCCGGATGCCGTAGCCGGTTGCGATCTTGCCGCCTCCCATGATGGTCTTGGGGAGGCGGCGCTGGACGTGAAATATTAGTGCGGCCACCTCCTCCGCACTAAAAATCTCCCGAGCTATCACTGTCTCCCCCCTCAAACGCCCGCACGGGAGCCGGGCACGGGGTGTGGGACCCTTCCCCTTTGCGGGCTTCTTCCCGGCTCCCTTTGCCATGGTCTGGGCAGAAAGGAAGCAAAATAAGAAAGAAGAAATAGAACAGGGAAGAAGAAAAGAAAAGCGTTTAAAAAAGTAGTTCAAAATTAACAAAAAGTAGCAGAAAACACAAAAATAAAGAGCTAGAAAAATAGAGGGATAGATAATAAGTAAAATAGATAAAAAAAAACTTCAAAAAAGCAAAGGATGGCAGAGATTAAGAAAGGATAGAGAGAGAATGCCCAGAACCATAGCAATGAATGAGAAACAAGATGGCCGCGCCCGTTCACGACCGCGTGGGTAAGTTCGCGCGAGATTTTCCTCGCGATCACACGCGAAATTGTACTAGCGAGCCGCACACTTTGCGAGATTACACATAGCGGCCGGAAACGGAATTCCGTCACGCAAACAAGATGGCCGCGCCCATGTACGACCGCTAGGGTAACTTCGCAAACGTAGCGCTACAAGCGCCTTGCAAACACGCACAAAATCACGCGAACATACACGCCGCAAAAAAAACAAATCGTGTATTCGCACGAATTCGCGGCTTCCAAAATCGATCTCGCACAGATTCGCGCCCCGCAAATCGCGCGAAATCGCAGAAAAACGATTTTTGCAGAACTGAAAGCAATCAGCAGGTGCAAAAGTTCACTCTTAACATTAGTAACCATTCACTCTAGTGCTTCCTGAGGGGCCCCTCCAGAGTTCAGTTGCCTATTTGCAACTATTCTATGACCCTGCTCTGACCCAAACAGCAGGCTCATAGAATAGCTACAAGTAGGCCATAAAGGTCCTGTGAAAAAAAAATTGCACTGCAACAGAAAGCAAATTACAGATAAGGAAGGAAGCAGGTGCCAGCCAGACTGGAAGTTTCAAAATCACTGACACATTAATCAACCCCAAATTAATTCATGGCAGTTGAAGCAGGGCAGGTGTGCTTGCTTTTTTTAACCCCCATAATTTACAGTGATAAACCAACCAGAGGGTGGCAGTGAGGATGTACCAGAGGGTGGCATGGGTGTACCAGATGGTGGCAGTGGTGAAACAGAGGGTGCTGTGAACCTGTGATGATGAACCAGACGTAGAAACAACATAGTCCCAGCCGTTGCGAGCCGACAAGTAAGTTCGCAATTGCGAACTGGTACACAAACCTCGTGAACTGGCAGAAACCCTTGCGAACACAAAAAAACACAAAAATCCGCAAATTCGCGAGAGTTCGCGGATTTTGCGGATTGCGAATCCGTAAATACGCAAGTTCGCGTACGCCAGATTCGCTAAATCCGCCCATGCTTATCTGAGACCGAAATCAAAGTTCACCCCTATGGACAATACCCTTCCTACAGAACTCCTCACTTTTGAGAAAGCGGTCATGAAGAAGCTTGACGAACTAAACCCATTGAACAAACGAGTCTTCCAGAATATCTCGAATGAAGAACGTAATGCACTACGGGAACTGAGCAACAACAGAGAAGTGATAATAAAACCAGCAGACAAAGGGGGCGCAACTGTGATACAGAGCAAGGAACAGTATGACAAAGAATGTACAAGACTCTTACAAGACCAACAAAACTACGAAGTCCTCTTAGCGGATCCCACTGAAAGGATAGCTATTAAGATCAATACAATGGTGGAAGAGGCATTGGCACACAATTGGATCACTAAAAGAGAGGGAGATTTTCAATGTAAAAAAAAACCAAAACCCCCTATATGTACACTCTACCAAAGATCCACAAAAATCTGCAAATCCCCCGGAACGCCCCATCCTCTCAGGGATTGGGTCTATTTTAGAACCAGCATCGAGATTTGCCGATGCTTTTTTCAGACCAATGGTCCAGAGGACATCGACCTACCTCACGGATACAAAAGACCTTTTGAACTTACTCGAGGAATTGACATTCGATCCCACGTCACAACTTCTTATCAGCTGTGACGTGGAAAGTCTGTACACCAGCCTGCCACACAATGAGACCTTGGCCATCATCGAGGATGTACTCTTTGAGGACGACTGGGAATACCAGACCCCACGAAATGTGGTCATGGAATGTTGTTCTCTAGCACTTAAAGAGAACTTTTTTGAATACAATGGCACCCTGTACCTCCAGAAGCACGGGACCAGCATGGGGAGCACATTTGCTCCCAGCATAGCTGGTCTCTACGTGCACCATCTGAAGGCCACCAAGATACGGAACCCTAGAAATCCCTTCAAAAATAACATCAGAATCTGGGAAAGGTACATTGATGATATCCTTATCATCTGGGATGGAGATGAGAAGACCTCGAAACAATTCCTAACCTGGTTGAATTTACAGGATGACTTTCTGTTTTTTTTATTGTTTTTTTAAAAACCTTTATTTGTAAAATAAGGACAGATACAGACCTAGAACCACCAGGGCCGGTCAGCAATACGAAACAGTAAAAAATAAAGCAATACACAGCTCATCAGCCGACAACCCAAGGGTCCGGCAGCGAAAAAGCATGACGTGGTGAAGAACGTCTGGTAAATGAGGAGGTAGAAAAGGTTTCCATTTTATAACACACAAAAAACAAAAAGGAAAACCCAGAAGAAAAAGAAACGAGGCAAATTTACCAATATAAGGGCTGCTACTTGTGATGTGAGGGGGACAACGAAAAGCAATCATCAGGAAATCATGGAGGTGAGGTATGGGGACCAAGAGCGAGCAATGCTTTACATTAACTAAAAATTTGAAAAGAACTGGAACGTACGATCAGGGAGAGTCTGTATCATCATGGGACTCTACAAAAGGAGGGTCGCAAATCCCACCGCGGTACGAATTCCACCGACCCCAAATCCTACCCCATTTCTTAGGGCTACCCCTGGAGACGTATACAATTTTTTCCCTAAACATGCACCAGTCCATGTTCTCCTCCCAGGTCGTGACCAGTGGTACCCTATGTGACCCCCAGAGTGGAGCAATATCTCTTTTGGCGATAATATTTCCTAATATGACCCAATGAGTCTGGGCAACGGTGCAGTCATTCGGTTCTCATATGTTCAGCAAGCAGCGCCGGGCCTCAGGAAGTAGCTCGACGCCCGTCACCTCTCCCATCACCTCATGCACTCGAGTCCAAAAGACCGCTACCTCCGGGCACTCCCATATAATATGGAGGAAAGTAGCAAGCAAACCACATCCACGCCGACACAGCCCATCCATCGAGTAACCCATATGTATCAGTCGTGGACCCGTGACATAGGTGCGATGAAGAATCTTTAGCTGCACCAGTCGGAGACGCGCCGGAATTGCAACTTCCTTTGGGGAGGAGACTGCAGCCTGCCAGTCCTCATCGTCTAGCTCCAGCCCGTCACCAGTCCATGCCTCACGCAGCTGTATAAGAAGGTCCGAATGGACATTAATACGTTTTTTGTATATGAGGGAGATAGTGCTGTCGGGGACATGTCCATCAAGCACTCTATCCTCCAGGGGAGAAGACTCAGGGATCGATGTGCCAGCAGGGAAAACCGAATCAAGCGCATGGCGGATCTGAAGGTACCGAAAGTATTCCCTATCACCCAGCTTATATTCCCGTTGTAACTCGTCAAAAGTTTTGACTCTATTGGTGGCCCAAAGATCACCCACTTTGCTGATACAGATGAGGTCCTACCTATCGAATCCTTTCGAGGACCACAGACCACCCAGCCTTTCAGCAGCATAGAGGGGAGTCGCCCTAGTGAGTTTATCAGTCCAACCCGTGGCCGACGTTGCACTATCCCAGACATGCAGTGCCACTGCAGTGGGGCCTGTCAAATACTTCCTGTCACTCTTGGAATAAAGCGCTCTATTATAATCGCCCCCCGGGAGTTGCCACTTATCCATATCATAAGCGGGATTAGGGGCAGGGCCATACATGGTGTGGTTGATAGCACTCAACTGGGACGCCCAATAATAACGTTTGACATCTGGTAAAGCTATCCCACCATCATACCAGGGCAACGTCAATTTCCCCAGCGCTATACGCGGTCTCCCGCCCCAAATCAGTTTCCTCTGGAGACCCTCGATTACACTAAAATAGCCAGCTGGAACCAAGTCTAGCGTGTTCTGGATGGCGTATAAGAATCGGGGAAGAGACATCATTTTAAACAGGGCCGCCCGCCCTAAGGGGGAAAGAGGCAGTCCACACCATGCCGCCACATCCGACCGAAGTCTGGCAAGCGGAGGCAGTAGATTACGCTCAAATCGGACCTTAGGGTCCATAGAGATGTAAATCCCCAGGTATTTGAAACCACCACTGGAGACAGGTATAGGACAGAAGCGAGGCAAAGAAGGCTGTCCACCTGCGAGCGGGTAAATACAGGATTTAGTCCAGTTAATAACCAAACCAGAATTCTTCCCGAAAGAGCTCAGGACGTCAAACAGGACTCCCAATGACTTACGGGGAGAAGTGAGGTACAGTAGAATATCATCAGCGTAAAGTGATTTCCGATCCTCAAAGGTAGGAGACCACCGGATACCCTTGAGCGAGGGCTCCCAGCGGAGCCACGCAGCAAGGGGTTCAAGAGCAAGCGCAAAAAGGAGAGGCGACAAAGGGCAGCCCTGTCTTGTGCCACGTCCGAGAACAATTTAACCCATCCAATAAACTTGGGACCAAAGCCAAATTTAGCGAGTGCAGCCCACAAATAAGGCCATTCCACCGTATCGAAGGCCATCGAGGCGTCGAGGGCAACCAAAATGGCTGGTTCTGCAAGAGACCCCGCCCTCGCCAAAACACCGTTTAGACGGCGAAGATTGAGTGCAGTGCTACGATGGGGGATAAACCCAGATTGATCAGGGTGCACCAACTCGCCGATCACCGTGATCACGCGGTTCGCCAAAATTTTAGCAAGGACCTTAGGCTCCACATTCAGAAGCGAGATTGGCCGATATGACGAACAATGTTCCCGGGGCTTTCCGTCCTTATGGATGACCACAATGGACGCCAGTCTCTGATCTTGGTGAAGAAGCCCGAGATCTCGCAACGCCAAGAATGCCCGACGAAGGTACGGCGCCATTTTATCAGGACACAACTTATACAGCTCGACTGGCAAACCATTCGGGCCCGAAGCCTTACCAGAACGGAGTGCACGGATAGCGAGCGCCACTTCTTCGGTAGAAAAATCCGCCTCCATAAGCTCTCTGTCCGAGTCCGAGAGACTAGGCAACACAATATCGCGGAGCAACAGGTGCGAGTCCTCCTCAGGTCTGTCCGAGACCGGCGAGTACACCTTCCGAAAGTGCTGGGCAAAGACCTCAACGATCTCGACCGGATCCACAACTCGTACACCATCCACTCGCTCAATAACAGGCACAACACGATTCACTCTGTCCCGCTTATCGAGCCAAGCAAGCAATTTCCCCGCCTTATCGCCCAAATCATACAAGTGTCCCTGCTGCTCACGATGCATCGCTTTAGCTGCATCAGTCACCAGAGCTCTGTATTCAAACTGTTTAAGCGCCAAGGAGTGTAGGCTATCAGGCGTAATCACAGATTCCATCTGTTCTTCCAATTCAGAGATATCATTTTCAAGCCGCACCACTTCTTTAGTTCTGCGCCCCCTTTCGCTGGCAATCGAAGAAAGTGTCTGACCCCGGATCACAGTTTTACACGCCTCCCATAGAGTAACAGGGGAGGATACTGACCCTTCATTCTCAGCGAAATAATAATCCATGCATTTAACCACTTCCTTACTAATGTTGGGGTTACGAAGATGCCACGGATTAATAGGAGCAACACGACCCCCGGACTCTAACCGCACATCAATGGTGAGCCATAGTGGGGAATGATCTGAAATCCCCCTAGCCAGATGTCTAATTTCTCTCACGGAGACCAACTGTGCCGCTGGAATAAGAATATAATCGAGGAGGAGCCAAGATGGCGCTTGCGACGGCTGCTTAGATGCCCGGCTCCCGGGGCCTCCTCGCCCCGCTACCGCATCCTGACGCCCATCCTGAACCAGGACCGCATTTCTATAACAGCGATGCTTTCCTGTCGCTGGCGGTGGTATCCCGAGATTCCTGCGAGCTCGTACACCGAAGAACCCTCCTCCCGCGATACGCGGCCTTTTTAGTGCCGAGACAGGGGCGTTGCGTGCGGAGCACAGCCGGACAGCATAGCGGCAACATCGGTCACTGGAGTGTGGAAGGTGACGGCCGGCTGGGAACTGTGATTTGATCGACCCGAGCTCAGCAATGCCCTTTCCGAGTGACTTGTGGAACGCTCCGGTAATGGATTAAGTGCCGTAAGTGGTGGGCTTTCTACATTTTATTGACCTTTGGCGTATAGTTTGGCTCGGCCATTGCCCCAGTTCCTCCGGAGGAGTGGCCCTCCTAGGAACTTAGGGAACCCCATCGACATATTTGGGGGCCTCGGACGGTGGCATTCTGCCTGGCGCTTTGACCCGAGAGAGATACCTGGATGTTTGGTGCTATACTGAGTGAGGAGCTACATCACGAGAGACGGAGACTGGCCCAGACACGTACGATGGAGCCCACGGCTCGAGACCTCCTTGTTGCTCTCGGCTCCCTCCATGCTGCATGGGAGGGTGGAGCCAGAGAGCTTGGACAGAAGCTGGACGCCATTGTCGTCCCATCGGTGAATGGGAGCCCCGATTATCCTCCGACAAGTGATGCCACTCACGGCTCTGCGCCGGCACCGAGGTTCACTGCTGCACAACTTCAGTTGGTTACGTGGGGGGCCCTGGCAGGTATGAGAGATGGGTTCCACTCTGCTGATTACACGAGTGCTGCATGGGGGCCTGGAACTACACCGCAGACGGAACATTTCCACAGAACAGTGCTTTTGCCCACCCGAGTTGCACCACCTCCTTTACACCCTGTTGATGTGGCTCTCTATCCTCTTCGGCCCTGGCTGTGTCGTGATTTGAGAGGGTGGCTTGGATCCTTGTTATCAGACCTGGATATTCGTATGCTATGTTTTGTCGGTTCCTTGCTGCTGGAGTCTCCCGAGGAGTTGGTTTTGCTTTGCTTTCCTGGCGCTTCGGATCGTGTGGGATTGTACTGTATGGCGAATGTTCAGTTGACGTGTACTAATGGACGGGTTAGAGCGGGTCAGGGGTGATTTTCTTCCAGATGCCAGGGGTCGGATGCCCAGCCAGCGACTGTGAGGGGTGTGCTTTATTGTTCTGTTCTTAATACTGCCATAGTCGATTGACAATCCGCGGGTTTGTTTAAAGACCGATCCTGGGCTATTTAGTTCGAGCGGGGCGGGGGAAGGCCGGGGCCTGGTTTTGATGGCTCTCCTCCGCTTTTTCCTTTCTTTGGGGTTTTCATTTCGGGGGCGACAGGCACGCTGGTAGGGGGGTGGGCCGTAGCCTCTTCAGATGTGCAGGGTGGGGGGCTGGGAGAGGTGGGGTTCTTAGTTTTGTGTATTCCTTATTTCTATGGCCCTCTTTCTTTTGCTGTGTTTTTTCTCTGTTATTGTTTTCTTTTCACGGGGTTTCCCTTCTATCTAGTTTACCAGTCTTTCTTATCTTGCTGTATCTATATTTTGGGTACTCGTTTTGTGGGCGACAGGCACACTGCTAGGGGGGGGGTAGGCCGTAGCCTCTGCAGGGGTGCAGGGTGGGGGGTTGGGAGATGGGTTTTTAGTTTCGTCCTCTCTTAGTTACTATGGGCCTCTTTTTTCTCCTTCTCTTTCTCTTCTGTCTCCCTTATCTGTTCTTTCTTCTTTCGGGTCGGTATGGTGGGTCAGTGTGGCGCCTTTTGCTGTTTTCACTTACTGCTATAATGCAAGAGGTATTAGGGTTGTCCCACGTTCATGGGGTGGGCGATGACTGGTGCGACACGTGAAATATGTACTCTCTTATCCTGTTAAGTGTATTTTAGCACCGGTATTCTGATTCTCCGCTTTGTTGCCGTCCTGATGTGTGCACGCCCACTCAGTGTCTTTGTTTGATTGTATGGCATCTGATCCGCTCTATTCTTAAATTTTAAAATGAACCTTATTTACTCCTGCATCTCAGTGGTCACGTTTACCTTAATGTGTTACACAGACTATTTGCTGTTTTTATATCGGTGGACTGCTGAGTTGTCGTATAATTTGCGTATGTGATACAAATTGACGTCGAGGCCGGCCAAGATGGTTGTAGGCCCGTAACTGTATGCTAATACTGCGCAATAAAGGTTTAAAAAAAAAGAATATAATCGAGTCGCGATAGACTACCATGGGCCCCCGAGGAAAAGGTGTACTGGAGCTGGCCAGGGTGAAGTTGTCTCCAACAATCTGCTAATCCCAGTGTGTTCATGAACCGGCTCAACCCTATCTGCGACGTGGGGACGGTTCTACAAGGGTGTCGATCCTCCTCTCCACTGACCACCGAATTAAAATCGCCACCCACTACTAGCAAACCATCGGGGAACCCCAGGATTACCCCACCCAAATCCGAAAAAGTGGTAGACTGTAGTCCAGGGGGAACATACACAGACAAGATGGAAATCGTCTTCCCCTCCCATCGACCCACAACAGCAGCATAGCGACCCCTATCATCTAGCACCTCGTCATCTACCTCGAGGGGTAGGGAGTTCCTAACCAAGATACCCGCCCCCCTCGACCCAGTGGTGAATCCAGAGTGGGCCACCAAACGGTAGCCCCTCCTATTCAGCGCACGGGACGTATTGCCCACCAAATGCGTTTCCTGTAGTAGAACAATATCCGGGGAGTGTCGCTTCAAGTACTGCAAAACTATCCCCCGTTTAATTCGATCCCTGAGACCATTAACGTTCCAGCTCAACACCCTCAGCCCCTATCCCCCATCCCAGACGAAAAACAACAGTCCCCCTCGCCACAGAGCAAGCACAAAGGATACCAAATCAGAGCCTCGAAATAAACAAACAAGAAAAGACCCCCCACCACCCCCCAGAGAACCCCCAACACACAACCCCCCTCCCTGCACCCCTGCGGTAGACCAGAGAGCCACCCCAACTTGCAGTGTGCCTGTCGCCCCATTAAACTAGCCTACAAAAAGAGAGAAAAGTATCCCCTGGGGAGGAAGAGTCCCGAGTCCAACCACCCCTGGGTATCCGTTGCGTATATACATCGCTATCACAGAGCCGCTGCAGAGCGTCCAATAATGGCTCATCGAAACTGACTCACTGCTCCAGGTCCTCCAGGCCGCCCTCGGCACCCCTCATAGTCTCCGAGCTGGTACGTTGTGTCGGCAAAGTGTCCAGCCAGTCACTGGCCGCCTCAGGGCGATCAAAGAAAAATGTGCGTTCGTTGTGCTCAATCCGCAGACGAGCCGGGAAAAGCATGGCGTATTTCAGTTCCATGTCTCTAAGGCGTCGTCTCACCCCCATAAAGGCCATACGTTGCTTCTGCACTGCCTGGGTGAAGTCCGGATAGAAGCTGATCGAAACATTTTCAAACTTTGTGGGACCATTAACACGGGAGGCCTGCAGGATAGTGTCTCTGTCCCGGTAATTAAAGATCCTGGCTATGATAGGCCTCAGAGCAGCCCCAAGCTTGGGTTTCCCGCCTGGAATCCGGTGCGCGCGCTCCACAGCGAAAAGACTACTAAGACCCTTTGGTGACAAATAGTTCTGGATAAGGTCTTCAACCAGAAGGTCCGTCGGTACTTCCGTAGTATTCTCCGGAACGCCCACGATGCGGACATTATTTAGTCTGGCCCGGCTCTCGAAATCATCCAGCCGACGGGCAAACGAGTCTCTGGCCATGCGAAGATCCGGACCTCGGTCTGAAGATCTGAGACATCCATAATTAGGCTCGCCGTTTTCACATCCAAAGATTTGACCCGGTCGTTGGTTTTCCCCAGGTCTGTCCTGATGAGGTTGACCTCAATCGCAACCGTATCCAACTTAGTAGCAAGAGTTTCATATTGCTGCCCCATCGCCGTCTGGATATTGGCAATGGCGCCCATAACATCTGCCAAAGTCGGCTCCTCAGTCACAGGGGTACCGTCACCAGCCTCTCCGGTGGACTTACTCGATCCACCCGGGGATCCCTTCGGGCGAGTAAAGCGGTCTATAGTCTGGGATTGAGCAGCTCCCCCTCGATTCGGGCCTCTGGTGTTACGCCTCTCGGGGTCCATCCTGCCCGTCATAATGGTCGACGAGCTCCAAAGGGTCTTTCGAGATGTAGTCAGAATGATTCCCCCTATGGCAGACTAAAGGAATCGAGAGGTCGAGGAACGACAGCCGAATGAGAGTCTGCGGCAGAGCAGGGCAGCAGTATCCGCCAGCAATGATTCGGCACCAACAATGACCGAAATCGAAACCGAAAGTACCACAGGGGCAATGGAGGCGTCTCTCCAGCCGTTGTTGTTCAATTGCCACCTGGGCACCTCGGGAACTCGAGCCCCTGGATGGCCACTGCCGCAGGCCTCAGATTATGGAGTGCAACAAGTCTAGTGCCCGGCGGCCAAATCGAAGTCCGGAAGAAGCGTTCGGTAGCAGCAGGGCATCAACAAGAAGCACCCGTCGTCCAAATCAGGATCTGTGCCAGGATAGATAAGGGTGGCGGAAGGGGTCTCGGGAACCCTCTGCTCACGCGTCCATCTTGGATCCGCGCATAGCTCCTCCTTCCAGGATGACTTTCTTAAGTTTAACAGCACCACCTCAAATAGCAACCTGGTATTTCTAGATTTGAATATCTTCCCAAAAAATGGCAGACTGATGACCACTACACATTTCAAGAGCACTTCCAAAAATTGCCTGTTAATGTACCAAAGTTTCCACCCGAAACACCTCCGGGATAATTTACCGTATGGCCAGTTCCTGCGCCTCCGCAGAAACTGCACAGAAATTGAAAATTTCAAAGCACAATCCAGAGACCTACGGAAGAAATTAGAAACCCCTGAATATCCTAAGAAAATCATTGACCAGGCATACAAGAGGGCGAGAAACAACTGCAGAGAGAGCCTTCTTGAAGAAAGGCCACCAAAGGAAGAAGAACAGAGACCCATCTGTGTAACCACTTATAATACGAGCTCCAATCAAGTGAGCAAAATCATTACCAAGGATTGGAAGATTCTGAATAGTGGAGGTCTTCAGATACCAAAACCTATCTTTTCACACAAAAAAGCACAGAGTATATGGGATCTCTTGGTACACACAAGGCCGAAAGCAGGAAAAACTAACGCCCAAAGAAATCCAAACTTTGTACAAGGGCATTATCCATGTGGCGGGTGCAAAGTATGCTGTTTGACTAAAAAGAGTAAGAAACTGACTTTCAACAATGGAACTATGTGGGAACAGAGGAGTTTCAGCAACTGCAATAGTTTCAATGTCGTGTACCTTATCACGTGCCCATGCAATCTGCAATATGTTGGTATGACGAGCAGGGCCATAAAAACTAGAATAGGGGAACATAAGAGTACAATAAAATGCAGAAAATCAAGCACAAAACTGACCAACCACTTTTTGGGAAGCGGCCACAAACCGGAAGACATTTTTGGACCGTAATAGAACAGGTCGATAATGAGAATCACCTCCTAGTAAAGGAACAGAGGTGGGTCTTCCGTATTAAGTCAAACTAGGAACGGTCTAAATGATGAAATACCCTGGGGTCAGCTGTAAGGACATGCCAATCCCCCTCTTTCCAACATGGTTCATCAAACTGAAGAATATCTGCAACTTATAACAACCGTGGCGGAATGTAACTACATAACGACTGTGGTTCACAGTACATGTGAGGATGCCCTTGTGAGTGAGAACAGACCATTCCCACATCTGTTTTTCATTTTTCATTTTTTAAATTTGGCCTCCACAAACACATTGTGAACATTCGACGATGTACTCAAATGATAATCGCCATGTATGCCTTAGATACGACCCCCAATACTCCTCAATGTACCATCAACAAGATTTCAACCCTCTGCCATGTCCATACATTCAGGCTTAGATGTTATGTTATGTTATATTATGTTAATGGTTTTTATACCGCGCACAGCTGCCCCAGCAAAGGGGCGTCCTGGCACCAAGAAAGGTAAACACAACATCACAAAATGCAGCAGAGTCAGTTAATTTTATTAAAAAGAAAAGTTTTGATGACACGTCTGAACCTGGTTAAATCTTCCAAAGCACGGATATCATTAGGGAGAGCGTTCCAAAGCTTAGCGGCTACTACTCGGAAGGAGCGACCTCCAATCCTGCTCAGCAAAAAGCGAGGAACAACAGCCAAATTCTGGCCCATCGATCTCAAAGAGCGAGAGGGGACATATGGGGTCAGAAGGTTCATGAGAATAGGTGGAGCCATGCCTTTCAAAATTTTAAAGGCCAGGCAAAGCACCCTAAACTCAATCCGCCGAGCAACAGGCAACCAATGGAGTGTTTGCAATGCTCTGGACACTGAGCAACGTTTGGGCAGCCCAAATATCGCTCTTGCGGCGGCATTCTGCACTCGTTGTAGCCGCAGAAGTTCAGCCTTGTTCGTGCCTGCTAGCAGAGCACTGGCATAATCTATCCTGGATAGTACCGAGGCCTGGACCACAAGCTGTCTAGTGGGGGCATCGAAGAATTTAAGCACCGGCCTGATGCCCCTAATAATGCCAAAACAAGAGGCAGCCACCCTCTTAGTCTGGCAAGTGAAGCTAAGTGAGGGGTCCAGCCAGACCCCGAGGTTTTTTAACTCCATAACAGGAGAGGGGATCATTCCTAACTCGGGGGGGCCAATTAACTTTCTGTAATTTTAAAAGTATCCTTTTTTGTTTTTTTTTCTCTCTCCACTAATGCAGTGTTTAGAGGCCCTGATGAGAATCCCTGACGACTGGAAGGGTATTCGAAACACGTAGGCCAATTCCCTACTGGTCTGCTGAGGAGTCTTTACTATTCTCAGACTCCGCACAATCTTGTTGTACATTACCTATTATTTTTTCATTTGAATGATGTAAAATCTAAAATTCTAATGGAATGTACTATTTTCAGATAATTATATTTAACTATTGTATAAATTTGCGCAGATCCAGTTAGTTTTTCCTTTTTTTGTAAATAGCAGTATATGGTATGTTTGATTCAGGTATGAATGTGGCGAATGTTGTTTGACTGTGACATGATTGAGTTATAGAATTGAATGCGATGTGTCCGTAATTGTTCTATCTTACTTAATGCTTCTCTTTTTTATGAAAAAATAAAAAAATAATTGTAATGAACTGTTGAATCTCTCAAAAATAAAATTGCGAATAAGTAGCAATTCCCTTTCTTGAATTAATTTTCTCGATGTGGATGATGAGTTGTAACTATGAAGAAATGTTATCAGTATTGGCACCTCTTTTTGTTATTTGATATATAGGCTCAGCCTTGCTGATTAGAGCCAACCCTATGTTTGCTTTCCCACCCCCGTTCATATACTTCAGCACTTTTGTTCCTTTAGCAGCCTAGATTTGATGTTATAGCCATATAGAGTGCACTGATGGTTTACTGGAACTGTAGCATGAGTAACACCATTTTACACTCAAGCGCACCTACTCAAGGCAATTGCAAACTTTTAGAGACAATTTGCAAGAATTTTGTGTTGGGAAAAGCTAATCATGGTGGTGGTGTATTGAATTCACTGAACGTCATACCCTAAAGTACTTTGCTTGAAAGGTTTCTTGCACAATTAATGGTTTCCTAAACTCACCACCCTTTAACGCTGTGGGAAGACTGCATTGATGCTGGAACAATTTTCAGTGTGCAGTACTGGAAGTCGTGGAAGCTCACTAAAATGATTGGAGCTTTGAACAACTTCTATGTTACTGTACAATAAGAAGTCCCATGTAGATCAAATGGCATCTATATACCCATCCGTTCACTATGTTCTACCCAGTTACAATTAAGGATGTTTGCAGAAATATGTTAGTGTAATTATTATTTATTTATTATGTATTTATTTCGAAGTTTTGTATAGCGCTAGCTGGACCCGAGGGTATCAGAGCGCTTTACAACAAGTACAGTTATTGGCAATTTTTGGCAAAGACAAAATCCGCAACTTACAAACTTAGGAGCATTATAGACATAGTTACAATACAGATCTTATGGTCGAACAAGAGGGGGGAGGCTGAGGGGTTTCATGAAGAGGAGTTAGTTTGCTGATAGCGAGTGGGGTGTCTATCAAACAAGAAGCGGTACGGCGGGAGATCCCTTTGATTTTGGTTTTAAGACAACTGTTTTAGTCCACATTGAGGTTATGGTGCGGTGTCGAACACTTTCCGGAGTATTCTTGTAGATTTCTCGTTACGTTCAAGAGCACTCTAGGAAGAGGGCTTTAAGTAGGCTCGTGAATTTTGGGAAGGAGGTGGTCGTTCTGATGTGGGGGGGATGGAGTTCCAGATCTTAGGTGCATTTCCCGCAATAGATTTATTTGTGGTTTTGTGTTTCCGAGATTTCAGTGGGATGAGTAGAAGCGTGTTGGAACTTCTGAGGTACCTAGACTGGCTGGCCCTTTTGAGTTTGGCGGCCAGGTATTCTGTTTTGCCTGTGTGCAGGGCTTTGTGCGTGAGACAGGCTGTTCGGAAGCTGGCTCGTTGTTCAATAGGGAGCCACTTAAGTTCCTTGAGTGCTGGAGAGATGTGGTTGAATTTCTTAGTTCCTGTGACCATACTTGCTGCGCCAATGAAGGTAGTGTTCAGGGGATCTAGGTGAGGTTTTACTGTACCAGTCAGGGCTGCAATTCCATAATCAATTCTAGAGAGCACCAGTGCCTGGGTGGCCTGTTGAAGATCTTTCAGGGGAAGGAAGGGTTTTATTTTGTATAAAAGTTTCAGATTGAGGAACGCACTTTTGGCGGATCTTGAGATGTGTTTTTTCATGTCCAATTTGGGGTCTAGGGTAATACCTAGAGATTTCAACGAGTCAGTTGGCATGAGGGCACCATTGAGGGAGTCAATGACTTTGAACCATTCCTCAATTTGTTTTTTTTGTCTCTGTTGGAGATGAGAACTTCTGTTTTCTCTTGATTGAGTTTAAGGTGGTTCAATGTGAGCCAATGTTGGACCTCTTTGAGCGTGACATTTAGTCTGTGTATGTCTTTAATCGAGGTGGTTTCCAGATAACGCTTTGTGTCATCCACATAGAGGTGGAAGGGGATGTTGGAGTTCCTGAGAAGTGTGGTGAGGGGTTCCATGTAGATGTTGAAAAGTTGGGGAGAGAGTACTGACCCTTGTGGAACTCCTCTGTTGACGGGAAGGGGGTGGGATTCAAAGTTATTAATTTGTATTCTTTGCGAGCGGTTGTGAAGAAAGGAGGAGAACCAGTTTAGTACCGTCATTTCAATGCCCGCTCGTTCGTGGAGGGCTTTGAGGAGCAGGGTGTGATAAACTGTATCGAAAGCGGCCAATAAGTCTAGGAGAATGAGAAGGTTGCATTGGTCTGAGTCAAGTGACTTGTGTAGATCGTCTATGACATTTAGGATTGCAGTTTTGGTGCTACATCCCTTTCTGAATCCCGATTGGTGTGGGTCTAGGAGCTTGATATTCTCCAAGTGTTGGGTTAGCTGTTCGCTTTTTTGTAGCACCGTGACTTGACCTACTTTGAGGCAGTCTGGGATGACTCCCGAGCTCAGTGAGGTATTGATGATCTTGCACCAAATTGGGGCAAAGATAAGCTTCAGGTCTTTAGCCAGGCTCGTGTTAAGCTGATCTAGGGAGTGGGATGAGGGTTTGGCGGAGGCGATCAGATTGACTATCTCTGCTTCCTGGATGGGGTGAAGGAGGATCAGTGAATAGGTGTGTACCCTGGGGCGCTGTCCTTGATTGCTGGCGTCTTGATCTCCATGTGAGGGGAGGTATTTGTGCTGAGAGAGAGATTGATTTTAGCGATTTTTTCATTGAAAAAGCTGTCAAAGTTGTTGCATTGTTCTTTGGATGCCACTATGTCAGATGTCATCGGGTCGGATGTTTGGCTCCTAATGATATTAAAGAGTTTTTTGGGGCGTTTTTTTGCATTGTCTAAGGCGGACAGAAGAAAGTTGTCTTTTTGTTCTTTATGTGCGTATTGTAGTTTCTGCGCCTTGCCTTGAGTTGATCATGGTGGAGGGAGGAGGGATTGTTTCTCCAGATTCTTTCCAAGGTTCTGAGCTGTCTTCTTTCATCGTTGATGTCGGTGGTGAACCAGGACATGGAGGGGGTGCGTCTGGGTTTTCTTAGTTTCAGGGGTACCAGGAGGTCCAAGCTGAGCGTCATGTTGGAGTGGCAGAGAGAGGTGAGTTTGGTGGTTGAGAGGTGCTCCGTCATGCTAGGGAGGAGCTTGCTTAGCCCTTTTTCGAGTTTGGCCTGAGGGACTAGGGCTGTGTTCCTGACCCATTTGGGAGGGGCCTGTGTAGGGGGTTGAGTTAAGGCCGGTTGGTTGATATGGAAAAGAATAATGTGGTGGTCTGACCAGTCCACTGGAATGATATAGTCAATAATGATTGTGTTTCTATCCGAAATGATTGCATCAAGGGTCACTCCTCTGTGGTGTGTTTCTTCTGAGCAGTGTTAGATCAGACCGTTGTCTAGCAGGAGGCTGTTGAGAGATTGAATGAGCGGGTTTTTTGTTTCATTCCATCTTATGTTGAGGTCGCCCAGAATTATGCTGTCGGCGTTGCTGAGTGGGCATTGGGTGATCAGGTCGGAGAGCTGCGCTCCGAATTCGTTGGAGTTGCCTGAAGGGTGGTACAGGAGATGGCAAAGTAGCGATCTGTTTGTGCATGTTTTGATGTTGAGTGATAGGCATTCGAAGGAGCTATAGAGGCACGAGGATCTTTTCGAGATGGAGAGGTCACTTTTCTGAATGATTGCTATGCCGCCGCCTCTATGCTCATGTCTATCTTTGTGGATTATTGTAAAACCGGGCCGCACCAGCAAGTCCATATTGGGGTAGGACAGGGTGTTGAGACAGGTTTCAGTGATGAAAGCTACATCTAGGTCATGGGAGAGGATAGCTTCTGCTATTTCTGTTGCATGTTTGGAAGCAGATCTGCTGTTGATGAACATGTATTTAATGGGGGGGTTCTTCTTCTGGCTTTGATTTGCTAGGTTGGTCTCTAGGTAAGGAGGTTAGGTGCACTGGGGGTCTAGGGACTCTAGGGGGTGATGATCCCTACCAACTCCAGTAATTACTTGAATCGTGGATTTGAGTGAGGAGTTCAGGGGGGACCTGTGCTAAGGTAAGTGGAATCACTTTCTGTAAGTTAAGTGCGGACTTAATGTAGGGGTTTGTGGGGTGGTCATATGATGAGGCGAGTGTGGTCGCTTCCTGTGGGGAGAGGGTGGGTTTTGTTCTTCTAGGTCTGTCTGCTCGTATCTCGGTCAAAGGTTTAATGAATGGCGGACGGGATCTGGTGGGGCAAGGGTCCAGTTGGGGGCGGTGTTTTGCTCCTTCTGGGTTGGGAGGGAATGGGGGGATTTGGAATGTTGGGTGGGCAGTCGGATTTTAGCTAGGGAGGAAAGGGTTTCGTTCAGGCCCCGAACCAAGGTTTCGTGCTGAGCTTCCAAAAGGTTGAGACCTTGTGTCAGATTATTTGTGGGGGTGAGAAGGGGAAGATGGGTGGTGCAATGCGCTGGGGGGAAGGTGCGGTCCTGTCTGAGCTGCACATCATGTTATTTCTAGTGGGTTTCAGGGGAAGAGGGGGCGCTGTCTCCAGTCTATTGTCCAGCAGCGTTAGGGCTGGTGGAAGGGGGGGGCTATTGATCAGTTGTAATTGGGGTAGGGCTCCTCTCTGGTACGGTGGCTGTGCTCTAGCTGCATTGGCGCTGGTTGAGGGGGGGCTGTGGATCAGTAGTGATTGGGAGTACGGCTCCTCTTTGGGAGGATGGCTGTGCTTTAGCTGCGTTAGGGATGGTAGAGGGGGGGCTGTGGATTAGTTGTGATTGGAAGAAGGGCTCCGCTCTGGGAGGCTGGCTGTGATAGGTGGGGGGGCAGGATTGGACGGTGGGTGGAACCTTAGTTGAGGGGTACGAGTGCATCTCCATTACCATTTTTGAATGGAATTGGGGGGGTGGGCTCAGGGAGAGGGTGTGGGCAGGGTCTGATGACTTGATGATTGTTGGAGGCTCCCAGGGGAGGGTCGGCGTGTGGAGTGTGTTGTGAAATGTTGCCTTCTTTAGTGAGAGGAAAAGGGAGTCAAAGAACTCGAGGTTTTCGTTTTTTGCCTGTATTAGGATGGTGCCATTCTCGAAAATGGTAATGGAGATGCAGCCGGTAAGGGTCTGGTGTTTCGGGAAAGAGAATAGTTAGTGAATTGAAGATGTTGACCCAGTGGTCGAGCCTGTCAGTGTGGAAGATAAAGTCCATTTTATGCTGTCCTCTAGATGGGCAGTGGTATGTATCTATGACTAGCGGATGTATGACGTTACAACGCATACTTTTACAACGCCTACCATTACAACGCAGTTTTTACAACGCAGGATCCATTACAACGAAGTACCATTACAACGCATGTATTTACAACGAAAATACCTTTACAACGCATACCATTACAACGTAAATTAATTAAAATTAATATAATTTAATTTAATTTAATTTAATTTAATTAATTGCAAATATTGGTAATTTAATAATATTTTTTTTAATGTAAATTAATTAAAATTAATATAATTTAATGTAATTTAATTTAATTTAATTAATTGTAAATATTGGTAATTTTATAATATTTTTTTAATGTAAATTAATTAAAATTAATATAATTTAATTTAATTTAATTTAATTAATTGTAAATATTGGTAATTTTATAATTTTATTTTAATGTAAATTAATTAAAATTAATATAATTTAATTTAATTTAATTAATTGTAAATATTGGTATTTTTATAATATTTTTTTTAATGTAAATTAATTAAAATTAATATAATTTAATTTAATTTAATTTAATTTAATTAATTTTATTTAATTTAATTAATTTTATTTAATTTAATCAATTTAATTTTACCCTGTATATAAATAATATATTATATTTAATAAATAATATAATAATTAAAAAAAATACCCCTTTACCCAAAAACCCAAAACTGACCCTGAACCCTAAAAATACCCCTTTACCCAAAAACTGACCCTGAACCCTAAAAATACCCCTTTACCCAAAAACCGAAAACTGACCCTGAACCCTAAAAATACCCCTTTACCCAAAAACTGAAAACTGACCCTGAACCCTAAAAATACCCCTTTACCCAAAAACTGAAAACTGACCCTGAACCCTAAAAATACCCCTTTACCCAAAAACTGAAAACTGACCCTGAACCCTAAAAATACCCCTTTACCCAAAAACTTAAAACTGACCCTCAACCCTAAAAATACCCCTTTACCCAAAAACTAAAAACTGACCCTGAACCCTAAAAATACCCCTTTACCCAAAAACTAAAAACTGACCCTGAACCCTAAAAATAACCCTTAAAAAAACCCAAACATATAAAATTTTAAATATAATTATATACTTACCAATACTTACGTTGTAATGGTATGCGTTGTAAAGGTACCTGCGTTGTAAAAACATGCGTTGTAAATACATGCGTTGTAATAGTTTTTGCGTTGTAAAAATTACGTTGTAATGGTAGTTCGTTGTAAAAGTTGCGTTGTAAAGGTTGTTTCCCATGACTAGCGTTTCGGGATGTTGTCTGATTACTTTGTGTTTAAAGTGTTTTTTCGCTTTAAAAGAGAGTCTGTGGGGGAAAGTTATAGCAAAAGCATTCTGTCCATGGGGTGTCAGGTAGTTAGGTGTAGGGCTCAGATAGGTGTCCATTTGCATGGCTCTCTCTGCAGGGGCACTCTCAATTGTTTTGCCTACACCTACTGTTTTCTGAACCCATTTTTGTTGACTTTTAGTACTTTGTGTACTTTAACACTGCTAACCAGCCTTAAAGTGCTTGTGCTCTCGCCTTTAAACAAGCCTTACACAAATTGCCATACACTCAATTGGAACATTTAATTTACTTGTCAGGCCATAGTAAAGTGGCACTACATGTACCCAGGTTCTGTGAATTATATGCTACTCATTTTCAACACCTATTGTGCCACCCACTTAAGTAGCCCTTTAAAATATGTCTCAGGTCTGCGATTGTAACCTGTATGCTGTTTTTCAAAATGCCAATTTGATTTGGCAAAATAATCCCTTTGCCAAGCATAAAACCCCCTTCGAATACATATACACCTCATGGGAATGCTTTAAAAAGCCCATAGGGCAAGGTGCATTGTATTTAAAAAGTTGGGCATGAACTTTTAAATTGTACACGTCTTGGCTTGGTAGTGAAAAAAACCCACATTAATTTTTAGGTCGAGGCTTGCCAGCACATGCACTGCCCTGCGAGGCATGCTGTATTGAGGTGTCGAATAAAAGCAGCGCCCATTTGCCACTCATCTTTTCTATTGGCTCCTGTTACAGTCCTTTCAAAATCGTTGCTTTTAATTCATAAATAGGCTTACTATTCCCTCCTTGGTACCGCCTTGTCTGCATTTGTAACCTCCCATAACAACTGCACTTTTTACTTGTGGTGTTACACAGTCAGCTTTATCTAATCTGTGCGCACCATTTTCTTTAACGGTCTTCCCCTATTCCTCGCACGATGTTGCAGAATGACGCCCGCTTTTATATTTTTATTATTAATGTATCTATTTCTTAAATTGCAGCGTGGTTCGCTTTCACTATAGCGGCCATGCTTATTTATTTATTTTACTTATAGCGCAGTCCGCTTTCACTTTAGCAGCTGCTCTTCTTTATTTAACCAATTTGCAGTGCATTCCACTTTCACTTAAGCGCCCTCGCTACTGAAACTTGCTTTCTTTCTTAATTCATTTTTGTAAGTAAAGCACCTTTGCTGTGCTTTCACTTTAATGCTGGCTGCACCCCTTTCTTTAGACACTGCTTACTGTAACCAAAATACGGTGAGCAGCATCTAAAGAAAGGGGTGTGGCCACTATGAATGTGGTCTTGCATTTGCGAGAGTTTGAGCTATCGGCATTAGAAATTACAAAGCCTTTTATATATATATGTGTTGCTTTTAAAAACACATAAATAAAAGTCATTTTCATTTACAATGCCAATAGCAAAAACTATCGCGAATGCAAGATCTATTGCAGTGAAAATGCTTGTTTTCACTACTATGAGGCCTGTCTCTCTGATTGGTTACATTATTACAGTAATAAGTGTTTATTGGGAGTAGGTAGGAATGTTGGGTTTAGTCTCTAAAAAATTGTAATTTAAACCCCTCTTTAATGGTAAAGTCGGATTTTTAAGTCACAGTTCTGAAAATGCCACTTTTAGAAAGTAGCCATTTTCTAAGCCTAACCTTTTGGTGCCTGCAACTTGTATCCTGGGTCACATGACTAGGTGTAGTTGGCCTTTGTAAATTCCTTCCAGACATTAATACAAAGGGAGACTAGTTGTTAGCACAATGCACCATTTCTGGCTGGATGGGGCGGAGCTGTCACCTACCAGCATGTTTGCTCTTGTTGTGTAATAATTTGCCAGTTTGTCACAAATCTGTTGAGAAATGGGACTGGTAATTTCTGTGCATTTTGGTTTATGGAACTCTGTGAGCATTTTGAAAAAAAAATAATTGGTACACTTTGCATTTTGGTTTTGGCTGTAATAGTATAGTTTTTTTTTTACTTTTTAAATTTTTTGCTTGATTATTCTGTTTTGTTTGTGTAGGCATATCTTGCCTTCAGGGTTGTTTGTTTTGAGTCCTTAGAGTTGAAGCTTAACTATTGTTTTGAAATGTATGATTTCTTTTGTCATGTAGATGTTTTAGAGGAATTAAGAGATCAAAAGCTTCTGGGAGCCTTTCATAGCTTGTTTGCATAGAATTTATTTTGATGAAATGTGTGTTGGAAGTAAGCCAGGCTTGGTCTGGTCGGGCGCACTGCTTTGCAGAAGCTTTGTTTTGGCATTTTGATTAAAAACGGGGAATGTAATTTACTATGTCCGGTAGAGGCCAACTCGTTGTGTAGTGGCTGTAGCTATGGTTTCAATAACCCTAGTACAAACAAAAGGGACTCCAGGTAAAATAAAACAAACATACAATTTCTGGAGCATTAACTGTCGCTCCCTTCCAAAACACAAGGAGGACATTTTTAATTTGTTAAATAGTGATGGTCCTGATGCTATTTTTTTAACGGAAACCTGGTTAAACGATAGTTCTGGTCCGGATGTGGCAAGCGCACTCCCCGAAAATTATACTATAATAAGGAGAGACAGAATTCTCAGGAAGGGGGGAGGGATTGCGATTATTTATAAAAAGAGATACTCATGTAAATGGGAGAATCTCCCACTGCAGGAGTGTGAAGCTGCTCTTTTTAAACTTACTCTCTCTCCTCAACTCACTTGATCTGGGGCCTTGATCTATCGTCCCCCAGGCTACTTAAATTAGCCAATTTTACAGTCTTAGGAGACCTAAATCTTCATTTGGAAAACTCGGACTGTCCTGCAAGTAAGGCGCTTATTGCTGATTTAGCTGCACTGAATCTCCCCCTTTGTAATGCTGGCCCCACTCATATAGGTGGTCATTTTTTGGACCCTATTTTCTCTAACCTACCTGATATTAATTGTCTGCCGGCACTGCCTTTGTGTTGGTCTGACCATTTTGCAGTTAAGTTTCAATATAGTAGTTTGCTTAACCTGTCTCCATTGCCCTCTGACACATCAGGTCGAACCAGATATTGGGAAAAATTGGATATTGCAAAGTTCAATCAGCTACTGTCAAGCAATGCTGCACCTTATAACTCCATATCATTGGCTTCATTGAGTAGTATTTATAGTTGGATTACCGCCGCCTCTAATGTTTGCCTGCCAGCCACGGCGAAAAAAACTTAATAACCATCGGCCTCCTGCTCCCTGGTTTACAGAGCAGCTAAGAGCTGAAAAGACCAAGTGCAAAGCTTTGGAAAGAAACATCTATAAAGCCACATTGAAAAAATATCATGCTCTATGTAAGAAGGCACGAGCTGACTATGTCTCCTCTACTATTCTGGGGGCAAAAAATTGTCCTCGTACTTTATTTTCTATGGTTAAGAAGTTAGCAGGTTCAGAGACTCAACCTAGTCCACCTTTTCTTGATGAACCACAGTGTGACTCTCTTGCTAACTTCTTTATAAATAAAGTTGAACAAATCCATCAGACACTAGGTGGAATTTGTGTGTCAAACCCGGCTCAGCTTGATAGTGAGCGGGTTCATACTATGGTAGAAGGCTCTCAGTTAAAATTGGAGCAGTGGTATCTATTGGACACTGGTGCCTTTAAATTTTTTTTAGCGAGCATTAAATCGGGCTCGCCATGTGACTTGATCCCTTCCACAGTACTTCTACAGATGGAAGAACCTGCTTTAAGAGTGGTCATGGAGCTACTAAATGCTTTTCTTAGGGAGGCAGTAATGCCAATGGCCTGGAAACATGCTATGGTTCTACCATTGTTAAAAAAGCCAAATGCAGACCCGGCCATGCCGTCTAACTTTAGGCCTATTTCCCTGCTCCCAACTTTTTCTAAAGTTTTGGAGAAGCATGTGAATGGCCAATTAGCTATGTTTGTGGAATCCTCTCAATTTTTGCATACATCACAATCAGGTTTTAGGCCAGGGTTTTCTACAGAGACCACATTGCTGGGCGTCACTAAGGTGCTACATCAGCGCTTGGATGATGGTAATACAGTGGCCCTTATATTATCAGATCTAAGTGCCGCCTTTGATACGGTTTCTCACACCGTATAAATATAATCTTTACAGCCATTGGGCATCGCTGGTTCGGCGCTTGGCTGGCTGTCCTCTTTTCTATCGGAGCGAACCTTTCAGGTGTTCTCCTCTAGGGCCACTTCAAAGTCCTTTACATGCCAGTATGGAGTACCTCAGGGCTCTATTTTGAGACCACTCTTTTTTAACATTGATGTGCAGCCCCTAGCAGTGATTGCTGAAGCGGCAGGGCTTACACTGTTTTCATACGCCGATGATACTCAAATCATCTTTTCTTTGTCGGCTGATAGGAAACAGGGCCCGTCTACTCTGAAATTGGGCTTGCGCAATAATGCAGCATGAATGCAGCTCAATTTGCTTAAGTTAACCAGGGATAAGACGGAAGTGCTTATCTTTGGGAAAAAATTCTGAACATTGGGGCCCTCAACATTGGCCAGATGAAATGGGACCTTTACCCACGCCCTCCTCTCAGGTCCGCAATCTAGGCGGTACAAATTGCAGCCACCTGTTTTACCATCTTAAAATGGCTAAAAAAATAATTTGGATGCTCCCTGTGGACACCAAAAGGACGGTAGTCCAGGCACTTGTAACATCGAGCCTTCATTACAGCAACGTCCTTTTTTTGGGGTCTAACAGAGATGTATTGCGTAAGCTTCAGGTGGTGCAAAGTTCTGCAGCCCGATTGCTATGTGGACTTCCTAGAATGTCTAACACGGGTAATGCTCTGAGAGAACTGCATTGGCTCAAAGTAGAACATCGTATAAAATTTAAGGCCCTGTGTGATATGTTCAGAATCAAGATTGGTTCTGCTCCTAAATACTTACAAGATCTGGTTCGCCTTACCATCCTTCTCGACTATTTCGCTCTTCTTCGGATGAGCTTTTTGTGATTCCTAGAATCTGTCAAGAATGGGTGGTCGATCCTTCTCTCTGCTGGGGCCCACCATGTGGAATTCCTTACCTGATCCAATGCGGAGGGAGAAGCTGCTCCCCAACTTCCGTAAAACAATTAAAAACTTGTTTTTTTAATCAACACTGCTAATGTCAGATCATTGTTGAGCTTCTGTTGGCTTGCGCTAGGAAACCCTTGTTGGGTAGCTGTGCGCATTATAAAATAAATTAACATAACAACATAACATAACAACAGCCATTCCTCCAAATTCAGCTTGTTTCAAGGCAAATATGTAGTTGCAGGCAAGATGATTTGAATAGGGGTACGTTGTGGTGTCTTGTGTTGAAAGGCAATGGGTTAGTGGTTTGACCACATGATCGATATAATCCTTTGGAATGTGACTAAGTCTGACCACATTATCTGAGTAATCCTTTGGAATTTTACTAAGTCTAGGCTAGAAAATATTATATCTAATGCACGTCGTGTGATGTGGGTGGGATTGGAAATGAGCTGTTGTATGTTGTGTGTGTCTAGACCTGGGAGAATTGTTTTTTCCTCATATATGATAGCTAAGCCGCCTCCCCTCTGCCTATGTGATTTTGTCACAATGTTTGATACTTTGGAGGAGCACCTTAATGCAATGTCAGTGCCATATCTTCCACCAGCCATTATTCAGTTATGAGAAGTAAGTCAGGCTGTGTGTCAATCAATTGGTTAAATATGTGGTACTGGAGTTTGTAATTAGAATGAGTATTTGTCGGTAGGCAGTATAAATAATAGTTTTTGGGAGGTAGTGAGATGTTGAGGTGCAGTGTTATAATTTGAAGATGGGACAGTGTTCTAATGTTGGTGATATTAATTGTTGCAGATCAGAGAAAATGTTGTTTTTGTTAACCAATATTTTCCATCTTTCTTCTAAAGGCTTAGACGACCTGTTTTGGGTCTGCATGTATTAGTGGTAGTGAGTCTGTTTGAAACTGAGGAGTTATACTGTGAAGTTGTTTCTGAAATGGTGGCTTGTGTGATAGAACTGTGAATGCAAGGTTATAAAGAGTGTTGTGTAGCTGCTTTTTTTGCGTATGTTGAAAGTGAAAGGCGTTTGGGTTGTGGTTGATGCTGGGACATTAGGGTTATTTTTCTATGGCTATCAAATCGAGCATTGGATGAAAGGTGTGGGTGTGAGTGTCATTTGTGGATTGAGTGATTGGTGTATTTGTACATGAAAGTGTGAGGTAGAGATGGGTTTAAATGTATATTACTTACGTTGGTATTCAGAGAAGAGTGAACGTGTGTAGGTAAGTTGGGCTGGTTGGATGTTTTTGAATGTGTGAGATTTTGTTCATATACATTTTGCATGTGTGTTTGGTATTGTTTGTGTGGGCTAGTATTACCGGGCATGGCAGTAGTGACTTGAGGTATAGGATTTGGGTGTGAAGGACTGGTGATTTGCATATGTTGAAGGAGAAGGGAGTTGAATTGGGTGTGAGAGTTGAGTCTCTGTGCACTGTAAGAGTAGTTAAATAGGGATTCGAGAGATGGTTGTATTCTGACTGGGGGAAGAGTTTGCCTTATTGATGGAGGAGAGTGTTGAAAGAATGTTATCATTGGTCTTGTGTGAGAATAAGAGGATTTTTGTGTGGCAAAGCGGTATGATGGATGGTTGAAGAAATGGTTCAGAGGGGCGGAAGGGGCAATGCTATGAGCTGGCTGAGAGTAGTGGAAACTGCTAAATGTAAGCTGGGAAACATGCGTTCAATAAAATAGAAAATATGCTAAGATATCAATATACAATTAAAACAATTAGTGAATGAATATAGTGCTTTCCCTACCTTGGTCAATTTGTTGGTAACCTTATAAAAGAGTGCTAGAAAATTCCTAAAACCTCCACTTAGAGGGAAATACAAGTTTCAATTGAAAAGATATAAACTAGTGAATTTGTTAGAAGGTCTGATGACACGGTTGACATCATGCCTCACAGTACTGGAGACATCACTCAAGTAGCACATATTTGCACAGTTGTCAGTGATATATTCCAATATAGATTAGACAGATATCAGCACAGCCTTTTTTTCCTATGTGGTCTGTTCGAGGACGACATCTTGCAGCTGATGGTTGTAGTGCAGCTTTACTACTGGAGTGAGTGTCTGTCAGCATATCTATAACTTGTACTGAAAACTATATAGATCTGTCTTCTTCATTTACTCTCTTTAAAGAGATACTAAATATTTATCTTTGCAGGTAATTTATGAGAGTATATACATCATTTCTGAATATAACTGCATCCGTTTTTCTTCACCACATAATCTCTGTGAAATGCAGTCTACTGATTGCAAGTCATCTCTATGAAGACATCCATGATGTGTCAGTAGAGCTGTAGTGTTGGGAATTTGCCCTTTCAAAATGGTCACTCCAGTTTTTTGCCTTCTCTTGCTGAGCCCGGTTTTGTTTGGTCACAGAACTCTGTGTACTTTACCCCTGCAAACCAGTAGTAAAATCAGTGCTTCATTTGTAAAAGAATGAGTGCTGGTGCCCAAAGTTCTGCTCATAAGCCTGCGACTGGCGCCATTAAATGTCAATGGTCTGAATACCAAGGCTGCTTTGTCTTTAATCCACCCTAGACTCTTTAATCCACTGCTGGACTCCACCTGCCCCTTTATCTCACTCTTGTAGATTTCTTCTTTCTCTTTTTGTGAAGGTTTTTCTATCTTTCTATTCCTCCTTCTCTCCACTTTGTGTGTTTTTCGCTCGCTGGCCCGCAGGAAATACCTGAAGAGGATAAATAAGTGATGGTCCCCAAAAATGACTGCTGATGGCGCCCATTAGCAAACACCTGCTTAAATAAAACACTGGGTAAAGTTCTTTTGCTCTCCTTTTCAAACACAGTAAAATTGGTATGCACCTTATTAGTACATTTGGTTTACTCATAAGGCCCTACTATATGGTACAACCTGTACCCAAGGCTTGTAAATTAAATGCCATAATGGTCTGCATCACTCATGCTACCACCAAGTATAGTTGCTCTGCACATCAGATCTCAAGCCTGCCATTGCAGTCTGTGTGTGCAGTTTTAAACTGCCATTTCAACCTACCAAAATAAAAAAGGTGCAAGGCCTAAACATTTTCTTTTTAATACTTTACTTCATTCCTAAGGTAGGCCTAAATGCCCTTAGCGTAGGGTGCACGGTATTTAAGAAATATGATATGTATATTTAATGGCTGTGAAGAATCTCCAAAGTTGTTTTTCATTGTGATAAGGCTGACCTCCACTAGACTAACATTGATTTATCTTATTACATCTAGTAAGTGCTAAATTTAGTTTGGGAAGAGCTAGAAAAATATTTCAAAGACTCATTTTAGTAGTAATTTAAAATCTAGCTTAATGACAAAGTTGGGTTTTATTTGACTATTTAATAAAGTTGTCATTTTGCTGTTTAAACCTAAAACTGCATTAACCCCAATGTCCAAGTGATACTGGACACCTGATGGCGCACTGGTCCTTACACCAGCTTCCCCTGCTGCTGCTCATTGAGTCGCCCTCAGACTGCCCCTGACTTCCTTGCATCCCTTTTTCTCTGCGCCACTGTTTTGCCTGATTGTGTTTTTCTTTGTTGCAGTATTGCCTGATTGTTTTTCTTTGCTGCCGTTCTGCCTGATTGTTGGCCTGATTGCTTGACTTTTATCGTTTTCTTACTTGCACTGTTGTGGTTTTCTGCCTTTATGTTGCTGCAGATGATTTACTCTGTTATGCCCAGTCTTTTGCCCTGTAGACCTCCCTGTCTCGCTGCTCCCCTCTGAATTTTCCCTCTCTTTCTTCTCTCACCGCTACCTGTCTGCCCTGCCCTCTGCTTTAGTAACCAGCTCTCCTCCCAGGACCTTCTTAATGGTGGCTGCAGTGTGACCCAATTGAGCAGGAGCTCATGTTGTTGTTGTGTTTTGCCTTAATGCTGTTGCAGCTGATTTGCCCAGACTTTTGCCATGCTGAGCATCCCCACCTCGCTATTCTCCCTATGCATTTTCCCACTTTTCTTTTTCTATCTCCCGCCTGCCCCGCCCTCTGCCATAGCACCCCGCTCTCCTCCCAGTACCTACTTAATGAGGGCCATAGCGTGACCCAATTGAGCAGGTCCTCACACCTGCTCCCCCTACTACCCTAATTGAGTTGACCTCAGCCTGACCTTGACGGCTTTACAGCCCATTTTCTTCGTTGCTGTATTACCTGATTGTCTTTTCTTCATTGCTGTTCTGTCTGATTGTTGGCTTGATTGCTTGGTTTTTATCTTTTGCTTACTTGCGTTATTGTTGTTGTCTTCTGCCTGAGTGCTGTTGCAGCTTAATTTCTCTGTTTTTACCCAGTCTTTTGCCATGTTGAGCCGTTCCTGCCTCATGTACTCCCGCTGTATTTTCTTGCCATCTTTTCTCTTCCTCTAGCTTCCCGCCTGCCCCTCTCTCCCACTTAGTGCCCAACCTTCTCCTAGGACCCTCTTAATGGAGGTGAGCCAAAGAAAAAGTCCCTCTGCGCACATTTATGCCTAGACTGCACCCAGCACCAGAATACTGGCTCTGTTATTTCCCGAAGATACGTCTCCTCCGAGCCCTGGACTCCACATCAACTACTGCTGCCGCACCTCGCCCTGGTCAACAGTAGGACCCTTCACCTGCTGGCACTGCCTCTTCTCCTGCAACACAAATATACGCTGAACACCACTTTCTGACAACTCAACCACCTCCTGCTCAACGTACGATCTCCCTCCAAACACCCCTCTGAGATCTCTGAGATCTGGGTCACCATCACCTCCTTCACTCCGAGATCTAGCTGTGTTTACTGCTTCACCCTATTTGTAAATTGTTTTAAATTATCTCAGCATCTTTTAAGAAATGAATCTGTGCTTGAATGTTAATTTGCCTCCTCACCTGTTGTTCTGCATCACACTCTGCACTTCTCTACCGGTGTCAGGCTGGTGGCACCGGAAACGCTTTCCCTTCCCCTGTGGGGAGCCAATCACTGTAGGAGGGAGGCAGGACTAGTTCCTGCGCTTGGCCATTAAATGCCCGCTGGAGTGCGGGAGCACCAACGGCGCACCAAAGACAGGCCCATCTGCACCCATCCGCATCCGTCCGGGGCAGGGGCCTGCCATTATGCTCAAATGCTATGCTATTCCTTCTCGTACCTGAAACACTGCCCCTCCAACAACCTTATACTTAAGCCCTCAACTTACACCAAATTATCTCTGTCAGGAATTCTGGTTGACAGAGAGAGCTTCCCCGAGCTTGTTTCTCGGCTTTGTTGTCTGGACAAGCTCAACTCCAATAAGTTAAACAACCTTGCAAGCAGAAATGCTCTCATCCAGCACAATCAAAGGGGGAACAAACTCACAGTCACTTACTTGAATACCCACTCTCTGGTCAAACATCAATTAGAGATATTTCAGCTGTTAGATTCAGACAAACCCAACCAACTCCTTCTTTCTGAAACCTGGCTATCAGTAGAGTCTACTCTGGACATACTAGCGGCCCTTCCCAGCAAATACTACATTCTTCAAGCTAATAGGGACTGCTGGAAGAAAGGGGGTGGGGTCACCACTATAATCCATCCGAAACTAAAGTTCTCCTCTCTCACCATCCTAGGCATACAATCAAATGAAATCTTAACCATAAAACTTGACTCCACATACCCCTCTGGTTTGCGTCCTCCTCTATAGACCCCCCCTACCACATGCCACTTTCCCCCCAACATTTGGGTGGAAAAACTTCCCATTTAGTTATCAACTATGCCAAACTCCTAATAATTGGGGATTTTAATTAATGGGCTAATGATGCATTGAGTGGCACTAGCTCAGCTGAACTGTCCAAGCTATTGGAGGAATTATGCCCCAAATGTGACTGCTCCCACTCATCTCAAAGGTCACACTATTAACCAAGACTGGACATCTAACCTGATGGTTACTAATCGGAGGGTTTCTCCTTGTACTTGGTCATATCACCATGTCATCAAATTCTCCATTTGCAACTTGTACTTAGCAAGGCCCCAAGCTAAGGTGAGCCTCATGGCAATAAATAGGAGCCGCTGTAACCTGGATGACTTTTGTAAACTGCTAGCTACTTCGGCCCCTTCTGAACTGTCCTCAATCAACAAGCATGAAGAAAGAATTAAATCTTTGCTAGATGCTGCCAGTGAAAGACGTGCATCCTATAGGAAAGTCAACACAGTCAGAAACCACGATGCTCAGCGCTGGTTCTCTGAAGACTTAAAACTAAGAAAACTCGGCCTATGCCGTGCTGAGAGCGACTGGAAACGAGACTATTCATTAGAAAAAAGAGCCCCATACCTAACACTACTTAAACAGTAAAAAAAGGACATTCTACAATCTAAGGCAACTTACTTTTCCAATAAAATATTGAACCCCACCAACAGTTCTAAGGACATTTTAGCAATTTTTGACAAGCTATCTAACCCGGTCAGGGCCACGGCGAAACCCGCCCCCACTCAAGCACTATGTGACTCACTCAATACCTACTTTTGTTGATCAAATTATCACCATCAAAACTAGTATTCCTGCTTCCTCTCCACCTAACGCACAGTCACCCCGCTCAGGAACTCTTATTGCCTGAAGCAGTTCCCCCCTATTACCAAAGAAGTCTTCTCAAATCTACTAATGAAGGCTAGATCAAGGTCTCTGAGGGACTGCTGCCCTGCACATCTTACGGGAAGTATTCTTCTCATGTCCTGAGCCCCCGCCCAGCACTACTGAATAACTCACTCAGGTGTCAGTACCAAAGGCATTTAAAGAAGCAGAAGTAGTCCCCATTCTAAAGAAAGTTGGGGCAGACTCTGTAGCTCTCACAAATTACCCCCCCCCAATTTCCTTACTTTTTTTCTTAGCCAAGATCATTGAAGCCCACATTGCAAACTGTCTCTGTTCTTTTATTGAACAATCCTACTTTCTTGATCCCCTTCAGACTGGCTTCCGACCATCTCACTCCACTAAGGCTTGTATCTTGACTGTTCTAGACAAGTTAATGAATGGGGCAGTTAAGGGCAAAACACAGACCCTGGTGCACCTCAATCTCTCTGTCACTTTTCGATACGGTCGACCACAAACTCTTAGTCGACCACAGAAGCAACACAGGGCTACAGTGCCTGGACCTCAAGCGGCTCACGAATGTTTCTTGAGTATCGCTCGCAAGTGGTGTGCATCACTCTATTACATTCCTCAAAAATTAAAATGACATGCAGAGTACCGCAGGGCTCCCCCCTATTGCCACACCTTTTTAACTTGTATTTGTTTCCCATTATTATTTCTCTGGGTGAAAGAAATGTGCGCACCTTCAATTATGCTGGTTATCTTCGATATTGAAGATTCTCCTGCCTCCATTTCCAACTTTCAAACAACTATGCGACACATAAGTAACTGGGTGAATGGCAATCACTTGAAGCTGAATTCCTAATTGGAGGGCCCTCTAAGCTCTGGAACTCCAACTTCTGGCTACCGGATTTGGGAAATCCCCCCCTACCGTCCAGATCAATCAAAAGCGTTGGCACTACTATTGACAGCAACCTGTCGATGACATATCAGATTGGGACAGTGGTTTCCATCTGGTTCTTCCAGCTCTGGAGGATCAGGAAAATCAGCAGATTTCTTACCACAGATGCCCTGACCCAAGTAGGACTGGCTTTAGTCATCTCTCACATTGACTATGCCAACTCTCTCTATTTTGGTATACCAGCATACCAAGGCAAAAGATTGTAACTGGCGCAAAATCAGGCCACTAGATTAATTTATCACCAACCCAGGTGGCACCACGCCACCCTGCTCATGAAAAATTTACACTGGTTACCAGTTGCTGAACACAATGCATTCAAGTTGGGATGCATTATATTCAAAGCACTCCATGGCAAATGTCCAGTGTTTGTTTCTTCTCAGGTACAGAGATATACCCCTACCCAGGAACTTAGGTCCTCACACCTCAACGTTTTAGTCACTCCTTCTTTCAAACATAAGAAACTGAGGGTCTAAGATTTGCAGTCCTGGCCCCAAAATTCTGGAATTCCCTTCCTCATGATATCAGAGCGACAACTTCATACTCTCAATTTAGGAAGCTTTACAAAACCTGGCTCTTTTGCCAGGCATATGAATACATTTCTCAACAGCAGCACTCCCTCGATCTTAGCACCATAAAACCGCTTGGTGTTCATGCGCCAAATAAATACCTTTAACATGACATAACAGAGATCTGACTCAACTCCTCCTACGTGCCCAACATCACCTAAGCTGTGCACAAAGGGTACAAGATAACACACCGAGACCACATCAACAAACATGGAGGTGGGATTGCCATCATCCACAAGGAAACCATCCACTACACCACCACCACAGTCTAGTGCCCCTTATCATGGAACACCTCAACTTCCAACTCCAAACAGACAGCAAAACCACCATCAGCTGAAACCTCGCCTAAATATCCCCAGGACCTCACCACAGTTTCTGCGATACCATTCCCGAAATCATTGCATTGCTCACCATTGACTCCAAACACTACATTTTCCTAGGCTATATCAATTTTCACCTGTCCGATACCAATACTGACAACCTCCTTGAGAGCATGAACACCAGCCTTAACCAACTCATCACCAACAAAACACACGCCGCAGTACACACATTCGACCCCATCTTCAAAGCCAATGACAGAATCAAGTACAGCCATGTCACCAAGATCACCTGGACAGATCACGCCATCATCCACTTCACCATCGCAGGATCCCCCAACAGCCCCCCAAGCCACATAGCACTTCACACTGCAGCTGGAACAGAGTCTCAGATAGCCAAGGGATCAACACCCTCAACACTTCCCTCCCTCACAGTGCAAATAACCTAGAACAGGCCATCAAGAACTTCTCTACCTGGATCACCGACTGCGCCGACAGAGTTGCCCTCATTAAAATCACCACACTCAAGAGGTCATCCAAACAAGTGAGTTGGTACACAACTGAACTAAGAACTTTGAAACACAACTGCAAACAACTCAAATGGAATTGGTGCACCAGGACGAAGCCCACAGACCATGCCACATTCAAGATATCCCTCAACAAATACCACCAACTTCTGAAAGAGATGAAAAGGAGTGCCCTTGTTGAGTGCATCAAAGCCCCAGCAAAGAACTCATCAACATTGTCAAAGAGTTAATCCACCCCTCAGCCACCAAAAATACCATCACCCCGTCCCAGGAATTCTGCAACACCCTGACTGACTTCTTCCATGACAAGATCCCCACTATCGACAGAAACTTCTAACCCCAACCTACAACCACCTACTTCATCAGCCTTCGATCAGAAATGAATGATAAACAAGACCCCTTGCTCACCACCTGGGACCAGATCACAACACAAGACTCCACAGCCATTATGAACTACGCCACTCTGGAGCACCATCAGAGCCATGTTCCTACCACAGCTTAAACGCCCACCTTCCCCAAAGAATGGAAACATGCATAAGTCAAACTCCTACTCAAGAAACCTTCTGCCAATCCCAACAAACTTAAGAACTACCGCCCCCATCTCTCTGCTGCCCTTCCCTGTTTAAGTACTCGAGAAGGCCATCAACCACCAACTCATAAAAAAAACCTGGAGATCAACAATTTTCTGGACACCTCTCAATCTGGATTCCACATCAACCACAGCACCACAACAGCCCTAATACCAGCTACAGATGACATCAGATCCCTCCATGATTAGGGAAAATCAGCAGCCCTGAACTTCTTTGACCTCTCAGCAGCATTCAACACAGTATCACACCATGCCCGCATCAAAAGGCTACACCACATTGGCATCCAAGGAGACGCCTCCAATTGGACCGCCACCTTCCTCACTGGAAGAACCCAGAGAATCCACCTACTTCTTTTCACTTTAGATCCCAAGAACACCATCTGCGGCATCCCTTGATGTTTGTCCCTCAGCCCTAGTTTGTTCAACACCTGCATGACACCCTTGGCCAAAGCCATCAGAATACATGGACTAAACACCATATCTTATGCCAACAACACCATCTACGGAATAGTTAATCCATTGCTATATCACCTTGCCAATCATGACATTCCAATTCTGCCTGAAATATTACCTAGTAGGCGGGTATGAAGCGTTGGGTATATCCTCTCGCTTTCAGAGGACCCCTCTGTAGCACTGACCAACTTCCTCAAGTGCAAGACGAGCATAGCAGACTGAATGAAAGACCACTGCCTCAAACTCAATACTGACAAGACAGAAGTGCTGATTTTCAGGACCAACACCTCCTCTTGGAGCAATGCCTAGTGTCCTCCCGAACTAGGCTCTTCACCCACTCCAACCATGTCTGCACCCGTGGCTTAATACTGGACAGTAAGCTCATCATGAAAAGACAGATCAACATAGTCTCATCCATCTGCTTCTTCACCCTTCACATGCTCTATAAGATCTTCAAGTGGCTCCCCATCAACTCCAGATGTACTGTCACCCAAGCCCTTGATACCAGCTGATTGAACTATGACATGCACTCTACATAGGAATCACCTCGCACTGCAGACCATACAGATTTCAATGACCAGACTCATCCTAGACCACCCCAGGTGGACCCATATCACCTCCCACTTCAGGAAGCTCCACTGGCTCCCCATTCAGAAGAGAAGTCAGTTCAAGAAGTTGACCCACACCTTCAAATCCCTACACATCCAATGACCAGCATACAGCAATCACTGCCTAAACTTCCACCAACTATCCAGACACCTGTGCTCCGCCTCCCTCTTGCTCGCTCACACCCACTAATCGGACACGGCAAGAGAGGAGGTTGTTCCATCTCCTACCTTACCGCAAAGTCCTGAAACGACCTTCCTCTCCACCTCCGGACCACTTCCTCTCTGCTAGAATTCAGGATAGGACCCAAGACCAGGCTGTTCAACTGAATTCCCCCTGCAGCACTGTTCTCAGCGCCTTGATACCCTCACGGGTAATTAGCTGTGCTTTCTGATTGACTGATTGAATCTGATTGATGTGTATCTCTCCTAGACAGTAAACAAAGGGCCTATATTTAGGGAGGTGAGGGTCTTCATGACAGGATGGCTGGAGAGGAGCCCTGATTATACTCAGTCAGGGGCTGCCCTGTCACACACACAAGAACCTTATCCCACACTTCTCCCTGCCTTTATTTCACTACCCAGGCTGAAAGCAAACCTGGAGGAGAAGGGGTGACTGATCAGAACCCATTTAGGAGGTAGACAAGGGCTGAACCGCCTGCTCACAGGCTGGCCCTGGGCATAACAGTGGTGTTAGATCTGTCAGCCTTAGGTTGGTCTTCCCCAAACATTTTGCCTTCCTCCTACATTTTTGCTGATCCCATTTTTGCTGGCCGTAGGACTCTGCACACTTACTGCTAACCGGTGCTAAAGTGCAAGTGCCCACTCTGGCACATTGGCTTATCCCCAAACAGCATATTTAATTTACTTATTAGTCCCTAGTAAAGTGGCACTACATGTGTCCAGGGCATGTAAGTTAAATGCTACTAATGGTCCTGCAGCACTACGTGTGCCTCCAACTTAAGTAGCCCTTTAAACATGTCTCAGGTCTGCCATTGCAGCATGTGTGTGCAGTTTCTAAACTGCCATTTTAACCTGTCAAAATAAACCCTTTGCCAGGACCAAACCTTCCTTTTTAATGCATATGTCACCTCTAGGATATATCCTACACAGCCTTCAGGGCAGTGTGCAATGTAATTAAAAGGTATGTACATTTTAGATTTATATATGTCCTGGTACTGAAAAACTCTTACATTTATTTTTCTCTACTGCATGGCCTACCTCTTCCGTAGACTATCATTGGAACTACTTTATTACATTCAATAAGCTGTCGTTTCCAAGTAAGAACAGGTGACCAGTTTGTGTTTAGTGTCTTTGGAATTGTAATGTAAAATCCTAATGTATGGTGAAGTCTGATTCTAAGTTTAATTCTTAAATTACAATTTTGAAAATGTCAATTTTAGAAGATTGGCATTTTCCTATTTATTTGAAAGGTTTTATATAGCGCTGGCTAGACCCGGAGGTGTCAGAGCGCTTTACATGAGTATCAGACCATAGTTGCAGGTTACATCATTACAAAGGTTTCCCAGTTATTAGAACATAGCTACATAGTTACATGTTAGGTCGAGACAAACAATAAGGACATATGCGTAAGGGAAAAAGCAGGCATGGGAAAATATTCAGGAGAGAGGGGGTAGGAGCAGGGGAAGTAGACAGCGAATGAAGGAGGGAAAGAGGAGGTGGAGGGTGAGAGACACAGCATGAAGGAAGAAGGGGAGGGTGACGGGTGCACAAAACGGTAGATGAGTAATAGTTGCATCCAAAGTCCAGTAAGTTATGATCCCAGGGGAAGTGGTATCATTCCCCCAACTCCGTTGCAAGAGGTCTCTCTCAGAGGGGTCTCTGAGACTCCAAGGCCTATCTACTGGATCTTTCCCCAAAAAGGGGAGAGCGAGTGCTTTGGCAAGGGGCGCCATACCATACCTCAACTGTGAGTGGCTCCCTTGGCACTGGGGACTCTCTCAGAGGGATCACTGAGACTCCAGAGTATAAGTAATTGGATCTTTCCCCAACAAGGGGAGAAGAAGTGCTTAGTTAAAGGGCACAAGGGACAGGGGGTAGGTGGCGTAGCAGGCAAGGGGAAAGATTAAGAGGAGAGGGGATAGGAGCAAAGGAAGTAGACAACTAATGAAAGAGGGAAAGCGGTAGTGGAGGGTGAGATAGAGCATGAAAGAGGGGGGAGGGTGAAGGGGCACAAGACGGTAAACAGGTAAAAACCGCGTCCACGGTCCAGTAAGCTGAGATCCCAGCAACAATGTTGCGAGAATTAGTAGGAGGGATGGGAGGTAGGAGCCATAGCAGGGGGACAAAGAAGAACTGTGCCCAATGTCCGGCTGGGTAGGTGACGGTCGAGAGGAAACCAGGGACAATCTTCTTTATAGCTGTCTAGCAGCTCCATCAGATATCAGCCATGTTTAGGCTTGCCTTAGCCATTTAGTGTTAGCAGCCTGTACCTGGATCACATGACTGGGTGTAAGCTGGCAGTTGATCTTTGTATGTTCCTCCTAGACAGCCACACACAATAGAGAGCTTAGGTGTGCCTGGATGAGCCATCAGAGTCAGAATGGGAGGGAGGAGCTGGGCACAGCCCCTCTTACACCTGAATAGGTTGTGTCCTGTCTTCACACAAAGGACTGCATACCTCCTATAATTTGTTTCTGTAGTAAGTCTGGAGCCAGAACAGGCAAGGCAGGATGCCTGGGGACTTCAAAGGGAAACCTCTAGAAGCTTCTCTCTCATTTCAAAGGCACAGCTGGGTATGAATGCTGGCCTTCAGACACCAACTTTTCAGTACACTTCTGAACCTGTGGATACTCTGCCAGGAAGAAGGGCTGCTGTGCTGCTGAAGGACTGCCATTCTGCTGGACTGCTGCCCTGCTTGACCACTGCCTGCACTGTGGCCTTATTGTGCTGACCTTCTGCTCTTTAGCCTAGGGAGAAAGATAGGAACTGCATCTCTTCAACCCAGAACACCAAAGCCATTCAAGGGCATTCAAACTGAAGCGGCATTCCGAAAGTCACTAAAGACCCACCTTTTCTCCACATAATGTTCTCCTGTTTCCTACCCTCTCTGTTCCCAGTTTTTCCAGTGCCGGGACGCCCCGTTGGGGCAGCTGTGCGCTTTATAAAACACACAAATAAATAAACAAATAAATAAGGGCTGGTTGGCTGGCCTCCTGACTTGTGCCTCTGGAACAGAAGATCACACAACCTTGAATCACCTCTACAGTTTTGGACCCTTGGAAGTGGGACTAAGGTGCTCTGCTAGTCTCCGTGGAGCCGGCGGAACTAACGCATCTCCTCTGCTGCTTGGCACAACCCCGAGCAGGCACCACTGCTACTGCGTGGAACTAAACCACCACAAAGACCTGCATCTCATTGCAGCCCACTGCTACATCGGAACCGTCGCTGTGTAACGCATCCTCGTGCAGGCCCTCGCATCTTTCTTCGAGGGCAGCCTCAACTACGATGAAGTACTCCCCATTGCAGCCTTGCAGCGGTATACAGCCTTAACAACGAAACTTTTACAACGAACTACCATTACAACGCAACTTTTACAACGCAAACCATTACAACGCATAGCGCTGGGGGGCGCTCTAGGATAGGGAATAGGTTTTATGTAATATCCAACACCTTCCCTACTATCCACGGGGACTGGAGTTCGAATAGTAAATTAAACTATTCACTATCCAGCGCCCAAAAGCATTATGCGTTGTAATGGTATGCGTTGTAAAACTTGCGATGTAAAGGTAGGCGTTGTAAAAGTATGCGTTGTAACGTCATAAATCCCTGGTCGACAGGATTGTTGACAATAATGCAGGACTTTGCACCGCAGCCTCACCGTATCTCGGAAGCAATGCATCGATTTGGTTGTGCAATGCATTTTCAATGCAGATCCTCACAACGCTCTGCAAATCAAGATTTACCATATTTTGTTTAGTGCACCTAACTGGTTTCCCGAAGCCAGTCTGCACACCATCGCAGTTGTTGTGAACTTGGACTTTATCCTAGTCCAGTACAAACAGATATCCAGAGTTGGTTATTTATGCCTTTTGTCGATATTTTCACTAAACGCTTCAAAATGTAATATATCCGGTTCTACTGATTTGATTTTTATCATTTTGTTTTAGTTTTATTTATTTAAAAAATTACTCTATTCTTCTAAATCTTTGTTAGGATTTCTTTGTGATGTGTTTTCACTGTGTTACTGTTTGAAGTGTTGCACAGATACTTTATACATTGCCTCTGAGTTAAGCCTGATTGCTCTGTGCCAAGCTACCTGAGGGTTGATCACAGATTAGTTTAGGGTTTGCTAGTGACTTCACCCTGAGAAAAACTGTATTTGCTGCTTGAGAAGGGTTCCACCCCCTCAACCAGTAAGCCAACATTGTAAAAGTGGCATCCTCAGAATCTGAAATCTGAACAGTCCTGGACCTGTGAAGACTAAGAAGGACTGTGCTGCTGTCCGATGCCTGAAGGAAGACTGGACCTGCTTCCTTTGAACCAAGGACCCCAGAAGTGACTTCAAGAGTCAGTTGGCTGACCTCCTGTGTGAACTACGGGGATATAACACATACCAGGGCCTTTCATGCTTCACCGTTGACCAGACCCAGCTGGCACTGACCTGGTCCCTATTGCTGATCTGACAGAGAGGCCTGCAGAGCTGAATGGTTCGTACTTGAAGACCCACCACATCTGAAGTCGAGAGATGTAGAGCGCTGCTGCACTGAGCAGCTCCCAACTGAAAGGTGCACTAGATCAGATGCAAAGCCATTAGCCACACAGAGTTCCACAGAGCTGTGCAGCTCCTAACTGAAGGCTTTAAAAGATCTGATTTTTTTGTGACTAAGAGCCATGCAGGGCCACATCACAGAGCCCCCGAATAGAAGCTTCAATGGATAAGACACAGAGGGACGCAGAGCTCCACAGAGCAGCGCCGCGCTGATCCTGCACCGAAGACAGAAGATAAAACTTCCAACAGGATGAACCTGGACCTGTATTCAGTCTGCACACCATCATGGTCGGCCTTAACATGTGACTTCGTCACAGTCCAGCACAACAACGTGCCAGCAGTTGATGCTATTTTTACTGAAAATCTTAAAAACTCATAACTCCAGTTCAACTTTTTGGAGTTTTGGGCTATCGGTGTCATTTTATGAATTACATGTTTTCTATTTCTTTAAACTGGTTTGGTATTTTTTTTGTGTTGTGTTGCTTGAGTGTTGCAAAAATACTTTACACGTTGCCTTTAAGATAAACCTGACTATGTTATGACAAGTTACAAAGGGTTAAACACAGACTTATTTAGTGACTTGTGTAATTCACCCAGACAAGGAATGTGAATATTACTTGAGATGGGTTCTCATCCTTCTCAACTAATAACCTAGTTTCCTACATGTGGTCATTGTCTTCTATGGATTAACAGTGTGTGAGTTAGCTCTCAGTGGTACTGCTGTAATTTATTTGATGTAATTTTATGTGTGTTGGGACCTCAGCGATTTCACCATTGAAGAGAATGATGATTTTGCCTGTGATGCTATGTGTGATATCATGTGTGAGGTCAGGAGCAGTGCATTGTGGGCTGAACAACTCACAATAAATAAGAAAAGTGGGTCTCATTTACAAGCCCCTTGCGCTGCCGGTGGTTCACTTTTTGTGACCCAGTGGCGGCGCATCTTGCTGCCCCATATTAAAAAGGACATGTAAAACCACCCTGCGTGGCTTTTCCTGTCCTTGCAAATACTTCCCCTTTTACACACAGTACTTTGCGTGAAAGGGGCGTACCATGGGTGTTGCTGTGGGTGTTCCCACGCAACACCCATGGCTTCTGCCACATTTCTAGATTTATGAGAAATCATAAACCAGGAAATGCGTCAGAATGCCACACCTCCCCACTGGAGGCGTATGGAGGTGCAAAGAGGAGAAATGTTTTCATTTCTCCTCGTCTTTTACTCTTTCTACATTCTGTACCCAGTGTTTAACCCTCCTTCACGATGTGCTCCTCGGCATGTGTCTTACTAACTAGCCCAACCAGCCCTGCTGAAAGCACTTTGTACAGCCTCTGGCGATGTCCAGGTTGCATTTACTCATTGTATTTATTTATAGATAGGGCTTATGCAGTGCAGTACAAGCAGATCAAGGAATCACTTCAGAGCTCGGCCTTCATGTATGTCCATTTACTGTCCAGCATGTACTAGTCACATGGGAGGGCTTTTTGCCCAGCCCTTCTCTCAGTGCTCTTTACCTTACCTGTTATGAGATTTTGAACTCTAAGATTTATACATTTAAAAAAATTGTAAATGTGAAAATGCATAATAGTTTGTGATCCTAAACATCAAATCTGAATTTAGGTTGTGGCCTTTAGCCACTCATGTGGGATGTGCTCACTTTCTTTCAACAATAAAGTTTTCAAATTGCGAGCTAATTCACCGAATGGCTATCAGGTGTTGCGTACTCAGCTCTTCAGAGCCAATCAGATTCTGAGCTCACATTCAACTGTCATTTTGTGAGCAAGTTCACAAACCTGACATAGGACTATGAATGTTTGCGTCTAGCTCCTCTGAACTTATTTTCTTCACCCAATAAAAGTTATCAAGTTGGTCAAAGCACTCCCTGCTTTAAATTTAGTGCCAGATTTCTCAAATGCGTCAAAAGGAGAGGGCTGGAATGCACTGTATCCATCAAGATGAGGCACATTCCTGCCCTCTTCTTGAGCTGGCAAACTCAGTGCTCCAACGAAGGCACCCTTGGGTCATGGTTCAAGGGTGCCTGCATTGTGAGCAGGATTATTTTTGTGCAGGAAAGGACACCTTTCTGCACAGACTAAAGATTAGAGGCCTGGTTCTCTTTTTAGTGTGCTGCAGAACGCAGCGTGCTCAGAAAGAGGAGAAAAAGAGGAGAAATAAAGATATTTCCCCTCGTTGTGCCTTTAACTGGAAGGCGTAGGATTTTCACTCATTCCCAGGTTTACAAAGTCTTGGTAAATCTAGGAATGGTAAAACTCCACGGGTGGATGCCTGGGAATACCGGTGCTGCCTTGCGTTACTCCAGGTTTACCAAGCAGCGCAGGGCCACATAGGATGGTCTTACGTTGCTTGGTAAATCTGAATTAAGGATTGTGCTGCCCCTATGCGTGATGCAAGGGCAACATAATCCAAAATAAATCACACCTTAGGGCATCATTTACAAGCCTAGGGCGCCACCGGTGCGTCACGTATAGTGTCGCATCAGCTGCGCAATGGACTTGCCCATATTTACAAGGCCACGTTAAGTCACCTTGCGTGACTTTTCTTGGCCTTGTGAATATGGGCCCCCTTCATGCATTACTGTGAGAAAGGGGCATTCTGAGGGTGTTGCTGTGGGTTGCTGTGGGTGTTCCCATGCAACATCCATGGAACCTGACACACGCCCAGATTTACGTTTTGCAAAGCTGGGAATGCGTCTGAATCAAACGCCACTCCAGAGGTGGCGGTAGGAGTGGCACAATGAGGTGAAATACTTGTATTTTTCCTCGTTTTTTCCTCTTTCTGTGCGGGCTACATTCTATCACACACATAGAAAGAGGAAAATGCCATAAATTATTGTTTTTGTGCAAGAAGGTGACCCTTCCTGCACAACAACAATCATCTCTGCAACGCAGGCACCCTTGTAACATGATGTAAGGGTGTCTGCGTTGGCGCATACCTGCATAGATACAGGGGAGAAAGACAGGAATGCACCACATCTTTTAGATACTGTGCATTCCTGCCCTTTCATTTTGTCACACGGCAGCGCAGTGTCAAAATATAGTAAATGAGGTCCTTAGGGGCACATGCATCATTGTAAATTGCATTCGCAAATGGTGCGAATCGCAAAATTCGGCCGTTTGCGAATGCAATTTCAACTTTTGGGATGCATCATCATTTTTGTACTTTTCTCAATTTAAGAAATCGCAGAATTGCCATTTCTTGAATTGCAAATGCAATTAAGGAATTTCAAATTGAGATTCCTTAAATGCAATGCATCAACCTTACAAAATTAGCGATTTCGCTAATAAAGGGAGCAAATTACCATGAAGTTGACCTTCATGGTAATTTTAGAAAACTTTAAAAAATGCACTAAAGTGCATTTTTCAAAGTTCCATTTTACACACACACATACCCTTGGGGCATGTGTGTGTGCAAGATGTACTCATAGGCAGATTTCAGGGGTGTAACAGGGTGTCCTTTGGACACCCCTGCACCCTTGAAATTGCATTCTCAATTTGCGATACTCTAATGGAGAATCGCAAATTGAGAATGTCTTCCCATTGGGAAGGTATTCCTTAATTGCGATTCTCAATTAGAGAATCGCAATTAAGGAATTTTAAGAAATCGCTATTTTTTTGCGATTTCTTGATGCATTGCAGTTTGCAATTCTTTAATTGCGATCCCTTATTTTTCGCAATTAAGGAATCGCAAAAAGCAATATTGATGCATGTGCCCCTTTGTGTTTACAAAACGTTGTTTTTTTTTAACGGTGAGTAAAAATTAGTAGGGCAATATAAATGGGAAAGCATTTGGCCCCCGTATAACTATCACTGACTTATATACATGGGTTGCATACCATTTTGGTATACTTCTTGCCAGAGTCATCTTTCGTGACTAAAGTTAACCGTAATGAAAAAAATACTTTTCTATGGACTTACCATATAAGCGGTCACTAGAGATTCATTACCGCCTCTTTCAGATTGACTTGTAGTTCCCTCATCACGAATAAATGTTTAAAGTTAATGTATAAAGCGCCTACTACCCCTGACGAGGCACCAAGTTAAAGCCACTGGACCGTAAATTATCTTTTGCTTTTCAGCTGAATGTCCTTGTTTACCAGGGCCGTCATTGAACACTGAGGTAAACAGATAATTCGTTTTCCTAATGAACATATGTTCTAATGAGTGCGAGGGTCCTTGGAGAGCCTCGGTGCCCGAGGATGGGCGCACCTGACCCACTCTGGGAGGGGGATTGTAAATATATAGAAGAATGCACAGGGAGAGAGAAGCGGCAGAGATTGCGACTGAGTGTGTGACTGCTTTTTCCTCTCGACAATCTGAACTTCAAGGTAGGCCAACATAGGTTAACAGGAATCCATAAACAAAGGAAAGATATTACCTGTGGGTTATAGAGGGTTAACCAGCGATAACATGCTAGCAGGGCTTAATTTCCACTCTAGGGAACAGGTTTATCTTTAGTGCTGCTGATAAGGAGGAGTGTGGACATTTACTGCCAGTCAGCCCTAAACAAGCAGGGAGCTGGCCCTCTGTCAGGCGGAGATGACCCCAAAGGCCATAAGTGCTGTCTGCTAGCTGGGCGTTAGCTGCTTAGTGCCAGTCCTGCCTGCTAAGAAGTAATTCTTGATATGTGAAATAATTACCTTCAGGAGTGCCAGCAGTTTACAGAGTAACTGATCAGCCTTTGGCTGATAATTGCTGTATTTGATCCTTAAAGAGGTGATGGTCAGTCTGGAGCCCCCACCAGAGATTTAATGGCATGGGTGCAGCACGTTGGTTACTGGCAGTGGGAGGACAAAACTATGGTTATTTTGCAACAAAAAAAGTGCCAGGGGTGTCGTCAGGAGGCAGCTTCCACTAGCCCATTTCTCTTGTTAGTGCAACCTAGCACAGAACCAACTACTAACCATGAAACCCTACAGGCGGGGAGAGGATGTGGCGTAAGGGCAAGAGCTGCCAACTGCGGAGATGGGAACCAGGCAGAGTTTCGGCTTTGGCTCAATAACCTGTGATTCTGGGTGAATCACTTAATCTCCCCGTGCCTATCAAGCATTACTGTGTCGTTAACTGGCGCTCAAGCGCTGATGTTGATGACTTAGTACCGGTGCTGAGCACCAGTAACTACTGGTTCAAATTAAGCATTAGGAGGCAGTGGAGAAGCATTTGGGGCAGGAGTCTTAGCATGGAACACGCGAATAATATTGAAAGTGTAAACTGGTCCTTACTGTGTTCTCACAAAGTTGACATTCTGTGTGTGGGTGTGAGAGGCGCCGCGAATAACTTTACATTGACCCAGGCATTGACATCTCCGCACTAAATAAAATGGATTGAGAAAACCCGTCAATAGATCGTTGAGCTGACTTTGAGAAGGGGAGTCTTGCATTTGTGCCTTCCTTTCCCAGTTAACTCTCCACCCCCTATTAATAAAAGAAGACCTGCTCAACAGAGGATCAGAATTATGTCCATTACTTTTGTCCCCTTCAGCTGCAAAGCCATTCTGTGTCTGTGCTCCAAGCCAGCACATAGATCAGTGTTTGAAATAAACACCGCACACCAGGCCACAGCTGGAAGGTTCCCAGAGGTAAGAAGGGTGAGATGCACAGTTTTCAAATGGGAACGCTTTCTCTTCTCGGCTGCAGATCAGAAACAACCATGGAAGTGCCCTCTGGCCGGGCCTGGCCTTGGCATTGGGCTGATGGCACATATAGGATCTTGTAAGGCAGCAAATGCAGCATTTCACACCCCTCGGCATTGATAAATGCTTGTTTTCAAAGGGACTCTTCTTAATACTTTTATCTTGTAAACTTCAGCGTGGTGTGGCTTTATTTCCTAGTGATCTGTGAAGGTTAAGTCAGCCACTCCCTGCCACCCTCCACCTGCTCCTGTCTCACTGTGGAACAACTGTCACAATCCAGCTGCTGCCAGTTACTGACAATGACTTCAACTGCAGCGAGTTGAACACCTGATAACAGGACATTAGAAATTAAAAGCACTCTGCAGTATAGACATGGGGTAAATAAAGATTATTCCGTATTATCGTGTTTTGCACAACCCATGTTCTAAGTGTGCACATACTTTGTGTTTTTAGTTCACTCTCCAGCATAAGATATAATGGGATTTATATTTCTGCCGACGTCATATCTGTCATCATTGTGACGGAGTAACCCGTCCACCAAGAATTAAACCAGGCCCTAAAAAAGGTGGAGTCATCACTCTTCACCGCTATCTTTTAAGGGCAGTAAACATGTCATGTTTGCAGTTTAAAGTAGGCTCCTCTAATGTGACCCAGCAAGACACCTCCATTTCAGCCCATGGGTGGTGTGAGGGTTTAGAGCAAACACTGAATCCATTGCTGACTTAGCTAAGACAATGCTTGATTTGGGAAATATTAAGTGTGTGGGCCCTCACCAGGAGGCCACTGCAGCTTGCACCCCCATTTGCCCCGTCCGAGCTGCCAGTGACAGTAACAAAACAAATACTAAACATCTTTTTTGCCTGCAAGTGTGCCAGTTCAGATTATTCCAGGTCCCCAAAGCTAAAGGAATGGCTGGGGATGCAGGTATGAGTATTTTTGTGTATACTGTATTCATAAACAACCGTTGTTCTGCTCATCTCTAAATTAGATGAGCAGCCCCACCATGAGGCAGAGTTTCATAAGTGTGGTGATCACAATTAAGTGTAGATGCCAAGCACCGGAAGCCAATTTAGTGCCAGTGCCGAGCACCGGAATCCACCGGATCAAATTAAGCACTGCCTATGAAAATCCAGATGAACAAACAATGTTTTGTAATCTGGGCCATCATGTCTTACTGCCTGTGAATCACCCCCTGGCTCCATTTGCTTCTGCTGTGCTGTTGTGTTCCTGGAGTCTCCATCCACATCTGTTCCTTGGCTGAGAGACCAGTGTCCATGACAGACTGCTGGAATGTCTACAGCCCTGATTATGAGCAGTTTAAAGTAGACTCCTCTAATGTTACCCAGCAAGACACCTTCATTTCAGCCCATGGGTAATGTAAGGGTTTAGAGCAAACGCTGAACCATTTGCTGCCTTAATTTAAACAGTGCTTAATTTGGAAAATAATAAGTGTGAGGGCCACTGCAGCTTGCCCCATCAGCGCTGCCAGTGACGGTACCAAAACAACTACTAACCATCCCTCTCGCCTGCCAGTGTGACACCAGATTATTCCAGGTCCCCGAAGCTAAAGGAATGGCTGGGGATTTGGGTATCAGTATTTTTTTCATGTATATTGTCTTCATAAGCAACCGTTGTTCTGCTCATCTCTAAATTAGATGAGCAGTCCCACCATGTGGCAGAGTGTCATACCTGTGGTGAAGACAACCAAGTGCCAATGCTGAGCACTGGAAACCACAGGCTCAAATTAAGCACTGCCTAGGAAAGTGCCGCTGAAGCAAAAATGTGTTGTAATTTGGTCCGTCATGTCTACCTGTGAATCCCCCCTTCGCTTCATTTGCTTCTGCTGTGTTGTTGTGTTCCTGGAGTCTCCATCCATATCTGTTCCTTGGCTGAGAGACCAGTGTCCATGATAGACTGCTGAAATGTCACAGCCCTGATTGGGAGTGGTAAACAGATAATTAGAGTGGTAGCTCCAGGTGAAATGCTATTATCCGTAATTAACTTTGACGAATAGCCCTGTATTATTCTATACACAAAATATGGACCGAAGACACTAAACCTCTCTTTCAAGTAGGGTAATCAACTGTCCATCATTTTCTGTAATTTTAGCCTCTCAGCTAAAGAACAAAAGTTCATTTCCACAATTTAGATTCCCCAGCTGACTTGCAAGGGAGTCTCCTGTGCTGCAATCCGGAGAGAGGGAGAGAGGGCTAAAAAGCTATAAGCCTTCTTGTCAGAGTGTCCACTTATCCAAAGAAATGCAAATGTGGGCATTTGGTTACTTGGCAAATGTAAAGGCTTCTTGGGAGGTCCTAATTGATGGAATCACTTGGCGCTCCCTCATGAGAAGATATGTTCTTTTTTACGTGGTACTTTAAGGGTGTACGAAGCTAAGCAATGGAGTGCATGTTTTTAAAGGACAGTTATAGAAAATGTTTGCTCTAGGTATAGAATGCATATTAATGAAATCTATACTTTATAAGCACTTTTTATGTTTAACCTAAATGTATTATTATATTATCTATAATGCATGTTTAAAATAATGACAAACATTCACAGTGCTTTCAGGGACCTCCAACACTAAAAATACACAAGCCACTTTTCCGTGCTACATCAAACAGGATCAAATGATGTGTGCCTTTGGTTCCACACATATACATTTGTAGTAATTGCATTAACCAATACAGGTTTCAAATCATAAAATTGTGCATTTTCCACTGATTGATTTAACTTTTTTTTATTTTTCAGGTGTAATTTTATTTGAAGTCTCCTGATGGTAAGTGATTAGCAAAATAGTTACAGAATATTTGTCTTTTAGCCAACACTTTCATTTCTCCTCTGCTCTTACTGATCCTGTCCCCAAGGCAATATCCATACGTTTTTAATGCCCTACAACCGGTGCATTGAATAGCTTGGTGGGCGAGCCAACAAATTAACAAGGAGAGTGTTAAAACGAAGTATGCCATGTAGACAGGTCATATAGAAATAGGTTATAGATTTATTCTTCAAGTTACAGCTTCATTCTCAGGTTACAGGAAGATGGTTAGTTGCATGTAATGCCCCACCTGGAGCAGCCTCATTGCTGCTCAGCCCATACACTGCAACTGACTCACCTACTTCAAGCACAAACACTCAAGCATTCTAATGCCCTCACCACTGGCTGAGCAGCAAGGCAGAGAACAACAATGGGGAGAATGCGTTATCATGGCAAGTAGATTGCAACAGAGAGCTAGCAAAGGGTGTGGCTCTGATCTTAGAGCCCATGCAGGAGCCTAGCCCTAGTATGTTTGCTATTTAAATCATATGACAAACATCATCTAGAATATGATATAATTCAAGAGCAGTATATTTGAAGCAATGATGTTTATAAGTCACATTATAGTCAATCAAATAAAATGGTTTTTTTTATTCGGAATTCGCATATTTGAAAGTGCTTTCATACACATTCATGAAGAAAAAATAGTTTTGGTAAAATAAAACATGTCTGAAATCACACAATTTAAACTGGGAATCAGCAATTTATCCTGGTTTTCTAATATAACTTTGTACAAATAAGCCAGGAAATTGGTATCTATCTTTCCTTATGTTAATGGCTTCGTTTTTATTTTGTGCCTTTTTCTGCAGTTTTTATACAGTTTGCACTCTACCATAAGGTATTGGAGGAGTTATCTGAGCACCACTTGCATTACACAAGGTCACATTCATTCTTTATAGGCATCGCGCTATATAAAATCGCATTAAATAAAAAATAAATTAAAAAAAATTCGCTGCATTCCTTGCGTGCTGCTTTCTATCTCACAATGGCACTCAGATATGAGATGCTAGTTACAAAGTCCAAATAAGCGTATCTTCTCGACCTCTTCTCTCACCAAACTGTATAACCCAGTGCAGTAGCCATATAAATAGATTATGATCATATTAAATACCACAAAAAGTAGTGCACAGATTCTCAAAGCTTCACACATACCAAAAAACCATGAAGTGCACAATTGTATCCAGCTAATATAAAATTATTTTGACTTGTAATTATGTTGATTGTCAATTTGCTTACTTATATACTATTGCGTGACCTCCTCTGATTTATCTGTAAAACTTACCTTTTGTCGTCAATTTTGACCTTCTGTCCTGAATTTATGTCCTTCATTTTTACACTCAATGTTCTGAATTTGCACCCATGGCAGTCGGTCACCCTTTTTTCAAGCAGCCGAGCAGTGGACGGCAGCTAGCCTGCCTCTGCAGACTCTGATTCCTGGTACAGGGTGAAGTCTTCCATATTCAACACCCACCTGATCTCTCACCCCACCAGACATCCACTGACACTTTCCACTTGTCAGGACCAGGTGAAAAATGTCAGTGCTTTTTCCCCCTAAATCAGCAATACTTGCGCAGAAAAGGACCCAGTTTTATCAGGTCTATGCAGTTATTCCCCATTCCAGAGAGGTCAGATGTAAGCACCAGAATTTGGAGTGGGGTTACCAGCCAAAAGAGAAGGTTCGACTCCCACACAAAATCCCCTCACACTTCTAATGAGGGCCTCAATGTAGAAGCTAAGCTGAAGCGAAATGGAGTGTCTGGTGAGCAAATAGTTTATACTAATTGTGTGAGCCACTCATTGACACCGCATTGACACCATCAGCAACAAAGAAAACCTAAAAAATCTACAAAGTATAAAGTAGAAAATAGAGTAATGTATTATATCTCTAATCTCATGAGGAATAAAGTAGTGTAAATGTATGTGCAACCGATTAGTTATAATAACATCAGAAACAGTTAAACTCGAAAAAGGAATGAAGAATAAAGGCGAAAAAAAGAGTATCAGTTTTAAAGAAAAGGCACCGCACCAGTGTTATGTCACCTGGTGACTCAACAGAGATGTACCGTTTGCAGTCAAGAGTGAGGTATGACTCTGTAAGCAGTGAAGTGAGTGTGCAGACACTGCTGAATGGTAATTGAGTGCTTTGATGCTGAGTTTCCCTTCTCTTTCTCTGCTGCTCCTTGCTGTGTTGGAACAGATATGCAGCATCATATTTTAGATGCCCTGGACATGACATATTTTAGGGACCCAAGTTTGGAACAGCTTAAACCTTTTTGCCCAATTTCAACTAATTCAAGTCCTCATATTGCCAAACAATGTTGAGTTATACGTGCCAGCCAAGTAGTACCAAATAAAGTGTAATCAAACATTATGGGGCAGATTACGATGTAGGGTGGAAAGCCTCCTCCCGACAGTCGGAATCTGCTCGACCATGTTGGAACACTTCCGGCTGAGTCGGTCAGTTTACAATCCACCCAACAATTAATAGGTTTGCGGTCGGACTGTAAACTGCAAGGTCTTTCCGAATCGGTTCCGTTTGGGTCTTGGAGCATCCGTGTAGGTAAGAACGCTTCGTACAGCTCTATGGATAATGTATCCGGCCGCGCAATTACAATGTCGGTTTCCAACAGCCTTTGCGAGACGGTCTGTCTGACATGGAAAGGCTGTCGGGAAACTGACTTTGGGGGCCCCTGGCAGACCCTTCTTCATCACGCGGCTTTCGGTTGGGGGCTGCTGGGGGTACCTAAGGGACCTCACTGTAAAACCCTGCACTGTGTGGCAGGCACCGTGGGGTGCCTGCAAAAGGGTGCAGGGTTTTATAAACACACCCCGTTTCCCCAGAGGAGTCTGCTTTACGGCCGGTTGTTGGGCAGAACACAAGCTCCCAAAGGAATCAATGGGACTCCGACCGAACTGTGTTCGGTCCCAACGTAATCAGTCGGGCAGAACCGCTGACTGTGAGTCCTGAATCAGAGACGGTGTTGGGCGGAATGTTTCTGCACAACATCGTAAAAAACAAAGGTTAAAATGATACACTAGTTAGGTGCTGAAATAAGACAAAAACTCATATTTACAACCCACAAACAAACCCTTGAAACTCACCAGTTATTGTTTATTGAGCTGACTATAAATTGTTCCACCTCTATGCACTACTTATGTCATTACATATCACAGCACACGTTAAATGACATAATTGATGACATCATCCAGTGACTTTGCCAGTTTGCTATACTCTTTTCTATCAGGAAGACATTCAGCAAGCTGCACCTAGTCTCAAATTTGTTTTATCACCTTTGTAGTGCTAATGGGTGTAACCCTTTGCAACAGGTATATATATATATTTCTAGCCTGCTGACTTTGCTCCTACCACCTACCTCTGTTGTCCATGCATTGCCTCTGCCCGCCCCTTCTACCCACAATGGTTTTTGTGCTGCATCTGCCCATCAGGCCTACCCTCCATGGTTCGTGTGCTGCCACTGCCATCACCGGCTATCCTCCATTGCCTGCATGTTGCCCCGATAATCCTATCTACCCTCCATTATCCTTGTGCTGCTCCTGGCACTCCCACCTACTCTTTATTGTCTGTGTGCTTTGCTGCCTCTCCTACCTACCCTGTGTTGTACTTGTCCTACCCTGCTTGTCTCCCCTACATTCCATTTTGCATGTGCTGTGTCTGACCCTCTGCCCTACCCTTTTTTGTTTGTGTGCATCCCCGTCCCTGCCACCAACTTTCCGTTTTCAGCTTCCTTATCCTGTCCCTCCCACCTATGCTCTGTTGTCCAGTTACTGCCCCTGTTCCTCCCACCTACCCTGTTTTGCCTGTATGCTGCCCATGTCCCTTCTACCTCCCCTCTGGTATCAGTTTGCTGCATCACCCCTTCCACAAACACTCAATTGCATGTTTGTCCCCTGCCCTTCCCACCTATCCTGTGTTACAAGAATCATCATTGCAGACTTTTCATGAGGAGATTCCTGATGAGATGATTGAAGAGGAAATTCCTGATGAGGACATGTTACTAGTTCTTTAAAATTATGAAAATTCAGAAGATGTTGCCTCGGGGTGGGTCGTCAGTAGCGGTCTGTTTTGCGAATAGTTCCAAGGCAGCAGAACGCGCTGAAATCTAGATGGCACGAAGGTGATGTCTAGTAAGTTGCCGCCCAGCAAATAACGGCGTGGGGCGCCGCGGGGGGGGGAGGCAGTTCAAAGTTCCGTTAAAAGGGCAAAGGAAAGGATCAGTGGTTTGAACCATCAGTCAAAAAGGGGAGGGGGTGCAACAATTTTTCCTACCGGGTCACACCGTGCTTTCACCGGAACTGAGGTCTGCAGGATTCTAGTCATTCAAACTGAGGCTGGCGCCAGCATGGGAGCGCCGACGTCCCGCGGCTACAGTTTCGTCACTCCACGGGCGATCATGGCAGTCATTCCCCATCGGGGGTGTCTGCGGGGGTCGGGGACTCCCGCGGCTCCTCTAGAATCTTCAAGGTCGTGGAGGACTACGGTGGTGGAGTCAACCAGTGACCGGGCCATTTCTTTATGCTGGGCCCGCTCTTGCCAGGTCGACCGCCATTTTGAGAGTTCGGTAGCTACTGGCGATCGCGGGGTCAAATGAGTGGACGGGCTCCACCCTGCCGGGCGAGACGTTGCAGCATCGCCACAGTGGAAGAACCCTTTTCCGGGCGCCTGGAGCGCTGAGGGTGCAGCTGGGAAGCCTCCACCTGGGGAGGCGGGAGAGGCCTGTTCGCACCGTCTCTCCCACCCAGTGCACCCCACGGCGTCTCGCTTGACATTTGTTATGGCCGGACCAGGCGATGAGGACGAGGGGGGGGGGTCGGAGGCATGTGCAAGACATCCCCCCCCCAGTGTTGTCGCAGCCGTTATAAAAGAAAGAAGAAATGTCCCGTCCGTCTTTGGGCCGGACCTCCGGTGGATGGCGGCCGGACGCCCTTTGCTCTGGCCCCATGAACGGGTTCCTTGGCTCATCGGCTGCAGCCGGATCCCGTCGGCCCCAGCCCCCGGCCGTTGGTGGCCGGACCGGGAGAGAGAGTGGGGGGACAACCTGCAACTCTCAAGTGCCACCGCGGCCGGACTGGGATAGAGTGGGGAGGGTCGAGGACATAGACATTCCCCCCCCTGCAACTCTCCAGTGTTGTCAATCCCCCTGGCCGGGTCCCGCTGGCCTCGGCCTCTCCTCCGGCTACTCCCTACGTGATGATCTCCTGGCCGACGGTTGGCAGCAGGACCCGCCTTATATGTGTTGCTTCCGGCTGGGCGTAGCCGGAAACCTGTTGCACTTTGGAAGTTTCCAGAATGGGGCGGATGTCTGCTGACTTGTATCTTTCCCAGTTTGCCGTTATTTGGCTGTGGCAGGTGGTGGGACAGACACGTTTTGGGGCAGTGAGGGGCGATGAAGCCTCGTTGCCTTGTGGCCGTTGCAATGTAACACTTGGTTTCACTTACTGTTTTCAGGTTTCTTATTACGGGCTTACTTCTAACGTTTCTTGTTTCTAGGACAATAATAGGTTTTATCATTACGTATTGTTATCGTTTCTTTGTTTGTTATTTAATAAAAAGTTCATTAGTGGCCTACTGATTTTCGTTTTCCTATTCCTTTCTTTCCAGGTTGTTTCATGCTAAAGTTTCTGTTAACAGGATACAGTGATCACTTCGTTATTATTGCATATGTCCTTTTCACTAGGGGTGCTCTCTGGTCGGGCCAGATGACCTATCTCTAGTAAATGGTCCGGGTGAAACAGGTGCATCAATCAGTGGGGAGTAGATAGGCATGACAGATTACAACGGGGGAGAAAGGTCCGCATTACCTACCCTTTCACTACTTGCAAAGATTTTCCTACGTTTATTTGCAAACAGGGAATACCTCCAAAAAGAACCAATTCCCAAACAGTCAATGTTCGGGCAAACAATCAATCAATGAGGAACGAAATAGGCACGACGTGTTAAAGGTTTGCGTTACCTACCCTTCACTATCTGCAAAGGGAGAGAGAATATTCCTATTCTTCCTCGTTTGCAGGCAGAGAAGATCCTTAAGAGAACCAACTTCGAACAATTCAATGCTCGATTCAAACAATCAACAAGGGGTACTGTGAACACAAATGAACGCCGCTTATGTACATACACATTGCTATTTTCAACAGGTTGTTCCTAATGTTTCTATTTTAGCGAGGTCAAAAAGAGATCCCATTAGTGGCCTACTGATGAGATGTCATCAGTGATGTCATCAGTGATGTCATTTGAGATGTCATCAGTGATGTCACTGACCATGTCATGAATGATGTAATATGTGACATCATCAGCAGTGGATTGCGGGTGCGCGATATATAGTTAGTGCAACTAACTATATATGGAATTTCAATGGTTTTGTGTGAGTAAAATAAGGTTTTTTAAATGCTAATTCCTAACGATATATGGTCTATAACCTATGGTTTTTTCAGTGAATTTTCAAGGTTTTGTAAATGCTAATTCCTAACTATATATGGTCTATAACCTATGGTTTTTTCAGTGAATTTTCAAGGTTTTGTAAATGCTAATTCCTAACTATATATGGTCTATAACCTATGGTTTTTTCAGTGAATATATATATATATGTGTATATATATATATATTCACTGAAAAAACCATAGGTTATAGACCATATATAGTTAGGAATTAGCATTTACAAAACCTTGAAAATTCACTGAAAAAACCATAGGTTATAGACCATATATAGTTAGGAATTAGCATTTAAAAAACCTTATTTTACTCACACAAAACCATTGAAATTCCATATATAGTTAGTTGCACTAACTATATATCGCGCACCGGCAATCCACTGCTGATCATGTCACATATTACATCATTCATGACATGGTCAGTGACATCACTGATGACATCACTGATGACATCTCAAATGACATCACTGATGACATCACTGATGACATCTCAAATGACATCACTGATGACTACATCCAGTGACTGTATAATTCTGTAAAGTTAAAATATGTCTTACATATTGAAGAATGAGTGGATGTATAAGTGTCTTGATGAAGGATTTAGTAGGGGCATGGCTGACTGTATGAGTGACTGATTAAATGTGTCTCACTGAGTGCATGGGTTAGTGACTAAACTGTCTTAATTTGTGCATCATTATGTCTGTTGTTCTGTAAACTGCTGCATGTGTTGATCATTAGCTATATGATTAACTGTATGGGTTATTGATTGGTTGCCCAAGCATTTGTATGGGAGACTGAGTGTGTGTGTGGGTGGCTGGGAGGTGTATGACTCTCTGCATAGATGTGTGAGCAGTTGATTGACTAGATGTATGGGTTCAAAAGTGCATGTGGAAACAGCTGTATGGGCGGTTGACTGTGTGCATGAGTGTATTGGTGAGTGAATGGATATCTCAGTGCTACATGTCAAAGTAAGTACATATGTAAAACACAGTACATGTGAGAGTTGACATATATAAATAACTGTGCATAAGAGCCAGTGAATGTGTGAGTGGCTGTATGGATCATTGTGAACTTGTATCCAGGATTGTATAAGTGAGTAAATATGTTTTAGTATATGTTTGAATAAGTAAGGTGTGTATAACTGTATAGTTGAGGAAATGGAGGTGTGATTGATTCTTTGCATGACTGACTAAGTGTCTGAGTAACTCCATGGATGAGTGACAGTCTATGAGTGTCTGTTTACACTGAGTGTATCTAAGGTTATATTAGAGTCTGAAGAGGTTCATCGTATTATCACATGAATGATGTCATCAGTGATGTGATCAGTAATGTCAAATGAGATGTCATCATTGATGTCATTTGAGATGTCATCAGTGATGTCATTTGAGATGTCATCAGTGATGTCATCAGTGATGTCATTTGAGATGTCATCAGTGATGTCATCAGTGATGTCACTGACCATGTCATGAATGATGTAATATGTGACATGATCAGCAGTGGATTGCGGGTGCGCGATATATAGTTAGTGCAACTAACTATATATGGAATTTCAATGGTTTTGTGTGAGTAAAATAAGGTTTTTTAAATGCTAATTCCTAACTATATATGGTCTATAACCTATGGTTTTTTCAGTGAATTTTCAAGGTTTTGTAAATGCTAATTCCTAACTATATATGGTCTATAACCTATGGTTTTTTCAGTGAATTTCAATGGTTTTTTAATAGCAAATATCATAAGCTGTCGAATGTCAAGTACGTGGTAAGTGAAAACATTTTCGTGTTTATGCACACTGATCTGCTTTGAATGGTGCCCCCCCCTCATTTCTATTAGGAGTACTCTCTCTTTGCAGATAGTGAAAGGTAGTTAACGCAGGCCTTTGCCCCCGTTGTAATCCGTCGTGCCTGCTTCTCTCTCCATTTGATTGATTGTTATCCAAGTATTTACTGTTTTAGAATTAGTTCTCTTTGGTTCATTCTCTATTTACAAACAAACACAGAGTCGCAATACTCTGTTTAGTCTTTGCAGATAACGAAAAATCGTGTAAAAAAAAAGAAAAGGAATCGAGCAAAATCAGTAGGCCACTAATGGGATCTCTTTTTGACCTCGCTAAAATAGAAACATTAGGAACAACCCCTCATAACAAATACAAAACTAGTGAGATGAACTGAACTCCACACAATGATGGCTGCAAAACAGCTCGGCTCCGCCACCCACCCCGCCCAAAATAACGATAAAGAGCGGCTGCCATGATTGGTTGCGGAATGGCCACGACGGAGCTACGAAATGGTGCTGCTCTCATGCTAACCCCAGCTTCAGTCTGAAACATCCAGAAACACTGTAGACTACCAATTCGATCAGTTCCGGTAGCGCCCCTATGTAACCCGGTAGAGAAGAACTAGCCCTCCCCTCTTTGACTGATGGTTCTTGTTGCCTGTCCCTTCTGTTGTCATTTAACAGAACTATTTAGCCTGCTGAAAGGGGTTGTGTTCCGACCGCTAGTTGGTGGAGACATTTTGACTATATTCTGGACCTGCGTTGTCGCGTAATGCGTCATATGACGCGCCGCGTTAGCGCATCCGGAAGTCATCCGGGGCGCGCAGCGCGTAACGTAAGCATAACAAGTCATGTGACTTGTTAATAAAACTTTTCATTGGTTCATTTTACTTTTCTTATTGTAGTGATGAAAGGCTTGGTCATATGACCTAAAAATTACGCTTTTCATTACTTCCGAACATTATTTTTTCTTAAATATATGTTATAATGTTCCAGGCTAATGTACTTTCCCGGAAATTTTACAACTGTCCTGCAAGTAAAATATATTCTTTTTTCGAGAAAAAGAGCGTTTCTTCGTCCCATGACGGAGCCGTTGAGCAAAAGAGGGTCGACCTGCTGTCTTAGTCGCCGATACGCCTGAATATGAGATTCTTATCGATCACTTTATGTTGCAGGAATAGAAAACACAACAGCCCTTGACCATTTATCTTTACTGCGTTCCTTCGTATTATACCTTTTACCCTTCATGTAATTGGTCTGCTTTATTTCACTTGCCTTTTAATGATTCTAAAACAGTGACTATTATTAAAAACTTTACCAATGTATATACTACTACCATGTTTTCTTTTAAAAACCTTTATTGTGAAAATGTCATTATACAAATACGAGCCTATAACCACGTGGGCCTGCCATGGAGCAAACTGTAATCGTATATGATGAATAGACATTTACACTGTAGAGGAACGTAACGGGCGGGCCATTAGGTTGCAAGAACTAAGGTGTCTAACAGTTACGGAATCGGTGGACGTACATTTTATAATTAAAATACGACAGGGCCAGTTACAATAAAATTATCTAGATATACATTTGCGGGCAAGTACCATGGGTGACGTTAATTCGAACTTTCAACAGTACAGTAATCAATAACACATCAGAACTTAATATCAATAGGGATGTCGAAATATTCAATCAATTCTCGTCCCCGCCCGCCATGTGCTTCAAAACTGCATACGTATCTCGTGATTTCAAGGTTCTGCAACCAGTACACAACAAGGAGTTACGAGTCCCATTTATTCCGGCGCCATTTTGGGCGAGGACGGGCAGGTCCAGGATATAGTCAAAATGTCTCTACCAACCATCGACTATGATGATGTTCATATGCTGTATTTATTAGAGTAACACTCATCTGTCCACATGAAATTAATTTGCCACAATCTAAACATGTCATTTTAATCTTTCCAAAGTTCTTCTAAATATTTGGGACCGTTTCCCTTGCCTCTGAAGCTCTCAGTGCCACTTCTTTGATGAATGTACTAGCAGGTCAGGGGTTCTCCTCCAAATCTCTCTTTTATGCAGCACTATAATTAATTGGTGCCACCTCTCCATATGACGATGCATGGTATAGTTACCACAACTATATTTTTTTTCGGTTCCTCTGGAGAGTTCATCGTGGCAGATGAAGCGTGTAACGTACCGGGCATTTACCTTTTTTTGCATGTACAGGAAAGGAAAAAAAAATCGAGCGTCCGAGTTCTAAGGTGTCCCAGGGCCATTTTAGTGGACCAGGCCCAAATCCAAAGAACAGGCCGCCATTTTGAGAGTCCTCTTGCAGCCGCCTGTCGCTGTAGCATCAAGAGCAGCCGAAACTCAGCTGAATGGCAACTGAAACGGTAAAGGGGCGCCCCACTACAGCAGACGAGCCTCCACCTAGGAAGGCACATTCACGCCGCCTCCCCCCCCCCCTTCGGGCACCCCACGCCGTTATTCGGAGCAGTATTGTAGGATGGCCACACCAGTGCGGCAACTTGCTAGACATCACCTCGGTGGTAACCGAATCTCAACGCCTTGTGGTGTCTTCTATTCAGAAAACATTGTTATGCTGCCTTCGACCTATTCGCCGCAAGTGCGCACACAACTCAACTGCATAGCTTGCTAGACACCACCTCGGTGCCATCCGGATCTTCGAATCTCGGCGCCTTTTGGTGTCTTCTCTTCAGAAAATATTGTTGCGCTGCCTTTGGCCCCATTCGCACATCAGTCCGCTACTGACGCCATCTCACAGGCTAATGGGGCGCCCCACGTCGACTTTCAGCATTGTAGGATGACCACACCAGTACAGCAACTTGCTAGACATCACCTCGGTGCCATCCGGATCTCGGCGCCCCACTGCAGATGAAGTGCCTCTCAACTATGAAACCACCACGGTGACATCCGGATCTTGGCGCGTTGTGCTGCCTTCGGCCTATTCGCACAACGGTCCGCTACTGACGCCATCTCACAGGCTAATGGGGTGCCCCACGCCGAGTTTCAGCATTGTAGGATGACCACACCAGTACAGCAACTTGCTAGACATCACCTCGGTGCCATCCGAATCTTGGCATCTCAACGCCTAGTGGTATCTTCCATACAGAAAATATTGTTACGCTGCCTTTGGCCCTATTCCCACATCGGTCCGCAACTTAGACATCACCTCGGTGCCATCCGGATCTTGGCATCTCAGCGCCTTGTGGTGTCTTCTACTCCGAAAATATTGTAGAAAATATTGTTGCGCTGCCTTTGGCCCCATTCGCACATCAGTCCGCTACTGACACCATCTCACAGGCCAACAGGGCGCCCCACGCCGACTTTTACCATTGTACGATGGCCACACCAGTGCCACAACTTGCTAGACACCACCTCGGTGCCATCCGGATCTTGGCATCTCAGCGCCTTGTGGTGTCTTCAAATCAGAAAATATTGTTGCGCTGCCTTTGGCCCCATTCGCACATCGGTCCGCTACTGACGCCATCTCACAGGCCAACGGGGCGCCCCACGCCGACTTTCAACATTGTAGGATGGCCACAGAAGTGCGACAACTTACTAGACACCACCTCGGTGCCATCCGGATCTTGGCGCGTTGTGCTGCCTTCGGCCTATTCGCACATCGGTCCGCTACTGACGCAAACTCACAGGCCAACGGGGCGCCCCACGCCGACTTTCAGCATTGTAGGATGGCCACACCAGTGCGACAACTTGCTACACACCACCTCGGTGCCATCCGGATCTTGGCATCTCAGCGCCTAGTGGTGTCTTCTATTCCGAAAATATTGTTGCGCTGCCTTCGGCCCCATTCACACATCGGTCCGCTACTGACGCCATCTCACAGGCCAACGGGGCGCCCCACGCCGACTTTCAGCATTGTAGGATGGCCACACCAGTGCGGCAACTTACTAGACACCACCTCGGTGCCATCCGGATCTTGGCGCGTTGTGCTGCCTTCGGCCTATTCGCACATCGGTCCGCTACTGACGCAAACTCACAGGCCAACGGGGCGCCCCACGCCGACTTTCAGCATTGTAGGATGGCCACACCAGTGCTGCAACTTGCTGGACACCACCTCGGTGCCATTCCGGATCTTGGCGCGTTGTATTGCCTTCGGCCTATTCGCACATCGGTCCGCTACTGACGCCGCCTCACGTGCCAACGTATTTTCTCCGCATTTTATACCCTATGCCGCATAACAGGTCATGTGACTTGTTTATAAAACTTTTCATTGGTTCATTTTACTTTTGGTTTCCTAATGATGGAAGGCTTGATCATATGACCTAAAAACAACACTTTTCATTGGATGAAAACTTTTTTTTTTCCCAAACGATGAAAGCCCCACCTTGTTTCTGGATGTTTCAGACTGAAGCTGGCGTCAGCATGAGAGCACCACCATCTCGTAGCTCCGTCGTGGTCATTCCGCGAGCAATCATGGCAGCCGCTCCCCACCAGAAGCCTGCAGGAGTCGGGGCCCCCAAAACTTTTGATGAATTCTCAAGGCGGAGGGGACGCTTTCGAGAATGGGGTCCAAGACCTAGCAGACAAGCGTCCGATTTCCAAGGTGTCCCAGGGCCATTTCAGTGGACCAGGCCCAAAAAGGAAACAGCCTGCCGCCATTTTGAGAGTCCTGTGACAGCCGCCTATCGCTGCACCGCAAGAGTGGGCGCAACTCAGCTGAATTGCGGCTTTTGACACAGTGGACCAAAAACGGACGGAATGGCAACTGAAACGGTAAAGGGGCGCCCCACTACAACAGATGACACTCCACCTGGAGAGGCCCGTTCACGCCGCCTCCCCCGGGGCGCCCCACGCCGTTATTCGGAGCAGCATTGTAGGATACCAAAACCAGTGCGGCAACTTACTGGACATCACCTTGGTGCCATCGTTCTGCTGCCTTGGAACTATTCGCACAACAGTTTGCTACTGATGACCCACCCCCCGCGACGCCCCACGCCGGAAATCTGGACGTTGTGCTGCGTTGGGACTATTCGCACAGCCGACCGCTACTTCGTTGTTTTTCCCTAAAAATGTTTATATGTTATTACTATTTTTGTTTTCTTGTATATATTTATAAATTATTAAAGTTTAATAATCTTACTACTTTGTCGGAGTGCTATATATTTTTAATGTGACACATAATTGTAAAAACTTTGATGTACAAAGAGTCATCCCTGGAATCTTCCGCTTCAGACTCGGTCCCCTCCCCAATCACAATACAGGATGGTTTTCAGATAATAGCAACGCTTCTGCTGTGACGGATCTCATCGAGTGTGGGCCTTGATCTACTATAACTCCTTTGAAGAGGGGTGATTCTTTACAGCTGTGGCCATAAACTACATCTGCAGGGCTAGCTGATACCCTAGAACCAGCCTGGACAATCGGACACAGAGGAAAAGGAGTGTCAGAGGGTGCGGTAGTGAATAGGGCGAAAGGGAGGTGTCGGGCAGGCACAGGGTGTGATTCTCAGGGAAGAGCAGCGCAGATGGGGGGAGGTTTATTACCCATGCATAAGACAGAGAGCGGGGGTGACCACTGCCTGGGGGAGATGCTTGCGAGGGTGGGGAGCCATGCTAAGGATCGACAGCGTGCACAGAGTGGGTCTGGTCAAGGCATCTAAAATGGCTGCCGTGCACGACAAAAGTGTGGCATTTGAAAAAAGACAAGATGGCGCAGACAATGTTTTTCAACACTTCCTGATTTCCTTCGAATCGAACGTTAACAGACGTTGGGGCATATTACCAAAGTTAAGCGATATTTATCCCTAACGATGCTTAGCAACGATTTTTTTACCGTCAGAAATTTTCGCAGATAAACCTTGCTATTATCAAGGTTTATCGCAAATACGATAAAAAACGACCGCAATGCATTAATATCGCTGAAAACTCAGTGATATTCATGCATTACCGAGCTAATGCTCTTAGCCATGTTATCCACCTCCCATTGGATAACATGGCTAAGAACTGCTCAGGGCAGGTGCTAGCTTTTGGAGATATTCGCGCTTATCTCGAATATTTCCAAAAGTTGATAATAGGAGATAGCGATGTTAGCGACTGTTTCCAGTCGCTAACATCTTGGCATGCCCACTTTGCATGTCATTAGTGATAAATATCACTCACATGCAAAGTGGGGCCCAAGATGGTCGCTATCTCCTACTAGCCGTCGCTAACTGGTGTTAGCAACAGCTAGGTAATACAGATATAATTTTATCTCCGCGAAGCGGAGCGCTGTTACAGATATATATCTTGTTTTTGAACGTTAATTTCTCAAAATGCACTGAAGCACATATATTGAGACCTAGCAAAGGCACATCGGGCTACCAGTCCCTAATATTTTACCAAGTTTCGTGCAAATCCATTCAGCCGTTCGATTATTATTATTATTTTTTTTTTTGCCCCGCGGGGCCCTTTTAAAACCTCCACATCAAACCTAGGGGGTCAGCGAGGATCTACTATGCCCCCTTATGGTCATTTGCCCCTTCGCTTTGGCCTCCTCTTGTCTCTCGATCCTACCGAGAGACAAGATGGCGGCCGCTACGGACTGTTTGGAATGTTTACAGACACCGGAGAGCCAATCAGCTTCGCTTCGCAAAGCTCCGTTGCGCGAAAAGTACGCGAACTGTAGCGCTGCCCGGTCCGCTGTTACAGATATATATCTTTTTTTAAACGTTAATCCATTGCCGCTCCTGCCATGCCCTCTCATCCTTCATTGTTCACGTCATGCATCTGCCTGTCCCATCTCCCCTTAGTTGTTTGAGTGTTGCCATTGCTACTCATGCCTATCCTCCATTGTTTGTGTGCAACTCCTGTGCCCTCCATCTACGCTCCATTAGACTTCTGCTTCCCCTGCACCTCCTGCCTGCCCTCTATTGTCTCTGTGCTACCCCATATCCTTCTGCCTAAGCTCTATTTTCTATGTGCTTCCCCTATATCTTCAACCTACCCTTTATTGTCCTTGTGCTTCTTGTGCGTCTCTGCCTGTCTCCCCTACCCTCCATTGTCCATGTGCTGCCACTGTATCCTTTATATGCCTTCTGTTGTCGACTTGCTGCCATTGCCCATCCTGCCTACCATTCGGTGCCTGGGTACTGCCCCTGCCCTTCCCTTCAACCCACTTGTTAATGTGCTGCCACGACTCCTGCTATCTACCCTCTGTTGTCATCTTTCTCCATCGACAGCTTGTTGCTCTTACCACTCCTGCTAAGCATATGTTTTTTAGGTATTGCCCCTGCCTCTCATACCTACCCTGTGTTGGTAGTGTGCTATTATTGCTTCTACTACCAACCCTTCATTGTCGGCTTCCTCCATTGTCAGCTTTCTGCCCTCATCTTCCCTCCTACCCTCTGTTTTCTGCCCCGGCCCTTCCTGATTACCCTGTGTTGTCTGTGTGCTGCCCCTGCCTCTCTCATCTACCTGCCATTTTCTGTGTACTGCTACCGCCCCTCCGGCCTTGCTACATTATCTGTGCTGCTCCTGAACCTTCCACCTACCGTCATTGACATGTTTCTTTCCTTGCCACTCCAGCTTACCATATGCTTTTTTGGGGCAATCTCTGCCCCTCCTGCCTACTCTCAATTGCCGGTTTGCTGACCCTGCCTGTCCCACCTACCCTCTATTTTCCATTTGCTAACTGTGCCCCATGGGCTATTCATATGTTGCCACTGCTTATCCCACCTACTGTCTCAGGGTAGTGGAGAAGCGTGGCTCAGTGGTTAGAGGCGGCAGACCCGGAAGCTGAGATAGACCGTGGACCAGGGTTCGATTCCCCGCCTCGGCGGGTCTCGTGCTCAAAATTCCACGGACTCGACAATTCTCGCTCTGATGCCTACTCAACTCACAGGGTCACACTCTGCGACTCTGGGCAATAGCTTGCTTAATCTCCACTACGGCCCCTCGCGGCGGGATGCCTGGCTTTCACCTTGTGGACACCCTGCCGGTGTCTCTCACAGGGGAATACCAGGACGGGTTCCCTAAGCAAGCGCCGGGATGCTTACGGGCAGCTGTGCGCTTTACAAGTCCAACACATTTACATTTACATTTTTACCTGCCAGTGATGCCATCAATGATGTCATTTGAGATGTCATGAGTGATGTCATAAATTTATTTATTTATTTATTTATTTATTTGGGGCGATTTTTAGAGCGCGCAAATACCCGAGGGTGTCTCGGCGCTGTGTCAACAGAACTCTCCGTAGGAAAGGAAACTAGGCACGGAATAGCCATGTTTTCAGATTTTTTCTGAACTTAAGCAGGGTAGGTGCACACTTAAGATGGAGAGGGAGAGTGTTCCACAGTCTAGCTGTGGCAACGGTGAAACGTTTGTCTCCCCAATTAGCCCTTCTTGTGCGAGGGACTGTTAGCAGATGGGCAGAAGATGAACGCAATGTTCTTTGCTGTTCAGGTGGCTGAAAGGCTTGTTTTAGAAATCGGGGGCCTTGGTTATGAATGGCTTTGTACGCTATGCACAAGGCCTTAAATTTGATGCGGCTCCTTACCGGCAACCAATGCAGCTGTTGGATGTAGGGAGAGACAGATGCAAATTTAGGAATGCGTAGCAGGGTCCTAGCTGCTGCATTCTGTACAGTCTGTATTTTATTAAGGACCTTTTGTTGTGCATTTAGGAGTAAGGCATTACAATAGTCAGTCTTGGAGAAGACTAGCGTACTGACTAAAGTTTTGCCTGCGGAAGCTGGTAGGTACGGAATGAGTTTTTTGATTTTTTTTAAGGTGTGGAAGGCAGATGAGACCACTGAGTTTGCGTGCTGCTGGAAGGACAGTTTGTTGTCGAAGATGACCCCCAAGTTTCGTACCTTGGTCACTGGTACTGGAGGTTGTCCCAGTTGTTGGGGCCACCATTGAGGAGACCAAGTTGGTTGTAGTCTCCCGAATGTCATCACTTCTGTTTTATCAGAATTTAGTTTGAGGCAGTTTGATGACATCCAGGAGCTTATTGCTTCCATGCCAGATTGGAAGTTTGACGCTACTGTTTGGCCATCATCGAATACGGACAACACCAGCTGTGTGTCGTCTGCGTATGTCGTGAGAGAGATACCATGGGACTTGATGACCCTCGCTAAGTCAGACACATATATATTGAACAGTGTCGGGCTTAGCGAGGATCCCTGTGGTACCCCGCAAGGCAGGGAGAAGGTCTGAGAAGTGTATTGTCCCAGCTTCACCGTTTGTAGGCGATTTGACAAGAATGAGGCCAGAAGCTCCTTAGCCTTGTCCCTTACTCCTATGGCCGCGACACGGTCGATCAGAGTGGCATGATCGACCGTGTCGAAGGCTGCGGACAGGTCTAAGAGTATGAGGACTGCAGCTCCTCCATTGTCCATAGTGGATCGAATCTCGTCCGCTGCCTTCAGGAGAGCTGTCTCTGTGCCATGTCCCTGACGGAACCCGAACTGGGTATCATCCAGTAAGTTGTTGTTGTGGATGTATGTTGCCAGTTGCTGGTTCATGATCTTTTCAAAGATTTTGGCCGGAAAAGGAAGGCATGCAATGGGCCTGTAGCTGGATGGAAGAGACGGGTCTAGACTGGGTTTTTTGAGTAGTGGCTTGATAATGGCTTCCTTCCATACTGAATGATGTCATAGAACATGTCATGAGTGATGTAATAAGTGAGCTCATCAGTAGGGTATAGCAGGGGAGTCATCATCTCTGCAACTATCCTTTTGAGATTCCAAGAGAGCACTACTGATCAGCAATAAGCTATACCATGGGCTCCAGGAAAGTAGCCTTAATTAATTCCTTTTGGGCCTCGAGTGGAATGCTACCTGAAGGATCAGGGAGCCAGCTGTTGATCTTGAGTGTGGGCACTTGCAGGAGGAGGAGAGGTTGTAGTTGGTACCGCTTTTGGTCCTTGTGCTGTAGAAGCCCCTTGACAGGTGAAGTATAATGAATCAGGATCCCCATGATAGAGTGTCCCGAGATCTGACTCCTCCTCGCAAGTCACGTCCAGTGCACCCATCCATCAGTGGTCGCCACAGCCTGGAGTCTCTTTGAGCATGAGCAAGCGACTCACTGGGTGTGCCGGCTTCTGGATTCTCCCTCCTCGGTCGAGGTTGTGTAGGCCTATAACAGCCTATCGGTTGATGTTCTTCCTATACTTCTCCCTTGGTCAAATCTTTTACAGGTGTGCCTTCGATGCCCACTGAAAAGGAAAGGTGACAAACAAATTCATGAGTCCAAACATCAACCACATAGTATCACTTCTCTCATCATTAAAAAATCAATGCGACAGTTACATTGTCATGCACCGACACCCCTTTTGCCATACAAGATTATAATTCCCACAACACTTGTGACAGTGGATGACTTTGCTTGACGAAGGTGCAACTGAAGCTACTTCAAACATTATCATTTGTCTATGATCCACATATGATAAAGTCACTTTATTACATGAGATACCTTCACTGCAATGTCAAGCTAACACTCCTTTATAATGGCAAATAGGATCAAAGACATGATTCAAAGGTCGAAAATTGACGGTTGATTGATGCAGCATTCATGACAATTAGCTGGGTATGTGATGGTGGACATTTCTAATGGGCCGATTATGATGCGGTCAGAAACGGCTGCAACCATCGGTCAGAGCCATTTCGAGCGCATCGTAATCGAATGTTGGGATTCCTTTCCCACCGACCCATTTTGATGGAGTCGGTCAGAAAGGAATCTAAACCAATCTTCCGAATGGCTTGCGATGGGCTCGGAGAGCCCGTCTGCCATTGGAAAGGTCTTCAGTTATCCCAAGGGCAGCTCTTTCTGCCCAAGGGATTAGAATGTCAGATTGTACCAGCTGTTCTGTGCCGGCCTCTCCCACACAGAAAGGCTGCCGGAAGTCAAATTTGGGGCCCCCAGCTGGGCCGCCAAGGGTGCACGGCTTCCGAATGGCTGCAGAGGGGCCTCCATAGGTGCCCCCACATTGATCCCTGCACCCGGTGGCAGGCACCTTCAGGTGAACTGCACTTCATCTATTTACAATGTTGGAATGCATGCCCTCCATTGTACAGTATAGGTTTGTGACAGAACCGTGTTCAGTCGCATCCTACTTGCTGGGCTGGAACCGACAACAGGAGGTCCTTCACTCTAGACCTGGGTGGTAAATTCCATTTGGCTAGCCGAATTTGTGGAATTCGGGTAATTTTGCGTTCCGCGGAGAACGTGGAATTGCCACAAATTCTGCGATCTGTGGCTTTGTGGAATTATTTGCTTGTTCGCGCTTTCAAAATGTGTGTTTGTGAGATATTTCCCCTCAAGCACGCAAACACCATTCGCGAACAGGAAAAAGCATCACGCACGGGTGGAACAAGCAATTCCACGTGTCGCAGAACTCTGCGTGCTCGCGGTTTGACTGAACTTTGCGTAGCGCGACTACGCAAATTCCGCCCACCCCTGGTTCAGTCCCATTTTTCAGATGATGTTGGGCGGACTCTGGTCCGTCCCACATCGTAGTCGGGGCTTAAGTGTACATTGTATGTCCATGACTGAACAATGACCATTTTGGGTGTAGCTATGTCAAAAAGTGTCTCATATATGAGCTGCACCTCCTATCAGATTATATATGTTAACAAAATTAAGTCACTCATTTTCTAACTCATTTTAAAAATGAGGCCACATAAAACCTAAACATTTTTTTAATTATGATTTTTCCATGACCAAGTTCCTGTATGCCATTATATAATACTATAACCTCAAAACGTTTTTTGGAAAATAAAATACTTGCAAAAATGTAATTCATTTGCCTACACATTTTTGAGGACAAGCTACATATGGATCTAAAAAGTGACATTAAGGGGCCGATTCCGGTCTCGCTCAGAAAGCCCTATGACAAACTTTTTCCCGTAGAGCTTTACAACCGACTCGTGTTCCAGGGCTCTGAGCGACAGAGTACGATGTGCTGCAGCACTGACGGACTCGGGTCGCTCGGAGCCCCATTAAAGTCAATAGGAGCCTGTTGTACGACGCGTACATAGACTCCCATTGATGAAAAAGGTAAGTTTTGCACAAAGGCGCCCCCTGTAATGGGGACGCATCTATGCAACTGCACCATACATGCATGTGTAGGGGGGCCCCCCAGGGTACGGGTGAAGGGGGTCAGATGCGGAGCATTTACGTGTTGGATGTTCCGACTCAATCCACCTGTCCAAATCATGCATAGTACTGGCTCTGTCATAAATCGCCTCCATTGAACGGCACCGTTTGCTTATGGACGAGACCTACAGAGCGGTTCGGACCCGGAAACGATTCGGTCTTGATTTTGCGTTTCTCGTATCATAATTGTTCGCTCGTACAGCTGCACAAGTTTGACGGAAAACACGCGTACGGCTAGTACTATTTCTGGCCGGATCGCGTTCGGAGCCCTTCCTAGCGAGATCGGAATCAGCCCCTAAGTATTAGATATGACACTACAAAACTTTAAATCCATAGAAGGAATAATATTTTTTGTAGACTTACTGCCTTGTTTCTGCCCTGCTGGGATTGTGTGGCTGAGAGTCATTCATGCTATTTGTGCAGTTGGGAGAACATGTGAACAATGGGACGAACCTGAAGTTCTGTGTATGGGCCTGAAGGGTACCCATAGCACATCCTGCACCATCAACTAATGCTGGAGACCCTTCCAGTGCTTTAAGCACTCCCTGGCTCTATGTGTGTAAGCATCCAAAACGTTATAGTATGTGCCATGGCCCTGCCAGATTTCTATGTGAATAACTCAGCTCAGTTATATTTTCCACTGATGAGCTGTTTGAGGACCTCTATCCCTGATAACCTCCAATTCTCCCTGGAAGAAAATGGGAAGATAGTTATCTTGATCTCCTGGCATTTGGAGGGGAGTTCTTCAGCGAAAGTAGCATCATGATTGTGTAGAGGTCCTTGAGTGCTAAGGCATAGTCTATTTCCTGGACTTCTATAACATATCTTATTTGTTATGGTTGGTGGATACCTCTGCCTGTCTACGGAATTCTCTGTATCTGCCTTAAATGTTTTCACTTACATATTGAAGGCAGAGAAATCTGCTGAGCCTGTAAATTAAAATAAATAAGAGTAAAACATACTTGGGGGTTTAAAAGTCTCCCAGGTGACACCAGACAACAAATGAGAATGTTATTACTTTAGGATATACAAGCAGATGAATGGAATATTAAGATGTATGGTCGACCTTCTAAATATGTTATATGTCATTCTCCACACATTAGGTACAGAGTGTAGTGATGCAAGGAGAAATTCAAAGTGCCACTAATGAGGTATGTAGTTGTAAAATTTAACATGTGAATGAATGCGTGAGAGATATATTTGGGAGTGCATATAAAGTTAGGAATTACAAGTTTGAATGTTACATCGTGTTTGTGCAACAAAGAAGTATCAGCATTGTGTGTGTGTACATGTGTGTACAATATTCATGATTGACTTGGCATTGGTCAGCCACTGAGGTGCAGCAACTAGCAGTTCATGACAAATTAAAGGCCACTGGTTCATCTACCCTGAGAATCTTGAGGTTTTCATTGACATTTTAGCAGGCATCATACATATTCATGCATTTAATGTTCTACGTATGTGTGTACATTGGTACTTGGTGGAGATATGAGGGACTATTTTAGGAATACCATTTTTAAAAAATACATGCACTTTTAATGTTAGCTGGTTACACTCATGTAGTAGCAAAACACACAAGGTGATGGACGGAATGTTGCACATTGGCAAAACATTCACCCCCAGTCACAGATCTGGGTTTAATCCATCGTTATTTTGCTCACCACGCAACCCCAGGTCAGACATGGCCATATGCAAATCAGTCTTGACCCTGTGCCTCATGGGAACAGTCCAGACCAAACCATGTCTTCCCTGGACCGAAATCAATCATCCTAGGACCAGTTTCTGGCTATCAGCCGTCTTCAGCCAGGATAGCTTGACTCCAATGGCGCAGTGAGCACGGGACCAACGTCTGGGCATACCCTTCCCACATAGGGTGAACAGCAAAACACACAAGGTGATGAACGAAATGTTGCACATTGGCAAAACATTCACCCCCAGTCACAGATCTGGGTTTAATCAATCGTTATTTTGATCACCACGCAACCCCAGTTCAGACATGGCCATATGGAAATCAGTCTTGACCCTGTGCCTCATGGGAACAGTCCAGACTGAACCGTCAAACCATGTCTTCCCAGGATCGGAATCAAGCATCCTAGGACTGGTTTCTGGCTATCAGCCGTCTTCAGCCAGGATAGCTTGACTCCAGTGGCGCAGTGAGCATGGGACCCACGTCTGGGCATACCCTTCCTACATAGGGTGAACAGCAAAACACACACGGTGATGGATGGATTGTTGCACATTGGCAAAACATTCACCCCCAGTCACAGATCTGGGTTTAATCCATCCTTATTTTGCTCACTACACCACCCTAGTTCAGACACGGCATATGCAAATCAGTCTTGACCCTGTGCCTCATGGGAACAGTCCAGACCGAACCACCAAGCCATGTCTTTCCTGGACTGAAATCAAGCATCCTAGGACTGGTTTCTGTCTATTAGCCGTCTTCAGCCAGGATAGCTGAGGCACAGGGTCAAGACTTATTTGCATATGACCATGTCTGTACTGGGTTGGCTGGGTGAGCAAAATAACGATGGATTAAACCCAGATCTGTGACTGAGGGTGAATGTTTTGCCATTGTGCAACATTCCGTCTATCATCTTGTGTGTTTTGCTGTTCACCCAATGTGGGAAGGGTATTCTCAGACGTGGGTCCCGTGCTCACTAAGCCACTGGAGTCAAGCTTTCCTGGCTGAAGACGGCTGATAGCCAGAAAACGGTCCTAGGATACTTGATTCTGGGCCAGGGAAGACATGGCTTGGCAATTCGGGCTGAACTGTTCCCATGAGGCATAGGGTTAAGACTGCTTTGCATAGGGCCATGGCTGAACTAGGGTTGCTTGGTGAGCGAAATAACGATGGATTAAGCCCAAATCTGTGACTGGGGATGACTGTTTTGGCTTTGTTCAACATTCTGTCGATCATCTTGTGTGCTTTGCTGTTCACCCTATTTTGGGAAGTGTATGCCCAGACGTGGGTCCCGTGCTCACTAAGCCACTGGTGTCAAGCTATCCAAGTTGAAGACGGATGAAATCCAGAAACAGGTCCTAGGATGCTTGATTCCGGTCCAGGGAAAACATGGCTTGGCAGTTTGGGCTGGACTGTTCCCATGATGCACAGGGTCAAGACTGATTTGCATATGGCCATTTCTGAACTGGGGTGGCTTGGTTAGCAAAATAAAGATGGAATAAATCCAGATCTGTGACTGGGGATGAATGTTTTGCCATTGTGCAACATTCCGTCCATCATCTTGTGTATTTTGCTGTTCCCCCTATGTGGGAAGAGTATGCAAAGACGTGGGTCCAGTGCTGACTAAGCCACTGGAGTCAAGCTATCCTGGCTGAATATGGCTGATAGCCATAAACCGGTCCTAAGATGCTTGATTCCGGTTCAGGGAAGACATGGATTGGCAGTTCGGGCTGGACTGTTCCCATGAGGCACAGGGTCAATACTTATTTGCATATGGCCATGTCTGGACTGGGGTGGCTTGGTGAGCTAAATAACGATGTATTAAATCCAGATCTGTGACTGGGGGTGAATGTTTTGCCATTGTGCAACATTCCGTCCATCATCTTGTGTGTTTTGCTGTTCACCCTATTCGGGAAGGGTATGCCCAGACGTGGGTCCTGTACTCACTAAGCCACTGGAGTCAAGCTATCCTGGCTGAAGACGGCTGATAGCCAGAACCCGGTCCTAGGATGCTTGATTACGGTCCAGGGAAGACATGGCTTGGTAGTTCGGGCTGGACTGTTCCCATGAGGCACAGGGTCAATACTTATTTGCATATGGCCATGTCTGGACTGGGGTGGCTTGGTGAGCTAAATAACGATGTATTAAATCCAGATCTGTGACTGGGGGTGAATGTTTTGCCATTGTGCAACATTCCGTCCATCATCTTGTGTGTTTTGCTGTTCACCCTATTCGGGAAGGGTATGCCCAGACGTGGGTCCTGTCCTCACTAAGCCACTGGAGTCAAGCTATCCTGGCTGAAGACGGCTGATAGCCAGAACCCGGTCCTAGGATGCTTGATTACGGTCCAGGGAAGACATGGCTTGGTAGTTCGGGCTGGACTGTTCCCATGAGGTACAGGGTCAAGACTGATTTGCAAATGGCCATGTCTGAACCGGGGTGGCTTAGTGAGCAAAATAACGATGGATTAAACCCAGATCTGTGACTGGGGGTGAATGTTTTGCCATTGTGCAAATTCCGTCCATCATCTTGTGTGTTTTACACTCATGTAGTAGCCACATGTCACACGATTTTCCAGATACCAACTGACAAGCCAGTATAGACTGTCAGAAAATATAGCTCTTCTGTGTTTTTAAAAATAAAATACAACACTTCAGAAAGCCTAAAGTCCACATAGTGGTTAATGCAAAATAGCAAGCGGCATAGCAAAGGATCAAAGGCATTTGTAATTTCCTCTAACCAGGGCTCTCACTAGGAAATGGGCAGTTGGAGCAAAGAGCTAAAATTCATAGAAAATTAACATACTATAAATACATGTTTTCTCTACAAATCTATGAAGCTTAATCATGCAAAAGAAACTTCTTACCCTCAACTAAAACCTTTCTCATGTGCAGATGGCATGGTCTTCCCGCAATGAAGCAACTAATGAACTTAAGTGGAAGATACATGTCATATTCACCAATAGCATCAAGACTATCTTAGAAGAATTAGCACTCTTTATCTAAACCAAACAAGACCACAATGACAATAATCGAACATTCATAAGTAGAATTATAAGTTTTTAAAGGTTTAAGTAATCCTGTCAATAGAACTCTAATGGTTGTGTTAATTTGTGTCAAATTCCAAGGAAAAAACAGTCACAGAAGAGGAAAACATCAGAAAACACAAGCGATTCTGAAGTGACCACAAACACAAGAGTTGGTGAAGAAACAGTCATTTAATACCGTTCAACTCCTCTGCTTCCAGGGAATCGACTAACAGTCCCAGAAGCATTGAATAAATATATTCTATCACCAAGTTAATGACCAACATGGTGATAGCAGAACATTAATACATCATAGACATGGCTGACATTACTACAATATCTCCCTTTCTTACAATAAAAACAATAATATAAAGAAGGAATAGAATAAGATATAATGATAAAAATAAGCATTACCATTATATAAAAAAAATATAGAAAAATTGAATTATTAAGTATAAACATATAAAAAATGACAAATCCATATGCTTGGATGAACAAATCATGCAATATAATACAAATCCATACACCTGGGTGAATGCCAACTTATAAATCCATTCACTTGGGTGAATAGCTCAGAACGACTACTCCTCCTCAACAGTGGAGCAGATAATTCTGCGGATGTCCTAAGACTATGACTTCTCCTCCCATTAGACTCCAAGTCATTGATCATAGGCTTACTAGCATGTAAAACAGTATTAGATTTCAAACCCATTTGAAGTACAACTTTGCCAGGAATTTTATAAATTCGGGATACATTCCACCAATTTTTCCAATTGATACTGACAGCATGACGTGATACTGAATCAACACACACAGGGTGACAACATTTTGATAAACCTTTGGGTACATTATGAGGGATCTTTATTTTTACCCAATCTCCCACATTGATTTTATGAGCCCACACTTCCTTGTGAGATCTCACCTCAGGATTACTTGCATCCCTTTTTTTGTCACCCAGTTTATCATTAGCTTTCATTTCCGAACATCCCAATGAAGTTTTAGAAAACAAACCTGTTAGTAATGGGATCCCTGGCTGGCCAGGGCTTGCGCCAAAGTCAGTCAGAGACCACCACTTCCACGTAGGGGCAAGGGAGTTACCCGCCAAGATAACCCCTGCTCACCCCCTTGGTAACGTAACACGAGCAGTAAGGCTAAACTCGGAGGCAATGTGAGTTAAGTGTTTGCGCGCACACTAAGCATGGGCGGATTTTGCGGATCCACGATTCACGAATTTGCGGATTCACGGATCGTGGATCCGCAAAATCCGCGGATTTAGCGGATCTGCGGATTTGGGGGCGGGGCTTCCTCGAGTGTGTGGGCGGGGCCAAACGGACGGGGCTTCCATGCGAGCGCACATGCCTCTTGTGTGTATTAAAGGTCAGAGATCGATCAGAGCAGCAGATTAAGAGACAGAAGCCCCCTGGTCACAGGAACAGCACGGGGGTTGCGCTCGTGAAAGTCAAAGATGCAAATGCATCTGGCCAGCATCACAGCGGATTTTCGATGGTATATTTGTGAAGAAGGCACATCTGCCCAGCCTCCCAACGCTCACAATTTTTTTTGGGCTGATGAATGAGTCACTGCATTTGCACTTCAACTAGTTCCAGCGACCAAGTGTGTGTTACTATGCAATCGCGCCGAAGTGCGCAGGGGTCCCTGGAGTGAAATGGCCATCATAGTGGGTAAATGGCGGGAAGACGGTGCACACCTCGAGTGTGTGGGCGGGGCCAAACGGACGGGGGCGCTCACGATTATTTTTGGGCTGATGAATGAGTCACTGAATTTAAGCTTCAACTAGGGCACATGCGTTATTGATATCTGCAAGTGTTTCCTGTTGAGGTTTTTTTTTTGTGCCAGGACCGTCGTGGCAGAATGAACCCTGCCCTTCATATTTATTCAAGAAGAAGACACCATGTAAATAATTTACGATGGCGCCGGCAAGCTGCCAGCGCCATCCTGCAAAAGTTACTTAATTACTTCAACAGGAAGCTCCAACTGATAAAATAAAGCAGGCGCTCGAGCCCCTGCTTTATCTTATCTGTTAGAGCTTCCTGTTGAAGCTAATTAAGTAACCATTTGAGGATGGCGCTGGCAGCTTGCCGGCGCCATCGTAAATTATTTACATGGGGCTTGAACTTTTGACCGCAAAATCCGCTCCGATCGCGGATTGCGGATTCTCGGTAAATTCGCGAGAGTTCGCGGATCGCGGATTTACCGAAAATCCGAAAAATCCGCGATCGGAGCGGATTTTGCGCTCATGCTTAGCGCACACCCCCAGCAACAAGACCCAAGGCCCACCACAAAGGAAACTCCACACAAGGTTATATATAAAAATAGCCTTTGTATTACACCAAAACACATTAGATAAAAACACACACTTTACAATGTGCCAACAGGCACGGGCAGAATTTACAGGGGATATGTACCAGACAGTGCCACCTGGACCACTGTCAGGAATCAGCACTTTTAGAACTAGAAATACTGTTAGAATTAGCACTTAGAACATATAGTATAAATCACTTTAGCACACAACCAGTAACTACTGGTACTAGGTAGGTACCACCTACGCAACCCTAACCACCTTAGGAGAATATTATGCAGGGAACCAGGACCTCACAGGGAACACCTGTACTAGGAGAAAACAACCAACTAAGTACCACCATACATTTAGGGGTATAGGCATGGGAACAAAACACATGATGCATAAACATACATTCAGCGGTCTAAGAACAAGGCACATGATGCATCAAAACACATTCAGAGGTGCAGCACAGGAGAACACATGATGCATAAACAACACATTCAGAGGTGTAAGAACAAGGCACATGACGCATCAAAACACATTCAGAGGTGGAGCACAGGAGAACAATTCGCAGAAATTACATTAGCATAACTATACCCAGGCCAACTGGCCTTGTTGGGGCTAGGACGCCCTGTGTCCCAAAGTCAGGGGCCTAAACGGAGCAGCTGCCTACTAAGTGCTGGGCAGCTGTGTAGATAATAAGGGGGCCAACTTGGGAGCCTCGCAGGCTCTGAACAAACCAACTGACTGTCCCCTTGGAGCCTCGCTGGGCTCTAAAGAAAAGTGATGCCCCCTAGAGCCTCCCTGGCTCTCACAACAATGTGGGGCAAGTGGGAGCGGCCCGCTGCCTTATGGGGCTGCTCTACCATGCCAGACGAATGCCTCTCTGGGCTCTCAAAACAACTGGGGCGCCTGAGCCCCTCGTTGGCTCTCAAAACAGATGTGGCACTTTGAACCTCTCGGGGCTCTAAGAACAAATGTGGCGCTTTGAGCCTCTCGGGGCTCTAAGAACAAATTGCACCTTGAGCCTCTCGTGGGCTCGGTAGGAACAATTGGGGCGCTCTGGAGCCTCTCGGGGCTCATCAACAACTTTGGCCCCTTCGTTGGAGTCCCCCGTGGGGGGGACTCGAAATACACAAAATGCCCCCGGAGCCTTGGGGGCTCTAAACACTGAGGCCTCGCTGGGGCCTCTCAGCGCCCACACAAGGAAGCTTGCACCACCGGGGGAGGGGGGCAGGCACCGGCAATGTGCCCGACACCCCCCTCGCATCACGCTGGCACTCACTGACTTTTCCTGCGGCGGCGGCTGCTTCTCCTTCTCGGCAGCAGTAGCGAGGCTCTCCCGACCCTGGGAGCCCAGCCCGACATCACCTTTGTTCACCCGGTCCCCCATCTCGGGACCGGGACTCAGGATGCAGCCTGGGTGGTTTGTACTGGCAGCCCTGGGGCTCTCCCCAGCTAACGGGAGCCCCGGGCGGCCATCAGTCGGCCGGCTTCCTCTCTTCCTTCTTGGCGGGGCAGGCAGCCAATCGCGGTGCGGTGGCGGGTGGGACTTCCTGGAAGCAAGCGGAAGTCCCGCCCCCCTCCAGGCGCCCTGCCACCTGACTTCCTGTCTTCGGCCCGGCTGCAATCTCCTGACTGTTTCAGGGGCAATACTGAGGGGTTGGGACCCTCGGTAGGCAAAATAAACGTAGAAGCGAGGTGGGCACTCACTAAGGACTCCATAAACGGGGTGGGCACCTGTAAAATAATTAAATAAATGGGGTGGCACCCATAGATAAAAATACAACTGCGGGCACACCAAAGGGCAGGAGCGCTTCCCTCCAAGGGAAAACGACAGTGCTCTGCCCAGAAAGGGAAAGCAAGGCGCTCTCAAGGCGCTGGGGGGGCACAGACAGCACTAGGCCCCCAAGGAATGACCCCACAAGTAACCAGGGCCCCAGTAACAAGGTCCTCCTAGGTGTAGAGGGCAGGAGGGTCCAAAAGAAGTCCTCCAGCACCCAGGCAAGGCAGAGGGGTCCCAGCACAGTCCATCAGCAATCCAGGGGCTGGGCAGGGCCCAGAGGGGCAAGCCTTCCCCTGGGCCCCAGCAGCAGCGCGCCCCTGGTAGATTCAAGTGTCAGACCAAGAACATTTTGTAAGAAGACACAGCCCCTTTTTACATAGCAAACCCCTTTGTCTCAGGGTGCAGGATGGGGGAGAAACCAGTCGCAGCTGGTTTTGGAGTACTTTGTTTTCCCCAGCCACCCTTTCCATTCACCAGGTAGGTTAGGGTCATCAGTCGCACCACAGGGGGCGGAGCCAGCATTGTGTGGGGAAAGCCCAGCCCTATTCAGGTCCAAGGTGCACCACTCCCTCACATCACACATGCTAATCTCAACACTCACCACCGGGGCAGACCCATGGAGCCTGGCACACCAGCCAGCTCCAGCCAATCACAAGCCAGCACATTCACTGCACACGCACACCAACGTCTAGCAGTGGCACTTCCACACTAGACACAATCATGCAGCATACATCATTGCGCAGCATTCAATCACACAAGTACGCACATACCAGACTCGAGCCTGCACAACCCACGCATCAGGAACTACCAGGGACACATACATTCCCCGTGCATTCCTATGGGAGGGCAGGCCTGTCTCACACATGCACTCTGGGAGCGCATGCACTTTACACTGCGCCACAGCGTCAAAGTGCGCAAAGACCAGAAATCGCTATGATTATTTAATAATACCAGGCAAAAAGTTGAGGGGTGAAACTGCCAGAAGGGCCAAGTCCAACAAAACCCCACTGTCTCATCCAAGCTGGGCACATTCCAAACGTAGCAAATCTTCCCCTCAATAACTCAAATGGACTTTTAGCAAATTCAGTACTTGGTGTGGTTCGATGAGCCCAAAGCATACTTTGTACAGCTTTTTTGACATCAACATTCCCAGAAACAGCCCTTTGTACACAATCAACCAGAATACGATTCATGCGCTCAATAAAACCATTTCTTTGAGTGTGATAAAGCACCACCTGGCGATGATTAATACCACATTGACTCAGGAATTTAGAGACAAACTGTACTCCGTTGTCTGACACTAATTCTTTGGGAAAACCCTCTCTCGCAAAAAGACTCTGCAAGAATTTGATGACTTCATGTGTGTTGGGGTCGACCATAAAACAAACTTCCCACCACTTGCTGTAATAATCAGCTACCACCAGAGCAAATTTGTATTTACAAGACAGAGCATTGAATGGTCCAATAAAATCTAATGCCAATTTTATCCACGGACCAGAAGGCAAATCAACTTTTACTTTAGGAGGGACAGCAGTTTTGATCACTTTGTCACTAGAACAACTAGTGAAAAATGTTTCCACTGCATTCTCTATATGACGATCCACTGAAGGCCACCAATAGATAGATCGAATTCGACGTTTGGGGCAAGTTTGCCCAAGATGTCCTTCATGACCAGCCATAATTATACAATCTCTCAGGCTTTCAGGAGGTATAAACTTGTCACCTCGTAGAATCATTCACCACCTTCTAGAGACAACTCTTCTGCAACTTTAGAAAAAGGTTGGAGACTATTATCTAAATGTTTTTCCTTGGGCCAACCTTGAATAATATATTTATTTACTTCCTTGAGAACAACATCAGAAAGTAATGCATCAAACCATTCCTCTTCATTAAAACATCCTCCATTACAGACATCAATACTGGTGATTAAACATTCCTCATCGTCATCACCAACACAATCACTGTGTACTACAGGTAACAGCAATCTGGAAAGTAAATCAGGTGTGATATTTTTCCCTCCAGGAATATGTTCAACAGTAAAATTGTATTGGAGAAGCTTAGAACTCAATCTAGCTATTCTAGGAGTATTATATTTTACTACAACGCCGTTAAGAATGGGAATGAGAGGTTTATGTTCTGTCAATAATTTAAAAGTTCTAACCCAGAGAAAACTTTTAAACTTTTCTACTCCCCAACAACACGCTAGAAGTTCTCTCTCAATGACAGAATAATTCTTCTCACTAGGACGTAATGATCTAGAAATAAAACCCACAGTATGCTCCACACCAAGTTTCATTTGAGTCAACATACCACCAAGACCATCAAGATTTGCATCAACTGAAACAATAGATTCCAAAGAAGGATCAAAAGGAGTCAAAATATTGCAAGAACTAAGTTCGCTCTTGATGTTTTCAAAATCAGTCTGACATTTCTGATCCCACAGAAAGACAGTTCCTCTTTTCAAAAGTTCACGCAAATGAGCAGTTTTAGATGCAAAATTAGATATGAACTTAGAATAAAACTCGCACACCCCTAAGAAAGATGAAACCTGTTCCTTGGTCTTAGGAGAAGGGACATTGGCGATAGCTTCAATAAGACCATCTCTAGGTAGAATTACTTTCCCTGATATACGGTGTCCTAAATATTCAATAGATTTAACACCAAAAACGCACTTGCTCACATTAGCAACAATCCCTTTTTCTTGTAACCTGTTTAAAACTTGAGTCAAATTTTTATCATGAGAAAGTTTACATTTCCCTGCCACAAGGATATCATCTTGAAAGACAACTGTATTTTGAACTCCCACTAAGACTCTTTCCATCACACGTTGAACAACGGATGCCGCCGAGGCCAGCCCAAACGGCATCCTCTTGAATTGAAATGTTCCAACAGGAGATACAAAAGCAGTTAAATGGTTTGATGACATGTCCAGTTCAATTTGATGATATGCCGCAGATAGATCTATCTTCGAAAACCAATTGGACTCTTGAAATTTGGCAACTATGTCATCAATGCAAGGCAATGGGTGTGAATCAACCCATATATCTTTATTAAGACTGCGTAAGTCAATGCAGACCCTGAGATTTCCATTTTTCTTTTGTGCGACGACCAAGGGACTTAACCATAGGGAAGACTCTATGGGCTCAATCACACCAGATTTACACATTTTCTCTAGTTCTTTGGCTAAGTCATCCCTGACACTCAAAGGTACATTCCTTAACTTGTACTTTACAGGAATAGCACCAACCTTTACTTTACTGAGATGTTTAAAGTCTTTGATTAATCCAAGAGTATCACAAAAAACTTTTGGAAATCTCTCTGCCCACTCTGAAACATTATCATGGTGTGTTGATTCATTGACCAGTACCAGGTCTAAGAGTCATCCCGAATAATCCTTGGTGATACCACCCTAGAATATTCAAACCTTTAATCGGTACATACATTTTCCCTGTTATGGATCTTTCTTTGAAAACTAATGCACTTTCAAAGAACCCCTTCAATTCAATCTTTCTTCCCTCATAAGATACTGGACTTCTATCGGGAGGTTCAAGATGTCTATCACCCCACACAGATCCAAACAATTCTTCAGTGATCATCATCATACGTGCCCCTGAATCTGCCAGTAATTGTAAGGTTTTCCCATCTACTGTAATGTGAACGATAGGATCCACACACTCCTCACAATCATCCTTGACTACTAACATTAAATCACTCAGTGAACTTACAATTTCTGTATTCCTCTCCAATCTATCATTGTCTTCCCATACAGCATTGACATTTCTCCTGGAGATACAAACTTTAGCAAAATGACCTTGTTTGCCACAATTTCTACATGAAGCATTCCTAGCAGGACAAATTCGTGAATTTGGGAAATGGGAAGAAAAAACACATTTTGAACACATATTTTTCTTTTGAGGATATAATTGTTTCTTGTCCTGTCTAATAAAAGACGATTTCCCTTTACTTTCATTGCTGTTCTTTTCAGATCCAGTTTTTTTTTCTACTCCGTCTTTTGCTTCTGATCCATTGCTCTGATTGAAAAACTGTCTCAAAAACACTACCTATCACCTCAATACTCACCATTAATCATGAAACACATATAAAGGCCCATAAAACCAATGAGACAATTTTGAGCGACTGAATCATGTGGTCTGATTAATTAAAACTACTCACATATTATTTACATAATTATATACAACTGCAGTTAATCTATTTTCTCCATGGATTTAAACATGTATCATTTATTAATCAGGCCACTAAGGCGATTGGATCAACTGATGGAAACTAGACCATGAATAAACAAGACCAGCTTGTCTTTTCAAATCTAATTTTATTAACTTTATTTTTCATAAAGAAAAAGCATTGACGTTTTAGAAATCTTTTTTTTATAAGTAATTAAGAAAGTAGCATTTTAATGAGGAAATGATTTAATAAACTGTCATTTTCAAAACAAGCCCAGAAACACAAATTATCAGCAAAATAACAGTTTCCATTCCCTAAATCTATTTCCCTGACTATTTCTCACATCACCTAGAAAGGAAAAATCATTTAAAGTCTGCTGTCCTTACGTGCGCCAAATGTCCAACAGCATGTCACGTCATTCAGGAATCGGAAAGTGAGAAGAAGCCCCTTCCTGCTCTTAATGTCAGGTTGTATACCTTTCTTTCTAGCTAAACTTTCTACATTTTACATTCTTTTAAGCAAATCCGAGCTTTTCATTGGCTGTCCTGTGTCAGTCCATGATAAAATATATTAGGTCATCTCCGATTCTTGTCCAAGTCCAGGCTTCACATAAGCCCTATTGTCTTTCACTTCCACTTCTTTCAGCTTCCTCAACAAAGTTACTTTTCCTCGAGTTTCGAACATTTACTTCTTAGCCTTGGCAGACACTTCAAGTTCCTGTCCTTGAGCCTTTTCTTCATGAGCACATTCAATTCAACCAAAGAACCTCGTTTTCAATTAACAATGACAATGCAGTAAAAATCTTCAGAACTACGCATGTGCGAAGGCTTCACTCTGGACAAGTTTTGCATCTGCAGCTCTGTCAGCCATGCTTTCTGAACCACCTCTACGCCTCACTTTGGAAACTATTTTTAAACAAACACAAGACATCAATTAATTAAAGAATTGAGACCCATTCTGTTACCCACCCCCTTTACTAATTAATCCTGTTAATTATGTTACCTAGCAAAAAGCACAATCAGGCAGCATTATAATTACTTTTCTTCTTTGAACTGCACGAACTCCATGAGCTTTCGTCACAGAAAAGACATAACATAAGCACACAAAATAAGCACATGCCATTAGTTAAACAGCCGCATTTAATACTGACAAAGACAATAGACAAAGTTAGTTTATTATTTTTTCTTTGTGTTTGCAACATAAAGCACATTAGTTTATCCCGCGTGTATTGATGAATATATTCTTAAACTAAGTTGATTAGTAATTTCACCACAAGCTTATTAATTTAATTACTGTTATGGGAGATTAACTTCACAAGTTTGAACAAAATCTTGTTCTTCACCTTGCTCCATCAACTCCCTCATCTGGTGATTTCTAAATCACCAAATAATACCCAAAATGTATACATTTTAAACTCTTGAACATGTGTTGGACTTTCTTAATATTAGTATTTCTAAACTTTAGATTCATCTGTTTTTCTGCATTTTTCATATTGAGTTCTCCGAAACTCTTCTAATTCTATTTCTTTTTCTTTTTCTTTTCTTAGTTTGCAAATTCTTTTCTTTTCTATTACATGTTTTCTTCTCCTGTGTATCATGCAACTAATTTTTAACAAAAGTATCACTATAGCTATGACTATTAAAGGAAAAACTATTTTATCTATAATTGATCTACCAATCTCTTGAAACCATTGTTTAATTACTGCAAATCTTTTCCTTAAACGTTGTGAAAAACTTTCGTTTTCTAAAGGTTCAACTTCATTATGTAATTCAGTAATATTTTTTATATACATTTCCATATTCTGACTTTTGTCAGGTAAGTAAGTACAACAATGTTGAACATGCAAAATTCCATAGACTCCACCCTCTTTTGCCAGCAAAATGTCAAGAGCAAGACGATTTTGCATCACCATAGTTCTCATAGCAATAAGCTCTGTATTCACTAATTGGAATCCACTTGCAGTATCTTTCCCTTCTAAATCTACTCAGGTGATTACCAATTTCAAATTAACCCTTTGCATTTCTATCTACATGAAAATGTTTTGGAAAAACTAAACCTATATAATATGTCCCATACCAATGGTCTGGGAGATTGTAATAAGCCTTATTCCCACAAACAAAATAAATTCCAGAAAAAATTGGATCTTTGCCTCCTTTAAATCCCCAACCCCCTATAATACGATAAGTGTCTTCACATTGACTTGCACCTACAAAATAATTATCAAACAAAGTATTATCTCTTCTTATACAACATCTTCCACTAACAGGTTTATCTATGTGAATTGCAACATTTTCATTTCTACCATTAAGCTTTTCATCTTCCATCTACCAAAATTTTGACTTAATCTGTTTTAGCATCTCATTTCGCTTGTAAATTGCCCTTCTCTCTTCCACCATATTTAAGACCGTCTTCTCTTCTGTTCTCAATTTACATGTTAAATTATTTCTAAAAGCGTACTCATAAATGAGTTCACTAGTCACTAGAAAAAATTCCCTCATCTGTTTAGCATATTTCACTTTATTCAAGCTATTTTCAACTTCTAAATTTGCAAAAATCTCATCAAAACCTGAATAATAATATTCCAGACGTCCAGTTTGATAAAACAAACAAGCTATTACACTACATGTTATGCCATAAGTAAGAGGACGCATATTATACGTAACACCTTCAGACACAGAAGTAGGTAACTTCACACAAATGTAGCAGTCTTTTGCATCCATCACCTTAACATATTCAGATAAAAGTCTTGAAAAGATATCACTAGAAAAATCTCCCACAGATTTATCTTGATGAATCTCTGGTTTATGTACAATATTTTATCAGTCTTATCAACTTTATCATGATTAACCACAACTTTACTAGTCATGTTAGTTTTATACATCTCTTTATCTATTCCAAAAGGGAAAATGACAGCTAAAATTAACCAAGCTAAAATTATCAAGATTACACATATTGAAGACAATTTGCAACATCTTTTGAAAATTGAGCATCTCGAATTAATATTAGTAGAAGGCATCTTCTGAAAAATGAAAAATTAAATATACTCCCCTTTTTTTTAACAGATCATTTTATTTTCTAACAACTTTTCTTCCACCTTATGTCATACATCAATATGTTTTCCAGCTAACACAATTTCTTCGACCTTGTGTCACCTAACACAATTTCTTCAACCTTGTGTCACCTAATGAACAGAATCAATCATTATCACTTGCATCATCTAAATTTCCTTGACTACTATTTACTTCTACTACTGGTGGAATTATAATATAGGTCCATTCAGGTGATTTGTACTTCTTATTTGGCTTTATTACTCTTTTTGCTCTGCTATTTATCACTTCTATTTTCTTTCCTGGTTGTTTTTTCTTATTTGAGTCTTCTTCCTTTTGACTTGTGATCTCATTCACCTGCTCTTTTGCTTCATTCACTAATTTAAATTTTAGGCCTTCATTATCATTTGCCAATTATCTCCTTTTCTTGTTATTTTCTTTTCGGTTCTGCTAAATTATATTCCACTCTCCAAGCTCTATCCTTGATCTTTTCACTTTTGATTCATCTCCACTATCATCTGTTTCACTCTCTGTATTATCAGCTGATTCATTAATAATCAGTTGTATTGTATCAGATTCTTCTTTAGATTCAGGTACTTCTTTACTCTGCAGTTTCACTCTGTTAGGAACAACATCCTTATAGCTGGTACTTGGAATTTCTTCTTCTTCTTCCTCAATTACTTCCAATTCTCCAGTTTCAGAATTTTCGTTCCTTCTACCAGAGCTTCCAATCTGCTTTTCAATACTCTCCTGATCTTGATCTTGAATCACTTCTTGTTCAGTTTCTTCTTCTGCTACTTGATCTAGCAGATCTTCATAATTTTAATTTTCTTCGGAATCTTGTATCACAATTTCTTTATTTTCTTCATTCAATGCTTCATTCACATTTGAATTTTCCAGACATCGACTTTCTTGTCGATCTTCAGGATCTGGATTTCTTTCAGGTTCTTCTGCTGAATCTGATTCAGCTGTTGTTTCACCTTCGTCAGGATTCTCAAGTGCTGGCACACGTATGGTGTGACTAGCATGAATCCATTTCTTCAGTCCCCTACACTTTATTGCATTTGTTGTGATTAATATCACCTGTCTTGCCTTCTGCCACCTTGGTACTAGGCAAGTTCTTCTTCGATGTACTTTTGTCCTTACCCAGTCTCCTGGTAACAGATCATGAGCTTGTTCTTTCTCTTTTGTGATTACTTCAGTTCCCACCTGATGGAACACAGAAGTCACCACATCAGATAGATTTTTGCAGTATTCCATAATTATGCTATCATTAATGCTCAACAGTTTATCAACTGGAACAAATGCTTGCCTCATAACCCTGCCCATTAGAATTTCATGTGGACTCAAACCTGTTTTTCTATCTGGAATGCTTCTCAAAGACATCAAAACAAGTGGAAGTGCATCTGTCCACTTCATTCCTGTTTCTAGACACATCTTTGCTATTCTGTTTTTTATTGACCATTCACTTGCTCAACAACACCTGATGCTTCTGGTCTGTAAGCACAATGTAATTTTTGCTTTATATCCAGTGCTTCACAAATCAATTTTAGCAATCTGTTTTCAAAATGTGTGCCACGATCTGTCTCGACCGTCACTCGAAATCCATACCTTGGTATGATTTCTCTCAAAAGCAATTTTGCCACAGTAATGGAATCATTGCGGCGTGTTGGGAATGCTTCTACCCATCTCGAAAAAAAACAGATTATCACCAAGACATATCTGAGTTTGTTGTGAGGTGGCATGTTAATGAAGTCAATCTGTATTCTGGTAAATGGACCACCCTCCCGTCCTATTGTTCCCTTGCTCACAACAGTTTTTCTGCTTGGGTTGATTTGCTGGCAGATAAGACATCTTTGACAAAGGGATTCTGCAATTATTCTGAATTTTGGATTGTACCATATTTGTCTGAATAATCTAATCATTGAATCTCTACCAATATGTCCTGGACCATGGTACACACGTGCCATGTCAGAAATCATACTATCTGGCATTACTGGTCTGTCATCTTTGTAAACCCAAACCTCATCTTCTTCTCTCTGTCTGCATCCTGCTTTTAACCATGTGTTTTTCTCCTCATCATTTGCCTCATCTTGCAACTGTTTTACTTTCTGCCAAGTCTCAACTACAGATGTTAGCATATGTGAGTTCAAAACATGTTCATTTTCTTTTTCCCGATTAATGGACACATTATGTTTTGTACATATGAGTTTCCTTTTTAGTGGCTGTGCACTTTACTACTGCAATTTTTTCTGGTAGCTGAGTTCCATCAATCAATCTTTTAATCAATTGTGCATTTCTTATTGGTGATCCCGCAGAAGTTAAATAACCTCTTTGAGACCAGAGCTGGCCATAGTCATGGACTACACCATACCCATATTGACTATCAGTCACTATGGTAATTTTTAACTCTTTTCCCATTTCACATGCACGAATCAAAGCAATTAATTCTGCTACTTGAGCTGAACGAATTCCTTTGAGACAGAAAGCTTCAATTACATCTGCAACTGTACACACCGAATATGCTGCACTCAAAACACCTTCATCTGTTCTTAAGCATGAACCATCAACAAACAAAACAAAATCTGATTCAGCTATTGGAACATCTTTTATATCTTGCCTTGGTTTTGTGCAGTATTCCAATACATCCAGGCATTCATGATCAATCTCATCCCTGATTTCTGTTTCAGTACCATCATGTAATAATGTGGAAGGATTTATTTTATTTATTTATTTATTTATTCAAAGTTTTATATAGCGCGAACAAGATCTTTACAGATATCAGAGCGCTTTACAGATCTTTATCTTTACAGATATCAGAGCACAGAGACAGGGGTAGGGGCAACAGGAGGGTGACTAAACAGACTATTGGGTACAGTATAATAGTCAGTAGCATAACTGGATAGCAGTCATGTACAGATAAAATACCAATAAACAATCAGGTAACCAGTAATATAGGACGGCGCAAAGTCTTTGATCCAGCTGCAATAGAGTTCAGGTGGACTTTGGCTGTAGGGATGGCTTATACCATTTTCTTAGAATTAGAGAGAACAAGGGGTAGGGGCATCAAAGGGGTGATTCAACAAACTAATGTGTACCATATAGTGGTCGATAGTAAGTGAGTAGCATAATAGGATCGCAATCAAGTAGGAATATAATGCCAATAGACAATCAGGTAACCAATGCTAAAGAGCGGTGCAAAGTCTCAGATCCAACAACAGAAAAGTTCAGGTGAACTTGGCCATAAGGATGGTTTTCACCTCTTTCTTGAGGAATGCAGTGGAGGAGATAAGCCTGGTTTCAGGAGGGAGTGCATTCCAGATCCTGGGTGCCATTCCTGAGAAGGAGCGTTTGTATGTTTTTTCCTTCCGGAATCTACGAGGTTTCAGGAGTAGACTTTTTGTACTTCTGTTGGATCTCGAGCCTCCTGATATAGACAACTTTTGAGTGAGGTAGTTGGGTGCCTTGTGGTGTATGGCCGAGTGTGTCATAACGGCAATTTTCAGCTGTATTCTGGCTTCAAAGGGCAGCCATTTCAGGGATTTTAAGTCTGGGGATATATGCGAGTGTTTTCTTGAGCCAGTAATGAGTCTCGCGGCAGCGTTCAGGGAGGCTCGTAGGGGTGCGGTTGTTGATAGAGGGAGTCCGCTGAGGGCCACAATTCCATAGTCTATGCGGGGGATGACTAGAGCTTGTACATCAGTTTGGAAGTGCTTGGCTGGGAAGAAGGGTTTAAGATTCCTCAATGTGTTGATTTGGAAATTAGCTCCTTTCGTTGCTTTGCTAACGTGCTGTAGCATGTTAAGCTTGGCGTCAAGTGAGATGCCTAAGGATTTCGCAGAATCCACGATGGTGGGTTGGACATTGAGTGCTGTTAGGTGATTGAGCCAGATTTGGGTGGTGGTAATTTTCGCAGGAGGTGAGATCAGAAGGAACTCAGTCTTCAGCGCATTTAGTTTGAGGTGATTATCGGCCAACCACGATTGGGTGTTTCTAAGTGTGGAGTTCAGAAGTTTGATGTCTTCCGGGGATTGTAGCTTTAGGTAAAGTTGAGTGTCATCGGCGTACATATGGAATTGTAGATTGGATGCTTGGAGCAAGGTGGCGAGAGGTTCCATGACGAGGTTGAAAAGTGTGGGGGAAAGAGAAGATCCTTGTGGGACGCCTAGATCTACTGGCACAGGTGAGGACAGCACATTGTTGATCTTGAACTTCTGAGACCGGTTATGTAGGAAGGAAGTAAACCATTTGAGAACAGTTCCGGATAAGCCCATTCTAGTGTTTAGCAGCTCCAGTAGGTTCTCATGTTTGACCGTGTCAAATGCTGAGGAGAGATCAAGAAGGATGAGGAGGCAGGAATCATTGAGATCAAGGATTTGGAGGGCGTCATCGATTATGTGCGTCATAGCCGTTTCCGTGCTATGTTTCGCTTGGAAGCCTGATTGATGAGGGTTGAGGAGGTCAAACTGGTCAATGTGTTTTGTTAGTTGGAGTTGTACACATTTTTCTAACAGTTTGGCCAGGGTGGGGATATTGGTGATAGGGCGGTAATTGTTTAGGTCAGACGGGTCAGCTGTAGGTTTCTTGAGTATAGGCGTGACTTGCCCCACCTTGAGGGAGTCTGGGATGAGACCTTGTTGAAGGGAGCTGTTGATGATTTTGGTCCAAAGTGGGAGGAGCATGGGGATGAAGTCTTTTACAGCATTAGCAGGTAGGGGGTCTATGAGGTGATTAGAGGGCGTCAAGGTGCCGAGCAATTTGTGTATTGCTTCTTCAGAGTAGGTGTCGAAGGACGTCCATGATGCGTTATTTTTAGGTTGAGTGTTAGACATTCTGATGTGGCTGGGGTATCGGCTTACATCATTGATGAGGTCACTTCTTATGTTGTCGGTCTTTAGCTTAAAGAAAGCAGAAAAGTCTTCACAGTGTGGGGTATCGCTTGTTGTGCTGTTTGATTGTAAGGGTTGTGTCTTGGTTTGAGTTTTGATTAGTTCGAACAGTTTTTTTGGCCTGTTTTTTGCTTGGTCCAGCTGGAGGCTAAAGAAGTCAGATTTCGCGCGCTTGATTTTCCTAAAGTAGGCATTTCTCTTGTTCTTAAGCGTTTTGAGATGCAGTGATGAGGGGTCAGATCTCCAGGTGCGCTCTGCCATTCGCATATCACGCCAGTCTTCATTGAGTCTGCCGTCATACCAAGGGTTTGAGTTCTTGGTGGAGACTCTCTTCAGTTGCAATGGGGCGGCTTCGTTGATTATTGATTTCATAGAGTCGAGGTAGTGATCGGTCAGTGATTGAACATCCGAGGCGCCCGAAGGGGGAAGGAGGAGACTGCAGGTGTGGGGAGGCAGGGAATTGGGGTTAAGATTCTTCATGTCCCTTTTCCAGATCTTGGATTTGGTAGGTTGAGCCTGGTTAGGTTTAACTTTTTCGTTGATAAAGAAGGTGATAATGTGGTGATCTGACCAGTCACAGGGTTGGATCGCCTCCAGTTGGGTAGAATCCTCTTTGGCGATGATGAGATCGAGTATCGAGCCTTTGTCGTGTGTTGGGCTGTTGCATATTTGGGTGAGGTCAAGCGCATTAAGGAAAGTTTTGAGACTATTCACCACTGCGTCTTTCTGATCGTTCCAGTGGAGATTAAAGTCACCCAGGTAGATTTGAGTGATCTGCCGACCGGCATTGGATGTGATCGTGTCCATGAGTTGTTGGGTGAAGGTGAGGTTGTCCCCAGGCGGGTGATAGATGAGATGTAAAGCACATACTTGTTTGCCCTCGCTGGAGATATCGAGGCAGAAGAGTTCACAAGAAGTGAGGGAGGGGGAGGTGGCTTTAGTAACGGAGAGGTTGCTCCTAAAAATGCATGCAATTCCCCCGCCCGTCTTGCCGGGCCTGTCAAGTCTGTTGATGTGATAATTGGGGGGGACTAGTATGTCCATTATCGGTGTAGAAGCTTCAGTTAGCCACGTTTCAGTCAGAATGGCTAGGTCCAGATCCATTGTTGTGACGAGATCCGCGATGTCGGCGGAGTGTCTCTGGGCCGATCTGCAATTGAGTAGGATGCATTTGAGTGTGGGAGTGAGAAGGGTGGTCAACCCTTCTAGAGAGAGGGGGACTTTTCTGAGATTGTTGGAGACGGAGCCTCTGTTGCTTAGAGTTGGGGGCCTAAGGGGATTCGTGAGAATTGTGGGTATGGGGAGGTGTGTGATGGTTGTGTGTTTTACAGGACCTGGGCCAAAAGAGCGAAGGAGGGTGCATAAGTCGCGGTCCGACAGGGAGTTGAGGGCGCGACGGGGGCGGTGGGTGTTATTGCAAGCGGAGATAGTAGGCCAGCGTGGGGAGAGTTGGATGCGAGGGTATGTGGGGAGGGTGGGGCGTTTGTTGGGTAATGGAGTGGTAGGGGGTTGTCTGGGGTGTGTATAGAGAAGTTCTTTGATGGTGTGGAGATCTTCTTTGACTTGTAGGAGATCTTCTTTGACTTGGAGGGTGGATAAAATCGTGTCCAGAGGTGGATTGGGGATGGTGTTGGTGACGTGAGCCGTGGGCGAGTGGTTGAGTAGTGAGCTGGAAAGCGAGCTGGGTACCAAGGGGGGGATATGCTAGCATTATTGGAGGGCTCTGCGGTAATAGTGAGTGGGATGGCATTCGATGTGTGAGAGAATTTGTGGGCGAGGGGTGTGGGTGAGGTAGGGGGAGGGTGGGAGGCATAGGTAGAGACATCGGTGGGAGGCGGCGCCGGTGAGTTGAGGAGTGAGTGAAGGCTGTAGACAATGGGGGTGGCAGGAAGGTAGTGGGGGCTGGGAATGGGGGGAGAGGGGGGATGTTAAGGTAAGGGAGATGGTATGTTCTGTGGGTCTAGTTCGGAGGGTGGGGAAGTGGGGAGTAAGCGTGGGGGGGAGATAGGGTGGGAGATGGATCTGCCATGGGGGGAAGGAGGGGGGAGATAAGCTCCGTGCGGTGGTGGGTTCAGTGAGACGCATGGTAGGTGTGAGGTGGGGGAAGGGAGGGTGGGGGTATGGAGGATGTATGAGGGGGAGTGATCTCCGCCAGTAGGTGAGGGGTGAGGAGGGGTTAGGTCGGGTGTGTGACTGACTATAGCGCTGGGGGGATGGGAGAGGTGTGTGTCAATCCGCTGTTGAGATGGGTAAGGCAAGTTAGATTGAGGATTGGAGTTGGAGGGTGTTGTGTGGCTTGATGTGTTCGGATGTGTTCGATTTAAATTTACACATCTCGCATTGAAACATTGTCCGAGCCAAGGATAACCTTTTCATATTTCGTTAGCCTATTGTTTGTCAAATGTTGTGTTTTGCTTCTAGTGAGAAGAATTTCAACTGAGTGTGGAACGTATACTCTCACAGGAAATCCCATTATTATCCCTTCACTTTGTTCCAAACTTACACTTGTTGCAGCTACTGCTTCTAAGCAGCCTGGTAATGCTTTTGCAACAGGGTCAAGAACAGCTGAGAAATATGCTATTGGCTTTCTCAGTCTTCCATGTCTTTGAATCAAAACTGATAATGCACATCCTTCTCTTTCGCTGCAATACAGCTCAAATTATTTTTCATAATCAGGCATTCCTAATGCTGGAGCTTCACACAAACTTTTTCTTAACTGTTCAAAAGCTTCTAATTCGGTTTTTGTTAGGCTTATCGGGTCTTTTATGTCTGCTTTTGTCAGTCTCTGCAGTGGCTTTGCGATTACTGAAAATCCACTAATCCATTGGCGGCAATAACCTATCATTCCTAGAAACATTCTAACCTGTCTCTGTGTTTTTGGAGGTTGCATTGCTTGAATCATTTTTATTCTTTCTGTTGTCACTTGTCTGACTCCCTTTGCAATTCTGTGACCAAGATATTTTACTTCTTGTTTGCAAAACTGTAATTTTGTAGGAGATACTTTATGTCCCTCATCTGCCAGATGATTTAAAAGATTAATGGTATCTGTTACACAATTATCTCTTGTTTTTGCAGCCACAAGGTCGTAATCAATATACTGCACTAACGTATATTTTCCAATGATCTCTTTAGCAACTGATTAAAAATAGATGGGCTTTCAGTGTACCCTTGAGGGATTCGACACCATGCCAGAATACGCTCTTTGAACCGGAACGCAAAAATGTGTTTGTTTTCTGGATGCAATGGAACAGTTAAGAATGCATTACACAAATCAATAACTGTATACCATTCTGCACCATGCGGAATCTGATATAAAATTACCGCTGGACTTGGTACAACTGGGCAACATGGAACAACAATTTTATTAACCTTTCTCAGGTCCTGAACAATTACAAGTTCCGTTTGGCTTTTTAATTCCCATAATTGGTGAATTACATGGACTATTCTCAATTTCTTTTAAAACACCTTGTTTTATGAATTTTTCTATAACAGGGGTAACACCTTCAGTCACTTCTGCTTTCACCTTATACTGAGGAATGTTGGGATAATCTGCTCCTTGTTTTACTGATATTTTTACTGGGTCTACACTTTTCATCAAACCCATTTCATCTCCAGTGAAATCCCAATTCTTTGCATTCACTGTCTCTTTTAATTCTTCAGGTAGATAATTCTTATCAAACACAGGAAATAATTTACTTTCTTCTGCCTCAACCATTGACATTGTTAATTTGTAAAGCCCATCTTCTTCTGGAGTTTGAAGCTCTAAACCATCCGGTGAGCAATATATTGCGCAATTCATCTTACACAAGATATCCCTTCCTACCGGATTTACAGGACTGCTATCACAAACTACAAATCTATGCATGTCCTTAAATTTACCTATTTCAACTTCAACTGGTTCAGTTAGATCTGTTTTTATTTGCTGATTAGCTACACCAACTACAAGGATTTTATCTCCAGAGAGACGAAGGTTTTCTATTTCCACTGATCTAACAGTAGAACAGGTAGCACCTGTATCCACTAGAAAAGTAATTTCTACATCATTCACTTTGCCATTTACAAATGGACCAGATTGATCTACCTCAAGAGTGGCTCCAAGCACACACTCTTCCTCCTCTCTCAGGCACCGTTAGAAGTATTCCTCAGATTCACTCCCTCCATCTTCTTTCAACCAATATTGTTGAGACACATTCGACACATTCACTCTTGGCGATCTGTTTACCTGCTCACCTCCGCTGAATCCTGTGTCTGCACTGTATCTCTGCACATTTACACAGTTTGGAAGTGGCGGTTGTGGTATCTGACTTTGCTGAATCACTACTTGTCGCTGTAGCTGTTGCTGCTGATTTATCTCATTCTGCATCTGTGGATTTAATGATGCATTTTTAAAATAATTTCTGGGCGGATTCTTACATTCACGCTTCCAGTGTCCAATTTCGCCAGAATTAAAACATGGAAGTTTCTGTTTTAGCGCTTCTATGTTTCCCATCAATTTTGGTTTATTATAATTACCTTTAAATTTCCCTTGATTCTGATCAACATTTTCATTTGCTAAAGTTGCTATTTGTTATCATCTACTGTGTGTGATTGCCATCCAACTATTCCAGTTCTTATCATTTCACCAATTTCAGGTCTCAAGCCATATACAAATCTGTATATAAAATGGCTCATGTCTTTTTCACTTAAATGTTCACAACCACTCTATTGTTTAAATACCAGCAGTAATCTTTCATAAAATGAATGTACAGATTCCTTTGGCTCTTGGGTTGTTCTATCTATCTTGACCCAATCTATGTCTTTTGGGGGAATCTTGTTTTTCAAAAACACAATTACCTGTTCGTACTTTCTCATTACCTCTGGTGAAGGAGCACCTGTTACTTTATGTCGAGGGTATTCTTCTTTAGGCCAATTTATAGTAGTTTTACATTCTGTCCATAGATCTGATGGGACAACTATGTCAAAGAATCCATCAAGATCAACCCACAAAACGTTTGAAACTTTCACAAATCTTTCTACCTGTCGATACCATTTTACAGGTTTTTCTCTTAATCGAGGAAAATGATTTATAAACAGTAAAATGTCCTGTCTTGTCCATGGAACATGCACATACCCTCCTCCCGGTATTTCTCTCATTGGAAACTCGTTTACTACTGTTTCCTTTTCTCTGATATGAAAAGGTAAACTTGTTCTGTCTTCATCTCTTTTCTTTGCCCATTTTGTTCTCCATTTATTTAATACACCCCATTTTCTCAAAATCACAATTAAGTCTTTTATATGAGTGATTCTTCATGTGGTATTCATATTTTCAATATCTTTTTCAGAGAAATCCACTCTATAAGTTTTCTGCAAATTCTTCTGCTTACTCAAATCTACTTCTAATTCTAAAGCCATATCCTCTAACTGATCGTATCTGTTTTTCGTTTTCCATGTTATGCTTTTGCAGATAAATAATAATTCATCATCCTGATATGCCTTCAATCTGTCAGTTCCAATTGTTCCAAATATTAATTCCTCTAAATCTGCTTTCAATTTTGCAACATCAATTAATTTACATTCTGGGTTGTATGTTAAATCTATTTTATTCAGACTCTTTTCCGGAGTTCCAGAGTCAGATTCTGCACCAGATGGAGTTTTACATGACAAACTTTGATTAAAAGTTAAATCAGGCATCATTATTTTCTCTCGACGTATTTCAGACAAGTCTGAATAAAATTTTTCAGTCACTTTCTGTATTTCTGAATTTAATGGAACAGTTAAAGCTGAATTCGTAATTTCCTTTTGATCAAATACTGGAAGAACAGGTCCAATCGTTACAGGTACTGTTACTGCTTCCATGCTTTTAGTTAACTGCTGTATTCATTCATCCTTAGAACGAATATATTCTGAGGTATTCGGTAATTCCTCATAACTTTCTGTTCTTTTTTCGTTTCTTGGGGTTTCATTTCTTAGAACTGGGGTTTCAATATGATTTCTATTTTCACCTGATATATTTGAATTACATCTTGTTTCTACTCTTTCAGGTGTTTTTCTATAATTCGGATTAGTTTTAGGAGATATCTCATCATTAATTTCACTTGAAGGGGCACTTGGAGAATTCCATGAACAAACTGGTCGATAAGGTGGCGGTTTTCTAGTATACATTTCTTCTAATACCGCATCTTCTGAATCACTTTCTTCACTATTTTTCTTTTTCTTTTTGGCACTCTTTTGTCCAGTTACCTCATTAATTAATCTCACTGGGTACAAGCCTTCACACATATCTAAACTTCTCCATCGACGCACTTTATCCTCATGTGTTTTTCTATCAAGACCTAATCCTGTTCCCCTTAATATTCCTCTACTCTCTCGTTCTAATTCAAACATTTCATCCTCCCATTCAACTAAAGCTTCAAATTGAGTAGGTCTAGGCTTTGGTACGAGTTTCATCATTTTTTCTCTTAAATTTTTTAAAACTGCTATGTTAAATGATCCATCTCCGGGCATGCTAATACACGATCATTTTCAGTATACTTCATCCAATTCCCAATCCAAAGACAAGTATGATAACCATATTCACTCAACATATAAGCTGCAGGTGTTGTATACCTATGAAGTAATCTTCCACCTCGCGTTGAAATTTTCTTGTCAGGTTTAATTTTGTTTTTCAATTTCTGAAACCATGAAAGCTTCTTTTTCTCCTTTATGTAATAGTAATCCATGTTTTAAACAAATTCCCTTACTTCAGAAAAGATTGTAACAACTTCCTTGTTATTCCACAACACCAACCAATCCGTGTGCGAAACTTACCAACAAACCAATCAGGTTAAGCTTCGTCACTATTTTGCTCAACCAATAGAATTACTGTTTTTCAGGATGAGCCAATCAGCTGTAAGCTTGCCTTAGTCACATGAAGCAATATGTGCGCGAATACTTTGACGTATGCTAGCCAATCACAGCGCGACACTTGTGACGTATGCTACTGCTGCAGCTGCTCTGTCCCTCACTCCACTCCATAAACTAACAACTCCTTTACAAAAAATTTCACAGCGCCATATTTACAAATCTTTCAATTGAATTCAGTTAATAACTCCACAAAAACAAACCCTTTGTCTGTTTCGCTAAAACAAAGTGATAGCTTTTCAAACATTCAAGTATTCTTTTCACGTTAAATAGACGACACTATTTTCACAGAATATTTAAATTCGTTGATAAAGTAAGGCTACTTTACCCTTCTAGCAGGTAATAACGAACTAGTTTCTCTCTAAATGCACATACAGAGATATTTTACACCTCCTTAGAGACAATTCAGAGTTTCACTTGATCGTATATTACAAATTCATTTACGCACATTCATACAGAAAAATCCCTAACCATGCATACATAAATATTTAGTAGGACTTTAACCCACTAATAGAAATCCTCACTTGCCAGTAAGATAGACGACGCTTCCTTACCCTTCACTCAAGCTTAGATAAATTCTACTACTCTTTTCACAGTGAGTTTTAAAACAGGACAGAAGTCTCTATACTCAAAAGCTACAATTTCATAGACAATCCTCACTATGAATTCTACCTTACACACCTAAAATCCCTAAACTTGTGTTGTACGACCACAACACTTGTGATATACCACTATTTTGAAACAGAACAAATGCACTGTGTAACTTCACCTGTCACACTTCTCATGCCGGCACAAACCAGGAATTTTCACACTGCTGGAAAAATCCTTTCAACTACATATAACAACTGAACAAACTTAACATGTTTTAGACATCAATCCTCAGTATTACCATGTAACATGCTAGTTACCATAGAAACCGTAACTCTGCTACCAAGTAATTCATCCAGCGCTCTGAATGAAAAACTGTCTCAAAAACACTACCTATCACCTCAATACTCACCATTAATCAAACAGGAATTTTCACACTGCTGGAAAAAAACTTTCGACTACATATAACAACTGAACAAACTTAACATGTTTTAGACATCATTCCTATGTATTACCATGTAACATGCTAGTTACCATAGAAACGGTAACTCTGCTACCAAGTAATTGATCCAGCGCTCTGATTGAAAAACTGTCTCAAAAACACTACCTATCACCTCAATACTCACCATTAATCATGAAACACATATAAAGGCCCATAAAACCAATGAGACAATTTTGAGCGACTGAATCATGTGGTCTGATTAATTTAAACTACTCACATATTATTTACATAATTATATACAACTGCAGTTTATCTATTTTCTCCATGGATTTAAACATTTATCATTTATTAATCAGGCCACTAAGGCGATTGGATCAACTGATGGAAACTAGACCATGAATAAACAAGACCAGCTTGTCTTTTCAAATCTAATTTTATTAACTTTATTTTTCATAAAGAAAAAGCATTTACGTTTTAAAAATCCTTTTTTTATAAGTAATTAAGAAAGTAGCATTTTAATGAGGAAATGATTGAATAAACTATCATTTTCAAAACAAGCCCAGAAACACAAATTATCAGCAAAATAACAGTTTCCACTCCCTAAATATATTTCCCTGACTATTTCTCACATCACCTAGAAAGGAAAAATCATTTAAAGTCTGCTGTCCTTATGCGCGCCAAAGGTCCAACAGCATGTCACGTCATTCAGGACTCTGAAAGTGAGAAGAAGCCCCTTCCTGCTCTTAATGTCAGGTTTTATACCTTTCTTTCTAGCTAAACTTTCTACATTTTAAAATTCTTTTAAGCAAATCCGAGCTTTTCATTGGCTGTCCTGTGTCAGTCCATGATAAAATATATTAGGTCATCTCCGATTCTTGACCAAGTCCAGGCTTCACATAAGCCCTATTGTCTTTCACTTCCACATCTTTCAGCTTCCTCAAGAAAGTTACTTTTCCTCGAGTTTCGAACATTTACTTCCTAGCCTTGGCAGACACTTCAAGTTTCTGTCCTTGAGCCTTTTCTTGAAGAGCACGTTCAATTCAAACAAAGGACTGCTTTTTCAATTAACGATGACAATGCAGTAAAAATCTTCAGAGCTACGCATGTGCGAAGGCTTCACTCTGGTTAAGTTTTGCGTCTGCAGCTCTGTCAGCCATGTTTTTGAACCACCTTTAGGCCTCACTTTGGAAACAATTTTTAAACAAACACAAGACATCAATTATTGAAAGAATTGAGACCCATTCTGTTACCCACCCCCTTTACTAATTAATCCTGTTAATTTTGTTGCCTATCAAAAAGCACAATCAGGCAGCATTATAATTACTTTTCTTATTTCAACTGCACGAGCTCCATGAGCTTTCGTCAAGAAAAGACATAACATAAGCACACAAAATAAGCAAATGACATTAGTTAAACAGACGCATTTAAGACCGACAAAGACAATAGACAAAGTTAGTTTATTATTCTTTCTTTGCGTTTGCAACATAAAGCACATTAGTTTATCCCGCGTGTATTGATGAATGTATTCTTAAACTAAATTGATTAGTAATTTCAAAACAAGTTTATTAATTTAATTACTGTTATGGGAGATTAACTTCACAAGTTTGAACAAAATCTTGTTCTTCACCTTGCTCCATCACTTCATTCACCACTCCTACAGTAGCTTCATATGATTTCAATTCGTTCGACGATGTTTGAGACATTTTAATACTTTTGACAATAGAAATCATCTCCTCAAGAGAAGGCTTTTTTAAAGTTAACAACTTTTGTTGAACCTTTTTATCTCTACATTGAACCACAATTTGGTCTCTAATGAGCTGTGAAGTGAAACCCTCAAACTCACAATCAGAAGCTAAAATGCGTAATGAAGTGACGTATGACACAATACTTTAAGACATTTGTTGTTCTCTAGTAAAACATTTGTGTCTGGCTACAACTAAACTTTTTTCTACAACAAATTGTTTTTCTAACATGTGAACAGCTTGATCAAACTCATTAAGTGGTTCAACACCTTCTGCCACCTCGGGTAAAGGTAGTTGTTCCAAAACAGCTTGGCCCTCATGGCCCAAGTTGTGTTCCAGAATGAATCTTTTTCGTTCTGCACTGAATCTGCTACCACCTATGGCTCCTAGATATTTGGTGAAAGCCCTGTACCATACTTTCCACTCTACAGGTGGGTATCCTGGAAGCTGTAGGAAAGGAGAGGGTGCTTGTACATTCTGCATATTAATCTTTTAAAAATATAAGTACTAATTTTTAATAGAAAATTGTTCCTTTCCTAATGGACAAAAAACTATCAATATGTATTAAGGTATAAATATATGCATGCTACATTATAAAACAATTCTTACATAACTAGAATTCATTTTCTTAACATATGTCAATGTTGGAGGTAAAAATACACTTCTCTATGCTGCTAATCCACTTCGTGTTCCAGATAACTGTTTTATAAGGAACCACAAGATGGCGCTGAAGTACTGCGAGTCTTATGAGAACTGCACTGAAAATAGATTGAAAATTCTCAATGCTTTGAAAGTTCGAATGCGTTGAAAATGTCGAACTTCTTGAGAAGGATGAAGGCACAAAATAAATATGTTGTAGTCACAGTACTTCTTTTCTGAGAAAATATAAATTCTTATGTTTCCTCTATGCGCTATTCTCCGTGTGCGCAATGGGGCCAACAGTACCTACTTGTCGTTTCTTTGCTCAATTTCCTTTTCCACATATTGCTGCCAACAGTATTTATTTCTCGTCTCTTTGCTCCGTTTCTCCTTCCACACTTTGCTAGGAAACAGAACTGACACAGCTATTGACGCAGAGCACGCACTGACCTCATGAACTTGATGCCACTTCAGGAATGTGAGGGCGCGCTCTTACCTCGTTTTCGTTTTAGAAAACTTTATTTCGATTCATAAAACAGAATCATAAAAGTATGACATCACAATATTACACAATTTAAAATGTAAAAGAATCATGCAATTTATACCTAAACGTTATTATTATATTGACATTACATGATTTACAAATAGATTTTAAAAGAAAAACATATATTTAAAAAGGCAGTTTTACAGTAGCAATACAATATATGTGAGTATCCAACTCTAAGCTATTTACATATGTAGGAAACAACAGTCCACAACAATGATCAATATCTGTTTCTGATACCGAGTGCTACTCTAATAAAACTAAGCACCGCATTACATATTGGTGGGGTTGATAATGAGAGTAAATGTTCATATCCCTCTTTATAATAACGAGATCCAAGAGTTAACAGAATTGGTCTAATAAATCTATTTCTTGGAACTTTGTACAGGGAACAAAAAAGTACAAGATGAACAGTATTTTGGGAGACGTTGTTGTTACAAGCACACAAGGGTAAACTCTCACACCAGCCCACTTGCTTTGGAAAAGCAAATAAAAAAATGCAGTGTGTTAAGGCAAAATCTAGTTAAATAAAAGCGCCATTGTGTCTGCCCTATATATGAGAGATAGGGTTGGTGCTGCAACTTTCCCTTATGATAGCATTATTTCTCAACACACCTAAATTGGTGCGATAAGCCTCTTTAATTAATGGCTTAGTCTCAGTTCCAATAGTTTCAACATTCGAGAAAATATGGCCCAAGCCTATCTTGAAAGGGTATCCCTGACATATAATAGCCATGGGATCTTATCAAAATGTTCAAGCTTGAGGCAGTCTTGTAATATTTCCTTAGTGAGTTTCAGATCATCAGTACACCAAACCTTGCTCCAAAGCAACAAAGGGGAGACATGGATGGTGTCACTCACATATTCAAGACCCACCTCTGCATGTCAAAGGATGTTAGAAGTACCTGTTGGGACACATAAAAGGTGTTTTATAAACTTATTCTCCATAATTTGAATGTTGTTACAGGAATGAGTACCCCACACACCCACGCCATATGTTGCAACTGGGATACATTTGGATTTGTATAGGGATTTTAAGTCTGCAAACGGCTTCTGACCCAGGTTGCTAGAAAAACGGAAGATGGCCTCAACCGTTAGGGTAGCCTTTTGCACACGGGCTGATATTAGGGAATCCCAGCTCAAGGTTTTGTGAAATAAATTCCCCAGATAATTAAAGCTATCAACTTCCTCAATGATTGAATCCTTTCCCACGAGCCTGCGAGATTTTACCCCTTTCCGGCCGCAGACCATAGCAAAGGACTATGAGAAATTGACCCTTAGATCTAACCCCTGCATGAAGGTTTCAAAAGCATTTAGGCAAATTTGCATGCTATTTGCAGTTAGGGTCATTAAAACTGTGTCATCCGCATAGGATAGCATCGGTATACGTTTACCATTTACCTGGGGAAAATCAGCACAGCTTTCTAACAGGAAGGATTCCAAACCATTGGTATACACCAGAAACAGGAAGGGGGCCAGTATACACCCCTGGCGGACCCCCTCAGTTGATGGTATGGACTTCCCCGCCTAAACCCGTATTGGGATTCAACAATAATACCATTCGATTCTGCCCATGTTTCCAAACGAGACAGAATTACCCTGCCCATTAGTTTACAGGACGCGTCTATTAGTGATATTGGTCTGTAACAACAGGGTCACGTTTGTTACCCATTTTAAAAATCGGGACCACTACAGCCTCTTGCCATGATGTCGGAATGCGACCTACCACAACTGCTTTAAACAAAAGTAATAAAAGTGGAGCCCACACAGCTGTGTTATATTTAAAAAAAGTCCAAAGGCACCGAGTCCGGCCCTGGGGCCTTCAATGGAATGCCCTTACTAAGTGCAGCCTCTACCTCAAAGAGAGTCAGTGAAAGGCTAAGCGTGTTTGCTGACTCCCTCTTTGTTTCACAGAGCCCATCGGTGCTAGTTACGAGTTGAGTCCCTTTTGGGTTAAAGATAAGCCCATAGTGTGCCTCCCATATATCCCCTGGGATGTGCACCTGTAAAGTGTCCTTTTCATCACTTTTTAGGAAAGGACGATTTATGACCTCCCAAAAAAGTCGGCTATCCTTTAATTCTGAGGCTTTACCCAAATCATCCCATGCCTGTCTTTTTAAGTCAGTTTTACACTTAAAGATGGCATCTCTATAAACTTTCCTTGCCCTTCTGACCTGAGCCCTATCCCGAGGTGCTTGGCGTAAAGCCTTCGTTAGGCTCGATTGCGCTCTGGAACACTCCAAGGCGAACCATTTACAAGTAATACCCTTTTTTCCTCCCGTGGATTTCAGGAGATGAGAAGCCACATTGTCTAAAAGGGCTTCAAAATAGTCAATTATTAACTCTGGCTTATTTGAAGGCGTTAGGCAGGCTTCCAACCTTTGATTATTTGCGCTCTTAACTCGAAGGTGGAACATCTACACGTCACGTGAATAGTGGCTCACCACGTCATCATTAACTCCAGAGGCACAGAGGGGCAAAGACCAACGGTTTCCCAGACAGACGATCATTTCTCAGGGAAAATAACACAGCAGCAGCTCAAAAAAATGAAAGTTATTTCCAGCCAAAGACAAATTGAAGACTCTTGGCACTTGAAGAATGCTAGTAAATAAGCTTACATATATCTCCCACTCGACAAAATTGTAAAAAAAAAAAAAATCTCGTACTTAAGAAAATAAATAGATAAATAAAACTCACTGCCAGGTTCATCTAAATAAGTCAAGACATGTTGTCCCATCGACCATTAGATATTCTGAAATACTTCAGAGGTCCATCAACATACTCCGTTTTCGTTAAAAATAAAACGATGAAAGATGGAATCAGAAATCTTGAAGAGAGTAATCTGCATGCGTGGGTTGTGGAGATGAACAGTGGTAAAGCCAACCGCCTCGCCAATTGAAGTGACAACAAACACAAGAGTTTGTGGAGAAACAGTCATGATTTAATACCGTTCAACTCCTCAGCTTCCAGGGAAGCGACTAACAGTCCCCGAAGCATTGAATATATACATTCTATCACCAAGGTAATGACCAACCTGGTGATAACAGAACATTAATACATCATGGACATGGCTGACATTACTACAGATTCCTTACTGCGAGGAGATGTGGTGGGTCGAATTTCGAAAGCGTCTCCTTACTGCAGGGAGATGCGCTGTAAATCTGTTACCCTGGCACGAGGCATGGAAAATCCGGATGCGCTAGGGTCAATGTAGCAAAACAGGCACTGCGTTAATTCTTCTAGCTGTAGGGAGGTGATGGGTCGATTCCTTTAGCAGCAGAGCAGGGCCTGCATCAGAGTCAGAGTGGGGGTCCTGGACGTCGGAGACACGTTGCTCTGGACTCGAGCTGCGGTGGTTCTTCCAGCGATGAACAGTCATCGATTTTTCAACCGCATCATGATGATGCATTGGATTTTCAACAGCACGGTGAGCTTCTGGCGGGATGAATGGTTCTCGAGTGCGATGTGTGGATTTTCAGCTCTTGAAGCAGCAGAACCACCTCCAAGGGCCCAGAACTGGAGTTGTCATCACTTGGCAGATCAGAAGTCCAAGAAGAGAATTTCAAAGCAGCTGCAGATGAAGATTTTGATGGCCTTAAATCAATCAATTAACCAATCCATGAATTATAAGCGTGCAACTCACCCATGTGGGTCTGAAGGTGTTGGCGGGGATAGGGGCGGTCAGCAGTGCTGTTCAGCCGAAGAGCCAGGTCTTAAGGGTCTTCCTGAAGGTTTTCAGAGAGGGGGGCATTTGATGTCTGTTCAGAGCTCGTTACTGGTGTTGGCCGCAATGTTGGAAAAGGATCTTCCACCTGCTCTGGCTCTTTGAATGCAAAGGTTTTTGGCAAGGGCAGGGTTGGTTGATCGGAGGTTCCTATTGGTTATGTGTAGGGTGACTCTGTGGAATCACCCTACAAGTACCCACCCTGAAATTTCCAACAGGAAGCAAGTACACACAAGCCCTTGGAGAACTTAGGAAAGCAGGAATATAGAAAGCAGGTCAAATTCTTTCACTGCACACAAACAGCATCAGCAACTACAGCCCAACCCAGAAAAGCAGCACAGCAAATAGGTCAGTACTTCTCCTGACAGCTCTTCAACTCTTATTCTTCTTGGCAGAGTCCTCCGTCCAGAAGTGTTCTAAAAATGTCGGGTTACAGATCCAATACCTATAACCCTTTCTGCCTTTGAGGTAGGCATACTTCAAATGATAGTCTTTGCAGTGCGCAGATCCTGCCTTGCCCTGTCCTTGCTCCAGACACACTACAGGGGGGTGGAGACAGTATTGTGAGAGGACAGGCTCAGCCTTATTCAGGTGTCAAGTCCTCCCACCACTATAGCTCGGGAAGACCCATAAGCTTGGTGATGGTTAATCATGATATGCAGGACACACCTCAGCTCCCTAAGTGTGACTGTCTAGAGTGAATGCACAAACAGCCCATCTGTCAGTCTAAACAAGATGTTAATTCCACAGGCAGACCGAGGCACAGCATGAGAAAGCAAGAAAATGGGCATCGGAAAACATAGCGGCCGCAGGCTAGTGCGGTACCACGTCTTTCCCGGAGCTCCTGCACCACTGCATCAGCGGAGCTATTGGCCGGTTTGAATTGGGCGCAGCGCTGCTGAGTATGGAAGAGTGATTTTCGCTGGCGTGATTTCCAGCCCTGGACCCTTGGTCTCTTGTTTGATTGCTCGGCGTGCAATGGTGTTTCACGCTTAGTAATTGTGAGGAAGAGGACAGCGGTACAACTCCTTAACGTGGAGGCTTTTTTCTTTTTGGGACCCAGCGCTTGGCGGCTCGGTGCCGGGACTTGGGCTCCGGCCGTTTTTTGTTCTTTTTGTGCAGAGTGCGGCTGTTTGAACTCTGATTGCAGTGGGACTTTCGGAGAGGTTTTCGGCCCCCTGAGTTATTGCTGGAGAGTTGTTGTGCGGAAGCGCATCTCAGATTGCCTGGACTTGGGAGCAGATTTTGGCCCCCTGGGGCTTTGAAAACGCTATGAGATACGACTCGATTTTGGCTACTTGGCATTTCATGCTCGGGAAAGTAAGAGAGACTTTAAAGGGGGGAAGGATTGAGTGACATTATAGCGTCTAGCAGGACTGCAGGGCCGGTATACAAGCTTGGTCTCTGGTGGTTTTTTGGACCCTTTGTTACCTGAGCCCTGTAGCGGCTTCCATTTCAGCGAACTTAAAGGAGGGGGCTGATGTGTTTGGTTCCAGAGGAGAGTTTTCACCCCCCCGCCTAGCTTCCGAAGTGGAGAAAAGCAGCCGTGGAGCTAAGGAGAGGTCGTAGTGCGGTGGCTCGCGGGCTTCTGCAGAGAGGTTTGGTGGGGGGGGGGGAAAGCGGGGGGAGACTGCCATAGTGGACGATCAAGGTTATGCAGGGGGCCCCATAACACCAGTTGAGGGTACAGGGTGGTGTGTATTAGGGGGTGATTTTGAGGTTGAAGTTGACGCTGAGACAGGGGGAGAGCTGGAGGAGGGGGGGGCTGGCACTAATAATACCTTTAACTATACTCATAATCGGCTCGGTGGCACACCCGCAAAAAATAAGGGGAAAAGGCAGGGAAGAGGAAAGGGCTCACGCGGTACAAAAACCGGGGCAAAAACTGCCCAAAGAAACTCGGAGGTGGAAAACCCACTTAACACATTCAGCTCGGATAAAGATAAGGCAGAGGGAGGTCGGAATCAGGATACCCCCAGCGAGAAGGGCAAGGGAGGATACGCGAGTAAGGAGACTGGAAAAAGAAGAAAGGGTAAAGATAAAAGTATACTAAATAGCGCAGTTCGGGTTACCCCATCGCTTCGCTCCTTCTTTAAAGTTCTCCCCCAGGTCCTAGCTATTAACCCCGAAAAGCCTGGAAACTTAACAAAACTGACAAGTATGGCTGAAGTAAGCGTAGGCCCTTCTAAAGGGGGGCTTGTAAGTAAGCCTCCTATCCCGGAAATGCCCTTACCCTTACAGGCTCCCCCTTTAGGGGATCCAGTATTCCCGCATTCCCTCCTCACTCTCCCCTCTCTTCTCGTTCCTCTTACCTCTATCACTAATTCTATCTCCACGTTTACCCCTGCCTCTCCTGCTGCCACAGAGACTACTGTTGGTCTTGCTCAAACCCAGGATAAGGAGGATTTAAACTCCATGACGAGCACTTGCAAGGAGGTTGAGGGGGGGGGAGGAGAAAAACTCCATTGAAACCATCTTGACCGCAAAGTCAGCCATGAGGGAAGAGATCAGAAGTGACTTTGCAATATCTAAGTCAAATCAAAACGAAATAAGAGCTGCCTGCAAAATATTGGAAAAGAAAGTAGACGGATTGTTTGAGAGGACAGAGAGCTTAGAGGGAGAGGTGGGCTTCTTAAAAGTGAATTTGGAGGTGGCGGAATTTAAGATCCAGACATTACGGAGGGAAGGAGAAGCTTTGAAGGAGAGGGTTGAGTTACTTGAAAATTTCTCAAGAAGGATTTTGAAAGTCCCTGAGGGACGAGAGGGGGGGATCTAAAAGCCTTTGTGGTTTCTTTTTTGAAGGACTCTTTAAATTTAGATGAAACAGCAGAGTTTCTGGACAGAGACATTCAGCGGGTTCATCGTGATCCCTTTCGCCTTAACCCTGGAAGAACCAAACCATGAAAAATACTGATAAACTTTCAGACTTATACTTTGAAAGAAAAGATCCTGAATCTTGCTTTAAAAGTGAAGATGCTTAAAGGTCCTGATTTTTCGTGTGAAATCAGGTCAGACTACTCCAAAGTTACATTAGACCGACAATGGGAGCTGGGTCGGAAGATGGAAAAACTCAGGGCATCCGGGGCCAAGGTCCAGATGCGATTCCCCGCTTTTTTGCGGGTAATGTATAATAATAAGATGTATAACTTTTGATCCCCCTTTGAAGTAGATGAATTTTTAGGAAAAATGGGGGAGAGTTCGAGGGGGGGATCTAACAGAATGGGCCAGATAGGTCTTTCGTATATTTCCCGTCTTCTTTTTCTTTTCTTTTTGCTATTGTCTATAGAGAAATATGGTAAATCACAGGGGTCGGTTATGGGGCGTAGGAGGTATATGCACCACCTCAATAGATATTACATTTTTTTTTTTTAAACACAAGATAGGAAAAAAAAGCACACAAAAAAAGGACGAAAAAAGACAAGAAAAAAGGGAAAGTTTAAAAAAAAGAGAAAAAGAAAAAAACGTATAAATAATAAAACAAAAAACAAACAAAAAAAAAAAATATATATATATACATATATATATATATATATATATATATTCATAAACCAAATAATGTAAATACTAATTAGTCGACGAATGAAAGGTTCGGTAGGGATTTAAATAGAGTTTGTAATACACAATAAAGAGGGGAAACACAACAAGAGATAACAAGAGAAACTGTATATTCTATATAATGTTTTTTGTGGCGGTGTTAATCCCTCTGCTTTTCGTTTCCTTCGGTTGCCTTTCAAGAAAGGGCGGGTCTAAGGGAGAAGAGATCGGACCGGCATAATTTAAATTTAAATTTAAACTTATCTTTAACTTACTTTCCACAACTTAACTACTTAATACTTTAATTCGTAAGGAAAATTGGGTGCAGTGGTGCAGATGGGAGCAGGGGGGGAAGACGTAAAACTTGCCATACATCTGGCAAGAGTAAGGAAGGAGGAGTTTTCCAAGGGTGGGGGGGACTAGGGGTGGTACAGGGGGGGCAGGGGAAAAGCAATAAAAATTCTCAGGAGTCAGACCTCACCAGGTTTAGTAATTTAGTCTGCCTTATAATGTTTGGTTTATCAGATAATCGGAATATCCTACTTCGTGGAAAAGTTGAGTTTATGGCTAGTGGAAATCAGTTTATGGGGATGGTTAAAAAAGACTCATAGCTAGATGGCCTCTATAAAGTTCCTTTCCTGGAATGTCAATGGCCTGCGTGTAAGGAGTCGAAGGCATAGAATCCTACAATATTTGAGAGATTCTCCGGCGCAGCCATTGTCATCCAGGAGACACATTTACTTAAAACAGAGGTCTGTGAGATCCTAAGGAAACAGAGATGGGTAGATACTTTTCTATGTACAGACCAAACCGCTAATATAAGAGGGATACTAATAATTTTCAAGAAGTCGGTAAAAGTGCAAATTCTGGAGTGCAAGGAAGACCATAGTGGGAGATGGTTAATTTCGAGAATAATATTAGAGGGTACTCCTTTGACGTTGGTGGGATAGTACGGGCCGAACCAAGACGACCCTTCCCAGTTGGAAGAAATTCAGAACCAACTTATATTATTACAAGATCCAGTTATCTGGGTCGGCGATTTTAACATTGTGCTTAACCCTTTACTAGATAAGTCGTCTAAGTCAAGAGCTGTTACCCCATCAAAATCAAGGGCGGTCTTGCGGGAGATAATGGAAAACTTTGGTTTAGCCGATGTATGGAGGGAAAGGGCAGGAAACAAACTGGGGGTTTCCTATCAAAACCTAAAATATAAGCACAAGTCAAGAATTGACTACGCCCTTTTTAGCTATACTTTAAAAGATTCTCTTGTAGGGTTAGTCTATCTTCTATCACACTTGTCAGATCATATGGCCGTTATATTTGACCTCCAAAGGCCCACCTATAAGAAAGAATCCGCATGGTCTTTTGATCGCACGATCTTACTAGAGAAGGATGATATTAATTTTCTGTTATCAGAGGTAAAGTTTTTTCTAGAATCAAACCTGGACTCAGCAGGCATTAATATCATTTGGGATGCCATGAAGGCTTATGTGAGAGGCTGTATAACTAATAGAGCAACCCACAGAAGGAGAATACATCAAGAGAAAATCCAAACCATTGAGATGGAGCTGGCTAAATTAGATGGGCAGTTGGGATCCGCTATGCCATCCCCGGAGGTGGTAGAAAAACAGGCCAACTTAAAGGGTCAGCTTGAAAAGATACTACAAGAACGCCTAACAAAAAGATGGGAGGCGAGCAAAATTTCACATTTTAAATTTGGGGAAGCTGCAGGAAAAGTCCTCGCGTGGAAAGTCAAAGCAGAACAGGCAAGAAAGTATATAAAAGAGATCAAACGAGAAGGAGAGCCCACTGTAAGGACGTCGGATCAGGAGATATGGACCGCTTTTCAAGAATTTTTCCAAGAAATATACTGTGAAGAGGTCAGGGACGACCCGGAGGCTAGGGATAGGTGGTTAGATAACATTGCTCTACCATCTCTGCAAATACTACAAAGGGTTAATTTAGAGAGGGAGATTTCTGAGGAGGAGGTGGGAAAAGCGATTGGTCGTCTGAAGAGGGGGAGAGCGGCGGGTCCGAATGGGCTACCCGGAGAATTATATTGAGAGATATGTCCTGCCATAGTTTTAATACTGACAACTCTCCTAAATGGCATTCTTCTGAGAGGGGAAAATCCCCCTGATTCTTGGAATGAGGCCACGATCGTTCTTATACCTAAGCCAGGCAAAAACCCTTTGGAATGTGGATCCTATAGGCCAATCTCCCTCTTAAACAACGATTACAAAATCTTTACATCTATTTTGGCATCTAGATTGGGGGAGGTAATCGGCTCGATAATCCATTCAGATCAAAGGGGTTTCATAAGGGGGCATCAGTTGGCTGATCATACACGAGATTTGGTGGGGGCAATCGCTATTGCAACTACATTTTCCCTTCCAGTGGCCACTTTGACATTAGACGCCACCAAAGCTTTTGATAGGGTCAACTGGCCCTATCTGGTGGAGGTGATGAGAAGGTTTGGGTTGGGGGAGGTCTTCTGTGGGGCCATCAAGAAATTGTATAGGCCCCCACAGCAAGATTGCTAGTTAATGGCACCCTTACAGACCCGATGAAAATTTACCAGAGGAACCAGGCAGGGATGTCCGCTTTCCCCTCTCTTATTCAATCTTTATATCGAGGCATTTGCCCAAGTCTTGAGAGAGGAAGCGGATATCCCTCCTTTTGTATTCGGTGAGTGGGAGAAGTGGATAGCTCTCTATGCGGACGACATTTTGGTCTACACATCAGATCCCCAGAGAGCTTTCCTGGTGGTAATTAAAAAGGCAGAGGAGTTTGGACAGATCTCAGGTTATGACATCAACCCCAGCAAAACTGAGATTATGTGTTGGAATATCCCTAACGTACAAATAACAGTTGCTACATCTATGAGATACCTGGGAATACGTATTACCCAAGAAATAGGAAGGTTGGCACAGACTAATTTAGATCGGGTTGCCACGGAGTGTGGAAATCTTTTGAAATCTTGGTCATTCTTGCCACTCTCTCTATTTTTGGGAGAACAAACTTAGTTAAAATGACCATTCTTCCAAAGTTTACGTTTATTTTTAATTCTATTCCTCTGATGTTTGATAAAAAAAACGGGGAAAAAGTCAGCGAGATATAAATTCTTTTATTTGGAATTACAAAACAGCCAGGTTGACTTGGAAGAAGCTGAGAAGGAGGCGGGAGAAGGGAGGGTTGGCATTGCCTGATTTGTTGTATTACGCATGGGCATTTCAGCTGACCTACTCCAGGATGCTTCTTAAAACCCCCGTAATATCATCTTTGGGGGCTATGTTTAGGGCTATGATTGGGGGAGTGGATATTCCGTTAGACGGATTTTTATTTAGGTTTGGCGAAATGAAATACTTCAAAAAGGTCAGATTAAAGGCTCTACAGTCTGTCATAAAAAATTGGGTGCAGATCAAAAAGAAAATCGGGTTGCATTATTACTCCAATTTTGCCCCTGTGTGGGACTCTCCAGGGCTGCCGCCCTGTATGCAGGACAGTTTGGAAACCCCGATAAAGGAGGCTGGGATATTTAGATAGGGAGAGTTACTGGCGGATGGAAGGGTTCAAGACTGGGAGGTGCTGAGGGCCAGGGTGGGCCCAGCTCTTTCTAGGTTTAAATATATACAGATGGACAGTTGGGCACGAGCAGTGAGCAGGAGGGGTCCCCAACTGGGGAAATCCAGTCAGTTTGAACAACAACTGGTTGAAAAGCCAGAAGGGGGCAAGGAGGTGGCAACTTGGTATTGGAACATGGTTGAGGAGACGGATGGGGACTTCGTTTTGCCAGAAAAGTTATGGGGAAATGTCTTTCAGTGCGAAGACCTATGGATGAGCTCTTTCAATTTCCTCTATAAAACAGTGAAGCCAGCCTGGTTAAGACGTAATCATCTGTTTACCTTGCATCGTGCCTACCTCTCACCTCTTAGACTTTCAAAGTTTCTTCCAGGGAAGAAATGTAACAAGTGCAATTTGTTGGCAGCTCCAGATACACATATGTTTATGGATTGTCCCGTAATTATGCAGTTTTGGGAGGAAGTGAAGGTCTCCTTGGATTCGATTTTAAATATTTCTTTGACTATCACCCTTCCGCTAATAATTTTTGGATTGGAGGAAAATGTAACCGGTCAGGCAAAGTCCCTTCTTTTGTATTCAATTACCCTGGCAAGGCGACAAATTTGTAGATTCTGGGTGGATGTTGTACCTCCATCCCACGCAGCTTGGCTAACGTCGCTGTACGAAACTTCAAAAACAGACTTGTCCAGATCATGTAGCAAAAGAAATCTGTCCTTTTGGGATTTGTTAATTAATTGGAGATAGGATTTCCTTTTTTTTTTTTTAGGGTCCTATGATTATGCTGATTAGTCTCCAGAGACCCCAGGAAGTGGCCTTCCCCGTACGTAAATCCCGGGTTCGTCAGGTTTGAATACCGCTCGCTTGAGTTTCTCCGTTTTCCACTTAAGAGGCTGGTCTCCCGCCCATTAAAACATCGGGTCTGGAAAAGGTCATGGAGGAGGATAGATCGCTAAAGTACCTTAAGGCAGACACGTGTGGTGGTTGGCGTGTTTTAGTGGATGGAGGTTATGGCAAAAGAGGACAAAAAAAATAAAAAAATAAAATGGGCACTTTTTAAAAGTGGCATTTTCAAACACACAATTTAAAAAACACCTTCACTAAAAGATGTAAGATCCTGAGTTCGGGTAGCCCAGTCTAAAAATCTCTATATCTTTCCAACTGAATGTTACACTTGTAAGATGTTACAAGGCAGATCTAATGATAACCTATTGGAGAGAAATAGCCCTTACAATAGTGAAAAAACAAATTGACAGCATTTCACCATCAGGGCATGGAAAACACACAGTACATGTCCAATTTTTCAAATACACTGCACCCTGGCCATGGAGCTCACTTGGGCCTAACCTAGGGGTGTCCTACATCTATTAAAAAGGATGTTTTTGCCTGGCAAGTGGGTGAATTTGTCAGGTTAGTGTGACAAATCTAACAGGAAGCAAGTACACACAAGCCCTTGGAGAACTTAGGAAAGCAGGAATATAGAAAGCAGGTCAAATTCTTTCACTGCACACAAACAGCAGCAGCAACTACAGCCCAACCCAGAAAAGCAGCACAGCAAATAGGTCAGTACTTCTCCTGACAGCTCTTCAACTCTTATTCTTCTTGGCAGAGTCCTCCGTCCAGAAGTGTTCTAAAAATGTGGGGTTACAGATCCAATACCTATAACCCTTTCTGCCTTTGAGGTAGGCATACTTCAAATGATAGTCTTTGCAGTGCGCAGATCCTGCCTTGCCCTGTCCTTGCTCCAGACACACTACAGGGGGTGGAGACAGTATTGTGAGAGGACAGGCTCAGCCTTATTCAGGTGTCAAGTCCTCCCACCACTATAGCTCGGGAAGACCCATAAGCTTGGTGATGGTTAATCATGATATGCAGGACACACCTCAGCTCCCTAAGTGTGACTGTCTAGAGTGAATGCACAAACAGCCCATCTGTCAGTCTAAACAAGATGTTAATTCCACAGGCAGACCGAGGCACAGCATGAGAAAGCAAGAAAATGGGCATCGGAAAACATGGCGGCCGCAGGCTAGTGCGGTACGCACGTCTTTCCCGGAGCTCCTGCACCACTGCATCAGCGGAGCTATTGGCCGGTTTGAATTGGGCGCAGCGCTGCTGAGTATGGAAGAGTGATTTTCGCTGGCGTGATTTCCAGCCCTGGACCCTTGGTCTCTTGTTTGATTGCTCGGCGTGTAATGGTGTTTCACGCTTAGTAAGTGTGAGGAAGAGGACAGCGGTACAACTCCTTAACGTGGAGGCTTTTTTCTTTTTGGGACCCAGCGCTTGGCGGCTCGGTGCCGGGACTTGGGCTCCGGCCGTTTTTTGTTCTTTTTGTGCAGAGTGCGGCTGTTTGAACTCTGATTGCAGTGGGACTTTCGGAGAGGTTTTCGGCCCCCTGAGTTGTTGCTGGAGAGTTGTTGTGCGGAAGCGCATCTCAGATTGCCTGGACTTGGGAGCAGATTTCGGCCCCCTGGGGCTTTGAAAACGCTATGAGATACGACTCGATTTTGGCTACTTGGCATTTCATGCTCGGGAAAGTAAGAGAGACTTTAAAGGGGGGAAGGATTGAGTGACATTATAGCGTCTAGCAGGACTGCAGGGCCGGTATACAAGCTTGGTCTCTGGTGGTTTTTTGGACCCTTTGTTACCTGAGCCCTGTAGCGGCTTCCATTTCAGCGAACTTAAAGGAGGGGGCTGATGTGTTTGGTTCCAGAGGAGAGTTTTCACCCCCCCGCCTAGCTTCCGAAGTGGAGAAAAGCAGCCGTGGAGCTAAGGAGAGGTCGTAGTGCGGTGGCTCGCGGGCTTCTGCAGAGAGGTTTGGTGGGGGGGGGGGGGGAAAGCGGGGGGAGACTGCCATAGTGGACGATCAAGGTTATGCAGGGGGCCCCATAACACCAGTTGAGGGTACAGGGCGGTGTGTATTAGGGGGTGATTTTGAGGTTGAAGTTGACGCTGAGACAGGGGGAGAGCTGGAGGAGGGGGGGGCTGGCACTAATAATACCACTAACTATACTCATAATCGGCTCGGTGGCACACCCGCAAAAAATAAGGGGAAAAGGCAGTGAAGAGGAAAGGGCTCACGCGGTACAAAAACCGGGGCAAAAACTGCCCAAAGAAACTCGGAGGTGGAAAACCCACTTAACACATTCAGCTCGGATAAAGATAAGGCAGAGGGAGGTCGGAATCAGGATACCCCCAGCGAGAAGGGCAAGGGAGGATACGCGAGTAAGGAGACTGGAAAAAGAAGAAAGGGTAAAGATAAAAGTATACTAAATAGCGCAGGTCGGGTTACCCCATCGCTTCGCTCCTTCTTTAAAGTTCTCCCCCAGGTCCTAGCTATTAACCCCGAAAAGCCTGGAAACTTAACAAAACTGACAAGTATGGCTGAAGTAAGCGTAGGCCCTTCTAAATGGGGGCTTGTAAGTAAGCCTCCTACCCCGGAAATGCCCTTACCCTTACAGGCTCCCCCTTTAGGGGATCCAGTATTCCCGCATTCCCTCCTCACTCTCCCCTCTCTTCTCGTTCCTCTTACCTCTATCACTAATTCTATCTCCACGTTTACCCCTGCCTCTCCTGCTGCCACAGAGACTACTGTTGGTCTTGCTCAAACCCAGGATAAGGAGGATTTAAACTCCATGACGAACACTTGCAAGGAGGTTGAGGGGGGGGGGAGGAGAAAAACTCCATTGAAACCATCTTGACCGCAAAGTCAGCCATGAGGGAAGAGATCAGAAGTGACTTTGCAATATCTAAGTCAAATCAAAACGAAATAAGAGCTGCCTGCAAAATATTGGAAAAGAAAGTAGACGGATTGTTTGAGAGGACAGAGAGCTTAGAGGGAGAGGTGGGCTTCTTAAAAGTGAATTTGGAGGTGGCGGAATTTAAGATCCAGACATTACGGAGGGAAGGAGAAGCTTTGAAGGAGAGGGTTGAGTTACTTGAAAATTTCTCAAGAAGGATTTTGAAAGTCCCTGAGGGACGAGAGGGGGGATCTAAAAGCCTTTGTGGTTTCTTTTTGAAGGACTCTTTAAATTTAGATGAAACAGCAGAGTTTCTGGACAGAGACATTCAGCGGGTTCATCGTGATCCCTTTCGCCTTAACCATGGAAGAACCAAACCATGAAAAATACTGATAAACTTTCAGACTTATACTTTGAAAGAAAAGATCCTGAATCTTGCTTTAAAAGTGAAGACGCTTAAAGGTCCTGATTTTTCGTGTGAAATCAGGTCAGACTACTCCAAAGTTACATTAGACCGACAATGGGAGCTGGGTCGGAAGATGGAAAAACTCAGGGCATCCGGGGCCAAGGTCCAGATGCGATTCCCCGCTTTTTTGCGGGTAATGTATAATAATAAGATGTATAACTTTTGATCCCCCTTTGAAGTAGATGAATTTTTAGGAAAAATGGGGGAGAGTTCGAGGGGGGGATCTAACAGAATGGGCCAGATAGGTCTTTTGTATATTTCCCGTCTACTTTTTCTTTTCTTTTTGCTATTGTCTATAGAGAAATATGGTAAATCACAGGGGTCGGTTATGGGGCGTAGGAGGTATATGCACCACCTCAATAGATATTAATTTTTTTTTTAAAACACAAGATAGGGAAAAAAAAGCACACAAAAAAAAGGACGAAAAAAGACAAGAAAAAGGGAAAGTTTAAAAAAAAAGAGAAAAAGAAAAAAACATATAAATAATAAAACAAAAAACAAAAAAAAAAAAAAAAACAAAAAAAATATATATATATATATATATATATATATATATATATATATATATATTCATAAACCAAATAATGTAAATACTAATTAGTCGACGAATGAAAGGTTCGGTAGGGATTTAAATAGAGTTTGTAATACACAATAAAGAGGGGAAACACAACAAGAGATAACAAGAGAAACTGGATATTCTATATAATGTTTTTTGTGGCGGTGTTAATCCCTCTGCTTTTCGTTTCCTTCGGTTGCCTTTCAAGAAAGGGCGGGTCTAAGGGAGAAGAGGTCGGACCGGCATAATTTAAATTTAAATTTAAACTTATCTTTAACTTACTTTCCACAACTTAACTACTTAATACTTTAATTCGTAAGGAAAATTGGGTGCAGTGGTGCAGATGGGAGCAGGGGGGGAAGACGTAAAACTTGCCATACATCTGGCAAGAGTAAGGAAGGAGGAGTTTTCCAAGGGTGGGGGGGGACTAGGGGTGGTACAGGGGGGGCAGGGGAAAAGCAATAAAAATTCTCAGGAGTCAGACCTCACCAGGTTTAGTAATTTATTCTGCCTTATAATGTTTGGTTTTTCAGATAATCGGAATATCCTACTTCGTGGAAAAGTTGAGTTTATGGCTAGTGGAAATCAGTTTATGGGGATGGTTAAAAAAGACTCATAGCTAGATGGCCTCTATAAAGTTCCTTTCCTGGAATGTCAATGGCCTGCGTGTAAGGAGTCGAAGGCATAGAATCCAACAATATTTGAGAGATTCTCCGGCGCAGCCATTGTCATCCAGGAGACACATTTACTTAAAACAGAGGTCTGTGAGATCCTAAGGAAACGGAGATGGGTAGATACTTTTCTATGTACAGACCAAACCGCTAATATAAGAGGGATACTAATAATTTTCAAGAAGTCGGTAAAAGTGCAAATTCTGGAGTGCAAGGAAGACCATAGTGGGAGATGGTTAATTTCGAGAATAATATTAGAGGGTACTCCTTTGACGTTGGTGGGATAGTACGGGCCGAACCAAGACGACCCTTCCCAGTTGGAAGAAATTCAGAACCAACTTATATTATTACAAGATCCAGTTATCTGGGTCGGCGATTTTAACATTGTGCTTAACCCTTTACTAGATAAGTCGTCTAAGTCAAGAGCTGTTACCCCATCAAAATCAAGGGCGGTCTTGCGGGAGATAATGGAAAACTTTGGTTTAGCCGATGTATGGAGGGAAAGGGCAGGAAACAAACTGGGGGTTTCCTATCAAAACCTAAAGTATAAGCACAAGTCAAGAATTGACTACGCCCTTTTTAGCTATACTTTAAAAGATTCTCTTGTAGGGTTAGTCTATCTTCTATCACACTTGTCAGATCATATGGCCGTTATATTTGACCTCCAAAGGCCCACCTATAAGAAAGAATCCGCATGGTCTTTTGATCGCACGATCTTACTAGAGAAGGATGATATTAATTTTCTGTTATCAGAGGTAAAGTTTTTTCTAGAATCAAACCTGGACTCAGCAGGCATTAATATCATTTGGGATGCCATGAAGGCTTATGTGAGAGGCTGTATAACTAATAGAGCAACCCACAGAAGGAGAATACATCAAGAGAAAATCCAAACCATTGAGATGGAGCTGGCTAAATTAAATGGGCAGTTGGGATCCGCTATGCCATCCCCGGAGGTGGTAGAAAAACAGGCCAACTTAAAGGGTCAGCTTGAAAAGATACTACAAGAACGCCTAACAAAAAGATGGGAGGCGAGCAAAATTTCACATTTTGAATTTGGGGAAGCTGCAGGAAAAGTCCTCGCGTGGAAAGTCAAAGCAGAACAGGCAAGAAAGTATATAAAAGAGATCAAACGAGAAGGAGAGCCCACTGTAAGGACGTCGGATCAGGAGATATGGACCGCTTTTCAAGAATTTTTCCAAGAAATATACTGTGAAGAGGTCAGGGACGACCCGGAGGCTAGGGATAGGTGGTTAGATAACATTGCTCTACCATCTCTGCAAATACTACAAAGGGTTAATTTAGAGAGGGAGATTTCTGAGGAGGAGGTGGGAAAAGCGATTGGTCGTCTGAAGAGGGGGAGAGCGGCGGGTCCGAATGGGCTACCCGGAGAATTATATTGAGAGATATGTCCTGCCATAGTTTTAATACTGACAACTCTCCTAAATGGCATTCTTCTGAGAGGGGAAAATCCCCCTGATTCTTGGAATGAGGCCACGATCGTTCTTATACCTAAGCCAGGCAAAAACCCTTTGGAATGTGGATCCTATAGGCCAATCTCCCTCTTAAACAACGATTACAAAATCTTTACATCTATTTTGGCATCTAGATTGGGGGAGGTAATCGGCTCGATAATCCATTCAGATCAAAGGGGTTTCATAAGGGGGCGTCAGTTGGCTGATCATACACGAGATTTGGTGGGGGCAATCGCTATTGCAACTACATTTTCCCTTCCAGTGGCCACTTTGACATTAGACGCCACCAAAGCTTTTGATAGGGTCAACTGGCCCTATCTGGTGGAGGTGATGAGAAGGTTTGGGTTGGGGGAGGTCTTCTGTGGGGCCATCAAGAAATTGTATAGGCCCCCACAGCAAGATTGCTAGTTAATGGCACCCTTACAGACCCGATGAAAATTTACCAGAGGAACCAGGCAGGGATGTCCGCTTTCCCCTCTCTTATTCAATCTTTATATCGAGGCATTTGCCCAAGTCTTGAGAGAGGAAGCGGATATCCCTCCTTTTGTATTCGGTGAGTGGGAGAAGTGGATAGCTCTCTATGCGGACGACATTTTGGTCTACACATCAGATCCCCAGAGAGCTTTCCTGGTGGTAATTAAAAAGGCAGAGGAGTTTGGACAGATCTCAGGTTATGACATCAACCCCAGCAAAACTGAGATTATGTGTTGGAATATCCCTAACGTACAAATAACAGTTGCTACATCTATGAGATACCTGGGAATACGTATTACCCAAGAAATAGGAAGGTTGGCACAGACTAATTTAGATCGGGTTGCCACGGAGTGTAGAAATCTTTTGAAATCTTGGTCATTCTTGCCACTCTCTCTATTTTTGGGAGAACAAACTTAGTTAAAATGACCATTCTTCCAAAGTTTACGTTTATTTTTAATTCTATTCCTCTGATGTTTGATAAAAAAAAACTGGGAAAAAGTCAGCGAGATATAAATTCTTTTATTTGGAATTACAAAACAGCCAGGTTGACTTGGAAGAAGCTGAGAAGGAGGCGGGAGAAGGGAGGGTTGGCATTGCCTGATTTGTTGTATTACGCATGGGCATTTCAGCTGACCTACTCCAGGATGCTTCTTAAAACCCCCGTAATATCATCTTTGGGGGCTATGTTTAGGGCTATGATTGGGGGAGTGGATATTCCGTTAGACGGATTTTTATTTAAGTTTGGCGAAATGAAATACTTCAAAAAGGTCAGATTAAAGGCTCTACAGTCTGTCATAAAAAATTGGGTGCAGATCAAAAAGAAAATCGGGTTGCATTATTACTCCAATTTTGCCCCTGTGTGGGACTCTCCAGGGCTGCCGCCCTGTATGCAGGACAGTTTGGAAACCCCGATAAAGGAGGCTGGGATATTTAGATAGGGAGAGTTACTGGTGGATGGAAGGGTTCAAGACTGGGAGGTGCTGAGGGCCAGGGTGGGCCCAGCTCTTTCTAGGTTTAAATATATACAGATGGACAGTTGGGCACGAGCAGTGAGCAGGAGGGGTCCCCAACTGGGGAAATCCAGTCAGTTTGAACAACAACTGGTTGAAAAGCCAGAAGGGGGCAAGGAGGTGGCAACTTGGTATTGGAACATGGTTGAGGAGACGGATGGGGACTTCGTTTTGCCAGAAAAGTTATGGGGAAATGTCTTTCAGTGCGAAGACCTATGGATGAGCTCTTTCAATTTCCTCTATAAAACAGTGAAGCCAGCCTGGTTAAGACGTAATCATCTGTTTACCTTGCATCGTGCCTACCTCTCACCTCTTAGACTTTCAAAGTTTCTTCCAGGGAAGAAATGTAACAAGTGCAATTTGTTGGCAGCTCCAGATACACATATGTTTATGGATTGTCCCGTAATTATGCAGTTTTGGGAGGAAGTGAAGGTCACCTTGGATTCGATTTTAAATATTTCTTTGACTATCACCCTTCCGCTAATAATTTTTGGATTGGAGGAAAATGTAACCGGTCAGGCAAAGTCCCTTCTTTTTTATTCAATTACCCTGGCAAGGCGACAAATTTGTAGATTCTGGGTGGATGTTGTACCTCCATCCAACGCAGCTTGGCTAACGTCGCTGTACGAAACTTCAAAAACAGACTTGTCCAGATCATGTAGCAAAAGAAATCTGTCCTTTTGGGATTTGTTAATTAATTGGAGATAGGATTTCCTTTTTTTTTTTTTTTTTTAGGGTCCTATGATTATGCTGATTAGTCTCCAGAGACCCCAGGAAGTGGCCTTCCCCGTACGTAAATCCCGGGTTCGTCAGGTTTGAATACCGCTCGCTGGAGTTTCTCCGTTTTCCACTTAAGAGGCTGGTCTCCCGCCCATTAAAACATCGGGTCTGGAAAAGGTCATGGAGGAGGATAGATCGCTAAAGTACCTTAAGGCAGACACGTGTGGTGGTTGGCGTGTTTTAGTGGATGGAGGTTATGGCAAAAGAGGACAAAAAAAAATAAAAAAATAAAATGGGCACTTTTTAAAAGTGGCATTTTCAAACACACAATTTAAAAAACACCTTCACTAAAAGATGTAAGATCCTGAGTTCGGGTAGCCCAGTCTAAAAATCTCTATATCTTTCCAACTGAATGTTACACTTGTAAGATGTTACAAGGCAGATCTAATGATAACCTATTGGAGAGAAATAGCCCTTACAATAGTGAAAAAACAAATTGACAGCATTTCACCATCAGGGCATGGAAAACACACAGTACATGTCCAATTTTTCAAATACACTGCACCCTGGCCATGGAGCTCACTTGGGCCTAACCTAGGGGTGTCCTACATCTATTAAAAAGGATGTTTTTGCCTGACAAGTGGGTGCATTTGTCAGGTTAGTGTGACAAATCTAAATGTACTTGTAGACACTGCAGTGCAAGCCTGAGACAAGTTTGTAGGACTACTCATGGGGGTGGCACAATCAATGCTGCAGGCCCACTAGTAGTATTTGATTTATAGGCCTGGGGCAGACACAGTGCACTTTACTAGCGTCTTACCATCAAATTAAATATGCAAATCTTGGATAAAACAATTCTATTAAGACAAGAGAGTATATGCACTTTAGCAGTGGTAAAGGACCCAGAGTCCAAAAGCCAACAAAAGCAGATCAGAAAAAATAGGAGGAAGAAGGCAAAATGTTTAGGGATACATCTGCAAAAAGGGCCAGGTCCAATAATTGGCATATTTGATTTACTGATAAATCCCTAGTAAGGTGCACTTGGTGTGCCAAGTGCCTGTAAATCAAATGTTGCTAGTGGGCCTGCATCATTGATTGTACCACCGAGATGAGTAGCCCTGCAACCAGTGCTTAATTTGAGCCTATGGTTTCCAGTGCTTAAATGTCAACACTGTGGCCTGTGACAGTCAGGCGAAAGGCAGGGTCTTGTGTACTACAGAGGCTTTCCATTAACGTTTGCCTAATTCAATGTCTGAAACTGGTATAAGTACTGAAGCTATGACACCATAATTTCAGAACACTTCTAGACTAAAAGGACTTTCTGCCAGGAAGAAGAGTAGATGATGTAGGAAGTTTTGACACTCTGTCTGTTGTTTTGTTGTGCTGGCCTGCTGTTTGCTGCTCCGGTCCTGAGAGTGAAAGAACCGGGCTCTGCTTTGTACAACCTGCTTTTCAAGGTTCGCCAAGGGCTTGTATATGCTCTCTTCCTTGTAATAAGTCTCAGAGTCATCAGAGACTTCTCCTACCACTGCCTCAACCCTTTTATTGAAAGCACTGACTTGCCAAATGGTGCCAAATCCAGTTATTGGGCTCTTGGAAGTGGAATCTGGCAAATTTGAAAAAAATGTACCCATCAACTTTCAGTGGCTATTTTTCCAACGCAGCACCACAGTGCGGTTGAAAAACCAATGTATTGCCGCTGTGCAGTCAAGAAATCGATGCAGCACCTGCTGTGCAGCGTAAAGAGCGCCACAACTCTAATATTGAGCACTGTGTCACCCAAGTCCATGGCGCAAGCTACGACTGTGATGCAGGCCCTGGTGTGTGGGTGAAGAAATTGATGGATAACCTGCTTCACTGCTCTCAAATTGATACAACGCCTGTTCCGCCACTGCCACATTGACACAGTGTATCAAGGATTTTCGACTCATTGTCCCTGGGTGCCAAATTATTCATTGACCCTACGCAGCAGTAATGAACCGAGGCTCCTTGCTGGTATATCAACGCATCGCCTCCCCTTGCAGTAGGTAAACAATGCATCGCCTCCCCTGACAGAAAGGAACCAAGGCATCATCTACCTTGCATTGCAGTGAGGAATGGATGCATTATCTCCCATGGCAGTAAGGAACCAACGCATCACTTCCCCTGAGAGTAAGGAACCAACGTATTGCTTTCCTTTTCTGGTGCCTCACCTTCCCTGCGCCTATTTTTATCTTTTATTTTGAGGCATCCTAGATACTTTGTGCTAAAAGTGATGCATCCATAGATTCCTATGGACTGAACTAGTTTGAATCTTTCATAAGTGACATCTTGACTATTGTATGTTGGATTATTGTTGTTTTGGTCTTGCATGATTCAGATAAATATTGATTATTTTTCTAAATTGTTTTGCTGTCCTCTTGTAATGTTTTCATGGTGTTACTGTGTGTGTATGTACAAATACTTTACAAATTGCCTCTGAGATTAGCCTGACTGCTTTGCCAAGCTAGCTGTGTGACTCTCTTACTCTGATTAGAGTGAGGGTCCCTACTTAGACAGGGTGCAAACCACTGGCAATTAGAGACCACATTTCTAGCGTTGACGGCCAGTGTTGACGATTGGACATGTGTTTGTTTTGCATACAGTGATTGGTGTGCATTACTCCATATCGCAGACCACTATGCCATCACATACTGTTTTTGATTTTTCTCTTCTTTTTTCAACTCCTGAGTTTTTGGTCTACAAATCATGTCTCAGTCTGAGGAGCCAGCAGTTGGAGCTGCAGAGTCAGTGTTTGAGCTAGAAAGGTTGGAATCCTACGTGGTACCTCAACTAAAAGAAGTTCTACGAAGACCTCAAATGTCCTATCAGGGGCCGCACTAAAATGGAAGAGCTTCACAAGGCGCTGAGGGCCTGGTGGGAAGCAAAAGAGGCTGGTGGGCCCACAGAGGATGAGAATGATGATGTGGAAGTAGAGATCCAGAGTCTGCAGGGGGATATTGTAGATCAGGAACCGCCTAGGAGAAAAGGCACATTCCAGGGCAAGCAGCAGTGTTTCTTCAAGAGGTCTGTCCCCAGAGGAACTGGAGTACAGGCGGAAGAGCATAAGCCATCAATTTGAGCTTGAAAGTCTCGATGGAATATGAAAGGAAGCTCCAAAAGGATTAATTGGCAGTTGACGAGAGAAAAATGATGCAAGCTCAGGCGGTGAGCTTAAAGGAGTTAGACTTGAAGGCCAAGTCTATCACCGATGGTGGCAGTGGTTTATCCATGAAATCTGAGAAAGTGGTGCACTGGCCAAAGCATGTAGGGAAAGAGTATACTAAAGGGGATTCCATCCAGGGATGGTTTCGGGGCTGTGAGGCAGCACTTCACATGAATAGTGTCCCTGAGAAAAATTGGGGGGCAAGGATATGAAATCACTTCACAGTGGTGAGAAGGGACACACTGTTAGCCTTAGAGGCCGCAGAGGACCTCACCTACCCTGAGGTGAAGGCAGCCCTCCTTTCCCAGTATGGTCTTATCCCTGAGGACCACAGGGCAGTAGAGGATGTGACCGGATGGGGCTGGTGGGACAGAGGGATGAAAAAAATGAAAAAAGGACTTACCTGAAACGGACGACCGCTACCTCTCCTCCATCCGCTTCCTTGTCCTTCTCCGGTCCCGACCGGCAGCAGGAAGGACCCTGGTACACAGGCTTCCCTGAGCTAATCAGAATACTGCAATGAAGTGTTGTGATTGGTCTGAGCACTGTAGTTCAGCACTCAGACGGGTAAAGAGAGCCTGTGCATGTTTCTCATCAGGCTGTGTAGTGCAGACTGGTGAGGAACATGCAAAGTGTGCATGGCTGTTTGGCTGGCGCCAGAGGGCCAGCCAGACAGTCATGCTCACTTAGGGAGTGCACACTACTCCTCCACTGCTCTGGCCAGCCCTGACCTGCCACTGACTGCAATAGAAAAAACAAAATGCTAATAACTATATGTTATTATCATTTTATTTTTTATTTTGAGCAGTGGGGCGATGCTCCTCCGCCTTAGTGAAGGAGTTGCAGCTGGTACAGGGATCAGTTTAGACAGAGTAAGCAGCTTTATTCCAAGACATGGCTTGAGTGTGTGAATTATTTATGTAGAGCACTGGATGGTTGAGTGCAGGGAAGTGAGGTAACAGATTAGCAGGGTCTATACAGTTAGGAGCACTTGTCTGGTCTTTGTTTTCCAGAGCTGTGCCAGCACCTGATGGACAGCAAGCTGACTGTCCCCAGGAAGCTTGCTCAGGAGTCAGACCACTGGGTGAGTAACTGGGTCCCCAAAAAGGTGTATGGGGGTGGCGCCACTTAAATTGGGCAGGGTCCCCAGCAGTAGGAAGGGGACAAGTATAAACCAAAGGGGTTCTCAAAAGGGCCCCAATCTAGTTCCCAGGGTAAGGGTTCCCACCCCTCAGGAGATAGGAAACCATGGTTTACCTCAGTGGACAGAGGGTGGAAGCTCTGACAGAGATAAGAGCCAGAATGACTACTGTCAGATGTCACCTGGTGTCTGAAGAGCAAGTGGTCCCTGAGTAGCTTCACCAAGTAGTTGCAGTAGACAACAGTGAGCGCTTTTGCAAAGTAGCTCAGGTTCCCTTTGAGAGGGAGCAGTCACAGGTTATTTGTCTGCTAGGTAACAACTTGGAACACACTGCCTGATGGGAGGTAGAATACAGGTCCCACTTGGAGATATTGGGATTGCCGGAGCGGGAGTGCCTGGCCACATGGTCCATAGCAGCTCAGTGTGATCAGAAGAAGCTGGAGCCACAAACAATGGCCCAGGTGTCTGCCATGAAGAGGAGGGGCAAGTTAAACCCATTGCTAAAATTCCCACGGCTTGGGAGGAGGTTGAACCTGAGGGGGATGCCCTGAAACCTAAAGGGGAAAAAGTGGCCAAACTGGGAAACCTGCCCGAGCTGACCAATTGGCAGCAAGAAGGGGGTCCCACTAGAGAAGAGTGCTGCGTGGAGCAGAAGACATGCCCTACTATCATGGGTCTTAGGCAGCAGGCCGAGGACCAGGCAGTTGACAAAGAGTCCAACGCACATTTGATCTACTGGGAGGATGGTCTCCTTTGTAGTGAACCTAAGGTTGCTGAGCCTATGGCAGCCTGTGTGCTAATGGTACACCTACCTTTCACAACTTTTCTACTGGATTTGACCCATTATGAGCCTTTGGCAGGACATATGGGTCAGGGAAAGACCTTTGAAACTCGTGTCACCCACTGTAACCGGCCCCAAATGCAATGGCAATCAGATGCATGTTGTTGGTATTGTCAGACTTGCCAGGCAAGTGCCAAGAGTGGGGGAAAATGGAAGGCTTCCCTTAAACCATTCCATGTCGGGACTCGGGAGCACCCCTTACAAGCGGGTGGGCATTGACATTCTGTGGCCTCTGGATCAGAAGACAGCCATGGGAAACAGGTTCATCCTGGTCTTGGTGGACCATGCCACTGGTACTTGGAAACTATCCCTCTTAAGACAGTGACAGCGCCTGTTTTCTCCCGGGCACCGATGGGGATCTTTACACATGTTGTTTTCCCCAAGGAGGTGGTATCTGACCGAGGTACTAACTTCACGTCGCAGTGCATGAAGGGCATGTGGAGGGAGTATGGAGTGAACTATTTATTTATTTATTTTTGGAGTTTAATATAGCGCCGGCAGGACCAGAGGGTATCAGAGCAGTTCACAACATATACAATGTGCGGATAGGCGATGCAGGTAGCTGGTAGAACAAGGAGGGAAGGGGCAAAAGGGGGAGGAGGGTGCAGGTTAAACCAGGTGAGCATCCGAGTGGATTCATTGTTCAATCCGGGCGGCAGACGTAGAAGAAAAAAAATAAAACAAAATGTATAGAGTAAATAAAAGTAAAGGTTTCTTGTTCGTAGTCAGTGTCATCAGTCTCCCGGTTAGAGGTAAGGGGAGCACCGGCAGACGTACTTCCATGTCTCTTATCGGATTAGTCTCAAGCGGTCGAGGAAGAGGACTTTGAGTAGCTCCTTGAATTTTGGAAACGAGGTGGTCATTCTTATGTGGGGGGGTATGGTGTTCCAGATTTTGGGGGCCTTTCCAGCAAATGGTTTGGCTGCTGTATTTTGCTTATGAGTTTTCAGCAGGATGAGTAGCAGAGTGTTGGAGCTCCTGAGGTTTCGGGCCTGGCCGGCCCTTTTGAGTTTGTTGGCCAAGTATTGTGGTTTACCTGTATGCAGGGCTTTGTGTGTGAGGTAGGCTGTTCTGAAGCTGGCTCGTAACACGATTGGGAGCCATTTAAGTTCTCTGAGCGCAGGAGAGATGTGTTCAAATTTCCTGGTACCAGTGACCATCCTAGCAGCTGCATTGAAGGTTGTCTTCAGGGTGGCGAGGTGTGATCCCTTACCATCCCCTACCATCCCCAGAGTAATGGGTTAGTTGAGAGATTAAATGTTCTATCAAAGTCATGATGTGGTATCTGTGAGATTGCATGAGGCGTGAGTGGGATGTCCTCTTGCCCTGCCTTCTCTTCACCTTCAGGGAAATACAGAAGAAAGGGGTTGGTTTTAAACCTCACTTGGAGAGGACACAGTTGATCATGCTCTTGGCTACTGATGACGGGGTGGAAGAGGAGAGTGAACCTCTCCACAACCTCCTGTTTGCCAAGTAGCAGGATAGGTCAGGGGAAGGTGTGATCCTCTCCCCTTCACTGACACTGGAGCAGCAGAGTGACTGTCGGCAATTGCTGGGTCAGTTTTCTACTCTGTTTTCGCTCACCCCTGGAGTCACCCATTAGTGCACTCATGACATTGACACCAGGGACACTCCACCTGTGAAGCAAAAGCTTTACAGGCAGACGTTCAGAATGAAGGCTAGCATCAAGGATGTTAGCTTTAGGAGTGATGGAGCTTTCCAGCAGTCCATGATGTTAGCTTTGGAGTGATGGGGCTCCCCAGCAGTCCTTGGCCCCGCCCAGTGGTCTTAATTCCCAAAGCTGCTGTGCCCTGTGCCAAACAGAACTTCAGTTCTGAACAGACTATTATGGGCTCAATGCTGTCACTAGGACTAACGTGTACCCCATCCCCAAGCTGATGAACTCATTGATCAGCTGGGAGCCGCCAAATTCGTTACTATGTTTCATCTAATGCCTGAGTACTGGCAGATTGCCTTGATCGAGGGGGCACAGGAGTGGTCAACTTTCTCAACACTAGAAGGGTGCTATCAGTTCCCGGTAAGCCCTTTTGGGTTGAAGAACGCCCCTGCCACCTTTCAGTAGCTGGTGATCCAGGTCACGGCTGGGCTCGAGAGCGTAATTGTCGCCTACCTGGATGACATTGCTGTTTTCAGCTCCAGTTGGGAGGACTACTTGCACCACCTCTGGGAAGTGTTGAAGTCCCTGCAGATGGCAGGCATCACTATCAAGGCCTGTAAGTGCCATATAGGGCAGGGGTAGGGGTCTGTGGTGTACTTGGGGCACCAGGTAGGAAGCAGTCAGGTGGCGCCCCTACAAGCCAAGATTGACACCATTCTGGCTTGGGCACCCACAAGACCCAGACAGTGGTGAGAGCCTTCTTAGGTCTCACCAGGTACTACTGCAGATTTGTCAAGGGATATGGCACCTTTGTTGCCCCCTTGACAGAGCTGACTTCAGCCACATCAGGTTATCTGGACTGAAGTTTAACAGACCTCTTTTGATACCCTGAAGGAGGCCATGTGCACAGTGCCTGTGCCCAAGGCTCCTGACTTCTCCAATGAGTTTGTGGTGCAGACTGATGCCTCAGAGCATGGTGTGGGAGCCTGCTTTCACAGCTGAATGAAGAGGGCCTAGATCCTATAACTTTCATTAATAGGAGGCTACTTCACCAGGAACAGAGGTAGACAGACGATAAGACCATCAGATGGTTAATGCAAATAAGGGGTGATAACCCAAAACTGTTGAGGTTGCCCATCTGCATACAGGGAATGGACTTTACGGTGGAACACCGGCCTGGCACAGAAGACGCCAACGCTGATGGTCTGTCCAGAACTCCCATAATGATGGGTAGTGCTCCCTAATTTCGTCTGGGGTGGACACAATAGACGTGACATTTCTGTGTGTGTTTCTCCTTTCTTTTTTGCTTCTGATCTACTGTTTTTGATTGTGTGTTGCATTTTTGTTTTAGGACTCTGCGCACTTTACCACTGCTGTCCAGTGCTAAAGTGCAAATGCTTCCTGTGGAAATTGCATCTGTTATTGGTCATCCATTTTTAGCATATATGATTTATTGGTACATCCCTAGTTAAATGCACTGTGTGCGCCCAGGGCCTGTAAACCAAATGCTACAAGTGCACCGGCAGCACTGATGGTGCCACCCATGATAGCCCTGTAACCATGCCTCAGACCTGCCACTGCAGTGTCTTTGTGTTCAGTTTTACACAGTTCTCCTGCATTGTTTGATTTTGACATATTGTAATTTCTGATCCCCCATGAATTTACTAACTACCTTTTGCCTGCTATAGTGTTTCATTTAGAATACACATTTATGAGTTTGACTTCATTACTTGTCTTGTGGACCCAATAGGGTTTAGTCTAATGAAGACTCAGACAGTCCTGATCTTACGTCGACATTGACAGCCCCCTCAGCAAACATAATTCTGCTACAATGGATAGTACGTTAGAGGGAAACAATTGGTGATAAAGACTGACATGTTATTTTTTAATTTTTATGGAAGTTTAACCAACAACGTATATTTGTCATTTTTGGGAAATTTGGGGAGGTTTAAGGACTTTCAGTTCCATGTTGCGTACTTTTCAAGATAACCCTTGAAAATCATATATTATCAATTGTTCTTTAAAACATTTCCTTTCATTATTAATGTAACATTATATACAGCTGCAAAGGCAATTGGGATCCGGTTAAGAAAAATGTAGGTTTGTTCCTAACACTCTTCCTTTAGTATTAAAGACAATTGAAACTACCTTTTTTCTCTGTTTTGCAGTGACCATATTGCATCTAGATTTTCTTTTTTCGTTTACTTCTTCTCTACTTTGGTAATTTGTCTTTGTTGGCAGTGCTGTGCGAAATGCATTACATTATTATGGTCCTAGAAACCCCCATAAGGAACATAAATTATTTCACATCAAGATATATAGGCACCTAACCGATGATTTCAACAGCATCCATCAGTTCCTGGTCAATTGTAAGGCTTGTCAGAATCATCTGTGAATGATTGTATTTGATTCATTCATTGTTTTAAGTAAGAGGAAGGGTATCATGAGGCAATATTTCAACAGGCAGAACATGAAACTGTGTACAATAGGTGCAAACATATGGAGTTGCAATTAGGTGTGGGTGATAAATTCCACTCCGTTGGCAGATTTCACAGAGTTTTGCCCACTCTGCATTAGCGTAACGTGAAGTTCTTTCTAAACTCCACCAACCATCACGTAGCTGAGTATTTTCTCACATGTTGCTCTCCAACATTAAATTGGCGGGTGCGGGTTAGAATTTGTGTTCCTTAACTCGATTTTACGGTCGCTAGGATGGCACCTAGCGAGATTTTCTCAACGCGGGCAGTCGGGGAAGTTGCAACCATTTGTGGTGAGAAAGCTGCCACTCAAGTAGAAGATCTACTTGAGTGGCAGCATAGAAGCAGCACCCTCTTGCATACCATGTGGTGCAGTTCACGCTGAATTTGCAGCGTGGAACAAGCTCCTATTGCTAAAAATGAGCACAACCTGCTGATTTACCCCCTCACAGAACTCTGCGGAATCTCGCAGAGTTTTTATGTAACTCTGAGGAATTCCACGGAATGAAACACTGCGAGTTCCACCCAGCCATAGTTGCAATATTTAAGCTCATCATTAAAGCCCACGTCAGCTTGTATATAGGGAATAAACACCAATGCGTCAATAGAAAATCACACTTACCCATCAATCACGCTCTTTTTCAATGCATCAGAAGAATTATTTTGGGGCAAAAAATATGCGATGAGTTATGACTGTTTTTGTGTTGGTTCAAGTTGACCTCCATGTTTTTAAATAACACAAGCGATTTGTGAAATCGTATATTCCATAATCCAATATTGAGTGTGTCTAAACATGTTTGGGGATAAAAGTGTGTAGGGAATGGGTGGGGTTATGCTTAAAGTTTATTTAACTTTTTTCTGGTTTTGTGCAATTACCAGTATTAAACCCCAGTCAGATTCTTCTCCCCTTGTACTTTATATTTCCAGTAAATGTCAGTGTTTTTTTTTGGGTTCTCCACTTTGGCTAATGGTAATATGTATTTACTAGCCTCACTCTTAGGGATTTTCCCTAGGGACGTGTCCCCTACCTTATTCAAAGGTAGGGGGTATATTTCTCTACTCTAAACATTGTCTTAGTGCTGTAGTTGTGGGTAAAAGGCACAGCGTTTCCCAAAGGCTTATGGGTGGCAGCTTTTACAATGCATTCAAATATGTAATTCAATGTAAAATTGAAATAACTTTAATTTAGTTATTGTATATTTTTTTAAAACATTGTTAAAACCCTATTGAAATCATGATTCTTAAATGTATATGGGTGTTAGGAAAGCATTATTGATAAATGAGTAAGAAGACTTTTTGTGGTCGCAAATAGTCTGATTTGCAGGAACAGGCCATTTGCGACCGCAAAAATGCTTTTTCAAATCTACAAAACACCAAATTACAAATTGGTAACAAGTTACTAATTCACAATTTAGGTTTGTGACCCAATTCCATTTCAGTATTTGGAAGGGTCGTGTTTAGGGCTTTTCTTCCAAATACTGAATCTGAGTGGTGTGAACTCATGTTTTACAACTGGAATTCGATCACAAAACATGAATACTTTATTGACTACAGAACTGTAGAGGTAAAGCTTTTGCAAATGGGAAGGAGGTCACATGGCGAGCCATTCCCCTTTGTGAGTAAAATAAAATGTTTATGAGAAAGCAGTAGCCCACAAAACTATTGCTTTTTCTTAAAGACATAAAAAAAATGAAACTGTTCTTTTAAATGCCGTCAAGTTTCTTTTAAGGAAAACGTGTTGCCTTTAAAAAAAGAAAATGTTTGCTTTACTAAAAAGCAATCACAGACATGCTGGTCTGCCAACTCCAGCAGACCTCTATACCTGTGATGCCTGTCCTTCCTAATGGGTCGCAAATTGCGAACTACGTCATTAATATTCATGAGGAAGGTCGATTTGCAACCCACTAGGATTCACTAATTTAAAAAATACAACTTTCATACATAAAAAGGAGGGATTACCCATACCTGATGTTCATACATCTGGCCTCACGTTCTTCTCTAGGTTGGGCATACATGTAGTAACATTTCTAAATTCAGCATTCAAACACTCTGATTGAGAAATGAGTATACAGTTTTGTGAATCAAGACTGTTCAAGGTTGCCAAGTGAATGCAGGATCTGTGCTTTAGAAACCTATAGATTTGTTCAAGAATTGCATCGCATTTTCGATGAACCAAATACACACAATAGTGATTAATGCTTTAGGACATGCAATAGTATTTGACATATTAGGCTATTACAATTACCATTGGAATTGAACACCACTGACGATCCGCAGAGTGACTGACTGGGCAAAAGGCACATACCAGCGAGGAATGTCTAATTACGTTGGAGTAAGCATCACTGGTCTCTGATCCTGCAAGCTCACCCACTGGGATAGCATCTTCAAACCCCGACAAGGACGCTGAGCTGGAAAAACCCTGAGCGGGGACCAAGACCTTGAAGCTGTGTACCAACACCCCACATTGTCACCACTGCAAGAGAACAGAAATGCTGCTAGTGAGCTATCAAATAAGCTCCGAGTCTACAGCCCTGCCACTTAAGCTGCCTAACGTGCCGAGGGACACCAATTACAGTTACACAAGGATTGATTCCAACATGATGGAGAACATTGGAATGCCCAGTCACTCACTCATTGCACTATTGTAAAACACCACAAAGCTGCTTGAGGGGAAACAACAGTGTCCATGAACACAGACACCAAAATCAATGTAGTGTGATGTGTGATGGGGAAGTGGACCACAGCCACCTAAATTGGATGCTGCAAGAGATCTGTGGTGGCATCCAGAGAACCTGCACTGCAATGTCACTGGGGGCCGTACGAAGACTGGTACTGGGGGTGCGGCGGCCCCTCACCCGCAGACAAGAGCACAGGCGGATAGGATAGTACTGGCTTACCTTCTGACTTGGAAGAAATTTTGAAGAAATATTCCTGAGAAGGTAAAGTTAAACAGGACCAGGAAGCTGGCAGTGTCAGAGGAGGAGGCGTCATCATCGGGGAGTCGCTGGATGGAGCTGTGGGTCAGATTTGTACCTCTGGAATCCACGAGGCTGCATACCGTCGAAGAGAGTCCCAATGAACAGGATTTGGTGATGCGGAGAAGATAGCGGGAGCTACCGTGGAGTCATTCCCAAAAGCGATGAACCTTGGGTGGATCAGCGAGCAGGTAGTTCCTGTTCTTCAGTCAGTTCTTAGGACAGTTTGTGGTGAACATTTGAGCTAGAAATTGAGTTTCTGATTGGCAGAGGAAAAATTCCTCACAGGGTCCAGCTAAAAATCCATCTTTGCAGGTGCAGATGCTGCTTCTCCAGACAGTCACGATTTTAGGAAAAAAAAAAAATTGCCAGTCAGGAAGAATTGAAAAGGGTTCGAATCGGTCTAGATATGGAGTAATAGTGTACACTAAGTCACTGTATGGCGATGCACAAACACAAGTCATATCTTCGCCACAGATCCCCAAAGTTAGAAATCGGGTTTCTGGTTGGCAGAGGTATGCACCCTGTCCAAGCAGGAACCGCAATCCTAGTCAGGATAAGTCAGATACACACCATATATTAACCTGTGCTCACCCTCTGGTAAATTGGTGCAGAGCAGGCCGGCTTAACTTAAGAGTCAATGTGTAAAATACTTGTAAAACACTTCAAACAGTAACACAATGAAGACACTAGAAAAAACTCCAAATCAGTTTAAACGGCCAAAATAGAGTAGAAGTTGAGATATGACTTTTTAAATAATAAATGTAAAAATAGCACTTAGAAGCAATAAGCGCCTATGGGGGTTATCTGGTTGCACTGGACCAGGGCTAAGTCAAGAGTTCAGGCTGATGGTGATTGAGTGCTGGCCGGATACAGGAGACACGCATGGTCTGATGAACATAGTACATTGATCCTGGTCGCAACAGCAAGATGGGGTTTGCAGCCGAGCGATGCATCGATGTCAATCATGTTGTTGAGGTGATGCATTGATTGTCTTACACCAGCCATTGCGATGCACCGGTTGGAAAGACAATGCGCCAAAAGAGTAGGTTAAGTAGATGATGCACCAGGGTTCTCCATATAGTCAACGGGATGCATCGATCTTCCCGCACAGCAGCGCCGGTGATGCAGCAGCTCTGATGCAGCGGTTCTTTAGGTGAAGTGCTGGTCTGGGTGCGATGTGCCGATTCGGCACCCACAAGTGTTGGTGCATCAGTTCTGCTTCCAGCAGACAGTAAATGCATCAGTTCGGCTGGATCAAGCACTTGGGCCCACTTTTAATGGACCAGGAACAGGAGCAGGTGGTGAGACTTTGAAATCCGTGAGTCTCAGAAACAGGAGGCAAGTCAAAAACCCCTTTGAGATCCCTCTGAGTTCAAACAGTGTCTAGTTCTTCCTCAGCAGGGGCAGGGGGTAGCAGGCAGCAGGGCAACACAGCAGAAAAGCAGTTCTTCCAGAGCAGAAGAGTAACAATCTTTGTAGCAGCACAGCTGTCCTTCTTCCTGACAGGGTTCTTTTACAGGTCCAGAAGTGTTTGATTAGGTGGCGTCAGAGACCCAGTACTTATATCCACTTGTACCTTTGAAGTGGAGATGACTTCAAAGAAAGACTTTGAAGTGCAAAAAGATTCTACCTTCCCAGTCCTGGCTCCATGCTCACTACAGGAGGGTATGCAACCCTCTGTGAGGGGTCAGGACATTTCCCATTTAGGTATGCCAACTCTTCCCTCCCATTTTGCCCAGGATGGCCCATCAGGATGTAGATGGCTGCTCCGTCACACCTAACCTTCCTTTGCGTAGGGGTTTCTAGAGGGAATGCACAAAGGTCAACTGCCATCTAGTAGCATTTCTAAAATAGTAATGTTAACTCAAACTTTGCCAGCAAAGAACATTTAGCATTACTATTCTAAATATAGTAAGCCTGAAAGGGATACTTCTTCCCAATCAAGAATTGCAGCTTAAAAGAGTAATAAGGAATTGCCAATGCTAACCTATGAGAGATTTAGCCCTCACCGTAGTGAAATAAATGAATTTAGGTGTTTTTTTCACTACCAGGACATGTAAAGTTTAAATGTAAATGTCCTTCTTTTATTTCCACTGTACCCTGCCCTATGGGCCATCTAGGGCCTACTTTCACGGTGACATATATGTAAAAAAAGGGGACTTTAAGGCTTAGCAAGGGGTTTTAAATGGCAAGTCAACATGGTAGTGTACAATGTACACACAGCCTCTGCAGTGGCAGGCCTGAGACATGCTTGATGGTCTACTTAAGTGGGTGGTACAATCAGTGCTGTAGGCCCACTAACACAAAAAACAAAAACTAACACAAAAACAACAGTTGATGGACAGAATGCAGAACAACGTCATACATTCACCCCAGTACAGAGATCTGGACCTAAATCCAACTTTTTTTGCACTCCACACCACCCCAGTTCAGACATGGCCATATGCAAATCAGCCTTGACCCTGTGCCTCATGGGAACAGTCCAGCTCGAACTGCCAGGCCATGTCTTCCCAGGACCGGAAATAAGCATCCTAGGACTGGTTTCTGGCTATCAGCCGTCGTCAGCCAGGATAACTTGACTCCAGTGGTGTAGAGAGCACGGGACTCACGTCTGAGCATACACGTCCCACTTGGGGTGACAAATGCAAAAACAACAGTTGATGGACAGAATGCAGAACAATGTCATACATTCACCCCAGTAGAGAGATCTGGGCCTAAATCCATCGTTTTTTTGCACTCCACACCACCCCAGTTCAGATATGGCCATACGCAAATCAGCCTTGACACTGTGCCTCATTGTAGGCCCACTAACAGCATTTAATTCACAGGCCCTGGGCACATGCAGTGTACTTTACTTGGGATTTGTAGGTACATTAAAGATGCCAATTGTGGATAAGCCAATGTTACCACAATTTAGAGTCCTAAAGCCAACAAAAACTAGGCCATGAAAAGATGAGGAGAAAGGAAAAGTTTTGGGTGAACCTTCAGAGAGGGACATTTTCCAACAATTTTTTAAGCCCCAACTTTTATGGTTAGAAAGGAACATCACCTTCACCACCACAACCGAGGGCCCTGGACTGGAGAGGTACCCCTTGGGGGTTTAGGACTCACTTCAGCAGAGTGCAGGGTTCATGGTCTCTGGAGGTTGTTATGTCACTGTAGCTCACAGAGGAGGCCATAGAAGTAGCCCTCAGAGTCACTATGGTAGTGGCAGTTCTCTGGTAGAAGCAGGGAGGTCCTATGATTGGTTTAAATTACTTTTATTTGATTTAGTTTAAATCATAAAAGGGTGGAACATCCACCAGTATACACAATGTGCAAGGACGATTGTATCAATGCATTAATTAACATACATCTCATCAAATTTACTAAAATGATTTTATCAATGCATTAATTAACATGTCTCATTAAAATTTACAATAAAATGTAATCATCAATCTCATCAAATTTACTAAAAATGAATCTATCAATGCGTTAATTAACATGAGTCTCATTAAAATTTACAATAAAACAAGTTTAAAGGATAGAAGTGGGATGTTGATCTAAAAGCAGACTAGTGCCGTAGATCGAATCGAGTGAAACCAGGATAAAGTGCTTGGTGCTGTGAACTAATAGTCTACAATAGAAAAAATGCTCAATTATACTTTGGACTTCTACCGTTGTTGATTTCCTAATATTTCACAGGGTGAGTATATGGGGTTGTAATAAATGGACTTCAAATTCTTAGTCACACTTTATCTCCTTGTATCCCCAGTTAGTTCTGACTGGCAGTCCCTCTTTTCCAGTTCTTTTGCTGCAATAGTAAAAAACGTTATTGCCTTGCACGCTGGTTTTACTGTTGAGCCTCCTAGGCATTTAATTACAGCAGTTCTGCAGGTCTTTATTTGTTCTTTGTTCAATAGTGGCTGTAGCAGGTTTTTCCGTATGAGTAATAATGCCGTACAAATACATAGTAAGTAAAGTATTGACTCTTTTCCTTGGCCACACAGGCGGCAGTCCATTGTGGTCCAAGCCCGTTTCCATTTTGGAGTGAGGTCCTTTGATGAATACACACCCAATCTCAATAAGATCTATTTCCGCTTTTTTTGATTTGCGAAATGCTCTGTCAGGTATGATTGAGGTATTAGCTTTTTGTATGTTGGCATTACCATCCAGGCATTAGTTTTTTAAATCAGGGAAGCTTTGTCTATTACCTGAGTAGTTTAATGGTTTTGTTGACTACTTGTTTAAATTCAGGATAGGACAATATTGTATTCCAAGCTTCATCTAGTTTTAGAGCTGCAATGGATTATTTTAGGGCGAAGCAGACTCCATTAGTCGATCTGGATTGCTTTTCAACCTCCAGCCAGCAATTATGTTTTAAAGAATCTTCCTCTGCTGCCCTCATTCTCCAATAATATTTGATAAGTGCCCCTTGTCTTGTTGGAATCTGATTTTTTAACCCAAATTCCAGTCTGATCAAGGCTTGTGGAATATGGCGAGGAATTAAAAATAGATTCTTAAAGAGTCTAGTTTGAGCAGTATTTAAAACTGTTGCAACCTTTGTATTCAGAAGTTCAGAACCATACGTAATTGATAGCAAAACTGTTGCCGCCACGACTGTCAATAAGTGTGTTGTTGAAATATCGCTTAGTTTTTTTTGCAAAATTTTAAATGTGAATAATAGCTGTTTTGCTTTGACTTTCCCTAGTTCTAGATGTTGCTTGAAACTAAGGTGTCGGTCTAACAGTGCCCCCAGATATTTGGTGTGCAGTCATAATATCGAGTTGTTTATTTCGACTGGACAGAATATCGAGTAAAAAATATAGAATGGATATAATATCGACTAGACATAATATAGACAACAAAAATATCGTCTAAAATGGACATAATATCGAATCAAAAATATAGAATGGACATAATATCGACTAGACATAATATAGACAACAAAAATATCGAATTTAAGGTAAGTTAATAATATTTTTAATTTTTTGTGAAATATTATTCTGTAGCGGGTTGTGGGTTTATAGGGGAATAGGGTGGGAAGTAATTTAAATATAATTAATTAAATCTGTAATATAATAGTAATTGTTAATTAATTATTAATTGTTAATTAATTAAAATATAATTGGTAATTAATAATAATTGATTAATTGATCAATAATTATATTTTCGTATAATATTTTCTGTAGCGGGTTGTGGGTTTATAGGGGAATAGGGTGGGAAGTAATTTAAATATAATTAATTAAATCTGTAATATAATAGTAATTGTTAATTAATTATTAATGTTTAATTAATTAAAATATAATTGGTAATTATTAATAATTGATTCATTGATCAATAATTATATTTTCTTAAAATATTTTCTGTAGCGGGTTGTGGGTTTATAGGGGAATAGGGTGGGAAGTAATTTAAATTTAATTAATTAAATATGTAAATTAATAATAATTGTTAATTAATTATTATTTGATAAATAATTAAAATATAATTGGTAATTATTAATATTTTAAGAATAAATAAATAATAATTAGTAAATTAATTTCTGCAGTGGGTTGTGAGTTTATAGGGGGATAGGGTGGGGAGTAATTTAATAATAACTAATTAAATATGTTAATTATTAAATTTGTTAATTAATTAATAATTGACCATTAAATAAAATGTACTTCGTAAATAAAAGTAATTGGTTTTGGAAATTAAATTTAAGTTTTGGGTTTTTGGGTAAAGGGGTATTTTTAGGGTTCAGGGTCAGTTTTGGGTTTTTGGGTAAAGGGGTATTTTTAGGGTTCAGGGTCAGTTTTGGGTTTTGGGGTAAAGGGGTATTTTTAGGGTTCAGCGTCAGTTTTTAGTTTTTGGGTAAAGGGGTATTTTTAGTGTTCAGGGTCAGTTTTTAGTTTTTGGGTAAAGGGGTATTTTTAGGGTTCAGGGTCAGTTTTTAGTTTTTGGGTAAAGGGGTATTTTTAGGGTTCAGGGTCAGTGTTCAGTTTTTGGGTAAAGGGGTATTTTTAGGGTTCAGGGTCAGTTTTTAGTTTTTGGGTAAAGGGGTATTTTTAGGGTTCAGGGTCAGTTTTTAGTTTTTGGGTAAAGGGGTATTTTTAGGGTTCAGGGTCAGTTTTCAGTTTTTGGGTAAAGGGGTATTTTTAGGGTTCAGGGTCAGTTTTTAGTTTTTGGATAAAGGGGTATTTTTAGGGTTCAGGGTCAGTTTTTAGTTTTTGGGTAAAGGGGCATTTTTAGGGTTCAGGGTCAGTTTTGGGTTTTTGGGGTACAGGGGTACAGTGTAAAAATAAAGTAAAATTAAATTTAAATTAAATTAATTTAATGAAATTAAATTAAATTAAATTATATTATATTAATATGTTTATTTAATAATATGTTTTTATATATATATATATATATATATATATATATGTATTATTTTTGGTGATATAATTTTTTAATTTATATTAATTATTTATTAATATTACATGTATTTAATAATTATTTCTAAGTTTATATTAAATATATTTATATATATTATTTGTAACTTAATTTTAAGACATTGAAAAAAATCGATATTTTGACAGTCTATATTTTACTAAGTCGATATTTTGGAGTCGATATTTTAGTACTTACCTGTTTGAAGATAGGCAGTCGATATTTTGTCCCTCGATATTTTATCCTCGATATTTTGGTATCTCGATATTTTTGACGTCTATATTATGTCAGTGATCCCAGATATTTATATGTTCCTACCCGATCCAGAGGGTCACTTTTTATCGTCCAGGTAAATTTTGGTTGTTTTTTATGTGAGTTTGTAAAACACATAACTTTCGTTTTCTGAAAATGTATGATTAGTTGAACTGAAGCTGTGTATAGTGCTAATTGATTTTTCATGCGCTGTAAAGCTCTGGGCGTTTGTGATAGCAGCACTATGTCGTCCGAATATTGTAAGCTTGTTGTTCGAACATTACCCAGTTTTGGGGGGTCTCCTTGTGCTAGGGGAAGGTTATTGTCTAGGTCGGCTGTGTAGATGTTGAATAAGCAGGGAGTCAAAACACACCCCTGTTTTAAGCCATTTACAGTCGAGATTTTATTAGTTAGACTCTGACCATCCCCCATTTTGATTTGGACCCATGTTTTTGAGTATAGGTTAATGATTGCGCCTAGCAATTTTGTGGGGGCTCCCCAAGATGTCATTTTAGCCCATAATAAGGATCTAGGGACCTTATCAAAGGCTGCTTTGAGATCTACAAGCAGGTATACAAAACTTTGGAATTAACTATTGCCTGGTTGGCCAGGAGCGTGACAGCTGACAAGTTTGTTAGGGTACCCATCTCTGCTCGTAATCCTGTTTGGGTATTAGGGATCAGTTTTGTATGGTTGACCCAATCCTCTAGATCTTTCAGCAGATTTGTTGCGTACATTTTGGCCTCAACATCGAAAAGTGGAATTAATCTGTAGTTAGAAGGATCGGAACGAGCCCCTGATTTATATATTGGTTGCAGGATGCTTCCTCGCTATGAATCTGGAATGGTGCCGGTCTCTAGTGCAAATAACAAAACTAGGAGAACACGGTCAATAAAATGGTGAGACTGTTAAGCTACAAAAACCCCAATGTACTCAGTTCCACTATACTGAGACACGTCCCATCAGCCCACCTCACTGGCGGAGCATCGTCATTTGGGCCTGAGATATATAGATACAGTGAAGTGCACCCCTCAATGAGGGGGACTTTGCTCACACTACATCTAGAGGACACTAAACTGTCCAAGTTCTCAGTACAGTGGTGCTGAAAAATGTTGAAAGGTGCAGTGCATGAAAAAGTGCGGGTTAAAAATAGCTACCGGAAAACACCACCATCTTTTATTTAGTGTTTGCCAAGATTAAAAAGAAGTGAAAAAAACAGATAGTTTGAAATAATAACTATCTCAAGACAATAGGATCAGGGTCGACGTGTTTCAGCCATAATGGTTAATGTTAACCTGGCATTCTTCAGGACCTAGTTTGAAAAATGCTACTGCAATGAAGAAGAATTTCAGTGTAAATGTAATTAATAAGAACTGGTACGATACCCCTACCAAAGACCTAGAGTACAAGTGACTGTTTCAGTATCCAGAAGATGTAGGGTGTTCATCCATTCCTGTAACCAAAATAGTGATAATCATAAAAACATTGAAGGTTAGAAAAACTAGCTAACAGTCTCAAAAAAAGCTATACTGTATTAAAGTTTATACAGAAGCATAAACCTTGAAAGATAGATGCATATAGGGTGCTCAATGCATAGTTCTATTGACCAAATGTAAGTACTCACCCAGCTTTATGTGGCAGGAGACCTCACCTCGCCCGGCAACTGCTCGGTGTGGGAGGCCCCACTCTATATAAAATAAAAAGAATAGGAAAACACAGTTCCTAATTCTGAGTGTGTTCTCTGTAAAAACAGAAACCCTATTGTTGAAAATGTCTGCAGACCATAAACCAGGGGCAAGGGATTTATGACATACCTATGGAATTCTGACATATTTAGAGAGTTCCTAGGGGACAGAGTCCCATGGTTAACTGAAATCATTACATACAATGTGGATCACATACAGAATGGAAAAGGTTGATAGCTAAACCATAAAGATACTAGATTAAACAGGGGTGTGGTATAAAAAGTATGGTAATGCTATCTGACCAGAGGAGGATTTACCTGTCCAGCGGTACCTCTGTCTTTGACCAAGCTGAAGGGGAGGTAAAGACTAGAGGGGGACAGTGTCTTTATATAGGCCTCCTTATTGGTTAATCCCTAACACCTGACACCAGGAAAACACCATTGAGCATGTGTAGGAGATCAGTGTCTCTCCAAAACACATGCATAGTACCAACTTCACTGTGTATGCCTCCTTATTGGTTAATCCCTAACACTTTACAACAGGGAAACACCATTGAGCATGTGTGGGAGATCAGTGTCTCTCCCATACACATGCGTAGTACCGAATTCACTGTGTATGCCTCCTTATTGGTTAATCCCTAACACCTGACACCAGGGAAACACCACTGAGCATGTGTAGGAGATCAGTGTCTCTGCTATACACATGCGCAGTACTGAATTCACTGTGTATGCCTCCTTATTGGTTAAGCCCTAACACCTGACAACAGGGAAACACCATTGAGCATGTGTAGGAGATCAGTGTCTCTCCTATACACATGTGTAGTACCGAATTCACTGTCTATGCCTCCTTATTGGTTAATCCCTAACACCTGACACCAGGGAAACACCATTAGGCATGTATAGGAGATCAGTGTCTCACCTATGCACATGCGTTGTACCAAATTCACTTTGTATGCATATGAACCTAGATAACACAGCAGTTCAGAATGTATGTCATAGGATAAATGCCTTTTAATGGACTACAGATGGATTGCTAATGGTCTTAATGCTTGAATTAACATACAGAGATAATATATGAATTATACAAATGTCCCATATGCTGGATAGTGTACCTCTCTGTAGGTGTGTCAAGGCTTAATCAATGATGCAGCCAAAGTCGGGCATATAGAGAGGACAGTACTTTAATAACAAAAAAGCTTTTTAGATATTGGGTGCTCATTAAGGATAAGCGATTCAGAAAAGGGGGTGGTGATGAACAGAGTGTCTGAATTAAGCAGACCACTCTTACCCAGTCCAAAGATCAGGGCTTGATCCATCACCGTTATTTATCTCACTGCCCCATCCCAGCTCAGAACCTGGCTATATGCAAATTAGTCTGTCCCTGGCCCAGTGCATCATGGGAACAGGGCAGACCAAACTACCAAGCCAATTCTTCACCAGAAAGGAGACAAGCTACCGGGGACCGGTTTCTGGCATTTCAGCCTCTTCGGCTGGACTGGGTAAGAGTGGTCTGCTTTATTCAGGCCCTCTGTCCATCACCACCCCCTTTTCTGAATCATTTTGTCCACCATAAGCGTGGAAGGGTATACTCAGATGTGAGTCCCTTGCTCATTGCACCATCAGGATTCAAGCAAGCCGGGCCGACGACGCCTGAAATGGCAGAAACCGGTCCCCGGAAGCTTGTTTCCTTCCCAGTACAAGAATTGGCTTGGTAGTTTGGTTTGCCCTGTTCCCATCATGCACTGGGACAGGAACAGACTAATTTGCATATAGCCAAGTTCTGAGCTGGGATGGTGCAGTGAGCTAAAAAACGGTGATGGATCAAGCCCTGATCTTTGGACTGGGTAAGAGTGGTCTGCTTAATTCAGGCCCTCTGTCCATCACCACCCCCTTTTCTGAATCATTTTGTCCACCATAAGCGTGGAAGGGTATACTCAGATGTGAGTCCCTTGCTCATTGCACCATCAGGATTCAAGCAAGCCGGGCCGACGACGCCTGAAATGGCAGAAACCGGTCCCCGGAAGCTTGTTTCCTTCCCAGTACAAGAATTGGCTTGGTAGTTTGGTTTGCCCTGTTCCCATCATGCACTGGGACAGGAACAGACTAATTTGCATATAGCCAAGTTCTGAGCTGGGATGGTGCAGTGAGCTAAAAAACGGTGATGGATCAAGCCCTGATCTTTGGACTGGGTAAGAGTGGTCTGCTTAATTCAGGCCCTCTGTCCATCACCACCCCCTTTTCTGAATCATTTTGTCCACCATAAGCGTGGAAGGGTATACTCAGATGTGAGTCCCTTGCTCATTGCACCATCAGGATTCAAGCAAGCCGGGCCGACGACGCCTGAAATGGCAGAAACCGGTCCCCGGAAGCTTGTTTCCTTCCCAGTACAAGAATTGGCTTGGTAGTTTGGTTTGCCCTGTTCCCATCATGCACTGGGACAGGAACAGACTAATTTGCATATAGCCAAGTTCTGAGCTGGGATGGTGCAGTGAGCTAAAAAACGGTGATGGATCAAGCCCTGATCTTTGGACTGGGTAAGAGTGGTCTGCTTAATTCAGGCCCTCTGTCCATCACCACCCCCTTTTCTGAATCATTAAGGATAAGCAGCATAGTGGACCTTAGGCCTATTGCTAACTGTTGTATAAGACCACAGACTATACAAAGCATGCTGGTAATGGATCAACTATTGAACCAGAAGATTAGAGAGTGTGTGTGTCCCAGTCAGTCAAAATACTTTATTGCGATAACTTAATATCATATAAAGACAATGGCAGAATACAAATTACACCAAAATACATATACAAGAAATTCATGCATAAAAACAGTTAAAACAGTTAAAATACAGTTAAAAAACAATAAATATAAGATCCACACTGCATATTTACAATTCATATCAGCGTGGATTATAAAGTGCAAGAGTGCTAAAAGCTACCGCTACTAAAAAAGGAAATCTCCAGCAGGACTAACATAACAAGGACCAGATGTGCCCTGATCAAATACCATGAAATAGAACAAAGTGCCTTAATATAGTGCGTAGTCAATGCTACTTAAGGGGTTAGCCACATTTTTTAATCTAGTGTTCCTGCTCCTAATGGCACTCACCAGGAAACTGGCCACGTAAAACATGATCCTGGGTGTCTGTAAAAGCTGTAAGAAGATGAGTGCAGGTTTAACTTGGATAAAACCCTCCTTCTTAAGAATTGGCACTATGAACTTTCTCCTAGCATCATTGTAGTAACTGCAGAACATTACAAAGTTCATAGTATTTTGTTCGGAGAAATGGTCACAAGAACATGGTAACGCCTTTTCTGGAGTACTCCAAACAGGGTAAAAACCAAGATTAAAATGAATCAAATTCAGGCGAAAGCGAGTTAAGATAAACCTGTGGTAGGGGTGAGTCACCACGTTCAGATAATTTTCTGGACCGTCAGGTTTGAGTAACATTAGACTGGTCCTGACACTAACTTTTCTTAACTCACACTCTTCTCTCTCCAGAGATAGAAGCTCACTCATCGCACGTTTTGTGAGTGCGATATCTTCAAATGTTATAGATCCAGTTTCAGAGTAAAGCTCTGGCCTACCCAACCTAGAAAAACTTTCCTTGATGTAGGTCAGCCACTTGATGTTATTGGCTTTGTCCAAACACAAACAATCTTTCAATATAATATGGTTTAGGGGAATTTCATCATTGAGCCACAACCTCAGCCATGATACTAGAGGTGCTGTTTTTATCAAGTCAATGATGTAGCCTTCCCCTACTTCCATATGAACAGTGTAGGACGGGGTTGATTGCGGGACACCAAGGAGGGATCTAAAAAATTTGTTTTCCATCATTTGTAGGGAATCCAGCCCCCTATATCCCCAGATAGAACTTCCATAGGTTACCACCGAGATACATTTGGCCTTATAGATTTTCAATTTAGCTATGAATGGCCTAGCCCCAAGTTTTTTAGAGAACCCCTGAAGGGCTGCAGAGGTTCTTGCTAGGGCAGTTGTTCTGTTCTTAACCTGGGGACCCCAGTTACCCTTTCCATCAAATGTGATTCCCAAATAGGGGAAGGTAGTTACTCGGGCAAGCTTCTCCTGCCCACACACAAAGGTTTTATGACAATTTGTTTTTGCTACTCTTCCCATAAGCATAATTTGAGATTTTTTTGTATTTATTTTCAAATCTAGTGAGGTCATGACAATTTCAAAAGCATCCAAGAGGCGCTGGAGGCCCACCCCAGTGCGCGCAAGGAGGACCGCGTCATCCGCGTAGAGGAGGACAGGAATCCCCTGTTCCCCTGCACGCGGTATATCAGGGGTCACATCCCTGAGGGCCAGCTCCAAAGCATTTACATATAGAGTGAACAACAGGGGAGCCAAAATGCACCCCTGCCTAACACCTCTCTCAGAAGCAAAGGCGTCGGAGCACCTGCCTCTTGTGGTGACTCTAATTTTAGCGGTTAGGCCCGAGTGCAGATCAGCCAAGAGGTTAACTATAGTCCTATCCAGACCCATTTCCAGCAATTTTACCCAGAGCTTTGATCTGTTGACCAAGTCAAAAGCAGAGGAGAGGTCCATGAACCCAAGGTACATGGACCCCTCCTTAGCCCTGGTATATTTTTCAATCAACAAGTGGAGATTAAGGCATTGATCCTGGGTACTTCTTTTTGGTCTAAAGCCATATTGCACATTCGTAAGGATGCTATTTTCTGTAACCCATTCATTTAGTTTCACTAAGATGACTCTTCCTAGAATCTTAACTGAGGAGTCAATCAATGAGATTGGTCTATAACATGCAGGGTCCTGCCTATTCCCTTTTTTGAACACAGGGATAATTATAGATGTTTTCCATGATTTAGGTATATTGTCATGGCTTAGTGCATTAAAAACCCTGCAAAGTATTCTAGACCAGAAGTTGGGGAAGCATTTGAAGGCATCCGCAGGAACCCCATCGGGTCCTGGGGCCTTTTTTTTTATGGTACATTCTATAGCATGTAAAACTTCCGACGTCTCAAAGTGTAAATGAGTCCCAGTATCTTTAAAATCATCCTCCCGAGCCCCCAGAACACCGCTAGTTTGACTGGAGTATATGTCACTAAAGTGATTAATCCAACCTTCGTCAGATATATTTGTTTCCAGGGGGGAATTCTCCTCCCCTGTAAAAAGAGGTTGGTTGACAACTTTCCAAAATGTTCCACTGTTTTTCAGTGTTGCTGGGTCTAGCAACTGGGTCCAGGCTTCATCTTTAATCTCTTTTTTCCTGTCTGCTATAGCTTTCTTGTACTGGGCTCTGCATGTAGCGATAAGTACACGGTCTTTTGGTACAGCCTTCAAAACATTTAGTAGTGCAGAATGTGTTTTTGAGCATTTATGATCAAACCATCTTCTAATGGGATCTATCTTAGGTTTAGAGACAATAGACAGACGGTGGTTAATCTTACTACAAATGCTACCAAAGGCAAGTATCACTTCTCTGTTTTCAGCCTCACTAGATAGGCACACGCCAACTTCGTCCTCAGCATCAGCGAGTACCTCTTGTACAAAAGGTACAGGGTTGATGTGATCCCACTTTAATCTGAGTCCCTGGTCTTTAAGTTTAAGAGCATGTGAGCTAATACTGGGGCCATGTTTACGCCTTAGTAGGCCAGTGGTTATTATATCCAAGGAGACAGGGTTATGATCGCTGAAGACAGAAACCACAGTTTTGTACATTAAAACCTTATCTGAAAAACACAATGAAATGAAAATATAATCAATAATAGAGCCATTGTCTGTTCCCTTAAATGTAGATAATCTAGCCCCCCTTCCCCGCACCCAGACTCATATAGATTCCATCTTGCTAAAAAAAATTCTAAACACTCCCCCTGTTTATTGTGTTCAAGATGGATAGGTGTACAGTACTAGGGGGAATCTACTTCATCGCAAACACACATTAATAAACACGGGTGTATGTTAAAATCACCCAGGAAAATGATTTCAAAAGAGTGAACATTTTCACTATAGACTGACAAAAACTGGTCCAATTTATCTAGGCTATATAAGGTACAGTCAGATGCATTGAAATTATAAAAGTTTATAAAAATAATATTGGGAGAATCTGCCGACGAAAGTTCAACTATTAGACATTGTTCGGAACCTGAATCACATTTCTTTAGACGGCCATTAATGTCTGTTTTAAAGAGGCTTATCAGGCCTCCCTTGGCTCTGCCAGCAACGCTGGCTACTGCAGGGATACAGAAATGACTATATCCATCTAAAGAAAAACTGTTATTTATATCCCAGGTTTCCTGCAGGGCAATTATATCATACCTTGTCATCAAATCTATCCATGCCACATTTCCTACTTTGGTCTTGATTCCTGCAATATTCCAGGTAAGTATACTAAATTCTTCTACCTGTTTCTCATCACAACTTAAATGTGCAGGTGAAAGTCAATCATTCTGGTCCAAAAAGGATAGAGGAGCATAGCGGTTTGACAGCAATAAGGGTTGTACAAAGGGATTATGATAAACTGGATGGGGTGAATGATATTCGATGAATCGATGTTGATCGTTGCCCCATCTGTTATTTGTGTCCCTAATATTATTATCCCACCCAAATGCAGGAGTCCTAGGGTAGGTGACATTCTGTTGTTCTCCATAAAAGAATTTTAAAGTTAATGGGACAACAGTGCCCTGCCTGCGCTGGGGCGGGAGTAGGTTGGTAAGAATGTTAGGAAGGACACCAGCATGTGCAAAACTCACTGCCACACAATCCCCTTTGAATTTTTTGGGGCGATTACCCAGCCAAGATACCCTTTTTGCAGTCTTTATATCTTGGGCCAATTGCTGATCCCCTCCCCGGGCTAGTCTCACGTTATTTGAGAGCCATTGCAATGCCTTGTTTGACAAGGAAGTGGTAGTTTCTACTATGCCTGGTTGCAAGGGGGGGATATTTGCTAATACTAGAACGAGTGGTGAGGCTTCAACTATAAATTGTAACGGATCAGTTGTTTGGTCTTGAGCTATGGGAATATCAACTCTTAAGGAACCATCCCCGTTACCACCTGTATTGTCAACACTTGGTACTAAAGGCTGTATTGGGGGATTATTAAGCAACGGGTCCTCTGTTCCTTCACCAACTTCATCTGTATCTACGTGATCCCCAGTATTATTGACCATATTTCCAACCAGCTTGGTGATATTTTCGACACCCTCCACTAACTTGTACTGCTGCCCTCCTAGCTTTTTAACCTCAGTTTGTAATGTATCTATCTTTGCTACTAGAGGTTTAATGATAGCTCTAATTTTAGTATCAATCAGCACAGCAATTTTTGCAAGCAAGTCATCTTCAACGCTAGATTTTGCTCTCCCCTCTCCTTTTTCCTTTAACTTATCTTTGGGAGTAATTGCCCTCTTCCTCCTTGACCCGACCTTAGCCCTGATCGTTTTGACTGGGTTTTAACACCAGAATGTTCTATCCGGGGGGCATGGTCGATTAAAGTCTGATCCTCAATCATAATGAGACCCACGGGATCTCATCATTAAGCCCCACAACGTTTGTTTTCAAGCGAAAAACCCATTTCTGTTCTTTTAAAAACAGGAATCTCGCCACATCGGTGATGTGGGGAGGTATGAAAGGACGCTCAAGAACGAGCCATTTCATATCTTCAGCCTTGTGTTTCAATTCGAGGAAGTGATTGGTAAGACCTGCTGCCTGTTTGTTACACCGGATAGTGCTTTTATGTTCACTAATCCTTAACCTGATCTTTCGAGTAGTGTATCCGATATACCTTAACGTACAAGGACAAAGTGATCATGTAAATGACCTTATCCGATTTACAGTTGGTATGAGTGTTGACAATCCATGGACGTGTTGTTCCAATATCAACACTCTCTGTTTTCTTAGTCTGTGGACAGGCATTACAGGTGCCACATGGATAATGCCCTCGAACAGCTGGAAGGCCCCACAATGTGTTGGCCGGCTCCTTGGTATTGCTGTTGGTCTTCGGACTTGTGTGGACTAAGCTGTCGCGTAAGCTCGGTCCCTTTTTGAAAGAAAACAGAGGAGGAGTGATCTTCACTGTAGTCACATTCAGGATCTTCCAATGTCTGCATATGATTTTCTGCACCTGGTTGGATGATGTGCTAAATGTGTTCACACACGTCAGAGGATTGAGGGGTTCCTTTATAGTACGTGTATCCAACAGGGCATCCCGATCATTATTTGATGCTCGTTTCCAGGCTTGTCTAACCAGACGTCGTGGGTAGTCACGATCTTTGAGTTGTTCAGCCAAAGCCTTACCATGTTTCTCAAATAGAGGCTTCTCAGAACAGTTTCTCCGACACCGTAGAAACTGTCCCAAAGGCAGATTCTCTCATAAAGCCCTCGGATGATGGCTGTTAAAGGCTAATAATGAGTTCTTAGCCATGGGCTTCTTGTACAATTCACATCCCAGTCTCCCTTCTTGTGGGAGGATACTGATATCCAGGAACGATAGCCGGGTGGGGCTGATCTCAACAGTGAATTTCAAAAACCTGTTCTGTCTGTTGAGCCAGGCGTGGAAGTCTTGAACCTCACTCGTGGTACCACGCCATACTACCAGGATGTCGTCGATGTATCTCTTCCACAGCACCACATGATGATGGAACGGGTTTCTGTGGTTGAGAACATACTGTGTCTCAAAAAGGTAGACATACAGGTTCGCCAAACTTGGCGCAAAAATACTCCCCATGAATGTTCCGGAGATCTGGAGATAGATTTGGTCTCTAGTGTATTGATGGAGCGGTAATTTCTTCTGGTAGTTTCTCAATGCAAAACCCTCATGCAACCTCTAATTTACCGCGCAAAAGGTGTTGGGCCCTTCACACCATGTATTACCTTCAGGAGACTTTAAAAAATCATGAACAGTAAAAACTGCAATTATTATTCAAGCCAATAAAAGAGTTGTTGAGTATTTTAAAGGGCTTTATTTTCTAGTCAAAAAGTTAATTTTTCTCTGACCCTTTATTCATTAGTAAAATATCAATCAGGTTACAGAATTTGGAAAACAGGAAAAATATCAATAATACAGAACACATTACAGTCTGCATATAAGCATTACATGTAGTTATGAAAATGTGGCACACAATTTCAGTCACAATTCTTAAAGAGTTTCTAAGAAAAATAGTCTTGCAAAGCTAATCAATAATTAAATAGTTGGCAAAAATCTCCCATAAAGAGAAATAAATGCATAAATCAAATAAATCTTTTTAGACCTAATTAATTAGTCAAAGCATAAGCCTTAAAGTTTAGCATCTAATTCTATCCTGATCCACTGCACTCTCTGTCTGTCTGTGTCTAAAAGAGGAAAGCAGCCCCTCCTTCACAGGGCCTCAAAGGAATGTGGCCTGAAGGAAGCAAGAAACCTCCCCCTGAATCTCCTCGGACGCACCTCTGCCCCTTCAGCAATCTCCCGGGACGTTTCTCGTACCTAACCCATAGGATGTCTGGCCTAATCTGTTCCTTCTCTCAAGGGCTCACACACCCCTAATGAGCCTAGAAGCCACCTGAGCTAAGATAGCCAGCCCCCATCCAGAGCGGACAGTATTTATACCCTAATTATTGGCAGATTACACAAATATGTAACAAAAGAAGTGCAGATGACTTAATACATTTTATATGTTTGCAACATTTACTAGGAAAAATGTTTCATTCGAATTCATCCTTCCTTCCACAGCGTAGTCAGAACGGATACTTTTAACTAACTGGTACATTGGCACAGTTACAAAAATGTACAGTTCAGGTTGTCCTTGACTTTTTGTCACGAGGAAAGCTGCCACAGTCTGCGCATGCTCCCTTCTCATTAAATTGCAAGTCATAGCCTTGATGGATTCACAGGCAGCCATGTTTTGTGTAGGCCCCAAAAATAAAACAAACACAAAGATAATATTAATTTCATGTAAATCAGTCCATTATGTTTCCCAAGTGCATTATTAATTCAAACACATTATAAAAAGAGGTGTTATTAACTGAAAATGTTTATCAAAATATGCAACAAGTCAAAGTCTATTAGGACAAAAATAATACATTTAGATTGTCAAGGGATGAGCTGGGAAGAGAGAAACACATTCTATTAATCCTCAAAGGTAAAAAGGCCACTTTTTCTCTACATTGCAAAAAAAAAAAAAAACACATGTTAATTCAGCAAAAGCATTTTCAGGCCTCACTTTCATGTTTTTCATGTGCCATGTTTTTAACCTGCACCAAAATGTGCGTGGCAATTTAAATGCAGCCTGTCTGTAGCACAAAAATAAAACAATGCCTGACTGCAGATGAAATCTGCCTCATCAGTATAACATGCAAACAGCGAGGTTAAGCGCACTGACCAGAATGCTGGATCTGTTGGGTAGACCATTTGGTCCCGGGGTTCCATCAGATCTTTGCTTCTTAATTGCGTACAAAACCTGTTTTAGTGTAAGCTGTAGATGGTAGTCTTGGGGGTCGGGCCTTGATGTTTCAAGCAAGCACAGATGCGAATTACCTTCTCGCTGATTGATTTGAGGGTGGAGGAGGGATTTCGGTCTTGATGTATAGATCATAGTCTCTAGTGATGTGCAAGGTGGGCCTCTAGAAGCAGGGCAGTCCTCTTGGGGTTATTGGCTGTCTTTCTGAAGTTGTTCATAGGACTGGTCTTAAGATGGCAAAATAAGGAAAAATGCACTATTTCTCCTTGTTTTTACTTTTTCCATGGGAAAAGCAAAATGCCATTGTTTATTTATGTACAGGAAGGTGGCCCTTCCTGTACATAAACAAACTTTTAAAAAAAATCCATTTGGTCATTTTCATGTGTGCTGCATGACGCAGCACGCAGCAAAGTGACAGAATGCCATTTTTAGGATTGTTTATGTGCAGAAAGGGACACCTCTCTACACATAAAAAATCCTCTCCTGCCTGCGTTGGCCCTAAGTTGCTAAACTTAGCGCCATCGCAGGCGGAAACACAAGGTTGCACCACATTCTTGTAAATATGGATCAGCCTTGCATTTCAGAAGTGGAGGAGAGAAGCATTAAGCCAGGAAGGCAAGTTAAAGATTGCTTTCTATCATCCTATTGGGCCCTAGGAACTTGATTGGATCCTCAAGTTTGATAGGTATATGTTCAGGACATTGAGGGGCACCTTTTAGTAAGGACAATTTATATATTACATGTGTAGAAATACCTTTCCTGAAAACTGGTTCTGTCCGGAGTCAGTGATTTGCAACCTAAGAGAACAAAGACTTTTTAGGTATAAAATGCTGCACTGGAACTTTGTCCAGGTGTGTTCCTTCTGGATGTCAAGACGAAACTCTGTCCGAGCAAACAGAGGAAAGGACTTTGCAACTTTCACGTTTCGCGGAGCGCCCACACCCTGTGCTATTTTGCATCCTCGTAATTTGCCCCGCTGGCCCCTGCAGCTAAGAGAGAGCTGTGGCCGCTGAGTGCCTGCACCACTGACACCTTTGCATCCTCGTGATTTGCCCCACGGGCCGCTGCAGCTAAGAGAGAACTGTGGCCACTGAACGCCCACACCCTTGACAACTTTGCATCCTTGGGATTTGCCCTGTGGGCCGCCGCAGCTAATAGAGAGCTGCTGCTGCTGTGAGCCCAAAATGGAGCTGCACAACAAAAGCCATCACCACCTGCCCGGACCGCCGCAGCCACGTGCTGCTGCCGCTGAACGCCTGCCTGTTCCTGAATGCCAAATCACTGTGAGTGCACGCTGTGGACCTCAACCCCTGAGACTTGTGGTCGCTGGGAGTCTGACTGTCACTGTCTCCGCTTCTTCCAGAAGCTGCGTGCTGTTGTCCCTTCCAACAACAGGTATCTGTTGCGCAACGGACCGCGTAGGTCCCGGCCCTGAACTCAGTCAGTTTCACGCTTTAGGTGAATACGTTGTTGTCTCTTTGAGACCCTATGGGTTGACATGAATTGTAGTTGTTGAAACGCTTTGAGAACTTTGAGTTAAACTGTTAGATAAAGATTATATTTTTCTATATCTACCTGAGTTGTGTCCTTGCGTGGTGTTATACTGCCTTGTTGTACGTGGTCATAAACGCTTCACACACTGCCTCTAGGATAGGCCTAACTGCTAGTGCTACTTTACGACAGGGTTGAGCAGGGGTAATCAAAGGGGGTAGCCACTTGCCCTGACTTAGGAAGAAGGGTCCCTATTTGGACATTGGCGCCAGCTATGGCCAACCAGAGACTTCCATTTCTAACAGCCTCCCTTAGAAGTGACGTACATAGATTAAAAAGGAAGGTTTAGGCCTGGTGGCAGAATGTGTATTTTGCCAGGTCGAATTTGCAGCGTAGTGGTGCACTCCAGGCTAATTTATAGGCCCTGAGTACATATAGTTCCATATATGAGGCACTTATAAGTAAATTCAATTTGCCAATCAGGTGTACGCCAATTTTACAATGTTTTAATGAGAGAGCACAAGCACTTTAGCACAGATCAGCAGTGCTAAAGTGCACAGATTCGGAGTGCCAACAAAAACACATTTCAGAAAACAGGATTAAAGGCTGAAAATGTAAGGGGCCATCAAGAATGTCAGGTCTGACACCCACCGTGCCTAAATATTAACTTGGGCTTTGAAAAAAAAACACTGTAAGAGCCACAAACAGGAAGTAAGCCCACCCACCAGACTGTGGGAAGATATTTAATTGATACAATATTACCAGGATTAAGGCTGGCTCACTTCCTCAACTTTATAGAAAGTGTCCAAGCTGGTATTACTCTGAGACACTCCTGTGACATGAGTGCTAAATTCCACACATGCCACGCCAAAATGATGGTGCCATTTAAAACGACTGGTAGCATAGGGCTTGCTGCCTGCACAACTGACCAGATGATTTCTGTTTGTTTAGTCCCTAATAGACACTAGACGGACAGCACAAACTTCAAGACAGGAGGAATGTCAAAAGTGACAGTGGAATCTCTTATGAGAGCACTGTCTTCCGTAGGGCCTCTCTTTGACCTGGCTTTTCTAGCGGGTTTATCCCTAACTTTTTGCCTTTTGGCTTCCTATTTTTGACCCTGTTTTGGTTATTTTTTGACTCTGGACACTTTACCACTGCTGATCCATGCTAAAGTGCATACGCTCTCTGTGTAAATTGTCGTAATGGGTTAGTGTTTCCATAATTGGCTTATTTGATTTACTACTAATTCCCCAGTGTGCCTTGGGAACACTGTGTGTGCCCAGGGACTGTCAATCAAATGCTGCTAGTAGGCTTGCAGCACTGATTGTGCTACCCACACGATCAGCCTTAAAAAAGTGTCTCAGGCCTTCCATTGCAGTGTCTGTGTGCTGTCTAGTACTGCCAAGTCGACCTGGCAAGTGCACCAACTTTCCAGGTCCTAGCCTTCCCCTGTCTTACATGTGAGTCACACCTAATGTAGGCGAAAGGTACCCCTGTGGGTAGGGTGCAGTTAATGTGAAAGGTTGGACATGTCCTGATGTGTTAGGCATGTCCTGATAGTGAAATACTGCCAGATTAGTGTTTCACCATTGAAAGGCTATCTGTCCTCTAGGATAGAACCAGGAGTATACTTATAACATTTTATTAGTATAACTGCCCATGGAAACAAGATAGGAAAATGGAGTTTAGAATGCCTGAACTCAGAACTAAAGATGCATCTTTTAGGAAGGATGATTTTTACATTCTGGGTTTGAAAATACCACTTTCATAAAGTTGGTATTTTCTTGCTTAGCCAGCCAGTGTGCCTCTGCTAGGGCAGTGTATTGACTGTCTGGCTTTGGAGTGACAGTGTCTGGGAATCTGCTTTCTGTTCAGACAGCCTCTTGGGGGGGGGGGGGTGAGGTGTGCTCTGCCTTTCCAAGGTGAGTCGGGCTGGGCTGAATAAACCTGGGCTGCATTTAGAGAAGGGAGAAGAGATTTCTTTCACACCTGAATGGACCTGTCCTGCCTTGGCCAATGCTGTCTCCACCTCCTGCCAGGAAGCTGGGCCAGAGAGGACATACCTGTTTTAGCTGAGCACGGACACTCTCTGCCTCCAGAGAACAAAGGAATTTGTACTATAAAAAGTGGGGCCAGACCCCTGAACTATATATCAATTTTGGAATTCAAGAGGAACCTCTGCCTAGGAGAAGAGTTGGGAGAACCTGGAGGAGAAGTAATGCCCCTTTGCTGTGTGCTGTCTGGGGTCGTCCTGCAGTAGCTGGTTCTGCCAAGGACAGGAACTGTGTGTGTATCCTGCTTGACAAAGTATCTCCAAGGGCTTGAGGTAGAGCTTGCCCCCTGTTCAAGAAGTCTCAGGATGAGCAAAGACTTCACCATCCTTCTGGGCATAATGTCTGGAACCGCTGGTTTCAGTCGCCACAGAAGGAAAGAGCAGCTGACTCTGTCACAGAGTCTGTCACTGGCTATGTGTCCTGTGGGCACTGCAGAAGGCTCCATCTCACTCTGCATCGTAAGCCTTGGTCTCATCGACACTGTTCAATGACCATCACCGAGCTGCAGCCTGAACGTGCAGTGAGGGCAGCGCACACTGCACCGCTTCCTTTTCACCTCGCAACTGCCACGGTTGCCCTGACCATCCCGTATCAACGTGTCGGCTGCAACGAAAAAGGTACTGTGTACAAGTCTGTCAACACTTAAGCTGGCCCATATGAACGCAGTAAGCTGTGCCTGTTAGACTCTTTTGATTTCATTATCATGGTAGCCACAGACAGAGCTACTGACTCGTAAGTACTGTGTTTTTCAGCTATTCTTGCAAATTGAAGGTTATCTTGCAAAGCAACCACTTTTTCAGTGTTGTATGTTGGAGTTTTGTCGTATTTGGTCTTGTTAGTTTAGATAATGTTTTGCTTATTAGGTCGAGCCTATGACATTCCGAAGGAATGTAAATAGGGGAGAATTCAAGTGGCCAAAAAAGTTCTCAAACCATCGGAGAATTTCAGGCGGTTATCCAACAGTTCACGCGAAGACAAGCACACAAGCACGCGCATTTTCCCACAGGCTTCCCCATTGCATCACCACATCAAAGCCAGCCATCTGTTGCTTCCCCAGCGTGGTGCCGCCAGCAGCTTCACTTCAGGCATCCACTCCCCCACCCCCTACTTCACACTTCTCACGGCCGCCCGTTTTCCCCCTCCCTCCTTTTTATGCTTCCCCCATCCCTTTACTGCTCTGCCATCTGCAGGCAGTTTTCGCCGTCTGATCAGCACTCTCTACTGAGTGCCGGGCCCTGGCATTGCCTTCACTCCGTCGAGGCCTGCGTACCTCACAGACAGCCCTGGCCAGTTTGACAATGTCCTTACACCCCGATCACTTTAATAAGTAGAACCTTATTATGTGCGATGCCCACATATCACCCGATACTGCTGAGCATTTTTTAACCTGGAGTTTTTCGCCACATTAAAACTCCTTACGGCGCTTCATTCTCTGGTATGTTTTGCTTTCCCATCGAAAAGTTAGGGCTCACACAATAACAGACAGCACACCCTATCTGCGTACCTTTTTTAGATTATTTACATACCGCTGGACACTGCTGAGCTTTTTGCGGTGCCGCATATTAGTTCACCGGACACTGCTGAACTATTCGCAGTGCTATGTTCTCCATGATCCCCGTGCTGTGCCCTGGGACTGTGCATCTACCCCTGCAGAGAGCAAAGCTTGAGCTGCCGGTCACAGCTCCACGGGGTGGGGGCTCAGTGGTGCATCCCGGCGTCCAGCACAGGACGTCCTCTGGGCCTCCCCTTCCAGCAGGCAGTGTGTCTAACAACCCCAATAACGCATACATGCACACACAGGCACGCTGCATGCTCGTGTTTTTTGTCTCTGTCAATATTTTAACAGCTGTGACTTTTACACACTTTCCCATGAGGCCCTGATCGCAGTAGGCACAACTGCGCATCATTCTTTGGGTTCGACAAAGAGGCCAAGGACTGGATGAGCCGGTAGTGTGAATGCCTTTATTACAGTGACTGGCAATGTAAGACACTTGACCACTTTTAAGTTCAACTCCAGAGCTCGCTCTCTATGTGCGTGCCCCCATGCACAGTGCGAACTGATGCAGGCACCCTGCGGCCTCCGCTGACTTGAATTACTTTCAGGATTCCTTGCCGTTTGTTTATTATTGCTTTCCCCCCTCCTGCTTCGCGCTTAGAGCCACCCCCACCCACTGAGCACAAACACAGAGTTTCCCTCCCCGCACCCCCTTCCTTTCTGTGTGCATCAAGTGAGGCAGCAAAAGGCCTGGGTACCTGGTCAGCCACGGATAACTTTAACACTGCTCAGCCGCTCTCTGGGATGACCTTCGTTTGCACCAAGTCACTACACCATTCTGGTGCTCAGGAGGTTGTGTGCCTCTGTGCTGCTGCAGAGCACAGAACTGCTGTAGCAGGGTGGTCAACTGAGGAGTCTGGGAAGCCGGAGTCTGGCTGCATTTTTACATGTGCAGTCATGAAATCTGCCGGACCAAATGGGGCATTCTACCCACATAGGTGTGGTTCTCTTAACTAGAGGGCAGGTGGGGCACTTTGAGAAGCTGACACTCGAGTCAAAAATGAATCTGCATCACCCAAACTGTCCATGGGGCTGGCCGTTGGTAATCTAGATGGGAAGCAAATTCCGCAATGGTGAAAACGTCTTGTACCCGTTGTTGCCGTTGACAGCCACACAGTCAGCAAGCATTGGAGTGTTGAGGGGCCGTTTCGGTGGGCGCAGCAGCAGGAAATACAGTTTGCTGCCAGACAGTGCTAATCAACAATACAGGCCCTGAAAACAATAGAAGGCACCTCGTCCATGAGAGTCAGAGTTTGCAGCCTGCCTGTGTGTTATTTTGTTTTGTGGTGCTCCAATATCCTCGTGGCCTGCTGAGCTGGCCTGGTTTCAGCTTTGTCAATGAATGCCCGTGAAAACAACCACCACTAGGAGTTGCCCACACCGAGAGCTCATTATTGCATATAGCAGGCCAAGGCTTGGTGGCTACGTGCTCTTGTGAGCCCTAAGGGTCCATCCGGAAGTTTCATCATAATCTTATGCCGCCTGATGGAGATGGGCTCGTGTTGGAACGTAAGACAGCTTCGGAGCCTCTCTTGTCTGCTGCACCATTACTGATACTCTGCCGCTCTTTGCTGTGCTCCTGTGAAAGTAATGCGATCTTCACTTTCACCCTTTTGCTGCTCAACCATGCCTATTGCAGTTCCTTTTCTCTTGCCCAAGCTGCTTTACTCCAGTTTTGCCTTTGCTTAATTGCTCCTTCACACACCTACCTGTCCTAAATTCTGCTTACTCTTTCTTAATTCCTTCCGTTAGTTAGCATTGCCTTTTTAGCCCCAACGTAGCTCCTTCCGTGGTTTATCCCATGGCAATCCAATGCAGGGCCTCGCGCCAGCCAGCATGGCCCTTATCAGCGTCCATTTAATTGTCAGAGTACTTGCATTGCATGGCGGCTAGTTAGGGATACATCAATAGTCACAATATGGAAGTTCATTCGAACTTGGAATAGCTGCAATGGAAATTGACAAAATACCTCCAAATATTGGGTTTCAATGTATAATTAAATCCTCATGTGCATAGATCACAAGTTGTCCCTTGTGAAGTGCAATAGGGAATTTAGTTCTGTTAACTTTCTTCCTTCTCATTTTAAGACTTGTTGGGTGAGTGTCCTTTAAGTGTTTGTGTTTTTTTTAAACATTTATTTAAACCATGTTGTACAGCAGCGCAAATGCAGTGCAGCTTGGCTAAAATTACAAGCACTGGCGTTGCCAATAGGTCTCGCAGTAGGAAAGTTGGAGCTATTGGTTTTGTAAATGACAAAGCCCTTTATGTTTTTAAAATGAAAACAAAAATAAAAGGCATTGTTATTTGCAATTGTAATAGCTCCAACTTTCCTACTGCGAGACCTATTGGCAACGCCAGTGCTTGTTTTTATAAACTGGTGTGGTGTCTATTTGTAGTGTTTTCACTGTGTTACTGTATGCATGCACAAATGCTTTACACACTGCCTCTGAGATAAGCCTGACTGCTTGTCCCAAGTTACCAAGGGGGTGAGCAGCGGTTATTTTAGAAGTGTATCCCCCTTACCCTGACTAAGAAAAGGGTCCCTACTTGGACAAAGGTGAAAACCATTGCCAACTAGAGACCCTCAATTTTAATATCCACCAATGTCTCAGCTGGAATCCAAGGTAACTGGCATATTTTCTGAAATGTACTCTGTGTGTACCAACCTTTCTTCGTTCAAGAACTGACTGGAATGCTCTAGGAAAAGACTGAACATGCTGGAAGAAAGCTTAGCTGCAAATCCATACTGTGGTCAGGACTAGGGGTAACTCAAGTAATCCTGTGCAGCATAATCAGGAGCAATTGCCTCAAATTTCAGCAAAATTCCTCTTCACATGCAAAAGATTGATTCTGCGTTTGGCCTTATTTTTACAGAAATGCTACCTCATTTCCAAAATGGACTCAAGGATGGATTTTGTACTGAGAAATTTTTATAAATGAAATAGAACATGAATAGCAACACATGCAGCTGTTCACACTTGCTAAATGTACAATTGGAGTAGAATTATCCCCCAACTTACTCCAAACATTTAATGCTAGTTTTGTAGGGCAAAGATGCCACCTCACATTCAAATTGGATGCAGGGATCTTTTTTGCGCTAAGAAAATTGCACTAAATGCAGAATTCTTCTTCTTGCATGATTTCAAGTCATCTCTCAGAATTTGTAGGTAATTGCACATGATTACGGTCCCTAAATATGTTCTCAGGGTAGGATTTCTCCCTCCAAATAACTGTTAATTATGCATGGGGGCATAATCACCTTATTATCAATAGTTCCTTGCCAAAGAGTAACTCAGAATTACTAAAATTAGTCCAATTAATCTTGCATAAGGGAAATGACTAAACAGTAGGTAAAGGTTGTGACAGTCACACTCCTGGCAATTATAACTGTGGGTAATGTAGATAGTTTATTGGGTGCCGATGGGTATCGCCTTCTGATCGGTAGGCGTGGATTGATACATTGAAATGAAGCGTTTTCCAGCAATGGATAAAACGTCCCCCTCATCACACTCTCTGTGTGTAATTCTTTAAACTTTCAGCAATGTAAACAATGGTTCATCCAATGAGGAGAGAATTTAAAAGTAGATCATCAGGTATCATTTTATTTGATTCATTCTTGTGAATGGTGCTGTTGAGCAGTCACATTACTAAATCAGTAATGTTTTCCCATTTGTTCATGAAGAACACCCAATGCATTTCGGAACTCGCCCATCATCAGGGGGTAGTTCCTTAAATGTAATGTATAACTATTATTCTGAGGACCACAGAATTTCACTCAACAAAAATATGAACATGTAAGAAAAAATAGAAGAGAAAATATATGCTTTTCCTCAACAAATTAGGTGCAAAAAAATAGCTTATGGCAAGTTTTGGTGAAAGGAATAGACAAAAGATTCTCACAAAAGTTATAGTGCCAGTCGTGGGTAGAGCAGTCGGACCAAATGGTTCCCATATGCAGAATTCAATCACAATGGTGGTGCATCTAGAATCATGCTCTATGTAAATTAGCTCATGTGTAATGAGCGTAACATTGGAAAGTTCAAATGCACTTTATGCCCTTTAAGAAATGGTGGCCTCGGACAGTAGAGCACAAAAAATGTCCCGTACTTTCGAAGAATTTCCGGTGATGCCCAGTATTTAAAATTAATGGAATCACATTAATTTGATTTGTGGTGTGAGAGACACAGAAAATAATGAACAAGTGATCACAAGTGAAATGGCTCCCAGACCAAGTGTCCCAGAAAAGTCAGAAAAAAGAAATATCACAGGAGTCCTAGATGACCTTATCCCATGTGTCCTTGGAATATAATTCTCTGCTGGAATTCTGAAAATCCCTTTGTGTCTGTCCCCATCACTCCCAACTAGATAGAAGATCCTGACTATAATTGAGCGCTTCTTACATCATCAGCAAACCAGAAAGATACTACATGAAGCAAAAGTAAAGAAAGGACCCTTTAAGTTGGATGACCATTCGATCAGCATTGCTGCTGACTACTCAAATGAGACCAATGTCAGGAGAACACAATTCCTAGCCTTTCAACCATGTTGTCACTGAGGCTAAATCAAATTTGGTGCAATGGATCCGGCCTCTATGATTATTAACAAAAGACAATAGGTTAGGGTAAACCAGAAGACCTGGAAAAAGTAAACACTCTCTAGACACGTCAGAAATGGGTGTGACTTTGTCAGAAAAGTCTACCTCTCCATAAAGTGTAGGCAATCGGCAGGGTATCATTGTACCGCCAAGCGGGATGGCCAGAAAGATTAATGACAGACACAGCCTGAATCAAATTGTTGAGAAACAGAGCTCTGCAAGAGACAAATTGAGATAACCACTGAAATTTGCAATGGAAAAACAAGCAAGAGAGGATTTAGGGCTTCATTAGGATGTCAGTGGGACCACCAGCAACAGGCCATCGGTGGACCTTCCACCAACATCCAGGCTATATATTCTGACTGCCACATTAATTTGCAGATGGTTGGATTGTCGAGGTCAAGAGGAAAGACAAACGCCTCCGCAGTGGTCAGAATCCAGTCCCTGCGAAGGATGCACCGTCATTGGGATTAGGATGTCCCTTTCTGACTGCCTTTTCACTGCGGTCCACCATGAAAAGGCAGATGGAAATGGACTTTGAGGATCCAAAGCAGGGCCCGTCCCCCGTGGGCCACTGCTAAGTGGTCGGGGGGGCACATGTGGTACACACTCACACATCCAAACACTGTGCGTCAGGCATGGAGGTTAACCAAGGGATTTTGTGTACTGCTTCTTGTGCAGCAGACCTTTTCCTGGGCCACAGTGCAAGCTGCAGTACAAAATATCACTTCGCGACTGCTAAGCTGGAAGTCATATTGTAATAGGGCAGGTAGAGCCACTGACTCATTGTCAGATGGTCTCCTGCCAAATACGATGGCAGTCGGCAGTCTGACTGAACGCCATCGTAATGAGGGCCTTAATGTTCAACCGTCTCTGATTTCTTTACACACACAAAGCCATGCAAGTACTGGTTTGTTGTGTATAATTTCAAACAATATAAGTCCATAAATGCAACTTACAACTCCTGCTTTGTTCTCACCTGCATAGAGAAAGGTTCACATGGCCCACTAAATTGCCAGTTCGAGTAATATTACTTTTAAAAATTCAGCATTATCCCATCTCCCTTTGGTCCATGAGCTATCACACTCTCATTCTGAAGCAAAAACCAAGTCTGCTGGCATATATTTACTTCTTTTGCAGACACCATATAATGAGTTGTTTTCTTTTATTTGTGCCACCCGAGCAATCAATGTCATGAGGTATATAGCAATATAATAGGGGTAGTGTCTCTGCTCTTTTTTTTTAAGCCTCTGCTGTACCCATTACACCTACCAATGCCTTGGAGATATCCACCTTGCAATGCTGAAGTATATCTCGCAACTAACAGTAGTTGATATTGAAATGGAAACTAAGGAGGCTATTACCCTTCCAAAAATAATTCTATCCCTAGCTACTCCTTACATTTTTCCTTCCTTGTCCCAATCTCTCTCTTCTCTTCTTCCCCAGTGCAATATTTGATCAAACATCTAATAGCTTCTGCATCTTATTATGACACTAGCTGTACCCGGCCACGCGTTGCTGTGGCTCACTCTGGTTAAATGGAAGAGTAAGAAAAGAGTAAGCGCATGTTTCTAATATGTTTAATTTCACAATGCTTGCGGGTATACAATATGTTTTTGTGACTATTGTGTGTATGCGTCCCTTGTAGTTGTTGTGCAGCAAGCAAATTGATAGGGTCTGTTCGGCCTTTCGATTAAAAACACGCGCATATTGTACACATGCGTATTCAAATCCAACGTTGTGTATATATAAACACGCGCTAATGTTGCAAAGTGAACCAACTCCTCCCCCCTCCCTCCACCCAATTCCTGGTCTGCCTTCCTGACGCCAACTGTCCATCCCAATCTATGTAGACTATTGTCTCTATGCGTCCTTCCTTAATGTTGCAAAGTGAACCAACTCCTCCCCCCTCCCTCCACCCACTTCCCGGTCTGCCATCCTGACACCAACTGTCCATCCTACTATATGTAGACTATTGTCTTTATGTGGCCATTGTAGTTGTTGCGCAGCAACCATATCGATAGGGTCTGTTCGGCCTTTCGTTTAAAAACACGCGCATATTGGACACGGGTGTATTCAAATCCAACGTTGTGTATATATATATATATATATATATATATATATATATAAACGCGCTTTATGGAATCCAACGTTGTGTCAAAATTTCAAAGCGAATCGGTGAAGAACTTTCAGAGATTTAAGATTTTTAACAAACGAACATTGCCATTTTTATGTGTCTGTTCGGGCTTTCGATTAAAACCGCGCGAGTATTCGACACACGCGTATTCAAATCCAACGTTGTGTATATAAAAACACTTGCGTATTCGAATAGAACGTTGTGTCAAAATTTCAAAGCAATCGGTGAAGAACTTTTGGAGATTTACGATTTTGAACAAACAAACAGTTACATTTGTATTTATATAGATTTTACTGCCCCTCCAATGGCATGCCCTCCCCTTTATAGACTGGATGACCCCAATCATCAAATTTGTTGCAAATAGGCTTAAGAGTAACCTAAAAATTACACAGTCCTGTGATATTAACCCCTCTCATTGACATAATAGAAGAGATTATTATCATCTGACAACAAATATCATCCATCTATTCCGAAATGGTCCCATTTGCTACCTCTATTGAACCATTGAATATCACCTGATAAATGAATTATCTTGCTACATTAAATGCAAAGTGGTCCTCCGTTCCTTGCACACAAAGTTCACTGATGTGTCTCTCCTGCAGGAGACACACAGCAACATTGCAACAATTAGGAATAGTTTGGGTAATTGTAATTGTATTTATATAGTGCTAACTACTCCTGATGAAGTGTTGAAGAGCTTTTCAGTGAGTAGCATGCTAATATTGACACACCAGGAAGATATAACCAAAATGTTAGCTTCTTAATACAAAATCTTATATGCCTAAACCTACCAAGTAACAGCATAACTAGAAGAGAAATGTATACAGAATTTGCGTTTGCCATAAGACAAAGATACAGTATGGCTAGATGGCAAATTTACTCCTGAGGAAATAGCACAAGCGTATTAGAACTTCCAACAAATATTAACCCTTCTAATCTAAGCTGCCTTCAAAGAGGGTGCAACGACAGGCTCATTAGAGCGCATGTCCAACTGGGCTATTTTTTCCCATAATTCCAATTGCTGGATGAGATGTTGCTGCCGATCGAGTGGATTTGCTACTCGAGAGGCAGATTTCTCGGCGTCACAAACTGCTGCGACAGCCTGCATAGAGAAATTTCGCCAGGAGGCATTCTTGCACCTGAAAATCAAGCTACGAGACTTGAAATAGGTCAGAATCCAGATCATGAAGGTTTAAGTAGCGCCTTGGAAAAAGTATATCCTGGGAACGCTGAAAGTAATGATCCATAAATATACCAGGAAACACATTGGCTCAGATATTAAACAATACATTTGAGGAGAAGCAAAATCGAGATAAAGGCTCATGCAACAGCTGATGGGATACACTTACCACACATCACAATAATAATATTCCCAATTTTCTCCCACAAGCAATTCAGAAGCCCTTGTGGGTTGAGTTGGAATGCTGGGCCTTATGCTGCTTTGCTCACTCATCTTGGGAAAATACCACCCTTGAGAATCCAGTGATAAACTGTATGATGTTCACTGAGGAGCTAAGCAATACATTGCTTAAAGTTGATTCAGATGTATACATTCCCACCTTAATATGGAGACATGCTGGCCTTTACATCAGAGATAAGACTTTCATGGCATGTCTGGTCTAAAAGGATATTCTAACCTTAGAACAAATACTCTTCAATGGAGAATTTAAGTATTTCCAAACTTTATGACGGAATGCTGATGTGTTAGAAAAGCATCACTAGCACTGTAGACAGTTACACAGTTGCCTGCTGAGGAGTCCAGGAACATCACCTCTTGAATTATATGTACTCCATCTGTCAATATCTCAATATATCGGTCCTGTCCATGTAACTTTTCTTAGGCATATATAGAGCTCTAACTTTTTGGCTAGAATCTGGTCAAATGGAAACAAGAATTTAGTGCCAAAATATCCAACACAAAGATTACCCTGAAGAAGTCTGTTTGACCTGATATGATATTGTTGCCGGGGACTTTAGACTGAAATTCTTACATTTCAAAATACTACACCTCTGATACTGGTCCACACAGAGGCTAAACAAGACAGAGCTATTATAAGTGATACCTGCAAATATGAAGAAGACAGGGATGTGACCTACTCTATACTGTGTGCCATTGAAGCAGTTTGAAACTTTATGGATAGACTTTATGGACAGAATAATCAAAGCAGGTACCATTAACTTACTATCATCTCTGCCCTTAGCACCGCTACATGATGTTGACGATTTAATTGAACTGACATCCCACTAACGAAAGGCTGACAACCTCCTTAGCAGCAGGTAAAATATGCATTCTCCAATACTGGTGTCAATCTCAGAAGTCCCCGCGGTAGATGAATGGATTACACAATTAATAAAGATTGCTCACTATGAACACATTGTGTTAGAAATGGGGGTCTCTAGTTGACACTGGCTGGCGCCAATGTCCAAATAGGGACCCTTCTTCCTAAGTCAAGGCGAGTGGGCTACTCCCTTAGACAACCCCTGCTCAAGCCTGTGGTAATGTAGCCTGAGCAGTTAGGCCCATCTCAGAGGTAGTGTGTGAAGCATTTATGACCATGCACAATAAGGTAGTAATGACACCACAAAAGGACACAACTCAGGTAGGTATTTAAAAAAAAATATCTTTATCTAACAGTTTAACTCAAAACTCCCAAAGTGTTTCAACAAGCCACAAGGCACGTAAACTAGTAGGGACTAAAAAAGGAAAACGTATTCACTAGTACGTGGAAATGACTGAGTTCAAGGCCGGGGCCTATGCGACCTGTTGCGCACCAGATACCTGCCGTTGCAAGGGGAGAGAGCACGCAGCTTCTCAAAGAAGCAAAGACGGTGACAGGCAGACTCCCAGCAACCACAAGTCTTGGCTGCAGAGGTCTGCAGCGTGCACCCAACATTGATTCGGGCGCTCTGGGGAAAGCGGGCTCTCAGTGGTAGCAGCACGCGGCTGTGGCGGCCCGAGCTGGTGCTGGAGATGACTCTTGTCTTGCAGCCCTGTGGTGGGCTCACAGCGGCTGCAGCTCTCTCCTAGCTGCGGTGGCCCACGAGACAATGGCGACAATTCTCGACAATTGTGAACAAGCTGCAGGCTCTCCGTGGCAGCAGCTCTCTCATAGCTGTGGGGGCCCATGACAATCCGCAATGACGCAAGGGGGCAAAAGTGGTGGCACTGAGCGGCAGCAGCTCTCCCTTGCCTGCGACGGCCCGCAGGACAAATCTCAATGGGGCACAGTTAGCAAAGGTGTGGGCACTGAGCGGCAGCAGCTCTCCCTTAGCTGCGACGGTGCACGGGACAAATCACAATGAGGCAAAGTTTGCAAAGGTGCAAGCACTCAGTGGCAGCAGCTTTCTCTTAGCTGCGGCAGCCCACTGGATGAATCACAATAATGCAAAGTTGGCAAAAGTGCGGGCACTCAGCGGCAGCAGCTCTCTCTGAGCTGCTGCGGCCCACAGGACGAAGGGTGATGCAAAGTTAGCAAAGGTGCGGGCACTCAGCAGCAGCAGCTCTCTCTTAGCTGCGGTGGTCCACAGGACGAAGGGTGATGCAAAGTTGGCAAAAGTGTGGGCACTCAGAGGCAGCAGCTCTCTCTTAGCTGCGGCAGCCCACAGGACGAAGTACGGTGATACAACGTTGGCAAGGGTGCGGGTACTCAGCTGCGGCAGCTCTCTCTTAGCTGTGGGGGCCCATGGGACAATCCGCAATGACGCAAAGGGGTAAAATTGGGGGGACTCAGTGGCAGCAGCTCTCCCTTACCTGGGACAGCCCGCAGGACAAATCTCAATGGGGCAAGGTTAGCAAAGGTGTGGGCACTCAGCTGCAGTAGCTCTCTCTTAGCTGCAGCGGCCCACAGGACGAATCACGATAATTCAAAGTTGGCAAGGGTGCAGGCACGCAGCTCTAGCAGCTCTCTCTTAGTTGCGGCGGCCCACAGGACGAAGGGTGATGCAAAGTTGGCAAAGGTGCGGGCACTCAGTGGCAGCAGCTCTCTCTTAGTTGCGGCGGCCCACAGGACGAAAGGTGATGCAAAGTTGGCAAAGGTGCAGGCACTCAGCACCAGCAGCTCTCTCTTAGCTGCGGCGCCCCACCGGAAACAGCATGGTGATACAACGTTGGCAAGGGTGCAGACACTCAGCTGTGGCAGCTCTCTCTTAGCTGTAATGGCCCCCAAAGATTCAGCAAGGGTTTCATAGGTTCAAACTCAGGTGGGCTCTCAGCGGCGGCAGATCTCTCTTAGCTGCAGCGGCCCACACAGTTTCAGGCGGGCTCTCAGCTGCAACATCTCTCTCTTAGCTGCAGTGGCCCACATAGATTCAGTGACAGTTCCAAAGGTGCAGAATCAGACGGGCTCTCAGCGGCGGCAGCTCTCTCTTAGCTGCAGTGGCCCACACAGATCCAGCAAAAGTTTCAAAGGTTCAGTCTGCAGTCCTCACAGTAGAACTAGAGGCTCTGGATTACTTGATGGAGGCCCCACCTGCAGGCAGAATTCCTCACACAGGAATTCTGACGGCTGACGGGGTGAAATCTGATGTCCCTGAGACTTCTGCAGGGGGCGCTCTCGATTCAGTCCCTCAGGTAGTTTTTTGGGCAAGCTTGTTGAAAGTTGCAAAGTCCTTTCCTCTGTGCACTCGGACAGAGGTTTGTCTTAACAGCCAGAAGGAAAAACACTTGGACAAAGTTCCAGCGCAGCGTTTTATACCTGAAATGTCTTTGTTCTCTAAAGTCACAAATCACTCGATCTGGTCAGAACCAGCTCTGTGGGGTCGGGGAGCACTTGGTTTATGAGTCAACATCCTCCCCTTTCAGATTGAGGGGGTCTGATATCAGACACCCAGTGGGAGGTGGAGCCAAAATTCACCTTGCCAGGTACGGCCCTGCGCAGATCAAAGAGTCACCCCTCCCCATGCCCTGAATACCGATCTCTCTTTCCAGCCAGGTCCGACCCAGCTGGCCCTGCTGCTCTAAAACCAGACGGCCAATACACATACTAGTAAAGCCTACAAGAAAGTTTAGGGATGAAAATACCATATTTTCAGAAGAGGCATTTTCGAACATGAGATATAGAAACATCCCTTCCTAAAATGTGTATCTCAATGTCCTGAGCATAAATATATCAAACTCGAAGTTCCCACCAGGTTCCTGGGGTCAGATAGAATCATAGAAGGTAATCCTCAACCTGCCTATTTTAACCTATGAGAACAGGTAGCTTCTCAATAGAAACAGTGACATGGAGGGTAACTCGCTATTAGAACATGCTACACAGAACAATGAAATGGAGAACAACTGGCTACTAGAACATGCTACACAGGATAGGCATTAAGGCTATCCTAATCCATACAGTCATCCTCACACAGGGAGCATTTGCCCTGTGGCACTGATTAGCAGTGGCACGGTGTCCAGAGCATCTAAATCCAGCCAATATAAAAAGAGAGGAAGAGAATAGAGGGAGGGAGACTCGCGCCAATGATGCCAGGTCTAACACATTGTATATCACATTATCACATTTTTTTACAGACTTGGGTTTGCCTCATTTACAGAGCCGAAGAATTACAAAGTCCCTGTAGCATTATCTGACAAGAGCGAAAATGGTACATCACAAACTGATACTGATCAATAACTGAACCCTATAGTAATGGTAATATGTGTGACCAACTGAACTGGCCCTCTAAACTCCACCCATAAATACTTGCCAAAATCTTTTTTCAATAATAACCAAATCCTGCATATAGTGAGATACATGTGATATCATAAATTGCTTTTATCTACTCTTCCCACATCACAAGTGTTAAACCTGCCATCCCTGGCGTGGTTTTCCCCTTACCCTTTGCCTTGAGACCTCCTGTTTTTGCTGGCATTAGGTCTTTGTGCCCTTTACCACTGCTAACCAGTGCAGAAGTGCTTGGGCCATTTCCCTAAAGCATGGTAATACTGGCTTACAGCCAGTTGGCATGTTTAATTTACTTGAAAGTCCTTAGTAAAGTGGCACTACCTGTGCCCAGAGCCTGTAAATTAAATACTTCTAGTGTGTCTGCAGCACTGATTGTACCACCCACTCAGGTAGCCCTTTTAGCATGTCTCAGGCCTGCCATTGTGTGTAGTTATAAACTGCCATGTAAACCTGGCATAATACACCTTTTACCAGGCCCTTACCTTCCATATTAATATGAATAAGCCATCCCCAGTTAGCCACTAGACAGCTCAGAGGGCAGGGTTCAATGTACTTAAAGAGTAGTACATGTACTTATGAGTTTTACATGTCTTGGTAGAGAAGAAACGCTTATGTTTTTTTCACTACTGCAAGGCCTACCTCTCTCATAGGAATTTCCGTATTATATTTTATACGTGTAATTCCCAAATGGGAACAGGCACCCTTTCATGTTTGGTGTTTCTGGAATCCCAATTTAAAATACTAACTTGTGGTGAACTTGGATTTTAAATTGCAATTTGAAAATTACACCTTAGAAAATTGGCATTTTATTGCCTAAACCATTTGATGCCTTTAACTTGTCTCTGGATCACATGACTGTGTGTGGGTTACAGCAGGGCCTTGTGCATTTCTCCTACACAGTCACAATGGAGAGTTTAGGTTTGACTGGATGGGTCATCACTGGCAGGATAGGAGGGAGTAGCTGGGCCCAACTCCACATACATTTCCATTGACTGTCCTGTCTCCACACAAAGGGCTGCCTACCCGTTGTAGTTAGACTGGAGCAAAGGCTAGGAAAGCAGGACTTCGGTGTACTTCAAAGGTTATGCATATGAAAGAACGATCTCAGACACCAATTCTTCAGTACATTTCATGTGCATACTTTGCCAGGAAGGAGTGCTGTGCTGGTGCAGCGACTGCCATTCTGCTAGACTACTTCTCTGAAGGGACTGCTGCCCTGCTGTAGTGACCTGTTGCCCTCTTGCCTGGGTGACAAGGATTGGACCTGAGTATCGTGAACCCAGAACCAAGAGAGACTCCGAGGGCTAGTTGGCTGGCCTCTGATCTGAAGCCTCGGGGACATTACAAGCTTCCAACAGCAATGCACCTGCACGTGGACACTGCCATTTCAGAGTTTCCTTTGCAAAGTGGTTCCATCCTAGACCTGGACCCTTGGAAGCAGGCTTAAGGTGTTCTGCCAGCTTCTATGGATCTAGCGGGATCGACCCATCTCCTCTGCTATGCAGTGCAATCGTGATCAGAACTGATGCATCTCTGCTGCTGTGTAGATTGGACCATTCGCAAAGGCCTGGATCACTTTACAGCTCTTTGGAACTGCTGCATCACTCCTTTCTACTAACTGGATTTTTGTAGTTTTGTAATTTCTTTATTTAAATGCATTCTACGTTACTAAATTGGTTTGGGCTTTTTCTTGTGTTGTGTTTTCACTTAATTACTGTTTGGGCACTGTATAAATACTTTACACATTGCCTACTAGAGGGGTAATCATAGATTAGTTTAGGGACTTTTTTGGTTCACAATGACCGGGATTGCGTTTGTAGCTTGATTGAGGCTTCCACCCCTCTCAACCTTACATGGACCATGCATCTTTAGATACAGTCGTTCATTGTTCATGAAGGTAGCAAGGGCTTCCCCTGCTTCAGAGGTGCTATTGGTGATATAACTCTAGTAAATTATTCCATCATACCTTGTTGTAACCTTGAAAGCCAGTTCACAGGCGCTCATCTTTGGTGATGTGAATGAACCAGGCTTGTTATATTTTTAAATTATACATTTTTTTTTTCAGTATTAGTCACCACAACTAGGCCTGGGCAGTGAACTTCGCTCCGTTTGCAGAGTTTGCAGAGTTTTCTGCACTCCGCAAAGCTTGCGGAGTGCAGAGAACTACGCTTCGTGATGTGCAGCAGAGTTTTTTTCCCTGCTCGCGATCACGAATGGTAAGTTTGTGATCGCAAACAGTACGTTCGCGAGCGCAAACTGCCACCCGGGTAGAGTTTTTTGTAACCTCGCAGAGTTCCGGATAGCAAAACTCTGCAAACTATGCCCAGGCCTAATCACAACCTAGAAGGCCAGCAAGCATGGATGAATTGTGCCCTCAGTGCTTGTTCAGTGTGCATGTGCTTGGCAATTCTCAAAGACGTGTGTAAAAGCAAGCAGAAGACTCACATTGTTCCTGCTGGATTTGATGCAGTAGAAATTGTTAAAGCTTTTATAGCTCTCTGGTCTGGTTTCAAATGCTTGCCTAAGTCTGTGCTTGAATCCTTGCCAGGTGCAGCCTTTTGAACTTTTGTTATTGTTTTCGTTCTTAAAGGCCAGCAGCACATTGGCAAGTGGGGAAAGCAAGCTTGTGAAAAACCAGGAGAGTAAAAGCAGCACAAATAGTCCCTGAAACAATACAGGTGCAGGACTAAACTATATAATACCCCAGAATTGAAGTTGTGAAAGCTGTCTCTTTTGCCTCCCTCCCGAGGTGTTTTTACATTCACTGTGAGTAGGAGCCAGGCCACAATGGCATAGGAGGAGCCACAAGAAGTATTGATTCTAAGGGGTGAAGAGCATGGGAAGTATTTTTTAGGTGAAATAATTTTTTTTAACCTATTTGGTTCATAGCTTTCCTTACTAACTTGTTGCAAAATGTTGCTATTGTGTGCCTTTGTGTTGGAGGTTAAACGGTCAGATGATGGTCTCCTCTAAAGATGTCACTGGAGGGCACCAATACGTGCATGATGTTACTTCGCACTATTTTGGTGACTTAATGTCCATGGACACAACTGATCAATAATTAGTGTAATTAAAATTAAGTCAATCTGAACCTTAATGGTGGAGACCAAACATATATAAGAACATCCTCTGCTACTTTGTACATATGAGGCGATATTAAATTAAATTAATGATGAAAAGATCAACCAAATAAACAGTTCTATGTTTTTTGGCAAACTGATACCTTTCAGTCTTTCTAGAGATACTGGAATGCAGGCAGACATATTTTTCATGCACCTGAGAAAGAAGACGTACATCTTAGGTTCCACCCTAGTATGCATGAAATCACTACACTGCTCGTAGCCGTTGTTGTGGGACCTTTGCGAACTTGCTGACTTGTGTACCCAGGAACCGCTCTTACCTGAGCATGTGGGTAGAAGCGCCGATTTGGGCTGAACCTTGCTGCTACCGTGAGGGAGCGGGACTGCGAGGACCTGGATTCCAAGCGGGCTGGGATCTGCCGCACCTATGACCTCTTCCCACCCCCTTCTCTGCAGAGTACTTCACGGCTCGCGGCCCCCGCTCCGCGTGAGCCGCTCGTAGCCGTTGTTGTGGGACCTTTGCGAACTTGCTGACTTGTGTACCCAGGAACCGCTCTGACCTGAGCCTGTGGGTAGAAGCGCGGATTTGGGCTGAACCTTGCTGCTACCGTGAGGGAGCGGGACTGCGAGGACCAGGATTCCAAGCGGGCTGGGATCTGCCGCACCTGTGACCTCTTCCCGCCCCTTTCTCTCCCTGTATACCCACGCCTATAGCCGCGAACCGCGGGACGCGCGCGGGCGCGTGCCGGGCGAAGCCAGGGCCAAGGGCGGGCCCGTTGTAGCCCGTTAGAGACTGATTGAGACCGGACCGGGCCCCCCCAAACCCTGGTATTCAGTGCTCATTGTCTCATATTACAAGGTTACTGATAATAGTGTCATTGCACATTGTAGCGCATTGTAAGCATGTAATGTCTGCGCGGGAAAGTAGAAGCAGGTCAGCTGCTGGGTCGCTATTACTAGGAACATTAGACAATTTTATTATAAGAACTAACTCTGTCATTGATGAGGGGATCACCTTAATGGAAAGGCGTGTCTTGCAGGTTTTGGCCATGGCTAAACGATCGTCTATGGCCATCTTGTGAACGCGCGCACACCTGAATGTATTAGACAAGTAAGTTCTACAGATGTCGAGGCATTAATATCCAGCCCCCAAAGCTCCCATGGTTCTTTTTGTTCATTGCCAGTACCTATCACACAATCATTAGTCGAGATAGAATCAACACAGACACCCGTAGTGGAAATTTCCCCTAAAATACCGCAAACTAGACTGCAATGTGAACTGCAGGAAGGTGCTATATCCAAGAGGAAGCAGCCATTGATCGCTGCTATAGGGGGTAAAAAATCGAAACACCCAAAGGGCAAGACCACTCACGATTTATCATCTAAACAAAAGGGAAATGAACAACGGAAGTTGCCAGATGCGCATGCCCCAGAATCCCTGGGTTTTTCGAACCAAGGCTCGGCACCAGCTCTTGGTAATTGCGCTAACATTCCTAACTCTTCCCGCAGATTAGAGGTAGATGAAGACTCCCTATTTAACAAGCTGGGAGCACTCTTGAGATCTAGCCTAGCCCCCTTTGAAAAAAGGCTCCTTAGCATTGAAAAACAGCTTTCTAAGCTGGAAACAGCCTTGAGAAGTCCCAGAGTCAATGGGTCCCCAAAAAATGGCCGTCTGTATACAATCCCGCCAAACCCGATATCAGAGGCACAGGTAATCCATCAACCCCTATTTACTACGGAGGGAACTTGTTTAAAATCTACGAATGCTCAGGTAGAGATAAGACCATCAGAACTACCCAAACCCTTAGGGCAGGGACCTATACTGTTAGCACAAAAACAGAAATATAGCGAGAGACAGGCGTCAGGGGAGGCACTGAAGAGTGCCCGTAGTATTAACTTACCACTCCAATCAATGCCATATGTGATAGTACTAACGGGAGTGCCAGTATTAAAACACACTAGTCAAGAGCCATTTTTGTGTTTAAAAAATAAAGTGGCACACTGGCTTAATATAAATAGACCATTACCCTCCCACGTAAGGAGTGAAATCCTAATGGTGCGTAGACTACCTTGGCTGGGAACTGCGCCAAAAACCATTAACGGGGACTGTGTGCTGGTCAATTTCAGGGACCCCTGTACGGTGGACTACATATGTTCCTGGAATGACCAAAATTACAACTTTGGGTCATTGATAGAGCCACGACCATTGTCGTTTTGTTATCCTCCACCGACTCAGTCAGATGAGGAAGGGGTCTGGACACTTGTAACTAACTACCGCCAGGGCAGGGCTGGAAATTATCACCATGGACCATCAAACACACAGAACTATCTGTCTTTACAAAATAGATTTAGTGCCCTAAAAATGGTGGACTGACTGAGCATAGACAACACACTAGATAGTGAGGAGGAGAGGCTAGAGAAAGGAAAGACTAACGACCCGATAAATCAGCCTATCAAGTATACTCAGGGAACTAAAAGCATGGAGACATAAACAGGTTGTAACATGCTAGATGTAGAGCTGGGGACACTATGGAGGAAAATTCATCAGTCCCATCTAATATACAGTATATACTGCTGGAGGATGTTCCCACAAGCCATGAGTTAGCTGAAACGGGGGAGCTAATAACTTTTTTATCTTGGAATGTGGCTGGACTATCCAATAAACTAAATGATCCGGCTTTTTTACCGTTTATAACAAAATTCTCCATTATCTGCCTCCAGGAGACTTGGGAGAGAGAGGAAATTCATATAAATGGGTACCGAACATTCCATACTGCTGCCGAGCTGTCGGCAAGGGGTAGGAACAAAGGGGGTCTCAGTGTTTATATTTCAAATACTTCCAATGTTAAGGGCGAAAAATTTAACTCTGGCTCAAGTTATTATCAGATGTTAGGGTTAAGACTAGATGGGAACGAGATCATTAATTTGATAAATCTCTACAATAATGTACCAAAGTGTGAGATAGTAAATTTACTTAAAAGTCTTTTACATACGATTCAGAAGTCTGAACTAGAATCCTTTTCGGGGAACCGTGTTGTGTGGGTGGGTGATTTTAATTGTTCCTTATGCCAATACGGTCACACTGACATATGTGGTATAGTTAATATCAAAGGCGAACCCTGTACCCATTTTGCCCACACATCTACTGGGAATATCTTAAACAATATGTTGTTTGAGTTAGACCTAGGATTTGCTAACGATCTCTGCACTCCGCATGGGGAACATCCTTTACAACGCGGATTTTACACCGCAGTTCCCTTACGACGCAACTTTTACAACCAAGTTGTAACAATGAATTGCGCTGGGGGGCGCTCCAGGATAGTAAATAGTTTAATTTACTATCCAACTCCTTCCCTACTATCCACGGGGACTGGAGTTGGAATAGTAAATTAAACTATTCACTATCCAGCCCCCAACAACGCAAGTCGTGGTAACGACTTGCGTTGTAAAACATGCGTAATAAAGTACTGCGATGTAAAACATCGCGTTGTAACGACGTACATCCCTCCACAGGTCAATTTTAGACCAACATTTAATGGAAGGGGATGTAATTCCCTGATTGACTTGGTCCTGGCTTCAAATACTATTTCATTTAATTTAACTGATTTTAAAACGGGGGAAACCGTAATTAGTGATCCTTATCCCAACAGCTTCTCCCTAACTTTTAAAACACAAAATAACAGAAAACATGGAATAATTAATAATTTGTACGGTCACATGATAAACTTAACAAGGAGAAATGGCTACACAATAAAATGGAATAAAATTGAGCCTGTCTCCTTCCTCCAGAAATTAATAAAAAACAAGTTTTCTGATTTCATGACCTGCCTCTCGGAAACGACTAACTGGGCCTCAGTAACTTCAGCGTTCTGTAATATCACCCAGGAAATTAATAAATCCTTGGAGGGGCCATCTAGGAAACAGCAAAGGGATAAGGCGGAGGGTTGGTTTAACCCAGAATGTAGCAAAGCACATGCAGCTTTAAAATTGGTGCTCCAAAGAGACCCCAAGTGTATTACAGAGATTAAAAATGCAAGAGCTATCTACTACTCCGCAATTAAAAAAAGAAAGAAGGATATAAAGCAGGAGGCGTGGGATACTCTTCATCAAGCTTGCCTCCAGAAGGATAACATAGCATTCTGGAAGGCAGTGAATGCCCCTTTTTTGTTGAGGGAAAATCAGATAAAATAGAACTACAATAGAGGAAGCCACCTGGGTAACCTATTTCACCGGATTATATAAAAAGGATAACCTATCCGGGAGCTTGGATACTGAAATACATGGTGAGAGGGAAAATGTGCCGGTGTAATTTTTCCCCCTGGACATCAATTTTGAACTACCTGAGGTGGAATTGGCTATATCCGAGAGCTCTGGTGGAAAGGCCCCTGGGCCAGATGGGGTCCCTGTTGATATTTATAAATCAAATACCAACCTATGGGCCCCTCTTCTGACTAATGTATTAAATTACATAAACAAAATTGGGTTCCCCTCTACATGGCAGGAAGCTATCGTGGTCCCCATCTTCAAGAAGGGTGACCGCAACGGCCCTAAATGCTATAGGCCCATTTCTCTCTTAGATTCTTTTATGAAAGTGGCGGGCAGGGTCATTTTTCGAAACAGACTACAACAATGGGCGGAGGACACAGGAGCTTTATCAAAGTTCCAATATGGTTTTAAGGCAGGATTGGGCACGGTAGAACAAGGATTGAATCTAGCAATTATCATTGGTAAATATGTGGTTGCAAAAGAGGATAAGCTGTTCTAAACATTCGTAGACTTAAGTTCAGCCTTTGACTGCTTAAGTCATAAAATTGTATGGGGCACACTTGTACACCTGGGAATCGACAGGAGCATACTCAACTTTATTAAAGAACTATATAGGGGGGCGGGTGCTAAGGTCAGGTATGGCAGTAAAGGAGAGTGTACTACTAAATTTCCTATAAGAAAAGGAGTGCGCCAGGGATGCATACTAGCGCCTTTTTTATTTAACTTATACATTAATAGCATAGCATCTCACTTGCTGCAAGTTAAACAAGACTACCCACAAATTGGAGGAAATTTAGCACCCATCTTGTTGTAGGCGGACGACGCTGTTATAATGGCAAGGACCCAGTTGGGTCTCCAGAGATTCCTTGTGGCCTTCTCAGACTATATGAATGCAAGAGGCTTAACAATTAATATCAGTAAAACCTTTAGCATGTGCTGCTCCAAAAAGAGTAAGGGTCAATGTAAAATTTACCTGTCAAATACAAAAATCGAAACTACAAAGACATTTTCGTATTTAGGCATACATTTTGACAGGTGTGGAACCTGGGCTGCAGCAGCCAATATGAGGAAACTTGCCTTCTCTCGTGCCATTGGCGCTGTTTGTAATTTTGCAATAAAGCTTGGGGGACGACCAGTAAACATTTTGCTTGACATCTATAGATCTTAAGTGAGATCCAGCGATACGAAAATTCTTTTGCGCGCTACTTGCTAGCTGCACTCAAGTCAACGTCCACGTATGTTTGCCACAAAGAGCTGGGCATAGTTTATGTATCTGATCTTATAAATGTGAGCCCAGTATTGTTGTGGCACAAGGTCTGGGTTTCACAGGAGACAGATTTAAACAGGGACTTCATTCAGGATTGCTTGAGACTCAAGGGGAGTTTAAAAATTGAATGGCTGTTGTACGTAAAACGCTTTTTTAAAGACATTGGCCATCCTGAATTCTTCGAAATCCCATCCTCTTTAACATTAATTTCAAGGAAAAAGTTGAAGGAAACCTGCCTATTGTTTTTAGATAACAAAAGGTGGCAGCTAGAGGGCAATAAGAGCTCGGTAATGCAAAATCAATTAATGTTGCATGGCCATGGTTTACAGCAATACCTAGTGTGCACACAAAGTAGTTATACTAGGATGCTGTTAACCCGTTTCAGAGTAGGGGGTCTTTTTAGATTGTTGACTTTCCCTGAAGTTAATTCCTGGTCAAAGTCTTTGATCTTATACCCCTGTGACGACACATCTCATCAGTCAATGATTCATTGTATCTTATTCTGTAAATGTTATACCTCTATTAGGAGAAAGTATTTAATTGCCTTACTTAAGAGCTGGGGAATGAGACAATGCAGACCGGCCTTATTAAGATTACAAATTTTAGAGGATGAGAAAACATTATATACCGTATCAATGTTTTTAAAAGCTATGATGAGATTTAGAGTGGCAATGAACTAAGTGATACTTTTTTTTTTTAATTATCTTAAACACTCCAAACAACTTTATTTCGGTATTATATCTATTTTTAAATTGATGTGAATTGTGTTTATACGTGAAATGTAATACTTTGTGTAAACTGCATTTTAACTTCTTGTGCTTTTATGGATTCTTAATTTGAAACCGACTAAAGCTATGTTTGACTTGACTTGACACTACACTTAAATCTCAATAAAAAAAATAACAGAATTCAATCCATTGAATCTTCAAAAGAAAATGTGTCAGTTTTAATCACATATTTATGTCACATTTAAAGCTGCAAAGTTAACACCAGCTTTTTTTGCCAAAGGGCAGTGCTAGCCCTGTAGTGAAGTTGTATTATTGGATTTGGAATTTGATCATACCTCTTTACCCTAAAGAGCAAATTGGAGTTGTATGTGTGAAATATGACATATTTGACATATTTCTATGCACTGCAATTGTGTCTAAATGAGAGCCTGTGGATAGGGATATCTTACATTGTCGTCTCATAAAAACTCTACAGATGGACTCACCATGTCCAACATTGCTCCATCTCCTTTTAGAGAATACACAATGTGATAGCTTATTGTTTCACACAGCGCACTCCAGGCTAGCAGTTTAAGGTGGGATGTCGGAGATCTAGATAAAGTTGGTTATACTGAGATATTCTCAAAACAATAGGAGAACATACTTTGTGTCTTCAATCACTTTCCCAGCTTCTTTAAAATGTTAGTATTTATTTATAATAGAGGTTGTTAAGTGTGGACGTAAGCACTGTAAGTATCAATTATTATGGGGGGAGTGGTGTGGGAGTTGCAAGCACTTCTCAGAGCAAATAACGCATCTTGAATAGTGACTACCTCTACCTTTATATTTAAAGTAATGTATGAGTACAGCCTATCAAAAGAACATGGACCAGGAGAGACGCAAGAATGCATTTTGCAAAGTTTATTGGGGGCAATGCATTTGCAAGAATCTAAACTTGCGGTGAATTGATAGGATGGAGAAATAACTCATACGGAGATAGTGGACATATTTATATAACAGGACAGTAGTTAGTTTATTCCAAAACTGGATACAACCGGAGACATTTATTAATGGAGTTCATGGAGGCAAGTCTTTCCAGAGTTTGAGTGCATAGCAAGAGAAGGCTGATTGCCCGTCCTTTACTCATGGGCGTTCTGGCATTCTAGCCGGAGTCAAGGGTATAATAGGATCGGTGGCCTCCCAAGATGGCATTCTGGTCTTCACGGTAGCCCAGTCGGGAGGTGTTGAAGGCTTTTAGATGACAGAATGCATTTTTTTTTTTTTAAATATATTTTTATTGTTTTTCATGACCAGGTACATATGCAACATATAACAATTATGGCAAATAGAGCAAATCGCTGATCCATTTGGAGTACATAAATTACATAAAAGCGGTTTGTATATGGCTATTGGATGGCTGATTAAATGTCCCGCTCGGTTGGTCGTCTTCATGGCTTCATTGCATGCTGGTAGGCAGAGTCAGTACAGATTGTATTTGCATCTCCCACGGTCGGTCTCTTAGCAAAGAGTCTTGGTTGTCTTAGTAAGGAATGACTGATGACAAGTACTAAGATGGAGAATTTGCATGAAGCAGATTAGTTTAGCTGACATTTTCTAACACTTTAAATTTGTGTAAACAAATAAAGATATTTAAAGTTACAGCATGTGCCAGAAATGACAAGTGTCTAAGGGGCAGATGTATCAAACGTTTGTTTTGTCGCAAACGCTGCGATTCACAAAATAGCAGGGTTTGTGACAAAAAAAAGGAAAATGCGATGTATCATTGAAATCGCATCGCAAACTTAAGGAATCGCACATTTTGGGATCCCTTAAGTTTGCATCAGCATTTAAGGAATCGCATATTGTGATTCCTTAAATACTATGTATGAAGCATTAAGGTTTTGCGAATTTACACTAAGAAATCACAAATTACCACCAGTTGGTGTTAATTTGCGATTTTTTATACAAATGCATTTTTTGGCATTTGTAAAAGGTGCCATATGGCGCTCATACCTGCCCTTAGGGCATGTATGTGCGCCATATGCGCACCCATGGAAATTTCAGGGGTGCAGCAGGGTGTCCTTAAGACACCCTTGCACCCTTGAAAATATTCTCAATTTGCGATTAGCAAATTGCGAATCTATGGGCCTCCTGGCCCATAAAAATGAATGGGAAAATATTCCTTATTTGCGATTCGCAATTTGCTAATCGCATTTAAGGAATATCAAGAAATCGCTAAAAATGTTTGATTTTCTTAATACATCCCATTTTGCAATTCTCAAATAGCGATTCTCAAAAAATCGCTATTTGGGAATAGCAAACATGGATGTTGATACATCTGCCCCTTAGTGAATTTTTTTGCTTATCTTTCATGATTGTAATCCCTCATTGTTTACATTCCACAGGAACAAGGATCCCTGTAAAATCTGTGGTATCTAAAGGCCCAAAGGTACAAATACTTCTAAAAGAATGGAGAACGTTGTTTCGCTACATGGTAATGCAACCACGATCAGCACCATCAAGGCTCGCAACAATATGATATGGATACTGTTAATTGTCGCTATCTTGCTGTTTTTAGGAGTTTTCCTCTTCTTCATTGGTCTGATACTGCACGCCTTCTTTACTACAGCTCGCCTGAGGGAACAAACCCGCTATATCCTCTTCATATATACTGTGCTCAGTGACACCGTGAACCTTGTTACATGTGTGCTTCTGATATTGTTAGACTTTGCTTCATACAGAATGCCAGTAAGCGGCTGTTATGTGATTGTTACGATCTCTGAGTCTACTTTTAACAGCAGTAGGAGTGGCCTAGCAGCGATGGCCTTAGAGCGCTACGTGGCCATTTGCTTACCCTTAAGGCACACCTTGATCTGCCGTGTGGAGAGGTACTGGGTGGCTATTGTGGTCCTTTCTGTCATTGGATTCATACCATCCTTAATCGACATAATGATTCTCAGTTCATCAGAGCAACGCAACTTTGTCTTTCAAAGAGTAATATGTAGTCGAGAGCAGTTAACAGTGACACCTCATCAAGCAACGCGTTCATTTACCACTAATGCTACAATCTTTTCCACAGTTGCTTTGATAATTTTGTACACTTACACAAAAATTATGCTGGAGGCCAAGAAAATCAATGTGGACGGAGGTCCTTCATCTAAGGCCAGCAAGACTGTGTTGCTCCACGCTGTTCAGCTACTGCTAAGTTTGACCTCTTACTCTAGTATGATTTCAGAAAATCTCTTGCGTAACAATGTTTTGTATCTCAAATTTCTAAATTATTTTCTATTTATTTTATTTCCAACTTTTTTGAGCCCTCTGATTTATGGTTTCCGTGATGAAAACTTCATAAATCACTTAAAAAATGTAATCAGATGTACTGCTCGTTCTGGAGGCTGCAAAACCTAAAGTTAGATGTTGTCTCCTCTTTCATCACTTTAATTTGCAATAATTGAAGTAAAACTATATTAATTGCACATTGTTTGCTTTCATAACCACCATACTGTTTGTCATGAATGTTTTTAATATGTCTTAATCATGCTTATGTTTTAATAGAGAGAAATGCTTGATCAGTTGCTATTTCTTTATGCCTTTATTGGTTATGCATTTGTATATGTACATAGATATATATGTATATATATATATACACACACACACACACACACACACGCACACACACACACACACACACACACATATATATATATATATATATATATATATATATATATATATATATATATATATATATATATATATATATATATATATATTCACACTCGTGGGGATGTCCAACAGATCGAGAGGCACTCAGGCACACAAGAGCTTTTCCCCATTAGCTTTTATTTGGTCAATATTTGCTCTCGCCAGTCAATTCAGCATCGGGCTGCACATCCGGACGCGTTTCAGGTGTCTCCCTTCTTCGGCAGCATTGCAGTCCGTGAACACCATTGGAGCCCCACCTTCTCTATTATGCTCGATCGCACGCCCTGATTGGCTGCTCAATTATGAGTCTATACGTTGCATTGTGGATGGTGAAGTCCTTCTTAAAATGGTGCCCAATAATTAATGCAGTTTATCAGCATCCAATGAGCCCCGGAGACAACCCCACGAGCGTGAATGTTTAAAGCGGCCGTCCTGCCGCTGAGGGGCACCACTTGGGAAAACTTAAAGGCCACGAAGTCACGAAGTAAGTGGCTCCATTTTGGGGCACATAAGGAGGATTTTACAATGTGCTGTCTCCGGGGCTCCAATGGTGTTCACGGACTGCAATTCCGACGAAGAAGGGAGACACCCGAAACGCGTCCGGATGTGCAGCCCGAAGCTGAATTGACTGGCGGGAGCTATTGTTGACCAAATAAAAGCTAATGGGGAAAAGCTCTTGTGTGCCTGAGTGCCTCTAGATCTGTTGGACATCCCCACGAGCGTGAATATATATATATATATTACCTACTGGCGGTCGCCAGTAGGTATATATAGTTAGGATTTTTTCTCTATGGGATTTTTGAAAATTCTATGTCTAATAACTTTGGCGTTTGTGGACGGAATTGGCTGAAATTTTCAGGAAAATGGCACATTTTGTTTCTGAGCAGCCCCTGAAAATTTTGGGGGGGTTCGTCAAGGGGGGGCCGAGAAAAAAGGGGGGTCCCAAAACGCGTTTTTCCCATGTTAATTTCCATAGGGCGGTTGGCCTCACTTTTAGCCCGAACGGCTGAATGGATTTGCACGAAACTTGGCAAAATTGTAGGGACTGGTAGCCCGATGTGCCTTTTGTAGGTCTCAATATATGTGCTCTAGTGGATTTTGAGAAATTAACGTTTAAAAAAAGATATATATCTGTAACAGCGGACCTGGCAGCATCCCAGGACGCGTACTTTACGCGCAACGGAGCTTTGTGAAGGGAAGCTGATTGGTTCTCCGGCGTCTGTCAACATTCCAAAAAGTCCGTAGCGGCCGCCATCTTGTCTCTCGGTAGGATCGAGAGACAAGAGGAGGTCAAAACAAAGGGGGAAATAACTATAAGGGGGCATAGTAGATCCTCGCTGACCCCCTAGGTTTGATGTGGAGGTTTTAAAAGGGCCCCGCGGGGCAAAAAATAATAATAATAATAATAATCGAACGGCTGAATGGATTTGCACGAAACTTGGCAAAATATTAGGGACTGGTAGCCCGATGTGCCTTTGCTAGGTCTCAATATATGTGCTCCAGTGGATTTTGAGAAATTAACGTTCAAAAAAAGATATATATCTGTAACAGCGCTCCGCTTCGCGTAACGGAGGTTTGCGAAGCTGATTGGTCATTCTGTCACTGGGCTATAGTTGGGCTACATCTGGCTGATATTTGGGCTACATTTGTTTTTTTGTGTGTCTGGCGGCCATCTTTGGGCTACATTGGGCTACATTGGGCTTCATTGGGCTACATTGGGCTACATTTGGGCTCCAACATATATATAGGCCAATGTAGCCCAATATATATTTTTCAAAGTTAATTTTCGTAAAAACCACTGGAGCATATATCTTGAGACATAGCAAAGGCACATCGGGCTACCAGTCCCTACAATTTTGCCAAGTTTCGTGGAAATCCATTCAGCCGTTCGAGCTAAAAGTGAGTCCAACCGCCCTATGGAAATGAAGGAAATGAATGGGTAATTTGTAATTAGCAAATAGCTCATCGCAAACTAGGAATGGTAAAGAATCGCTATTTATTCCTTAAAGTTCGCTATTTAGGAAATGCAAAAAACTTTGATGATACATATGGCAGTTCATCTCTAACAAGATAAGAAGCATAGGGATACATTTATGATGACTGGCGCATCACCAGGGATGTGTTAGTCATTCTGTGCCGCTGTTCCGTCACCTATGGTGTGCTGCATTTACAATGCGGCGCATCATGGGGCAAAAACAGCACAGATGCGTGATGTATCTGTGCCGTAAAGGTGGCGCATTGCTGGAGTTGTATCGCAAGTGTAATGAAGCTCCAGCAAGGGTCGGGGGTGCCCCTGTCGCAGGGTTTCTGTTCTCACACAGAACTGTGGACAGAGGATTGGAACCTCGGCGAATTAGGGTGTCCCAAAACTCACGTTAGTAATCAAAAACTCCTTAGCAAGCTAGGTACAGTGTCACATTGGATATAACAAACTCTCAATGTTTAGACAATCCAGAATATGAACTTATAGTACCTCAGGATACGTGGAACTCATGAACAGTCGGTCGTTATATATTTCTTAGAAACCAGAACATGGAGTTAAGAAGAACACATGTGTATTTGAAATGTTTATTTACTAATGCCGTCTTCTCAGGCGTAGTATCTTAGATAATAGAAGTACACATATTATCAGTAGCAAAATTACCAGCATAGTTACTAGTACATAAAAAGCGAATGGTGATAGTATGTTAACATGCTGTAAATGAATAAGAGTTAGCAACACTTATAAGCAGCCGCGGGCCGTGGAGGGAGTTACGGTGAGGCAGGGAGGCGGGGAGGGGGAGAAGCAGGGTGGAGAATACAAGTACACATATTATCAGTAGCAAAATTACCAGCATAGTTACTAGTACATAAAAAGCGAATGGTGACAGTATGTTAACATGCTGTAAATGAATAAGAGTTAGCAACACTTATAAGCAGCCGCGGGCCGTGGAGGGAGTTACGGTGGGGCAGGGAGGCGGGGAGGGGGAGGAGCAAGGTAGAGAGGGCTCCACCCTGCTTCTCCCCCTCCCCGCCTCCCTGCCTCACCGTAACTCCCTCCACGGCCCGCGGCTGCTTATATCTCACCCTCCCTAATACACATATTATATTATTTGCTAAGAAGGTCTCTTTGTGTTGGTTTAGGGCGTGCCGGATCACTGAAAGAATATCGACTACCACAATATCGAGTACCCAAAATATCGAGGTGAAAATATCTACTACAAAAATATCGAGTTTGTATGTACAAACAGGTAAGTACAAAAATATCGACTACAAAATATCGTTTACAAAAATATCGTTGTAAAAAATATCGACTTTACTAAAAACAATGTTTAATTACATTAATATAAAAAATTAATTACTAAAATATAATTAACAATACTTAAAATAACTTTTAATAATTAAATATTTAATGAAAGTAAAAAAAAATATATATTTTTAATCATATTTCTTAAAACATATATATATATATTAACAACATTTAATTAAATAATAGGCAATATTGTATATGTACCCCAAAAACCCAAAACTGACCCTGAACCCTAAAAATACCCCTTTACCCAAAAACTAAAAACTGACCCTGAGCCCTAAAAATAACCCTTTACCCAAAAACTGAAAACTGACCCTGAACCCTAAAAATACCCCTTGACCCAAAAACTGAAAACTGACCCTGAACCCTAAAAATACCCCTTGACCCAAAAACTGAAAACTGACCCTGAACCCTAAAAATACCCCTTTACCCAAAAACTGAAAACTGACCCTGAACCCTAAAAATACCCCTTTACCCAAAAACTAAAAACTGACCCTGAACCCTAAAAATACCCCTTTACCCAAAAACTGAAAACTGACCCTGAACCCTAAAAATACCCCTTTACCCAAAAACTGAAAACTGACCCTGAACCCTAAAAATACCCCTTTACCCAAAAACTAAAAACTGACCCTGAACCCTAAAAATACCCCTTTACCCAAAAACTGAAAACTGACCCTGAACCCTAAAAATACCCCTTTACCCAAAAACTGAAAACTGACCCTGAACCCTAAAAATACCCCTTTACCCAAAAACTAAAAACTGACCCTGAACCCTAAAAATACCCCTTTCATTTAACATAATTAGCAATTAATCAATGAAATAAAATTAATTACCAATTACATTTTAATTAATTAACAAACATTTTTTAATTAACAATTAATTAAATATTACTACCAATTATTAAATTAACATATTTAATTAATTATAATTAAATTACTTCCCACCCTATTCCCCTATAAACCCACAACCCGCTAGAGAAAATACATTATTTTAATTGACATAATTAGCAATTAATCAATTAAATAAAATTAATTACCAATTAAATTTTAAATAATTAACATATATTATTTAATTACCAATTAATTAATTATTACTACCAATTAATAAATTTACATATTTAATTAATTATAATTAAGTTACTTCCCACCCTATTCCCCTATAAACCCACAACCCGCTAGAGAAAATAAATTATTTTAATTGACATAATTAGCAATTAATCAATTAAATAAAATTAATTACCAATTAAATTTTAAATAATTAACATATATTATTTAATTACCAATTAATTAATTATTACTACCAATTAATAAATTTACATATTTAATTAATTATAATTAAATTACTTCCCACCCTATTCCCCTATAAACCCACAACCCGCTACAGAATTAAATTACACAATAATTAAAAAAATAATTAATTAAAAACAAAAAAAAAAAAAAATTGACACTTTTCACACATATTATAACATAAACACACTATAAATAATTAAATATTATTTAAAAAACTATATTTTTTACTATCTAGATTATATACTTGGATATTTTCACTGTCTATATTATTTACAGTCGATATTACTTCACTTACCTTAAAAACGATATTTTGGCTGTCGATATTCTGTCTAGTCGATATTTTCTCCAAACGATATTTAAAACTCGATATTCTGTCCAGACGATATTTTGGAGTCGATATTATGTCTGTGCACCGGGCGGGCCCATACTTTAGTGTCTTAGATTTGAAGGAATCACATCAGCATACACCAGCTCTCTCTTCATGTGAACCGCATCAACTGTTGTGTATGTGTGTTCGGCAAAGCAATATAAAACCCGCCTCATGCCCAGAATTGGCAGAAGTTGCACTTATGTTATGAGTATGAAGTCGTGGAGATCAGACCTCATAACAATTCTGTATCGTGTTGTTCTTGAAACTTTAGCACTCGCTGTACAGATATAGTTTAACAAGCAAAGCAGATAGTAGAGCAATAACATATTATTCTCATGTAAACCACGATGAACTACTAGGTGGAAAGCTAAAGCAACAACTAAGTGTCGTGTGCAGAAGTTGCAAAAAAGGAAAAATGGCGTTTAAACCGGTAATGAGCCCATGCTAACTTAACACGGTGTAAAGATATCCAGGACCTAGATGACACCTCCCCATGATCCGGAAACGAACTGAATAAGATAATAGAAGTGCCATCTCATGAGAGCAGATTGCAAGTTTATATGTGGACGGTCCGCAAGGTAAAGCATTAAAAACTAGGAAAATTTAATGCTAAAGAAAAATAAAACAGCCAAGTACTTTATCGAGTCTTAAGCCAATAGGCAAGGTAAATAATAAAAACTTGACAAATAAGTCAATGAATTGTCAATGAAATGCTAGTACTCAGCATATCAAACATGAAAAAGGTCTATGACATAACTGTGTATGCAAAATAAGCTGCAACAGCCTCCAATAGGAAGTCACCGTCTTCATCCGAAAACAGTTCAGCCATCCAATTTAAAAGCGGAAAAGAACATACGTGCTCTCCCAGCACCGGATCCTCTATCACCATCAGAGGACAGCTCGGTGGGTTTTCAAGAAAGCTCTGTTCCAAGAAAGACTGTGCTGCCGCCAGTAAATTCCAGGGACCAAGTAGTCCATGCATCAATGCCACAGCCATAATCCTTTCGCCAGGACAAACCAACTCGTGAGTAATGATAGGAGTCATCAGCTGATTAAAGTCGACGTCAGGAGAAACCGGTCCGCAGAGACACAAATCAATGGCCCAATCGAAATCACAGGTCAGGCAGTGAAATACAGGCTGGACACAGGTGAAGTAGGAGAATCGAAAAGATAATCCATATGCCGTGCTTAATATCGCCAACGGCATTGTGCCATAATATTCTAGCATGCGATTGCGGAACAGTGTCAGCAGCTGCAGGGTGGGAGGTTGCATAGGAGGGACATCCATATTTAAAAATGTAAAAAAGCACAAGAGCGTCCGCTGGTAATGCAAGTAAAAATGCCAATCCACGAACCAGAGTGGAGAAAATAGAATGAAAGGAAGCAGGGATGACTCCAAAGATTTTCTCAAATGAAGTCACGAGACCACTGGTAACAACTTTAAAAAAGTGCGCCAGGGTCTTTGTGGAGGATGCGTTAAAGATAGTCGGAACCATCTTGCTGAAATTGAAAGGCAAATCTGAATTAAAAGTATTCCTTTTATCGTAACAGTAAGTGAACGGGTTATTTGCTGCAGAAATGTTCTATTTCCTCGCACACATGAACATAGGGAGTTTTCAATCTGGCCACAAATACCAACCTTGGGACAGATTTCAACGGCATGGCAAGAATAAGAGCTCTTTTGTCTCAGAGAGAGGTGGCCTTGAGTTCGGCCCGTGAAACTTTCGTGCTTCACATAGCGAACACCCGTACAGAGGTGCAGACCCTTTTCAATTAACTCAGAACAATCTTCATTATTGAGCATCAAATAACTACCATTTTCCAACAACTTGAACGTGGGGATGATAGCAGGAACTGGCGTGCCTTGCAACACGCAAGCCATATTTGGTCGGTGTTTGTTGCATGAACCGTGTAACTGTATGTGCCTACACATTAGTGAATGATCTGGCGTCTCAGTGCATTCCTCTCCATTCAGATAAATTTCTTGATCATCTTTGAAACATCTGTATGTGTATGGAAGCGACCAGACCTCATGAAGAAAAGCACTACCTAAAGGTTCATAACGACCTATTGGTATATATTTCATACAATTTGAAAACTTATATAAAGCAAAAGGCAGCGTTATTAAACCGTGGATAAGGCACGTTGCCAAAAAACCCGCAATCCTCTGCTGATGATGTCACTGAGCATGTCATGAATGATGTAATATGTGACATCATCAGCAGTGGATTACGGGTAATAGTATCTCTAGTTTACTCCCCTATAGCTGTCTTTCTTTTAACATAAGTGTCTGTTTCCTTCCCTTATACTTACTGTTTTTGGTTCGCTTCTAGTTCGCGTACCGGCGAGCGAACTGGGAAGCGAACTAAGAGAAATAGAGGTTGGCACAGTTCCAAATATTGTACCAATTTTTTAATAACGGGGAGGTAGTTCTGAAAAGAACTTTTTTTTTTATTGTTTTTGTTGTTTTATATTTTTTTTATTATTTTTCGGAACATTTTTTTACTTTTTTTGAATTTTTCTGAAGTTTTATATTTTATTGGGTTTTTCTTGGAGGGGGCAATGAAAACGATTCATTGTAAAGGGCTCAACAGGAGCAACAAAACAAAAAAAGAAGTATTTATTATTTTGGGCGTTTCGTACAAACTTGCATATGATAGTCAATAGCTCTGTTAATCAGAGTGATGCTTTTTTCTCCGTAGGAAATGAATCCATCGCAAAATACGCAGGTGTGTTTTACTTCACCAAATTTCATTTGTATATTTGGCACCATCTCCCTGCCCTCTGGTCCCGTTACTTCCGGTACAACAGATCTTCTGGCCATAATAGGGAGATTATCTAGGTCGTTCCGAAACTGTGCAGCACTGTAGTTGTTAGGATGCCACCTAGTCATATGGCGATGCATTGTGTAGTTTCCGAAACTGTATTTTTTCTCGGTTCCTCTGGACAGTCTATCTTGACATATAAGGCAAGTTACGTATCTTGCATTTACTTTTTTCTGACCTTTGGGAATTTAAAAAAATTGCCAAATGAAGTTTTCTTTCCGGTGAGACGTCCTGGGCTGCTCAGGCAAAAACTGCCTCTCTTCGTGCTCGTCGTCCTGTTCCTCTTCTTCTTCTTCTTGTTGAATTATAACTTGAGCAGGTGGTCCACTCTTCCTTGGATGTGGTGGAGGTGGTGGGGAAGCACCAGCTGAAGCTACTAAAGAAGCCATTGCTCAGTGATCACAAAGGGTCTTTCTCTCACAATGATGAAAGTCAGAGTGAGGAAAGAAGGAGGGATTTTCATCATTTGGGAAAAACAAGAGTTCTCAACCAATCAAAAGTGTTCATTTTAGATTATATGACCTAGTCTTACATCATTAGGAAACCAAAAGTGAAATGAACCAATGAAAAGTGTTATTACCAAGTCACATGACTTGCTGTGTTTACGTTAAGCGCTTTGCAGGGCCTCCCGGTTTGCTTCCAGAAACCTGCGCTTTGCGACTCGCTTCGCGTACCAGTTCGCTAACGTAGCACGTCATATGACGTATCACGCGACAACGTGAAACGTCATGCGGACGGGAGGCGTCACGATGTTGTTTTCTAACGCGGCACTTGCGGTAAAGAAACGTTTACCGGCTCGCGGTCTATTTCGCGGCATCAAGGTCAGCTAACGGGAAGCTTCCCGATTCGCGAAGCGGGAACGAAGAAAAAAAAATATTTAAAAAAAAAATTATTCATAAACATATAAAATATATTTTTGGATTTAAAGAAGAATACATTTTACAGCTACAGATATTAGCTGTTAAAAAACCAATGAAATTCACAGAAAAAACCATAGGTTATAGACCATATATAGTTAGGAATCAGCATTTACAAAACCTTGAAAATTCACTGAAAAAACCATAGGTTATAGACCATATATAGTTAGGAATTAGCATTTAGAAAACCTTATTTTACTCACACAAAACCATTGAAATTCCATATATAGTTAGTTGCACTAACTATATATCGCGCACCCGCAATCCACTGCTGATGATGTCACATATTACATCATTCATGACATGGTCAGTGACATCACTGATGACATCACTGATGACATCTCAAATGACATCACTGATGACATCACTGATGACATCTCATTTGACATCAATGACCACATCACTGATGATATCATTCATGTGACAATACAATGCATCTCCTCACATTTTAATATAACCTCTGTTTCACCCAGTGTTAAAAAGAGAGTATAATTTTTGAAACCATTGACACACCAATACTAGTTACTACATACGCACTCACTGATTGCTACGTCTACACACACCTTCACTCATTCACCCATACAATCATTCATACATACAATCACTCATCTTTACAACACTATCATATGCACTCATACACCTATACAGACACTCACAGTCTGCCACTCATCCATGGAGTTACTCACACACCTAATCAGTCCTGTAAAGAATCAATGACACTTCCATTTTCTTGTCTATACAGTTAAACATAGAGCACCTTACATTTTCAAACATATACTAACACATACTTACCTTCTTATACAATCATTGATACAAGTACAGATTGATCTGCACAGAGTCACACACCTCCCAGCTAGCCACACACACACTCAGTCTCCCATACAAATACTTGGGCAATCAATCAATAACCCATATAGTTACTCATATAGCTACTGATCAACACATGCAGCAGTTTACAGAACAACAGACATAATGATGCACAAATTAAGACAGTTTAGTCACTAACCCATGCAGTCAGTGAGACACATTTAATCACTCACTCATACAGTCAGTCATGCACCTACTAAATCCTTCGTCCAGACACTTACACATCCACTCATTCTTCAATATGTAAGACATATTTAAACTTTATAGAAACAAAAAATCACTGGATGTTGTTATCAGTGATGTCACTGACCATGTCATGAATGATGTAATATGTGACATCATCAGCAGTGGATTGCGGGTGCGCGATATATAGTTAGTGCAACTAACTATATATGGAATTTCAATGGTTTTGTGTGAGTAAAATAAGGTTTTCTAAATGCTAATTCCTAACTATATATGGTCTATAACCTATGGTTTTTTCAGTGAATTTTCAAGGTTTTGTAAATGCTAATTCCTAACTATATATGGTCTATAACCTATGGTTTTTTCTGTGAATATATATATATATATATATATATATATATATTATACATGTGAAAATGTGTTGGTCTGCCTGTTTGCCCCGGTGTAACCGAAAAAATGGGCAAAAATGACGTTAGCACGCGGACGAGGTCCTCTTATGGCTCTGGTGACGTCATATTATTACATCCTCGTTGACATGGGAGAATTAGAAAAGAATTTACGCAGAATGCTGGCGTAGGGGATATTACCCTAAGTGTTCAGGCTAGTCCTTTGGGAGCAACTGTTTAGGTTGCCACTCCAGAAACCAAAACCAGTGGTCCGAGGGACGAGGCCCTGCAGATGGCACACGAGGTGGGGAGCCCAGTCGTGTGCACCGGCGGGGCAGCGAAGTGACAAGCACGACTACCCACAAAAAAGGTAACAAGGGCACTGAATAACACAGGATCTTCTCTTTGTATCTGGCAGGAACATCGAGGTTAAAATGCCCTTGGTCAGAAAGGTAGAATTAGTGCTGCAACGGTCTTCAAGAGGACCTGAAATGGATGCCGCTTCTGCCTCCTGTGTGATGTGATGTGATGTGATAGGGAACTTTTATAGCGCACTATCACTCCGAAGAGCATCTTGGCGCTTTTGACTTGTGTATCCCAGATAATGAAAGATGTAGTACTCATATTGGCGTTAGCTCCTAAATCAAGGTTTTGCAGGTTGTATCAGGCAAGCTATAGATCCAGGTTGTAAGAAATTTCCTAAATTTACTTTCGTAAGTGATTTCCCGAATTTGGTGCGGGAGTTTATTCCAGGCTTTAGCTCCTCTAACTGCTAGAGATTTTCCTCCTCTCGTAGCAAGCCGGAATTTTGGAACAACCATCAAATTGGCTGTTGCCGATCTTAGTTCTCGGCTGGGGTAATAGCGGATGAAATTTTTAGACAGATATTGTGGCCCTTGTTTATGAAAGGCCCTAAAGGTTATCATTAGGACCTCAAATAGGATCCGTTTTTGGATGGGGAGCCAATGTAGCATATCGAGTGCTGCAGAGGCTGAGGTTTTTCTAGGCATTTTCAGCACTAATCTTGCTGCAGCATGTTGGACCATTTGTAGTTTATGTAGAGCTGCTTTATTTGCCCCTGCATATAAACTATTACAATAATCCAACCTGGATATAATTAATGCCACTGCTACCATTCATCTGGCTGACAGAGGAAGAAAGGTAAAGAATTTTTTAAGACCCTTTATTACATTAAAGCACGAGCCTGCTACTTCACTAGCCCGTTGCTTGAAGGTTAATGTCTCATCAAATTTGATTCCTAGATTTCGAGCCGCCATGATGGTGCTAGGCAGCGCCTCAGCGTCTATCGGCCAACAGGTTTGGGGGAGAACAAGTTATTTTTACCAAAGGGTAGAATTTCGGTCTTTGCGGTGTTACATCTCAGATGATTCATGTTCATCCACTCAAAGGTGGCCTTCAGACAGTTTCTCAGAGAACATTCGGCGATAGCCGCGTCCTCATCCAACATTAGGACAAGTTGGGTGTCATCGGCATATGCTATAGAGCTGATGGCAAAGGAAGAGATGAGCTCCATCAGTGGGACCATATAAAGATTAAATAAAATGGGGATCAGACTAGAGCCCTGAGGTACCCCAGACTGGACTTCCCTTTCTTCTGAACAGTATTGCCCCAGCATAGTAATCTGCTTTCTTTGTCTCAAAAAGTTGTTAAACCATTTCAACACGGTGCCCACTATGCCCACAGTCCTAAGGCGATGTATCAAGATATTGTGGGACACCGTGTCGAAGGCTGCAGATAAATCTAGCAGGATCAGGACTGCTCTTTTGCCCTGATCCAAAGCAGCTCTAATTGTTTCAGTGGAGAATAAGAGGGCAGATTCAGTCGAATGCTGGGACCTGAAACCAGCCTGATTTAGATGGAGAAGATTATTACCCTCCAGGTATGTTGTGAGCTGTTTATTAATGCAGGTCTCTGCAAGTTTGCATACCGCTGGAGGTGGCACTTGGGTCACACGGTATGGTCATACTGCAGTGGGAGGCACAGGAGTTGACCTCTCATGGCACTGCTCCGCTCTTCGGGGAGTATGCCTTCCATTAGATGTGTTTTCTGATGACGTGTCGCTCTTGCCCCGTCCAACAACAGAACTCCTTTAGATCCAAACAAATTCTTCCATTCTCTCACCGGAAGTGAAACCAGGCCACGCAGACACTTTCGCCATAGAACATCCGGGAATGCACTTTTCGGTAAAAAAACACACACATTCCTTCCTCCTAATTTATCAAATAAACGACTCACTGAAGAACAGGGGCCAGCTTCGATCGGTAAACAGCCATTACAACAAATGTTTTACTTTGCGATACCATTACAACACATGCATTACCACACATGCATTGTACAATGTGAAGTAAATACTACGCATTTTTTTAGAACACATGGTCATTTACCACGCATGCATTTACAACAAATTTCATTGCAAAGGTATGTATGGTAAATGACAATTTGTTCTAAAAAAATGTAGACGATCCAGGTCATTTTAAGAAAATAGAGGCTGTTCCGTTTCCTCACAACAACGTGCACCGCCCCTTAGAGACAACGTGAAGCAGGAACCCCGAGGAGATAGGAACCACAAAAAGTGAGAGGTAAGGGGGATTGGGCATGGGGTGGGTGTTACTTTTCTATGGTTTGGGGTAGTGTAGTGGTGTTTTGGTATTGTAGGGGGTCGTGCTGGGGGTAGTGTTTTAGGGATTAGGGTAGTGCAGTAGTGTTTGTGTAGTGTCTAGGGTTGGGATGGCTGTAGTGCTTTAGGGTAGTGCAGTGGTGTTTGGATAGTGTAGGGGCTCGTGCTGAGGGTAGTGTTTAGTGTTTAGGGTAATGCAGTGGTGTTTGGGTAGTGAAGGAGGCCTTGCTGGGGGGAATTCAGGGTTTAGAGTGGAGCAGTGATGTTTGTGTAGGAAAGATGGTCGTGCTGGTGGTAGTGTTTTAGGGTTTAGGGTAGTGAAGTGGTGTTTGTGTAGTGTAGGGGGTCGTGCTGGAGGTAGTGTTTTAGTGTTTAGGGTACTGCATTACTGTTTAGGCAGTGTGGAGGTCGTGCTGGGGTTAGTGTTTTAGGGTTTAGGGAAGTGCAGTGGTGTTTAGGCAGTGAAGGGGATTGTGCTGGGGGTAGCGTTTTAGGGTTTAGTGTAGTCCAGTGGTGTTTATGTAGTGTGGGGATAGTGTTTTAGGGTAGTGCAGTGGTGTTTGTGTAGTGTAGGGGGTCATACTGGGGGTAGTGTTTTAGGGTATAGGGTAGATCAGTGGTGTTTGTGTAGTGTAGGGAGTCATGTTTTACGGTTTAGGGTAGTGCAGTGCTTTTTGGGTAGTGTAGGGGGTTGTGCTTGAGGTAGTGTTTTAGTGTTTAGGGTAGTGAAGTGGTGTTTGTGTAGAGTAGGGGGTTGTGCTGAGAGTAGTGTTTTAAGGTTTACGGTGGTGCAGTGGTGTTTATGTAGTAGAGGGGTTTGTGCTGGGGTATATTTAGGGTTTAGGGTAGTGAAGTGGTGTTTGTGTAGTGGAGGGGGTCGAGGTCGGGGTAGAGTGTTAAGGTTTAGGGTAGTGCAGTGGTGTTTGGGTAGTGTAGGGGGTGATGCTGGGGGTAGTGCTTTAGGGTTTAGGGTACTGTAGTGGTGTTTGGGTAGTGTAGGGGTCGTACTGGGGTAACGTTTTATGGTAGTGCAGTGGTGTTTGTGTAGTGTAGGGGTCATGCTGGGGGTAGTGTTTTAGGGTTTAGAGTAGTGCAGTGGTGTTTGTGTAATGTAGGAGTTCGTGCTGGGGAAGATGTAGAGTATAGTGTAGTGCATTGGTGTTTGTGTAGTGTAGGGGGTCAAACTGGGAGTAGTGTTTTAGGATTTAGGGCAGTGCAGTGTTGTTTATGTAGAGTAGGGGGTTGTGCTGGGAGTAGTGTTTTAGATTTCACAGTAGTGCAGTGGTGTTTGTGTAGTGGAGGTGTTCGTGCTGGGGGTAGATTTAGGGTTTAGGGTAGTGCCGTGGTGTTTGTGTAGTGTAGGGGGTCATACTGGGGGTAGTGCTTTAGGGTTTAGAGTAGTGCAGTGGTGTTTGTGTAGTGTAGGGGGTCGTGCTGGGGAAGATGTAGGGTATAGAGTAGTGCATTGGTGTTTGTGTAGTGTAGGGGGTCAAACTGGGAGTAGTGGTTTAGGATTTAGGGCAGAGCAGTGGTGTTTTAGTAGTGTAGGGGGTTATGGTGGGGGTAGTGTTTTAGGGTGTACGGCAGTTCAGTGGTGTTTGGGTAGTATAGGGGATCGTGTTTTAGGGTTTAGGGTAGTGTTTGGGTAGTGTAGGGGGTCATGCTGGGTGTAGTGTTTTAGGTTTAGGTTAGTGCAGTAGTGTTTGGGTAGTGTAGAGGGTCATGCTGTGGTAGATTTAGGGTTTAGGTTAGCGCAGTATTGTTTGTTTAAAGTAGGGGTTCATGCTGGGGGTAGAGTTAGGGTTTTCAGTAGTGCAGTGGTGTTTGGGTAGTGTAGGAGGTCATGCTGGGGGTAGAGTGTTTTTTGGTTCAGGGTAGTGCAGTGGTGTTTGGGTAGTATAGGGGGTCATGCTTGGGGTACTATTTTTGGGTTTAGGGTAGTGCAGTGGCATTTGTGTAGTGTAGGGGTAGTGTGTCAGGGTTCATTGTTTGGCAGTGGTGTTTGTGTAGTGTAGGGGTTCATGCTGGTGGTAGTGTTTTAGGGTTTAGGGTAGTGCAGTGGTGTTTGGATAGTGTATGGGGTCATGCTGGGGGTAGATTTAATGCTTTGGGTAGTGCAGTGGTGTTTGTGTAATATAGGGGGTCATGTTGAGGGTAGTGTTTTAGGGTTTAGGCCAGTGCAGTGGTGTTTGTGTAGTGTATGGGGTCGTGCTGTGGTTAGTGTTTTAGGGTTTATGATAGCTCAGTGATGTTTGTGTAGTGTTGGGGTCATGTTTTAGGGTTTAGGGTAGTGCAGTGGTGTTTGGGTAGTGTAGTGGGTCGCACTGGGGGTAGTGTTTTAGTTTTCAGGGTAGTGCAGGGTTGATTTTGTAGTGTAGGGGGTCATGCTGGCAGTAGATTTAGGGTTTGAGGTAGTGCAGTAGTGTTTGGGTAGTGTTGATGGTTGTGCTTGGGTAGTGTTTTAGGGTTTAGGGTAGTATAGTGGTGTTTGGGTAGTGCAGGGGGTCGTGCTGGGGGTAGAGTTTTAGGGTTAAGGGTAGTGCAGTGGTGTTTGGGTAGTGAAGGATGTTCTGCTGGTGGTAGTGTTGTAGTGTAGTTCCTATTATCCCAATAGGCTCTGCGCATTGGAATAATACCTTCAATAGTATAGGCCTAGACCAGACGTTAACTAGGTCTTCTATTGTCGATATTAGACTTAAAGTTTTGGGTTTGCCAGCTAGCTCAGAGTTCACTAGAAACTTTCTCGAATAGGCAAGGAGGAGTTGAACCTCCCTGGATAGACAAGAAGGGATTTAGTTTCTGACAACCATAGAACATGACAACTTTGCTCTCCCCTAATCAAGAGTGTATCTCTAGAGTCGTGTGAAAACAAAAGACAACTTATTTTACTCAGTCAGTACGTGCATTCTTAGTCTCACCAGATTGTAGAGAAAAGGAAGAGACGGGCGTGTTCAGTAAAAGATATTATTTATTGATCAGTCTCTTTTCTCATACAAGAGAAATGGATCAATATTATCGCAATACTTATGGTTAAGTAAAGTGCATATAATAAAAGCAGAAGTATAAAATAATACTGTAAAAACATTTATATGGTTTCTAAGCCATAAGGTGGTTTAAAATGGATAAAATAGATACATACACATATACATTTGACTAATCGTACCCAACTGGTGTTTCTAACTACGCCTACCCCAGTGTACCTGACCTGAGCCTAATACGTGGGCGGGAATAGAAAGTAGCAGTTTAAGTTAAGTTTGTTTTGCCAAGTGACTGACTCAAGAATTCTCTGCAAGGGGTTATTCAGTTCTGTACCTGGAATCTAGGATGAATGAGGGATGGTATCTCTCGTCTCTGGTCTCGATATTCCAAGCTGCCTGCGAGGGCTGCTCGGAAGCGCCGGAGCTGGATTTCTCGGCAGGAGAAAGCAGCGTCTCGATCTCAGCGCGTCAGGAAGGCGGGGCTGCGCCAGCGGGGTCTGCTCTGCTCTGGGCTTCGGCAAGTCTGGCTGCTCCGATCTCGTCACCACCGCGTGTGTTTGCTTAAGGCAATACCGGTAATATTTATACCTATAAGGTGCCGAGATTGACGTAAGGATGGACATAGATACGTCAATAAGGATGTCATACGACTTGGTCGTTAGCACATTCTTTTGCTGAAGTTCTCGGTGAAATCAAAACAATGGCCGCAGGGTTTTTCCCAGGTTGTCATAGGTTTGATTTGTTTTGAGAACTCCGTATGCCTTATCAGGGGCTGGAGGAATATTGCTTGTCTAATTAGATGGCAAGCGTTATGACCTAATCAGATAACACGTTCCTGTGCCGTGGTGTGGCTTCATCAGATAACGGTTTCTGCATCATGGGATGGCTGCTAGTTAACTTGTTAACCAGAACAGGGTCAGGAATAGGTGGATCGATACAGAACCTATAGGAATACATCACAGTGTTTTAGCATTTAGGGTAGTGCAGTGGTGTGTGTGTAGTGTAGGGGTTCATGCTGGGGATAGATGTAGGGTTTCGGATAGTACAGTGGTGTTTATGTAGTGTAGTGGGTCATGCTGGGGTATATTTAGGGTTTAGGGTAGTACAGTGGTGTTTCTGTAGTGTAGGGGATCATGCAGCGGTATTGTTTTAGAGTTTAGGGTAGTACAGTGGTGCATGTGTAGTGTAGCTGGTCATGCTGGGGTAGTGTTTTAGGGTTTAGGGTAGTGTAGTGGTGTTTTTGTAGTGTATGGGGTAGTATTTTAGGGTTTACTGTATGACAGTGGTGTTTGTGTATGATAGTGGGTCGTGCTGGGGGTAGTGTTTTACGGTTAGGGTAGTGCAGTGGTGTTTGTGTAGTGTAGGGGGTCGTATTTAGGGAGTAGGGCAGCGCTGTTATGTTTTGGGTAGTGTAGGGGGTCGTGCTGGGATAGATTTAGGGTTTAGGGTAGTGCAGTGGTGTTTGTGTAGTGTAGGAGGTCGTGCTAGGGGTTGTGTTTTAGGGCTTAGGGTAGTGCGGTGATGTTTGGGTAGTGTAGAGGGTCGTGCTGGGGTAGATTTAGGGTTTAGGTTAGTGCAGTAGTGTTTTGTGTAGAGTAGGGGGTCATGCTGGGGGTTGATTTAGGACTTCGGTAGTGCAGTGGTGATTGGGTAGTGTAGGGGGTCGTGCTGGGTGTAGAGTTTTAGGGTTTAGGGAAGTGCAGTGTTGATTCTGTAGTGTAGGGGGTCGTGCTGGGGTAGATTTAGGGTCTAGGGTAGTGCAGTGGTGTTTGTGTAGTGTAGGAGGTCGTGATGGGGGTAGTGTTTTAGGGCTTAGGGTAGTGCGTGATGTTTGGGTAGTGTAGGGGGTCGTGCTAGGGGTGGTGTTTTAGGGTTTAGAGTAGTGCAGTGTTGAGTGTATAGTGTAGGGGGTCGTGCTGGGGGTTGTGTGTTAAGGTTTAGGGTAGTGCAGTGGTGTTTGTGTAGTGTAGGGAGCAGTGTTGTAGGGTTTATGGTAGTCCAGTGGTGTTTCAGTAGTGTATGGGCCATGCTGGGGGTAGTGTTTTAGAGTTTAGGTTTGTGCAGTGGTGTTTGGGTAGTGTAGGGTATCGTGTTTTAGGGTTTGTGGTAGTGCAGTGGTGTTTGGGTAGTGTAGGGGGTCATGGTGGGGGTAGTGTTTTAGATTTAGGTTAGTGTAGTGGTGTTTAAGTAGTGTTGAGGGTCATGCTGGGGTAAATTTACGGTTTAGGTTAGTGCAGTAGTGTTTGTTTAGAGCAGGGGTTCATGCTTGGGGTAGATTTAGGGTTTTCAGTGGTGCAGTGGTGTTTGAGTAGTGTAGGGGGTCATGGTGGGGGTAGTGGTTTAGTGTTTAAGGTAGTGCAGTGGTGTTTGGGTAGTGTAGGGGGTCGTGCGTGGGGAACTATTTTAGGGTTTAGGTTAGTGCAGTGGCATTTGTGTAGTGTAGGGGGTAGTGTGTCAGGGTTTATTGTTTGGCAGTGGTGTTTGGGTAGTGTAGGGGTTTGTGCTGGTGGTAGTGTTCTAGATTTTAGGTTTGTGCAGTGGTGTTTGTGTAGTGTAGGGGGTCATGTTTTAGGGTTTAGTGTGGTGCAGTGATGTTTGGGTAGTTTAGGGGGTCATGCTGGGGGTAGATTTAATGTTTAGGGTAGTGCAGTGCTGTTTGTGTAGTGAAGGGGGTTGTGCTGTGGATAGTGTTTTAGGGTTTATGATAGTTCAGTGGTGTTTATGTAGTGTAGGGGTCATGTTTTAGGGTTTAGGGTAGTGCAGTGTTTATGTTTTTTTTGCAGGCTTTTGAACTTTTGTTATTGTTTTCGGTATTAAAGGCCAGCAGCACATTGGCAAGTGGGGAAAGCAGACTTGTGAAAAACCAGGAGACTACAAGCAGCACAAATGATCCCTGAAACAATACAGGTGCTGGGACTAAACTATATAATTTCCCAGTATTGAAGTCGTGAAAGCTGTCTCTTTTGCCTCCCGCCCGAGGTGTTTTTACATTAACTGCGAGTAGGAGCCAGCCCACAGCGGGATAGGAGGAGCCACAAGACGTATTGATTTGAAGGGGTGAAGAGCATGGGTAGTATTTTTTAGGTGAAAAAAAAAAGATAAACCTGTTTGGTTCATATCTTTCCTTACTAACTTGTTGCAAAATGTTGCTATTGTGTGCCTTTGTGTTGGAGGTTAAACGGTCAGATGATGGTCTCTTCTAAAGATGTCACTGGAGGGCACCAATAAGTGCATGATGCTACTTCTCACTATTTTGGTGACTTAATGTCCATAGACACAACTGATCAATAATTAGTGTAATTAAAAAAAGTTAATCTGATCCTTAATGGCGGAGACTAAACATATATAAGAACATGCTCTGCTACTTTGTACATAGGAGGCGATATTAAATTAAATTAATGATGAAAAGATCAACCAAATAAACATGTCTATGTTTTTTGACAAACTAATGCCTTTCAGTCTTTCTATAGATACTGGAATGCAGGCAGACATATTTTTCATGCACCTAAGAAAGAAGAAGTAAATCTTAGGAGCCACCCTAGTATGCATGAAATCACTACTCTTGAATCTCAATAAAAAAATAACAGAGTTCAATCCATCGAATCTTCAAAAGAAAATGTGTCATTTTTATTCACATATTTATAATAAGTCACATTTAAAGCTGCAAAGTTAACACCAGCTTTTGTTTCTGCTGCCAAAGGGCAGTGCTAGCCCTGTAGTGAAGTTGTATTACTGGATTTGGAATTTGATCATACCTCTTTACCCTAAAGAGCAAATTGGAGTTGTATGTGTGAAATATTACATATTTGACATATTTCTATGCACTGCAATTGTGTCTAAATGAGAGCCTGTGGATAGGGATATCTTACATTGTCGTCTCATAAAAACTCTACAGATGGACTCACCATGTCCAACATTGCTCCATCTCCTTTTAGAGAATACACAATGTGATAGCTTATTGTTTCACACAGCGCACTCCAGGCTAGCAGTTTAAGGTGGGATGTCGGAGATCTAGATAAAGTTGGTTATACTGAGATATTCTCAAAACAATGGGAGAACATACTTTGTATCTTCAATCGCTTTCCCAGCTTCTTTAAAATGTTAGTATTTATTTATAATAGAGGTTGTTAAGTGTGTACTTAAGCACTGTAAGTATCAATTATTATGGGGGGGGTTGTAAGCACTTCTCGGAGCAAATAACGCATCTTGAATAGTGACTACCACTACCTTTATATTTATATTTAAAGTAATGTATGAGTGTAGCCTATCAAAAGAACATGGACCAGGAGAGAGGCAAGAATGCATTTTGCAAAGTTTATTGGGGGCAATGCAGTTGCAAGAATCTAAACTTGCGGTGAATTGATAGGATGGAGAAATAACTCATACGGAGATAGCGGACATATTTATAGAACAGGGCATTATTTAGTTTATTCCAAAATTGGATACAACCGGAGACATTTATTAATGGAGTTCATGGAGGCAAGTCTTTCCAGAGTTTGAGTGCATAGCAAGAGAAGGCTGATTGCCCGTCCTTTCCTAATGGGCGTTCTGGCATTCTAGCCGGAGTCAAGGGTATAATAGGATCGGTGGCCTCCCAAGATGGCATTCTGGTCTTCACGGTAGCCCAGTCGGGAGGTGTTGATGGCTTTTAGATGACAGAATGCATTTATTTTTTTTTTAATATATATTTTTATTGTTTTTCATGACCGGGTACATATACAACATATAAAAATTAAGGCAAATAGAGCAAATCGCTGATCCAATTGGAGAACATAAATTACATAAAAGCGTTTTGTATATGGCTATTGGATGGCTGATTAAATGTCCCGCTCGGTTGGTCGTCTTCATGGCTTCATTGCATGCTGGTAGGCAGTCAGTACAGATTGTATTTGCATCTCCCACGGTCGGTCTCTTAGCAAATAGTCTCGGTTGTCTTAGTAAGTAATGACTGATGACAAGTGCTAAAATGGAGAATTTGCATGAAGCAGATTAGTTTAGCTGACATTTTCTAACACTTTAAATTTGTGTAAACAAATAAAGATATTTAAAGCTACAGCATGTGCCAGAAATGACAAGTGTCTAAGGGGCAGATATATCAAATGTTTTTTTGTCGCAAACGCTGCGATTCGCAAAATAGCAGCGTTTGCGACAAAAAAAAAGGAAAATGCGATATATCATTGAAATCGCATTGCAAACTTAAGGAATCGCAAATGTTGGGATTCTTTAAGTTTGCGTCAGCATTTAAGGAATGGCAAATTGCGATTCCTTACTTGCTATGTATGAAGCATTAAAGTTTTGCGAATTTACACTAAGAAATCGCAAATTACCACCAACTTGTAGTTGGTGTTAATTTGCGATTTTTTATGCAAATGCAGTTATTGGCATTTGTAAAAGGTGCCATATTTATTTAATATATTTGTAGAGCGCAAAACCTGTCACCCAAAGGGCATCCTGGCGCTTTGATCAAGGAACCATGCACTTTAACCGCTCAGGCCGTTTGTGGGAATAAGTAAGTTTTTAATGCTTTCCTAAACGGAAAATAGTCCTTGTAGCTCCTCAGAGAAAGTGGGAGGGAGTTCCACAATTTGGCCGCTGCCACGCTAAAGGAGCGACCGCCCATCCTCACTCTATGAAACCTTGGAACCACCAGGAGGTGAGCCGATGAAGAACGAAGGAGCCGTGGAGCTGAGTACCACGCGAACATGTTTTGCAAAGGAATGGGGCCCAAAAGGTGTACCGCTTTAAACACCACGCATGCAGCTTTGAACTGTACCCGCAAACCTGCCGGGAGCCAGTGTAGGTCTCGTAGAGCAAGAGTGGAAGAGCTGGACCTAGGGCGGGAAAGAGCCAGCTTGGCGGCCATGTTCTGCACCCGTTGTAACTTCCCCAGCAGATTTTTTGGAGCCTCCAGAAGAAGCCCGTTGCAATAGTCAAGACGACTTAGTATGGTCCCACGGACTACTTCCGGCCTGGCTTGAGCGGGGAGAAGGGGCAGGACTTTGCGTAACATGCGTAGCAGCATCATACACGTAGCGGTGGTTTCATTGACGTGTATGTCAAGTTGTACGTTAGGGCCAAACATTACCCCCAGGTTACGAGCTGATTCCGCTGCCAGCACTGGTTCAGGGAAGGTACTGGGCCAAAAGTTCTCAGGGAGTGCCCGTGGAATCCGGTCGGTGGAACAGTGGAGCACCTCCGTCTTCGAGCAATTAAATTGCAGGGAGTTAGCTCGCAACCAGTCCGCTGTAGCTGCCATGCAGCGATGGAAAGTGTCCAGCGAGACCGCATTGTTCCCTTCCAGAGAGAAGACCAGCTGGGTGTCATCGGCATAATTAAATGCCGAGACACCGAAAGATTTAATTAGCTGGACTAGAGGGCGGAGGTACAGGTTGAACAATATAGGGCTGATGGCAGAGCCCTGAGGAACCCCCTGTCCTATACTCCTTGGCTCAGAGCTAAATGGCGGAAGTGAAACCAACTGTTGCCTGCCACCAAGATAGGATATCAGCCAATCTCTAGCCCCCTCAGTGACCCCACATTCCTCCAGCCTCCTGACCAGGGTCCGATGGCAGACCGTGTCGAACGCGGCCGACATGTCGAGCAGCACTAAAAAGGCTGCCCGACCACTGTCGACACGCAAACGAAGGTTGTCCAACACGGTCACCAGCGCGGACTCCATCCCGTGTCCGGGGCGGAAGCCAAACTGGGTCTCATCGAACCACCCGATGTTCTCCAGGAAGCCTGAGAGTGAGCGGTTCACCCACTTTTCCAAGATCTTAATCGGAAAAGGGAGCAAAGAGATCGGCCTGTAGTTGGAAAGGCAGGCCGGATCCAAAGTTGGCTTTTTTAGCAGAGGTGACACTACTTCTAACTTCCAGCACTCTGGCACTGATGCCGACTCCAAAGATTGAAGACAGATCGAGAACAAAGGCAAGAAGAGTTCTGCGTGGAAAACCTTCCAGAATTTGGGGGGCAGCGGATCGAGCGGAGACCCTGAGGACACCGAATGAGCCACCTGACAAAATTCCTCGAAGGAAGGAGAAGGGAAAGACCTCAGCCAGGGTCGGCTGGGTAAACTGCCCGGAGCTCCCAGACCAAGGGCGACAGTGCCCGTCTGGGGTCGACTGGGCAGTTCCACCGGAGCTCCCACACCAATCGGTTGGGGTCGACTGGGTGAGCTGCCCGGAGCTCCCAGACCGAGGGCAACAGTGCCCGTCTGAGGTCGACTGGGCAGCTCCACCGGAACTCCCACACCAATCGGTTGGGGTCGACTGGGGGAGCTGCCCGGAGCTCCCAGACCAAGGGCAACAGTGCCCGTCTGAGGTGCCCTTAGGGAATGTATGTGCGCCATATGCGCACCCATGTAAATTTCAGGGGTGCAGCAGGGTGTCCTTAAGACACCCTTGCACCCTTGAAATTATTCTCAATTTGCGATTAGCAAATTGCGAATCTAAGGGCCTCCTGGCCCATAAAAATGAATGGGGAAATATTCCTTAATTGCGATTCGCAATTTGCTAATCGCAATTAAGGAATATTAAGTAATCGCAAAAAATTGTGATTTTCTTAATACGTTCCATTTTTCAATTCTCAAATAGCGATTCTCCAAAAATCGCTATTTGAGAATAGCAAACATGGATGTTGATACATCTGACCCTTAGTGAATTTTTTTGCTTATCTTTCATGATTGTGATCCCTCATTGTTTACATTCCACAGGAACAAAGATCCCTGTAAAGTCTGTGGTATCTAAAGGCCCAAAGGTACAAATCCTTCTAAAAGAATGGAGAACTTTGTTTCGCTACATGGTAATGCAACCACGATCAGCACCGTCAAGGCTCGCAACAATATGATATGGATACTGTTAATTGTCGCTATCTTGCTGTTTTTAGGAGTTTTCCTCTTCTTCGTTGGTCTGATACTGCACGCCTTCTTTACCACAGCTCGCCTGAGGGAACAAATCCGTTATATCCTCTTCATATATACTGTGCTCAGTGACACCGTGAACCTTGTTACATGTGTGCTTTTACTATTGTTAGACTTTGCTTCATACAGAATGCCAGTAAGCGGCTGTTATGTGATTGTTACAATCTCCGAGTCTACTTTTAACAGCAGTAGGAGTGGCCTAGCAGCGATGGCCTTAGAGCGTTATGTGGCCATTTGCTTACCCTTAAGGCACACCTTGATCTGCCGTGTGGAGAGGTACTGGATGTCTATTGTGGTCCTTTCTGTCATTGGATTCATACCATGCTTAATCGACATAATGATTCTCAGTTCATCAGAGCAAAGCAACTTTGTCTTTCAAAGAGTAATATGTAGTCGAGAGCAGTTAACAGTGACACCTCATCAAGCAACTCGATCATTTACCACTATTGCTACAATCTTTTCCACAGTTGCTTTGATAATATTGTACACTTACACAAAAATTATGCTGGAGGCCAAGAAAATCAATGTGGACAGAGGTCCTTCATCTAAGGCCAGCAAGACTGTGTTGCTCCACGCTGTTCAGCTACTGCTAAGTTTGACCTCTTTCACTAGTTTGATATCAGAAAATCTCTTGCGTAACAATGTTTTGAATCTCAAATTTCTAAATTATTTTCTATTTATTTTATTTCCAACTTTTTTGAGCCCTCTGATTTATGGTTTCCGTGATGAAAACTTCATAGCTCACTTAAAAAATGTAATCAGATGTACTGCTCGTTCTGGAGGCTGCAAAACCTAAAGTTAGATGTTGTCACCTCTTTCATCACTTTAATTTGCAATAATTGAAGTAAAAATATATTAATTGCATATTGTTTGCTTTCATAACCACCATACTGTTTGGCATGAATGTTTTTAATATGTCTTAATCATGCTTATGTTTTAATAGAGAGAAATGCTTGATCAGTTGCTATTTCTTTATGCCTTTATTGGTTATGCATTTGTATGTGTATATATATATATATATATATATATATATATATATATATATATATATATATATACATACATATATATATACGTCCACAGTAGTCTCCCACCACACCGCCACCGCGATAGTAGAGACCACGCAAATACAAAAGTATTTCTTCGGCAAAGATATTTATTTTAGTAGAGTCACTTAATCTGACGCTTTTTGGGCATCCGCCCTTGCTCACATATATATATATATTACCTACTGGCGGTCGCCAGTAGGTATATATAGTTAGGATTTTTTCCCTATGGGATTTTTGAAAATTCTATGTCTAATAACTTTGGCGTTTGTGGACGGAATTGGCTGAAATTTACAGGAAAATGGAACATTTTGTTTCTGAGCAGCCCCTGAAAATTTGGGGGGGGTTCGTCAAGGGGGGGCTGAGAAAAAAGGGGGGTCCCAAAACGTGTTTTTCCAATGTTAATTTCCATAGGGCGGTTGGCCTCACTTTTAGCCCGAATGGCTGAATGGATTTGCACGAAACTTGGTAAAATTGTAGGGACTGTTAGCCCGATGTGCCTTTGCTAGGTCTCAATATATGTGCTCCAGTGGATATTGAGAAATTAACGTTTAAAAAAAGATATATATCTGTAAGCGCGCTCCGGGCAGCGCTCCGGTTCGCGTACTTTACGCGTAACGGAACTTCGCGAAGCGAAGCTGATTGGCTCTCCGGTGTCTGTCAACATTCTAAACAGTCCGGAGCGGCCGCCATCTTGTCTCTCGGTAGGATCGAGAGACAAGAGGAGGCCAAAACAAAGGGGGAAATGACCATAAGGGGGCATAGTAGATCCTCCCTGACCCCCTAGGTTTGATGTGGAGGCTTTAAAAGGGCCCCGCAGGGCAAAAAAAAAAAAAAAAAAAATTGTTTTTTGCGTGGTGAGCGCCCGGTTCGCGAACCGGGAAGCGTACTGGGGAGCGTACTATGAGGAAAAAAGAATGATAGACTTTTAAAATATTGTATGTTTATTGATTGTTCGTTTTGTTGTTTTTTTTTTTTTTTTTTTTATTTAAGTAGCAATATGTAGGTACCAATGCAGAGTCAAAAAATTAATATACACCGTCTCCTTTGTAGATATCTTGCATGTTGTTTCAGAAGTTATTGTGGAATATGGAATCCATATCATAGTCTGTCAGGAAAGCAGAAAGAACATGGAGGCAGGAGATGAAAAAGAGTTGTTAAATACACATTGGAGATAATATAGTTGGAGAAAGGAAGTAACTATGAGCAAAATTACTATGTAACATAAAAAAGTTGCACAGTATACTATAAGTCTGACTTTACATTATAATCAATTAGGTACTAGTTTATGAATTACATATAAAAATGATTAAAGTCTCGAACAATTTTTGATTATTAAATAATTTTATTTTTGTGATTCTTTTTCCAAATTTAACAGAACATTTAACAACAAATTGTCGGAAATGTCCTCATTTTCAATCAGCGAATCTACTGCATCTACACATTGAACTAATTCATGGTCCCGTGATTCATCCATGAAATCTGAGTCATCATTGTCCTCAATAACTTTTTCTGTGTTGTTCTCCAGAACAATTTTGAAGGAAATAATCTGCTCTCCTTCCATTTTCTTGCTGTAATTTGTATAAAAAATAAATATATCAGTAGAGATAGGGCACTGTTGGGTTTAAGTTCAGACAGGTACTTGTGAGTTTATAACAGAGAAGTTATCTATGGGCACTGTATGGTTTCAGGCGTGAAGTAGTACTATTAAAAAGTGCGCCTGCGAAGAAGTCTAAGTAATTTCATAATTATAGCACAGAAACCTAAATCAATCCATAATTATAATAAACAAGCCTTTCTCAATGTCTAACTCTTACAGAGGGACAGTATATAACTATCTGAAAATGTTTTCCCAAATTAATTTAAAGTGCATAACATAGTTCTCCTTTCAAATTTATAAAATAACATCTTACCTATTAAAAATAAGTTTAAGTTGTCAGTGAAAATGCACTTGCAATGTACTTCAGGAAGTAGTAGTCAAAATGGCTGTGTTTCTCTCTTTTTTTATATATATTCAGGTACATAACCAATCAAATGTCAGGTAATAAAAGTAGAAAATGAAAGTAACATTTTCATTGGTTGTCAATTCCAACACTTCAGATGTGTTTTGTGAAGTAATTTACCTCAGTGTATTTAGAGAGGTCTACAGGCTAAATGGCTAAATGGAATTTCAATCAAATTTGTGAAAATGGTAGGGATTGGTATGTAGTATGAGCTAATCTATATTTGGTGAGAGTGTCTCCAGTCGTTTTTCTGTAAATTACTTTCCCACTTTTTTTGATGGTGCGCTTCCCGGGGAGCGCCCCGGTACGCGAACTGGCGAGCGCCCCGGTACGCGAACCTTAAGCGTTACGGGAGTCCACCATTTTGTGTTTCGGTCGACTTAAGATACAAGATGGAGGGCAAATAATGTTCAGAATGGGTAGAAGGGGGTACGGTAGACTTATCATGACCCCCTAGGTTTTCTGAGGGTGGCTGAGGAGGCTTATATGTGCGAAAAAAAACATTTTTTTTTAAAATTTCGCGAGGTTAGCTTCCGGTTCGCGTACCGGGTAGCGCCCCGGGGAGCGTACTTTGTTGAAAATTAGTGAAAAAAGTTAGAGAAAAATAATAATTGTGAGTGATCAGATGTAGGGTAGCTCTGAGAAGAGCTTTTGGGTTTATGGTACATTTAGGTACTTATAAGTAGGTACCAATGCACAGTCTTAAATTCAGAATGAAAACTCTGTTGCCCTCATCTGAGAAGTGAACTCCATCTCCTCTGTAGATATCTTGCATGTAGTAACGCAAGTTATTGTTGTACATGGAGCCCATTCCATGGTCTCTCATGTAAGCTGAAACAGATTTGTTTACATGCTTCCTCGACTTCTCAATTTGTGGACAAAATTGGTTCGACCACCTCCATTTCTGTCTTTGGCATATATTTGAATATACCAAGGCAGTCTGAGGAAAAAGTGCCATTAATTGCTCAAAGGTGTCCTTTAAAAGCATTTCCAGACCTACCCCAGTCAAAGTGCCCAAATCATTACCTCCACAGTGCACAATTAACAGGTCAGGTTTTGGCAAATGCATAAAGGTTTTCACCAATGGTATCAATTGGTGACATTTTAATCCTCTGTGGCCAAACCACTTAATTTCCACATCTTGTAAATTGAGGTTAGGTAAATTTCTGTTCTCAGCATACCTCTGAGCCCAATAGATGTAACTATGTCCAACAATCCAGACAGAAAACATGGTGAGAGAAGGTTCTCCTGCAGTCAGATGAAGTGTGGCAATGAAATGGCAGTTGAAAAAATAAGAGTTTAAAATGAAAAAAACTGTGGAGTTTCTGTGTTAATGAAGCAGTAACAGTGATTGGTGGATTTTGATTGCTGAAAACAGAAAGTTAGGGTGCATGGATGAGTTCTTTGAAAGATGTATTTTGAGTGGTCAAGAAAAAATCATTAAATGAAAGAATGCACTCGATATGCAGGTGCACTGAGAGTTCAGAGTTCAATTGCAACATTGTTGTGTGAACTTGCAAACATCAGAGGTCTTCCAAGAGGTGGTTGCTATGCAAAAAAAGCAGAGAGGGTAGAGGGGGGAAGGGTTTTGATTTGAAAAAAAGTGAGGGAAGAGTTTTGATTGGGTGACATGAGAGATATGTGTGAAGAATTACAGCATTTCTGTGCTTTTGATAGCTGCAGACTCTGGAGTGCATACCTTTTGCTCCGCTGAAGACAAATTGGTGTGTTTCTGAGACTGTTTTGAAACTCAAAGTATTTGCTAAGGTGAGAAAAGATTTCTTTAATTTAGATAGAAAATAGTGTGCTTTAAGGAGAAAATTATGAAGAAAGTTGTGTTTTTCAAATGTTGCTTTGTCTCAAGTGTTTTACAAATAGATTTTGTTTCTTTGAGAAATTGTAATTGGAGAAAATGTGAAGTATTAGTACTGACAGGGTTTTTTTATGCATAGGAGCTGTGGAGTGTTTTCAAATTATGACTTGAAAATCGTTTTTGAGGAAAAGGAATGGTTTTAAAATTTATGACAAGGACATAATGGTGTATGCTTCTTTATAAGGCAATTGAGTGTCTCTGATGTTATTTTTCCCATTTTAATGTAAGACCTTTCCCTGCGGAGCAAATTGCTTGTAAATATGCTCCCATCTCTGCATGGCAAATTTAGATTTTGAATGTTTGCGTTACATAGCCATGTTAAAAGTGACCCAAACATGCTGCAAAGGCAATCAAAAAACGCTTTCATGTGTCTTAAGGACATTTTAAGTTATTTCCCCATGTGGAGTGTTTTCAAATTATGATTTGAAAATCGTTTTTGGGGAAAAGGAATGGTTTTAAAATTTATGACAAGGACATAATGGTGTATGCTTCTTTATAAGGCAATTGAGTGTCTCGGATGTTATTTTTCCCATTTTAATGTAAAACCTTTCCCTGTGGAGCAAATTGCTTGTAAATATGCTCCCACCTGTGCATGGCAAATTTAGATTTTGAATGTTTGCATTACATAGCCATGTTAACAGTGACCCAAACATGCTGCAAAGGCAATCAAAAAACGCTTTCATGTGTCTTAAGGACATTTTAAGTCATTTCCCCATGTGCAGTGTTTTCAAATTATGATTTGAAAATCGTTTTTGGGGAAAAGGAATGGTTTTAAAATTTATGACAAGGACATAATGGTGTATGCTTCTTTATAAGGCAATTGAGTGTCTCTGATGTTATTTTTCCCATTTTAATGTAAGACCTCTCCCTGTGGAGCAAATTGCTTGTAAATATGCTCCCACCTGTGCATGGCAAATTTAGATTTTGAATGTTTGCGTTACATAGCCATGTTAAAAGTGACCCAAACATGCTGCAAAGGCAATCAAAAAATGCTTTCATGTGTCTTAAGGACATTTTAAGTCATTTCCCCATGTGTAGTGTTTTCAAATTATGATTTGAAAATCGTTTTTGGGGAAAAGGAATGGTTTTAAAATTTATGACAAGGACATAATGGTGTATGCTTCTTTATAAGGCATTTCAGTGTCTCTGATGTTATTTTTCCCATATTAAATTAAAAGACCTTTCCCCGTGGAGCAAATTCCTTGTAAATATGCTCCCACCTGTGCATGGTAAATTTAGATTTTGACTGTTTGAGTTACATAGCCATGTTAAAAGTGACCCAAAAAAGTTGCAAAGGCTTTAAAAAAACACTTTCATGTGTCTTAAGGACATTTTAAGTCATTTCCCCGTGGGCAGTGTTTTCAAATTATGACTTGAAAATCGTTTTTGAGGTAAAGGAATGTTTTTAAAATTTATGTGCGCCATATGCCCCCAAATTTCTTTTTCAGGGGTGCAGCAGGGTGTTCTTGAGACACCCCTGCACCCTTGGAAAAATTCCTAATTTGCGATGAGCTAATTGCTAATCGCAAATTGCACCTTCATTCCTATGGGCCTCCTGGCCCATGGAAATGAATGGGTAATTTGCAATTAGCAATTTGCTCATCGCAAATTAGGAATGGTAAAGAATCGCTATTTATTCCTTAAAATTCACTATTTAGGAAATGCAAAATAGTTTGATGATACATATGGCGGTTCATCTCTAACAAGATAAGAAGCTTAGGGATACATTTATGATGACTGGCGCAATGAAGTGGACATCACTTACTTCATTGGTAGACCTTTACATGTATTATCTCCTCTGTATTCTTCATCAAGCGTAACTTTGATCTGCAATCCTGAGTAGGCCTCACCTTAAACAAACCTCTGGATAGGCCACACCTTATCGTCATCCTGAATTACTCATTTAAAATGCTAGGGACAGATTTATGATAGGTGTACGCCTCTTTTGCGCCACTGTGCGTCACTTTTGTGATGCAGCGGCGGTGCAAAAGATTTGCTATGAGGCGACAAAATTACAAATTGATGCATTTAGGCAGATGTGTCATGGTGTAAAAAACACCGTGCCACATGAAACCGATGCAGCAGTGATGCAAAAGATGCACCATGTTGCAAGACAGGCCTCACTTGGGGCCATATGTATCAAGCTAATTAGCATTCGCAAAGGCCGAAATTCTGTGAATTTCGGCCTTTGCGAATGCTAATTAGACAAATGGTATGTATCAAACAATTTGATGCAAAATAAGGAATAGCAAAATTTGCTATTCCTTATTTTGCGATTGCACTGAAGGATTTGCAAATTTTGCGATTTCTTAAATGCAATGTATCAAACAAAAAATATGCAAAAAATGCCATTAAGGATTTGCAAATTACCACCAACTTCTAGTTGGTGGTAATTTGCGAATTTTTTTCAAAAAGCTTTTTTTCCAAAAAACAAAAGGTGCCATATGACGCCCATACATGCCCTTAGGGCATGTATGTGCGCCATATGCCCCCAAATTTCTTTTTCAGGGGTGCAGCAGGGTGTTCTTGAGACACCCCTGCACCCTTGGAAAAATTCCTAATTTGCGATGAGCTAATTGCTAATCGCAAATTGCACCTTCATTCCTATGGGCCTCCTGGCCTATGGAAATGAATGGGTAATTTGCAATTAGCAATTTGCTCATCGCAAATTAGGAATGGTAAAGAATCGCTATTTATTCCTTAAAATTCGCTATTTAGGAAATGCAAAATAGTTTGATGATACATATGGCGGTTCATCTCTAACAAGATAAGAAGCTTAGGGATACATTTATGATGACTGGCGCAATGAAGTGGACATGACTTACTTCATTGGTAGGCCTTTACATGTACTATGTCCTCTGTATTCTTCATCAAGCGTAACTTTGATCTGCAATCCTGAGTAGGCCTCACCTTAAACAAACCTCTGGATAGGCCACACCTTATCGTCATCCTGAATTAATCATTTAAAATGCTAGGGACAGATTTATGATAGGTGTATGCCTCTTTTGCGCCACTGTGCGTCACTTTTGTGATGCAGCGGCGGTGCAAAAGATTTGCTATGAGGCGACAAAATTACAAATTGATGCATTTAGGCAGATGTGTCATGCTGTAAAAAAACCGTGCCACATGAAACCGATGCAGCAGCGATGCAAAAGATGCACCATGTTGCAAGACAGGCCTCACTTGGGGCCATATGTATCAAGCTAATTAGCATTCGCAAAGGCCGAAATTCTGCGAATTTCGGCCTTTGCGAATGCTAATTAGACAAATGGTATGTATCAAACAAGTTTGATGCAAAATAAGGAATAGCAAAATTTGCTATTCCTTATTTTGCGATTGCACTTAAGGATTTGCAAATTTTGCAATTCCTTAAATGCAATGTATCAAACAAAAAATATGCAAAAAATGCCATTAAGGATTTGCAAATTACCACCAACTTCTAGTTGGTGATAATTTGCGAATTCTTTTCAAAAAGCTTTTTTTCCAAAAAACAAAAGGTGCCATATGACGCCCATACATGCCCTTAGGGCATGTATGTGCGTCATATGCCCCCAAATTTCTTTTTCAGGGGTGCAGCAGGGTGTTCTTGAGACACCCCTGCACCCTTGGAAAAATTCCTAATTTGCGATAAGCTAATTGCTAATCGCAAATTGCACCTTCATTCCTATGAGCCTCGTGGCCCATGGAAATGAATGGGTAATTTGCAATTAGCAATTTGCTCATCGCAAATTAGGAATGGTAAAGAATCGCTATTTATTCCTTAAAATTCGCTATTTAGGAAATGCAAAATAGTTTGATGATACATATGGCAGTTTATCTCTAACAAGATAAGAAGCTTAGGGATAGATTTATGATGACTGGCGCATCACCAGGGATGTGCCAGTCATCCTGCGCCGCTGTTCCGCCACCCATGGTGTGCTGCATTTACAATGCGGCGCACCATGGGGCAAAAACGGCACAGATGCGTGACGCATCTGTGCCGTAAAGGTGGCGCATTGCTGGAGTTGTATTGCAAGTGCGATGCAGCTCCAGCAAGGCTCAGGGGTGCTCCATCTCCACAATGCTGCGTCAAGACCTATGCCTGCTTCAAGCAGGCGCAGGGTTTTGACGCAGCTTTGTCCTATCTGATTGTAAATGCGGCACACCATGGGTGGCAGAGCAGCGGTGCACGTTAACTGGTGCGTCCCTGGGGATGTGCCAGTTAACATAAATCTGTCCCTTTACATTTAAGTATGTGCAGGGGACACAGAGTCGGTGAGGCTTATCCAAGGTTAAGAAGAGATGAGTCCTGTTCACTGAAAAATTGGACATAGGCTTCAGCTCCTCAGCATCGCTGGACATGGCTAAATAATAGGTGCAAAATGTTACTCTTGTTAAACAATTTTACTATTATAATCTCTGAGATTTGTCTCTTACTCTGCAACATCTCATTGTTGTTATCTTTCTTTAAAGATAAAGACAACATCAACATGAGCGACAATCAGCAATCAGTTGATTTCGACCTCATCATTGAACTCGTAATTGAAACATCAGTGGATGTTGATCCCTTGGATGATTTAAATCCTGAGGATGAAGAAGAACGTGATGAGGATGCAGATTTGTCAGAATTGTATGACATAGGATGGGAAGCTGATGTGCTTGAGCCTATGGAACTATAAACATTTATTTTAAAAATGTATAATAAATAAAAAGTAAAAATGTAAACCGTTTAATTTAAAAATAAAGACACCTTCAAAAACAGGTTATGTGTAGTGTCTTCAATAAAATATTAAAATATGCTCATAAAATTAGATCAGATTCACATATAAAACAGCACAGGTAAAATGAATATAAATTCCATTTCTTTTCTGCTATTTCTGTATTCTAAATTTGCCAAGCACTAAAAAATCTTCTATGTAAAAATGTCAAGTAGTGTTTTAAGTTTTTGATTACTGTTATTGATTCACTGTTGGGTAATAGTGGTTAATAACATTTTTTAATATATTTTACCACAGATTCAACTGCAGATCATTTCAAGATTTCAGCATGCCAACCAAAGAAAGACTGAGAAAGGCTGCAAAACGTCAAAGACAGCAGGTCAATGAAAAAAAGCAGCAGTCCTCTAACAAAAAGATTTGTCAAGTCACCAAGAAAGCACCGGGTAAGAGTACAAAAACATTCATAAGAAATATCTGTAGTAAAAAAAATATTACTACAGAAAATGTTTCAGTCCAGAAAAAGAGAAGCAATTCAAACGGAAAGGAAAGGCCAATGAAAAATGTTACTGCTAGAGCAAGAGATAACTCTGTGCATGATAGTAGAAGGAAACAACAGTTTAGGGACATTCGTAAACGAATGTTCCGCAACAGGATAATTGGCAATTTGTTAAAAAATATTAAGAAAGGTCAACAGAAAGTGGTTTTTTATAAGAGAAAAAAAATAGTTAAGAAAGTTATTGATCAGGCATTTGAAATTAAACGTAAGTTATTTATTTTGATAATCAATAGAATTAGGAAGCTAAACAAGGCAATTTATGATTTCAAAAGAAATAGTAGATGGAAGAGAATAGTTAATCGTAGTAATTTTTGTGAAGTTTTTTCTGGAGAATGGATGCATAGTTCAAGCTGTGAGGCATTTTTTAATGAGGAGAGTTATTTCCAGGATAATGATTTGGTGCATGCAGTTGACACCAGTGGTCGAGCTTATGAAGTGAAAGATGGTTGTCCAGTTGAAAAAGAAAAACTTGTGACAACAGAGGCAGAAGAGGTGTTAGGTAATGAGGTTTTAGGAAGACGTCCTAAGGGTCCTGTGTATACCTGGAAGTGTAGTAGTATTTGCAGTGTGCGACAGGATTCCATCAATCTGCTTTGTGATTTTGTACGGTCATTTAATAAGAAAAGTTTGAAGCAGAAAATGAAGTTGTTGCAAGAATTAGATCCTTGCAGAGTGAGAGAAGTGACAGGTTTGCATGGTCATTCACTGGCTTGTCTTTCCAGGAGAGTATGCCAGAGTGTTTTTCATCATTTCAGGATGCTAGCAGTGCATCATAATAAAGTGAGGAAATTAGTTAGAATGTTGTATTATGCTAAGAGTCCAGCAATTATGCTTAAACAATTATGCGCTGCTCTTTTGCATGGTTCTGAAATAGATGTGAAGAATATATGTGAAGAAATTGAGTTTTGTTACTTTGGAAGTAAAGAGGAGAATGTTGAAATTGACCAAGAAGAAGCGGGTAATGTGGAAGATAGTGTACAGGTTTCCAGTACAGATAATTTCCAGAGGGAAATTGCGACGTTTGAGGTGAAATCAAGTGAGAGGCCAAATTTCACTTGTGTGTGTTGTCGACGCAGTTATTATAAGAATCAGACTAAGTTAGTGGATTTATATGCAAAAAGTGAAAGGGAAAATAATAGTGAATGGAAGGATTTCACAACATACTTGATGGTAGAAAATTGTTTTGATTTGGGATTGGATCAACGTGTGTGTACTTATTGTTGTAACAAATTAAATCAAAACCAGATGCCTGCTAGAGTAGTTCATAATAATCTGGAATTGGTTGAGATTCCTTCTGAATTGAAGGATTTAAATACTTATGAATCTATTTTGATTCAAAGTATCCATCCCTTTCAGGCTATTGTAAGAATGGAGCCAAAGACAGGGAAATTGCCTCCATCAGATTTACAGAGAGGATTAAAAGGGAAGAGTTGTTTATTTGCCTCTAGATTTGAAGAAAAACATTAACACAATTGGAGTAGAAAAAGTGGAAGAGGAACCTCTGGTTATCTTAGTTAATGGGGTTCCGACAAAGAATAAGAAAATATGGCAAGATTTAGTGGATGTTAGGAAAGTTAAAAAGGCAACCTTGTATTTGAAAAAAAATAATAAATACTATAGGAATGTATATGTTGCAGAGGAGGAAGTAAGTGAGGAAGAGGATAGCGATTTGTGTGCTGGTCAAATTGAGAAAGTAGAACCCTCTTCTAGTGAAGAAATATATGAACATTATAGTGTTCATCCTTTGCATTCCAAGGAAGTCATGGGGAATGCTATTGAGTTGTTTCAAATGAAACAAGCCAAAGGGAGTCCTATTAGTGTTTGGGAGGAAAGTTTGGAAGCTCGGTGTTTTCCACAGCTTTTTCCAACAGGTCAGGGAGGAAGATATGATGAGCGACCTCATCAAATTCCTGCTTCTGAATACCGGACTTTGCGATTGTATGCAGGAGATGCTAGGTTTCGACAATGCATTCCCTATTTGTTTCATCTCCTGTTTGAAAGCGATCTGTCTGGACTGTCATATGCAGTGAACCACATCTTGAAAAGTGGTATACACATGCAAAACATCTCGGCAAGTGACTTTATGGATAAAGTCAATGTCCAGGACAGTATTTTGGATTCTCACCTGATTAATCTCATGGCGTGTCAGCGTGGTACTAATGAGTACTGGTACCGTCGTCATGGTGATTTAAAATGTATGCTGAGGAACTTAGGAACTCCCACATGGTTCCTCACTCTGAGCTGTGCCGAGTATGGCTGGGAAGACTTACTTGAATTTCTACGAGAGGCAAATGGAAACATCGAAAACATCGAATTCAAGACACCCGGAGAACTGTGCTCTTTGGATCCAGTCAATGTATGCAGGTACTTCAATCATAGATTTGAAGCTATGATGTCTTTCATCATGAATAAGAAGAATCCACCTCTTGGAGAGGTGTTGGATTTCTTCTGGAGAAAGGAGTACCAAGCAAGAGGTTCTCCTCATATACATATGTTGCTGTGGATCAAGGATGCACCTAAATTTGGAACGGATCCAGAAGACTCAGTGATGAGTTTCATACAACAGTATTCTATGTGTGCTGTTCCAAATGCAAAGGAGAAGAAAAGCTTAAGAGAAAAAGTTCTACGTTTCCAAAGCCATCGATGTGGAAAGTACTGTCGTCGTAAATTCCGAAACAAGGACAAGTTCTACACCAAATGTCGTTTCGGCTTTCCACGACCGGTGATTTCTAAAGGAAGAGTAAACAGTTTGATGTCTTCGCTGCGACATAATGTGATGAAGAAATCACCTAAAAACACATACAATTTGAAGAGGAACGAAGAGTCTAAGTACATCAACGACTACAATGCGGTGATTTTGTCCATGTGGAATGCTAACATGGATATACAGTTTGTGGCTGATAACTGTATGGCTGTGGCTCGGTATGTGACATCTTACATCACCAAAAAAGAGAAGACAGAATTGAAGGATATGTGGGAGGACATTTCCCATGAAAAGAGCCTCAGCAAGAAGTTGTACAGTTTCAGTCTGAAGATGTTGTCGCATCGAGAAATCGGAGCTTACGAATGTTCTGACCGGTTGTCTTCAGCAAGTCTCTATGCCAAGTCCAGGAGTATCGTTTGGGCGAGTCTTGGTCTTGCTGCAACGCGTAATCGAGTTCTGAAACCTGTGCGGGAAATTGAGTATTTGGCGGAAAAGGAGCCAAACAGTACCGACATTTTGAAGACCAACATGTTGGATACATATTATCCAAATCGAAGCAGTCACCTCGAGAATGTTTGTCTGTATGAGGTTCTTCAAAATTACATATTCAAGAGGAACATCAAAGAAGATACTGAGAAAGGAGTGTATGCTGTAATAGGAAGTGAGGGATGTCTGGTCAAGCAAAGAAAATGCCACTTGGTAAACCATCGAAAATTGAGTGGCGAATCTCCTGAAAAAAAGGAGTTTTTCTATTTAGCACTTTTGCAACTTTTCAAGCCTTGGCGTGCAGAAGAGGAACTGCTTGGAGATTTCCTCTGTTATGAAGACTCTTTCAATGCTGCCAATGAGACCATAGAATGTCCTGCTTTTCCCAAATATGTAGAAATGTTGAATGTGGAAATTGAGCAGGAAGCAACGATTGCAGCCGAGATTGCCAGAGACAGTTCCAGGACAGTCAGAGTTCTGCTTCATTGAGTCAGGATCGACTAGGAGGACCTGTTATCGAAAATGAAGCTGCCACTGCCATGAATGAAGTGGAAAGAGCCATGGCACATGCTCAGGAGGATGCGGTTAACTTAGAAGAGTTGGAAAGACAACTCAACGTTGAGCAGAGGAAAATATATGACGAAGTTACCATGCAAATTGATCATGGATTAAGTCATGACAAGAAAGAGTGCTCATGTACGTCGTTGAAGCCTGTCCGACTGTACGTGAGTGGAGGAGCGGGAACTGGAAAAAGTTTCCTTATTAAAGCAATTTCATGTTATTTGCAGGAAAGGACAGAGTCATCGCTGTCTTGTGTTGTCACCGCTCCAACTGGACTGGCAGCACATAACATTAAAGGGATTACTTTACATCGTTTACTGATACTGCCAGTGGAGCATGACAACAAATTACAATATCACAAGCTATCTGGAGATGCTTGTTGTGAAGTTTCAAGAATCTTGAGGAAAATGAAACTTCTTATCATTGACGAAGTAAGCATGGTTTCCAATGTCATGCTTGCCTTTGTGCATTTGAGAATGCAAGAAGTTCTCAAAACAGACTATGATGTGTTATTTGGTGGCAAACACATCATTGTTTTCGGAGATCTTCTGCAGCTGACACCAGTGAAAGGGCAACCTGTGTTCAAAATGCTCACACATGAAGATACCAGGAAGTGCCTAGGGAGCATTGGCAACGTCAATATATGGTTAAACTTCAATTATGCTGAACTGCATGAAAATATGCGCCAGGCGAAGGATGAAGTTTACAAGAATATTCTACAAGATGTTAGAATTGGAAAAGTGACCGAGCATGGGAAAGAAGCTTTACATGCACGATTACTGTCAAATTTATATCCAGAACAAGATGTTGTGCCTGAGAATATTTTTCAGAAAATTACTGAGAAGAAATCTGGAATATGTTTGATGCCAACAGAATGTGCCAAATTCAACAACAAAATGTTGCATTTAGAAAAGCAAGAGATTGTGAAACTGGAAGCTATTGACAGAGTAGAGCATATGGGATCAACAATTATTTTGTCTGAGAATTTGAAAACAAAATTGGATTCATTAGAGAAGACTATATCTAAAACTGCAGGTTTTGAAAAGACTCTGAATGTGTGCTTGAACTGCCGTATAATTTTAAGAAGGAATTTACATGTTGAAAGAGGTCTGGTAAATGGATCAATGGGTAATGTTGTTGATTTTGTAAAATACAGAAATAGAGATGGAATTGAATTTTTAAAAATTAAATTTGATGGCATTGAGGAAGTACAGCTAATTCGTCGTTGTTCTGCTAGATTTTTGCTTGTAAAAGACTTATATGTTCGCCGTAAGCAGTTTCATGTTTGCTTGGCATATGCGGTGACAATCCATAAATCGCAAGGTTTAAGTGTAGACAGTGCATTGGTGAATATTGGCAGTTCTGTGTTCAAGGAGGGTATGGCATATGTGGCATTGTCACGAGTTAGAACTTTATCGGGATTGTACTTGATTGAGTGTGATGTCGCAAACATTTGTGCGGATCTAGATTGTGTTAAGGAATACAATAGGTTAAGAAGAGAGTATGCGCCACATTTGCCTCAATATCATTTGTTTGAGAAACGTGTGGTAGGCCGGAAACGAAGAAATGTGACCAATACTGGGGAGGTTGTAGCAAAAAGACGAAAAGTCGATGAACCTGAAATTATAAGCAGAAACAAAAAGGATTCTGTTGAAGATGTTGTTGGTTTTCAATTTGAAAACAGTTCTGGTGTCAGCTGCTATGCTAATGTAGTGGTTAATGTTTTGTTTTCTCTAGAAAATGTAAAAGAAGAGATTGTGGTCAATTCTGATCAAAGATTTTGCAGTTTGTTAAATTCTGTGTTAGAGAAATGTAGCACTGATAGAACAAACATAGAAAGTGTGTCTGAAATTCGAAATCTGTTAGACAGATGTTCAGGCCAAACATAATTCTCTCAAAATATTCAGCAAGATTGTCAGGAGTTTTTAATGTATATGCTTGATGTATTGCATGCTGAAGGTGTAGATGTAGATCACCTGTTTGGGCTTTCTTATCAATGGCAGCATGACTGCGAGAACTGTAGGGTATCAAGTACTACTAGTGTAGACTCAGAAAGATTTATATATTTAACTTTGCCAGACAGTAAATCAGTCTCTTTTAATAAACTAGTAAAAGCAGCTGATCACAACATGGAGTGTAGCCAATGTAAATCTGAAATGATGTCCACATTATTTATACGAACATATGGCCAGTATGTTATTTTAATGTTCCACTTCCAACGATGTAGGCCTGATGGAACAAAATTGACAACTTTAATTAAAAATTTTGTGGCTTCACAGTTGTCAATATCAGGAAGGACTTTTGTAACTGCAGCAATTATATATCATGGCGGTCCTTTAATAACATCAGGACATTACACAGCTTATTTAAAGTCTAGAAATGGCTGGTCATTCTGCAATGATTCTGTTTTAATTTTCAAACAAAAATTGCCGTATGACCTTAAAAACTCTTACCTGGTGTTTTTAAAACCAAAATTTTAGGGAAAGAATCTCGGGATGTGCTCTGAGGAATTTCAAGAAGTTCTAATGGCTCCTACACGATTTGGCCTTGAGGATAAGTGTAGTACAGAGACATAACTTCTTACCATAACACTGGACGTCATGGAGAACTTTGAATGAGTTCAGAAAAACTGTTTCTTTTTATAAGCTAATTGAAGCAGCCAATCAAAACATGGAGTAGAGGGAATGTAAGTCTGCAATGCTGTCTACTGTTTTACATTGCTTTGTGATTAAAAGTGATGTAGAGAATTAAATAATTGTAGTAGTCATAGAGGTAGTGTAAGTCTGCTTCATAGTAAGCAGTATTAGTGTCATAGGAAATGTAGAACATGACTGAGCAAGAAGGGGAAGATATTAGTAATCCAGGATTGTGAAAATGATCTTCAACATTTTAATTCTGAAAGTTGCGGAAATACAACATGACGGGATTGGCTTACAAGAATTCCAAGAGTTATAAATGGCTCTGACACGATTTGGCCTTGTGGAAACGTGTGGTAGAGAGCGAGAAGTCATTTATTGTATGTAACATATTTTTCAAAATGATGGAGGTTTTCTTTCAGAAAGTGGCGGGCTGAAAGTAATAACAGCACAACAGAGTGTAAGCTGTTCATAGGACATCCTTCGACGTCATGGAAAGTAAGTTAACTTTAAGGAGTTCTGAATTCTGATTTGTTATGTTGTATGGGTTTTTTAAACACAATCATTTTGATTGTGTTTTTTTTTCCCCGCTGTTATATGATGAATACCTTCAAGTCACTGTTTTTAGTGAAATTTGATACATTCTGAGAACAGCAAAAATAAACCATTTAACATGTTTAATTAATTCTGTACTGTTTGCATTTATGATGTACATGTAGAACTGTGTAGGAGGCATGGAGAAGGTGAGGCTTCTGTAAGTGTCAAAGTTGTTGCATACAGTGCTCATATTCTACGTAGTCTTTCATATGATAGACTACATTTCCACAATGAGATACCTAAGCAAAGGAAACACAGGTGATATGATTGTGGAATGAGCAAAAAAAATTGCACGTTTTTCAATTATATTACCTGTGTTTCCTAACATTACACATCACATTGTGTAGATGAGGTTTAGGCCTGTTCCTGGAGACAGAGGAGGTCTGACATTTGTTCAAGAGTGCAGTGGACATGACACACTTGGTTGGTAGGCCTGCACATGTATTTTCTCCTCTGTATTCTTCAACAAACCTAAATTTCATCTGCAACTCTGAGTAGACCTTACCTGAAACAAATCTGTGAATAGGTTACAGCTTATCGGCATCTTGAAACAATGATTTAAAATGTTAGGATCAGTTTAAAATGTATATAATTAGCACTGTGTAGGGGGCATGCAGAAGCTGAAGCTTTTCTAAGTGTCAAAATTGTTGTATACACTGCTCAACTTCTGTGTACTGTTTGATATGCTAGACTCCATCTGCACTATGAGATACCTAAGCAAAGGCAACACAGGTGATGTGATTGTGAAATGAGGAAAATAAACTCCACATTTTTCAATTACATCACCTGTGTTTCCTAAGTTTACGAATGACTTTGTGCAGATGAAGTTTAGGTCTGTCCACGGACACAGAAGAGGTCTGGCCTTTGTTCAAGAGTGAAGTGGACATGACTTACTTCATTAGTAGGCCTTCACATGTATTATCTCCTCTGTATTGTTCAACAAGTGTAAATTTGATCTGCAACCCTGAGTAGGCCTCACCTTAAACAAACCTCTGGATAGGCCACAACTTATTGTCATCCTGAATCAATCATTTAACATGTTAGGGACAGATTTATGATAGGTGTGTGCCTCTTTTGCGCCACTGTGCGTCACTTTTGTGACGCAGTGGCGGTTGAAAAGATTTGCTATGAGGAGACAAAATTATAAAATGATGAATCTAGGCAGATGTGTCATGCTGTAAAAAAACAATGCCACATGAAACCGATGCAGCAGTCATGCAAAAGATGCACCATGTTGCAAGATAGGACTCACTTCATCTGCATCAAGATACTGTTAGTTTAAAATGTATATTTTTAGAACTGTGTAGGGGGCCTGGAGAAGCAGAGGCTTCTGTAAGTGTCAAAGTTGTTTAAAAACTGTTTGTCCTTCTATTTTTTCCCTTGTCTTTTCTAATTTATTAAAAACATGTTTTAATATTTTTCAAATTTTTGTTCTCTCTTTCACAGATTGAAAGTATAAAAATAACAAATGACTAACTTAACGACAATTATAAGGTAAATGTTTTGTACTCTTTTCGTTATATTTCTATCACATTTAACTTCTATTAGTTCCATTGCTTCATTTCTTTAACCATCACTTTCCTGCCTTTGCTACTTCCCTCATTCCTTTCTCTATTACTTAATTACTCTACTCCTTCCACTATTTTTCTTAGTCCCTCTCTTCTCATACTTCTTCACTCTTGGTCACTCACTCTGTCTCTATTACTGTCACTGTTTCTGACTGATCAAATTTTTTTTTTTTTAAAAGAACAGTAAGTATAAGGGAAGGAAACAGACAGTTATGTTAAAAAAAAAGACAGATATAGGGAGTAAACTAGGGATACTGTTACCCGCAATCCTCTGCTGATGATGTCACTGACCATGTCATGAATGATGTAATATGTGACATCATCAGCAGTGGATTGCGGGTAACAGTATCTCTAGTTTACTCCCCTATAGCTGTCTTTCTTTTAACATAACTGTCTGTTTCCTTCCCTTATACTTACTGTTCTTTTTTAAAAAAAAAAATGTTTGGTTCGCTCCCGGTTCGCGTACCGGCGAGCGAACCGGGAAGCGAACCAAGAGAAATAGAGGTTGGCAGAGTTCCAAATATTCTACCAATTTTTTATAACGGGGAGGTAGTTCTGAAAAGAACTTTTTTTATTGTTTTTGTTGTTTTATATTTTTTTTATTATTTTTCTGAACATTTTTTTACTTTTTTTGTATTTTCTGAACGGTTTTATATTTTTTTTGGTTTTTTTGGGGGGGGGAAACGAAAACGATTCATTTTAAAGGGCTCAACAGGAGCAACAAAAAAAAAGAATTTATTGTCTGGGGCGTTTCGGACAAACATGATTCTCGATAGCTCTGTTGATCAGAGTGATGCTACTTTCTCTGTAGCAAATGAACCCATTGCAATGTACGCAGACTTGCTTTACTTCCCCGAATCTCATTTGTATATTCGGCACCATCTCCCTCCCCTCTGGTCCCGTCACTTCTGGTACAACAGATCTTCTGGCCATAATAGGGGGATTATCTTGTTCATTACGTAATTGTGCAGCACTGTAGTTGTTTGGATGCCACCTACTCATATGGCGATGCATTGTGTAGTTTCCGTAGCTGTATTTCTTCTCGGTCCCTCTGGACAGTCTATCTTGACATATAAGGCAAGTTACGTACCTTGCATTTACTTTTTTCTGACCTTTGGGAAATTTAAAAAATTGACAAATAAAATTCTCTTTCAGGTGAGACCTCCTGGGATCCTCAGGCAAAAAATGCCTCTCTTCCTGCTCTTCCTCCTCTTCCTCTTCTTCCTCTTCTTGCTGAATTATAACTTCAGCAGGTGGTCCTCTCTTCCTTGGATGTGGTGGAGGTGGTGGGGAAGCACCAGCTGAAGCTACTAAAGAAGCCATTGCTCACTGGTAACAAAGGGTCTTTCTCTCACAAAGATGAAAGTCAGAGTGAGGAAAGAAGGAGGGGTTTTCATCATTTGGGAAAAACAATAGTTCTAAACCAATGAAAAGTGTTAATTTTAGATCACATGACCTAGTCTTACATCATTAGGAAACCAAAAGTGAAATGAACCAATGAAAAGTGTTATTAACAAGTCACATGACCTGCTGTGTTTACGTTACGCGCTTTGGGCCGCGTCCCGGATCGCTTCCGGGAAGCTGCGCTTCGCGCCTCGTTCGCGTACCGGTTCACTTCCGGGTACGCTAACGCGGCGCGTCATATGACGTATCACGCGACAACGCGAAACGTCATGCGGACGCGACGCGTCACGATGTTGTTTTCTAACGCGGCAGTTGCGCTAACGGAACGTTTACCGGTTCGCGGACTGGGTCGCGGCATCAAGATGAGCTAACGGGAAGCTTCCCGGTACGCGAACCGGGAGCGAACAAAAAAAAAGTATTACATTTTTTTTATTAATAAACATATAAAATATATTTTGGGATTTAAAGAAGAATACATTTTACAGCTACAGATATTAGCTTTTAAAAAACCAATGAAATTCACTGAAAAAACCATAGGTTATAGACCATATATAGTTAGGAATTAGCATTTACAAAACCTTGAAAATTCACTGAAAAAACCATAGGTTATAGACCATATATAGTTAGGAATTAGCATTTAAAAAACCTTATTTTACTCACACAAAACCATTGAAATTCCATATATAGTTAGTTGCACTAACTATATATCGCGCACCCGCAATCCACTGCTGATGATGTCACATATTACATCATTCATGACATGGTCAGTGACATCACTGATGACATCACTGATGACATCTCAAATGACATCACTGATGACATCACTGATGACATCTCATTTGACATCAATGACCACATCACTGATGATATCATTCATGTGACAATACAATGCATCTCCTCACATTTTAATATAACCTCTGTTACACCCAGTGTTAAATACAGAGTATAATTTTTGAAACCATTGACACACCAATACTAGTTACTACATACGCACTCACTGATTCCTATGTCTACACACACATTCACTCATTCACCCATACAATCATTCATACATACAATCACTCATCTTTACAACACTATCATATGCACTCATACACCTATACAGACACTCACACACTGCCACTCATCCATGGAGTTACTCACACACCTAGTCAGTCCTGTAAAGAATCAATCACACTTCCATTTTCTAATCTATACACTTAAACATAGAGTACCTTACATTTTCAAACATATACTAACACATACTTACTCTCTTATACAATCATTGATACAAGTACACATTGATCTGCACAGTCACACATCTCCCAGCCAGCCACACACACACTCAGTCTCCCATACAAATACTTGGACAATCAATCAATAACCCATATAGTTACTCATATAGCTACTGATCAACACATGCAGCAGTTTACAGAACAACAGACATAATAATGCACAAATTAAAACAGTTTAGTCACTAACCCATGCACTCAGTGAGACACATTTAATCACTCACTCATACAGTCAGTCACCCACCTACTAAATGCTTCATCCAGACACTTATACATCTACTCATTCTTCAATATGTAAAACATATTTATACTTTACAGAAACACACAGTCACTGGATGATGTCATCAGTGATGTCATCAGTGATGTCATTTGAGATGTCATCAGTGATGTCATCAGTGATGTCATTTGAGATGTCATCAGTGATGTCATCAGTGATGTCACTGACCATGTCATGAATGATGTAATATGTGACATCATCAGCAGTGGATTGCGGGTGCGCGATATATAGTTAGTGCAACTAACTATATATGGAATTTCAATGGTTTTGTGTGAGTAAAATAAGGTTTTTTAAATGCTAATTCCTAACTATATATGGTCTATAACCTATGTTTTTTTCAGTGAATATATATATATACACACACACACACAAATATATATATATATATATATATATATATGTTGGTCTGCCTGTTTGCCCCGGTGGAACAGAAAAAATGGGTAAAACTGACGTTAGCACGCGGACGATGTCCTCTTATGGCTCCGGTGACCTAACATTATTACATCCTCGTTGACATGGGAGAACCAGGAAAGAATTTACGCAGAATGCTGGCATAGGGGATATTACCCTAAGTGTTCAGGTTAGTCCTTTGGGAGCAACTGTTTATGTTGCCACTCCAGAAACCAAAACCAGTGGTCCGAGGGAAGAGGCCCTGCAGATGGCATACGAGGTGGGGAGCCCAGTCGTGTGCACCAGCAGGGCAGCAAAGTGACAAGCACAACTACCCACAAAAAAGGTAACAAGGGCACTGAATAACACAGGATCTTCTCTTTGTATCTGGCAGGAACAACGAGGTTAAAATGCCCTAGTTCCAAAATGTAGAATTAGTGCTACAACGGTCTTCAAGAGGACCTGCAATGGATGCCGCTTCTGCCTCCTGTATACTGGAGGTGGAACTTGGGTCACACGGTATGGTCATACTGCAGTGGGAGGCACAATCGTTGACCTCTCATAGCACTGCTCCAAACTTCGGGGAGTATGCCTTCCATTAGATGTGTTTTCTGATGATGTGTCGCTCTGGCCCCGTCCAACAGCAGAACTCCTTTAGATCCAAACAGATTCTTCCATTCTCACACTGGAAGTGCAACCAGGCCACGCAGACACTTTTGCATTAGAACAGCCGGGAATGCACTTTTCGGTAAAAAAAAACCACACTTTCCTAACTCCTAATTTATCAAATAAACGACTCACTGAAGAACAGGGGCCATCTTCGATCGGTAAACAGCCATTACAACAAATGTTTTACTTTGCGATACCATTACAACACATGCATTACCACGCATGCGTTGTACAATGCAAAGTAAATACTATGCATTTTTTTAGAACGCATGGTCATTTACCACGCATGCCTTTACAACTAATTTCATTGTAAATGACAATTTGTTCTAAAAAAACTTTAGACGATCCAGGTAATTTTAAGAAAATAGAGGCTGTTCCGTTTCCTCACAACAACGTGCACCGCCCCTTAGAGACAATGTGAAGCAGGAACCCCAAGGAGAGAGGAACCACGAGGAGTGAGAGGTAAGGGGGATTGGGCATGGGGTGGGTGTTACTTTTCTATGGTTTTGGGTAGTGTAGTGGTGTTTTGGTAGTGTAGGGGGTCGTGCTGGGGGTAGTGTTTTAGGGATTAGGGTAGTGCAGTGGTGTGTGTGTAGTGTATAGGGTTGTGCTGGCTGTAGTGCTTTAGGGTAGTGCAGTGGTGTTTGGATAGTGTAGGGGCTCGTGCTGAGGGTAGTGTTTAGGGTTTAGGGTAATGCAGTGGTGTTTGGGTAGTGAAGGGGGCCCTGCTGGGGGTAGTGTTTTAGGGTTTAGGATAGTGCAGTGGTGTTTGTGTAGTGTAGGGAGTCATGCTGGGGAGGATTCAGGGTTTAGGGTGGAGCAGTGATGTTTGCGTAGGGAAGATGGTCGTGCTGGTGGTAGTGTTCTAGGGTTTAGGGTAGTGAAGTGGTGCTTGTGTAGTGTAGGGGGTCGTGCTGGAGGTTGTGTTTTAGTGTTTAGGGTAGTGCCATACTGTTTAGGCAGTGTGGGGGTCGTGCTGGGGGTAGTGTTTTAGGGTTTAGGGTAGTGCAGTGGTGTTTAGGCAGTGAATGGGGTCGTGCGGGGGGTAGTGTTTTAGGGTTTAGTGTAGTCCAGTGGTGTTTGTGTAGTGTGGGGATAGTGTTTTAGGGTAGTGCAGTGGTGTTTGTGGAGTGTAGGGGGTCATGCTCGGGGTAGTGTTTTAGGGTTTAGGGTAGATCAGTGGTGTTTTTGTAGTGTAGGGAGTCATGTTTTACGGTTTAGGGTAGTACAGTGGTTTTTGGGTAGTGTAGGGGGTTGATCTGGAGGTAGTGTTTTAGGGTTTAGGGTAGTGAAGTGGTGTTTGTGTAGAGTAGGGGGTTGTGCTGAGAGTAGTGTTTTAGGGTTTACGGTAGTGCAGTGGTGTTTGTGTAGTGGAGGGGGTCGTGGTCGGGGTAGTGTGTTAAGGTTTAGGGTAGTGCAGTGGTGTTTGGGTAGTGTAGGGGGTGATGCTGGGGGTAGTGCTTTAGGGTTTAAGGTAGTGTAGTGGTGTTTGGGTAGTGTAGGGGTCGTACTGGGGTAATATTTTAGCGTAGTGCAGTGGTGTTTGTGTAGTGTATGGGTCATACTGGGGGTAGTTTTTTAGGGTTAAGGGTAGTGCATTGGTGTTTGTGTAGTGTAGGGGGTCAAACTATGGGTAGTGTTGTAGGGTTTAGGGCAGTGCAGTGGTGTTTATGTAGAGTAGGGGGTTGTGCTGGGAGTAGTGTTTTAGAGTTTACAGTAGTGCAGTGGTGTTTGTGTAGTGGAGGTGTTCATGCTGGGGGTAGATTTAGGGTTTATGGTAGTGCTGTGGTGTTTGTGTAGTGTAGGGGGTCATACTGGGGGTAGTGTTTTAGGTTTTAGAGTAGTGCAGTGGTATTTGTGTAGTGTAGGGGGTCGTGCTGGGGAAGATGTAGGGTATAGAGTAGTGCATTGGTGTTTGTGTAGTGTAGGTGGTCAAACTGGGAGTAGTGTTTCAGTCTTTCTATGGATAATGGAATGCAGGCAGACATATTTTTCATGCACCTAAGAAAGAAGAAGTAAATCTTAGGAGCCACCCTAGTATGCATGAAATCACTACACTTGAATCTCAATAAAAAAAATAACAGAATTCAATCCATTGAATCTTCAAAGTGATATTACTGGATTTGGAATTTGATCATACCTCTTTACCCTAAAGAGCAAATTGGAGTTGTATGTGTGAAATATTACATATTTTACATATTTCTATGCACTGCAATCGTGTCTAAATGAGAGCCTGTGGATAGGGATATCTTACATTGTCGTCTCATAAAAACTCTACAGATGGACTCACCATGTCCAACATTGCTCCATCTCCTTTTAGAGAATACACAATGTGATGGCTTATTGTTTCACACAGCGCACTCCAGGCTAGCAGTTTAAGGCGGGATGTCGGAGATCTAGATAAAGTTGGTTATCCTGAGATATTCTCAAAACAATGGGAGAACATACTTTGTGTCTTCAATCGCTTTACCAGCTTCTTTAAAATGTTAGTAATTATTTATAATTGATGTTGTTAAGTGTGGACTTAAGCACTGTAAGTTTCAATTATTATGGGGGGGGGTTGTGTGGGAGTTGCAAGGACTTCTCAGAACAAATAACGCATCTTGAATAGTGACTACCTCTACCTTTATATTTATATTTAAAGTAATGTATGAGTACAGCCTATCAAAAGAACATGGACCAGGAGAGAGGCAAGAATGCATTTTGCAAAGTTTATTGGGGGCAATGCAGTTGCAAGAATCTAAACTTGCGGTGAATTGATAGGATGGAGAAATAACTCATACGGAGGTAGCGGACATATTCATATAACAAGGCAGTATTTAGTTTATTCCAAAATTGGATACAACCGGAGACATTTATTAATGGAGTTCATGGAGACAAGTCTTTCCAGAGTTTGAGTGCATAGCAAGAGAAGGCTGATTGCCTGTCCTTTCCTAATGGGCTTTCTGGCATTCTAGCCGGAGTCAAGGGTATGTTTAGATCGGTGGCCTCCCAAGATGGCATTCTGGTCTTCACGGTAGCCCAGTCGGGGGGTGTTGAAGACTTTTAGATGACAGAATGCATTTTACATTCAGTGCATGCTGGTAGGCAGAGTCAGTACAGATTGTATTTGCATCTCCCACGGTCGGTCTCTTAGCAAAGAGTCTTGGTTGTCTTAGTAAGGAATGACTGATGACAAGTGCTAAGATGGAGAATTTGCATGAAGCAGATTAGTTTAGCTGACATTTTCTAACACTTTAAATTTGTGTAAACATATAGAGATATTTAAAGCTACAGCATGTGCCAAAAATGACAAGTGACTTAGTGAATTTTTTTGCTCATCTTTCATGTTTGTGATCCCTCATTGGTTACATTCCACAGGAATAAATACCCATGTAAAATCTGTGGTATCTAAAGGCCCAATGGTACAAATACTTCTAAAAGAATGGAGAACATTGTTTCGCTACCTGTTAATGCAACCACGACCAGCACCGTCATAGCTCACAACAATATGATATGGATCCTGTTAATTGTCGCTATCTTGCTGTTTGTAGGAGTTTTCCTCTTCTTCATTGGTCTGATACTGCACGCCTTCTTTACTACAGCTCACCTGAGGGAACAAACCCGTTATATCCTCTTCATGTATACCTTGCTCACTGACACCGTGAACCTTGCCACATGTGTGCTTCTGATATTGTTAGACTTTGCTTCATACAGAATGCCAGTAAGTGGCTGTTATGTGATTGTTACGATCTCTGAGTCTACTTTCCACAGCAGTAAGAGTGGCCTAGCAGCGATGGCCTTAGAGCGCTATGTATATTTTCAACAAGGGGTGGTGAGGGACAGAGTCTCTGAATTAAGCAGAATACTCTCACCCAGTCAAGAGATCAGGGCTAGATCCAACACCGTTTTTTAGCTCATTGCACCATCCCAGTTTCAGAACCTGGCTGTATGCAAATTAGTCTGTTCCTGTCCCAGTGCATGATGGGAACAGGGCAAACCAAACTACAAAAGCCAATTCTTACACTGGGAAGGAAACAAGCTTCCGGGGACCGGTTTCTGGCATTACAGCCGTCTTCGGCCCGGCTTGCTTGAATCCTGATGGTGCAATGAGCAAGGGACTCATGTCTGAGTATACCCTTCCACGCTTAGGGTGGACAAAAATATTTACAACAAGGGGTGGTGAGGGACAGAGTCTCTGAATTAAGCAGAATACTCTCACCCAGTCAAGAGATCAGGGCTAGATCCAACACCGTTTTTTAGCTCATTGCACCATCCCAGTTTTAGAACCTGGCTGTATGCAAATTAGTCTGTTCCTGTCCCAGTGCATGATGGGAACAGGGCAAACCAAACTACAAAAGCCAATTCTTACACTGGGAAGGAAACAAGCTTCCGGGGACCGGTTTCTGGCATTACAGCCGTCTTCGGCCCGGCTTGCTTGAATCCTGATGGTGCAATGAGCAAGGGACTCATGTCTGAGTATACCCTTCCACGCTTAGGGTGGACAAAAATATTTACAACAAGGGGTGGTGAGGGACAGAGTCTCTGAATTAAGCAGAATACTCTCACCCAGTCAAGAGATCAGGGCTAGATCCAACACCATTTTTTAGCTCATTGCACCATCCTTAGAGCGCTATGTGGCCATTTGCTTTGGCCATTTGCTTACCCTTAAGGCACACCTTGATCTGCCGTGTGGAGAGGTACTGGATGTCTATTGTAGTCCTTTCTGTCATTGGATTCATACCATCCTTAATCGACATAATGATTCTCAGTTCATCAGAGCAACGCAACTTTGTCTTTCAAAGAGTAATATGTAGTCGAGAGCAGTTAACAGTGACACCTCAGCAAGCGGCGCGAGCGATTATCACTCATGCTACTATCTTTTCCACGGTTGCTTTGATCATTTTGTACACTTACACAAAAATTATGCTGGAGGCCAAGAAAATCAATGTGGACAGAGGTCCTTCAGCAAGACTGTGTTGCTCCATGCTGTTCAGCTACTGCTAAGTTTGACCTCTTACACTAGATTGATTTCAGAAAATCTCTTGAGTAACAATTTTTTGTACATCAGATTTTTAAATTATTTTCTATTTATTTTATTTCCAACAGTTTTTGAGCCCTCTGATTTATGGTTTCGGTGATGAAAACTTCATAGCTCACTTAAAAAATGTAATCAGATGTACTGCTAGTTCTGGAGGCTGCAAAACCTAAAGTTAGATATTGTCACCTCTTTCATCACTTTAATTTGCAATATGTGAAGTAAAAATATATTAACTGCATATTGTTTGCTTTCATAACCACCCAAGCAAACAAAAAATACATATATATATATATACCACTGCACTTCCCTAAACCCTAAAACACTAACCCCAGCACGACCCCACACTGCCTAAACAGTAATGCACTACCCTACACACTAAAACACTACCTTCAGCACGACCCCCTACACTACACAAACACCACTTCACTACCCTAAACCCTAAAACACTACCACCAGCACGACCATCTTCCCTACACAAACATCACTGCTCCACCCTAAACCCTGAATCCCCCCCAGCAGGGCCCCTTTCAATACCCAAACACCACTGCATTACCCTAAACCCTAAACACTACCCTCAGCACGAGCCCCTACACTATCCAAACACCACTGCACTACCCTAAAGCACTACAGCCAGCACTACCCTAGACACTACACAAACACTACTGCACTACTCTAATCCCTAAAACACTACCCCCCGCACGACCCCCTACACTACCAAAACACCACTACACTACCCCAAACCATAGAAAAGTAACACCCACCCCATGCCCAATCTCCCTTACCTCTCACTCCTTGTGGTTCCTCTCTCCTCGGGGTTCCTGCTTCACGTTGTCTCTAAGGGGCGGTGCACGTTGTTGTGAGGAAACGGAACAGCCTCCATTTTCTTAAAATAACCTGGATCGTCTACATTTTTTTAGAACAAATTGTCATTTACCATACATACCTTTACAATGAAATTTGTTGTAAATGCATGCGTGGTAAATGACCATGCGTTCTAAAAAAATGCGTAGTATTTACTTCGCAATGTACAACGCATGTTTGGTAATGCATGTGTTGTAATGGTATCGCAAAGTAAAACATTTGTTGTAATGGCTGTTTACCGATCGAAGCTGGCCCCTGTTCTTCAGTGAGTCGTTTATTTGATTAATTAGGAGGAAGGAATGTGTGTTTTTTTTTTACCAAAAAGTGCATTCCCGGCTGTTCTATCGCGAAAGTGTCTGCGTGGCCTGGTTTCACTTCCGGAGAGAGAATGAAGAATCTGTTTGGATATAAAGGAGTTCTGTTGTTGGACGGGGCCAGAGCAACACGTCATCAGAAAACACATCTAATGGAAGGCATACTCCCCGAAGAGTTGAGCAGTGCCATGAGAGGTCAACGACTGTGCCTCCCACTGCAGTATGACCATACCGTGTGACCCAAGTGCCACCTCCAGGATACAGGAGGCAGAAGCGGCATCCATTGCAGGTCCTCTTGAAGACCATTGTAGCACTAATTCTACATTTTGGAACTAGGGCATTTTAACCTCTTTGTTCCTGCCAGATACAAAGAGAAGATCCTGTGTTATTCAGTGCCCTTGTTACCTTTTTTGTGGGTAGTCGTGCTTGTCACTTCGCTGCCCCGCCGGTGCACAAGAGTGGGCTCCCCACCTCGTGTGCCATCTGCATGGCCTCTTCCCTCGGACCACTGGTTTTGGTTTCTGGAGTGGCAACCTAAACAGTTGCTCCCAAAGGACTAGCCTGAACACTTAGGGTAATATCCCCTACACCAGCATTCTGCGTAAATTATTTTCTAGTTCTCCCATGTCAACGAGGATGTAATAATATGACGTCACCGGAGCCATAAGAGGACCTCGTCCGCGTGCTAACGTCAGTTTTGCCCATTTTTTCCGTTCCACCGGGGCAAACAGGCAGACCAACACATTTTCACATGTATAATAGATATATATATATATATATATATATATATATATATATTCACTGAAAAAACCATAGATTTCAGGCCTTATATAGTTAGGAATTAGCATTTAAAAAACCTTTGAAATTCACTGAAAAAACCATAGGTTTCAGGAGTTATATAGTTAGGAATTAGCTTTTAAAAATCTTTGAAATTCACTCAAAAAACTATAAGTTTTAGTGGTGTTATAGTTAGCTGGACATTTTACTCATACAAAACCATTGAAATTGCTCCTATATAGTTAGTTGTACTAACTATATTTCGCGCACCCGCAATCCACTGCTGATGATGTCACATATTAGATCATTCATGACATGGTCAGTGACATCACTGATGACATCTCAAATGACATGATTTAGGGTTTAGGGTAGTGCAGTGCTGTTTGTGTAGTGTAGGGGGTCCTGATGGGATAGATTTAGGGTTGACGGTAGTGCAGTGGTATTTGGGTAGTGTAGGGGGTCGTGCTGGGCGTAGTAGTTAAGGCTTTAGGGTAGTGCAGTGGCATTTGTATAGTGTAAGGGGTCGTTTTTAGGGTTTAGTGTATGACAGTGGTGTTTGTGTTTTGTAGGGGGTCGTGCTGGAGGTAGTGTTTTAGGGTTTAGGATAGTGCAGTGGTATTTGGGCAGTGTAGGAGGTTGTGCAGGGGGTTGTGTTTAGGGTTTAGGGCAGTGCTGTGGTGTTTGGGTAGTGTAGGGGGTCGTGCTGTGGTAGTGTTTTAGAGTTTAGAGTAGTGCAGTGGTGTTTGTTTAGTGTAGGGAGCAGTGTTTTAGGGTTTATGGTAGTGCAGTGGTGTTTCCGTAGTGTAAGGGGTCATGTGGGGGTAGTGTTTTACGTTTAGGTTAGTGTGGTGGTGTTTGGGTAGTGTAGAGGGTCATGTTGGGGGCAGATTTAGGGTTTTCGATAGTGCAGTGGTGTTTGGGTAATGTAGGGGTTGTGCTGGGGGTAGTGTTTTAGTGTTTAGGGTAGTGCAGTGGTGTTTTTTTGTAGTGTAGGGGGTCATGCTGCAGGCAGTGTTTTAGTGTTTAGGGTAGTGCAGTGGTTTTGGGTAGTGTAGGTGGTCATGCTTGGGGTAGTATTTTAGGGTTTAGGGTAGTGCAGTGGCATTTGTGTAGTGTAGGAGGTCATGTTTTAGCGTTTAGGGTAGTGTAGTGTAGTTTGGGTCGTGTAAAGGGTCGTGCTGGGGATAGTGTTTTAGGGTTTATGGTAGGGCAGTGTTGTTTATGTAGTGTAGGTGTCATGCTGGGGGTAGTGTTTTAGGGTTTAGGGTAGTGTAGTGGTGTTTGGGTAGCTCTAGGCGGTCACGCAGTGGGTCGTGTTTTAGGGTTTAGGGTAGTTCAATCCTTATTGTGTAGCGTATGTGGTCGTGTTTTAGGGTTTAGGGTAGTGAAGTGGTGTTTAGGTAGTGTAGGGGTTCCTGCTGGGGTAGTGTCTAAGGGTTTACGGTAGTGCAGTAGCATTTGTGTAGTTTGGGGGGTCGTGCTGGAGTAGTGTTTTAGCGTTTAGGGCAGTGCAGTGGTGTTTGTGTATTATAGGTGGTCGTGCTGGAGGTAATGTTTTATGGTTTATGGTAGTGTAGTGGTGTTTGGGGAGTGTAGGGGGTCAGGCTGGGGATAGTGTTTTAGAGTTTAGGGTAGTTCAGTGTTGTTTGTGTAATGTAGGGGGTTGTGGTTAATAGTTTAGGATAGTGCAGTGGTGTTTTGGTATTGTAGGGGGTCGTGCTGGGGTTAGTGTTTTAGGGTTTAGGTTAGTAAAGTGGTGTTTGGATAGAGTAGGGGGTCATGCTGGGGGTAGATTTAGGGTTAAGCGTAGTGCAGTGGTGTTTGTGTAGTGTAGGGTATTGTGCTGGAGGTAGTGTCGTAGGGTTTATTTGTAGTGCAGTGGTGTTTGTGTAGTGTAGGCGTCGTGCTAGGGGTAGTGTTTTAGGGTTTAGTGTAGTGCAGTGGTGTTTGGGTAGTGTAGAGGGTTGCACTGGGGGTAGTGTTTCAGGGTTTCGGGTAGTGCAGTGTTGCTTGGGTAGTATAGGTGGTCATGCTGTGGATAATGTTTTAGGGTTTTGGGTAGTGCAGTGGTGTTTGTGTAGTGTAAGGGGTCATGCTGGGGGTAGAATTAATGTATAGGGTAGTGCAGTGGTGTTTGTGTAGTATAGGGGGTCATGCTGAGGGTAGTGTTTTAGGGTTTAAGGTAGTGCAGTGGTGTTGGTGTAGTGTAGGGGGTCGTGCTGGGGTAGCTTATTAGGGTTTAGGAAAGTGCAGTGGTGTTTGTGTAGTGTAGAGTATTGTGTGTTGGAGTAGTGCAGTGCTGTTTGGGTAGTGTAATGCTGGATAAAGAGTTTTAGGGTTTAGGGTAGTGCAGTGATGTTTGGGTAGTCTAGGGGATGTGCTGGGGGTAGTGTTTTAGGGTAATGCATTGGTGTTTGTGGAGGGTAGAATGTACCAGGAATATGGAATGCATGTAGGCAAGGAAAGGCTGACGGGACCTAGGTAAACAAAACTGAATAATATTCACTAGTCTGGGTGTGTCATCACAGACATGAATAAATGAATGAATAAAAGTATATTTATATTGCGCAAAGTTAACCCAGGGGGCATCAAGGCGCAGTCCACACAGAAAGATATAAGAAATAAAAAGAAGAGAATGAGTTAATAAGCCTGAGAAAAGAGCCATGTCTTCAGAAGCTTCCGGAAAATCACCAAAGAGGGTTGGCTGGAGAGTTCGAGGGGGAGGTTGTTCCACAGTTTAGGGGCCAAAGTAGAGAAGGCTCTTCCTCCCCATTTCGCCTTTTTAAATCTGGGAACAGCAAGCAGATTTCTTGAACACGAACGGAGGGTTCTCTTGGGGGAGTAGGGACTGACAAGACTCTTTATACCTTCAGGACCTGATCCAAACACAGCCCTATGAGCCAAACAGATGAGCTTGAAGGAGATCCTGGCATGTATAGGTAGCCAATGGAGAACCTTCCTAGCCTGGATTGCAGATGATAATCTGGGTAGATTTAGGACCATCCTGGCTGCAGAAATTTGAACCATCTGGAGGCGATGGAGAGATTTCTTATTTATGCCCCCATAGAGCGCGTTGCAATAGTTGAGCCTGGAAGAAACCAGGGCAACTGTTGACTGCTTGCGGGCGTCAGGTGACAAGTAAGGGGCAATCTTTTTCAGCATACGGATGGTATTACAGCAGGTGGATACTGTTCTGTTAACCTGAAGGTCAAAGGAGAGGGCTGGATCTATAAGATCGCCAAGGTTCCTGGCCGAGTTGGTCGGTTGGGGGCAATCCCCCAAAGAGGGGGGCCACCAGTCTTCAGACCAGATGTTATGGCTTCCTCCAAAGATTAGGACCTCCGTCTTCTCCTCATTGAGCTTTAGGCAGTTACGCACCATCCATTGCGAGACTGCCTCCATACACGTTCGAAATTTGGAGGCAGCCTCTTTAGTCGGTGAGGTGATGGAAACGATAATCTGGGTATCGTCTGCATAAGACAGTATTTTGTACCCAAATGATCTTACTACCTCGGCAAGTGGGGTTACATAGACGTTGAATAACAGAGGGCTCAGGGAGGAGCCCTAAGGAACCCTACATTCCACAGCCTGAGAGAGAGACAGAAAGCTACCGAGCTTGACCTTTTGCTGTCTCTGAAGGAGGAAGGAAGATAGGAGATTCAAGGCACTTCCCCCCACCCCTATCCCCTTCAGCCGGTCTACCAGGATTGAAGGGGACAGGGTATCAAATGCTGCTGTAAGATCAAGCAGCACCAATAGAGTGGTCTGCCCTCTGTCCACCTCAGAGCGGATGTTGTTGACCACGACAGTGAGGGCAGACTCGGTGCTGTGAGCAGCACGGAACCCATGCTGGGAAATGTCCAGGAGGCCCATTTTTTCTAAGTATGTAGTCAAATGACAATTAAGATGGGCCTCAAGTATCTTGGCCGGGGCTGGAAGTAAGGATATGGGCCGGAAGTTTTTAAGACTTCAGGGTTTAGGGAGGGTTTCTTTAGAAGAGGCTTAACAACTGCCAGTTTCCGAGGGGTTGGAAAAGACCCCTCAGTGATGGCCCTGTTCATGAACTCAAAGAGAGGGGGAAGAACAGCCTCTCTGCATGCCTTCAAGATTTTTAAAGGTCAGGGATCAAGAGACGAACATGATTAAGTGGCATCAAGAAGGCGGTTTAATTCATCCTGCGTCAACAGAGGGAAGCTAGAGAAGTTAGGAGGGGAACCCAATTCCAGGGTCTCATTGTAGGAAGGAGACGAGGGAGGGGGCAAAAGTGCCCTGTTGGTGTCCAGTTCCACATTAAGGGATTTGAGGGAAGTATGAATGTCAGAAATTTTGGAGTGGAAGAAGCTTGCGATATCATCGCAGAGCTCCTGCGACTCAGCGACAGAATCAATGACTTTAGGCGTTGACAGAGTGTCGATGATTTTAAAAAGCTCTCTAGATGATTTCAGTGAGGTGGTGATCTTGCTGAAGTAGTTCTTTTTTTCCTCAGCTATGGCCTTTTTATATTCTCTCAGGGCTAGCTTATGTTGACTCGTCCCCTGGGGGTCAGGACAGGCATACCAGACTCTCTCCTTCTGTCTACATTTCTGCCTTAGTAGTCTTAGATGTTCCAAGAACCAGGGCGACGAGGGACTCTTCCTGGCCGAGTAATGTTTTTGGAGGGGTGCTAGAGTGTCAAATGCATTGGAAAGAGCAATCGACAGACCCAGAGCAGCTTTGTTTGTGTCTGACAGAGAGAGGGGACGGATGTCTGTCAGAAAGGGGCTAAGTGTAGTGTTGGATACTTCGTTATAATTTCTCCTGAGTTCCCATACTTTCCTATTGGCTTGGTCAGGGCCAGAGGAAGTCATGTTAAGATGGAATGGTACTGCCCTATGATCGGACCAGGACAGGGGAATCAGAGTGCCGGTCACTAGTCTGGTATCATTAGAAAAGATACCATCTAAAGTATGTCCAGCAAGATGAGTAGGGCCGTCAACAAGTTGGCTCAGCCCACAGGTGGTTAGACCTTCTATTAGAGATTTAGTATCTTTGTCGTCATATATTTCCAGATGGAAATTAAAATCACCAAGGAGGGTGAACTTAGGCCTACTAATGAAGGGTTCCAATAATGTGAGTAGATCATGGCAGAAATTAGTCCTGGGGCCCGGAGGCCTGTAACAAAGGATGCCAGCGAAAGAAGCAGAGGGAGCCAACTGTATAGTACAATACAGTGCCTCGTAATTCTCCGAAGGGGATGAGAGGGGGTCAATACGACATCACACAACACTTACCATCAAGCTAATCCATCATGCACACATCACAATGAGCAACAGTGCCAACATGCACATCCGGTAGATGTTCTGAACTACCCTGTCCCAGAAACATTGTCAGCCACCACTGAGTCAACAACCGGCTGCAGTCACAAATCTCACACACACCTTCACAACAACAGCAACATCATCAGACAATGGGGCCGTTGTACATCAGCGCTCACCTTCAAGTGTAGTAGTAGACGTTGATAAGCTGTTGACGCAGGTCGACACCTTCCTCCTCTCTACTATCCTCATCACTGGACATGGGTTGGTTTGCAGGTGGGGGCCTTGGCTGCTCATCATCATCCAGGATCAGGGGGATATCCTTGTGAATGGCCAGGTTGTGGAGCATACAGCATGCCACAACAATCTGACACATCGTCCTGGGCGAGTACATCAGTGCACCTCCGGTCTTGTCCAGGAAGCGAAATCGTGACTTTAGGAGACCAAAAGTACGCTCCACCACACGACGTGCCCTCCCATGGGCATCTTTGTAGCGGACATCAGCTGATGTCCTGGGATTCCGCAGTGGGCTCAGCAATCAAGGACGGTTGGGATATGCAGAGTCACCTAGGTGTGAGAAACACAGAGAAACCTTGTAATGTTACTGTGGCAAAGGACTGCATGTCTCACAAACAGAACGCTATTTAACTATGAATTCTCACCCACAATCCATGCGTGCTCAGGAAGCAGATTAGCCATCAGCTGTAGTACAATGCTGTTACGCCTGATGTTAAATCATGGGATGAGTCTTGAAATTTGGCACACACATGTGAGATGATCATATCCGTCTGGCACACCACGGTGCCAGATTCCTGTAGATGTGCTCATATGCCTGTGGTGGAACAAGCCCAACATGGGTGCAATCAATGGCACCAACAACATTTGTTGGTGCCATTGATTACATGGGGGCATAAAAATCTCCCTTCACAGTCTCCAAATCACGCCCCCTGGGGAAATAGATATACCTGTCCTTGTAGTTCATCTTAGCGGACAGGACATCACGCAGCACCATGCTGAACATAGGTTGCCACATCCCACCTGGGCTGGACACCGTGTGCTGGAATGATCCAGTGGCAACAAAATGCAGGGCCCGATCACCGTAGACGTTGGGGTGAAAGCAGTTGGATATGTTCTGCGAGGCTGCAGATGGGGCTTCAACATAGCACATAGGTTTTGTAGGGTGGCTCTATCCAGACGGAATTTCCAGATGACCATCTCATTCTCCATGTCTGGTCTCCTCCTAGTTGAGATGAAAGTGGACACATGTCAATGCAATACACAATGAGATGTGTACAACATCTTATGTTTTGACTGACACAACTCCAACAATGACTGTCATCACATTTGAGTTACAGAGCAGCTTACATGTAGATACACCCTCAGCTACACTACTTGTACACTTGTCCCCTTTCACACAGCAAGTACCTCTGAAACAACATCTGACTATGAGAATGAACAAAGGGATATGGCTACATCTAGCATGAGCAGGCCTCAGAGTATTTCATACAGCATATGTGTGAAACTGCAACACTACTGACTCATATCTAACTGCTGTACCTGCACATTGTTCATTAAGACATACATCACTGTGATTTTCTCAGCACTTTCACACATTGACATGTGTACACATTGGAGAGTCCATCACAACACTGTTCTGTGTACATGCCCATCAATATCACAAGTGACATGTGAGGGAGTACATGCCAATGTACAAAATCACAAGCACAAACATGGTGGGCCCGATTCACAGAACTAACTTAAGACAAAATCTTAAACTTACTACCATTTTGGTATTCACACAAGGAACTTACTCATTTTGGTATTCACAGAAGGCACTTACTCATTTCGGTATTCACAGAAGTTAGGGGTCCTAACTTTAGGACCCCTAAATGCCTTCTGTGAATACCGAAAGTCTTAAAGTTAGGATTTTTCTCAGTAATAAAATTCGAGTCCTAACTTTACTACTCCTAAACTGAGAAAAATCCTAACTTTAAGACTTTCCGTATTCACAGAAGGCATTTAGGAGTCCTAAAGTTAGGAGTCCTAACTTAACTACTCCTAAACTGAGAAAAATACTAACTTTAAGACTTTCGGTATTCACAGAAGACATTTAGGAGTCCTAAAGTTAGGACCCCTAACTTCTGTGAATACCGAAATGAGCAAAGTGCCTTCTGTGAATACCAAAATGAGTAAGTGTCTTCTGTGAATACCAAAATGGTAGTAAGTTTAGGATTTTGTCTTAAGTTAGTTATGTGAATCGGGCCCGGTATGTGTAGTCAGCAGTGGGCTAAATGTTACATTGGCATTGTGTGCACAATGATGTGCCATTAATCATGTGGCCACTGTGCACTGTTGATAACTGCCCATTGGCCATTGACACAGCATGATGTGTCTATAGGTGCTGTCAAAGTGCTCCGCCACCCAAATCACGGTCACTCATGTCAATGTATGGCACCCAAATTGCTGAAGCTACCGCCTGGCCACAGCGGTGTGTCACCACCAATGCCCAAAACACAATTGCGGTAGTGATAGGTATATGTGTATTGCCACATGGCGGTTGGCCTGCTCCACCACCCAAATCACGATTACTCATATCAATGTATGGAACCCAAATCGCGGTAGCTACCACCTGGCACCAGCGGTGTGTCACTGCCATGGGCCATGCCCTTACAGCCAATGGGAACCGCTATTGCGATAGCCTAATGCAATTTTGAAAATCGCGGTAGGCCTGCTCCGCCACTGTGGAGCCGGTCATTGGATGCAATTGAAAGATGCACCTCCACGGTATCGCCCGCCTGACCCCTGCAGTGTGTCACCTCCATGCACCAGGCCCTTACAGCCAATGGGAATTGCTATCGCTGTAGCCTAATGCAATTTTGAAAATGGCTGTAGGCATGCTCCGCCACCGCAGAGCTGGTCATTGGATGCAATTGAAAGATGTACCACCGCGGTAACGCCTGCCTGGCCCCTGCTGTGTGCCACCACCATGGACCATGCCCTTACAGTCAATGGGAACCGCTATCGCGGTAGCCTAATGCAATTTTGAAAATTGCGGTAGGTGTGCTCCTCCACTGCGGAGCCATTCATTGGATGCATTTGGAAAAGGCAGACCTGGAACACCAACTGCAGCAGCTTAGAACCACTAAAACTAGCCCAGGGGGCTATATAGACGTGGGGAAAGGCTTCGCATTTCCACAGCTCACAGCGCCTGCTGCCTGCCACCCCTTAAGATCAACGGCTGCTGCTGTCTCCAGGGACTGCTGCCTACCACCCCTCAAGACCAACTGCTGCTGCTGCTGTCTCCAGGGACTTCTGCCTGCCACCCCTCAAGACCAACTTCTGCTGCTGCTGTCTCCAGGGACTGCTGCCTGCCACCCCTCAAGAGCAACTGCTACTGCTGCTGTCTCCAGGGACTGCTGCCTGCCACCCCTCAAGAACAACTGCTACTGCTGCTGTCTCCAGGGACTGCTGCCTGCCACCCCTCAAGACCAACGGCTGCTGCTGCTGTCTCCTGGCCACAGTGGTGGCGAGGACTGAGAAGATCTGGGCCAGTCCCTTTACCACAGATGAGCTGGAGGTCCTGGTGGACCAGGTGCTCACACAGTATCCAAGGCTAAATGGTGCACCAAATGTTGTGGTAAGTCTTCAACAGTGTAAGTGAGAGTGCAGGGGGGTACACATGAAGTTGAGCTGCGGCAGTATGTGCCTGTGAGCGTGGGGTTTTGACATGCACTGCCTAGCATGCTTTCCCCAGGGAAAAGGGATGTGTAGCCTATTTCACACGTTTCCCTGTCTGCACATCAAGATTTGAGGGACATGTATTGTCTTGTCAGCCATACAGTGATGCAGCAAGTTGGTAATGCAGGGGTCAGGACACTGAATGCTTGTTTGAATGGCTATGTGGGTCCCTGATGTCCTTCTCAGTGTGAGCCCATGTGGCCTGCACAGTCACCGCCCAATCTGACACGTACACATCACTGAATGTACAGAGTGTTACATGTGTCTTTTTTCATGACTCTCCATCAATGAGCCATCTCAGCCCTGTAGATTGCACACAGCAGGCCTTGTGACAGAGTGAGCCATTCCCAGGGCAAGGACATTGAGGGCTGTGCAGTGTTGGACACAGTGAGTCTACCTCAAACATATATTGAAATGTAATATATGTCTTGCTCTACCTAAAAATGGACAGTAGATGTAGGCAGACTACAAATGGCTTTCTGTGCGGGCATCCTGCATGTCTGTGAGATGTGCAGGTACTGTGTCAACCCTCACACATGCATGCACTTACACGTTGTTCTCTAATGTTGATGTTCCATGTGAGATGCATTTTTCTCTCTGTTAGACATATCTGTGGATTTGGGATGAGTTAGGATCATGCTCCTGTACTGAGAGATATTGGTACATAACACTGTGTCACTGATGTTTCCCCCTCTTTTCTCCCATGCCTGCAGCACAAAGTAATATTATTATTTAGAAGCTTATAAAGGGTACGGCTACCCCCAACAGAGGTGTCCCGGCACTACGGACAGGGGGAAGAGGAAAGGTCAGGCGCGGCTAGAGGTTGGAAAACAACCAGGTTTTCAGTTGGCTTCGAAACAATGTTTCAAATGTGGTCAGCCGTAGCCCCAGTAGAAGGCTGTTCCACAATTTAGCAGTCACCACAGTCTTACAGGACAGTTCATTGTCAAATTGAAAGCCCAGGTTACGAGCTGATTTGACTGGTACCGGAGGGGGGTTGAGCTCCGATGACCACCACAATAGAGAAGGAGGTGGAGCACTTTGATTGAAAAATAATACCTCGGTCTTTTCAGTACTAAGCTTAAGGGTGTTGGATGTCATCCAAGAGGATATGTTGGTAAGGTGAAGTTGGCCAAGCTGCCGTCAGAGTGATCTCTAAAGGAAAACACAAGATGAGTGTCATCAGCATAAGAGATCACTCTGACCCCCCATATTCGACTACTTCAGCCAGAGGAGCGAGATAGACATTAAAAAAGAGGTGGCTCAGTGCCCAGCCGTGCGGGGCACCACAGAGAAGAGGTTTTTCCTCTGAGACAAAAGGCGGGAGGAAGACCTGCTGTGATCTACCCATCAGAAAAGATCTGAACCAGGCCAAAGGAGTACCCCGTATCCCAAGATTGAACAGTCTATCTAATAAAATAGCATGAGAAACGGTATCAAAAGCCGCGGACAGGTAGAGGAGCACCAACATGGCCTCCTCGCCTGCATCCACACATTCACAAATGGTCTCAGACACCTCAAGTAGTGCGGTCTCCATGCTAAAGCCCGGTCTAAAACCGGACTGAGAGTCATGGAGAAGTTGTCTAGATTCAATATAGTCGGCTAATTGCTCTTGCACAACTTTCTCAAGTATTTTAGCTGGCTTAGGGAGGAGCAAAATAGGACGATAATTGCTGAACACTGAGGGGTCGGCGTCAACCTTCTTCAAGATGGGAATCAGCATAGCCTGCTTCCATGAGGTAGGGAACTGACCTGAGAGTAACGATGTATTCCAGATTGAGAGTAAAGGGCCAGTCACAAGAGGGGTGAGAGAGCTCAACACCTGGGCAGGAGCAGGGTCCAGTGGTGACCCCGATTTACACTGCCGCAGCATTGTCAGAGCAGTTTCCGTCTATAGACCTTTAAATGATACAAACGCCTCCTCTTGATGTGCCTTGGGGTCTAGCAGAGGTATTGCACGAGCCTGATTAAATGAGGTAGAGATATTAGTGATTTTATCATGAAAGAAATTTGAGAGACCGTCACAGAGAATTTGATTAGGGGGGATCGGACAGGCCAGGGCTGGGTTGGATTAGAAAGTTCTTTAAAGATTTTGAACAGAGTTTTTGAGGAGTAAGGCAGTTTGGAGGGCTATCGCATGCAAGGGGCAGGCTCTGGATGTCTCCAACCGACAGCGCACACACTGCCACAAGAGGTGGGATGACATCTGCTGGCTGAGCAAGAACGTGGCGGAGATGATGCTGGGGCTGCTCCCTCTGACTGGCCGGTTGGCACGGTGGAGCATGGTACCACTAATGACCCGCATCTTGGCAGTGACACAGCCTGAGCTGGATGCATGTTTGAAGGAGCATTAGCAGCAAGCTAGGGGTGAGTATTCTGGGAAGGGTAACTTTGGCTGTGAGTGGCTGCATTTGTTCACAGCCTGGGCCAGCGCTGGGCTATTTGATGTTGGTAGTGTGATGCAGTGGCTTGTAACTGGCCTCTGTGTGGGGTGCAGCTGTCATGCATTTGCCCTACCTGTACTTCCTAATGTAATTTGAGTAATGGGCATTGACATTGCATTTTGAGTCCTGGGCTTTAGGTATCGTCTGCATTGGGGTAGTCTGGAAAATCCCATGGAAGTGAACGGCAGTGTGCATTATCTGAGTGTGCTTTTATCAATTTGTGCATTACCTGACCTCAGAATTGTGAAGCTTAGACATCTGACGCCAATGTGTAACAGAAGTTGTGCCCCAAAGTACAACATAGTGGATGGCATAAGCTCATGGCCATTGTGGACTGTTATGTTGTAGTCTGTATCTGTGTTGTCCACTTCTGCTCCATCCAGATTTGACAGTGGCAACATGTTGTGGGGTACATCTTTGCCCCCATCAGGGCCCTTGGTGTGCTCAGAGCTATTTGTGTGTCTGGTTGAAAGGAGCCACCAGAAGGATATAGTGCTGTGTAGTCATTACATGGCTCACTTATGCCTGGTTCGCTTGTTGACACAAAAAAATTGAGTTCAAAATTGAGGGTGCACACTGTTATTGCACAGGGTGGTGGGCAACATGGAGATTTCATCATCTACAGTGATGCTTTGCTTTCATATGATTGTTCTGTTAATGCCAATGAACTGACCCTACATCTCTCTCTCATGTAGCATCTCCTGTGGGCACGGAAGGGCACAGGATGGACACCAGTGGTGAGGTATCAAGCACAACAGCTGTACACGAGCACAGTGACACAGATGTAACCAGCTCCTCGGAGGGGGACCGGAGTTTGCTTGAGGAATCACAGCCAGAGACGCAAAGCTCAACATCATCTGACGCCAGCGGTGACGCATCCATGTTGATGGGCACAGGGAATGGGGACTCTGCATCTTCTTCCACCACACAGCTTACAGTACCCACCCTCCCAGCTATTTCCACTGTTGCTGCCCATGTTTGACCAGTAAGAAAGGAAGAGTGTCCTTTACCCCAGGTACCGCTGCCCCTGCCCCTGCCCCCCCCTGCTGCCATCAGTGCTGAGTCTGTGGAGCTTTGCGCCAGCTGTATGTGGGCCAGACAGCTCTCCTCAATGCCTTCCTAGACCATGACCAAAAAGTTTGCACAGGTGGTTGCTTTCATGGAGGGCAAGCATTCAGACGTGGGTGGGCTACATCGGACTGTTCAGTCTTTGTCCTCCGCAGTGATGGCAGACATTCAACTGGCACAATCTCGGAGTCCAGCTCCAGTCCCTTTGTTCACCCCTCTGCCATTGGCTATATCTAATGATAGTGACCATGCACCACCCACAGACATCAAGGGCAAGATACAGCACAAGCAGCACACAGCACAGCAGCAGCAACCCAAGCGGTCCAGGGTGCAAACACCATCCCCACAGAAAACTAAAGCCATCCCAGAGCGCAAAGACAAAAGCCTGTCAGGCAACAGCAAGGTCCACAGAGTCAAGAAGCAGGCGTCAGGCTCAAATGCCTCAGAGGCATCCCCAGCCAAGGATTTTCCTGTCCCAAAAGTGTCTCATAAAGAGAAGCAGATAGTTTACGTGCCTGCTGAGAAGAGTACACATAAGAAGATCTCCATAGCAGATTCACCCACAACCTCAACTCGCATCCAAAGCCCTGTGAAGGAGGGCACTGTAGGAGGTAAACCTGGTAAACAGGGGATGGAGGAGGCAAGGCCAGGCCAAGCGTATAGCTTGATCCAGCATGTCCCCAGAGGGAGGGCACCTGATGCAGCTTTGGTGATGAGTGTGCCTGTTGTGTCAACACCACTTCCATTAATACCAAGACAGGATCATCATTTAGAGTCCCCAAGAAGTGGAAAGGCACCCCTCCACAATCTTCCACCCACACTGTGACTCACAGCAGTATGACTCCACCTCCACGTGCCACTACACCACGTGGTCCAAGCAGCACTCAGGCTTCACAAGCAACTGATGCTTCTACCTCAGCTGGGCCTCTCTCTCTCCCCGGTCAAGTCCTCCAACTGTTCCCGACACACAGTCACCTCCCAGTCCGATTGACAGCCAAGTCTGAGTGGTAGTTACCCTCACACACCTGTCTCGCCCACAGCAGTGCCTTTACTGCCCATTGTTGCCCCCTGACTGTGTTGCTGGCCATGGAAGTGTAGAGTCACACACATTGTCTGTGCAGCTACTCATAGAGTTATTCTGCAGTTTGTGCTGACCATGGGCCTTGTTGTTCACTGCGGTTTACCCCTTACCTGTGCAGCTTCTCATGGATTTACTCTGCACTTTGTGCTGGCCACTGGCCTTGTTGTTCACTGCTGTTTGCCCCTTGCCTGTTCAGCTTCTCATAGACTTACTCTGCACATTGCACTGGCAACTGGACTTGTTGCTCACTGCTGTTTTCCCCTTCTCTGTGCAGCTTCTCATGGAATTACTCTGCATGTTGGACTGGCCACTGGCCTTGTTGTTCATTGCTGTTTGCCCCTTGCCGGTGCAGCTTCTCGTGGACTTACTATGCACATTGAACTGGCCACTGGCCTTGTTGTTCACTGCTGTTGGCCCCTTGCCTGTGCAGCTTCTCATAGACTTACTCTGCATATTGGACTGGCCACTGGACTTGTTGCTCACTGCTGTTTTCCCCTTCTCTGTGCAGCATCTCATGGAATTACTCTGCACATTGGACTGGCCACTGGCCTTGTTGTTCACTGCTGCTTGCCCCTTGCCAGTTCAGCTTCTCATGGACTTACTTTGTTCAGTGGACTGGCCACTGGCCTTGTTGTTCACTGCTGTTTGCCACTTGCCTGTGCATTTTCTCATAGACTTACTCTGCACATTGGACTGGCCACTGGCCTTGTTGTTCACTGCTGTTTGCCACTTGCCTGTGCAGCTTCTCATGTAACTACTCTGCACTTTGTGCTGGCCACTGGTCTTGTTATTCACTGCTGTTTGCCCCTTGCCTGTGCAGCTTCTCTCGAACTTACTCTGCACATTGGACTGGCCACTGGCCTTTTTGTTCATTGCTGTTTGCCCCTTGACGGTGCAGCTTCTCATGGACTTACTCTGCACATTGAACTGACTACTGGCCTGGTTGTCCACTGCTGTTTGCCCCTTGCCTTTGCAGCTTCTCATAGACTTACTCTGCACATTGGACTGGCCACTGGACTTGTTGCTCACTGCTGTTTTACCCTTCTCTGTGCAGCTTCTCATGGAATTACTCTGCACATTGGACTGGCCACTGGCCTTGTTGTTCATTGCTGTTTGCCCCTTGCCAGTGCAGCTTCTCATGGACTTATTCTCCACAGTGGATAGGCCACTGGCCATGTTGATCACTGCTGTTTGCCCCTTGCCTGTGCAGTTTCTCCTAGACTTACTCTGCACATTGGACTCGCCAATGGCCTTGTTGTTCACTGCTGTTTTCCACTTGCCTGTGCAGCTTCTCATGTAGCTACTCTGCACTTTGTGCTAGCCACTGGCCGTGTTGTTCACTGCTGTTTGCCACTTGCCTGTGCAGCTTCTCATGTAACTACTCTGTACTTTGTGCTGGCCACTAGCCTTGCTCTTGTCTAATATTGGTGCCTATATGTGCAATAAGTGAATACAGACAGTTGCTCCTGTTGTCTGGTTAATCAGTGTCCTTACTGATTAAACTGTTTTCTGTGTGGGCATGGTTTACTCTGACACATGCTCTGTATGCCACTTCAACATTGCCAATGGCTTGTCTCACCTTTTCTAGTTTTTACAGGGGTGACAGGGACTTCAATTCTTCTTCCTGACTATGATGCTTGTGGGTGCAATGCTGGATGGTTTTAGATGAAATACCGTTGTCATTATCATTCTATGTTCATGCCAGCTATATTGTACACATGTCAGGTTTGTAAGCACTGACAGCACAGAGTGGGATTCTATCTACAGAATTGTTGGCAGGCTGGCCTGGAAAATCATGCATGTGTGATCTTACTTTATGTGTGCCCAGCAGTGTAGGTGCATGGTCATCTTGTGATGGGCAGTCATCATAGTCACATGGGCAGTGTGAAAGGGTGACTTTGTCGGGAGTGTTGATGTGTGTGTGCCCCTGCAATGTCAGCCCCACACATGTGTCACCCAGGAGTAGAGTGCCTGTTTGTGTGATTGTTCAATCCTGTGCTTGTGATAGTGTGCACATGTGTGTTTTATGTTGTGCACTGTGTAGTGTGTTGGTGTGTCCTTGCAGCTCTGGCTGTTTTTGGCAATTGTGAGTATGCAACGTGGGTGACTGGCAAGTCAGTGTTGTGTTTTGTTGATCATCCATGTGTCTTGATACTGGTTGTGGTCACTGTGCAGACATGCTCAGCCACACTGACATTGTGGGTGTGTTCTCTCATGCATTGCTGTCACATTGGGCTTTATTGCCTCCATTATGGCATTTGGTGTGGGTGTCATACCATCCTCTATCTGTGCTTCAATGCCTACACCATGTGAGTCTGCACTCCATCTATTTGTGTATGGTACACTCCTGCCATGTCCACTACTGAGGTGCATAACACTTCACTTTCATGTCAGCTGTCCCACTTGGGTTGCCTGTGAGTGTGTCTCCCCATCAATTCATTTGTAACACTGTGCTTTGTGGTGCAGAACTGTGCACAGGAGCAATGTGCCACTCAGGACATTTTCCCAATTGGTTACATTTTATTTTGTTGTACTGTTTAGCAGTCATGGTTGCTTATATGCAGTTCAACTGTTTGTGCTGCACAGTCCTCTGGTCATGTTGTTTCCACTTTGGGGTCCCAGACTTCCATCCTGCTCAGGGGTGGGACAAGAACGCATAATATGTATACCTTCCTGTTAGTTTGAAGTGGACATTGCAATGACTGACACATGCATCTGGGTGGGAGGGAATGTTCCATATTGATGAGCTGGGGAACAAGGGGGCCTGGTGGGAGTTGCTGTGCAGGCCTTCCACCCCCATACAGCCCTCCCTGGGAAGATGGCTACCTATCTGTTAGGTGAGTGTCAACCATTCAATGACTAGTAAATGCTTGAGGGTGGGGTGGGAGTGCTTCATCCTGCTCAGATGTGGAAGAAGGGGGCCTGGTGGGAGTTGATGTGCATCTGTGGGTGTTGGGTTAGCTGTATGTGTGTTTGCTGAGGTACTGCTTCACTTCCTGAATTTGATGTTGTCTGAGTGCTGTTTTGATTGTTGTAGTGGGTGTTCATGGTGTGTCACTCATATCTGTGTGGAACTGGTATGTTTGGTGTGCACACACTGCTTGGTGTGCATGCAGTAGTGTGAGTGTATGCTGCCTTGTCCTCACCTGGTGTGCATCCCCTGATATCCTGCCGTGTTTGCAATGTGATGTATTGGCATGTGCATCTGTTGTGTGTTTGATGTTGCTGTGTGCAGTGTTTGGACTGTGTTGTCTCTTGCAGCTGGCAGATGCTCTGTGGGTGGTGTTCTATTTGCATGTCAGTATGTGTGTTTTGTTGGTGTGGTGTGTTTCATTCAGCTGTATGTTGCCAGTGTGTTGTGCCTTACTTGTGTGTCTGTAACCGAGTTCCTGTGCTTGTGTTAGGTGCATCCTTAGTATTTTCTCCTCTCATATTTGAGCTGTCTCATCATTCTTGTGCATGTGCAGGCCCATGGTACGCTACGATACAATGTTTACATGATGGGTTGTGTGGTATGTCTGTCTGTGTGTCATTGTGGGCTCATTTCTCCCAGTTTGTGCCCATGATTTTTTTGTGATGGTGCACTTCTTGTCTGTGTTGTGGTATGTTGTCTGTTCATTGTTCCTGACTGACGAGGTTGTGTACTCCTGTTCTGTCTGTGCTCCAATTGCCTTCCCACAGTTTAGCTGCACAGGTCATGCCTGGTCTTGTGGTTCTGTGTGTGTTTTTTTGAGTTATGTGTTTGGCTGTTGTTTTTGTGCAAACATTAGTTCAGGCATCCCTGTGTGTGTGTGGTGTTTGTGGATACCCCAGGGAGTGTGATTGTCAGTGTATTGACCGGATATTATTGGTACCCTTCTGTGTGTTTGACACTTGTGTTGTGTGCTGCAGGTGTGAGGGGTGATGTGTGAAGATTTTTGCTTGTGTTTGATAGTGATGGAATGTTGCAATGGGCCCTGTGTGTTGTGCTGCTGACATAGTCCTGTAAAGTAGTTGGATACAGATGTGTGGCTGTTCACTGTATGACTTCATACCCTTCTTTACATCCCTGTGCCCATGCATGGGTAGCCTTGCTGTTTCCCTGAGTTGTTGCACTGAGGTGACAATGGTTTAACTTCACTCACTGTGCCAGCCATGTGTGATTTGATGGGCTGACGGTGTTGTTATATGTTCCTTGTCTTGCATGTGATGTACACATGCTTGGTGGTTAACTCCTTGGCCTTCCATTTGTGTGCACCTCACTTTAGCTTTCCTATATGTTGTCCTTCATTGCTGCTGGCATGTGGTCTGATTATGTGGCTGTGTGTCAGTGTGGGGTATGTCTGTGTGACTTAGCAGGCTCTGTGTCCAGTAGAGTGATTGTTCATTATCTGTGTGTGTGTGTTCATTTTGTGCTTGGGCTCAGTTTTCTTGCCATGAGTATGGTGTTGTTGTGGTGTGTGGGTTGTCCTGGCCCTGTGCTTCTGTGCTGTGTGTTCCTCTGCAGCCACACCTGCTGTGGCTGTCTCCCTAGTTGTTTGGTGTGTGGTGCAGGGTGTGGGTTCACCTGGCTGGTTATTGTGCATGGGGGAGCACAGGAGGGGCACATGGCATGTCCCTTCATTTTGGGAGGGTCTAGTGTGGGGAGGATGGAGGTGTGGCCCTGTGATCTTCGTGCACTGCCCATGCCTGGCCCTGGCCCTGCCATCTGCATTGTGCGCATGTTTTCAAGTGTCTTCTCCGGTGTGGTGACGTGACCGGGACATTACTCCATGATCGCGGTAGATGAGTGACCTGGATGCGGAGGGGGTGATTTTGTGACAGGTAGGATATGTGTGGGTACACTTGTGGATGTGTTCCTGTCCCCACCAGGGGGTCTGGTGTGGACAGGAACCCTATCTCAGCCCATGAGTTGTGTGTTGTGGTTGTGCGGAATTGTGTGTTTGCGTCCCTGCAGCGTTGTCCGTGACGATCAATGAGTTGCTGGTAATGTATCAGGAAGACGTGTAGAGCTGGATCCTTTGCTGTCAGAACCGGGTGGAAGGGACCGGGACTTTGGTTTCACGCTCCGCTGTCCGGCTTCCGTCATCTCTGGTTGGGCAGTTTCTCCGCTGCGGTGTGACTGGCTGTTTTGGGCATCCTGATTTGTACAGCGGATGAGACGTCATTCTGCACGGCGGTGAGTCTCAATTGGCTCACACCGCCGCAGTGGCAAGCGCACTTTGATGGCGGTTCGCGTCGCACCGCGGCAGAAAGGAAATGGGCCATACTAATATGGCGGCAGTAAGGACCCCTGCTGGCGTGCGGAGAAAACATTTTCCGCCAGCACCACGGTAGTGCCTCCGTCCGCCATACTAATAAACCCCTTAATATTTAAAATTTCACTTATGTTAATAATTAAAAAACTAATATATTTATTTTATGTGAAATATATATATATATATATATAAGTATATATATATATATAAATATATATATATATATATATATATATTACCTACTGGCGGTCGCCAGTAGGTATATATAGTTAGGATTTTTTCTCTATGGGATTTTTGAAAATTCTATGTCTAATAACTTTGGCGTTTGTGGACGGAATTGACTGAAATTTTCAGGAAAATGGCACATTTTGTTTCTGAGCAGCCCTTGAAAATTTGGGGGGGGTTCGTCAAGGAGGGGCCGAGAAAAAAGGGGGGTCCCAAAACATGTTTTTAACATTGAGTTTTCCATAGGGCGGTTGGCCTCACTTTTAGCCCGAACGGCTGAATGGATTTGCACGAAACTTGGCAAAATTGTAGGGACTGGTAGCCCGATGTGCCTTTTGTAGGTCTCAATATATGTGCTCCAGTGGATTTTGAGAAATTAACGTTTAAAAAAAGATATATATCTGTAACAGCGGACCGGGCAGCGCTCCAGTACGCGTACTTTTCGCGCAACGGAGCTTTGTGAAGCGAAGCTGATTGGTTCTCCGGCGTCTGTAAACATTCCAAACAGTCCGTAGCGGCCGCCATCTTGTCTCTCGGTAGGATCGAGAGACAAGCGGAGGCCAAACCGAAGGGGCAAATGACCATAAGGGGGCATAGTAGATCCTCCCTGACCGTTTAGGTTTGATGTGGAGGTTTTAAAAGGGCCCCGCGGGGCAAAAAAAAAAAATAATAATAATAATCGAACAGCTGAATGGATTTGCACGAAACTTGGCAAAATTGTAGGGACTGGTAGCCCGATGTGCCTTTGCTAGATCTCAATATATGTGCTCCAGTGGATTTTGAGAAATTAACGTTCAAAAAAAGATATATATCTGTAACAGCGCACCGCTTCGCGTACTTTTCGCGTTACGGAGCTTTGCGAAGCGAAGCTGATTGGCTCTCCGGTGTCTGTAAACATTCCAAACAGTCCGTAGCGGCCGCCATCTTGTCTCTCGGTAGGATCGAGAGACAAGAGGAGGCCAAAGCGAAGGGGCAAATGACCATAAGGGGGCATAGTAGATCCTCGCTGACCCCCTAGGTTTGATGTGGAGGTTTTAAAAGGGCCCCGCGGGGCAAAAAAAAAAATAATAATAATAATCGAATGGCTGAATGGATTTGCACGAAACTTGGTAAAATATTAGGGACTGGTAGCCCGATGTGCCTTTGCTAGGTCTCAATATATGTGCTTCAGTGCATTTTGAGAAATTAACGTTCAAAAACAAGATATATATCTGTAACAGCGCTCCGCTTCGCGGAGATAAAATTATATCTGTATTACCTAGCTGTTGCTAACACCAGTTAGCGACGGCTAGTAGGAGATAGCGACCATCTTGGGCCCCACTTTGCATGTGAGTGATATTTATCACTAATGACATGCAAAGTGGGCATGCCAAGATGTTAGCGACTGGAAACAGTCGCTAACATCGCTATCTCCTATTATCAACTTTTGGAAATATTCGAGATAAGCGCGAATATCTCCAAAAGCTAGCACCTGCCCTGAGCAGTTCTTAGCCATGTTATCCAATGGGAGGTGGATAACATGGCTAAGAGCATTAGCTCGGTAATGCATGAATATCGCTGAGTTTTCAGCGATATTAATGCATTGTGGTCGTTTTTTATCGTATTTGCGATAAACCTTGATAATAGCAAGGTTTATCTGCGATAATTTCTGACGGTAAAAAAATCGTTGCTAAGCATCGTTAGGGATAAATATCGCTTAACTTTGGTAATATGCCCCAACGTCTGTTAACGTTCGATTCGAAGGAAATCAGGAAGTGTTGAAAAACATTGTCTGCACCATCTTGTCTTTTTTCAAATGCCACACTTTTGTCGTGCACGGCAGCCATTTTAGATGCCTTGACCAGACCCACTCTGTGCACGCTGTCGATCCTTAGCATGGCTCCCCACCCTCGCAAGCATCTCCCCCAGGCAGTGGTCACCCCCGCTCTCTGTCTTATGCATGGGTAATAAACCTCCCCCCATCTGCGCTGCTCTTCCCTGAGAATCACACCCTGTGCCCGCCCGACACCTCCCTTTCGCCCTATTCACTACCGCACCCTCTGACACTCCTTTTCCTCTGTGTCCGATTGTCCAGGCTGGTCCTAGGGTATCAGCTAGCCCTGCAGATGTAGTTTATGGCCACAGCTGTAAAGAATCACCCCTCTTCAAAGGAGTTATAGTAGATCAAGGCCCACACTCGATGAGATCCGTCACAGCAGAAGCGTTGCTATTATCTGAAAACCATCCTGTATTGTGATTGGGGAGGGGACCGAGCCTGAAGCGGAAGATTCCAGGGATGACTCTTTGTACATCAAAGTTTTTACAATTATGTGTCACATTAAAAATATATAGCACTCCGACAAAGTAGTAAGATTATAAAACTTTAATAATTTATAAATATATACAAGAAAACAAAAATAGTAATAACATATACACATTTTTAGGGAAAAACAACGAAGTAGCGGTCCGCTGTGCGAATAGTCCCAACGCAGCACAATGTCCAGATTTCCGGCGTGGGGCGTCGCGGGGGGTGGGTCATCAGTAGCAAACAGTTGTGCGAATAGTTCCAAGGCAGCAGAACGCGTTGAAATCTAGATGACACGAAAGTGATGTCTAGTAAGTTGCCACCCAGCAAATAACGGCGTGGGGCGTCGCGGGGGGTGGGTCATCAGTAGCAAACTGTTGTGCGAATAGTTCCAAGGCAGCAGAACGATGGCACCAAGGTGATGTCCAGTAAGTTGCCGCACTGGTTTTGGTATCCTACAATGCTGCTCCGAATAACGGCGTGGGGCGCCCCGGGGGAGGCGGCGTGAACGGGCCTCTCCAGGTGGAGTGTCATCTGTTGTAGTGGGGCGCCCCTTTACCGTTTCAGTTGCCATTCCGTCCGTTTTTGGTCCACTGTGTCAAAAGCCGCAATTCAGCTGAGTTGCGCCCACTCTTGTGGTGCAGCGATAGGCGGCTGTCACAGGACTCTCAAAATGGCGGCAGGCTGTTTCCTTTTTGGGCCTGGTCCACTGAAATGGCCCTGGGACACCATGGAAATCGGACGCTTGTCTGCTAGGTCTTGGACCCCATTCTCGAAAGCGTCCCCTCCGCCTTGAGAATTCATCAAAAGTTTTGGGAGCCCCGACTCCCGCAGGCTTCCGGTGGGGAGCGGCTGCCATGATTGTTCGCGGAATGACCACGACGGAGCCACGAGATGGTGGTGCTCTCATGCTGACGCTAGCTTCAGTCTGAAACATCCAGAAACAAGGTGGGGCTTTCATCGTTTGGGAAAAAAAAAAAGTTTTCATCCAATGAAAAGTGTTGTTTTTAGGTCATATGATCAAGCCTTCCATCATTAGGAAACCAAAAGTAAAATGAACCAATGAAAAGTTTTATAAACAAGTCACATGACCTGTTATGCGGCATAGGGTATAAAATGCGGAGAAAATACGTTGGCACGTGAGGCGGCGTCAGTAGCGGACCGATGTGCGAATAGGCCGAAGGCAATACAACGCGCCAAGATCCGGATGGCACCGAGGTGGTGTCCAGCAAGTTGCAGCACTGGTGTGGCCATCCTACAATGCTGAAAGTCGGCGTGGGGTGCCCCGTTGGCCTGTGAGTTTGTGTCAGTAGCGGACCGATGTGCGAATAGGCCGAAGGCAGCACAACGCGCCAAGATCCGGATGGCACCGAGGTGGTGTCTAGTAAGTTGCCGCACTGGTGTGGCCATCCAACAATGCTGAAAGTCGGCGTGGGGCGCCCCGTTGGCCTGTGAGTTTGCGTCAGTAGCGGACCGATGTGCGAATAGGCCGAAGGCAGCACAACGCGCCAAGATCCGGATGGCACCGAGGTGGTGTCTAGTAAGTTGCCGCACTGGTGTGGCCATCCTACAATGCTGAAAGTCGGCGTGGGGCGCCCCGTTGGCCTGTGAGATGGCGTCAGTAGCGGACCGATGTGTAAATGGGGCCGAAGGCAGCGCAACAATATTTTCGGAATAGAAGACACCACTAGGCGCTGAGATGCCAAGATCCGGATGGCACCGAGGTGGTGTGTAGCAAGTTGCCGCACTGGTGTGGCCATCCTACAATGCTGAAAGTCGGCGTGGGGCGCCCCGTTGGCCTGTGAGTTTGCGTCAGTAGCGGACCGATGTGCGAATGGGGCCAAAGGCAGCGCAACAATAGTTTCTGACTGACACCACAAGGCGCTGAGATGCCAAGATCCGGATGGCACCGAGGTGGTGTCATAGTTGAGAGTTCTGAGCAGCGGTTGTAACACTGTCTAAAGCTTATTTGCAGCTGCTGCAGCTTCACTACGCGTCAAGATCCGGATGGCACCGAGGTGGTGTCTAGTAAGGTGCACTGGTGTGGCCATCCTACAATGCTGAAAGTCGGCGTGGGGCGCCCCGTTGGCCTGTGAGTTTGCGTCAGTAGCGGACCGATGTGCGAATAGGCCGAAGGCAGCACAACGCGCCAAGATCCGGATGGCACCGAGGTGGTGTCTAGTAAGTTGTCGCACTTCTGTGGCCATCCTACAATGTTGAAAGTCGGCGTGGGGCGCCCCGTTGGCCTGTGAGATGGCGTCAGTAGCGGACCGATGTGCGAATGGGGCCAAAGGCAGCGCAACAATATTTTCTGATTTGAAGACACCACAAGGCGCTGAGATGCCAAGATCCGGATGGCACCGAGGTGGTGTCTAGCAAGTTGTGGCACTGGTGTGGCCATCGTACAATGGTAAAAGTCGGCGTGGGGCGCCCTGTTGGCCTGTGAGATGGTGTCAGTAGCGGACTGATGTGCGAATGGGGCCAAAGGCAGCGCAACAATATTTTCTGACTGACACCACAAGGCGCTGAGATGCCAAGATCCGGATGGCACCGAGGTGATGTCTAAGTTGCGGACTGATGTGCGAATGGGGCCAAAGGCAGCGTAACAATATTTTCTGTATGGAAGATACCACTAGGCGTTGAGATGCCAAGATTCGGATGGCACCGAGGTGATGTCTAGCAAGTTGCTGTACTGGTGTGGTCATCCTACAATGCTGAAACTCGGCGTGGGTCGCCCCATTAGCCTGTGAGATGGCGTCAGTAGCGGACCGATGTGCGAATAGGCCGAAGGCAGCACAACGCGCCAAGATCCGGATGTCACCGTGGTGGTTTCATAGTTGAGAGGCACTTCATCTGCAGTGGGGCGCCGAGATCCGGATGGCACCGAGGTGATGTCTAGCAAGTTGCTGTACTGGTGTGGTCATCCTACAATGCTGAAAGTCGGCGTGGGGCGCCCCATTAGCCTGTGAGATGGCGTCAGTAGCGGACTGATGTGCGAATGGGGCCAAAGGCAGCGCAACAATATTTTCTGAAGAGAAGACACCAAAAGGCGCTGACATTCCAAGATCCGGATGGCACCGAGGTGGTGTCTAGCAAGCTATGCAGTTGAGTTGTGTGCGCACTTGCGGCGAATAGGTCGAAGGCAGCATAACAATGTTTTCTGAATAGAAGACACCACAAGGCGTTGAGATTCGGTTACCACCGAGGTGATGTCTAGCAAGTTGCCGCACTGGTGTGGCCATCCTACAATACTGCTCCGAATAACGGCGTGGGGTGCCCGAAGGGGGGGGGGGAGCCGGCGTGAATGGGCCTTCCTAGGTGGAGGCTCGTCTGCTGTAGTGGGGCGCCCCTTTACCGTTTCAGTTGCCATTCAGCTGAGTTTCGGCTGCTCTTGATGCTACAGCGACAGGCGGCTGCAAGAGGACTCTCAAAATGGCGGCCTGTTCTTTGGATTTGGGCCTGGTCCACTAAAATGGCCCTGGGACACCTTAGAACTCAGACGCTCGATTTTTTTTTCCTTTCCTGTACATGCAAAAAAAGGTAAATGCCCGGTACGTTACACGCTTCATCTGCCACGATGAACTCTCCAGAGGAACCGAAAAAAAATATAGTTGTGGTAACTATACCATGCATCGTCATATGGAGAGGTGGCACCAATTAATTATAGTGTTGCATAAAAGAGAGATTTGGAGGAGAACCCCTGACCTGCTAGTACATTCATCAAAGAAGTGGCACTGAGAGCTTCAGAGGCAAGGGAAACGGTCCCAAATATTTAGAAGAACTTTGGAAAGATTAAAATGACATGTTTAGATTGTGGCAAATTAATTTCATGTGGACAGATGAGTGTTACTCTAATAAATACAGCATATGAACATCATCATAGTCGATGGTTGGTAGAGACATTTTGACTATATCCTGGACCTGCCCGTCCTCGCCCAAAATGGCGCCGGAATAAATGGGACTCGTAACTCCTTGTTGTGTACTGGTTGCAGAACCTTGAAATCACGAGATACGTATGCAGTTTTGAAGCACATGGCGGGCGGGGACGAGAATTGATTGAATATTTCGACATCCCTATTGATATTAAGTTCTGATGTGTTATTGATTACTGTACTGTTGAAAGTTCGAATTAACGTCACCCATGGTACTTGCCCGCAAATGTATATCTAGATAATTTTATTGTAACTGGCCCTGTCGTATTTTAATTATAAAATGTACGTCCACCGATTCCGTAACTGTTAGACACCTTAGTTCTTGCAACCTAATGGCCCGCCCGTTACGTTCCTCTACAGTGTAAATGTCTATTCATCATATACGATTACAGTTTGCTCCGTGGCAGGCCCACGTGGTTATAGGCTCGTATTTGTATAATGAAATTTTCACAATAAAGGTTTTTAAAAGAAAACATGGTAGTAGTATATACATTGGTAAAGTTTTTAATAATAGTCACTGTTTTAGAATCATTAAAAGGCAAGTGAAATAAAGCAGACCAATTACATGAAGGGTAAAAGGTATAATACGAAGGAACGCAGTAAAGATAAATGGTCAAGGGCTGTTGTGTTTTCTATTCCTGCAACATAAAGTGATCGATAAGAATCTCATATTCAGGCGTATCGGCGACTAAGACAGCAGGTCGACCCTCTTTTGCTCAACGGCTCCGTCATGGGACGAAGAAACGCTCTTTTTCTCGAAAAAAGAATATATTTTACTTGCAGGACAGTTGTAAAATTTCCGGGAAAGTACATTAGCCTGGAACATTATAACATATATTTAAGAAAAAATAATGTTCGGAAGTAATGAAAAGCGTAATTTTTAGGTCATATGACCAAGCCTTTCATCATTACAATAAGAAAAGTAAAATGAACCAATGAAAAGTTTTATTAACAAGTCACATGACTTGTTATGCTTACGTTACGCGCTGCGCGCCCCGGATGACTTCCGGATGCGCTAACGCGGCGCGTCATATGACGCATTACGCGACAACGCAGGTCCAGAATATAGTCAAAATGTCTCCACCAACCAGCGGTCGGAACACAACCCCTTTCAGCAGGCTAAATAGTTCTGTTAAATGACAACAGAAGGGACAGGCAACAAGAACCATCAGTCAAAGAGGGGAGGGCTAGTTCTTCTCTACCGGGTTACATTGGGGCGCTACCGGAACTGATCGAATTGGTAGTCTACAGTGTTTCTGGATGTTTCAGACTGAAGCTGGGGTTAGCATGAGAGCAGCACCATTTCGTAGCTCCGTCGTGGCCATTCCGCAACCAATCATGGCAGCCGCTCTTTATCGTTATTTTGGGCGGGGTGGGTGGCGGAGCCGAGCTGTTTTGCAGCCATCATTGTGTGGAGTTCAGTTCATCTCACTAGTTTTGTATTTGTCATGAGGGGTTGTTCCTAATGTTTCTATTTTAGCGAGGTCAAAAAGAGATCCCATTAGTGGCCTACTGATTTTGCTCGATTCCTTTTCTTTTTTTTTACACGATTTTTCGTTATCTGCAAAGACTAAACAGAGTATTGCGACTCTGTGTTTGTTTGTAAATAGAGAATGAACCAAAGAGAACTAATTCTAAAACAGTAAATACTTGGATAACAATCAATCAAATGGAGAGAGAAGCAGGCACGACGGATTACAACGGGGCAAAGGCCTGCGTTAACTACCTTTCACTATCTGCAAAGAGAGAGTACTCCTAGTAGAAATGAGGGGGGGGGGGCACCATTCAAAGCAGATCAGTGTGCATAAACACGAAAATGTTTTCACTTACCACGTACTTGACATTCGACAGCTTATGATATTTGCTATTAAAAAACCATTGAAATTCACTGAAAAAACCATAGGTTATAGACCATATATAGTTAGGAATTAGCATTTACAAAACCTTGAAAATTCACTGAAAAAACCATAGGTTATAGACCATATATAGTTAGGAATTAGCATTTAAAAAACCTTATTTTACTCACACAAAACCATTGAAATTCCATATATAGTTAGTTGCACTAACTATATATCGCGCACCCGCAATCCACTGCTGATCATGTCACATATTACATCATTCATGACATGGTCAGTGACATCACTGATGACATCACTGATGACATCTCAAATGACATCACTGATGACATCACTGATGACGTCTCATTTGACATCATTCTTGTGCTAATACGATAAACCTCTTCAGACTCTAATATAACCTTAGATACACTCAGTGTATACAGACACTCACACACTGCCACTCATCCATGGAATTACTCACACACCCAGTCGGTCATGCAAAGAAACAATCTCACCTCCATTTCTTCAACTATACAGTTATACACACCTTACTTATTGAAACATATACTAACACATATTTACTCTCTTATACAATCCCTGATACAAGTTCACAATGATCGATACAACCACTCACTCATTCAGTGGCTCTCATGCACAGTTATTTATATATGCCAACTCTCACATGTACTGTGTTTTACATATGTACTTACTATGACATGTAGCATTGAGATATCCATTCACTCATCAATACACTCATGCACACAGCCAACTGCCCATGTAGCTGTTTCCACATGCACTCTTGAACTCATACACCTAGTGAATAAACTGCTCACACATCTATGCACAGAGTCACACACCTTCCAGCCACCCCCACACAAACTCAATCTCCCATAGAAATACTTGGGCAACCAATTAATAACACATATAGCCTCTCGTATAGCTAATGATCAACACATGCAGCAGTTTACATCACAACAGACATAATGATACACAAATTAAGACAGTTTAGTCACTAACCCATGCATTCAGTGAGACACATTTAATCACTCACCCATACAGTCAGTCACGCACCTACTAAATCCTTCATCCAGACACTTCTACATCTACTCATTCTTCAATATGTAAAACATATTTAAACTTTACAGAAACACACAGTCACTGGATGATGTCATCAGTGATGTCATTTGAGATGTCATCAGTGATGTCATCAGTGATGTCACTGACCATGTCATGAATGATGTAATATGTGACATGATCAGCAGTGGATTGCGGGTGCGCGATATATAGTTAGTGCAACTAACTATATATGGAATTTCAATGGTTTTGTGTGAGTAAAATAAGGTTTTTTAAATGCTAATTCCTAACTATATATGGTCTATAACCTATGGTTTTTTCAGTGAATTTTCAAGGTTTTGTAAATGCTAATTCCTAACTATATATGGTCTATAACCTATGGTTTTTTCAGTGAATATATATATGTATATAAATATTATTTACAATATCATGTATAGGTAATAATAATACAGTATTAATTAATACAATTTTATTACATTACATATTTTACATACAACATGAATATGTAGAATGAAAATAAAATATAAAAAATGTATGTTTGGGGGGGCGTGGCCAGCAGCCGGCGATGGTGGCAGCTTGAAGGGAGAGCTCCGTGATTGAAGCGGCCTCCTAATCGATCCGTTTATTTATCCGCTCTTCATTGCGCCCCAGCGGGCAGGCATCAAAGCCCAGGACCAAGCGGCAACATCCTGGCCGATCGGCATCTCGATCCGTGGTCGGGATCACGAGTTCAGATCGGCACCGGTGTGGGCCTGTGCATCGGATCCGGACCTGGGGCTGTCCTGGTTTGAGGGACGGACAGGAAGTGCACCATCCTGGGCGGAGGAGGACAGGAAGCGCGCGCCTGAGACGGACGGAGGCGGAGTAAGACTATTTACACCGCGCAGTGCCGCCGACCTTCCCTGCCTCGGAGCGTCTGCCCGGAGGCCTGGCTGAGACGCGGAGGTGAGGAGTGGGGGGGTCCGGCTGGCTGGCTGAGTCGGAGGGCAGTGCGGAGAGCGGTGGCTCTGAATGTGAGGCCGCCATCTTGAGGTCGACTACTCGGCGCTGCATTGGCCGCACCAGCCCGGCCTCACAAGACAATCCCCACGTATCGCCGGACGGCGCAAAGCACCTTGTGGGGGGCTCCCCGCTGCACCGACACGAACCATACCGCAGTGCAACAGAACTATTGGGTGACACATCCACACTGGAGTCAGAGGACTGGGGGGCGCTCACAGGGGCCCGACGCTTCGGCTGCAGATCGTCTCCTTGCCATTGCCGCTGCCCTGAGCATACACGAGAGTGTGGGCGTAGTGCACCGAAGGACACGAAAAGGGGAAGTGGTGGGCAGCTTAAGGCGATTGTGCCCCATACAGCGCGGGGGGCCTATTGACGCGGCCGGCCTGCCGCGGAGCCGGACTAGTTTATTCTCCTGCTCCCACTGGGGTCTATAGAGGGGGAACGGTACGGAGTGGTGCCGAGAAGCCCTGAAAGGACTGACGCTCACCCACGGCGTCCAAGGGGGCCCTTGCGTGACAGCCGAAAAGCAGGAATACAACCGGGCGACGTCTGGTATAGATACCCATCCCCGATTTGGAGGCTCGAGACGCCGACAGCGTCTGCGGGAGGAGGACACTACTGTCGTGATGGCTGGCAAGGGCTCAAAACCAGGGGCATCGCAATCGCGCCTTGATCGTTTTGCATACGAGAAGTCCAGTTCACCTTCCCCAGAAGCCAGATCACAGCAGGGCAAGGTTGGCGAAGCCGGGGGAGGAAAGAAGGCAACCCTCGACGACGTCATGCGGGCGCTCACGCAAGTGCAGACTACAGTCGGATCCATCTCAGCCGAAATAACGTTGATAAGAGCAGACTTCCACAAGATGTCGGAAAAGGTGAGCAATATGGAAGTGGTGACTAAGTCGCTGGTGGAGGATGTGGCTGAATTACAGGTGGGGATGGAACGCGTCATGAAAGAAAATAAGATACTGCGTGACAAGCTTGATGATCAGGAAGGGCGCTCTAGACGGAACAACATTCGAATCATAGGTGTGCCGGAGTCGGAAGACACAAGAGCAATGGACTTATACGTGGAGGATTTAATTAAGCAAAAGCTACAGCCTAAGGGCCTCTCGGCATTCTTCACGGTAGAAAGGGCACACAGGGTCCCCGGTGGGCGCCAGAAATCGGGCATGAACCCCAGGCCGATTATAGCGAGACTCTTTAATTTCAGAGATCGGGATGCCATCCTCCAGGCGGCGAGAATTTCCCCCCCACTCAAACTCCAGAATTCTACCTTGGCGTTCTTCCCGGACTACACGGCCGAGGTCGCACGTAGGAGGAGGACCTTTTTCGAGGTGAAGAAGGAATTGAGAGCCCGGGAAATACCGTACTCCATGCTTTTTCCAGCCAAACTTCGGGTTGTGGCAGACAATAAGACTTGGTTTTTTGACTCCCCGGAAATGGCGCAGGAATGGCTGGAGGGGTGGAGACAGGTGGATCCCCCGCGTCGCTCTCATAGACAGAACAAGCACCGTAATGCAGGAGGCCGACAGGACTCACAATCCGTAGGAGAGGGGGCGGAGGCCCGTTCCCCATTGCCTGATCTTCAGGAAGAGGGTGTTGGTGAGGACTAATATGTCGCAACTGATTTTTGGCTGACCTGATTGCATTGTCAACCGGCAATGCCGCTATGGACACTGGGCTGAGGGCCTCCGCGGCAGAAGTTGGGGGCCGCCGATACCGGAGAACCCTTCACCCCGACGAGCAAGTACTGTGTTTTGGGTTGGGTTCAAGCACTCTGCTGAGTTGGGGGGGCGGGCAGTTCTGAGTCCGTTGAGCAGGGGGGCAGGGAGGGGGGGAGTTGGGGGTAGGATGTCTTTTTGGTTTTTAAATGCTACACTGGGTCAATCACTATACAGTATGGAGCGAATGCGTAGAGTAGAGGTACGACTGCGTGAACTGCGATGTCACTTCGCACGATGTATGATGTGTGACGACAGCCGACTGACATGTCGCTTTATATGCTGTGATGGGGGAGGACAATAGCACGGGGAGGGCATCACCACTGTGCCTACTGTCTTGGAATGTGAGGGGCTTGGGAGATAAAATAAAGCGGGGGTTGGTCTTACAGCACATCAGGAGGTCCAACCCAGCCCTGGTCCTGCTACAAGAAACTCATTTAACTGGGCCCACCGCACGGGCCATGGATAGGAAGGGCTACAGTATGATAGTGCACTCTGAGTTCACTAAGGGGTCCCGGGGCACTGGGATTTTGATACACCGCTCCGCCAGGTTCATTGTACACTCAGTTAAGGCTGACACTCAGGGACGCTTTGCGGCGGTCCATGGACATTGGGAGGGGAGGCCGCTGAACATAGTCTCGGTATACATACCACCAGCTCTGCACACCGTGGCTCTTCCAGACCTGGGGAACTTTCTGCTACACCTCCCGGAAGGGGACCTAATAGTGGGGGGTGATTTCAACGCAGTGGCACACAGCTCTCAGGACCGTTATCCATCGCGCACACGCACTCCGGGGCCTACCAAACTGTTTGCATTCATGGAAGCACAGGGTTTAGTGGATATATGGAGACAGTTTCACCCGGACGTCCAGCAATACACGTACTACTCTGCAGTTCACGATAGTCTGTCACGAATAGACTACTTCCTCACATTGGGAGGGGGCCTTCTTAATATCACTGACATTAACATCAGGCCACGAGGGATTTCGGATCATTCCCCGTTAACTCTGACTCTATCCAGCCAGGTGCGAACCCACAGACGCCTCTATCCTATTTACCCAGGGTATTTTAAGGAACCTGTAATAACCAAGGCTTTAAAAGCAAGTACTGAATCCTATATCGCCGAAAACGAGGGCTCGGTTGCCTCACATGTAACATTCTGGGAGGCCTACAAAACGGTCCTTCGCGGGCAGGCGATATCGGCTATCGCACAACATAAACGCACGCAAAGCAGGGCGCTATTAGACCTGGAAGAACGTCTCGCTGATGCGACTCGGGCGCATGAAAGTGACCCGAGTGAGGACACACTTCACACGCTCCGGCTGAGTCAGCAGAGACTCACCGATCACCAGCGACGTATCGTGTTGGGTGGGATGGCGGCAACGGCAAGTAGAGTTTATGACGTGGGCGATAAGGCAGGCAAACTCTTGGTGTGGCTGGAGAGGAAGCGTGGGAATCAGAGAGCCATACTACAACTCAAGGACTCGAGGGGGGTGTTGCAGAATAGGCCTGACCGAATAGTGGACCTCCTCGCGGACCACTTTGAATCTGTTTATTCCCCCGAAACTGAAGTTTCGCGCGAATTGGTGGAGGGATCGCTCATGGGGGTACCGATTCGTGCTCTCCTCCCGGACGCCAGAGACGAACTTGATTCGGAACTGACGTCAGATGAAATACGGATAGCCATAGCGGCGTTGCACCCAGGGAAAGCATTAGGTCCCAACGGCGTGCCGATTGAATGGTACAAAATTATGTCAGAGACACTTTCCACTCCCCTGATCGAAATGTACAGGGAAAGTCGGGAACGGGGGATCTTGCCCTTTGACCAGCGCATGGCCACCATAGTGGCGATTCCGAAGCCCGGCAAACCTCCCGAAGACTGCAGCTCATACCGCCCTATATCGCTCCTCAACGCTGAAAATAAAATTCTGGCGAAATTGCTGGCCGCTAGACTGCTGCCGCACCTGCGACACCTAATTCATCCGGATCAGTCTGGCTTTATGCCGCATCGGAGCACGGCGCTGAATCTGAGAAGATTGCACGGAGTGCTGGCACGCGCCCCACGATTGACGGAGCCAGCAGCGGTGCTCTCGTTGGATGCCCGAATGGCGTTCGACTTGGTGGAGTGGCGATATCTTTTCGCAGTCCTAGAACATATGGGATTTGGCCCCGGCTTCATCTCATGGATCAGGTTGTTATACACCGAGCCCGTTGCGAGGGTGACGGCCAATGGGTGTATCTCGCGGGAGTTCCCACTAGCAAGAGGCACGAGGCAGGGATGCCCGCTTTCACCGCTGCTCTTTGCATTAGTGTTGGAGCCCCTGGCCACCATTCTCCGCTCCACTCACTTGCTGAGGGGCATACGATGGGGCGACGGTTGGGAGGACAGGGTCTCCTTGTATGCGGATGATATGCTGGTCTACCTCATGGACCTAAACGCTGGCATTCCGATCCTGTTGGCCATCTGTGAGACCCATGGTGCTGCATCAGGATATAAACTAAACTGGTCCAAGTCCGTGCTGTTCATGATCCGGGGCGACCCCCCGGTGTTGCCTGATGGGTGCCAGTTGATCATAGAAACTCATACCTTCAGATACCTGGGAATCCAAATTGCGCAGGACTCTGAGACATTTTTAGAGCTCAACCTGGTTCCCTTGATGACTAGACTGAAGGCGGATGTGCGCCATTGGAAGGCCCTCCCCTTGACATTATTGGGTAGAGCGGCGTTATTTAAAATGCTGGCACTACCTCGCTTTTTATATGTCTTGGAAAACACCCCGACGGTGGTCCCAGCGTTGTTCTTCCGCCAGGTGATGGCACAACTGACCACGCTGCTTTGGAGTGGCAAGCCGGCCAGGGTGGCTCAGCTGAAATTAATCAGAGATTGGTATAGCGGGGGGATAGCGCTCCCGAGCCTTGAATTGTACTATTGGGCGGCGCACCTTAAGGTGATCAACCAATGGATTCATGGTGCCCATGATGACCCGGCGTATATGGCTGATAGAAGGCAACTAGGTACGGCTACCCTCCTAGCACCACTCTATAATAAGGGATTGGTCGGAAAGCTGGAAGGCCCGACAAAGCACACGGTGACTATCTGGCATAAGGCACAGAGACGGCTTGGATGGGAGGGGGTGATTACCAGACTCACACCACTATGGGACTCCAGGGCATTCGGTAATTTGCGTAACAGTAAAGGGTTTGATCGGTGGGACACCATCGGGATATCCACGGTGGGCGATCTCTGGTCGGGAGGCACAGTACTCTCTTTCGACTCGCTGAGGACACAGTATGACCTGGGAGTGACTGAAACGTACAGATATGTGCAAATTAGACACGCACTCCTGTCTGTGTTGGAAGTCGGGGCGCTGATCCCGGAGTCGGCTCCGTTAGAGGACCGACTGCTAACGGACTATATGGAGACGAGAGCTACCTCCCTCACGTATCGTAAACTGTTGAACAATTTGCCGGACCCGCTGGGGCGCCTGAAGGAAAAGTGGATGGAGGAGCTGGGGGATCTGGATGAGTCGGAGTGGAACGAGGCGCTGGCGTCACCCAGAGAGGCAGGCATATCCATGCGATTTCGATTGGTCCAATTCAAAATTTTACACAGAGTTTACTACACCCGCACAACACTCTATAACATACATAGGGCGGACCATCCTTATTGCTTGCGCAACTGTGGGGAAGAGGGTACACTGTTCCACACATTATGGGAATGCCCCACTTTACAGACTTACTGGAGACGCGTAGCGCGCACAATCAGCCAGACACTGGACACCCCTTTCACACCTACCCCTCGGGTATGCATACTACATGTGTGGGGCCCGACAGATCTAACACTACATGAGAAACGTTGGGTGGTGATTGGTGTGATGCTGGCGAAGCGTGATATAGCACAAAACTGGGGCGCGCCGACCACTCCGACGCTGTCGCAGTGGTGCAAAAACATGGATATGCTTATGTTGAGGGAACGGGAGGTCTATAAACAGAGACTCAACCCGCGCAAATGGAATAAAATATGGACGCCATGGAACTCATATAGAGGGGATATTTGTGAGCCGTTACCGGAAGATGAGGATGCTGATAGTTCTGGGGAGGAGGATGAATTGGACTAATGTGACGACATCTGGGGTGGACGTTGGTGGGGGGGGTGCGGGGGAAATAGAACCGGGTCTCATGAGCGGAATAGCTATGGTCCAAACCTACAGTAATGTACGCATGAGCTCTACTCACACTGATATTATGATTGTCAGATGATACGGTTGTTATGCTTGACCCTTTTATGTAGTATGTTCTGGGTTGGGGTGAAAAGAAAATTTGAAAAGTTGCTCCACTGACTGACTACAGCTGAATGTTGAGGCTGCGATGCTATGCTGATGCTTATTACTGCTAATTTGTGAAGGCAACAATAAAAACAAATTTTCAACAAAAAAATGTATGTTTGAAATATATGTATTTTCAATGTATATTGTTATATTTATTGTTTTGTTTAATAGTACATGTATTAATATTATCTTTCATAAATGTTTGTAAATGTTATTATTAAAGGAAAATAGTTTAATGTACAGTGTTGTAACATATGTAATTGAAATTTGGGGGATTTGTCAATTATATATGTTTGGTAATTATTATTTTATTAAATTTAGGCTAATTAGTGTGGAATTATTAAATTATACATGTGTAGTGTCCAGAATACTCCCACATTTAATACTAAGTGGAGTGGGAATAATAAATTATATAGGTGTAGTGTCCAGCATATTCCTTGACTTAATACTAACTGGAGTGGGCATAGTAAATTATATAGGTTTAGTGTCTATCACATTAACTGGAGTGGGAATATTAAAATATGTATGTGTAGTGTCCAGCACCTTCCCTGAATTAATACTAACTGGAGTGGGATTAGTAAATTAGATAATTTTAGTGTCTCCACCCCGGAACATGGTCTCTCTGATGATGACTCCCTGGATTTGGAGGATGCGGAGCAAGAAGCCGGCCCATCAGGCATGCCAGGGCACAAGAGGTCCCAGGACCCCACTGTCCCACCGCCACCACATCAGCAACAACTACGCTGACCCCTGCTGTAACGACCTGTCGGCCTCCACTCCACTACAGAGTAGGCAGGTGCATAAAGTGATGAGGCAACAGGTCTGTAACAGCAGGGTAGGAGGGAGGGCAAGTGGGAGTCAAACACAACCAGACACTGGGACAAAAGCCCTTGCCAACATCACCAGAGTCCTTGGGGCCTATGAACGAGCCCAGGGACAAATGGGCCAGTCTCGGGAAGATTCCTGTGAGCTCTGTCTGCTGCTGAGGTCTATAGACACTCGCATGGGCCAAATTGTAGACCGCTTGGGCCAGTTAGTAGTGGTTCTATGAGACAGGCCTGCGGACCAAACAACACCTCCACCTCTCTCCGGTGGCATGCAGAATGACAGTTCCCCAACCTACCCTGAGGCCATAGAGATGGGGGGGGGAGTCCTCAAGCCCCACTGGGCCCGTAGCAGACGCCCCCCTGCCAAACGATCAAGGGGCCGTTCGAAGAAATACCAGGGAGGATCCTGTGGCAAAGCACCTGCCAAACGCCAGTCAAGGAGACAGCCATGATGGCACACCTCTTCACCTTGCCATTGACTTTGTTTCCTGTCCTTCCCCCCACTGCCATGTTAATGGCATCTGTCTGTTGGACTGGGTCACCACATCAATGTGGTGACTACTCAGTTGTCTCATCTTCCATCACTGACAACTCATTGATTCATTATTCATCTTTTTGTAAATATTCACTTCCCTGACATATATACCTATTGTAAATAAACACTCCTTACACACCTATGTATTCGTGTCTGCTCCATGTTTATCACAGGATGTACAATGTTGACCATGATTACTGTATACCAGGAGCACAGACTGATTGTAGTTAAGGAGAAGCTGAAGGGACCTAGAAAAACACAACTGAACAATATTCACTTGTCAGGCGGTGACATCACAGCCATTACACAACACTTGTCATCAAGGTAATCCGATCTGCACACATTACAATAAACAACAGTACCCACATAGGCATCCTGTAGCTGTGCATAACTACCCTGCCCCAGAAACATTAGCAGCCAGCACAGAGCCAACAACAGGCAGCAGTCACAAAGTTATCCTAGACCTTTTCACCAACAACACTACCAATGGCCCTGTTGTATGTTTTCACTCACCTTCAAGGGAAGTAGAACTTGATGAGCTGTTGATGCAGGTCGACACCTTCCTCCTCTCTACTACCCTCGTCACTGCACATGGGTAAGCTTGCCGGTGGGGCTCTCGTCTGCTCATCAGTGCTCAGGAGCAGAGGGGACCTCCTTGCGCAAGTCAAGGTTGTGCAGCATGCAGCATGCAACAACGATCTGACAAACCTTTTTGAGCGAGTACATCAGTGCATCTCCTGTCTTGTCCAGGCAGCGAAACAGTGACTTCAGGAGACCAAAAGTAGGCTCCACCACACGTGGTGTCCTCCCATGGGCATCATTGTAGCTTACTTCAGCTGGGGTCCAGGAATTACGCAGTGGGATCAGCAATCAAGGCTGGTTGGGATATGCAGAGTCACCACGGTGTGAGATACACAGAGTGATTAGGTGACGTAACTGTGGCAGCATTTCACACAAACAGCACGCTACTTGACTCTGCGTACTCACCCACAAACGGTGCACGCTCCAGAACCAGATTAGCCATCAGCTGTGGCACAATGCTGTTACACAGGATGTACGAGTCATGGGCACAGCCGTGAAATTTGGCACAGATGTGTGAGATGACTAAATCCACCTGGCACACCACTTGCACTTTGATGGAATGGAAATGTTTACTGTTCTTGTATATGTGCTTACATACCTGTGGTGGAACCAGGCCAACATGTGTGCAGTCAATGGCACCAACAACATTAGGGATGTGCCCAAGGGCATCAAATTTACCCTTCACAGTCGCTAATTCATGCCTCCTGGGGAAATGGATGTATCTGTCCTTGTAGGTCATCATAGCGGACAGGACATCCTGTAGCACCATGCTGAACATAGGTTGCGACATCCCCCCTGCGGTGGACACTGTGTACTGGAATGAATCAGTAGCAAAGAAATGCAGGGCCTTCATCACCTTACACATGTGTGTCAAATGGGTTGATCCAGACGGAAATTCCGTATGACGTCCTCATCCTCCATGTCGCCAGCACCGTGAAGGGACGATGCACATTTGGTCACCTCCTAGGTGAGATGAAAGGGGACACATGTCATTGCAGTCCACCAGGTGATGTGTACAACATGTTACATTTTGACTGACACAATGCCAACAATGACTGGCATCACAGTTAAGCTTACATCACACCTTACATGTAGGGACATCTACAGCTGGACTACTCATACACTTGTCCACTGTTCACACAGTGAGTACCTCCAAAACAAAATCTGACTATGTGAATGCCCAAAGGTATATGTCCACATCTTGCATACCCACCACTTACAGTAGTTCATACAGCATATGTGTGAAACAGCAACAATACTAGCTCCTACCTAGCTGCTGTACCTGACACACCTTCTTGCATAAGTCGAACAGGGCACACACCAATAACACAATGAGCACTATCTGTGCATTAAGATCAAGTAGACAGTCAAATATGCACATTGTGTAGTCATACATTCATCACTGTGAGTTGCTTGGCCATATCACACATTGATATGTGTACACATTGGAGAGTCCATCACAACACTGATATGTTTACAAGCCCAGCAATATCAGAAGCGACAAATGAGTGAGTACATGCAAATGTTTGCAGTCATATACACCAACATGGCACCTGTAGTCAGCAGTGGGCTAAATGTTGCATTGGCATTGTGTGCACTATCTTGTGCCATGATTCAGGTGTCTACTGTACACTGGTGAGATATGGCCAGTGCCATTGACACAGCAAGATGTGTCCATAGGTGCTGTTAACTTGCTTCACCACCCAAATTACAGTCATTGGCAGCAATAGATATCTGCCATATCGCGGTAGCGACCGCCTGGCCCCTGCAGTGTGCCACCGCCAATGCCCACCGCAATCGTGGTAGTGATTCACACATTGGGAAATGGCAGTTCATGTGCTCCGCCAACACAATTACGGCCATAGGCACCAATATCAAGCGGCCAAATCATAGTAGCGACCACCTGGCCCTTGCGGTGTGCCACCCCTAATGCCCACCGCAATCGCGGTAGATATTCACACATTGGGAAATGGCGGTTGGTGTGCTCCGCCAACACAATCATGGCCATGGGCACAATATCAAGCAGTCAAATCAGGGTAGCGACCTCCTGGCCCCTGCAGTATGTCACTGCCAATGCCCAGGCCCTTACAGCCAATGAGCACCACAATTGCGGTAGCCTAATGCAATTTTGAAAATCACTGTAGGCGTGCTCCCCCACCACGGGGCCGTTCATTGGATGCAATTGAAAAATGCATGACCGCGGTAGCGACCGTCTGGCCCCTGCGGAATGTCACCGCCGACGCCCATGCCCTTAAAGTCAATGGGAATGGCAATCGCGGTTGCCTAATGCAATTTTGAAAATCACGGTAGGCGTGCTCCTCCACCGCGGGGCCGGTCATTGTATGCATTTAAAAAAAAAGCAGACATTAAACACCAATTGCAGCAGCTTAGAACCACTGAAACTATATATGTGTGGGAGAGTGCCTCACTGTTAGAAGGGGCAATCCCACGGGGAGGCCAGAATATGTACTTGACCACCCTGTGACCCACCTCTCCTAGGAACACAGCCGAGCACTGGCGGGAGACCCTCAGGGAGAGGATCTCGAATCTAGGATCGCACGCGCTGCGCTAGCACCACTCGACAAAGGAACACCACACCGTAGGATTTAAGAGAACGTAGTCTTTATCTCTTCAAGTAAATGGATCTTTATGTTCTGCAGATTTTTATGTACCGCAGAGCAAGGGCTCAAAGAGTCTCGGTAGGGGTTAGGATAGCGGGACAGTCTTAAGGTTTCAAAGTCAATGCGGGTGCGTATCCGGCGCATAGCTCTCAATTCTTGAGCTGGGGGATACGGGGTGATCTTGGGTCCAGCCGGACCAGGATAGTCTCTGAGCCGTGATCGAATCAGCAGGGCTCGGGAATTCTCAACGTTGCAAGGGAGCCGTGACAGCGTCAGCAGGGCTCAGGTGGTTCTCGAGTAGAAGTCCTTCTCTGCTCGGTAGGAGCCGCGACGAGGTCAGCAGGGCTCAGGTGGTTCTCTTGGTTGCAGGGGAGCTGCGACAGCGTCAGCAGGGCTCAGGTGGTTCTCGAGTAGAAGTCCTTCTCTGCTCGGTAGGAGCCGCGACGAGGTCAGCAGGGCTCAAGTAGTTTTCTAGGTTGCAGGGGAGCCGCGACAGCGTCAGCAGGGCTCAGGTGGTTCTCGAGTAGAAGTCCTTCTCTGCTCGGTAGGAACCGCGACGAGGTCTGCAGGGCTCAAGTAGTCCAGGATACAACTGATTTGATTGTCCCAGAGCAACCCTTGATATAGGACTGCTCCCCTTTGATGTCCGGAGTCCTCGGAGGCAGGGGTCTTAGCACTTGGGGGCAGGTTGGTGTGGGTTCCGCCTTGGCGGCCTCATTCATCCTTTCTAGTTGGGTCTGGAGGGATCCCAGACGCTCAGCAGGCTTGGAGCTAGCCCTCAGGGAGGCCGGATGGGTGATCGAAACTCATCTCTCGAGAGGAGTTGGGAGGTGTGATCGAGCTACTCCTCCCTCTCTCGCTCACGGGGAGCGCTCTACCCCCCAGCCGGGTATGGCGCCGAAGGCCGAGGTCGGGCTGGGGCCGGGGCGGCCATCTTAGGTCCAGGGACATGGCATCGGCCTCGGGTACCAGGGAAATGGAGGGAGAGGACGGGGCAGCCCAGTGTCGGGGATGTGGGTCATGGAGGGAATGGTCGGGTGAATCAGGGTCATGTGGAGTTGCATGGGTCAGGAGGGGTCCCTACGGGCCCGGGCGGGCCACGCCATGAGGCCGGGTCCAACAATCACATTTCCACTGCTTCCAGACACTGCTACCTGACACTCTTCACCACCAACTGCTGCTGCTCCTGTCTCCAGACAATGCTGCCTGACACTCCTCACCACCATCTGCTGCTGCTCCTGTCTCCAGACACTGCTGCCTGACACTCCTCACCACCAACTGCTGATGCTTCTGTCTCCTGACACTGCTGCCTGACACTCCTTACCACCAACTGCTTCTGCTCCTGTCTCCAGACACTGCTGCTTGTCACTACTCATCACCAACTGCTGCTGCTCCTGTCTCCAGACACTGCTGTCTGACACTCCTCACCCACAACTGCTGCTGCCCCTGTCTCCTGGACCCAGTGATGGTGAGGACTGAGAACAGCAGTGCCTGTCCCTTCACCACAGAGGAGCTGGATGTCCTGGTGGACGAGATGCTCACACAGTATGGGAGGCTATATGGTGCTCCAGATGTCATGGTAAGTGTTTCATAGTAGAAGTGAGAGTGCAGGGAGTGCACACAAGAAGTTGATATGCTGCAGTAGTGGAGTGGAGTAGTGTGGCTCACTGGTTAGAGGCAGCAGACCCGAGAGCAGAAGTCGGCCCGGGTCCAGGGTTCAATTCCCGACGCGGCAGGGTCGTGGACCTGGGTCAGCGGACTCGATAATTCTCGCTTTGGTGCTTACTCTAATCAGGGGTTCCACTCGGCAACTCTGGGCATTAGCTTGCCTAATCTCCACAACGGCCCCATCAATTCCGGGGATGCCTGGCTCCACCTTGGGGACTCCCAGCGGTGACCATCCCACAGGGAAAGCCAGGACGGGTTCCCCAGAGTTATACAGCGCCAGGAAACCTATGGACGGGTAGCAGTGCGCTTTACAAGCTCAAATACATTTACATTTACATGCAGTATGTGCTGAGAATGTGGCTTTGTGTGATACACTGCCTAGCATGCTGACCTCAGGGGAAAGGGGAAGCCCTATTTTACACATTTCCCTGGCTGCATATCAGGATGGGAGGGACATGCAGTGTTTTTGCAGACATACAGTGACACTGTAAGTTTAGTAAGCTGGAGTCAGGACAGAAATTGCCCGTGCTAATGGATGAGGTTCTTCACAGGCTCATCTGTGACATTACCAAGTCTTTACATCAAGAAGGTACTGATGGAAGTGTGTCTGGCTTAATATTGCCACCATGTATGTGTCAGCATTATGCACAGGAGTGGAATGCCAGAGAGTGACACTCTTGGTGGGAATTCACCTATGGCACAGCAGATTGTGTTACTTTTGAACCGACCCCCTTCCATTTTCATCATTATGTGTACTGACTCATATGTATAGGCACTGTTTGCCCTCTCATATTGTCCGTGCATGTGACATTTCTGATGACCCACGTTGAACCTCAGTGTGAGCTCCCCTGACCTGCACAGTCACTGCCCAATTTGACACGGACACATCACTGAATGTACAGAGTGAGACATATGGGTTTTCTGCTAGACTATCCATCAAATAGCTATCTCAGCCCTGTAGATTGCACGCGACAGACCTTGTGAGAAGGGTATGAGATGTAAGATCATGTCCCTAAATGTGACCTCCATGACACAGTGAGCCATTCACAGAGCAAGGACAGTGGGGGCTGTGCAGTGTTGGACACAGTGATTCTGCCCCGACACATAATTTCCTTTTTAATTTTTTTTTATTACGTTTTATATCAGTAGACAAGTAGGACACAGTACACAAGAAAACAAATCTATAAAATATCAAGATAAGATTTGGACATTATATCATTATACAATCAATTCTTAAATTCATAGCCAGTTAGTAATTGGAGACCATATTTGCAACCCCTGAGATTTCATACTCATACCTTTAGTTTTATAGGCCGCAATCTCCAAATAATATAATTATATATATAGTCTAGATTGCCAGCTGATAAAAGTTGGTGGCTCAGGGTCAAGCCATTGAGATGTGATGCATAAACGAAAGATAGACATACATATAAATATAAATCCTTCCTCCATTGCAGGTCGAGGGTTAGCTAGCCCTTCTAGCCGGCCCAAAATCACCAACTCTGCAGATAGCTGTTGCAAAATACCTAAAGCCTGAAGAAATTGCTCCACATCTTCAACAAACTTAATCAATTTAGGACAGTAAAAAAAACATATGAAGTGCATCTGCAGCATGCAGTCCGCAACGGCTGCAGCTATACCCCCGACTAGATTTCCATTTAGCAATTTTCTTCGGTGTATAGTATAGATCATAAATTGACATATAATGTTGACTTTTCAGGGGGCCAATAAATAAAACATTCATGGCTAACTCAATTACTTTTTCAAAATTAATTCGATCCAACCCAAAGTCTGTTATGCTACTTTATCTCCCAGCCCTCAAGGTCGTCCTCCGCCTTATCCATAAATATCTGATACAGAGGTCCCATTCTCATTCGTGATCTAATTGCTTCTATAATTTCTACCTTATCTAGAAGAATTTTTTTTTGCATTATTTTTTGTTCAAAAAAACTACGTAATTGAAGATATTTAAAAAAATCGTTTCGAGCTAAATTATATTTCTTCTGCAAAACTCAAAGGAAACAAAATTCCCCTGAAAAAAAAGCCAAGTGTACAAATCCCGGTATTATGCCATCTGTTCATAACCTGGTCTCTAAATATTTCTGGAAGAATCAAACAGTTGTGAAGTGGAGTATCTAAATTCATATTAGCCCCAATACCCAGTTTCTTCTTCACTTTCCTCCATATTTCAAATGCAGACATTACTACCTTAAACTTAGTTTTCTTGTAATAACTCGGTTCTATTATTCGGTTAAGACATTGCCTTGCCTCAACCCCTAATAACATCTCATAGATAGAGGGGGCGGCAAAATCTTCCGTTGGGTCTTTCTGAAATATTAACACCCCCATATGTTTTAATATAGGGACCCAATGATATAATCGAAAATTAGGCACTCCCCAGCCTCCTTTTGCTCTAGGCAGCATGCACCACTTTAGGGCTCTCCTAGAGCGATGATAGCTCCACAAGAACTGTGCACACATTCTCTCAATGCGGGAAAAAAAACGTAGATGAAATAAGTAAAGAAAAAGTCCGAAATATATACAAAAAGTTAGGAAAGATTAGTATTTTCAGGACGTTACTACGTCCATAACGAGATAGATGTAAATTATTAATCCGTTCCAGCGTCTTATTAGAGGAAGCAATAATTGGGTCCAAATTCAAGGGGATGATATCCTCAACTATTGGAGATATTTTAATTCCTAAATAAGTTACTACAGGTTCAAAGTTAATATCCACTGGACGGCCGGCCACTGAGTATATCAGCTGTGTTTTAGAGACATTTAATTTGTAGCCAGAAATCCGTCCAAATACCTCAGCTACTTCAATAATCTCCGGTAAAGCATTGCTAATGTCTGATGTTACGACTGCAATATCATCTGCATACACAAATATTTTGTATGCCTCATTATTTATCACGACCGGTTTTATTACTTCATTACTCTCCATAGTAAGTATAAAGGGCTTGATATATAAAGCGATTAACAGGGGGGAGCAAGGGCAACCTTGCCTTGTCTCCCTACCTATCGCAATTTCCCCTGACAGGGTACCTGAAATACAGATAGCAGCCAATGGTTTAAGATATAGCGTCTGTATGGCTGTACTAATACTGGTCTGAAACCCCTTCCATGCTAGGACTGACCACAGGAACCTCCACGAGACCCTGTCGAATGCTTTTTCAGCATCTAACAGGGCCACTCCGACCGGAGCTTTAGTACCCTGTGACCAGTCCAGCATGGAGACGATACTCCTAACATGATCCGTAGTGTCTCTACGTTAAATAAAACCATGTTGTCTAAGGGACACCAACCCTGGCAGCATCTCATTCAACCTATTTGCAATTAACTTCGAGTATATTTCGCTATCTGCATTAAGCAATGAGATTGGCTTACAGGACCCCAAATCGGTATCCTTTTTCCCTTTTTTTTTTAAAAACAACTATCGTCACTTTGGACCATGAATCCGGAGCAATGCCTAAAAAAGCCTGCTGGCAAACCTCTAGTAGTTCGTTTTTCAATACATTCCTAAAAGTTTGATAAAACTCCAATAGAATTTTATCGGGGCCCATAGCCTTCCCCTGAGCTAGCCCTAGTAAGGCCAACTCAACTTCTTCCCATACCAAAGGAGCAGATAGTATAGTTTTTTGCGTATCCGTCAATACCCCAGATACCAAATCTTTCAGATATTCTCCCTCGTCGTTTAGCTGTGGATCCGACCCTGCTTTACTATATAAAGATTGATAAAACCCTTGAAATGCTACAAGAACGCCCTCCTTTGTATCCTGCAGCGTTCCGTCTAGGTCAATAATCTTAGTGATCTCATTATAGGCTGCTTTATCCCATAATCTTTTGACCAGAGTTCTGCCAGTTTTCTCACTGAATTCGTACGCATCCTCTTTATGCTGTGCATACATTTCCGCAATGTGGTCAGCTATGTTGGCGTATGCAGCTGCCCTTTTAATAGTGAGATCTCTTTGGGCCCTAGTCGGATCTAGCCCCGCCCCGATGACAGCAGCCAATTCCCTTTCTGCCAGCATGACTGAGTCAAAGTCCTTTTTAGGTTTCGTAACCTGGCGAGGGGCGAAGCCCCTCCCAGATCGAAATCTGTTGTTTTTAATAGTGAGGTTAGGACAGCCTCTGTTTCCAATTGGCTAGCTCCATAAATGGAGGCTAGCCATTTGGAGGCAGAGGCTGTCAATCGCGCTTTCTCACGAAAACGCGATTCGGGGGCGTTTCTGGTGCTTTTTTTAAGCCCCGCCCCTTTGTCCCGGGCCGCGCTGCCATTGGCTGCCGGCCCGGGACACCCCCGTGACGTCATTCCCGGGCCGCGCTGTGATTGGCTGCCGGCCCGGGACACCCCCGTGACGTCAGCCAATCACAGCGCGGCCCGGGACCTGACTTGTTTTTTTTATTCAGTTCGTTATTGAAGGTAAGGGCCTCTAAGTCGGAGCTCTAGTCATGAGGTTTCAGGGCCGGCCTTAGGCATGTGCAAAGTGTGCACCTGCACAGGGCCGCCAAACCCCAGGGGCCGCCACGACGAGCCGAGGATCGGAATGTGATATCATACATATTCGTCCGTGGTGGCCCCTGGGATTTGGCGGCCTTCGACCCTCACCCCGGCTTTCCACTTTTTTTTACTAATTAACTGTCTTCCAGTTCCGTGTCACCCCCCCCCCTTTCACGTCGACCCTGCCGGCCTCTCCGCACGCATGACGCACCGACCTCTGTTCTCCCGTTGATTGGGCAGCAGGGGCGCTGGGGTGTTTAAATCATTCATGATTGTGTGACTCACTCAGGCTGGCACAGACGCCGGAAGCCGATAGAGTGATCTGCGCGGCAGCGCGCAGAGTCAACCTAACTTGCTTCCCGCGATGTCGTGCGTTGTGACTTGTGGTGTGGTGGCGTATGTGTCTCTGACTCTCTCTAGTCTCCAGCTGTGGTGGGAGACTGGTGCTGCTGTGTCAGGTCGGAGTCGGACGGCCCGGACTAATTACTGAGCCGTGCAGTCAGTGCTGCCTCCAATCCATTTCAAACACAGGGCCACTGGGCTGTATCTTCAGAGGAGGTAGGCCATAGCGGTCATTTTGGTTTCTCCGGCTAGCTCAACTGACACCTTTCGTTCTCTCACTCAGCACAAATGGTGCTTATGTGTGACTGTGCCTTCAAGGAACATCCTAGAACATGGCCCCCTAGTGTTGTGTCACACTGTTTGCCCCCCCGCCCTCCTCCCTCTCCATTTACAGGGACACCGGACAGCTCTGCCACTGGCCTGCATTCTCACACGCGCAGCAGGGCAATACGCGCCGCTTAACGTCCCCGGCATCGGACTCCCTCCTACTACTAGTGCCTGCATAGTGGTGCACCTGACCCGGCAATGACAATGTGTATCAAATGCGGCTGCCAGTAGGAAATCCTATTATCGGCGAGTCACGCCCGCCATGGTGATCACATCTCGGCAGGGTCCGTGCTCTCCGCCGAGCCTATGCATGGCTTCTGCCCCTATCTTTTCTCACGCAGAGCGCCTACACAAAGCCCTTGTCACGGCCAACACACAACTCTTGTCACCGAGCGCTATATATGCAGATAATACAAATCCTTAAACCAAAGGCTTTATGTGACCATATTATCTCATTCGAATGGTTTCCATAAGATGTGCATGTAGATGGCGGCAGAACAGCTAGATATTGACAGGGCTGCATTCCTGCAACCATAGATGCTGCGAGCCGGGGTCCAGTATGTTTTATGTAGGAGACAGAATTTTGTCTGCGCTATGATGTCATTATTTTGAAAAGCGGGAAAATACAGAAAACGTGGCCTCTTTTGAGTGACTCTCCACTCTGCGAGTAATACATTTCAGACTACTAGCTGTACATATTGGCAGCATGGGGAGTTACAAAATGTAATGAAATTTACTTAAATCAATGCATATCTCAATATGAATTTATGATATCATGTTACTTTTTTCATGTGTGTGTATTGTTTTACTGTTGTTGGCTGTGTAATGTGTTAAAACTGACAGGCATCAAAGTATGAGCTGACATTTAGCCAGTACATAAATGTGGAAATATACAAGTTATTGCCTCAGTTGTTAACAATTAAATCTTGATATATATATCATTCAGATGAACTCAAAATTAATTTGGATAAACACAGACGGAAATGTTCAAAAAAAGAAATGCAATAAAACCGGGAGCCCTACATAGAATAATAAAAGTGCTCCTTTGTAAGGCGCTCTGTTACATCCCGGTCTTGTCCACGCTACACAATACTACCACATAAATAAATACATATGTTAAGTGTTAATAGTTCATGAATGCTCTACTAGGCAGGTAACTAGAGTTTCTCCAGCAAGAGAGGGCTACATTGCCACTAGAAGCATCAAAACTAGTTAGGACCTGCAGACAGAGCTCAAATGTGGCAAAATATCACCTGACCTTGGGAATACACGTGCTCGCGCCTTTTCTCCCTCCCTCTATTATTAAAACACCTCCCTGAGCTCCGCCCCGCCCGGACCCCCTCTTCCGGGGCCCCCACCTACGCTCCCTGCACAGGGCCACCATGAGCCTAGAGCCGGCCCTGGAGGTTTTGTTAATTTTTTCTGTCTAGCATGATTATTTCTAAGCGATAGTGATAAATGTTGTTAGGGGCAATAAGAAAATATTTTAATACGCAGAGTCTGGTGATTTTGGTTTTTGTTTTAGAGCGCTCACGTTTAAATGTGCTATAGAGCAGTTAGTCTTGATGTTAGACAGCCTCCCGTGCACGGAGTATGATGTCGGACGAGCTGCAGACGGACACGCTGCTTTAAAGCGAGGCTACGTGGAGCAGAAATGACGGGGTGTTTTACCTCGGACAGCCTCCTGTGCACGGAGTATACTGGCTGTCAAACAACAGATGGCACTTTATCGTGATAATGTGCAGCGTACCCCGACATACTGTCATCACACAGGGGCGCTGCTGAATACCACAGACCGTGCTCATTCACTGAGTTCCCAGGACCTCTGCCTGCACATTCCAAGGTAAGGCATCTAAAACCATTGACAGACAAGGCTGCGTTCTCGGACACCTCTTTTGTGTCGAGGTTCTGTGCCTCTGGGAGCTAGAGGAAGTTGTTCCTGATTAATGCGTCCACTCGTTACTTCCCAGGTTGTCTCCGTGGCAGTGTTGTCAGGATCGCCGCATTAATTACAATGAGCAGTCAGTGCCCCTGTATTACACCTGCATTACCCATGTTCCGCTCTGGAGTCATGCCAGCAGCTCTTTGAGCATATGTTCTGTTGGCTAAATGATGTCTCGTGTTCACCTCTGTCAGCGAGCTCATTACCTGAACGTTGCGATAAATGGTCCATCTAATTGCTGGTATCATTAGCAGCACTTACATCTCTTCACGCAACAAGGTGGGGAAGTGTGCACAACCCCGACACTCACTGGATGTCTGACCTGCAAACCCGACTTTGGGGCGCCTGGTTCCTTTTAACAGGAGAGATGCTGCCATGGAACTTGTGCACAGTGCATCTTATAGGTAAAGTCCTCTCCGCAGCGACGCCCCGATTCCACGCGCGTTCTTGCGCCCTCTTACTATTGGAACTCACCTGTACCCCCACCGTGGGCATCATGGTATCCAGGCTTGGCAGAGATACAACGTGTGCAGGGTTCAGACAGAGTTTACCCATTTGACTTCGACGTCACTAGAGACAGTATGAGAAATTGTAGTTCTTGCTATGGAAAGTTGTGCAGGAAAGAACATCTGTTAAGAAAAGCGACTGTGTTCCCATATGCTAGAAAAGTAAATAACTCGATAAAAAAAGTGTCAGTAAATCAACAAAGAAATTGACAGATATTAACCTAAATAAATTTTTCTTAAGCCGACATTTCATCTGTGTTATGGTCCCATCATTTCTACATTGTAATTGTAAGCAATGCTGCAAAGAATGGCTCTAGTATTTTGTAATTTGTAAAGGAAAATGCACACTTAGTGATGTTCCTATTTTAGGAATACATTCAAAATCAGTATATCCACTACAATAAACACATATGTGTCTCTGTCTCCATAGCAGGATGTTTTACTGTTCCCGTCACTTTAGCGAACCATGTACTGTATAATGGAGCCAGTGCTGGTCTCCAATTAACATTGGCACCGACAGCAGTGGAACCCAATAACCCCAAGTCAAGCTGCCTGCTGTTTTACTCCCTTTTTCACTAAGACTTATCCACTAAGACTTGCCTCATCAACTTTGCAATAAGAAGTGACAAACGATTTAAACATGTTTGAGTTTAATTCACCATGCGTTTGTAATACATGTACTTTAATTCCATGTAGAGTAAAAAAGGAACATTCCCTGATTGGTTAAACTCTATACATCTAAATCGAACATCCTGGGTGTGCACTAAGCTGCACAGGGACTTTGACAGTGCAGGGTAGCGTGGGAGGAGAGACCTCTCCTCTTTCTCTCCTCCCTTTTCTTCCCTTCTCCCCCACCTCCCTCTCCCTCTTCTCACCTCTCTCCTCCCCATCCTCTTTTCCCCTCTCTCTCACTTTTTTTCTCTCTCCCTCTTCATCCCTCTCCCCCTTTTCACAAAATAAGCCTAGAACATATTTGAGGCAGCAGACCAGTGGTAAACAAGCATTTACAATGCAACAGGCTCGCCTTTTCAAAAGTTAGAGCTATTGGCATTGTAAATGACAACATTTTTATTTATGTGTTGGTTTTGAAAAAAGATAAATAAATGGCATTGTCATTTACGATGCCATTAGCTCTAACTTTTGCAAAGGCGAAACCGTTGCATTGTAAATGCTTGTTATGTTTGGCCCATACCTTTTTACGTTTAAAATTAGCAAAACTCAATGTTTCTCCTCTAACTACATATTTTAAAGTATCCATACTATTTTCAAGTCAGCTGTTCCTTTATTGAATTCAAAGAACTCCCGAATTACCTTGGTCATGAATTGACGATACTCTTCGTCCAACAATAGCTTTCTCTCAAAATACCATATTTGGTTCCCTTCTTTCAGGTCAGGTCCCAAAGATATCTGCAAACTTACAGGGTTATGATCCGAAACCAATTTGGGACGAATCTCAATACTAACCTTCCCTAACAAAATAGATGATACAAAAAAATAATCTAACGAATTTAGAATGAGGGGCAGAAAAAAATGTAAATCCAGGGTCATCGGGGTGTAATCTATTCCAAACATCATAAAGACCATGTTCTAAAATCAGCCCCCTCAGTGACTTAAATACTTGTTTCTTTCTACCTTTATATACATTGCTAGTCCTCATATCCATCTGGGCTTCAATATGAATGTTAAAATTGCCACACAAAACCATTGGCTGGGTCCATTGGGCCAATTCTACATTCAAATAATTCAACAGTTCAGCGTCATCCAAATTAGGACCATATACATTGCACAAGGTAAACCTGCTTTGATTAATCCTGAATTCACTAATTGCCCAGCGTCCCCATTTATCTGACGCCGATTTTATGCAGACACCCAAGACTCATTTCTGAAAAGAATTGCCACCCCCCTTTTGACCCCTGTTTGTTTAGAACACACTGCTAGTTCCAGCCCCAAATTTTTCAAATACCCCCTATTGGCCCATGAAATTTGTGTTTCCTGCAAACATAGTAAATCAATATGTAACAACTGTACAATCCTAGCCAGTACCCGCCTCTTTTTAGGATCATTGAGAACACATATATTCAAAGTGCAGATCCTTAGTTTCCTATCCATTTTCCCTAATGAAAAAATTACACATCAATGTATACAGAGGAGGAAAATAACGGAGGATTGCATCCAAAAAAACTACATCACATAACATTAAGCATACTCCACCCTTATATAGGATCTCCTGCCTACTCCAAAACCCTCTAACCTGTGCCTTAACTGTTGCTGATTTTTCACCCCCCCACATCCCTACACCCTACCCCCACCACTTTGCCTCACATTCCCCCAGCTCTCCCCACCCTGCCCTCCCCACCCATCCTTCCCACCACATCAATCAATCAATCAATCAGGGCATTTTTAAAGCGCGCTACTCACCCGGAAGGGTCTCAAGGCGCTGGGGGGGAGGGGTATGTCACTGCTCGAACAACCAGGTCTTGAGCTGCTTCCTGAAGTCGAGATGGTCTTGGGTCAGCCGAAGGTGGATGGGGAGGGAGTTCCAAGTCTTGGCTGCCAGGTAGGAGAAGGATCTTCCTCCGGCGGTGGCTCTGCGGATGCGTGGAACGGCGGCGAGGGCACGGCTGGTCGATCGTAGCTGGCAGGTGGGCGTGTAGAAGGTCAGGCGGTCGTTGAGGTACTTGGGTCCCAGGTCGTGGAGAGCCTTGTGTGCATGGGTGAGGAGTCTGAACGTGATTCTCTTGCTGACAGGGAGTCAGTGCAGGTCTCTCAGGTGGCCGGAGATTCGGCTGTGTCGGGGGATGTCCAGGATGAGTCGTGCGGAGGCGTTCTGGATGCGTTGGATTCTTTTTTGAAGTTTGGCTGTGGTTCCGGCATAGAGGGTGTTCCCGTAGTCCAGTCTGCTGGTGACGAGTGCCTGGGTGACGGTCTTCCTGGTTTCGGTGGCCCAAGGGCTATCAGTCCCTGTATTATATGGAGTGCCATGCAGATGAAAGATAAGAAAAAAAATACATTAACCTAGTCTCTATATTAAGAGACTCCAGAGCACTAAATAACCAAAGTTAACTATCCTAAAAAAAAAAAGAAATTGCCCATTTTGCGGTGGCCTATAATTGCCACCTCCACCAGCTAAGCTTTATCTATTTCTACAATGAGCCCAGGTACTCTTTGGCCTCAATCTCTGAAAACAAAATATACTCTGACCCTTTACAATTACTTTAAGCTTAGCTGGGTTCTGCAAAAAAACAGTAGCCCCTTCATTCTGAAAACCAGAAATAAGCTGCCAGAGATGCCAACGCTTAGATACTGTAGCCTGACAGAAGTCTGGCCTAACAAAGAAGTTACAGTCTTTAGCAACACCCTTCTTATCAGGCCTGGCAAGTGAGAATATATCCTCTTTAGCTAGAAAGTTATTGAAACAGACTAAAATCGCTCTCGGGCGTTCTTCTTCTCCTTGCCGTGGTTTTTTCACAGTGAATGGGGACCTATGAGCCCTTTGTATTTCTCTTGACCAGTCCCATAAGGTCAGTTCAAGATAAAGATCCGCAATAAATTCCGCACCTCGGCCCCCTCCTTCTTCTCCGTAATGCCTAGAAAGCGCAAATCCGGCGTGTATGATTCTCAAGTGCGGACAGTTTAAAGCTAATATAGTCCCTATATGCTTTAATGGCATCCAATTCAGTTTTCTGAGCTGCTGCCTCATCCTCTAAAGCCGCAATTCTAGTCTTGGCTTCCGAAACTCTTACCGTAGTGTCTGAACCAATTTTAATCACCCGGCGCACAGCATTCTTTACTTTACTGCATGTCACTTGAGTTCTCTTATTTTCAGCCTTTATCTCTGCTCTATGCCGCATCATTGTTTCATAAATTGTGGAAAGAGTAATCTCATGGGGCGGATTCCCCTCATTCAGAATCTCCTCCTGTTGGGGCCGCAGTATTTCAGGCAATACCGTTTCTGGCAACCTTTCATTACTCCCCAAATTTGTCTCCTCCACATGTTTTTTTTTACGTTGGCTCCCTCTCTTCTTTACTCTTTTCACTGTGGCAGCACTCGCATTTGGGGAGGCAGAATTTGATGTTATTTCAATCTCCGAACTACTCCCCTCTTCATAGTCCAGCCAATCTTTACTCACATTTGTATTCTCATCTGAGGAGGGGTCAGAGAGTGAGTAAAAATGATCGATCACTTCCTGCGACCCTCTAAGATCTTGGAAAGAAGTTCCATCGCTCAATGCCAGGGAATCTATTACCGAGATGAGATTATCCAAACTGCCGGAGACTGCTTCCTTAGAAATGGGAACTACGTCTACCATAATGCGTTTCTCAGCTCCTGAAGACTCCACAAACACTAATCCCTGCATTGCAGAATGATGTCCAAGATTGATACCAGCTTCGCCTGTACGCTCTTGTCCCCCTTCTCCATTTATCCTAGAGTTTTTTTTTTCAACATTGGGTATTTCACTTGTATCCCCTATTACAGAGCCATCAATAGACTGCCGTACCGCCCCTTTCGCAATTTGTCGTTCAAACAACGCAGGTAGAGTATTCACTCCCTGTTTCGCAGCTCGGGCAGCCGACTTATCTACAGGGTCACCCCCCCTTCTTGCTTTTGGTGTAGCTAGCTGTTGTTTGCTACACTCAACTCCAGCCGGCTCACCAGCGATAGTGTCTTCAGCCGCGGGCTGCTTTTTCCCTTTACCGCTATGGGTCACAACCTTTGGCGGCATCTCTTTTCTTGTTGTTCTTGTTGTTCGGGGGCCCCCACGCCCGCGTACAACACCAAGCTGAAAGCACAGAAAAAGGAATGGAAGCCGCCAAGCCGATAATCTCTGCCGAAAAAGAAGGAGCCCCACCGTCATCCGGATGCCACCGAAAACGCTCCAACTAAGCAGCTACAGGTGTGCGTGAACCAATACGGGAAGCGCGGATAACCTTAGGTAAACGCTTCTTGCTACCCGCTGCTGCAGGCTCTTTTGCGGGGTGTTTTTTTTTTTACCGCTCCAGGAGCTCCTAGTGCTCAATTAGTTCCCGCAAAAGTTCTCCGTGCTCCGGATCCAGTGTCCTTATCGTGTCTGCCCGGAGTCAAACCGCTGCATTTCATCTGCCACCGAGAGCGAGGACTGAGCTGCTCACACAGCCCACGCCACGGCCGCCATCTTGCCTCCCTCTTCTCCCCGACACATAATTTCCAATGTAATGTATGTCTTGCTCACCCACGAACTGGATAGCAGATGTGGGCCTCCTACACATAGCTTTCTCTGCTGGCATCATGGATGTGTATGAGATGGACAGGTACTGTGTCCATACTCATACCTGCATGCATTTTGGTATGATTATCCCATGCTTATGTACTACATGTCATGCTGTATTGTCTCTGCTAAACATATCTGTGAAGTAGTGCTGAGTTAGTATCATGCTCCTGTACTGAGAGATAGTGGTATATAACCCAGTGTCACTAAAATTTCCCCCTCTTGTCTCCCATGCCTGCAGCTCAAAGTCCACCAGTGTAGGCTGTATGGAGGGCCATTGCATGCAAGGTGCGAGCTCTGGCTGTCTTCAACTGACGGCACACACACTGTCACGAGAGGTGGGATGACATCTGCTGGCTGAGCAAAAAAGTGGATGACTCTGGGGCTGCTCCCTGGGACTGGCAGGTTGGTGCGCAGGAGCATGACACCACTAATGGCCCGCATCCAAGCTGTGGCACAACCTGAGCTGGATGCACGTTTGAAGGACCATCAGCAACAAGCTGTGGGTGAGTATTATGGGAAGATGTGACTGTGACAACATGTTTGGAGGTACATCGTTTCCCCCTACAGAGCCCTAGGTATGCTCAGAGGGATCTCTATGTCTGGTTTAAGTATGGGCGGAAAATTTGTTCCGCTCGCGGAATTTGCAGATTTTCTGCAATTTCACAATCTGCGAATCTCACGAAATTGCAGAAAAATCAGCGAAATCCCAAGCGGAACGGATTTTGCAAAACTGAAGTACATGAAGCACTTTCAGGGTTACAGAAGGTGCCCAAGTTGAAGCTAATTACTTTGTAACCATTTACAAAATGGTTACAAAGAAATTAACTTCAACTTGGGGACCTGCTGTAACCCTGTAAGTGCTTCCTGAGCAGCGCCTCCAGAGTTCGTTGCCTACTTGCAACTATTCTCTGACCCTGCTCTGACCCTCGAAGCAGGGTCAGAGAATAGTTACAAGTATGGCACTATGCTCCTGTCACAAAAATTAAACCGCAACAGGAAGCACTTACAGATAAGGAAGCAGGTGCTGGACTTGAAGCTCAAATTCAGTAACACATTAACCAGCCCAAAATTAATTTGTCCCGGTTGAGGCTGGGCAGGTGTGCTTTCTCCCCATAATCTACATTGGTGAACCAGAGGGTGCTGTGATGAACCAGAGGGTGGCAGTGATGAACCAGAGGGTGGCAGTGGTGAACCAGAGGGTGCTGTGATGAACCAGAGGGTGACAGTAGTGAACCAGAGGGTGGCATGGGTGAACCAGAGGGTGCTGTGATGAACCAGATGGTGGCAGTGATGAACCAGAGGGTGGCAGTGGTGAAGGCAGTGGTGAACCAGAGGGTGGCAGTGATGAACCAGAGGGTGGCGCTGCTAAACTACCCGAGAGCCCTGTGGGTGTGAGCCCCCGCGATGCTGAGCTGCCCTGGGGTTGTGAGCCCCCGCGCTACTGAACTGCCCCGGGGCCCAGTGGGTGTGAGCCCCCGCGCTGCTGAACTGCCCCGGAGCCCTCTCAGTGTGAAAATCATTCATGCTCAATTGCCTGGGAGCCCTCAGGGTGTGAGCACACATTGTGCTAAGTGCCCCCCTACCCCCAGTACATATATACCCCTACCGCACAGCACCATTATGCTCTTGCACCATGAAGTCTGGTGCCTGGAAGCTCCTGATCCCTGTAGGTGGTACCAACGTCTGGTGCAGTCAAAATGTAAAGTCATAACACAGCACCAATAAACACGTGTCCCCCTGGCACCGGTATGCGCATGTACCAGGCGTGCAGCACCCGCATGCCACTGCACCCTACTGCCCAGCGCCAGCATATGCCAGTACGGGGCAGTTTAGCATGAGATGGGACATTGTCCAGCAGCTGCAGGTGCCTGAACCCACTGAGCAGGATCAGAATGGATTTGTACCAAAATGCGCAGCAGAGCTATCTTGGACATTTGAAGGATTCTGGGGTCGTGTGCCAAACGTGTTTTTGCATCCTTGAGTTTCCCGGGCGCCATCCCTGTGTAGCTCCTGTGACCAGGAGGCTGCTTTCTCCTCATCTGCTGCTCTGATCGGTCTCTGACCCTTTATAAACAAGATGCATGTGAACTCGCATAGAAGACCCGCCCTTCGGCCCCGTCCACCACATACGAGCGGTATGAAACGTCTTTCCGCCCGTCCCCACTATAATGGCCAGCTCACTCAAGGGACCTCGGCGCCTTTTGGTGCGCTGGCAAAGTTACAGGCACACGCGGTCACATATTTGTGGAAATGGCAAAAAAATCAGCGAGTTCGTGGGAAAATTTGCGAACTCACTGAGTTTTTTGCCATTTCGCGCGAATTCGCGGAGCGCGAATTCGCAAATTTCACCAATACTTAGTCTGGTTACATGGAGGCACGGACAGGCTATTTGGCTGTGTGGGCATTACATGGATCACTTAGGCCATGTTTGCATGATAACATACAATTTCTTTTTTTTAGGGAATGCATTTATTTGCATTTTCTTAATCACATCAAATATACAAAGCATCTTGTTTCTGTTTTCATTACAGGTACAGCGAGGTCAAACAATATTAGCACATAAATAATCAACAACAACTAATATTGTCTGTCAAAGGAATCCCTCATCACCCCTCCCCTCCCCCCAGGTATCCGCCTTTCCCCCCAGAGCTGATAACATGCAATTTTTGACTTTTGAATTAAGGTTGAACAATGTTACTGCACAAGGTGGTGGGCAAAATGGGGGTATCATCATCTTGTTTTGTGCTTTGCCTGCATATGATATTTGTGTGAATGGCACTAATCTGAACCTACGTCTCTGTCTCTTGCAGCATCTACCATGAGCACAGAAGGACAGGGGACAGACACCAGTGGTGAGGCATCAGGCATGACTGCTACACACAAGCACATTGACACTGATGTGACCAGCACCACGGAGGGGGACAGGAGTCTGCTTGAGGAATCACAGCCAGGGACACCAACCTCAAAATCATCCGGCACCAGTGGTGACTCTTCTATGTTGGCGGTCACACAGGGAGCAGGAACTCTGCCTCCTCTTCCACCAGACAGCTTCCAGTGCCCACCCTCCCACCTACTTCCACTAGTGCTGCACGTGCTCGCAACAGTAAGAAGGAAACAGTGTCCTTCCCACCAGGCAATGATGCCCCTGGCCCTGTCTCCCCTGCTGCCCTCTGCTGCCCTCAGCGTTTAGGCTGTGGACCTTTTGTGCCAGCTGTGTGTGGGTCAGGCAACTCTCCTTAATGCCTTCCTAGACCAGGACAAGAAGTTGGCAACCATGGAGGGCATTCATTTAGATGTGGTTGTCTACACAGGACGGTCCAGTCTTTGTCCTCCACAGTGACAGCAGCCATTCAGCTGTCACAGGCTCAGAGTCCAGCTCCAGTCCCTTTGGCCCCCCCTGCCAGTGGCTACATCTGACGAGACTGACCACACACCACAGACCTCAAGATGCACCACATGCAGCACACAACAGCAGCAGCCCAAGAGGGCCTGAGCACAGACACCATCCCCCAAACAAACCAAAGCCACCCCAGAGCGCAAAGGCAAAAGCCCTTCAGGTGACACTCAGGGGCATCAAGCCAAGAGGCAGACCTCAGGCTCACATGCCTCAAAGGCATCCCCAGGCAAGTACACTCCTGTCTCAAAAGTTTCTCGCAAAGAAAAGCAGTCAGTTCATGTGCCTGCTGTGAAGCTGGTGCCTGCTAAGAGTCCACAGAAAAAGCCCTGTAAGGCCGATTCATCCACAACCTCAACTCCCATCCAGACCCTTGTAAAGCAGGTAAAGAAGGTCACTGTAGGGGGTTCACCTGGTCAACAGGTGATGGAGGGGAAAAGGCAAAGCCAGGCCAAGCATTCCTCCAGATCCAGCAGGTCCCCAGAGGGTGGCCCACCGGCTGCACCTGATGCAAAGCTTTGGTGGAGAGTGTGCCTGTTGTGCCCGCCCCACTTACCACTCCGCCCAAGACAATAATTCCCTATCGAGACCCCAAGAAGTGGAAAGGCACCCCTCCACATTCTCCCTCCCACACTGTGTCTCACGGCAGCATGACTCCACCTCCATGTCCCACCACACCACCCGGTCCAAGCTGCCCTCCGGCTCCCAAACCCACTGATGCCTCTACCTCAGCTGGTCTTATCTCTCCCAGGTCCAGTCCTCCAACTGGCCCCGAAACTCAGCCACCTACCAGTCCGACTGACAGCCAAGTCTGAGTCAAAGTCCCCCTCACACACCTGTCTCTCCCACCTCAGTGCCTGGACTGCCCATTTTTATCCCCTTAGCTGTGTTTCTGACCATGGCAGTGTACAGTCCCACCCATTTCCGTTGGAGCCTCTCATGCACACATATGCCTAGTTGGAACTGTGGACTGGCCACTGGCCTTGCGTTTCACCACTTAGGATGCCCACTCCCTGTGCAACCTCTCATGCACACATGTGCCAACTTGAAACTGTGGACTGGCCACTGGCCTTGCTGTTCATCACTGTTGATGCCCACTCCCTATGCAGCCTCTCATGCACACACGAGCCTACTTGGAACTGTGGACTGGCCACTGGCCTTGCTGTTCATCACTGTTGATGCCCATTCCCGGTGCAGTTTCTCATGCACACATGTACTTTGTTCTACTTTGTACTGGCCACTGGCCTTGCTGTTCATCACTTAGGATGCCCATTCCCTGTGCAGGTTCTCATGTACCTACTTTTCACTTCATACTCGCCACTGGCCTTGCTGTTTATTACTGTGTTTGCCCATTCCCTCTGCAGGTTCTCATGTACCTACTTTGCACTTTGTACTGGCCAATGGCCTTGCTGTTTATTACTGTGTTTGCCCATTCCCAGTGCAAGTTATCATGCACACATGTGCCTACTTCCCAGCGCAGGTTCTCATGTACCTACTTTGAACTTTGTACTGACAATGGCCCTGCTGTTTATTACAGTGTTTGCCCATTCCCTGTGCAGATTCTCATGTACCTACATTGCACTTTGTACTGGCCACTAGCCTTGCTGTTTATTACTGTGTTTGCCCATTCCCTGTGCAGATTCTCATGTACCTACTTTGCACTTTGTACTGGCCAATAACCTTGCTGTTTATTACTGTGTTTGCTCATTCCCTGTGCAAGTTATCATGCTCTTGTCTACTTTTGATGCCTATCTGTGTAATATGTAATAAAGACAGTTTCTCATGTTGCCTGCTTTGCCAGTGTCGTTGCTAAATAAAGGGTTAACTGTGTGGGTATGGTTTAAAGTGTCACATGCTCTGTATGGCGCTTTAACATTGCCAACAGCTTGTTTAACATTTTCTGGGTCTGCAGAGGTGACAAGCACGTCAGTTCTTCTTGACTCTGAGACTTGGGGGTGCAATGATGGTTGTTTGTGATGACCTACTGTTATCCTAATCAGTCTATGGTCAGGTTTGCTAAGTTGTACACATTTCATGTCTGGATGCACTGCCAGCACAGAAGCAGATTCTATCCACAGGATTGCAGACATGCTGGCCAGGGCCCATCATGTCTATGTGATCCTTCTTGATGTGTGGACAGCAGTGTTAGTGTATGGTCATCTTGTGATGGCCTGTCATCCTTGCCACATGGGTACATTTCAATGTGTGCGCTTGGGTGGTCATGAAGTGTGTAGTGTGAAGGGGGTGACTTTGTCAGTAGTGTTGATGTGTGATTTTCCTGTACTTGTTTGCAGTCAGTGTTGCACATGTGCAGTTCAACTGTTTGTGCTGCACAGTCCTCTGGTCATGTTGTTTGCACCCGGGTGTCCCTGAGTTGTGCATCTGTGGGTGTTGGGTTAGCTGTATGTGTATTTGCTGAGGTACTGATTCCCTTCCTGAGTGTGATGTCTGTGTGCTGTGCTGATTTGTGTTGTGGGTTCATGGTGTGGCACTCAGACATATGTGCTACTGGTTTGGTTGGTGTGCACACACTGCTTGCGGTGCACGCAGTGCTGTGAGTGTATATTTCCTTGTACCTGCCTGGTGTGCATCCACTGATGACCAGCTGTGTTTGCAATGTTGAGGGATTGGCATGTGCATCTGTTGTGTGTTTGATGTGGATGTGTGCAGCGTTTGGCCTGTGTTGGCTCTTTCAGCTGACAGGTGCTCTGTGTGCAATGTTCTATTTGAATGTCATTGTGTGTGCGTTGTTTGTGCATTGTGATAAATTCAGATGTGTGTTGAAAGTGTAGTGTGCATTACTTGTGTGTCTGTCACATGCAGTTAGGATGATTCTTGTTCCTGAGCTTGTTTTGAGTGCACCTTGGTGGTTTGTCCTCCCAGTTTTGTCCTGTCACTTCTCAGGATTGTGCATTCATGTAATGCACTATGACACCATGTTGACTTGATGGGTGGTGTGGTATGTCTGTCTGGGTTAGCTTATTGTCCCATTGATCTCAGTTTGTGATGATGCACTTCTTGTTTGTGTTGGGAAATGGTGTCTGTGCATTGGTCCTGAGTGACAATGTTGTGTACTCATGTTCTGTCTGGGGTCCCATTGCCTTTCCACTGTTTGGCTGGCCATATGTGGTCTTTTTGTACCTCCTTGTATGTTGTTTGTGATTGGATATAGTTTTGGTGCCAGCATTGGTTAAGACATCCCTAAGTGTGTGTGTGATGTTTGTGGATGCACCCCAGTGAGTGTGATTGTTTGTCAGTGTACTCCCAGGACATTATTTACACTATTCTATGTTTTTAACACTGGTGTTGATTGTTGCAGGTGTGAGGTGGGTGAGGGAGGGGTATGTGTGAAGGATCCAACTTGTGTTTGACAGTCATGGAGTGTGACATTGAGCCATGTGTGTTGTGCTGATGACATACACATGTCAAGTAAGTTGTGACATATGTGTCTGATCACTGTTTGACTTCAGACACATCCTATCATCCCTGTGCCTTCGCATGGCTTGCCTTGCTGTCTCCCTGAGTTGTTGCACAGAGGTCACTGTGGTTTAACTCCACTCACTGTGCCAGCCATGTCTGATGTGATGGTCTAAGGGTGTTGTGATATGTTCCTTCTCTTGCAGGTGTTGTACACATGCTTTGTGGCTTGCTCCATGGCCTTCCATCACTGTCCACCTCACTTTTGGCTATCCTATATTGTCCTCCATTGCTGCTAACATCTGGTATGTGTATGTGGCTGTGTGCCATTGCGAGGTGTGTCTGAGTGACTTGACAGGCAGTGTGGACAGTTCAGTGGATGTTCATATGCAGTGTGAGTTTTCATTCTGTGATTGGACTCAGTTTGCTTGACATGAGTGGAGGGTAGGTATGGGGAGGAGGGTTGCACTGGCCCTGAGCTTCTGTGCAGGGAGCTCCTCTTCAGCCCCACTTTCTGAGACAGGCTCCCCTGTTGTTTGGTGTGTGTGGTGCAGTGTCTGGGTACACCTGGCAGGTTAATTGTACAGGGGGGGCACAGGAAGGACACACAGCATATCCCCTAATGGGTATGGGGGGCCTAGCATGTGAAGGGTGGAGGTGTGGCCCTATTATCTTTGTGGACTGCCCATGCCTGGCACTGGCCCGGCCTACTACATTAGCGCATGTTTTCCCCCGTCTGCACCACTGCAGTGATGTGACTGTAAGATTGCATTGATTTCATGGTTGATGGGTGACCTGGATGTGGAGGGGTTATTTGGTGACAGGTAGGACATGTGTGGGCACACTTGTGGATGTGTTCCTGTCCCCACCAGATTGTCAGGTGTGGACAGGAATCATATATCAACCCATGAGTTTGTGAGTTGTGGTTGTGTGCGGAGTTGTGTTATTGCATACTTCCGGCGTTGTCCGCAACGGTCCATTACTTGCTGGTAATGGATCAGGTACAACACCGGAAAAACATGTAAAGCTGGATCCATTGCAGTCGGGACCTGGTGGAGTGGACCAGGAGTCTGGTTTTCGCGCTCCGCTGTCGTGGTTCGCCGTCTCTGGTTGGGAGGTTCCTCTGTTGCAGTCTGACAGGTTCTTTGGGGCATCCTGATTTGTACGGTGGTCTGGACGTCATTCCTCACAGTGGTTGTTCTCTATTGGCTCCCTCCGCCATGGTGCCGGGCACATTTTTATCAGAAAAAACAAGGGTGGCTGGGCCCAATGGGAAGGAGGGTAGGCAGGGCCTCACTACTATGAACTAGAAATATTTGCCTATGCCTCCGAACTAATTACGGTACTCACAGATTCATGTACGAGTAAACAATAGTTTATTAGTTTACCCAAACAACAGTTTATGTTTTTCAATTAGTATTCAATTCATAAAAAAGATATTCAAAAAGCAGACCTGAGACTGCTATCAACTTCATGTCATAGCCATACACACTTTCGAAAAACAATTTGTGCATATATACAGTGAAACAACAAATAATTGACTTTTTCAACAAAAAATGACTTTTACCGTAAACACATTTCACCACAAAAACAGTTGAATAACATGGACAATTTGACCATACATAAAAGAAAAACTTTTTACAGAAAAAAGAGAGAGACAAGAATGTTATTTCAAACAAGTTCAACTCCCAGGTCCTGAACCTTATGTAATCAGTTAAATATCAGGAACATTGCTCATTTTAGCATCATTAACATTGGCCAACTGGCCAGTGAAAAAGAGAAGGGGGGTGCCGACGCGTTTCGAATCCAGATTAATGAATTGCTGGATTCTCGTCAGGGCAGTATGATTCAAATCCGTGGGAACTGTTTAAAATGAAGAACAAAACAGAATGTTTGTCAAAAAGTGGGTCCTCTAGCCACTCCTCACGCAACTAATTTGGTAACAGAATAAAGCGTACCTTGTAATATTCTGCCCACAGTCGCTCCTATTTACATGAAAATGTCGTCTATGCCGTTCAGTTTACGCTGCAACAGAGTGAGATTTAGTCAAGTCTAGTGGGCAAAACCTTAATTACACATGGATGTTCGTCAAGTGTTCATTACCTGCACTATTCTTGGACACTATCGCAAGTTGTGCCAATGTCTTTCAGCATTTGGGGTTGTGCTCATGTCATTTCTGAAAAAACAGACAGAAGAAGTAGCGTGTTTAGATCCACTGCTCGCTCGATGGCGCACCAGTGATCACGGCCACTAGACAGGAACTTACTTGAACACCGATCCGCGGTTTTCAAAAAATGGGGATTCTGTTTCTTAGGACGTGATAGCCCGACACAGTCTAGCTTCGCAAATCTGGGGGAGTAAGGAGAGAAAGGTGTTAGCGCCCTATTGCGCATAGTCCTTTCTCATTCCAAACGGTATCGAGGACCGATCTGCTGGCAGATCTAGTTGGCGGGTCTCAAGCTTACCGCAATTGTTCATGAACCTCCGCTTAGTGTCCTCGCTCCAAACCGACACACTCAAGTCTGTGGATGTCCGTGGCATTGCCGGTTTGTGAATCCCGGATCATGTGATTGGTGTAGGACCAATCAGAATTCGAAAGGGATTCTAATGCACTCTGGGACCTGTAGTTTCAAAAAGCGATTGTTGTATGCACTGTGTATTTTACAGGGGTTATCAAGTACAGATTATGATGCACTCTGGGACCTGTAATTTCACAAAAACAGACAAATGTTTTATGCCCTGTTTATTTCGCTAAGGCTATTCAGACCCTTATTAACACTGTCAAACTTGAGGATTAAGTAAGCCTCCTTGCGCAACAACATTGCGTCAACGTCTTGATAATGTTTGGGGTCAATCCAAACCAGTGTGGTCCACCTGAGATCGTTCTCAGAATGATCCTTACTGATAAAGTGTTCCACCATAGGGGCGGTCAGAACTTTTTTCTTTAGACGAGATCGATGCTGGGTAATTCTAGCATTGATGGCCTGGTTAGTTTTCCCTATATACACTCTGTTGCATGGGCAAACCACCGCATAGACGACATTGCGAGTCTTGCAATTAGTGAAGCATTCATGCTTCCATCTAATGCCATTATTTGTGAATGTGTCACCTTCTAGTGTAGTGGAACACGATACACAATTGCCACATTTGTGGTGCCCGCATATTGGTTTCAACTTCCACGGCGCGACAAGGTCACTTTTAGGTGATGGAATATGGCTGTCTGCTTTAATCAATTGTTGCCCAATGCTTCTGTTTTTACGCATAGCAAAAATGGGCTTAGAGAGGGGGTGCTCCAACGTTTCGAGGAGATGCCAATTTTTCCGAATTATGTTCTTGAATTGGTTTGTGTGTTGGCCAAATGTTATAACGCAAACCAATTGTTCCAAATCCTTCTTTTCTTTCTTTTTGAATAGTGTTTCTCTTGGAGTAAATTTGGCCCTATTTTTCGAGTGTTTTAACAATTTTTTGGGGTACCCTCTCTCTGCCATCTCATCGCAGAATCTTGATGCATGACAGTCAAAATCACTTACATTCGTACAGTTTCGCCTAATCCTCAGCAGTTGCCCGTAGGGCAAGTTATTTTTGAGTGATTGGGGATGCGAACTGGTGTAATGCAGGATTGTGTTCCTGTCAGTTTCCTTCTTATGCAAGGAAGTCGTCAACTTTGTATCGCTGGTGCCTACGGTGACGTCAAGGAAAGTCATTTCCTTTGGACTATGATTCAGCGTGAATTGAATGTCAGGGTGCCTCGAGTTCAACCACGCATGGAACTGCTCGAGTGACGCCTGGCTCCCCTGCCACAGGAGCCAGACGTCATCGATATATCTTAGCCATTGAATGATCTGGCCTGAGAAAGGGTTGTCATTCAGGACAAATCTCTCCTCGTATTGTGCCATATAGAGCACTGCCAGCTCCGGTGCATAGGGACAACCCATGGCTGTCCCTTTGATTTGAATGAAGAAGTTATTCTCAAACTTAAAGTAGTTGCTTCGAAGAGTAATCTCTGCCAATGACAAAATGAAACTGGTAGGCACCCGGTGGGGTCTCGCCCTTTGTTCTAGGTAGAAACGGTAAAAGTCATTTTTTGTTGAAAAAGTCAATTATTTGTTGTTTCACTGTATATATGCACAAATTGTTTTTCGAAAGTGTGTATGGCTATGACATGAAGTTGATAGCAGTCTCAGGTCTGCTTTTTGAATATCTTTTTTATGAATTGAATACTAATTGAAAAACATAAACTGTTGTTTGGGTAAACTAATAAACTATTGTTTACTCGTACATGAATCTGTGAGTACCGTAATTAGTTCGGAGGCATAGGCAAATATTTCTAGGGCACATTTTTATGGCGGTTCACGTCGCACCGCGGCGGACGAGAAATGGGCTAGATTTGCCCATTGTAATATGGCGGTCGTGAGGACCGCTGCTGGCGTGCAGAAAATGACATTTTCCGCCAGCACCGCAGAGGTGCCCCTGCCTGCCTTCATAATGAGTACCATATTCTTTTATTAGCCATAACATATAAATTAATGATGGACAAATAATCAGACAGGTACATATTTTTAAATAATGTTTTTTTTGGGACATTGAGCTAGTAATAGTAAAAGAAAATATATGTTTTTAAATTCATATAATACACTTTAAGACACAGAGAAAAACATTAGGTTTATTTTTTAACCAACATATATTTTTGCAATGTTCATAATTTCATTTATAATAATTTTGCAGAAAAAAAAGTTTTAACAAAAGTAAATTATTAATACAGGTATGTTGTTGTAAAGCTTTATTCGAGAAATTCTACTCCTAAAAGCACAAATATACATATAAAAATACATTAAAATCAATTTTTCATACATATAAGTACATTTAAAACAATTGTGCAAGCTTTAACAATAATAAAAAATATTTAACAATATCAATTCATACTGGCAGATAAAATCCGTCGCCTAATGGACCATGCCCACCCCAAATACTTTGCTGTTCCAAGCACAATGGGCATATCAGTGGTGGTACGGATGATTCGTAGCCCCTCAACACCACTAGATGCCCCAAGGTTTCTACAGACTGGGGTCAGCCATACTCTCCTTGGGATAGTATACGCCTCACACGAGAATAGAAAGTGGCCTATGTTTTCTTTGCTTGCACCACACACCGGACAGCATGAGGTGTTCGAGCTCCGCCATCTACCCGTTAAGGATCGCAAGGGAAGGGAGCCAGACCTTAGCTGGAAAAATAACTTCCTATCCATTGGGACAGTAATACTGTCCCAATATTGTTCCAGTATAGGTCTCATTTTAATTTCCAAAAATCGCCCCCCCATTGTTTCGGATTTAGTATTCCTCCATAGTCTTTCTTCTATGTAGTCCCAATAAAGGGCCTTGATGGTGTTTTTGCTTGGGAATACTTCCCCTGATGGATTATCCCAAAGATTAGGGAGGCCAAGCTCGCCCAAAACGACCCTTAGCTTCTTCAACCATGTTATTTTATGGAAGGTGTCTGTTTTGATTAGAGCTAAAAACCCATCTGCATAATGTCGAATCTCTTGGGTTGTCCATAGCCGTCTCCAATAAAGGATAGGCCTTAGTCTAGCTCGGTCACTAACAGATCTCCTCCCTAGATCAAGGCCAAGCGAGACTAATGGCGCACTCTGGGGGAGACCCGTAATTCCCCTTAGAAACCTATTCTCTGATGTTTGTAGGGTGGGGGGCCTCTCAAAACCCCACACTTCAGCCCCATAGAGGGATGACCCTATAGCTTTGGCATCATAAACAAGAAGAACTGGTTTTATAGGCTTTATTATTGATTTAGCTTGCTCCACCCGAAGAGTCCCTGCAATCTGCTGGTGCCTCAGTACCGCTTTGTCTATGTGGTGGGACCAACCTGGCTTACTAGATATCTCAACCCCAAGATAAGTAAAAACACTTACTACCTCGAGCTCAATGTTGTTCAGAGATATCCTTGGTCGGGGTCTACGCTTTTGCGAGAAAGCCATCAGTTTGGTCTTGCCAACATTCACTTCAAGGCCATGCTCCCCACAGAAAACATCGAATATATTTAAAGCACGCTGCAATCCAGCTGGGGTTTTGGACACAATTAAAGTGTTGTCAGCGAACATCAGGATCGGGACCCTGATGCCCGCTAGCGAAGGTGCATCTACACTCGCATTCAGCATCCTTCCCACAATTCCATTAATAAATAGGGAAAAGAGCAAGGGTGCCATTGCACATCCCTGTCGCACCCCCTGTTCTACCGGAAAGTCGACAGTGGATTCCCCATTCAACCCCCACTGTACTTTGGCAGAGTCGCACTCGTGGAGCCTCATAATCAAAGTGAGCAACTCAGGCGGGACCCCCATTCCATTCAGAACAGTCCAGAGCTTGCTCCTTGGGACCAAGTCGAAGGCAGCCCGCAAGTCGACAAAAGCGACATACAGGCTGCCCTCACCAAGGAGCACCGTCCCCCACCGTAACATAGTGAAACAGAATATTTGACCTACCGTACTGGTTGCCCGCCTGAAGCCCGCCTGGTAAGGGGAAAGGGCATCGTGCTCCTCTACCCAGTCCATCAGCTTATTTACCACCATCTTCCCCACCACTTTTTGGACGGTGGCAATCAAACTTATTGGCCTATAATTTGCTGGGAGTGACCGGTCACCTTTCTAATAGATGGGTATGATTATTGCTCCCTTCCATATTTCTGGGATTACAGCCCCTTTTGCTATGGCATTTCCCAGTAGGGTCACATACCTGGCCCACCGTACTTTATCATTTTTGAATATGTCGGAGGGTATCCCATCTAAACCCGGTGCCCTTCCCCCTTGCAAGGAGCTGATTACCAATTCTACTTCTTCGGTGGAAAACAAACTTTCCGTACAAAATACAACTGGGATTGCTTCTGGCGCCACTGCCTCCCTTATCTCTGCATACTGGGGTTTAAAATACTCCACCCAGGATGCCTCATCATCATTGTTACCTGGTTTATTTGGGGTGCCACCTCTACCCCACTTCACAACTTTCCAAAAAAGCCTAGTATCCCTTGCCCCTGAAGCCTCAAGCAATTCCTCCCAATACTCTTCGTCCCATTTTTTCTTAGCCAGGCGAACACTTACATTGTAGTGTTTCCTGGCTACACCAATCGCATCCCTATCCCTGTTTCTAATTGCTCTACCCAATTCTAATCTGGCTGTCCTGCACTGTTTATTAAACCACCTAGCCGGTTTGGGTGGAACTTTCCTATTTACATTGGATAATCTCATAAAATGTGGTTTTAAAAGGGAAAAAACTTATCATGTATGGCCGTGGCTACACTGGAACCAGGAATTACGGGGCTTGCTATCTCCATGGCGGCGATTGCAGTATCCAACTCTGCATTTATAGAGTCCATAGATACTACATTCGCCAGCACATTTGGCCATTTAACTCTACGCATGTCATTGGCCATATCAGGTAATACTCCATCACGAGGTTTCGAACTGCCAGGCATGGCAGTCCACCAAGTGTGGGTGACACAAAGGGGATTGTGATCGCTTTCCAATCTTTCCATTATTTCCATATTGGATACCCCCTGCCATAGATTAAGGCTACAAATGACATAGTCTATTCTACTTTTACTGTGGCCATTGTCAAATGTACAAACACATTCCTGGTCACTCTTAGTCCTTCCATTAAGGGCCTTCAACCCATATTCCAAGCACATTGCATTTAGTAGCAAAATATCCTTCGTCCACCGTTTGACCGGAACCAGGTCTAGAGTCGAGACACCCCATTGGATATCTTCCTCCTGTCCTAGTGGGTTTTCCATATCGTCCAACGGTTCGAAGGTCCTATTAAAATCACCAGCCACTACCACTCTGTTTCCCAGGGACAGTGATTCGAGGAAAGTGGACAGGGCCTCTAGGGTGGGGGAACTCCCGGTGTTGGTACCCCTAGCATAGATGTTATAGATATCCATTGCACCCCACTAATCCGATGTCATTCTTAGCAATTGAATATCCTTAGAACCCAAGTCCAACACTTTCACTTTAATTTGTAGACCTTGCTTGACCCAAACTGTCAACCCTCCCTTGGGTCGGCCCCTAGCACCTCTAGTCGCTGGGATGGAGTAGTTTAAGTAGCCTGGGAGGTAGATGGGGTCGCAGGCCCATGTCTCCTGAAATAGACACACCTCAAACCTGCTGACAAAATCTATCCAATGTTGGGACAATAGTCTACTACCTAGCCCCGCAATATTCCATGAGAGGAACTTCCCCGGGTTAGAGCCATCTCTGTTTTCCACCCCAATAACCGACTTGAATATGGGTTCGTCCAAGTACTCAGAATTCCCTTCCTGGTCTACAACATTATCCATCAAATTAACATCAATTTCCTGGGTATCAGTGGTGCTTGTTATAAGCGACTCTTCATCCCCCAAACTTTGCATACAGGCCCCACGATTTCCCCTCCAATTCATGATCTTTCCAACACTAGTCATTTCTTTTGGATGTACTATTGTATCAAGAGTGGACACCACAGAATCCTCACATAAGTCCCCCCTTGACACACTACCCCTGGTGTTCAAGAAATCACCACACTCTCGTCAGCAACCCCACCCCGAGTTTTCCCTTCCATCATATGAGTTATAGGTTTGACCATTGTAAAAGTTTGGGCGTACCAAGGGGACAGTAAAGGAGGTGATCCTTGACAATGGTGTATAACTAGAATTGCCTAGATCACTATTCCCCCCATATGGGGGTCCACTTGATCTTGGGTAGAAAAAGGTAAGGTCCACAATACCAATCCCACCACTGTTAGTGCCCCAACCCAACCTCGTGATCCAACCTGCCACCCTAGGATCTTGAAAATTAATAATAATACATTCCCCCCCAAACTTTTTGGGGTACAACCTATCCAATTGACCCTTCTTACCCCGATAATCAAACCATCTACTTCACCGGGCAATAGTCTATTAGCCCTTAACCAGTGCATGACCTTATTTTTTAGCATCTGGAAGGTTTCTCTTTGGCCTACCAGTAAAGGTGGAACATTGGTATGCACAGCCACATAAGTGTGAGAATCCGGAGTAAGATTTATGGGGGGTATCCTAGGGAGAGGCTTTGTCACAAGGAGTGTGGGGCAACTTGTATCTGGAACAGCAGGGCGAGGTATTGGGACATTTTGTGGAACCTGGGAAACCTGGGAGTTATGTATTGTAGCATTACTTTTTCTAGAGCTATCATTTCCACCAATTACTGGACCTACATTTTTTGGAACCTGTAAAGCCTGAGACTTATTCAATACCGCATTGTTTATCCTGGGACTGTTATTATCACCAGCTACAGCACTTTGGCAGGGTTTCAGGGTACTTGGTAAATGTTGAGTGCCATTGCTTGGAGTGGTGGGATTTTTAGAACACTCTTTACTACCCTTAACCACATTATCAGTAGGCTTAGTTTTCCCACCATTCTTACTGCCTAGGGTTACTGACTGTTCAGTGTTGGATTTACGGCTTTGTCCCTTTCCCTGTGTCCCAATTTCAGTGCTTCCACGGGTAAATGAAATTCCACCGTGGAAGCACTTTCATCTCGCCCATTAGTTTGCTGGAAATTCCTACTCTCTCCCGTCCTAAAATAGGACTTAATTAAAGATTTTGTGGAGAAGAAATTATCCAAACTAGCCTGCTCTAAGTGATCTAGCTGGGCTACTAATTTGATAACTCGCTCCTCGATGCGAGTCATGAGAGTCCGTATTAGTCTCTCCAACTCCAGGAACAGTGGCGAGATGGGCGGTAATGTCTCGGGCGATACTATCACAATGGGATCTGTACCTGACGGGACAACTTCCCTCTCTCCCATTAGTAATCCACCAAGACTACTACCAGTAGGTTCCCTGGATCGTATACATGCTCCTACTTTTCTCATTTTTTTGGGAGGTTTTGGAACATTACATTTCTTTTGCGCCACGCTCCTCTTCCTTTTAGGACAGGGTTTGGGTTTTTCTACATGTGTTGGGACACTAGGTTGTGCCGTACACAACTGATCATTAAGTAGATCAATAGGGGTACTAGAAGGGGTTACAGGCAAAGTGGAGGATTCAGATTCTAAAGACAGGACTGCTAATGGCTCTATAATTGGGGGGAAGAGGTAGGGAGTTTCTGATGCAACCTGCAGTGTGATAGATGATAAAGGGGTAACCAAAGCTGGGTAACTTTGAAGATGACATTTATCAACAGAGGTTTTCAAAAGTTCAATGGATAACCTACGTTCTGCACGTTTTTCCGCCAGGGCAATTTCTCTATCAATATCTTGGGGAACTCGTTTAAAATAGGTATCCAGAGGACCCATAATAGCTGTCCCTACCTCACTCAAAGGGGGCAACAAGGTAGAAGTACTTGAAGATAACGACATATTCTAAAACCTCCTACGCCTGCGCGGACAATAGAACACTTTAGGATACAAAAAACAATTTACAAAACTTAGTGTTACTGCATCAGGGTTCCTGCCGATAGATGTCAGCAGGATGGCCCAGCCCGGCCTCCTTCGGCCCCGGACGGCCACAGACGGTCCCGCCCTTGTCCCGGGCTTCTCCCGGGCGCTCCCGCGCTGCGGGACACGGCTGTTACAGATATACAGTCAAAATGAGAGGAAGGAGGAGCCTGCAGGGAGAGCGTCCCAGGTGGTGGCGATTGGGGGTTGCGGGCGCTCCTGGGACTTGTAGTCCTGCGCCGCAACACGCTCGCAGCCCTGCACAGTCTACCTCCTTCAGGCAGCACCCAGTGTTGGAGGACTGACTCCTCGGTCAGCACAGGCAGCCCCACACAAAGCGGGACCCGCGCAGCGGGTTCCGCGAGCAGTTAGGAGAGAGTTAGGAGAAAGCGGGGGTAAAATCAGCAGTACAAGGTCCCAGCTTGAGGAAAAAGCAATTTAAAATGATCAGGTATGTATATTTTCTAAAAATGACAACAGTTTCCTTACATTTATTTATAACATTTATTTCACAAATTAAAACATTTTATAACAGTAGTACAGTTTTGTTTTGTATTTTCAACAGTTATTATTTGCTTATATATATTGAGAAAAATAAGTAATATAAAATTTTTCAAATATTTTTATACAAGTAAACATTTTAAATGTATAATCATTTTTTAACATGTACTAGTCATTTTTAATTAATATTATTGATATTTAAAATATTAATAATAGTAATGATTACATTGAAATGTTTTATGTGAACATGTTTTGTAATAATTATTTATTTAACATTTGTAAAACGTTGTAATATTTTTAATAAGCATTGTACATCATATAATTAAATATGAAATTATAATAATAATTATTATATATTTTATCATATTTATTATTATAATTTTACAATGTAGAACCAATGTTATTTAATTTTTAACACAAAAAGTAAAAACATTTGCATTTTTAGCAAATATTTTACTAATTAATTCTTCAGTGTTTAACATGTTTTTTAATTAAAGGGTTAATTTTTAATAATTTAGGCAGCCATATTTGTTTTACAGTGAGTATTTTTTAACCGCTTACTATTATTTTGGGTCATTTCTGAGGGGAGAAGCTCGTGGTTGAATGCTGCATCGCGTTGAGGAAGGTAGGTGTTATTTTCTTTAATTAAACAAACTTTTTTTTAAATTTGAAGCTAGTTAGGTGGTAGGTAGCGTGTGTAGTGTTAGGTTTTTTAATTTTATCGAGTTTTATGTGTGAGTTATATTTTAGCGAGATGTCGAGAGTTAGTGTTTGCGGCCTAGTTTAGAGCGGTTCAAATATGTAACAGTATGTGTGAATATGGTGTTAGGAATGTTATTATTTGTATTTTATTATGGTATATGTATATGTTTGTGTGGGTGGAATTGCTTTCTTATTTGTTACAGGTTTTCATTCTTGGAAGTTGCAGTTCGAAGAAAATTGTGTTTATTTTATTAAGAAGTGTGTATTAGTTTAATAAACTAATAATTATTTAACACTTTCTTAATTTTTTGGGTTTTAATGGAGCGTTTTTTTTTTTATAGTTTATTCGAATTGGATTTATCAAACTTGGATTGCTTTTTAAACAGATGTATTTTAAAATTTTTGGGGGGCATTTTTTTCGACAATTGAAATTATGACATATGGATTCATTTTTAGGAGTTGCGATATGCTTTGTCTATCTATGAAAACAGTAAGTTATTTATATTTATTATTGTGGGAGGGAAATGTTAAATAATTTTTATTGTGTGTTACATTTTCAGAAATATACTTAAAATGTCTATATATATTAATGTAAATAAATATATGTGACAAATTCTTTATATTTGTGAAAATATTAAAAAATATTATGTATATTTTTAATTGAATTTTGGAGTAAAGTATTTGTATTTTTGGTGGATTTCTAGGCTATAGTAGGCTTTTCGCTATTGTTGATAGGTATTCCAGGCCTCTTGTTGGATATAGTCTTACTTTACATTGTAAGTATTCAAACATTTTTTTAGTTTCTTTGGTAAGTTTTGGGTTTCTTTGGGTTACAGATTGGTCCATTCTTAGTTGTTGGTAGCTCTGTTCTTATTGGAAAGATTGTAAGAGTTTGTGTAGAGTAGGTGTACCTCTGCCTGTTGTTGCTTGGAAGGCATTATGCCATCCGTCAACAGCATTGTTTGCTTTGGCTCCTTTATTTAGTGTGCTAAGGTATACATTCCACTATGGAATGCGGTATTTAGGAAGTCTTCCGTGTCCTGATCTGTGGAATCTTCCCAACCAGGTATCTTCGAAATAATCTGAAAGGGTCTTTGTTTTTGTTAGTTTCTTTGGTAGTATATACTTTCTAGTAAAAGGTTGTAGTGTTTGGCCACATCAGTAACTTGGACGTAGGCCAGTGCTATGCGTTTTGTGACTTGATATGCAAAAGTATTGTCGGTTGCATATTCAACACTTAGGGCCCGTTTCCGATTTCGGACGGAAGTGCTCCAAATGACCGTTGGTGCCCTTCCGCCCACATCGGAACGTGCCGGCCGGATTCCTTTCCAACCGAGCCATTCCGATGGGCTCGGTCGAAAATTAATCCAACTCGGATTTCCGGATAGCTTGCGATGGACTCGGAGAGCCCGTCTGCTGTCTGGAAATCCGTCAGTACTTCCCTGGCCTCCTCTTTACGACCAAGGGAGTACGATGTTAGTTTTCCACTGCCTTTTCATGCCAGTGTTTCCGGCATGAAAAGGCAGTCGGAAACAGTCTTTGGGGGTCCCCAGTAGGGTTCCCATGGGTTTGAGGTGCCCTATGGTGCCCCTCTGGTGATCCCTGCACCTGGTGGCAGGCACCTTGGGGTGCCGGCCACATGGTGCAGAAATGAACCACACCCCTCCATTTCACAATGCGGGCATGCAATCTGCTCGGAATGCAGGCTCTCATTGTGAAACATACAATTGCGACCGAACAGGGTTCGGTCGAATCGTACTTGCAGGGCCGTCCGTCCGGTCCGTCCGACATCGGAATCGGCCCCTTTGTGTTGATTTTTGTAGGTGTCTCCATAGACATTGATTGAAATGATAATAGCAACTCTGAATTGCTGTATGTGGGTTGAATTTTAGGATTGCATTTATCCTTGCTTGTTCAAAATCAATAATTATTTTTTGTTCAGGATAGCAATACAGGCAGAGTATTGTTTATTAGGGAGTAGGGCATTGATTAAAGGAATGTTAGTGTTTTGGTATAGTGCATGGACAGTGTATACCTGATAAAATGGTTTGGGACATATTTTAAAAGTCCCATCTACCATCCATGTTTCTGATTGCTGCAATTTGATTAAATTATTTGCAGTGCCAAACATAATAATTCTTTTATCTTTGCACTTATTATCGTAAAGTATAAATGGTACATCATTATGAGTTATTGTTAGTTCGGGGGGAATCTCTACCTCTTCAAATGTTTTTAGGGCAGATGTGGTGGTGTTAGTGGCTTTTTTTGGTTTAACTATTGTTCTTTTTAAGGAAGCAATAGAGGGCATTTGGCCAGAAGCATCTTCTGGTACCCTGAGCAACTGTTGTTTTAAAATGTATGTGGTGGATCTCTGAGAGCTAGTGCTAGCTACTTGTATGTTATCTAGAGCACTTCTAACTTTAATTTCTGTTCCATTTGAGGGGTGGTTATGTTCTTTCACATATGTAACAGTTGTTTCCTGCATTGTAACCCTTCCATAGCATTTATTGGAATAGAATTTCCTACACTTCCAATTAACTTTTAGTCCACTTTGTTTTTCTTGGGTATAGACGTACCACAAGTAACATAGTAACATCTTTCCTTTTTGAGAGGTGATAAATTAGGCGCCTTCAGAAAAATGTATATGAAAATTACTAATATATATGTCGTTCTTCATATACTTACAATGTTGAATTTGATGACTTATTTAATGCTGATACCCTTCCTTTGGTGTTTTATTTCTGATTTTTTGAAGATGGTTGTGTTGGTAGAAAAAAATATAATTGTAATACTTTTGTTCTATTGTGTACTAGGTGGTGGGGCATTTGGGAGATAGAGGGTTTTTGGTGGGGTATTTTAGGGAACTGTTTTATATCAAATATTTGTATACTTACTTATTTCTGAGTTTATTGTTCACGCCTTTCTTGGATTGTTTGTATGGGTTGAAAACTATCTGTAGAGGAGATCTAAATTGAAAACATAGATATCAGTTTTTTTTGGGATAATTGTTTTGTGTTGCTGAGTAGTAGTAGTGTTACATTTTAATTAGAATTGTACTTACTTTGTGCAGTTTGGAATCTTTTTTATTTAATGTAGTTCTGTGCTCTGGTAGCAATCCGGCAGAGTTTCTCCTTCTTTTTTGTAGGTTTGAGGTGCAGAATAAACATTATTTTTTCCTTGTTTATATAGGGTTTATTTATTTAATTGTTTTCTGTGATTGGTGTATTTTATTAGTGTGTGCACTTTATTTGTTGTTGTTTATTGTTGTAATTGTTTTTGCAGTTGTTTTCCATATATGGAAACACTAATTAAGAAGTTGTTAGTGCTACTTTTTTTTTTAAACGGATAGGTCTGTTAAATGTGTTTTATACTGTATTTGATGTTAAATGCTGTTTGTATAATATTTAATTATGTTTGAAGTAATAATTATTAGTGTGTTTACTAAATATTTTAAATGTTTATATTTTAATATATTTAAAATAGACTGTATTATATTTATTATGTTTGGAGTGCTTGTTCATATTTAGAAAAACTTTGTAAGACCCATCACTGGGTGAGAGCATGGGTTATTGAATAAACTGGAGAGAGGACTCAGTACCCTTCATTGATACTGCTGTGGTTACCTCTTATATATTTCTCTTAGGTTACTCGACTTACATGGAGAGACTGTGCCCATAGTATTTGATGTGGTAGGTACCAGCCGCACCCACCACTCATGTGTAGATAGTTTTTCCTTCACACTAGGTCCTGAAGAATTGCAGAGGAGCAATAGGACCGCGAGGCACGAAACATGTTGACCTACAGAAATGAGCATAGCTGAGTTGAACCTTGACGTCAGCAGACTGCCACTCTTCGTTTGTTTTTAGTCAGGCGGATAGCCAGCCTGAATAAAGTCATATTTTGGACTATCCAACCTGTTTTAATAATCACTTACACTCACTCACATTTACACCACTAGGCCCCCCTCACACACACTGCACCATACGGCAAGGAACAAAATATCTCCGCCAAAGAGCCCCTTTATGGGTGCCCGTCGGGTATTGCAGCGCCGACTCGACGAGGAGCAGGTCCACATGATGAAGCATGACACCTAGCTTGCTGGGTGCGTGAGGACCCTAGTTCCAACAAGAGAAATTCCCTTCCTCTCCTCTTATCCTCTCTCCTTTTCCCTCTCTCTCCTGCTCTCCACCCCGTGAACCTGGATACTCTTTTTCTCCTATGACAACACAGGCTCCCATTGAAAAAAGGGGTGGGTGTGAAAAACCTTGCACCGTGTGGTGGGCACCCAATGGTGCATGCCGCATTATGCATGGTTGGAAAGACGGGACCGGTGGACATCCACACGGGCCCCAACCGGAAGCCTCCAGCTGAAGGGGGATGCTATAGGTCCCCAAAGTCAGTTTCCGACAGCCGATCCATGTTCGACAGACTGAGTAGGAACCGCTGTCAGAATCTGACATGGTAATCGGTCAGTCACAAACGTGGCCGGTAGAGCTCTATGATTTGGCTCTGACCGACTCAGACCCTCTGAAAGCCAGTCGGAACCAATTCAGAATGAACGACCGTCTACTTTGTATTGTAATCGGTCAGTTGGAAATGTTTTTGACTCGGTCGAACACTTGGCATTCGACATGGATTCGGAAAAACTGAATGGCATTCGAAGCCTTTCTGACCGACATCGTAATGAGGCCCTTAATGTTGGCAAGCCATCGTGAGAAAAAACTCTGCCATGCAACGTTTGGCATCGTTTTTTCAGAACTCCGTGCTCCAAGTAGAGTGCTGAGTGGGAAAACTCTGCAAACTCCACAGGCAGCATGGAGTTTATCACCAATCAATAATTTTGACATGGAGGGGCTGGAATGAGCAAGGTACACACTCACTCCCACAGAGTACTGAATCTAAAATAAAAAAAGTCAAATAAGTAAGCAGTATGCAACTTATTCATTCAGAACACAGTGAGGCAACATGCTCATAGCTGGGTAAACTCCAATATTGGAAAGACATCTATCAAATGAGGAGCAGACAACTGAGACTGATAACAAAGCCATCTAATCTCAGTTAAGGGCTTGACCCAAAGCCCACTATAGTTAATTATCATGTATTTGTAGCAAGTGTTCTGAAAACAGACACCTGAAGATAAAGATGCTGTAGCTGAGAAAAACCCTTAGAGTTAGGTCATGAGATTGTATAACTGAGGGCTTAATTAGTAATCAATACCAAATTGTTGAACTCCTTTTAAAAACTTCGGGGCGTATTCTCAAGGAGCTATCGCCGAGTTAATGGCTCTTCATTGCAGCCAAACTCGCGATAAATACATCACAACATTCACAAGCTGGCGCAAACAGCCCATAGCACCAGTTTACCAGTGATAGCATCCGCAAAAAACATCCCCACAGATGACCCTGGCAACTATCGCTAATGAGATGCAGAGTAGGCGTTCCCGAGCAAAAAGCCGTCACAACACCACTCCACAACATTACGACCAGTCACACCGGCGGTACGACCACAATACATGCGATAAGGCGCGTTAGCACCAGGAAATTAACACCTGTTCTGACCAGGTGCACAGTCGGACGGAAGCAGCCACCACAAGAGGGAGCCCAGCCGACAGCCACACCTGAAGAACAACAGATGCCATGGAGCTACTCATCATGCAGCTCGGAGCTTCAACAGGGCCACAAAACCCACCGCCATCACCCCCAGGACCGCCACCACCCCCTGGCCCCCCGGTGCCACCCCCCAGACCACCACAGAGGCAGTGCAGACACAAACCGTGGACCTTCAGAAAATGCACCAGCCTTATAGACATGACACCAGAGTATTTCATTGCCCACTACAGGCTCAAAAGGACACCCATCCTCCGCATCCTGAACATCATTGCCCACAGGCTGACAGAACCAACACAGCGGATAACCAACATCCCACCTCAGATAAAGCTGCAAGCTGTGTTGCACCTGTTGGCTTCTGGTACCTTTCAACCAACAACCGCCAGAGTTGGCAGGGTCTCACAGCCTGCCCTATCATAGTTCCTCAAACCTGTCCTGGATGCCATCATCAGCTCAGTACGCTAGTACCTGTACTTACCCCACACTGCGCAGGAACAGCTGGAGACCAAGCAAGGTGTCTACGCCATAGCTGCATTCCCACACGTCTTGGGGGCAATTGACTGCACACATGTCCTACTTGTGCCCTCTGCCAAGACTGCACACAATTACCGCAACAGAAAGCACACGCATTCCATCAATGTGCAGGCAATAATGGACCAACGGGGAGTCTTCACCAATGTCGTCGCTGTTAGATTTGGGGGTCTCTCGTTGGCACAGGTAGGTACTTGTGACAAACAGGGACCCTCTCCTCTAGTCAGGGAAAGGGGATTACACACCTAAAATAACCCCTGCTCGCCCTCTAGGCTGCGTGGCGCAAGCAGTCAAGGCTTATTTCAGAGGCGTAAGTTAAGCAGTTGTGACCACATACAGTAACCCAGTGACAACACTACAAATGGACACCACGCAGGTTTTATATAAAAAATAAGTAGACTTTATATAGAGTTACCACAAGACCATAAACGACAAAAATACACACTATGATTACTTTAAGATGGTAGATTAAGCTTAGTTCAGTTCAGTTCTTAGATGCGACACTCTGCGTCAATGTCTAAACTCGAATTTCTATCATGTGCTCTGAGCCTGTTAGGATTATAAAATGTAACAATTCTAACAGCCCATTCTGGCCTATGGAGAAGAGGTAGCCTTGCAATAGTGAAAAACGAAAATGGCTGTAATTCACTATTAGGACATGCCACACACACCAGGCCTTGTCCTACCTTATACTTACAATGCACCCTGCCCTTGGGCCTACCATAGGGGTGACTGATATGAAGAAAATGGTAGGTTTAGGGACTGGCAAGTGGGTGCACTTACCCAGTCAGCATGACAGTACCAGACTGCATGCAGGCTCTGCAATGGCAGACCTTAGACACATTTTACAAGGCTGCTTCTGTGGGTTGCACAACCAGTGCCGCAGGCCCACCAGCAGCATTTGGATTTACACGCCCATGGCACACTCAGTGCACTAGACTAGGGTCTGACAAGTAAACCAAAATAGCCAAACATGGAATCACTAATCCATACATCAATTTACAATAGGGAGCACTTGCACTGTGGCACTGGACAGCAGTGGCACAGTGCCCAAAGCATCTAGCACCAGCAAAAATACCTGAGGCAACAGCAAAAAATTGGAAGGGAGACCCACGCCAATGGTGCCAGGTCTAACACGTGTCCCCTCCAGCTGAAAAGTGGGGAGAACTACCCTAACTCCTGGGAGTTCTCTTCACTAAGGCGAAAAAATCTAGTCAGACCATCAGCGTTGGCGTGTTCTGTACCAGGGCGGTGTTCCACCGTAAAGTCAATACCCTGTAGGGAGATGGACCACCTCAACAACTTTGGATTCTCACCCCTCATCTGCATCAACCATCTGAGGGGTCTGTGGTCTGTCTGAACCCGGAAGTGAGTCCCAAACAGGTATGGTCTCAGCTTCTTCAGTGCCCAGACCACAGCAAATGCCTCACGCTCAATAGCACTCCACCTCTGTTCCCGTGGAAGTAACTTTCTACTGATAAAGGCTACAGGTTGATCTAGGCCCTCCTCATTCATCTGTGACAAAACATCCCCCACACCATGCTCTGAAGCGTCTGTCTGGACAATGAACTCTCTTGAGAAGCTGGGTGCCAGGAACACGGGCGCCGTGCATATGGCAGCTTTCAAGGCCTCAAAGGCTTTCTGACAGATGTCAGTCCAAATCACTTTCTTGGGCTGTTTCTTGGAAGTCAGCTCTGTCAAGGGTGCAACAATGTTGCCATATCCCTTGACAAACCTCCTGTAATACCCTGTGAGACCTAAGAAGGCTCTCACCTCTGTCTGGGTTGTGGCTGGCTCCCAAGCAAGCATGGTTTCAATCTTGGGTTGTAGTGGCGCCACCTGGCCGCTCCCAACTTGGTGTCCCAAGTACACCACAGAACCTTGCCCCATCTGGCACTTACTCGCCTTGATCGTGAGGCCTGCTTTCCGCAGCGCCATCAACACTTCCCAGAGGAGGCGCAGATGTTCCTCCCGATTGTATGACTTAACAACTACTGCGTAAACCACGACTTCTGGAACAACAAAGGCTAACCACGACCATTACTTAACCACTACATTTTAACCCACTACTCCCTAAACCACGAAAAAATTTGATTTAATGGCTTTTTTTCCCTAAAATACTAGTTAAGATCTGTTTACAAAAACTAGCACACTGATCATATTCTTTTCGTGAATCGAAAGCATTTACAATTGTTAAAATCAAAGCAACACTGCCATCTCCTGACATAAACCGGTAATTTAAATGTAAACTAATTTTTTTAACAACCTTAGCTGTATTTGAATTTTAACTATTACGATTTTAATCTTCACGTATATTTCTAACTATATATATATATTTTTATCATATTTGTGGTGGGAGTCCCCCCCACACCCCCATCTACCCTTTTAAACGTTTTCCTAGCATGGTCCGGTGTTCTAAAAGTCGTGGCTCCATCCAGACACGACGGCACAACTTACTGTGGTAACCTGGGCTAGCCATGTAGACAAGCCTTCAACGGCATGGCACCTCTGACACACAATAGCAGATTGTGGGGAGAGGTGGTAACCAGGCATGTGTGGAGGAGGCACGTGACACATCAATGAGCATGTACACAATGCCAAGTGTGGCGTGGATGTGCTGGACAGACTGCAGTATGCAGACCACAGACATGCCCATGTCGACATACACTGCAGGTGTTGGTAGTGTAGTGGACAGTGGACACAACTATGTCACCCCAGCCAGTGGGTAAGATCGCAGAAATGTAACCAGTTAGGTCGCCCCTGTAGGCGTGAGTGGAGTGGACAGGTGGAGTGGACAGGTGCACAACAGTACTGCGAAGGGGCTTGGCTCCTCTACACGTGGCCCTAGGTGTGGTTCAGTGTGGGCCATCCCAAGGATGTGGCTAATGCATGTGTTTCTATTGTAGTGTCTCTGCGCCACCCATCCCACAATCGACAATGTTGCTATGTGGCATGTCCCCGGTGTGCACGGTCGACCAAAGGTGCACATGGGGGTGGGCATGGCCGCTCATGGGCAGGGATCACACATGCCAAATGTGTCTGTTGCCTTTAGGGCAGCATGAGCCAAAGATGTACCCTCAACTGCATGTCGAGTTCAGCCAGGCAGGTGCTCTACATCTGTGTCAGCACTGTCCTTGCAATGGCCCTACACACATGTGGCCGGCCCCATCTGTGCAGTATTATCACTGTGTCGTACTCAGGCTTGTAGACATGCGAAGACAGGCATGTCAATGGTGTGCCATAGGGGTGCATGTGATGTCATCGCGCTGCGCACACTAGTGAATGTGTTTGGGGGGGTTCAGCAGTGAGGCTGGGTAATACACATTGATGCAGCTCAGTTGCAACACGCAGTACATGTTACACAGGAATCACTAGGTCACACATATCACACACCAATGAACCAGTGTGCCTGCTAACACATCATGCAATACATAGTCTTGACTCATTTTTCTCTGCACTGTCACAGGTGACCAAGGATATGCACTCTGCGCTTGGATGATGACACCCCTCCGAGCCCCAAACACACAGGCCCAGAGGCAGTACAATTTGGCCCACAAACGCACCAGAGGCATTGTGGAGCGAACGTTTGACATGTTAAAGTCACGTTTCAGGTGCCTGGACGTCACAGGTGGTAAGCTCCTGTACAGCCCAAACCTCGTGTGCAAGAAGATCGTTGCAGGTTGTGTGTTGCACAACATATGTGTACACAGCAAGGCCCCATGGATACGTGTGCCAGATGCACCGGACGATGATGATGAAGATGAGGAAGGTGGACCACACCCCACTGTAGCTGCAGCAGGAATAGCCTGTAGGGACTACATCATTGGCAATTTTGTCTCTGGATGACGTCACATTGTGTGGGTCCTTCGCAGTAAGGGCACAGTACATTGACTGCCACAGGCACTGCATGTGCTTATAAAAGCATTAGGAAACATATTCCCTTCGTGCATATCACCCATCTGTACAGGCATTTCACTCAGACAAGTGTGGGTGCGACATGTTGTGCTGTCAATTGAGTGATCTGTTGATGGATGGTGGGTGTGTCACTTCTGTGCAGTGAGGCTGTTTATGGTGTCACGTATTTGAAGTGCCAGTTCTGTGTGTCACAGCTGTTAAGGTGTCCCACTCTTTGGCATTTCACATGTGTCCATGGTCCTTCCATTTTGGCTGTCATTTGTGGCCTACAGGTGGCAACAGGGATTTTTTTGTGCTCTGATGGGTGCTGCAATGATGCAGGGATGCACCCTGTGACTCAGGTCCTATGACATTGACAACATGTATGTAAAGGGGAGTCACTGCCCATACATTAGTCCGTGCTTTCATTCTTGTTTGGTCATGGACATGGCACGTCGGTGTGAAGGGGTGTTGTTTGTCCCTCTGCAATGTGAAGAGGAGATGAGGTTTCACAGTGTGCGCCATGTATGTTTCCGCATTGGCGGAGGTTACATACTGGATGCATGTCAATGTGCATTGTGGCTGTTTGTGGGGAAATGCCTATCTGATTTGAACAGAGGTCATTTGTTCTGCGTCACACCTGTGGGGTTGTGCTCGCACGGTGTCATCTGACCATTTGTTTACTTTGCTTTGATGTTGCATTTTCCTGCCAAATGTGTGGGATTTGCATGCCGGTCGCTGGTTTTCGCTGCTTTTTGTGCCGTGATTGGCCTCATCGCAGCTTTTTTTGCGTTCGCGTTTTGCATTTTTGCGGGGTGGTGTTGATTTTTACACGGTCAGTTGACACGTTGTCTGGGGAATTTCGCATGATGCCGTCGTGTTAAGAATGCTGCGTTAACACAGTGTCATTTTCCCGCTACAGACTGCGATGTTGGAGGTTGGGTTGAGTTACTTTTGCGATGATTTTCACACGCTCTTGAGAATATACCCCTTAGTGTAATAGAAAACAAGTTGGTGGATTACCAAACACTGGGCTTCCAGCCCAGTTCTTGCAGGTCCTTGACTTCTGCTATTTCCTGTTGATACTGCAGACGTGATTACTGGAAACAGGGAATGGCTGCAGAAAATCATCTGCTAATACTAGGGGTATGAGCTTTGGGGAGAAGCTTGGCCGAAGGGCTATAAAGCAATCTGCAATAAGAAAATATCATAGATAGCTTTTTAGCCAATAATACTGATGGTGCTTGACTGTTTCATAACTTAAGTGTGAAAAGCACATACATCTCAATTTACTCATGTCGACAAAAAACACAATAGAATTCACCATAAATGATTGGCTATACTCAGTTAATATGTTGCGGGTGACATCCACGAGTAAATGAGACATGACTGCAGTCTTACTTTTCTAATAAAGGTCATATCTGGCATTTACCTCTCATAGTAACGTTTCTAAACAATTAACAACAGTAACGACAATGACAAGGCTATATAATAAGCAAAGTATATATCCAATTAATGAACACCTCTTGGGTACCTCTCCAGATTCAAATGATGTAATGTGAAATTGGCTCATAAAAAAGGCTCACAAAACAGCTAAAATTGACCTACCACAACATGTCGACTAGCATTAAATACAAGAGATGAAATATTCAGCTCTTTTGTTCCTTTAGCAGCCTGTATTGGATTATAGCCATACAGAGTGCACTGATGGTTTCCTAGAACTGTAGCATGTGTTACACCATTTAGCCCTCAAGCACATCTACTCATGGCAATTGCAAAGTTTTAGAGACAATTTGCAAGAATTTTGTGTTGGGAAAGGCTTATCATGGTAGTGGTGTGTTGAATTCCTTAATGCCATAACCTAAAGTTATTTTGCTTGAAAGGTTTCTTGCACAATTAATGGCTTCCTAAACTCACCACCCTTAAACGCTGTGGGTTGACCGCTTTGATGCTGGAACAATTTTCAGAGTGAAGTGCGGGCAGTGGCAGAAGCTCACAAAAATCTTTAGGAGGTTTGAACAACTTCTATGTTACTGTACAATAAGCAGCCCCATGTAGCTTAAATGCCATCTATATACCCATCTGCTCTCTATGTTCTACCCAGTTATCCCAAGTGAAGCTCCACCCTCTCAAGAATGTAATCGGGCCCTATTGGTCCCATCCAATGTCAGACATAATGTATACACAATGTAAATCTCAGGTGCCTGTCCCCTATCTCTTCTTTCACCCCTTGCTTTTATGCTCCTTTCTATTTTCTTTCCCTTCTTGACCTTTAAGACAGGTAGGGTATCCACAGAAGTATATAGGCTAAGAGCGAGTGGACTAATCAATGCAAACCCTGTAACAGAATTGCTAATGTGTTCTTGTATAAAAAATGTAATAAAACATGTTAAAATAAAAAAGAATTTAGGATGTTTTACAGAACTAAATTAGTGTAATAAACACATGTTGGACTTGGCACTGCAAAGTCACTCCCAATTATTTTGCCTTCACCCCACTGTTTTCTGAACTTGTTTTTTTTTTGGGTGGGGGGGTTTAGTACTCTGTGCACTTTACCACTGCTAACCAGTGCAAAAGGGCTTGTGCATGTGCCTTCAAACATTGTTAAATTTCCTTACAACCAATTGGCACATTTAATTTACTTGTAAGGTCATATTAAAGTGGTACTACATGGGCCTGTAAAGTATATGCTACTCGTGGACCTTCAGCATCTATTGTGCCACTCATTTAAGTAGCCCTTTAAAATATGTCTCAGGCCTAATATTGTGACCTGCTTGCCGTTTTAAACTGCCAACTTGATGTTGCAAAATAATCCCCTTGCCAATCCTAAAAACCCCTTTTAATACATCTACACCTCTAGGGCATACTCTAAAAAGCCCATATGGTGAGGTGCATTGTAGTTATAAAGTTGGGCATGTACTTTTAAATTTGACATGTCCATTTTGTCAGTCCATTTCCACTCACAGTCAGGTAAGCATGGTTTATGGTGGGTTGTTTGGGCTGAATGGGAGGATGAGTGTTTGGCCTGACTACATCTCCCAGCAGGCCATGTACTACACACACCTTCCTACCCATCCCAGATAGCTTACCTGGGACTCTTCTTTCCTTACAGTGAATGACAATATGCAGCCAAGATGGCTGACGATGCTGCATGGTCTCTTGAGAAGAAGGCCCTGATGGGTGTTACAGTCAAGTCAAACAGCAGGCACCAGGCATCAGTCAGACATCCTGCTGGTACAGTTTGTATCACTGTGAGGTGCAAATACACCTCCTCCCATCCAGCCCTGGTAACTCCTCTGGGCCTATACCTACCTCACAGTGAGGGGAAGTGAACTAGCAATATGGCTGACACTATTACTTGGTGTCTGGAGCAAAAGGTCTTGTTGGGTGTTGCAGTCAAGTCAAACAACATGCACCAGTGTCAGTCATTTTGGCTCTACATTTCCACTCACTGTCAGGTAAGCATGGTTCATAGTGGGCATTTTGGGCTGAGTGGGAGGGCAGTGTTTGCTCTGACTACATTCCCAACAGGCCCTGTTCTACACACACTCTTCCCACCCAGGCAAAACAGCCCACCTGAAACTCTGCTTACCTGACAGTGAGTGTAAATGTACTGACAAAATGGCGGACACTGGGGATTGGTGTCTGGCCACAAGGCCAGGATGGGATTTGTGTTTAACTCTGACAACAGGCACCCGTGTCAGACATCTTGATAGTACATTGCCACTCACTGTGAGGTAAGCATAGTTCCGGGTGGTCTGTTTGAGCTGTCTGGGAAGGTATGTGAAGGACAGGGCCTGATGGGATATGTACTCAGTGCAAACACTACTTATTCCAAACAGCACAATAAGCCCACCTGGAACTCTGCTTATCTGACAGTGAATGGATATGTACTGGCAAGATGGCTGACAGTGGGGACTGGTGTGCGGACCACAAGGCCCTGTTGGGATTTGCGGCCAACTCAGACACAAGGCACAAGTGTCACACATCTTGATAATCCATTTCCAACACTGTCAGGAAACCATTCTGCCATGTAGTCAGTTTTCTCAGGGGGCCGAGAGTGTGTGTAGGACAGAGCCTGATGGGATATGGAGTAATGGCAAACACTCCTACCCCCAGCCAGCACAACCAGTTCATCTGGGCCTATGCCTACCTGACAGTGAATGGAAGTGCACTAGCAATATGGCTGACACTGGGGTCTGGTGTCTGGGGCACAAGGCCTTGTTGGGATTTGGATTCAAGTTTAACACCATGCATCAGTGTCAGCATCCTTGCTAGTATACTTCCCCTCATTGCCAGTTAGCCTTAGTCGCAGAGGAGTTATCTGGGCTGGGTGAGAGGAGGAGTATTTGGAAAGGCTACAGCTCACATCAGGCCCTGTCTAACATACAGCTTCCCCCCAGCACAAACATCCCAACAAGAACTAAGCTTATCCACAGTGTTTCCAAATTTAACAGCAGGATGCATGACACTGGGCACTGGTTTCTAATTTTTCCACGAATACCATCAGGGACTTGTGCTCCAAATACCATGCACCAGTGTCCACCATCTTTGTCAGTACATACCCACTCACTCAGTAAAGCATAGTTCCAGAAGTGCTGTTTTTGCATAGCGGAATGAGTGTGTGTACATGGCCTGATGGGAGATCTGGCCATTGCAAACACTTCTCTTCTCACCCAGCCCTACAGGCCCACTATGAACCATGCTTACCTGACAGTGATTGGAAATGTGAAAACCACATGGCTGAGACTGAGGACTGGTGTTTGGAGCACAAGGCCATCAGGGGAGTTGTTGTAAAGTCAAACACCAGTGCCCAGTGTCAGGCATCCTGCAGGTACATTCTGACACACTCTGGGGTAAGCTTAAGTCTTGTTGGGCTGTTTGCGGCGGGTGGGAAGGTGTATGTAGGACAGTTGGAAGTGTGCTGTGGTTGCAGCCTTGTAGGCGGAGCATGCTTCCAGGGTTTTTCTGTTCCTCCATGTCTTCTCCAGTCGCCAGCAAGAGCGCTTGGATTTTCAGAGGTCCTTGGTGAACCAGGCAGCTTTCCCAATGTGTTGTCTGGTGGAGTTCTGGCATGGTGGAGAGAGTTTAAACAGTTGGAGATCCATTGGTGGAGGTCATTAGCTGCTGTGTTGGTGTCTGTCGTTGTAGGGGGAGGAGTGTAGCTGAGGGCGGAGGGGAGGTGTTCTTTGTGATTTGCTTCCAGTTTCTGCATGGGAAGTGTGGCGTTCGCTTGTGTATGGTGGGTGTTGAGAAGGAAAAATTAATGCAGTGGTGATCTTGCCAGAGTGGTTCCATGATGTGAGTGAAGTGTATGATGTGTCCTCCAGCGAAGATTGTGTCAAGAGTGTGCCCTGCCATGTGAGTGGGGGCAGGGAACAGTTGCTTCAGTCCAATGTTGGTGAGGTTCTCTAGGATGGCGGTGGTGTTGGGATCGTTGAGGTTGTATAGGTGGAAGTGCAGGTCTCCGAGCTGTATGTAGTTCGTTGAGGCGAGGGGAGTGATGTAGTCTGCGATGGCATGGTGAACGGGGAGCAGTGTCTGGGCGGTCTGTAGTATTCCACGGAGCGTCGTTCTTGGTTTGGGCTGGATCTGGAAGTAGATGTGTTCCATCAGGGGTGAGGTGTCGGGTGAGGTTGTCAACTGAGATGGTGGTTGTTAGTCCAAGGGAGATTTTATTAAAGATGGCAAGGCCTCCTCCTGGGCGGTTGGGATGGTCTTTCCTCAGGATCTTCTATCCGACTGGGATAGTGGTCGCAATGTCTGGGGCAGAGCTGGCATTGGTCGAGGTCTCTTGCGACTTTGGATGAGTGAGTGTTGAGGAGGTCCCAGATGTCTACAGCGTGTCTGTGCAGGGAGCATATGTTAAGGGGGATACAGCTTAGGGGCTTGTGAGCTTTGGCGTCCGATGGGTTGTGGGTGGCTGTCTGGGTCTGGAGGTGGGTGAAGGTGTGGCGGCATTGTCGGCAGAAGAACGGGCCATGAGAGTTACTCGGCATTGAGAGCGGGCATTTGTTGTTACATCCAGGGTTTAGTGCGTGGAGAGTGCTGGGATTGTAGTGGTGGGGGGCCAGGGTCCATGGTGCTGGTCATGGTCGGGTCTGGGACGGGCGCAGACAGGCTTACCTTTGTCAAAGATGTGCCAGCGGCCCATCCATGCAGCGGCCGCCATTAAGTAGGGGTCGGGGAGGGAGAGAAGCTGGGAGGTGGGTTCAGGAAGAAGCTTGGGGGGGGTCACGGGGGAGACAGTGGCAGGGGAAAAGGCAACCCAAAAGAGGAAAAACAGAAAGAATAGACAGAGAACTGAAAAAAGGTAAAACAGGCAAAACATGCAAATAAAAGGAAATAAAGAGAAAGGCAAAAAAGAGAAAGAGGAAGACACACACAGATCGGAGTAGCAGAAGAGCAGGCTCTTACACTAGACTACCAGAGAGGAGGCACAGGCAGGAGCCTGTGGGTGGAGAAGGGCCTTGAACACCTTACATGGATCACCAGAAGGCGCTGGGGGAAGTCCCTTAACAATGGAGGTGCGCGAAATAGTAACAGTTTTCCAGACTAGGAGGCCAAAGGTCTTTCTCACCTTGTCGCCATTAAGTAGGGGTCAGGGAGGGATAGCAGCTGGGAGGTGGGAGCGGGAAGACACTGGGGGAGGGGCCACAGGGGCAGCAGCAGTGGAGAAATGGCTAAGCAAAAGTGGAAAAACAGAAGGAAAAGACAGAAAACTGCAAAAAAGGTTAAACAAGCAAATAACAGGAAAGACAAAGATAGGCAAAAAAAGAAAGAGGAAGACACACACAGAGCGGGCTCCTCCACTAGACCACCAGGGATGAGGCGCAGGCAGGAGCCTGCAGGTGGAGGAGGGCATCAAACACCTTACCTGGATCACCAGAAGGTGCTGGCCGCAGTACCCTAACAGTGGAGCTGCGCAAGGGGGGCAGTTATCCCTGACCAGGAGGCCAGAGGTCAAACACCAGCTACCATGTACAAAAATCTTGCAGTACACTTACCAGCATTGTCTGGACAACACTTTTCCTGGTGGCCTGGTGGGTCTGGATGAGAGGAGGATTGTACGTTTCACAAATAGAGCCTAAGCACTCAAACCTCAGTTCATGAAAGTTCTTTGCCACAAAATGAAAGAAAGCAGAGTTTGTGATCTCATCTGACTTTGGAGTCTGTGTTGTCACAAAGCTAAGCCATCACACTTGTTGCTCCTCATAGCCATTCACGTGTGTATAATAAGATGAGTACCAGAAGCCCCTCACTCACACCATTCCCAAAAGTCTCTGGGTAAATACACAGATTGTGAGTGTGTAGGCAGCCAAACCTATGTGACTGCTAATGACATGCACTAAGCCCAGTACACAGGCCTCAAAATCTCCTACATTGGGAGGTAAAGAGCACATATGTTACTGTGAAAGTACAGATGTGGACAACACCAACCCACCTGTGTCTTTCACAGGGTGTCACAAACCAGTCTATGTCTTTAAACATGTCATGTTAGCTAAACACAACATGCCCATTCATGCACATAGCTGTATATGTTCATCAATACTCGTCTTGTCTGAATTACATTGTTCTCCAAAAACATAGGCCAGCATCATGGACAAAGGAATTTAATCTATCTACATTAACTCATCATTAGGTTCAGTAGCCTAGGTAATGGGTATGATTTGAGGGGCAGTGGACATTTGCATCAATCATTGTGTCTTATATGTACCCACAGGGCAAGCTGGGAACACCCCCGGATTCAACCAGGACAGCTAGTCCCAGACTTTGGTCGACCAAGAGCACTCCTACGTCAATGTCTCCCAGCAATCCTTGGATGTCGAGGAACAACCTGGCCCCTCAGGTTTGGGTTGGCCCACAGCAGCGGCCACAGCAGGATCCTCTGTGACCACTCCTGCCTCAGCTGACCACACCCAGCTGACCCCTACCCTGACGGTCACTGCAGCCTGAGCCACCATCGACACCACAGCAACACTGGGCGGACCACACTACCCTGTCAACGAGGAAGGAAGCTCAATGTTGACTGTGTCAACAACAACTGGGCCTACTCAGGTGGGTTGGGGTGGTGGGAGGGTCATGGGGACCTGGGTCATCATGCAGCTGCTGCTGCTGATGAGCACCCAAACCTCTCCCACATCCTAAACGCTTATGAGGATTGCCAGGGAGATTTTGGCCAGGTCGTCGGGATCCTCAGGAACATTGAACAGCTGCAGGCAGCTTAAAACAAACATCTGGACAGTTTCATATCTAAAATTGATGACCTCACTGTGGCGCACAGGGAAATTGTCACCTGCTTCTGCTAGATTGCTGACAACATGCCCACACCTCCCTGTGTGCCCACAGCATCTGGTGCCTCAACCTCTGCACAAGCAACAGGGAGGGATGTGGACTCTGGCGGAGAGTCCCCAGCACCACAGCTGCCTGCACCTGAGGGTCCCCCCAAAACGTGTGGGAAGGGTTGTCCGGGGAAGAATCCTTGAGAGACAGATGGCTATGCATCACCCCCAGGATGTGACAAACTGCCCCTAATATCCTCCATTGTGTGCCAAGCGTTCACTTTGTTGACTGTCATTGAACTGTCCTATATTGAATGGAAGATCTAAGTTGGACTTTGGACTTAAATAACTTTGGATTTACTTTTAAAGACCTCATCTACATACCCTACCAACTCCTATCTGCACTTTGTTTAGTTTTTTGTTCAGCACTCTGCAATTGTGTGAAATGATATCCTTACATCATGCACTGAAATATATCACTTTTTCCAAAGTTTTTGCTCATGTTGTGACTTTGAATCCAAAATGTACAGATTGAAATGATGAACGAAATCACAAAGAAGAAAGTGTAAACAACCTTAGTAAGAAATCACTTTCAAAATGTCAACTAATGGCTTGTGAGTAAATGTTCCTTGTCACAGCATGTTAGTTAGACACAACCAGTTTATCACACAACCCGTAGTATATTGTACAGATACACTTTAAGTCCACTATCATCAAAACTATCACCATTTGCAAGCACAATCAACAATACTTTCCTGCAAACCAGATCATCATGGTATATGTTTTGTTTTGAAATAATCTTTGGATGTGTAAAAATAGACAAGGCACACCTCAATGTGGTGCACAGGTTTATTCTCCAGATACAACCTGGCGCCTTAACACAAAGTCAGATTACATCACACAGTAACAAAATTCCCCCAAGTAAAAAAGAAATGACCAACAGTTCAGAAGTACGTGCCAGGGATTTCCAGAACAGTTCAATGTTGGAGTATGTCACAACATCATGGGTCTGGTGAGGTCACAACTCTGCAGTTGACATTGCAAAGTACCCTGGTAAGGAGAAATATAGAACAGAGTCAGGAACCCAGAACTAAGGTAGTTAAATTTTGCAAACTATATAATCTGAAGCACAATAATTTTAGTGTGAACACCAGCTAGGATTCACTGTAACACAGTACATGTTAACCTGCCCATTTAAAAGACCCTTCTTATAAAACAAAACTCAGGACCATTATAATAGACACACAAGCTTACATACACATTGTCCACCAGCAATACAACAACAAACAATTAGGGATAGTCACCTCCTCTCATTGCATTCTTACAGTCATGTGAAAAAGTTGTGGATAAGCTGTTGTCTGGAATCCAAGCCATCCTCATCATCACCACTGTCATCATGTCCCAGTCCATGATCCTCCCTCGCTGGCAGCTATTGGTCTCTGTCATCCTGTATGAGAGGTATTTCCTTCTGTATAGCCAGATTGTGGAGCATGCAGCAAGCTGTGCTGATCTGGCACACCTTCAATGGGGCATATTGGAGGGCTCTTCCTGTGCGATCCAGACTGTGGAATCTGGTCTTCATTAGCTTAAAGTCCCCTCCACGACTCGCCGGGTCCTACCATGGACCTCATTAAACCGCACTTCTGCAGGGGTGACAGGGTTATGGAGCTGTGCCAGTAACCAAGGCTGGTTGGGGTAGCCAGACTCTCCTACATTTAACACAGAAAAATGATTCAGTTCTCATATAACAGAGCACTATCAGACATAAAATCAACACACACCACAACATACACATGCCACATCACCAACCAACACGCCAGGCACAGTCACAGTTGAGATATCAAATGCGATTGAAGCTGTTCCTCAGAATATATGCATCATGTGCTGAGCCAGGGAAACGTGCGCAGATGTGGGAGATGGACATGTCAGCCTAACATACCACCTGGACATTGATGGAGTGGTAATGTTTTCTGTTATGATACACCTGCTCATTTGCCTGTGGTGGGAAAATTGCAACGTGGGTGCCATCAATAGAGCCATTGACATGGGGTATCTGTCCCAAGGCATAGAATTCCACCTTGATGTCTGATAACTCTCCAGGTGTCGAGAACTTTATGTACTGGTCCGGGTAATGGAGCAATGCTTCCAACACATCCCGAATGACTTGGCTTAACATTGTTTCGGACATTCCACCATATGTTGCAACCGTGTACTGGAATGATCTCGTGGCAAAGAAATGTAAAGCTGCCATCACCTTCACTTTGGGCGTCAGTGCAGTTAGATACATGCAAACAGGCTGCAAATGAGGTGACAACTGTTCAGACAACTCTTCAATTATTGGCCTTGTGAAACAGTATTTTCTAATGGTATCTCGTTCTTCCATGGTTTGTAGGTCTGGAAAGTGCCCGTACACTGGAGTTAGTCTGCAAAACCTATGTAAAGAGTGTAAACACAGTTGGTGTTAGTTCACAATGTACAAAGCAACATGCATTTAGACAAACTGAAAATGAAATCTGAACACAACTAAAACTACAGAACATTAGAAATACACATTACAATGAAAAAGGCTGTGATAAATAGATAAATATCACAGCATTAGCACCCTTCCCAGACATGTTACCAAGGTAATGTGACACAGCAATTATAGTGCTGTAGTGTTAAAATCACTAGTGTCTGTCACCCGTCATGTGATCAAGCATCACATACTCAACAACTCCCCACAAAATAAGCCAAGATATAGGTTTGTGGAAACAATTACATGGTTCAAAGGTACCCACAATAGGATCATGTAGTGCCAGATAGGTGGGACACCTAATACACACAGCATCTCACAATGTGAATCATGCACACTACTGTCACAGGGTGGACATTGTCATGTTATCATGTCTGCAATACACATACAATCACATACACAAAACATAAACAATGTAGGAGTTGCATTATTAACACCATCATCCACTTAGGTCTGGAACACAAGTAAATCACATTACTAATACAGGCTGATGTGGCTGCATAATGTCACGGTCTACTCATCCAAAGGTAAATGCTTTATCCCTGACTTAGGCATCAAACCTTTACGGTCAGAAATCACACAGATTGCACACTGGGTCACACAGTCCCCAAATGCAGTGGATGTGTCAAGAATGGACTTGTACATCCCCAAAAAGTCATTGGCACTGTGATCAAGCCTTGGAGGCTAAATAGAGTAGGTTGGTATCATGTTGGTATTAGCCTCAAAATCAGTTTGTTATGTGCCCCTCAAGGTAGGCTCCTAATGGGAGTGTGAGCTATTCATTTAGAGGTCCATTTCAACATGAAAAAACTGCTTCCACACATGTAATGAACAAAAATACATCAAAAACAGAAGTGTCAGCTCTACTGATTATTGAAAGGATGCGGTAGCCACATCCTAACCGAATAAGACACAGCCGTTGGCTTCAAGTTGTTATGGTGACAGACGGGTTGAGTAATCAAAGGGCACGATAGATGCATCCTAACCAATTCGGACACAGCCATTGGCTGCAGGTTGTTATGGTAACAGACTCGTGTTTCAGATTGTGTCCTCATCGCATGTAAACCGATTTGGTAACCTCCCGTCATCAATGTATTAAAGTCACTTGCGGTCTGATGATGAGTTTTTGAATGTCGCGGTAGGCAAGCAATGATATGCTTTGGACTAATTCTGAAAATGCAACCGACACAAACCTATCGCTTTGGCCGCATGGAATTAAGATCGCCTCTGCTGATTATTTAGAAGTCTGTCTGTTCCATAGAGACTTGACTTGCATGCACTACCTGCATCTTTCCTGCACCTCCCCATCTCTCTGCTGCTGTGTCCACATCCCCAGGGAGCTACTATGGCACATACGGATGGCAGGGCTCCAGCTTTGACTGAAGAACCAGGCCCTGCTGGACACCCTCCTGCCACTGTACAGCCAGCAGTATGGCAAAACAGAGGAGCAGGTGAGTTGATGATTACCCTGCATTTTCATTAGACAGGTGCAATTACCATGCACTATTAGCATTAGGAATCTCATAGGCAAGCATGTAAACTGCGTGTAAGTTTAAAAGTGTGTAGATAACTGTTCCGGGCAGGTACTCTGCTGTAGAAGTGCATATATTGGGGTAAACATCTTATCACTGTTCTCATGGGACGGAGTCATTGTTGAACAGAGGAGAACTGCACATAATGCCAATTGCGTACCCCTTAGACCTTGTTGTCAATCTGACCATGACCTATGTGTACATGTGTTTGACTCAGAAACATGTTGTGTGTGAACTAAGGGTCTGTCACCAAGTCATCCTTACAAGTCAACTCCCATCAGAAGGCTGAGATGGGGAGGAATATCGCCCGGAAGGTGCGCAACGTGGGGGGTCACAAATCGGCACATCCGTCACTACCGCAAACGTTGGATGGACTTCGTGGCTGAATATCACAGAAGTCCAGCTGGGCCTGTCAGCTCCTGGCAAGAGGGGTGGATGCCAATCCCTGACCCCCCGCATGCTCTGCATCCTAGTGGTGGTCTTCCCTGACCTGGATGGGTAGTTGAAAGCCAAACACCAACAAGTAGGGGGTGAGTATTTGTCTTGTCGCACAGCTTTCTTTAAACATGCATGTTGTAGTATCTTAGCCTGCTGGCTCTTTTACAGGTTGGAAGTCAGCCAAAACCACTTTTCAGTTTTAAAAGCTGCATATGCACAAGAATTATTAGATGCCTGGTTATGCCCCTTTCATCAGGAAAATGTGAGGAAGTTATGTTCAGGGTAGTGGAAGCAGTGCCATGCTCATGTGACCAACACAAATTATAATAACATGTGCATGGAGATAACCTTCATCAATTGCTCGGCATGTGTCAGCACATTGACTAATGTATGACCTGTTCTGAGTGTGGTTTAAAAAATCTGTGAAGTATGTTGTTATTGGAGCACTCAAGTGTGAAAAGCCCAAGCTATACATCCCGGCAGCAGGTGACGTGTATGTTGATGCCTTGGTGAGTTTTGCTTGGTTAGTGTGCAAATGTTAGGTCCCAGCCATAGTGCTCAGTTTAATCAAATGTATCCCATGGGCCAATTATAGGTATGCTAACTCACAAGAGTGAGTCCATGTGTCTGACTCTGTAGCAGTGACAACACATGCCATTCACTGTCAAACACAGGTGGTCACTGGTGGAAACTGTCTGAAATGGTAAGGTATGATAGTAGATACACATCACAATGGTTGACATGTGTGTGTAAATTCTCTTGAGTATTCAGACTTGAGGACTTTGTAAACCATGTGTATGATGCATCACTGTCAGATTGAGAGACGTCAAATGTGCACCATTTTGGAGTAAGTTACCAAAATGAGATGGAAAACAAGAGCAATGTAAGCTGTACAAAGTGTGCAATATGTCGAAAAGAAGTGAGTGACTTTCAGAATTGGACCGTACAAATGGGGACTTTTGTATTTTAGACATGATTGGTACACAGTGAAGGAAGTGACCCAACTAGGGCCACCTGGGTCACTCTCGACCTCCTCTAGCCTTCCAAGAATGAAGAGTCGATAACCCAGTAGAGAATGCAATCAAACTGATTTATTAACAAAATACACTGCAGCGGAGTCCAGTCTGACCAGCCTCATATGAAGGCTGACAAGGGGCTGACATTTTCCAGCATAAAGGGAATAATTATAAATTTGAGCATCAGCACAAGACACACCCACCCTGTAACTTTCCACAGAGAGCACAGAACAAAGGGGAACACGGAGATGAGCTAAGAGTCTGAGACTGGGCACACACTATCTCTTTGGCAAGGTCATACAGTCTGTGCTTGCAGCTGGAATAGTGGGAGCACCCTCTATCTCAGGAAAAGGTACGCGTTAACAAGCAACTTTCTTATGCTTCAATTAGACCTAAACTTGGAGATGCAAATGCATCCCAGCAGCTTTCTGCTGCGGCAAACAACATGAGACAAAAGTTTGATCTTAGTTATAGGACAAGATGGCACCAATAAAGATGGCGCCATGAATGCTAACTTTACACGGAATATAGTTTGAGCATAGCAAAGGGAGCATTTTGATTCTGTGCATTACAGTAATAACATTTCAAATCCAACAGACCCTCATTTTAGCATTCATGCTAAGCTTTATAGGTGCTATCAGGTAAGGGTCTTTACAATTCTAAAAGAAAAGGGGGAAAGGAAATGCTCAAAAATAGGCAACATTTAGTAACTCATTTGGGTACCAGCCAAGGCTGAACATCCATACAATCTATAACAGACACCGTTTAAAGCTATACAAGCAGGAAGGCAGTGTATGCACAGACTACATGTCAAAATTATGCTAGCTACGGCAACTAGGAAAATGATATTTCTTCAACCCCAAGACGCGAATAGGCCCTAAAACCACCTGTGAGTGACCATGTGCTATTTTCTTGGTGTATGTCAGATGCAAGCCTATCCCTTCATTATCTTTCTGAAGCATAGTCCTATATTTTGTATCATATGAATATTCCTGCTTAGCAGCCAGTGTACTTACCCAGCAGGCAAACAAACTGGGAGACAGTGTATACAGAAGCAGCATGAAAACATAGTATTAGTAAATACAACTAAACCAAGAAGTATCTTCCAACCCATTGTCACAAACAAATTCCAAACCCACCCCGATAATGTCCATGTACCTGTTCCCTTGTACATTTCCGCTGATAGAAAACATGTCCAACTTAGGACAATCTATGCATGGCCTTATGCAGGGTCTACATCACAAAAACATGTTCCGACAGTGAGGGTCTTGCACCAACCAAATGATGAACAAACTATTTTCTCTTTTTGGACTAGCCCCGCTCTAGAAGCGGTGCTGCAAATGGCTGTTATTCTTCAATAATGGGGTGACCAAAAGGATACATGGTGATTGGGAGAGAAATGCCATACAATGGAATTGGTGACCAGGGAACAAAAGGATGGGCAAAACTCTTCTTTCCAGTGTCCTTCAGTGAGCCATCACTGGCAGGCTCCTATTGTTTATCAGGCATGGACGCTGTTGAGCACTGGCGGTGGAGTTGCTCATCCAGCTCGTATCCAAATCCCACATTTCAGGGCAAGGTATTTCTTTCTTTAGAATCACAGTCCATTAGCCCTGTTCATTGACTGTCCAAAAAATGCACCAATCTATCTTTCCCTAAACTATCGTTGGTACCACGGGCAGGGTACATGCATCCTATTCTTCAGCAATACAGTCCATCCCATCTAATCTGACTTTCCCTTTGGTACATTGTTCCTCTTGCAGGAGCGTAAATTGTACCTCAATACTCGGGGCACAGAGGGGTCAGGAAAAAGGGGGTCAAACTCAAGGGGACCAATGGGCAGAGACTCAAACACAGGCTAGCCCACTGGCTGGGGCACAATGGCCTGGGACTCAAGAAGAGGTGGAAAAACAGGCTGGGGCTCCTGGATGGCCCCTCTTTCTTTCCTTTCGTGCTGTCCCTACAACTTTACCGTGTGTCTGCAATGATGAGCAAGTAACTATCCTTTTTAAACACTTTTGTAGATGCTCTGTCTTTCTGAATAGTCCTAAGAAGCACAACAGAGCCTACGAGTCCTACCAGTCAACGTGAATCCAGACAAAGACCTATTATTGAAATAAATAGTACCACCATAGAATGTATTGTAGATCCATGATAGAAAAATATTGAGCTGCAAAAAGAACCATTAGCAGAAGCATAGCAATGCTGCCCATAGCCATCCAGGGCAGTCCGTGGAATGATGGCTTTTGGCCTAGGGAGTTGGGCAAGACACCGGAACCAGCAACCGCGGTGAAGAGCCTGGGAATCCACATTGACAACATGCTGTCCATGAGTAAACAGGTGTCTGTAGTGGTAGGAACATGCATCGGTCTTCTGAGACAGATTCGCAAGATCTCTCATTTGCTGTCTTTTTCCACCTTAAGAAGCGTTGTGTCTGCCATGATCTTGGGACGCCTGGACTACGGCAATGCGCTGTACATAGGGCTTCCCCAGCGACTACTGACGCGGTTGCAGACGGTCATGAACGATGCAGCGAGACTGATTTTTAAGAAGCCTAGGACAACGCGTGCTTCACCGCTCCTGCATCAGTTACATTGGCTCCCTGTCAGACAGAGGGCACTGTTCAAGGGTCTGTGTATCTCACACAAGGCACTCTACGGTAATGCGCCCAGCTATATTAAAATCAGACTGGCCGGATACATCCCGGGCAGGGCATTACGATCCTCGGAAGCCACTCTTCTGGCTAACCCACGTTTTCGCCTGTCCACAGTTGGTGGACGTGCTTTTTCCACTCTGCTTCCTGCAGCATGGAATAAACTCCCAACCAACCTTCGGAAGGAGCCCAATCTTTTGCTCTTTCGCCGAATGTTAAAAACAATACTTTTCCGGGAAGCATGGGGTGTGCTGTAAGTCTGACTTTTGCTATTGGTGGGACTGGTCTTCCTTTGTACAAGCGCTTAGAGACCCTGGGGTGATAATGCGCTATATAAATGGAAATAAATAAATAAAAATGGCTAGAACAGCAAGAGATTGGAAAACTACATTTACAACTGCACACCAATCAGTCACAAAATTGTAAACACAATCAAAATAACGGGGCTATTACCATATAACAGTCGTCTCCTCTCCAACAACTTTCTCAACCAAATCCTATATCATACTCAACACGGCTCGCTGCCACACCCAATGTATTCAACAATAAGGGATACAAGCCAAGATAGCATTGTCTGTAGCTAAGATCAAAATCTGTAACAATCCCACCTCTGCATTGCCTGTTGCCCATTATATGAAAGGCGTATCTGCAAAACTCAAGGGGGGTGCTAAACAAACACTGTGTACTGCTTACATTAAGACCCAGCATCAGACATACACCTGCTGAAAGGCAATAATAGTAAGATACCAAACCTATCACAGTCTCACCACAATTTAACATGAGCGCAAATGAAAAACCCATGGTAAAAAGGACCAATAATCAGAGATAGAGGGCGCAAAACATGTGCTACAACGAATGCGTCTGAAACACCCACCAAAACACTCATAACACTGTGCTATGTTAAATACGTAACAGAAAAAGGCAACGTAGACCAAATACTTCCAAATGCCTACAACCAAGTTGCTATTGCAAAAAACACAGTAAAATCGAATCTGCAAACATACAATCAAATCCCCCTTTTAAGACACAAATCCTGCCCACTAAAATCTGCAAACACCCTCACTCTCTCATCTTTCCCCTGGCGGCAGCAGCTAAAATAGCTTGTTCCCTCTTTTCTGCATTTCCCACCTCAGATCACACACGTTCCTCCATTTGCATTCAGTCTCCATCCTCAAAACCACATACCTGTGTCTCAGTACTCACTAAAAACCACAGTGGGAGTAGCACAGAAATAACAAACAAGTATAAGAGTTAACAAAACAGGATGCTGAACCAATAGGCGTGTCAGGGGTACAAACAGTCATAATGCCCACAGGTGGGACAGACAAAGAAAGAGCAAGATCTGCCATAGCCAACGCAGCCTGACCGACATAGCAGGAGCAGACGGAGCAGAAATAGAAAAATCAGCTGAATATTTAAAGCAATAAAATCAGAGGGTATAGTGTCAACTGTCATGGTAATGCCAGAAATGTTAGAGCCAAAAACCTCATCCTCAAATACAGCAACCTGTTGAAATGCTTTCTTTTTTTCTTTCTGAAGAGAATTCACATTTTCCCTGAACAACTTATTCTAATTAATTTAAGCATTCTCCATATTTCAAGGGAGCATCTGATCTTGAAAAACCCCGGAGCACCTTTTATTTTTGCTTGTGAAACAACACATTGTAACTCACTTTCATTTCCTGCAAACAACTTTTCTGAGCAAACTCCCTCTGCACCATCATATATTTATTTTAATCTGTCTGCCTTTCAAGCACATTTCCTTCTTTTCTCCCTTCTCTGTCTGCTGCTCTACGTGTCCCACAAAACTGCCCAAATGAGCCTCTCCTGTTCCTTCTGCAGATAAGTCTGTGTATTTCTGCATGCATCCTTTTCATGAAAAGACAGAACAGAAACAGCAAGAGAAATTCCATTCTTATCTCAAGGCCAAAGGCTGCAGTAAGCCTGATAAAACAAACTGGATCACAAACTGTGTTTTTCAACTTTGAAAATCCTTTTAATTCAGCATAAATACATGCTGCCTGGAATGCTTGAAACACATCTTCCAAATTAAATAAACGTTATAGTGCGAGGTCAAATCCAAATTAAACACACTCACTCAAATCAATCATTAATTAATTACTTGAGAATTCCTTATACTGCCCATCAGACTAAAAACATCAGCATCTGAGCAGGGCTCATTCATACATTGTTACGTGCATGACACTTTTCCAATGCAATTTCATGTCTGTTGCTCAAAACAACTTTTGTCATTTTGCAATGTGCGAAGCCAAATGTGAGATCTGGGCGCCATCAGCATAACCCTGCTTTTCTCTTTGGATTGTTATTATTACATCATGCTCTCTAACTGTCTTACTTCATATTCTCCCCCATTACACATTCCTTCGTCCTTTCTCAAACCATTCATCCTATGCAAAAAACAGACATATATATATATATATATATATATATATATATATATATATATATATTTCGCACACCTCTTCAGCTGAAGAAATTGAGCACGCACTCACGAAGGCTCTATTCTTTTCCTCAAGATTTTATTCCGCAGTTGTTAACCAGCGTATTACACAATTACATTCCGATGCGTTTCGCTACAAACGTGTACCTTGCTCACGGTTAGTAGCGCGTCAGTGATGTCATCAGTGATGTCACTGACCATGTCATGAATGATGTAATATGTGACATGATCAGCAGTGGATTGCGGGTGCGCGATATATAGTTAGTGCAACTAATTATATATGCGAATTTCAATGGTTTTTTGTGAGTAAAATAAGGTTTTGTAAATGTTAATTCCTAACTATATATGGTCTATAACCTATGGTTTTTTCTGTGAATTTTCAAGGTTTTGTAAATGCTAATTCCTAACTATATATGGTCTATAACCTATGTTTTTTTCAGTAAAAATATATATATATACATATAACCAAAAATGCCCAGAAGCTTGAGGCCGCACAGCACTGCAGGTGAGTAACAACTCTATTTAAACCAAGCAGGCAGCTTAACATCCCTTTGAAGTCCATGGCCTGACGCGTTTCGATGCCGCTGTTTGCATCTCCTCAGAGGCCGTGTCAGCGGAGGTGATTTGTGGCTACCGCATCTCCCCTGCGTGTTTCCGTAATAGGGAGCTTCAGTGCTCCGCCTTTGGTGGCAGTTCATTTTTAAATGCACGCTGGGATTTGAGGTCTCATTTTGCCAATTAACGCCCTCTAGTGGGTTACCTCCGCTGCAGCTAATTATGGACAATTATGGACAATTTTTCTCGGCCCTCCATTGAGCCTTGGATGAGACTCTGCCGGCTTCATTAAAGGTGCCCTGCAGCTTCAGAAAGAGGAAATTTCCTCTCTCCTAATGCCCATTAGTTTCGAGCAGTGCGATCCCTCTGCGGCCTGAAACCGCCGCATAATATGTAACCAAAAACGCCCAGAAGCTTGAGGCCGCACAGCACTGCAGGTGAGTAACAACTCTATTTAAACCATGCCCGTGGGCATTAGGAGAGAGGAAGTTTCCTCTTTCCGAAGCTGCAGGGCACCTTTAATGAAGCCGGCAGAGTCTCCATTAAAGAGAGTAGTAGAGAGCAGTAGAGTGAGTAGCAGAGAGTGAGTAGCAGAGAGTAGTAGAGTGAATAGTAGAGTGAGTAGTAGAGAGTAGTAGAGAGTGAGTAGTAGAGAGTAGTAGAGAGTGAGTAGTAGAGAATGAGTAGTAGAGAGTAGTAGAGAGTGAGTAGTAGAGAGTGAGTAGCAGAGAGAGAATAGTAGAGAGTAGTAGAGAGTGAGTAGTAGAGTGAGTAGTAGAGAGTAGTAGAGAGAGAGTAGTAGAGAGTGAGTAGTAGAGAGTAGTAGAGAGTGAGTAGTAGAGTGAGTAGTAGAGAGTGAGTAGTAGAGAGTAGTAGAGAGAGAGTAGTAGAGAGTGAGTAGTAGAGAGTAGTAGGAAGTGAGAAGTAGAGAGTGAGTAGTAGAGAGTAGTAGAGAGTGAGTAGTAAAGAGTGAGTAGTAGAGAGAGAGTAATAGAAAGTGAGTAGTAGAGAGTAGAGAGTAGTAGAGAGTGAGTAGTAGAGAGAAGTAGATAGTGAGTAGTAGGGAGTGAGTAGTAGAGAGAGAGCAGTAGAGAGTAGTAGAGTAGTAGAGAATGAGTAGTATAGAGTGAGTATTAGAGAGTAGTGTAGCAGTAGAGAGTGAGTAGTAGAGAGTAGTGGAGAATATTCCAAAGTTTGGCACAGCACCACTTGCACAACAAGTCCAATCAAATCATATCACTGAATCTTGGTGTATATTCAAATGCTTTTATTTTCCTTAAGTTTATGTACCACAGCCAGCCGATGCGTTTCATTCTCTACAACAGAACTTCTTCAGGGCGTTCTTATTTCCTTCAAGTTATGTCGGTGTCCTGTTGTCATATAACTAGATATTTCTTCCAAATGTTAGACGAGACGTAAGTACATTCTTATTAAAAGTGACTAGGTATCAATTTTACCCACACAATTCGGGCAGACTTGAGTAATTCTTAGCATCCTCAAAGTCAGTCTTTCAAAAATTCCAAAGTATAGGACATGATAATCCAAAACCAAATGTTTCTCAAGAAAAGTTATTTTCAATCGTTCGGAATATCGGCGTTTGGGCAGATATGACCCTCGGACACGGTTTATGAATTTTCTTGAGAAACATTTGGATTTGGATTATCATGTCCAATACTTTGGAATTTTTGAAAGACAGACTTTGAGGATGCTATAAATTGCTCAAGTCCATGGATGCTGCTGGGAACGCACCCAGCAACACCCATTGCACACCCCTATAACGCAGGACACTGCGTTAAAGGGACTGATATTTTTTCAGGCAGGATTACGCCACAAAAAGTGGCTTAGTTCTGCCTGATAAATATCAGTCAGTCTTCTGCGCCACCGGAACGTCACAAAAAGTGCATAATTCATGACATGGTCAGTGACATCACTGATGACATCACTGATGACATCTCAAATGACATCACTGATGACATCACTGATTACATCATCCATGTGACAATCAAATGCACCTCATCACACAGTAGTATAATCTTTCATCACTCACTGTAAAATAGAAAGTGCCATATTTGAAACCATTGACACACCAATAGAAATTTCTAAACACCCACTCAGTTATTCATACAACTATACACACATCTAATCACTTACCTATAGATTCAGTGTTATATGCAGTGAATAATCAACAGAACACTATCAAATATACTTATACGCCTATTTCAACATTACACACCAGCACACATTGTATTCACTTATAAAGACATTCTTCTGACTTATGCAAACAATTGATTATACTTACATTTACTCACTTACACACTCATACAAACACCACTTCATCTATTTATATAGATAATAACTCACACATAGGGGGTCATTATGATGGCGGATTTTCCGCATACTCCGGGCCGGCGGAAGCCACCGCCGGCCCGGAGTATGCGGGAAATCCGCCGAGGAGGCCTGCAAGACCCACCGCCAAATCAGGATGGCTGGTGGGTCTCACAATCTGTCCGCCGCTTTTCCGCCGCGGTCGGAAGGCGACCACGGCGGAAAAGCACTAACATGGCAGGCGGTGTCTATCAGACACCGCCAGCCATATTAGGATGTAGGGAAAGTAATGCTTTTCCGCGGCGGCTTTTCCGCCGTGGAAAAGCATACGGACAATCACTTTGGGGGCCCGTTGCGGGCCCCCTGGGTGAAGGTTGCGTGGGGGGTGCACATGGGGGGTACCTATGGTACCCCCCTGCCTTTGCGTGCACGAAGCGGCAGGCACCGTGCGGTGCCTGCCGCTTTGTGCATGCAAATGCACAGCTTTCGTTTTTTACATTGCAGCGGGTGCTGCTTCAAGCAGCACCCGCCGCAATGTAAAACATACAGGATGTGACCGCCAGGGTGGCGGTCACATCCTAATTGCCATGGAGGGACCGCCGCTGCCCATGCGGACGGTCCCTCCTACTCAGGGGTGGCGGACGGACGCAAGTCCGTCCGCCATCCTAATCGGCCCCTTAGTGTGTTGTAAAACCACCATTACAAGTGTACAGTTATCCATATAGTGACTCATACAATCACTAAGTCTTAGGCACGCTTAATTAGATATAACTGTCACATACACTGACTTTTTTTCAAGTACCATTGAGAGAAATATTTCATCACCACCACACCCATAAACATATACACTCACTGAAACAACTGTTATAACATGTAGTCTTAATCTCATATACCTACTGACTGAACTATTCACACATTTTTTAGCAATCACACATCCCCCACCAAACCACATAGACATTCATTTACCCATACAAATACTCAGTTAAGTAACCAATAACAAATATAGTCTTTAACATAGCAATTAGGACAAAGCAATAAAGACTTTCACACAGTTTAATAACTACACATTATATGTAGTGAGACTCTACAAATTAGTCAAGGAAACAGTCAATGACACTGTTACTAAATCCAGCATCCACACATTTATATTTATATATCCATTCATTCTTCAATGCAAAGTAGTGTATTTATAATACATATTTAAATATCAAAGCAAACCACATTCACTGGATGATGTCATCAGTGATGTCATCAGTGATGTAATTTGAGATGTCATCAGTGATGTAATCAGTGATGTCACTGACCATGTCATGAATGATGTAATATGAGACATCATCCGCAGTGGATTGCGGGCGCGTGAGTTGTAGTAAGTACAACTAACTATAACGGGGGAAGTTCAATGGTTTTGTATGAGTAAAATGTCCAGCTAACTATAATATATATATATTTATATATACGTGCGCGGACGTGCGCGGACCTTCGCGTGCGCGAGCTGCATGCTGATTGGCTGCCAATGTCTGTCAACACTCCAAAACAGAAATTGTTGGCAGCCATCTTGTGCCTCGGTAGACTGAGGCACAAGAAAGCATAAAAATAAATGTGTAGAACTCAAAAAGGGGGCAGTGATGTCATCAGTGATGTCATTTGAGATGTCATCAGTGATGTCACTGACCATGTCATGAATGATCTAATATGTGACATTATCAGCAGTGGATTGTGGGTGCGCGAAATATAGTTAGTACAACTAACTATATAGGAGAAATTTCAATGGTTTTGTATGAGTGAAATGTCCAACTAACTATAACACCCCTAAAACGTATAGTTTTTTGAGTGAATTTTAAAGGTTTTTTAAATGCTAATTCCTAACTATATAAGGCCTGAACCTATGGTTTTTTCTGTGAATATATATATATATATGTATATATATATGTATATATATATATTACCTACTGGCGGTCGCCAGTAGGTATATATAGTTAGGATTTTTTCTCTATGGGATTTTTGAAAATTCTATGTCTAATAACTTTGGCGTTTGTGGACGGAATAGGCTGAAATTTTATGGAAAATGGAACATTTTGTTTCTGAGCAGCCCCTGGAAATTTGGGGGGGGGTTCGTCAAGGGGGGGCCGAGAAAAAAGGGGGGTCCCAAAACGTGTTTTTAACATTGAGTTTTCCATAGGGCGGTTGGCCTCACTTTTAGCCCGAACGGCTGAATGGATTTCCACAAAACTTGGCAAAATTGTAGGGACTGGTAGCCCGATGTGCCTTTGCTAGGTCTCAATATATGTGCTTCAGTGGATTTTGAGAAATTAACGTTCAAAAAAAGATATATATCTGTAACAGCGGACCGGGCAGCGCTCCGGTTCGCGGACTTTTCGCGGTACGGAGCTTTGTGTAGCGAAGCTGATTGGTTCTCCGGCGTCTGTGAACATTCCAAACAGTCCGTAGCGGCCGCCATCTTGTCTCTCGGTAGGATCGAGAGACAAGAGGAGGCCAAAGCGTAGGGGCAAATGACCATAAGGGGGCATAGTAGATCCTCGCTGACCCCCTAGGTTTGATGTGGAGGTTTTAAAAGGGCCCCGCGGGGCAAAAAAAAAAAATAATAATAATAATCGAACGGCTGAATGGATTTGCACGAAACTTGGCAAAATATTAGGGACTGGTAGCCCGATGTGCCTTTGCTAGGTCTCAATATATGTGCTCCAGTGGATTTTGAGAAATTAACGTTCAAAAAAAGATATATATCTGTAACAGCGCTCCGCTTCGCGTACTTTTCTCGTTACGGAGCTTTGCGAAGCTGATTGGTTCTCCGGCGTCTGTAAACATTCCAAACAGTCCGTAGCGGCCGCCATCTTGTCTCTCGGTAGGATCGAGAGACAAGAGGAGGCCAAAGCGAAGGGGCAAATGACCATAAGGGGGCATAGTAGATCCTCCCTGACCTCTTAGGTTTGATGTACCATTTTGCCAAGTTTGGTGTAATTCCGTTCAGCCATTCAGGCTGTAGACGTATCTAAATGTCCTATGGAAAATAAATTGCATGGGGAAAACACATTTGAAAGTGTTGAAATTTAGAACCAATTAAAATGTTACTTTGGTTTTGTATTTGTGTGTGATGAAAGTTAATTGGTTATGTATATATCTCAAATGAGAGGAAACCACAGCCATTTTGTGATACTACTATCTGAGGTACATTTGTGAGGAATTTTTGGTGGTCAATTTCTGGTGTTTGATTTACACAGTACTAACACTTCTCCTACTTTTAAAAAGGTGAGTTGTTAATTTGTAAGGGGAACTATGTTGTACACTTGAAGATAATTTGAAAAATGTTTTCTGTTATTTATTTGCAGTCCTTCTGTTATACTAAATACTTGATAAAGTTAGTTTTATATTATGTATTACTAAAAACGATAAATGAAAGTGATTATTTTTTTCTGCAATTTACAGCAAGCAATTTCAAAATAAAATGGCTCACAATGAAGAGACCGTGGCAATTTCTTTTGAATTATCCACTACATTGATTGAAATTGACAGCACCAATAATGAAATATTGTCACAAGGAGGAGATGACTTGAATGATTTTTTTGATCAATCTGTTGATGGCGAATTTATCGAATGTTTGGAGACCATAGAGTTACAAGAATCATCATTGCAGACTTTTAATGAGGAGATTCCAGATGAGATGATTGAAGAGGAAATTCCTGATGAGGACATGTTACTAGTTCTTTCAAATTTAGAAAATTCAGAAGAATACATTTATATTTAGAAATCAAAAATTGTTTGAGACATTATTCATTTTTATTTTTAATTTATGAGGTTGTAGCGAAGTGATTGTAGTATAAAATGAGACTTATAGTATAGAGTGCAACATTTTTATGTTACATGGTAAGTTTATTCATATTTACTTCCCTTCTCCCACTATATTATCTCCAATGTGTGTTTGACATCTCTTCTTCATCTCCGGCCTCCTTTCTCTCACTGTGTGTCTCTGATGCATCTTATCGCTGCTATTTTGTGTAATTACAGAAGAGAGTAAAATAAAATAGTTCGGAACATGAAAAGGGGGCAAAGTAGAGTACCCCTCACCCCCTAGGCCTTCTCAGGCGGTCCCAAAAGGATCAGTTTCTGCTTTCCTGAGAGATTATGGTATGAGTTCCATATACCACAATAACTTGCATTACAACATGCAAGATATCTATCTCCTATTACCAACTTTTGGAGATATTCGCGCTAAGCGCGAATATCTCCAAAAACTAACACCTGCCCTGAGCAGTTCTTAGCCATGTTATCCAATGGGAGGTGGATAACATGGCTAAGAGCATTAGCTCGGTAATGCATGAATATCGCTGACTTTTTAGCGATATTCATGCATTGCGGCCGTTTTTTATCGCATTTGCGATAAACCTTGATAATAGCAAGGTTTATCTTCGATAATTTCTGACGATGCTTAGCGGTAAAAAATTCGTTGGTAAGCATCGTTAGCGATAAATATCGCTTAACTTTGGTAATATGCACCAACGTCTGTTAACGTTCGATTCGAAGGAAATGAGGAAGTGTTGAAAAACACTGTTTGCGCCATCTTGCCTTTTTTGAAATGCCACACTTTTGTCGTGCACGGCAGCCATTTTAGATGCCTTGACCAGACCCACTCTCTGCACGCTGTCGATTCGTAGCATGGCTCCCCACCCTCGCAAGCATCTTCCCCAGGCACTGGTCACCCCCGCTCTCTGTCTTATGCATGGGCAATAAACCTCCCCCCATCTGCGCTGCTCTTCCCTGAGAATCACACTCTGTGCCCGCCCGACACCTCCCTTTCGCCCTATTCACTACCGCACCCTCTGACACTCCTCTTCCTCTGTGTCCGATTGTCCAGGCTATCAGCTAGCCCTGCAGATGTAGTTTATGGCCCCAGCTGTAAAGAATCACCCCTCTTCAAAGGAGTTATAGTAGATCAAGGCCCACACCCGATGAGATCCGTCACACCACACGTGTTCCTACTATCTGAAAACCATCCTGTATTGTGATTGGGGAGGGGACCGAGCCTGAAGCGGAAGATTCCAGGGATGACTCTTTGTACATCAAAGTTTTTACATTTATGTGTCACATTAAAAATATATAGCACTCCAACAAAGTAGTAGGATTATAAAACTTTAATAACTTATAAATATATACAACAAAACAAAAACAGTAAAAACATTTAAACAACGAAGAGACCGTGGCAATTTCTTTTGAATTATCCAATACATTTATTGAAATTGACAGCACCAATAATGAAATATTCTCACAAGGAGGAGATGACTTGAATGATTTTTTTGATCAATCTCTTGATGGCGAATTTATCGAATGTTTGGAGACCATAGAGTTACAAGAATCATCATTGCAGACTTTTCATGAGGAAATTCCTGATGAGGACATGTTACTAGTTCTTTCAAATTATGAAAATTCAGAAGATGTTGCCTGGGTGCCGCACTGATTTGGGTATCCGGCGTGGGGCGTCCCGGGGGGTGGATTGTCAGTAGCGGTCTGTTGTGCGAATAGTTCCAAGGCAGCAGAAAGCGCTGAAATCTGGATGTCACGAAGGTGATGTCTAGTAAGTTGCCGCCAAGCAAATAACGGCGTGGGGCGCCGCGGGGGTGAGTGAGTCCAGTAGGCACCACAGCTATACTTACCGGCATTGCAGAATTACTGCTGGGGACAATGCCTGTGCTGTAGCAGGGTCACAGCAGAAACAAAAAGGATTCTGTTGAAGATGTTGTTGGTTTTCAATTTGAAAACAGTTCTGGTGTCAACTGCTATGCTAATGTAGTGGTTAATGTTTTGTTTTCTCTAGAAAATGTAAAAGAGGGGGAGGCAGTCCAAAGTTCTGGTAAAAGGGCAAAGGAAAGGATCGGTGGTTTGAACTATCAGTCAAAAAGGGGAGGGGGTGCAACAATTTTTACTACCAGGTCACAGTGTGCTTTCACCGGAACTGAGGTCTGCAGGATTCTAGTCATTCAAAGTGAGGCTGGCGCCAGCATGGGAGCGCCGACGTCCCGCGGATACAGTTTCGTCACTCCACGGGCGATCATGGCAGTCATTCCCCATCGGGGGTGTCTGCGGGGGTCGGAGACTCCCGCGGCTCCTCTAGAATCTTCAAGGTCGTGGAGGACTACGGTGGTGGAGTCAACCAGTGACCGGGCCATTTCTTTATGCTGGGCCCGCTCTTGCCAGGTCGACTGCCATTTTGAGAGTTCGGTAGCTACTGGCGATCGCGGGGTCAAATGAGCGGACGGGCTCCACCCTGCCGGGCGAGACGTTGCAGCATCGCCACAGTGGAAGAACCCTTTTCCGGGCGCCTGGAGCGCTGAGGGTGCAGGTGGGAAGCCTCCACTGGGGAGGCGGGAGAGGCCTGTTCGCACCGTCTCTCCCTCCCAGTGCACCCCACGGCGTCTCGCTTGAGATTTGTTATGGCCGGACCAGGCGATGAGGACGGGGGGGGGGGTCGGAGGCATGTGCAAGACATCCCCCCCAGTGTTGTCAAAGCCATTATTGAAGAAAGAAGAAATGTCCCGTCCGTCTTCGGGCCGGGCTTCCGGTGGATGTCGGCCGGACGCCCCTTGCTCTGGCCCCATGAACGGGTTCCTTGGTTTATCGGCTGCAGCCGGATCCCATCGGCCCCGGCCGTTGGTGGCCGGACCGGTAGAGAATGTGGCGGGACTACCTGCAACTGTCAAGGGCCACCGCGGCCGGACTGGGAGAGAGAGGGGAGGGTCGAGGACACGGACATTCCCCCCCCTGCAACTCTCCAGCGTTGTCAATCCCCCTGGCCGGGTCCCGCTGGCCTCGGCCTCTCCTCCGGCTACACCCTACGTGATGATCTCCTGGCCGAGGCGTGGCAGCAGGACCCGTCTTATATGTGTTGCTTCCGGCTGGGCGTAGCCGAAAACCTGTTGCCCTTTGGAAGTTTCTAGAATGGGGCGGATGTCTGCTGACTTCTATATTTCCCAGTTTGCCGTTATTTGGCCGTGGCAGGCGGTGGGACAGACAGGTTTTGGGGCAGTGAGGGGCGATGTTTTCAGGTTTCTTATTACAGGCTTACTTCTAACATTTCTTGTTTCTAGGACAATAATAGGTTTTATCATTACGTATTGTTATCGTTTCTTTGTTTGTTATTTAATAAAAAGTTCATCAGTGGCCTACTGATTTTCGTTTTCCTATTCTTTTCTTTCCAGGTTGTTTCATGCTAAAGTTTCTGTTAACAGGATACAGTGATCACTTCGTTATTATTGCATATGTCCTTTTCACTAGGGGTGCTCTCTGGTCGGGCCAGATGACGTATCTCTAGTAAATGGTCTGGGTGAAACAGGTGCATCAATCAGTGGGGAGTAGATAGGCATGACAGATTACAACGGGGGAGAAAGGTCCGCATTACCTACCCTTTCACTACTTGCAAAGATTTTCCTACGTATATTTGCAAACAGGGAATACCTCCAAAAAGAACCAATTCCCAAACAGTCAATGTTTGGGCAAACAATCAATCAATGAGGAACGAAATAGGCACGACGTGTTAAAGGTTTGCGTTACCTACCCTTCACTATCTGCAAAGGGAGAGAGAATATTCCTATTCTTCCTCGTTTGCAGGCAGAGAAGATCCTTAAGAGAACCAACTTCGAACAATTCAATGCTCGATTCAAACAATCAACAAGGGGTACTGTGAACACAAATGGACGCCGCTTATGTACATACACATTGCTATTTTCAACAGGTTGTTCTTAATGTTTCTATTTTAGCGAGGTCAAAAAGAGATCCCATTAGTGGCCTACTAATTTTGCTCGATTCCTTTTGTTTTTTTACACGATTTTTCGCTATCTGCAAAGACTAAACAGAGTATTGCGACTCTGTGCTTGTTTGTAAATAGAGAATGAACCAAAGAGAACAATCAATCAAATGGAGAGAGAAGCAGGCACGACGGATTACAACGTGGGCAAAGGCCTGCGTTAACTACCCTTCACTATCTGCAAAGAGAGAGTACTCCTAATAGAAATGAGGGGTGGGGGGCAGCATTCAAAGCAGATCAGTGTGCATAAACACGAAAATGTTTTTACTTACCACGTACTTGACATTCGACAGCTTATGATATTTGCTATTAAAAAACCATTGAAATTCACTGAAAAAACCATAGGTTATAGACCATATATCGTTAGGAATTAGCATTTACAAAACCTTATTTTACTCACACAAAACCATTGAAATTCCATATATAGTTAGTTGCACTAACTATATATCGCGCACCCGCAATCCACTGCTGATGATGTCACATATTACATCATTCATGACATGGTCAGTGACATCACTGATGACATCACTGATGACATCTCAAATGACATCACTGATGACATCACTGATGATATCTCATTTGACATCAATGGTCACATCAATGATGATATCATTAATGTGACAATACAATGCATCTCCTCACACTTTGATATAACCTCTGTTACACCCAGTGTTAAATACAGAGTATAATTTTTGAAACCATTGACACACCAATACTAGTTACTACATACACACTCACTGATTCCTACGTCTACACACACATTCACTCATTCACCCATACAATCATTCATACATACAATCACTCATCTTTACAACACTATCATATGCACTCATACACCTATACAGACACTCACACTCTGCCACTCATCCATGGAGTTACTCACACACCTAGTCAGTCCTGTAAAGAATCAATCACACTTCCATTTTCTAATCTATACAGTTAAACATAGAGTACCTTACATTTTCAAACATATACTAACACATACTTACTCTCTTATACAATCATTGATACAAGTACACATTGATCTGCACAGAGTCACACATCTCCCAGCCAGCCACACATACACTCAGTCTCCCATACAAATAATTGGACAATCAATTAATAACCCATATAGTTACTCATATAGCTACTGATCAACACATGCAGCAGTTTACAGAACAACAGACATAATAATGCACAAATTAAGACAGTTTAGTCACTAACCCATGCACTCAGTGAGACACATTTAATCACTCACTCATACAGTCAGTCACCCACCTACTAAATGCTTCATCCAGACACTTATACATCTACTCATTCTTCAATATGTAAAACATATTTAAACTTTACAGAAACACACAGTCACTGGATGATGTCATCAGTGATGTCATCAGTGATGTCATTTGAGATGTCATCAGTGATGTCATCAGTGATGTCACTGACCATGTCATGAATGATGTAATATGTGACATCATCAGCAGTGGATTGCGGGTGCGCGATATATAGTTAGTGCAACTAACTATATATGGAATTTCAATGGTTTTGTGTGAGTAAAATAAGGTTTTGTAAATGCTAATTCCTAACGATATATGGTCTATAACCTATGGTTTTTTCAGTGAATTTTCAAGGTTTTGTAAATGCTAATTCCTAACTATATATGGTCTATAACCTATGGTTTTTTCAGTGAATATATATATATATATATATATATATATATATATATATATATATATATATATATATATATATATATATATATATATATATATATATATATATATATATATATATATATATATATATATTACCTACTGGCGGTCGCCAGTAGGTATATATAGTTAGGATTTTTTCTCTATGGGATTTTTGAAAATTCTATGTCTAATAACTTTGGCGTTTGTGGACGGAATTGGCTGAAATGTTCAGGAAAATGGAACATTTTGTTTCTGAGCAGCCACTGAAAATTTGGGGGGGTTTGTCAAGGGGGGGCTGAGAAAAAAGGGGGGGTCCCAAAACGTGTTTTTCCCATGTTAATTTCCATAGGGCGGTTGGCCTCACTTTTAGCCCAAACGGCTGAATGGATTTTCACGAAACTTGGCAAAATTGTAGGGACTGGTAGCCCGATGTGCCTTTGCTAGGTCTCAATATATGTGCTCCAGTGGATTTTGAGAAATTAACGTTCAAAAAAAGATATATATCTGTAAGCGCGTTCCGGGTAGCGCTCCGGTACGCGTACTTGACGCGTAACGGAACTTCGCGTAGCAAAGCTGATTGGCTCTCCGGTGTCTGTCAACATTCTAAACAGTCCGGAGCGGCCGCCATCTTGTCTCTCGGTAGGATCGAGAGACAAGAGGAGGCCAAAACAAAGGGGGAAATGACCATAAGGGGGCATAATAGATCCTCCCTGACCCCCTAGGTTTGATGTGGAGGCTTTTATAGGGCCCCGTGGGGCAAAAAAAATAAAATTATTTTTTTGTTTTTTTTGCGTGGGGAGCGCCCAGTTCGCGAACCGGGAAGCGGTCCGGGGAGCGTACTATAGGGAAAAAAGAATGATAGACTTTTCAAATATTGTATGTTAATTGATTGTTTGTTTTGTTGATTTTTTTTGATTTTTTTTTTTTAAGCAATTATTTATTATTGTGATTGTGTTTCAAAATTTAATAAAATGTCTAACATTTCACTGTCTGAAATGTCGTTATTTTCATTGAACATAGCTTGTAATGTTTGAGTGTGTAAAATGTCCTCATTTTCAAGGAGGACATCTACTGCTTCCACACATTGCACTAGTTCTTGGTCCCAAGTTTCATCCATAAATTCTATTTCATTTGGATCAATGATTTCTTGGTTGGTCTCTGCAAGGACAACTTCAAATGAAACTTTCTGATCACGTTCCATTATGCCTGAAATTTGCATAAAAAAATATATATATTAGTAGAGATAGGGCACTGTTGGGATTAATTTTAGATAGGCAGTTTTTAACAGTGAATTTATCTTTGGGCAGTGTATAGTATCAGAGTGGAAGTAGGAATATAAAAAAGTGTATGTGATTTATCGTAAGTAAATTCATAATTATACAAGAGAAGACTAACTCCATCCATAACTATAACAGAGAAGTCTATCTAAATCTATAACTACTACAGAGATATAGTATATAACTATCAGAAAAAGTTTACCATATTAACTTAAAGTGCACAATATACTTCAGTTTTTAAAATAACAACTTACCTTTAAAAAGAAGTTGAAGTTATTAGAGAAAATCCTATTGAAATGTACACCAGGAAGTAGTAGTCAAAATGGCTGTGTTTCATTCTCTTCCTTTATATATATTCGGGTACATAACCAATCAAATGTCAGGTAAAAAAACATAGAAAATGAAAGTAACATTTTAATTGGTTGTCAATTCCAACACTTCAGATGTGTTTTGTGAAGTAATTTACCTCGGGAATTTAGAGAGGTCTACAGGCTAAATGGCTAAATGGAATTCCAACCAAATTTGTGAAAATGGTAGGGATTGGTATGTAGTATGAGCAAATCTATATTTGGTGACATTGTCTCCAGGGTTTCTTCTGTAAATTACTTTCCCACCTTTTTTAATGGAGCGCTTCCCAGTGAGCGCCCCGGTACGCGAACCTGTAGCGTTACGGGAGTCCACCATTTTGTGTTTCGGTCGAATTAAGATACAAGATGGAGGGCACATAATGTTCAGAATGGGTAGAAGGGGACACGGTAGACGTATTTTAACCCCCTAGGTTTTCTGAGGATGGCTGAGGAGGCCCATATGTGCGAGAAAAAAAACATTTAAAAAAAAAAATGTGCGTGGTTAGCTTCCGGTTCGCGTACCGGGTAGCGCTCCGGGGAGCGTACTTTGTTGAAAATTTGTGAAAAAAGATAGAGTAAAATAATAATTGAGAGTGATCAGATGTAGGGTAGCTCTGAGAAGAGCTTTTGGGTTTATGGTACATTTAGGTACTTATAAGTAGGTACCAATGCACAGTCTTAAATTCAGAATGAAAACTCTGTTGCCTTCATCTGAGAAGTGAACTCCATCTCCTCTGTAGATATCTTTCATGTAGTAACGCAAGTTATTGTTGTACATGGAGCCCATTCCATGGTCTCTCATGTAAGCTGAAACAGATTTGTTTACATGCTTCCTCGATTTCTCAATTTGTGGACAAAATTGGTTCGACCACCTCCATTTCTGTCTTTGGCATATATTTGAATATACCAAGGCAGTTTGAGGAAAAAGTGCCATCAATTGCTCAAAGGTGTCCTTTAAAAGCATTTCCAGACCTACCCCGTCAAAGTGCCCAAGTCATTTCCTCCACAGTGCACAATTAACAGGTCAGGTTTAGGCAAATGCATAAAGGTTTTCACCAATGGTATCAATTGGTGACATTTTAATCCTCTGTTGCCAAACCACTTAATTTCCACATCTTGTAAATTGAGGTTAGGTAAATTTCTGTTCTCAGCATACCTTTGAGCCCAGTAGATGTAACTACGTCCAACAATCCAGACAGAAAACATGCTGAGAGAAGGTTCTGCTGCAGTTAGATGAAGTGTGGCAATGAAATGGCAGTTGGAAAAATAAGAGTTTAAAATGAAAAAAACTGTGGAGTTTCTGTGTTAAGGAAGCAGTAGCAGTGATTGGTGGATTATGATTGCTGAAAACAGAAAGTTAGGGTGCATGCATGTGTTCTTTGAAAGATGTAATTTGAATGGTCAAGAAAAAATCATTTTATGAAAGATTGCACTGGATACGCAGGTGCACTGAGAGTTCAGAGTTCAAATGAAACATTGTTGTGTGAACTTGCAAACATCAGAGGTCTTTCAGGAGGTGGTTGCTATGCAAAAAAGGCAGAAAGGGCAGAGGGGGGAAGGGTGTTGATTTGAAAAAAGTGAGGGAAGAGTTTTGATTGGGTGACATGAGAGATATGTGTGAAGAATTACAGCATTTCTGTGCCATTGTTGGTTCCAGCCTCTGGTGTGCATACCTTTTGCTCTTCTGAAGACAAATTGGTGTGTGTCTGAGACTGTTTTGAAACTCAAAAAATATTTGCTAAGGTGAGAAAAGATTCATTTAATTTAGATAGACAATAGTATGCTTTAGGGAGAAAATTATGAAGAAAGTTCTGTATTTAAAATGTTGCTTTGTGTCAAGTGTTTTACAAATAGATTTTGTTTCTTTGAGTTACATAGCCATGTTAAAAGTGACCCTTAAAAAAACGCTTTCATGTGTCTTAGGGCATTTTAAGTAATTTCCCGATGAATGTAGGTACATAATTGATTTAGATGATGTGTTTAAAAACGTTTTTAGGCCTTTGAGTCTCTCTGATATTATTTTTCCCATTTTAATTTAAGACCTTTCCCCGTGGTGCAAGGTCCTTGTAAATACGCCCACATGTGTGTTTAGCAAATTTAGATTTTAATTCTTTGAGTTACATAGCCATGTTAAAAGTAATGCAAAAATGGTGCAAAGGTTTTAAAAAAACGCTTTCATGTGTCTTAGGGCATTGTAAGTCATTTCCCGATGAATGTAGGTATATAATTGATTTATATGATGTGTTTAAAATCGTTTTTTGAAAACAATCAGGTTTCTTGATATGTACTGCTAGAGCTTCATAGGTTGCTTGGGGCATATTTATAAGGCATTTGAGTCTCTCTGATGTTATTTTTCCCATTTTAATTTAAGACCTTTCCCCGTGGTGCAAGGTCCTTGTAAATACGCCCCCATGTGTGTTTAGCAAATTTAGATTTTAATTCTTTGAGTTACATAGCCATGTTAAAAGTAATGCAAAAATGGTGCAAAGGTTTTAAAAAAACGCTTTCATGTGTCTTAGGGCATTGTAAGTCATTTCCCGATGAATGTAGGTATATAATTGATTTATATGATGTGTTTAAAATCGTTTTTTGAAAACAATTAGGTTTCTTGATATGTACTGCTAGAGCTTCATAGGTTGCTTGGGGCATATTTATAAGGCATTTGAGTCTCTCTGATGTTATTTTTCTCATTTTAATTATAGACCTTTCCCCGTGGTGCAAGGTCCTTGTAAATACGCCCCCATCTGTGCTTGGCAAATTTAGATTTTAATTCTTTGACTAACATAGCCCTGTTAAAAGTGACCCAAAAATGGTGCAAGGACCTTAAAAAAACGCTTTCATGTGTCTTAGGCCATTTTAAAACATTTTCCATTGAATGTAGGTATATCATTGATTTAGATGATGTGTTTAAAAACGATTTCTGAAATCAATTAGGTTTCATGATATGTAGTGGTAGAGTTCCATAGATTGCTTGGGGTACATTTAAAAGGCATTTGAGTCCCTTTGATGTTATTTCTCCCATTTTAATTAAAGACATTTCCTCGTGGTGGAAGGTCCTTGTAAATACACACCCATGTGTGCTTGGCAAATTTAGATTTTGATTATTTAATTTACATAGCCATGTATGCCTCTTTTGTGTCACTGTGCGTCACTTTTGTGATGCAGCAGCGGTTCAAAAGATTTCCTATGTGGCGACATATTTACAACTTGATGCATCTAGGCAGATGTGTCATGCTGTAAAGTCCCGTGCCACATGAAACCGATGCAGCAGTGATGCAAAACATGCACCATGTTGCAAGACAAGCCTCATTTCATCTCCAACAAGATAAGAAGCTGAATCTTCTGTAAATGTCAAAATTGTTGTATACACTGCTCAACTTATGTGTACTCTTTGATATGCTAGAGTCCATCTGCACTATGAGATACCTAAGGAAAGGACACACAGGTGATGTGATTGTGAAATGAGGAAAAGAAACTGCACATTTTTTAATTACATCACCTGTGTTTCCTAAGTTTACGAATGACATTGTGCAGACGAGGTTTAGGTCTGTCCACGGACACAGAAGAGGTCTGGCCTTTGTTCAAGAGTGAAGTGGACATGACTTACTTTAATTGGTAGGCCTTCACATATATTATCTCCTCTGTACTCTTCAACAAGTGTAAATCTCATCTGCAACCCTGAGTAGGCCTCACCTCAAACAAACCTCTGGATAGGCCACACCTTAATGTCATCCTGAATCAATCCTTTAACATGTTAGGGACAGATTTATGATAGGTGTATGACTCTTTTGCGTCACTGTGCGTCACTTTTGTGACGCAGCGGCGGTGCAAAAGATTTGCTATGTGGCGATATATTTACAACTTGATGCATCTAGGCAGATGTGTCATGCTGTAAAGTCCCGTGCCACATGAAACCGATGCAGCAGTGATGCAAAACATGCACCATGTTGCAAGACAGGCCTCATTTCATCTTCAACAAGATAAGAAGCTGAATATTCTGTAAATGTCAAAAATGTTGTATACACTGCTCAACGTATGTGTACTCTTTGATATGCTAGAGTCCATCTGCACTATGAGATACCTAAGCAAAGGAAACACAGGTGATGTGATTGTGAAATGAGGAAAAGAAACTTCATATTTTTCAATTACATCACCTGTGTTTCCTAAGTTTACGAATGACATTGTGCAGATGAGGTTTAGGTTTGTCCACGGACACAGAAGAGGTCTGGCCTTTGTTCAAGAGTGAAGTGGACATGACTTACTTTAATTGGTAGGCCTTCACATATATTATCTCCTCTGTACTCTTCAACAAGTGTAAATCTCATCTGCAACCCTGAGTAGGACTCACCTCAAACAAACCTCTGGATAGGCCACACCTTATTGTCATCCTGAATCAATCATTTAAAATGTTAGGGACAGATTTATGATAGGTGTGTGCCTCTTTTGCGCCGCTGTGCGTCACTTTTGTGACGCAGCGGCGGTGCAAAAGATTTGCTATGTGGCGACATATTTACAACTTGATGCATCTAGGCAGATGTGTCATGCTGTAAAGTCCCGTGCCACATGAAATTGATGCAGCAGTGATGCAAAACATGCACCATGTTGCAAGACAGGCCTCATTTCATCTTCAACAAGATAAGAAGCTGAATCTTCTGTAAATGTCAAAATTGTTGTATACACTGCTCAACTTATGTGTACTCTTTGATATGCTAGAGTCCATCTGCACTATGAGATACCTAAGCAAAGGAAACACAGGTGATGTGATTGTGAAATGAGTAAAAGAAACTCCACATTTTTCAATTACATCACCTGTGTTTCCTAAGTTTACGAATGACATTGTGCAGATGAGGTTTAGGTTTGTCCACGGACACAGAAGAGGTCTGGACTTTGTTCAAGAGTGAAGTGGACATAACTTACTTTAATTGGTAGGCCTTCACATATATTATCTCCTCTGTACTCTTCAACAAGTGTAAATCTCATCTGCAACCCTGAGTAGGCCTCACCTCAAACAAACCTCTGGATAGGCCACACCTTAATGTCATCCTGAATCAATCATTTAAAATGTTAGGGACAGATTTATGATAGGTGTGTGCCTCTTTTGCGCCGCTGTGCGTCACTTTTGTGATGCAGCGGCGGAGCAAAAGAATTGCTATGTTGTGATATATTTACAACTTGATGCATCTAGGCAGATGTGTTATGCTGTAAAGTCCTGTGCCACATGAAACCTGCGTCAGGTTTCATATAGGTGTTTTGTTGCAGGGTGGGCATTCATTTCCATGAAAGCCCTGTAAAACTAACACATAAGATTTCACTGAGTGAGCTTTATAGTATTGCTGAATCAAATCCTTATGGCTGTTTGAAACAGGCATAAGGAGTGAAGCACCATGTGATTTCTAAATTTGCCAATGCACTCACAATTGTTCTATGTAAAAATAACAAGTAGTGTGTTAAGTTTTTGATGACTGTTATTGATTTACTGTTTGGTAATAGTGGTTAATAACATTTGTTATTATATTTTACCACAGATTCAACTGCAGATCATTTCAAAACTTCAGAATGCCAACTAAGGATAGAATTAGAAAGGCTACAAAACGTCAAAGACAGCAGGTCCATCAATTACTGCAGCAGTCCTCTACAAATAAAACTTGTCAAGTCTCCAAGAAAGCATCGGGTAAGACCACGAAAACATTCTTAAGAAACATTTGTAGAAAAAAAAGTAGTACTACAGAAAATGTTTTAGTCCAGAAAAAGAGGAGCAATTTAAACGGAAAGGAAAGGCCAATCAAAAATGTTACTGCTAGAGCAAGAGATAACTCTGTGCATGATAGTAGAAGGAAACAACAATTTAGGGACATTCGTAAACGAATGTTCCGCAACAGGATAATTGGCAATTTGTTAAAAAATATTAAGAAAGGTCAACAGAAAGTGGTTTTTTATAAGAGAAAAAAAAAAGTTGAGAAAGTTATTGATCAGGCATTTGAAATTAAACGAAAGTTATTTATTTTGATAATCAATAGAATTAGGAAGCTAAACAAGGCAATTTATGATTTCAAAAGAAATAGTAGATGGAAGAGAATAGTTAATCGTAGTAATTTTTGTGAAGTTTTTTCTGGAGAATGGATGCATAGTTCAAGTTGTGAGGCATTTTTCAATGAGGAAAGTTATTTCCAGGATAATGATTTGGTGCATGCAGTTGACACCAGCGGTCGAGCTTATGAGGTGAAAGATGGTTGTCCAGTTGAAAAAGAAAAACTTGTGACAACAGAGACAGAGGAGGTGTTAGGTAATGAGGTTTTAGGAAGACGTCCTAAGGGTCCTGTGTACACCTGGAAGTGTAGTAGTATTTGCAGTGTACGACAGGATTCCATCAATTTGCTTTGTGATTTTGTACGGACATTTAATAAGAAAAGTTTGAAGCAGAAAATGATGTTGTTGCAAGAATTAGATCCTTGCAGAGTTAGAGAAGTGACAGGTTTGCATGGTCATTCACTGGCTTGTCTTTCCAGGAGAGTATGCCAGAGTGTTTTTCATCATTTCAGGATGCTAGCAGTGCATCATAATAAAGTGAGGAAATTAGTTAGAATGTTGTATTATGCTAAGAGTGCAGCAATTATGCTTAAACAATTATGCGCTGCTCTTTTGCATGGTTCTGAAATAGATGTGAAGAATATTTGTGAAGAACTTGAGTTTAGTTACTTTGGAAGTAAAGAGGAGAATGTTGAAATTCACCAAGAAGAAGAGGGTAATGTGGAAGATAGTGTACAGGTTTCCAGTACAGATAATTTTCAGAAGGAAATTGCCACGTTTCAGGTGAAATCAAGTGAGAGGCCTAATTTCACTTGTGTGTGTTGTCGACGCACTTATTATAAGAATCAGACTAAGTTAGTGGATTTATATACAAAAAGTGAAAGGGAAAATAATAGTGAATGGAAGGATTTCGCAACATACTTGATGGTAGAAAATTGTTTTGATTTGGGATCAGATAAACGTGTGTGTACTTATTGTTGTAACAAATTAAATCAAAACCAGATGCCTGCTAGAGCAGTTCATAATAATCTGGAATTGGTTGAGATTCCTTCTGAATTGAAGGATTTAAATACTTATGAATCTATTTTGATTCAAAGTATCCATCCCTTTCAGGCTATTGTAAGAATGGAGCCAAAGACAGGGAAATTGCCTCCATCAGATTTACAGAGAGGATTAAAGGGAAGAGTTGTTTATTTGCCTTTAGATTTGAAGAAAAACATTAACACAATTGGAGTAGAAAAAGTGGAAGAGGAACCTCTGGTTATCTTAGTTAATGGGGTTCCGACAAAGAATAAGAAAATATGGCAAGATTTAGTGGATGTTAGGAAAGTCAAAAAGGCAACATTGTATTTGAAAAAAAAAATAAGTACTATAAGAATGTATATGTTGCAGAAGAGGAAGTAAGTGAGGAAGAGGATAGCGATTTGTGTGCTGATCAAATTGAGAAAGTAGAACCCTCTAAAAGTGAAGAAATATATGAACATTATAGTGTTCATCCTTTGCATTCCAAGGAAGTCATGGGGAATGCTATTGAGTTGTTTCAAATGAAACAAGCCAAAGGGAGTCCCATTAGTGTCTGGGAGGAAAGTTTGGAAGCTCGGTGTTTCCCACAGCTATTTCCAACAGGTCAAGGAGGAAGATATGATGAGCGACCTCATCAAATTCCTGCTTCTGAATACCGGACTTTACGATTGTATGCAGAAGATGCTAGGTTTCGACAATGCATTCCCTATTTGTTTCATCTCCTGTTTGAAAGCGATCTGTCTGGACTGTCATATGCAGTGAACCACATCTTGAAAAGTGATACACATATGCAAAACATCTCGGCAAGTGACTTTATGGATAAAGTCAATGTCCAAGACAGTATTTTGGATTGTCACCTGATTAATCTCATGGCGTGTCAGCATGGTACTAATGAGTACTGGTACCGTCGTCATGGTGATTTAAAATGTATGCTGAGGAACTTAGGAACTCCCACATGGTTCCTCACTCTGAGCTGTGCCGAGTATGGCTGGGAAGACTTACTTGAATTTCTACCAGAGGCAAATGGAAACATCGAAAACATCGAATTCAAGACACCCGGAGAACTGTGCTCTTTGGATCCAGTCAATGTATGCAGGTACTTCAATCATAGATTTGAATCTATGATGTCTTTCATCATGAATAAGAAGAATCCACCTCTTGGAGAGGTGTTGGATTTCTTCTGGAGAAAGGAGTACCAAGCAAGAGGTGCTCCTCATATACATATGCTGCTGTGGATCAAGGATGCACCTAAATTTGGAACAGATCCAGAAGACTCAGTGATGAGTTTCATACAACAGTATTCTACATGTGCTGTTCCAAACGCAAAGGAGAAGAAAAGCCTAAGAGAAAAAGTTCTACGTTTCCAAAGCCATCGTTGTGGAAAGTACTGTCGTCGTAAATTCAGAAACAAGGACAAGTTCTACACCAAATGTCGTTTCGGCTTTCCACGACCGGTGATTTCTAAAGGAAGAGTAAACAGTTTGATGTCTTCGCTGCGACATAATGTGATGAAGAAATCACCTAAAAACACATACAATTTGAAGAGGAACGAAGAGTCCAAGTACATCAACGACTACAACCCAGTGATTTTGTCCATGTGGAATGCTAACATGGATATACAGTTTGTGGCTGATAACTGTATGGCTGTGGCTCGGTATGTGACATCTTACATCACCAAAAAAGAAAAGACAGAATTGAAGGATATGTGGGAGGACATTTCCCATGAAAAGAGCCTCAGTAAGAAGTTGTACAGTTTCAGTCTGAAGATGTTGTCGCATCGAGAAATCGGAGCTTACGAATGTTCTGACCGCTTGTCTTCAGCAAGTCTCTATGCCAAATCTAGGAGTATCGTTTGGGCAAATCTTGGTCTTGCTGCAACGCGTAATCGAGTTCTGAAACCTGTGCGGGAAATTGAGTATTTGGCGGAAAAGGAGCCAAACAGTACCGACATTTTGAAGACCAACATGTTGGATACATATTATCCAAATTGAAGCAGTCACCTCGAGAATGTTTGTCTGTATGAGGTTCTACAAAATTATATATTCAAGAGGAACATCAAAGAAGATATTGATAAAGGAGTGTATGCTGTAATTGGAAGTGAGGGATGTCTGGTCAAGCAAAGAAAATGCCACTTGGTAAACCATCGAAAATTAAGTGGCGAATCTCCTGAAAAAAAGGAGTTTTTCTATTTAGCACTTTTGCAACTTTTCAAGCCTTGGCGTGCAGAAGAGGAACTGCTTGGAGATTTCCTCTGTTACGAAGACTCTTTCACTGCCGCCAAGGAGACCATAGAATGTCCTGCTTTTCCCAAATATGTAGAAATGTTGAATGCGGAAATCGAGCAGGAAGCAACGATTGCAGCCGAGATTGCCAGAGACAGTTCTTAGGACAGTCAGAGTTCTGTTTCATTGAGTCAGGATCCACTAGGAGGCCCTGTTATCAAAAATGAAGCTGCCACTGCCATGAATGAAGTGGAAAGAGCCATGGCACATGCCCAGGAGGATGCGGTTAACTTAGTAGACTTGGAAAGACAACTCAACGTTGAGCAGAGGAAAATATATGACGAAGTTACCAAGCAAATTGACCACGGATTAAGTCATGAGAAGAAAGAGTGCTCATGTACGTCGTTGAAGCCTGTCCGACTGTACGTGAGTGGAGAAGCGGGAACTGGAAAGAGTTTCCTCATTAAAGCAATCTCATGTTATTTGAAGGAAAGGACTGAGTCATCGCTGTCTTGTGTTGTCACCGCTCCAACTGGACTGGCAGCACATAACATTAAAGGTATTACTTTGCATCGTCTACTGATGCTGCCAGTGGAGCATGATAACAAATTACAATACCACAAGTTATCTGGAGATGCTTGTTGTGAAGTTTCAAGAGTCTTGAGGAAAATGAAACTTCTTATCATTGACGAAGTAAGCATGGTTTCCAATGTCATGCTTGCCTTTGTGCATTTGAGAATGCAAGAAGTTCTTAAAACAGAGTATGATGTGTTATTTGGTGGCAAACACATCATTGTTTTTGGAGATCTTCTGCAGCTGACACCAGTGAAAGGATAACCTGTGTTCAAAATGCTCACGCATGAAGATACCAGGAAGTGCCTAGGTAGCATTGGCAACGTCAATATATGGTTAAACTTCAATTATGCTGAACTGCATGAAAATATGCGTCAGGCGAAGGATGAAGTTTACAAGAATATTCTACAAGATGTTAGAATTGGAAAAGTGACCGAGCATGGGAAACAAGCTTTACATGCACGATTACTGTCAAATTTATATCCAGAACAAGACGTTGTGCCTGAGAATATTTTTCAGAAAATTACTGAGAAGAAATCTGGAATATGTTTGATGCCAACTCTTGCAGAATGTGCCATCTTCAACAACAAAATGTTGCATTTAGAAAACCAAGATATTGTGAAACTGGAAGCTATTGACAGAGTAGAGCATATGGGATCTACAATTATTTTGTCTGAGAATTTGAAAACAAAATTGGATTCATTAGAGAAGACTATATCTAAAACTGCAGGTTTTGAAAAGACTCTGAATGTGTGCTTAAATTGCCGTATAATTTTAAGAAGGAATTTACATGTTGAAAGAGGTCTGGTAAATGGATCAATGGGTAATGTTGTTGATTTTGTGAAATACAGAAATAGAGATGGAATTGAATTTTTAAAAATTAAATTTGATGGCATTGAGGAAGTACAGCTAATTGGTCGTTGTTCTGCTAGATTTTTGCTTGTAAAAGACTTATATGTTCGCCGTAAGCAGTTTCCTGTTTGCTTGGCACATGCGGTGACAATCCATAAATCACAAGGTTTAAGTGTAGACAGTGCATTGGTGAATATTGGCAGTTCTGTGTTCAAGGAGGGTATGGCATATGTGGCATTGTCACGAGTTAGAACTTTATTGGGATTGTACTTGATTGAGTGTGATGTCACCAACATTTGTGCGGATCTAGATTGTGTTAAGGAATACAATAGGTTAAGAAGAGAGTATGCGCCACATTTGCCTCAATATCCTTTGTTTGAGAAACGTGTGGTAGGCCGGAAACGAAGAAATGTGACCAATACTAGGGAGGTTGTAGCAAAGAGACGAAAAGTTGATGAACCTGAAATTATAAGCAGAAAGAAAAAGGATTCTGTTGAAGATGTTGTTGGTTTTCAATTTGAAAACAGTTCTGATGTCAACTGCTATGCTAATGTAGTGGTTAATGTTTTGTTTTCTCTAGAAAATGTAAAAGAAGAGATTGTGGTCAATTCGGATCACAGATTTTGCAGTTTGTTAAATTCTGTGTTAGAGAAATGTAGCACTGATAGAACAAAAATAGAAAGTGTGTCTGAAATTCGAAATCTGTTAGACAGATGTTCAGGTCAAACACAATTCTCTCAAAATATTCAGCAAGATTGTCAGGAGTTTTTAATGTATATGCTTGATGTATTGCATGCTGAAGGTGTAGATGTAGATCACCTATTTGGGCTTTCTTATCAATGGCAGCATGACTGCGAGAACTGTAGGGTATCAAGTACTACTAGTGTAGACTCAGAAAGATTTATATATTTAACTTTGCCAGACAGTAAATCAGTGTCCTTTAATAAGCTAGTAAAAGCAGCTGATCACAACATGGAGTGTAGCCAATGTAAATCTGAAATGATGTCAACATTATTTATACGAACATATGGCCAGTATGTCATTTTAATGTTCCAACGATGTAGACCTGATGGAACAAAATTGACAACTTTAATTAAAAATTTTGTAGCTTCGCAGTTGTCAATATCAGGAAGGACTTTTGTAACTGCAGCAATTATATATCATGACGGTCCTTCAATAACATCAGGACATTACACAGCTTATTTAAAGTCTAGAAACTGCTGGTCATTCTGCAACGATTCTATTTTAACTTTCAAAACAAAATTGCCGTATGACCTTAAAAATTCTTACCTGGTGTTTTTAAAACCAAACTTTTAGGGAAAGAATCTCGGGATGTGCTCTGAGGAATTTCAAGAGGTTCTAATGGCTCCTACACGATTTGGCCTTGAGGATAAGTGTAGTACAGAGACAATAGTTCCTGGAAAAAAAGAAGATTTTCTTACAGAAAGTGGTGGGCACAGATTAGTTGAAGGACAACAGAGTATTTCCCAAAGGAAACGGTCTTCTTACCATAACACTTGACGTCATGGAAAAATAACTGCACTTTGAATGAGTTCAGAAAAACTGTTTCTTTTTATAAGCTAATTCAAGCAGCCAATCAAAACATGGAGTAGAGGGAATGTAAGTCTGCAATGCTGTCTAGATTATTGGTCCAAACTTTTGATTATAATGTCATTTTAAAAATCCAACTATATAAACCTGATGAAAGTAAGTCTTCAACTTTAATTACAAATGTTGTGGCTACACAGTCGTTGATTTTAGGAAGAACATTTGTAACTGCAGCTATTATATGGCATGATGGTCATTTGACAAGATCCGCTTATCACACAACTTATTGAAAATGTAAAAAAATTTGCTGTTTCGGAAATTATTGCCATTTGACTACGATACAATGTTGCCTTTTTACTTAAAAATAATCTTACTTTCTGTTTTCAGAAAAGAGAATTTAGGGTAGGTAACTGGCGTATAATGATTCTAGGGGTTGATATAATTTTATCTACTGTTTTATATTGCTTTGTGATTAAAAGTGATGTACAGAATTAAATAATTGTAGTAGTCATAGAGGTAGTGTAAGTCTGCTTCATAGTAAGCAGTATCAGTGTCATAGGAAATGTAGAACATGAGTGAGCAAGAAGGGTAAGATATTACTAATCCAGGATTGTGAAAGTGATCTTGAACGTTTTCTTTCTGAAAGTTGCGGAAATAGAAAATGACGGGATTTACTTACAAGAATTCCAAGAGTTATAATTGGCTCTTACATGATTTGGCCTTGTGGAAACATGTGGTAGAGAGTGAGAAGTCATTTATTGTATGTAACATATTTTTCAAAACGATGGAGGTTTTCTTTCAGAAAGTGGCGGGCTGAAAATAACAACAGCACAACCGAGTGTAAGCTGTTCATAGGACATCCTTCGACGTCATGGAAAGTAAGTTACTTTTGAGGAGTTCTGATTTCTGATTGGTTATGTTATATGGGTTTTTTAAACACAATCATTTTGATTGTGTTTTTTTTCCCCGCTGTTATATGATGAATACCTTCAAGTCACTGTTTTTAGTGAAATTTGATACATTCTGAGAACAGCAAAAATAAACCATTTAACATGTATAATTAATTCTGTACTGTTTGTATTTATGATGTACATTTAGATCTGTGTAGGAGGCATGGAGAAGGTGAGGCTTCTGTAAGTGTCAAAGTTGTTGCATACAGTGCTCACATTCTACGTAGTCTTTCGTATGATAGACTACATTTCCACAATGAGATACCGAAGCAAAGGAAACACAGGTGATGTGATTGTGGAATGAGCAAAAAAAATTGCACGTTTTTCAATTATATTACCTGTGTTTCCTAACATTACACATCACATTGTGTAGATGAGGTTTAGGCCTGTTCCAGGAGACAGAGGAGGTCTGACATTTGTTCAAGAGTGCAGTGGACATGACTCACTTCGTTAGTAGGCCTGCACATGTATTATCTCCTCTATACTCTTCAACAAGGCTAAATTTGATCTGCAACCCTGAGTAGGCCTCACCTGAAACAAACGTCTGGATAGGACACACCTTATTGCCATCCTGAAACAATCATTTAAAATGTTAGGAACAGTTTTATGATGATTGTGCACCTCTTTTGCGCTGCCATTGCGTCACTTTTGTGAGACAACAGCAGTGCAAAAGATGCACCATGTTCCAAGATAGGCCTCACTTCATCTGCATCAAGATACTGTTAGTTTAAAATGTATATCTTTAGGACTGTGTAGGGGGCCTGGAGAAGCAGAAGCTTCTGTAAGTGTCAAAGTTGTTGAAAAACTGTTTGTCCTTCAATCTTTTCCCTTGTCTTTTCTAATTTTTAAATACATGTTTTAATATTTTTCAAATGTTTGTTATCTCTTTCACAGATTGAATGTATAAAAATAACAAGTGACTACGTTAACAACAATTATAAGGTAAATTTTTGTACTCTTTTCGTTACATTCCTATCACATTTAACTTCTATTAGTTTCACTGCTTCATTTCTTTAACCCTCACTTCCCTGCCTTTGCTACTTCCCTCATTCCTTTCTCTATTACTTACTTACTCTACTCCTTCCACTCTTTTTCTCAGTCCCTTTTTTCTCATAGTTCCTCACTCTTGTTCACTAACTCCGTCTCTATTACTCTCACTGTCTCTGACTGATGACTCTTTCACTACTTCTTCATTATGCTTTCTCTGTGTAGTTGAAGCACAGTAAGGGGCATATTATCAACACAGCCAATTAAATTATCACTGCTTTTATCGGCAGAAAACTGCTGCAAAAGCGGCTTTAGCGGCAGTTTTCTGCCGCAAAAGCGGCTTTTGCGGCAGATTTCTGCCAATAAAAGCAGCAAAACTTTTATCGCCTATGTTGATAATATGCCCCTATGTTATTTAGATTTCTTTTGTGTTTCAATCATTCTTTTTCTGTTACTTCTTCTCTCTGTTATTCCAATGTTTTAATCTTAATTTGATCATTCAGTCACATTCTCTATGAAACTCTTGTTTGTTATTCTTCTACTCTCCTTTTTTTTCCTCACTTCTTTATCTATTTTGTTTTTCACAATTATACCCTCTTAAATCTTTTCTTCAGTAAATAGATCTATTAAACAGTATCTCTAGTTTACTCCCTATAGCTGTCTTTCTTTTAACATAACTGTTTGTTTCCTTCCCTTATACTTACTCTTCTTTTTATTTTTTTATTTTTTTTGGTTCGCTCCCGGTTCGCGTACCGGAGAGCGAACCGGGAAGCGAACTAAGAGAAATAGAGGTTGGCAGAGTTCCAAATATTCTACCAACTTTTTTTATAACGGGAAGGTAGTTCTGAAAAGAACTTTTTTTATTGTTTTTGTTGATTTATATTTTTTTTATTATTTTTCGGAACATTTTTTTACTTTTTTTGAATTTTTCTGAAGTTTTATATTTTTTTGGGTTTTTCTTGGAGGGGGCAATGAAAACGATTCATTGTAAAGGGCTCAACAGGAGCAACAAAACAAAAAAAGAAGTATTTATTATTTTGGGCGTTTCGTACAAACTTGCATATGATAGTCAATAGCTCTGTTGATCAGAGTGATGCTTTTTTCTCCGTAGGAAATGAATCCATCGCAAAATACGCAGGTGTGTTTTACTTCACCAAATTTCATTTGTATATTTGGCACCATCTCCCTGCCCTCTGGTCCCGTTACTTCCGGTACAACAGATCTTCTGGCCATAATAGGGAGATTATCTAGGTCGTTCCGAAACTGTGCAGCACTGTAGTTGTTAGGATGCCACCTAGTCATATGGCGATGCATTGTGTAGTTTCCGAAACTGTATTTTTTGTCGGTCCCTCTGGACAGTCTATCTTGACATATAAGGCAAGTTACGTATCTTGCATTTACTTTTTTCTGACCTTTGGGAATTTTAAAAAATTGCCAAATGAAGTTTTCTTTCCGGTGAGACGTCCTGGGCTGCTCAGGCAAAAACTGCCTCTCTTCGTGCTCGTCGTCCTGTTCCTCTTCTTCTTCTTCTTGTTGAATTATAACTTGAGCAGGTGGTCCACTCTTCCTTGGATGTGGTGGAGGTGGTGGGGAAGCACCAGCTGAAGCTACTAAAGAAGCCATTGCTCAGTGATCACAAAGGGTCTTTCTCTCACAATGATGAAAGTCAGAGTGAGGAAAGAAGGAGGGATTTTCATCATTTGGGAAAAACAAGAGTTCTCAACCAATCAAAAGTGTTCATTTTAGATTATATGACCTAGTCTTACATCATTAGGAAACCAAAAGTGAAATGAACCAATGAAAAGTGTTATTACCAAGTCACATGACTTGCTGTGTTTACGTTAAGCGCTTTGCAGGGCCTCCCGGTTTGCTTCCAGAAACCTGCGCTTTGCGACTCGCTTCGCGTACCAGTTCGCTAACGTAGCATGTCATATGACGTATCACGCGACAACGTGAAACGTCATGCGGACGGGAGGCGTCACGATGTTGTTTTCTAACGCGGCACTTGCGGTAAAGAAACGTTTACCGGCTCGCGGTCTATTTCGCGGCATCAAGGTCAGCTAACGGGAAGCTTCCCGATTCGCGAAGCGGGAACGAAGAAAAAAATATATAAAAAAAAAAAATTATTCATAAACATATAAAATATATTTTTGGATTTAAAGAAGAATACATTTTACAGCTACAGATATTAGCTGTTAAAAAACCAATGAAATTCACAGAAAAAACCATAGGTTATAGACCATATATAGTTAGGAATTAGCATTTACAAAACCTTGAAAATTCACTGAAAAAACCACAGGTTATAGACCATATATAGTTAGGAATTAGCATTTAGAAAACCTTACTTTACTCACACAAAACCATTGAAATTCCATATATAGTTAGTTGCACTAACTATATATCGTGCACCCGCAATCCACTGCTGATGATGTCACATATTACATCATTCATGACATGGTCAGTGACATCACTGATGACATCACTGATGACATCTCAAATGACATCACTGATGACATCACTGATGACATCTCATTTGACATCAATGACCACATCACTGATGATATCATTCATGTGACAATACAATGCATCTCCTCACATTTTAATATAACCTCTGTTTCACCCAGTGTTAAAAAGAGAGTATAATTTTTGAAACCATTGACACACCAATACTAGTTACTACATACGCACTCACTGATTGCTACGTCTACACACACCTTCACTCATTCACCCATACAATCATTCATACATACAATCACTCATCTTTACAACACTATCATATGCACTCATACACCTATACAGACACTCACAGTCTGCCACTCATCCATGGAGTTACTCACACACCTAGTCAGTCCTGTAAAGAATCAATGACACTTCCATTTTCTTGTCTATACAGTTAAACATAGAGCACCTTACATTTTCAAACATATACTAACACATACTTACCTTCTTATACAATCATTGATACAAGTACAGATTGATCTGCACAGAGTCACACACCTCCCAGCTAGCCACACACACACTCAGTCTCCCATACAAATACTTGGGCAATCAATCAATAACCCATATAGTTACTCATATAGCTACTGATCAACACATGCAGCAGTTTACAGAACAACAGACATAATGATGCACAAATTAAGACAGTTTAGTCACTAACCCATGCAGTCAGTGAGACACATTTAATCACTCACTCATACAGTCAGTCATGCACCTACTAAATCCTTCGTCCAGACACTTACACATCCACTCATTCTTCAATATGTAAGACATATTTAAACTTTATAGAAACAAAAAATCACTGGATGTTGTTATCAGTGATGTCATCAGTGATGTCATTTGAGATGTCATCAGTGATGTCATCAGTGATGTCACTGACCATGTCATGAATGATGTAATATGTGACATCATCAGCAGTGGATTGCGGGTGCACGATATATAGTTAGTGCAACTAACTATATATGGAATTTCAATGGTTTTGTGTGAGTAAAATAAGGTTTTCTAAATGCTAATTCCTAACTATATATGGTCTATAACCTGTGGTTTTTTCAGTGAATTTTCAAGGTTTTGTAAATGCTAATTCCTAACTATATATGGTCTATAACCTATGGTTTTTTCTGTGAATATATATATATATATATATATATATATATATATTACAAAGCAACAACGACAAGAAGAGAACATATTAAGCTTATTCCAGTCATTTCGAGACAGGGCCCAGACTCATTATTTTGCCTGGCAAAGAAATTGCAAGTACTTTTTTCAAAAGACAGTCCTCAGACCACACCAAAAACAAACTGATGGTGCACCATGTTCACAAACAAATTCAAGCGCTTGTTCCAAAGACGATCCTCTGACCGTGTCAAGCAAAGGAAACCACAAGTCAGTCCTCAGACTGCACTAAGACAAGACAGTCCGCAGACTGCACGAGGACAAGATAGGCTCAAGCCCCAGGCCTTTTCAAGAATAAGCAGAATCAAAAAGTGGTCTGGCAGAACATTAAAAAATGCTCTGTATCACAAAGGTCTGCAGACCCACCTAGTTAATCAAGACAGCGCCTCACTTACCCCAAAATAAAGTTGAACTCACCTGGTGCACACAGGTCAAACAAAGATTATTCAACACTGCTGACTCTTCGGACCAAACGGTCAGATCCAAGGGTTTTGCCTTTTCAGTACCCCAGCTGATATGACCACTAGACGAGAAGACACCCGATCAGACAGACGGGGCAGCCGCGAGAACCAAGCTCTATCATATGTGGATACGCCCATCCGACTGGACGAAACCCTGACCTCCTTGACCCGATTGCTGGCGGGATGGGTCAACTGGTGGAGTCCCTGTTCGGGCGCCAACTCAATGGTCAAACCCAGGCCCATCCCACCTCCATTTAGGTCTCCCACTGCAGCTGCCCCCCCAATCAGAGCCATCCACTGCAGTGGACCCACAACTCACTCAATCTGGCACTACCCCTGCAGTCGACCCACCCCTCATGATGCCATCTCTCCCCAAAACCCAAACCAGTCCACCTTAGACTTGTACCCTTGGTGCCTGGCCTGCCTCCTAGATGCCCCTCCTTTGGGAGATGCCCCTTTGCTGACAAAAGAGTAGGCAAGTAGTGAAGGCCATTACATATGTGAACCTCAAATCTATTGACTTTCATTGGACTGGCCATTGGCCAATTTCTCGACACGTCATATGCTGAATAAAGCATCTCACATTTACGTTTTCCAAATTTCTGTCTCTGCAAAATTGATTTCTGGTTGTTATTCATGGGCAATATGTGATGTGAGTAGACAATGATGCCAGTGTGGTGTGGATTTCATATGGTCCATGGAGTACAAGCACTTGGTCATGATGTATCTTAGACGTTTGTGCCTACTTTGGCTAGATGTCAATGTTAACATTGGTTTTGTCTATGAGTGTCCTGTGAAGTCCCAGAGCTTTGTTTAGGAAAGACAATTCCACACGGTTCATGGTTTCAGTTGTCAACATAGTTCAAGTGTGGCAAAGAACAACAGTTTAGGAGAAGCATGCTGCATATGTTTGTGATGCGCAGAAAGACACCTGTCTCATCAATACACCTGGGTACATATGGAATTTGACTACACAGTAATTACTTTGGACACACACATATACACAAAGTAATGGTACAATACTTGTTTGTGACTTGATAGTGGTGTACCCATGTCTTTTTCTTCTATAGCTCTGGTAGACAGTGGCAATGACAACCTTGCCACAGGTGGTATGCCACTTTAGGCTAATTCCCTTCATGGCTGCGTACCATCTGAAACATTTCCTGTGCCCATGGTGAGTGTAAGTTGAGCAGTATTCTCACAGTCTTCCAACCCTGTTGCCTCCAAGGACTCCACTTTCTGCAGATATTCCTGGTCGGCAAAGTGTCTTTGGAATTAAGAGTCCTGTGCGTTCTAATTTCAATGTCAGTCATGCCATCCTTCTTTTTTTTGTGTACATCATGCAGATGGTGTGTTGTTTTGTCTGTCCAGGCTTGGATTTCATAGTTACAACCACACATCAGTCATAGTTGAGCATATGATTTGTATGTAGGTTGTCATTTGTGTATGGCTGGCAATGAGGTCCTTTTGAGCTATGCTAGATTCATTTCCAGATCACACAGAGCTGAACTAGAAGTGCTGATGTATCAGTTATTGTATGTTATGTTATGTTAAATATACTCTTAATGTGCATGGCTGTCCAGAAACGGGGCATCCCAGAGCAATCAGACGGAAGGTAGAGAGAAGGGAGCTAGATGGTGGAAAAGACCCAGTTTTTGATCAGTTTTCTGAAAGTCCAGTGATCCTGTGTACTCCGGGCAGCAAGAGGAGCAGAGTTCCACAAGATAGGGGCACAAGCCCTGAAGAAGCGCCCCCCTGCTCTAGGCCTACGCACTCGGGTAGTGTGGGTCATATGAAGTTTAACAGAGTGTAGGGCCCGAGAGGGAACATATGTAGTACAAAAAACCCTGGAGAATTTGGGGGCCCTGACCATGCAGAATCTTATGAGTGGTGCAGAGTGTTTAAAACGTAGCTCTTTGTTCGATTGGTAGTAAGTGCAAACGACAAAGATGGTTGGAGTTTTGGCAGTGCTTAGGTAAGCCAAAAAGAGTATGTGCAGCCGCATTCTGTACCCGTTGGACTCATTTAGTCACAGTTTTATTTGCAGGTAGTAACAGACCATTGCAGTAATCTACCCGTGACTGCACTACAGATTGAACAATTGTTTTCAGAATTGGGGCATCAAAAAAAAAACAGAATGGTTTTGAGGCCACGGATAAGACCAAAGCATAGCCCGACCACTTTTTTAGCATGTGGCTCAAATGAAAGGACCCCATCTATCAGCACTCCTAGATTCTTGACCACTGTTTTAGGTAGGGGGAGAGCCCAAAGCTGTGGGCCACCATTGGCTATCCAATTGATGTGTATTGTGCCTGACCAGGAGCATCTCCGTTTTGGAGGCGTTGAGTTTTAAATAATTGTCATCCATCCAGTCAGAAATGGCCAGAAGATACTCACGAAATTTCAGTTGGTCTAGATCTATATTATTAGCGAAAGTGAAAGCCAATTATATATCATCAGCTTATGATATCATTTTGATGTCACATGCTTTGGCCAGCAGGGCCAGTGGACGGACATATACGTTAAATAATGTCGGGCTCAGGGCAGTGCCCTGAGGAACTCTACATCCCAAAGGATGAAAACTGGATGCATGGGGGGGGCATGTATCTGAAAAGAGCGCTCAGATAAAAAAGATGAAAACCAGGTCAGTGCCTTGTCTTTGACACCAATCTCCCTTAGCCTGTGAAGCAGAATTTCATGAGAGACGGTGTCAAATGCTGCACTTAGATCGAGCAGAATCAGTACTGAAGTGTTTACCTCATCCAGCGTAGCCCACAATTGCTCGGTGACCCCCAAAAGAGCAGACTCAGTGCTATGTTTGGAGCAAAAACCATTTTGAGAACTGACTAGAATCTCATTGACCTCCAAGTAGTGAGTCAAGGTGGTGTTAACATGAGCTTCCATAATCTTAGCCAGATACAGAAGCAGCGAAATGGGCTGGAAGTTCTCTGATAAAGATGGATCCAATGTGGGATTTTTCAATAATGGGATAACCTTAGCGTGTTTCCACGATTTAGGGATTTCCTCCAACAGAAGAGACTTATTAATTAGTTTCCTTCCCTAATCATGAGCCAATTTTGAAGTTTTCTAACGACATCAGGTTTTAGAGGCTCATCAGGAGAGCCTGATTTAGCCTTGGCTGCTAAGACATCCAGATCTTTAAGGGAGAGAGTGAGGAAGAGCTGTAGGGTTATCGGCTTCTAAAGATTTAGGGCCTTCCTGCCTAATGTCGAGTGTGCCATAAATATATTCCACCTTCTTAATAAACTACTCTGCTAATGACTCGCACTGTGTGTTTGTAGATATAATATTAGATGTTCCTACCTGGGGTTTCACCATTTCCTTTATCAGGGAAAAGGCAGTTTTGGAGGGGTTGGGAATAGAAGATATCAGATTAGCGTAGAACATAGCTTTAGTCTTCTAAACTAATTTGGGATAGGCTTTAATTGCAGTCCTGTAGATTATTTTTCCAGCAGTGTCATACGTACGCCTCCAGGCTCGTTCCAAAATTAATTTATTTTTCTTTTCTATACATTAAGTCCCGTTGAACCAAGCATGCGTTTTCATGGGCTTGGTCCCTGTCATTTCCATTGGGATACAGAGGTCAAGCGAGTTATTGATACAACCCCTAAAGGCGCTATCAGCTTCCTCTAAGTTAGTGGGCCAGTCTGGGCGGGAGGTGTTTAAGATAGTAGCAAAGGGAGACATGTCCAGTTTGTCCCATGGTCGCTTCATGTAGGATTGTCTAGGGGTTGCCAAAGGGGTACCTCGCATGTCGAGGCGCACAGAGATAAGAAAGTGATCCGTCCAGGACATAGGAAGGGGAGTATTGACTTGCAACGATTGGAGATTCGTAAATATAGGGTCAAGTAAATGACCTGCCTTGTGTGAAGGTCCCTCCACCAACTGAGCCAGTTGGATTGCCCTGTGCTACATGTGGTAAGCCGAGTAGATTGTGAGTGCACAGAAGTGTTGTGGGCCAGTCTGCTGTGCAGATTCTACGGGAACCAGTGTCATATCCATGCTCTTAGTTGCCACATAAGGGAGGGGGAAGATTTTGAAATTTGAGGCCTAGCTGTAGATTTCTTTTGCAAGGTTAATTGTTGTATGTGGTAAGCTAGCATAAACAAGGTTAGAGGTGAGAGATACTAGTGTTTCCGATTTTCAAATGGAGTGGAGACGCATACGTAATGGGTGTAGGCCAAATTTAGAGATTGCCAGAAGGTAGGAGTTAAGTTTATAGGCAGCTCTTGTTTCGGAGACGTGCATTATCCACATTGTTCCAATGTGAGTGGTTTTAAATGCAGGGGTGTGAATCAGTGTGTGCCAGCTTGTAAGACTGCTAAAATCCTGTGCAAGGTAGGCTAGGTATAGGTAGATGTGATAGGGTTATAACCAGCTAGACAAGGTTGGATTCTGACAGGAGGTGAGAGCTGTAGTCTGTGGCCCTACGGTGAGAGATGACCGTAAAGGGTTGTTAATGTGCATAAGTCAATGGGGGTATGGAGCATGGTAGTCATATGTGGATGTGAAAGGGCCAGATTGAGACAAGGTTAAACTATTCATTTGTCACCATGTGACAGGGAAAAGGCAGTTTTGGAGGGGTTGGGACTAGAAGATATCAGATTAGAGTAGAACATAGCTTTAGTCTTCTGAACTAATTTGTGATAGGCTTTAATTGCAGTCCTGTAGATTATTTACGCAGCAACGTCATATGTACGCCTCCAGACTCATTCCAAATTACTTCATTTTTTTCTATACATTGAGTCCTGTTGAACCAAGCATGCGTTTGCATGGGCTTGGTCCCTGTCATTTTCATTGGAATACAGAGGTCAACCGAGTTATTGATCCAACCCCTACAGGCGCTATCAGCTTCCTCTAAGTTAGTGGGCCAGTCTGGGCGGGACGAGTTTAAGATAGTAGCAAAGGCAGACATGTCCAGTTTGTGCCATGGTCGCTTCATGTAAAATTGTCTAGGGGTTGCCAAAGGGGTACCTGGCATGTCAAGATGCATAGAGATAAGTAAGTGATCCGTCCAGGACATAGGAAGGGGAATATTGGCTTGCAACGACTGGAAAAGTGTATGTCAAGGGTATACACCAGTTGTGTAATTTAGGGTGTTGTATGGTGAAATGTGAGGTGTTGTCCAGTTGATGTTTGTTGTGTTCATGCAGGCCATGAGCTAATATTGAAATGTACACATGTGGAGAATATGTATATGTAAGGTAGGCAAAAACAGTTGCCAGAGAAAATATGAGGATGTAGTATGTGCTTATTACAGCTTGCTGTCTACCACTGAATGTTCATGACTGATTGTTGGAATGGTCCCTTTGAGTACAATAGCACATGCAAAACCTATTGTCCTCACGGGGCAATTTGCCTCCACCTAACCTTGCCTTGTCTGAGTTGTGTATGGACATGAGTCACGAGTAACCCTCTGCAGGTAGTTTTTGTCACTGATTGCTCATTCTTGCCCTTGGATACTGCCCTGTGATGGAGGTGGTGATTGATTATATTGAAATGTCATGATGCCGGAACTTTGGATGGTAGTCCATTGCATAGAGGGTTAATATCCCCTGAAGTGAAAAGTCAAAGATGTGTGTTGTTGTGCCACCTGGGGTCAGACTACTCCAGAAACGCATCCCCACACTTCCCAGTAGACTACACACGCATGGGTATTAATGGAATTCTGACTTTGAATGTTCAAGGTATGGGGACACCAAGAAAGATGGACTCATTGTGATGACATATCTGGTTGAGCAGGTGAAAACACATTGCACTGTAAGCAAACACACATGACACAGGAACAGTACACTCAATTCCATAAGTGTTTGCATTGTCAATATTTTTGAACCTCTAATCTGGTTTGGCAAGGGTGGCCCTTGTGTGGGTCCCCAGGGCTCCCATTTTCCCATTAAACACTAGAGCCTGAGGCCAATATGCCTTTGTTGAAGGTCTCCTTGATGGTTTCATAAATTTAGAGACAGTGTTTCAGTGCCAAATGTGGACAAGGCAATCTTCAGGTGGAGAAGTGTGGCTCAATGGTTAGAGCGGCAGACCCTAATGCAGAGGTCTAGCCCGGGACCAGGGTTCAATTCCCCACCTCGGCGGGTCTTGGGCTCAAAATTCCACGGACCTGATAATTCTTGCCTAGGTGCCTATTCCAATCATGGAGTCCCACTCTGCAACTCTGGGCAATAGCTTGCTTAATCTCCAAAATGGCCCCCACAACGCTAAGGATGCCTGGCCTCCACCTTGGGGGTGCCCAGGAGTGGACACCTCACAGGTAAATCCAGGATGGGTTCCACAACGGTATTCGTACAAGCGCCTTGAGACCCTTGCGGGTGAGTAGGGCGCTACACAAGTATCAATTTACAATTTTTTTAATTTTACAATCTGCACATATCCCTCATCCTCACAAGATGTACCCCTATCCCTTAGCTTGAGGATGGCTATGTCAATTGTGTTTGGGAGCCACAGATTTAGGCACCCCCCTGGCACCCTCACCAGTGCTGGCAGCTTATCTTACACAATAGGCTGTGCATCAGACCCCCCAACACTGTTGGTGGATCCTACATCCTGAGACTCATGTATACTCACAATACTCTACAGGACACAATCTGCATATTCAAAATGGGATTTCATTTTTCAGCGCACACCACAAACATAGGCGCTAGATGATGAATTGCTGTGAATGATATTCTCCAAAGATGACCCTGTGCACAGATTGGGTGTTGTGTGCAGTGCCTCCAGTCCACACATCCTACATTTTTGTTGGCCCATGCTTCTTTCAAAATCCTGATGGATTTTGTCTACAAATATTTTACTGACGACTATTATGCAACCACTTCTAGGTTGTTGTAGTGCGAGGCACTGAAATCAGTAAGGAGTGGCTGGGTCTGTGGACTTGTGTGTTATCTGGGCCAATATCCTCTGGGCTTTACTGTACACAGAGGCATCACAATATCATACTTTTGTGAGTACATTGGAGTTGTATTAGTCTGTGATGTTTCATTGTGTGTTGTTGTGGACTCATGCATTCAGTTTGTGATACATACATAGATGTCGTTATGGCCATTTCTGTTCCAACGTCAAATATGTGTTTCTCCTAGTATTTAGCGGGCTAGCTGAACCTACCTGGTGATGACATTCCCTTATTGAACATACACAACATGCTACGTAACCATGGTCAGATTGGGATCACAACGATGCTCGGGCTCACTGAAAATAATTAGCACACATTACGTGATCATCTCTTTCATTGTAGCCTCTGTGCTATTACCTGTAAATGGAGGTTTCAAAAAGCACACTGCTTCTGATAAAGGGGGTGGGGGTAGGTTAGACTGGCCAAATGAGACTTGACTCCCTGCAAGGCCCCTACATAGAACACACCCTTCCTGCTGCTGCCATGAACTGAAAGTGATTGGCCGGTGGAGGAGATGAACCTGCTTCTGGCAAGGCATGCGAGGCAAAGCGACAATGTATGTATGTATGTATTGGTATACTTTTATAGCGCGTGTCTGTCACCCAACGGGTATCCTGGCGCTTTGACTGAAAGAATCCTGCTGCGCACCCTACTGATTTGGAAAACTAAAAAGAAACAGTTCTAGGAAAGAGATGTGTCTTTAAATTGTTCTTAAAAGAAACGAGGTCATTCATGCTTCTCAATTCTAGCGGAAGAGTGTTCCATAATCAGGCTGCCGTAAAGCTGAAAGATCGGCCGCCCAGCCGTGCTCTCAGAACTTTAGGCACCACAGCAAGGTAAGCGGAAGCCGAACGGAGGGATCTAGATGGGGTATACCAATGAAACATGTTCTGAAGTGGTACTGGGCCTTGTCCATGAAGGGCCCTGAATACTATACATAAAGATTTAAAATCGATCCGTTGAAGGATCGGTAACCAATGAAGGTCTCTTAAAGCCTGGGATGAGGAAGCAAGCGCTAATTTGGCTGCAAGATTTTGCACCCGTTGCAGTTTTCCTACCAGAGTGGCTGGTGCTCCAAGAAATAGAGCATTGCAGTAGTCCAGGCGGCTTACGATGATGCTCCTCACCACCTCTGGCCTACTGTCCATGGGAAGCATCGGGAGGACCTTTCTCAACATACGAAGCAATCCCATGCAGGTGCTCACTGTTTTATTGACAGCTGCGTCCAGTTGGAAATTGGACCCAAACATCATTCCCAAGTTGCGAACCGAGGTGGTAGACGCAGTCGTACTTTAGAATGAAGGTGGCCAGAAATCCGGCGGAAGAGGTCTAGGGACGCGGTCAGTAGTACAGTGTAAGACTTCTGTCTTAGAGCTATTAAACTGCAGCGAGTTCTGATTCAGCCAGTTTGCAGTTGCAAGCATACAGCGGTGGAAGGTGTCAAGTGTCACTGCTTCCTTGCCCTCGAGAGAGAAGACAAGTTGAGTGTCGTCTGCGTAGTTCGTCACCGCTATGCCAAAAGATCTAATCAGCGCAACTAAGGGCCGCAGGTACAGGTTGAAGAGGATAGGGCTGACGGCCGACCCTTGTGGAACACCTTGCGCCACTCTTCTGATGTTGGATTTAAACGGTGGCAGTGCCACTACCTGGTGCCGGTTTCCAAGGTAAGATGTTAGCCATTGTAGGGCAAGGCCGGTTACCCCTACTTCCTCTAGCCTGTTAATCAGAATTGCGTGACTGACTGTGTCGAACGCGGCCGACATATCGAGCAGCACTAAAAAGGCTGCTCTTCCATGGTCGGCTCGCGTCCTGAGATCGTCAAGTACAGTCACCAGCGCTGATTCAGTCCCGTGGGCCGGTCTAAACCCGAATTGGACCTCATCCAAACAGGACCCGGTCTCCAGGAATTTAGACAGATGTTTTGTGACCCACTTTTCCAGAATCTTTATTGGAAACGGGAGCAGGGAGATGGGTCGATAGTTTGCAGGATTTGCCGGGTCCAAGGTGGGCTTTTTAAGTAGAGGGGAGACCACGGCAAGTTTCCAGCAGTCTGGTACCCGTGCTGAGACCAGGGACTGATCGCAGATGGCAAACAATGGAGGGAAGAGTTCATCCCGAAAAAGCTTCCAGTGTTTATGCGGTAGTGGGTCAAGAGGAGATCCCGACAACACACTGTTGGCTAGGGAACAGAATTCCTCAAAAGTTGGGGAAGGGATACAGTCCAGCTTGGCAATGCTGAAGGTGGGAACTATAGTAGGCCCGGAGTGCTTTTCCGTGCGACTCTGAGGATTACCGCCAGATGTTACGCCTAGATTATTCAGAATGGCTGTGATTTTATCCTCAAAAGCCTGTGCCAGTGAGTCGCACAGAGACTGAGATGCGGTGATGGTATTAGTCGCACTGGCAGGGCATGACAGATCCTTCACGATCTTAAATAAGGTCTGTGATTTGTTAACTGCTGCCCGCAGAGACTCTTCCAAAAACCTGGCCTTTGCACATTTGATCTGTGCTTTATAGATGGACAGGGTCTGTTTATAAAGGTGCCGATCTGAGTCCAGGTATTTCTTTCTCCATGTGCGCTCAGCCCGCTTGCATTGGAGTTTAAGTTGAAACAACTCCTCGGAAAACCATGGCATCGCCGGTGTGGGCCTGTTTCTTATTTTCCGTAAAGGGGCCAGAGAGTCAAGAGAGGACACAATACTTTGACTAAGTTTTTCGTAGCTCAGATCTACGTTTTCCTCTAAGGTAAAGCCCTCCAAAAGTAAAGAGGGTAGAGGGGACTGGCTCGAGAGTTTCGACCATTGTCTTGTGCTTTTAGCCCCACCTAAGTTCCTGTTTCTCCACTGTCCCATCTTGGGCGTGAGAGAGAAAAGGACTAACGCATGGTCCGTCCAGCACTGGGGCAGGATATTTCGAACAGTTACATGCTCAGGGTCTGCAAAGATAAGGTCTAGTATATGGCCTTTTAGGTGGGTATGAGTAAGGACCAACTGCTGCAGTTCAATACTCCGACAGGTCTGAGTCAGGTCTGTAAGTGCAGTATCTCCAGAGCCACCCAGCCAGAGATTGAGATCACCTAATACCATAAGCCTTGAGTGTGAAGCAGATAGATCGAGGATTAACTCAATCAGCCCCGTCACAGCCGATAAAGGGCTTGATGGAGGTCTATAAGAAAGTAGACCAGTAAATAGAGCGCCCCCCTGTCCGTTTAGAGTGAAAGCAAGTAATTCATGACCAGGAATGGTCTTGATGTCAATGAGGGAAAGGTCGATAGCCTCTCTAAATATTAGTCCTAGTCCGCCCCCTCTAGCACCGATTCGGGGGATGTGCCTGATTTTGTATCCCGAAGGGCAGGCCGAGCCTAGCTCAACAGCACAGTCCGTGCTAGTCCATGTCTCCGTCATGAGTAAAATATTCAGCTCATGTTGTTCAATCATGAAGGCGATCTCTTCATGATGAGAACACAGCGACCTAACGTTCAAAAGGCCACAACTAAAGGAGTCTGTCTGAGTTCCTGAGGATGCAGCTGTACCCCTAGACGGGGGGCTAATGTTAAAACCTAAAAGTTCATCACGTGTGTAGATAATGGTATCTCGCGGCAGAGATCCAGAGGTACCGGCCCCCGGCGCGTCCGTTGCGCGAACGGGCGCAAACGGGCGCAAACGGGCTTACCTCTGGCGCACCTCCGGCGCCCCTACAGCGCGCCCGCTGTGCGCCGTCGCTGCGCGCTTGTCTGGCAGCCATCTTAAGAGCCAAGGCCGAGAGGTCACGTGGGTCCTGGCAGGGCGAGTGGCTCTCCCTCACCCAAGATGGCGCTCCGTCAAGAGAAACCTTCCCCCAATCCAAAATGGCGCTCTCAAACCGGCGCGATGAGTATGCAGTGCCCCCGAGACCCTTCTACCCCACAAAGTGTGGGTTTGCAGGCGTTTAAGTGCGGGTAAGTTTCTCCCTATAATTCCCACTAAGCGGCGCAACAAAGGAAATATAACAGCGCAAGCGCTCGGCGCAAATCAAGAGTAATGGTTTTAAAAGTAATTAAAAGCAAGGTAAAGCGTTTTACATGCAGCGCGAGTGCAGGAAGCTAATAGTCTGTCAGCGCGAGGTAGGAGGTCCTACTTTTAATACCTCCTCCTCCAATGCGTGGGTCCTGGCAGGGCGAGTGGCTCTCCCTCACCCAAGATGGCGCTCCGTCAAGAGAAACCTTCCCCCAATCCAAAATGGCGCTCTCAAACCGGCGCGATGAGTATGCAGTGCCCCCGAGTCCCTTCTACCCCACAAAGTGTGGGTGTGCAGGCGTTTAAGTGCAGGTAAGTTTCTTTCTATAATTCCCACTAAGCGGCGCAACAAAGGAAATATAACAGCGCAAGCGCTCGGCGCAAATCAAGAGTAATGGTTTTAAAAGTAATTAAAAGCAAGGTAAAGTGTTTTACATGCAGCGCGAGTGCAGGAAGCTAATAGTCTGTCAGCGCGAGGTAGGAGGTCCTACTTTTAATACCTCCTCCTCCAATGCGTGGGTCCTGGCAGGGCGAGTGGCTCTCCCTCACCCAAGTTGCGCTCTGTCAAGAGAAACCTTCCCCCAATCCAAAATGGCGCTCTCAAACCGGCGCGATGAGTATGCAGTGCCCCCGAGTCCCTTCTACCCCACAAAGTGAGGGTGTGCAGGCGTTTAAGTGCGGGTAAGTTTCTCCCTATAATTCCCACTAAGCGGCGCAACAAAGGAAATATAACAGCGCAAGCGCTCGGCGCAAATCAAGAGTAATGGTTTTAAAAGTAATTAAAAGCAAGGTAAAGCGTTTTACATGCAGCGCGAGTGCAGGAAGCTAATAGTCTATCAGCGCGAGGTAGGAGGTCCTACTTTTAATACCTCCTCCTCCAATGCGTGGGTCCTGGCAGGGCGAGTGGCTCTCCCTCACCCAAGTTGCGCTCCGTCAAGAGAAACCTTCCCCCAATCCAAAATGGCGCTCTCAAACCGGCGCGATGAGTATGCAGTGCCCCCGAGTCCCTTCTACCCCACAAAGTGTGGGTGTGCAGGCGTTTAAGTGCGGGTAAGTTTCTCCCTATAATTCCCACTAAGCGGCGCAACAAAGGAAATATAACAGCGCAAGCGCTCGGCGCAAATCAAGAGTAATGGTTTTAAAAGTAATTAAAAGCAAGGTAAAGCGTTTTACATGCAGCGCGAGTGCAGGAAGCTAATAGTCTGACATGGTGAGTATGCTCCAAAGGCTGGCCCCTAGCTTCAATTTGCAGCACAGGTGGTGAGCGGACAAGATACTGGCCCCACTTTGCAGTGCCCTGGTGGGGACTGGGGAAGTGAGTCAGTCTCTTGGTGCGATTTACAGAGTCCTCGTAACCGTGGCCGACAGGTGACCCTGGTGCACCGGCCCATTGACCAATGCCCAATTGCCCACATTGTAAATCAAAGCACACACAGAACACTTTCTGAACAAACTCAACACCCATAGGGCTCTATGCACTTCAGCCCTTCCGTCGTGTGTGTCAGCCCAGGCTGAGACAGCATCTACACACACACAGACAGTTCTTGAGCTGCTGGGTGTAGCTGGTCTGTCATCTTTGTGCAACAGCACCCGCATATTTCACTGGTTTTTAAGGGACGATGTACTAGATTATGAGGTTTTGTTGGATTTTCAGTATTCCCTAGAGCACCAACATCTCCACTCTGCCTATTCTTTAAAGTTGCCAGTTACTTTTATTGCCACTGTGTGAGAATGTATTTCCTGCAATGTGAGCATTGGGTTTGTTTTGGGGGAATTTCTGCACCGTGTACTCGAACCGTAAGTATTGAGGCACTTTGCATGAGCACCAGTTACATTGTTCCAGTTCACATTGCTGAGAGTGTTAGGCCCCAACTCCCACAATTGGGTAAATATTGCTGGGAGTGTTAGCCCCCCAAATCCATCAATTGGCTCAACATTGCTGGGCGTGTTAGCCCCGCAAATCCCCCAATTGGCTCAACATTCCTGGGAGTGTTAGCCCCCAAAATTTCCCAATTGGATCAACATTGCTGGGAGTGTTAGCTCCCAAAATCCCCAAATTGGCTCAACATTGCTGGTAGTGTTAGCCCCCAAATGGCTCAACGTTGCTGGCAGTGTTAGTCCCCCACACCCCAAATTGACTCTCCATTGCTGAGGATAATGGCCCCCACACCCCAAACTGGCTCTACTTTATTGGGGGTATTAGCCACCCACACACTAAATTGGCTCTACATTGTTGGGGGTATTAGCCAGCCATACCCCAAATGGCTCTACATTGCTGGGGGTATTAGCCCTTCAGCCCCCAAATTGTCTCTACATTGCTGGGAGGGTTTGGCCATCCATACCCTAAATTGTCTCTACATTGCTGGGGGTATTACCCACCCACACCCCAAATTGTCTCTACATTGCTGGGGCTATTAACCAACAACACCCCAAATTGGCTCTACATTGCTGGGGATACTAGCCACACCCCCCCGAAATTGTCTCTACATTGCTGGGGGTATTAGCCCCACCCTCCAAATTGGCTTTACAGTGCTGGGGGTGTTAGCCACCCACACCCTAAATGTTCTCACATATTGCTAGGGGTATTAGCCACCCACACCCCAAATCGTCTGTTCATTGCTTGGGGTATTAGCCACCCACCCCCCAAATTGATTCTACATTGCTGGTAGTCTTTTCCACCTACATTTACCTGGAATTTTGACCCTGCTTTCGCTTGTATTGTCTTTCATGGGGTACTTGCATTATTGTGCAGGGGTAGGTGTCTAACTTACCATTTGTGATGACTGCGTTGGTTGGGGGTTGAAGTATTCATCATAGATGTAGAGTATAGGGATGACATGCTCGATGGGATACGTAGCTGCAAAGTCTCGGTCGCAGGAATCATGGTGTGGCGTGATTCAGAGCTGAAATAATCCCCTTCGGGCTGCTCTGACGTGTATTCATTGGTCAACCAATTTGGCACATTGGAAGTACGCATTGTACATGGGTAGTCCGATTCGAACTCGGAAGTGACTCCAAACAGCTCCATTCTGTGTTTATGGAAGTTTCTTGTTCGGAATATCCAGTCGGATTCAGAGTGACCAAGTTGTTCGGTTAGAAATGGATTTTGGGCATCGTAATGCGTTGTTCAGGAAAAATGGATCCCAGTATGAGTCGGTCGGAAAAATCAGACTCTTGAATGCTCTCGGACTAACCAAAAACAGGATTTAAGAAGCATTTTAGTGGTCTCAGGTGGCCTGCAAGGTTGAAAGGTACATCAGTAAATGTGTAAAATGTGTATCGGGTGACAAATCCCGCCGAGCTCTCATCTTGGCTCCACAGGGAGCATGGTAGTAAGCCAGGCTGGCTTTTCTCAGGCCATTTCACCTTTTGCCTATATTGTTACTTCATGTAATTCTCTTGATAGACCATTTGATACGCTGTGTAGAGGTCAAAATCCCTAAGGAAACCTCTGCAGATGTAGCATTAAATTTCCTTTGCGAGGTGTTTGTCAAAGATGTCATACCTGAGTCATTTGTTACATACCAACATTTACAGTTTGCTTTCCATACCATGCATAACTTTTTGGAAAAATTTGACATGAAACAATTAAGCACTCCTAAAGTAAGTTAATGGTGAAAGTTTATTCAGGTGCTAGTAGAGTCCATACCGGGTGCCTATTTGAGCAAAAAGAATGCTGCAGTACCATTCTTTGAATCTTTACATTATGACCAGGTTTTGATGAAGACCAAGATCAAGAAGGTGTGAAAGAGGCTGTGGGCTGGTAGAAAGCTATGTTGCAAGCCTCAGCTAAAAAGGCCATAAATATTGAGCAATCAGGGAAATAGGTATAGAAACTAAAGACTACAGGCATATGCATCAAGCAAAGGAATGTAGAATCCTTATTTGCGATTATTAAGGAATCGCAAATAAGGACTCGCTATTACCTATGCATGATGCAGAATGCGAAAAATAAAGATTCGGTAAAAATCGCTAAATACATTAGCGATTTCAAAATAAAGAATCGCAAATGTAGAGAACCTGTATTATCGCAAATAGCGAGATCGCAAAACTACAGACTTGCATTGGGTGCAGGCTGATGACCTCACAACCAGGAAGTCAATCAGCCCATGCTGCTTTCTGTGCACAGAGGAACTGAGAGCCAGATGCAGCGTGCTGGGGGAGAGAGTAAAAAATACAAACTGTGGTTTGCTGACAGGTGAAGGCAGCCAAAATGTCCCAAACAACAACAGAAGAGGGTGCAGTGGCCACGAAGAGAAAGTTAAAGTTTAGTGAGAGGGAACTCGAGTACCTCATTGAGGAGGTGACAAAGAGCCATGATAAGCTTTTTGGGAAGCTCTCACTAAAAGTACCTGAAGCAGAAAAACGAAGAATATGGAACAGGATCAAGAACAAAGTTAATGCTGCCTAGAAGACTTGAAGACAAGATGGTACGACCTACGTAGCCATGCCAAGGAGCGGATAGCACAAAGGCTGAAGGAGGCTAAGGGGACCGGAGGAGGAACTTCAACAGTCCCTGACAACACAGCCCTGGAGGACCTGGTTGAGGGCACTATCCAGCCTGAAGCAGTGATGGGAGTAAGGCAGCTGGATACATCTGGGGCAGCCAGTAGTACACAAGGTAAGATGCATGAAAATAAACATATCAATGTACATACTAATTGTGCACAATCTGAAATTAACCACCAAAATCACAGTAATAAAGCCCAGTCCACATTTTACATAGGAACCCAAATGCATTATGGGACTTGTAGGCTGCAGAACTAAATTGGTAGTCATAATACATCATTGTAAGTTTAAATGCCACACAAATGCCTTACAGTCAGTGATTAGAGACAGGGAGAGCTTAAATGTAAAGTAATTTAATGTGGCACAACATTAGCACCAACACAAAATAATGTTGCACTGTTTCACATCACAGATGCAGCAGAAGTAGACACTGATGACAGTGAATGTGGAGACAGCACACAGGCTAATGAAGAGGCTGCCGTGTTGACACCTGTGACACCACCAACCATACCCAAGGCACCGCCAAGACGCAGGGCCACAGTCACACCACTGCAGCCAATGGAGACAGATCAGGATCATGAAACAGCTCCTGAGACAAGCCAGCCTAGTGTGAGCCCCACAACTACACCTCAGACACATGTCTGGATGAGTAGAAGACACAGGTCAAGGACCCTTATCGGGGCACAGGAGGCAGAAACTCCCAATGTGGGGGGTGGCGTGGAGTCCCAGATGATGAGGGTGCAGCACCTGCAAGCGAGACATATGGGAGCCATTAATCTGCAAATGACAAAAATGAATAAGAACATATCAGTCATGGCCGAGAGTGTGAGGGAACTGACTACAGCAGTTGTGGAAGCAAACAGACAGTCAAACAACACACTGGAGGAGGTGACTTGTGTGATGCAGGAGGGACACAACACACAGAGGAGGAGGCATCGCCAGTTTATGATGTGCATGGCTAGCTATACCAGGTCTAACAACAAGATATGCAATAGCATTGCATTGCTTTCACATAGGTCAGTGGCAATGCAAATAGATATAGGGCCATTGTTGTGTGGATGTGTCCAAAGCACTTGGCCAAATAACCACTGCCGTTGAACTGATGCAGTCTGGTACTGGTGAGCACGGCAATGTTACAGGGAAAGAGGGTAGTGAGGCATCCAGCCTAAGCAGCATGCCTGCGCAAGTCAGCACTGGCAGGTGGTGCAGTACCCGTAGATCAACACCTCTCGCTGCATCCAGGAGTGACGATGCAGATGCAGGCGAAAGACGTTTAGGTGTGCGGGGGAGGAAACGCTAAACAAAATTAGACTTCTGGAATTTTGCGGCCGGGGCGGAAAAGGTTTAATATGGTGGCGGTGTCTATTAGACACCGCCAGCCATATTAAGATGGGCCAGGAGAGATGCCCGTCGCCACGGGAAGGCATGCGGTCTTCACCGGTGGTACCCCCCTGCATTTGCATAAACAAAGCAGCAGGCACCGGGCGGTGCCTGCCGCTTAGTTTATGCAAATGCATCACAAGCATGTTTAGCATTGTGGCGGGCGGGGCTGAGAGCATACTAATGCCCCCCACAGGACCCCAGCCCTTATGGCGGGCGGTCCCATTCACCGATGGGATAGCGGGCGGACTAAGTCCGCCCGCCATCCTAATGACCCCCTAAGTGTTGTGTCTCATCTTTACATACCTCAGAAATAATGCTGGGTGATGTCTGTATGTTTCCTTTGCCCCTCCGCTGAACTTGCCAGATGCGCCCATCGTGGGTGTGCCGGGGGCTGGTTTTCCTCAGTGTAGGACACCTCTATGGGGATACCTCTCCTTGTTGCTATATTGTGCAACATTGCACATGCAGCCACTATCCTACAGCATGTTTCCGGCTGGTACAGCATTGCTCCTCCAGTTTTATGCAGGATGCGGAAGCTGACTTTTGAGCAATCCAAATGTCCGCTCAATCACATTACGTGTCCTGATGTGGGCTGCGTTATACCTCTGTTCTTGTGGCGTGGCTGGGTTCAAGTATGGAGTCATAATATAGTTCCTCACGGTGTATGCACTTTCACCTACAGGGTATTAAGTAAGCATGGGCTGAAAATTTGTTCCGCTCGCGGAATTTGCGGTAAAGTCCACGTATCAGCGGGGACGAATTTTCAGCCAAGCACTTACTGGGTTACAGCAGCAGGTGCAAAAGTTGAGGCTAATTTTTTTTAACCTTTTACAAAAGGATTACAAAGAAATTAACTTCAACTTGGGCAACTGCTGCTGTAAGCCTGTAAGTGCTTCCTGGATCCTCGTTGCCTACTTGCAACTATTCCCTGACCCTGCTCTGACCCTTGAAGCAGGGTCAGAGAATAGTTACAAGTAGGCAATGAGGCGCCTGTCACGAAAAGTAAACCTCAACAGGAAGCACTGACAGATATAAAAACAAGCATTTGCAATGCAATAGGTCTCGCATTAGGAAAGTTTGAGCTATTGGTCTTGTAAAGGACAATTTTTTTTATTTATGTGTTGGTTTTGAAAATAGCTAAATTAATAGCTTTGTCATTTACAAGGCCAATAGTTATAACTTTCGCAAATGTGACACCTATAGCATTTGTAATGCAATATGTTTTGTATTTACGTGACTTAGCTGTATTTTTATTACAAATTACAATGGCTTTTAATTTTTTTAAATAATTAATACTTAAATAAAAGTGATTTTAATTTATAATGGCAATAGCTTAAACTTTTGTAAATAACTTTTGTGAAGATTATGTTCAGTGTATTTTATTGTGACGAAAATCCAAGAACAGAAGTGAAATATTTACATCTTTTTGTGACATTTGTAATAAAGTTTGAAACATTGAGAGAACATATTTGAACCAGTTGTTGTTGAATGGTTGCGCAGATTGATGCTGGAGTGGCGCTGAGTGGTGCTGTGGTGGTGCTGCGTGGTGCTGTGGTGATGCTGAGTGGTGCTGTGGTGGTGCTGAGTGATACTGGGATGATGCTGAGTGATGCTGGGGTGGTGCTGAGTGGTGCTGTGGTGGTGCTGAGTGATGCTGTGGTGGTGCTGAGTGATGCTGTAGTGGTGCTGAGTGGTGCTGTGGTGGTGCTGAGTGATAATGTGGTGGTGCTGAGTGCTGCTGTGGTGGCGCTGAGTGGTGCTGTGGTGGTGCTGATTGGTGCTGTGGTGGTGCTGAGTGATGCTGTGGTGGTGCTGAGTGAGGCTGTGGTGGTGCTGAGTGGTGCTGTGGTAGTGCTCAGTGATAATGTGGTGGCGCTGAGTGATGCTGTGGTGGCGCTGAGTGGTGCTGTGGTGGTGCTGAGTGGTGCTTTGGTGGTGCTGAGTGGTGCTGTGGTGGTGCTGAGTGATGCTGTGGTGGTGCTCAGTGGTGCTGTGGTGGTGCTGAGTGATAATGTGGTGGTGCTGAGTGATGATGTGGTGATGCAGAGGGCAGAAAGGCACAAAAAGCAGTCTAACAAAGGGCAGAAGGGCAGAAAAACAAGGGGAAAACGAGTCTAACAGAGGGCAGAAGGGCACAAAAAACCAGTCTAACAGAGAACAGAAGGGCAGAAAAACAAGCGAAAAACGAGTCTAACCGAGGGCAGAAAGGCACAAAAAACGAGTCTAACGGGGCAGAAAGGCACAAAAACGAGTCTAACAGAGGGCAGAAGGGCAGAAAAACAAGGGAATAACAGAGGGCAGAAGGGCACCAAAAACGAGTCTAACAGAGGGCAGGAGGGCAGGAAAACAAGGGAAAAATTAGTCTAACAGAGGACAGAAGTGCACAAAAAACGAGTCAAACAGGGGGCAGAAGGGCAGAAAATCAAGGGAAAAACTAGTCTAACAGAGGGCAGAAGGGCAGAAAAATAAGGGAAAAACAAGTGTAACAGAGGGCAGAAGGGCACAAAAAACGAGTCTAACAGGGGGCAGAATGAATCCCGCCCTGCGTGTTTGTCCACGAAGATGCCACCTTTTTGTGCAATACCTCTACTCAACTGGAGAACTTTCTACTGTCTAATCAGTAAGTGCCCCCTCGTTGGCTAAATGTGTAGGGGCAGATTTACAATAACTGGCGCATTATTGTGCGCCGCAGCTCCGCCACCCATGGTGCGCCGCATTTACAATGCGGCGCACCATGTTGCAAAAACGGCACAGATGCGTCAGGCATCTGTGCCGTAAAAGCAACGTATTGCTGGAGCTGCGTCGCGATTGCGACACAGCTCCAGCAATGCTCTGGGGGGCTCTATCTCCTCAATGCGGCATCAAGCCTTGTGCCTGCTTCAAGCAGGCGCAGGGTTTTGACGCAGCATTGGCCTAAAAGTGACTGAGTGAAATCTTGTAGATTTCACTCAGCCACTTTTAGGAGGCATTCCTGTGCAGGAACGCCCTCCCCTGCGCCGGAACGCCTCCTGATGGCACAGGGCTTTACAACGTGACGCATCTCTCAGATGCGTCACGTTGTTAATACCCAGCACCATGGCGCATCTTTTATGCTGCCGCTGCGTCACAAAAGGTCTCGGTGGAGGGTGGCAGTGGTGAACCAGAGGGTGGCAGTGATGAACCAGAGGGTGACAGTGATGAACCAGAGGGTGGCAGGGGTGAACCAGAGAGTGACAGTGCTGAACCAGAGGGTGGCAGTGCTGAATCAGAGGGTGGCAGGGGTGAACCAGAGGGTGACAGTGCTGAACCAGAGGGTGGCAGTGTTGAACCAGAGGGTGGCAGGGGTGAACCAGAGGGTGGCAGTGATGAACCAGAGGGTGGCAGTGGGTGAACCAGAGGGTGGCATTGGTGAACCAGAGAGTGGCAATTGTGAACCAGAGGGTGGCAGTGCTGAACCAGAGGGTGACAGTGGTTAACCAGAGGTTGGCAGTCGTGAACCAGAGGGTGACAGTGGTGAACCAGAGGGTGACAGTGCCGAACCAGAGGGTGGCAGGGGTGAACCAGAGGGTGCTGTGATGAGCCAGAGGGTGGCAGAGGTGAACGAGAGGGTGGCAGGGGTGAACCAGAGGGTGGCAGCCATGAACCAGAGGGTGGCAGTGGTGAGCCAGAGGGTGACAGTGCTGAACCAGAGGGTGGCAGGGGTGAACCAGAGAGTGGCAGTGCTGAACCAGGGGGTGGCAGTGGTGAACCAGAGGGTGGCAGGGGTGAACCAGAGGGTGGGCATGGTGAACCAGAGGGTGGCAGTGATGAACCAGAGAGTGGCAGTGGTGAACCAGAGGGTTCTGTGTCCATACACGACTGCATGGGTAACTTCGCCGTGCAAGAGTTGCCCGCGAACACACAAAAAGCCCCGCAAACACGCAAAAAACCCTGAGAACACGCAAAAATTCCCGCGAACACGCAAAAAAACAAAAATCTGCAAATTCGCACGAATTCGCGTATTTTGCGGATTGCAAATTCGATTTCGCGTGAATTCGCAGAACCCGAATTCGCAAATTTCGCCCATACTTAATATTAAGCAAAGTGTTAGTGTCAGGTATGCATTACCATTTCATACTTCAGTAATGAGTATATGTATTTAATTTTACCTAGCAGGTGTCCTTCGCCAAATTCGCCCCTGAGCAGACGTGTGTGAATGCCACTATGTCGAAAGATGTATGAATCATGGGTGCTCCCAGGGTATTGTGCTACAATGTCGGTTATGATGTTTTTCGCATTGCACACTGCTTGAACATTGATGGAGTGATACGATTTCCGGTAACGGAAGATATACTAATTTTCTGCTGGGGGACATATGGCTACGTGGGTGCAATCTATGATTCCGCATACGTGTGGAAACTGGGCAACTTGGTAGAAGTCGAGTTTAGTTTGGGTCAATTCCTTTTGGGTTGTGTGGAAGGTGATATGGTTGTGGATCATAAACATCATGGCAGCCAGGAAGGATTTGAAGAACCGTGAAATGGAGCTTTGTGATACCCCTCCAGCTTCCGCCACTACCGCCGGGAAACTGCCTGACGCAAGCAGGTGCAGGCAACATAGCACTTGGACATGAGTTGGGATGGCATGGGTCCTAAGTGTCTGGCGCTGCATTACTGGTTCTAATTCAGCTATTAAGTAATGAATCATTGCAGCATTCAGCCTGTACTTATCATATATGTGCTCTGCAGCTTGTCCCAACAAAGTGATGCGCAGTCAGAAGACTCTCTCCTGTATTCTCCTTCTGGCCTGGCCTGCTGCATGGATCCTCATCCTCCTCGCAAGCACGTAGACTGCTGCCATTGTGAAAGGCCTCTATGGCCTAATGGGTCAGTTTAAATAGCCTGCTAAATTGCGATTTTCGAGAAAATCGCTATTTGCGAATTTTCCTGCATAGTATTGCGATTTATTTTAGCGATTCCTCATTTGCTATCGCATTTTTGGTTTATCGCTATTAAGGAATCGCAATATTTCATTTCCCTATTTTAGTGACTCGGTATTTTGCGAATTGGGAATTTTTAGTTGATGCATTGGAAAATGCTAAAAAGCGCTCGCAAATAGCTAATCGTTATTTTTGCGAGTACTTTTTAGTTTGATGCATTGGGCTGTAAATAAATAATAATCTAATATATGATTGTAGACATGAAGAAACTTTTTTCACATCAGAAGAATGTTTTTGAGGAACATCTATGAGAGGAAATTAAAGATAAGAGTAAGGGGGTGTGTTAAACATATGAGAGTGAAACACCCCTTTCTAGATATATATATATTGTCCTTCAGTAGCCAGAAATTGCATAACATGTGGGAGTAAATTTAATTTTACCAAAGTATACCAATATCTATGGAAGGAAAACATGAGCTCCATTGATGTTGATGAAGCTACATGTGAAGAGAATGTTTGTGAACTAGTATTGAATGTGCAAGGAACGGCAGACTTAAAATTGACTGCATTGTGAAGTATGAATTAATGGTCAGAATATGTAAATCATAGTCCTTTGTGGTGAATGATTTACATGATAAATTGTATCAGAGAGCATCTTGTAACATACAGTTTAGTGGCTGGGCATTTATACTTCTCATAAGATTGACCTGAGTGGATTGTTTTGGGTAATATCTGAAGAAGAACCAAAGGTACACTGTGTGGAGTACGAATGAAGCTTTTCTCATTAGGATCCACCAATTAAAAAGAGTTGGCAATACAATTGGAACCTATAGCTAATCCTTAAGTGTGGATATGAATGAAGTCATGAGAAGGATATGGGGCTATTATTTACTGCGTAAATCAAAATTGGACTAGGACACTTGTAACTACGTTACAACTGGATTGTTAGATAACCCTCATAAACGCTATGGTAAGTTGCGGTTTATATCGATTTTCCGCCCCACATATGCGTTGTGGCATTGATCATCGGGTTGTCTTACGTGCTGTATGCCAGCCTCAAACCATGAGGCAACCTCTGGTATAGCGTAGTAGTGTCCAGAGATGTGTGCAGATACCCCCACAGAGAAGGTTATTGTTAAAAAACAGTGCTGCATCCAAAAAAACTCTTTTAATTCTGAACAGATGTGAACTGTTATTAAAAGATTAGTGGGTATGCCCTTGGATCTTGTTACTGGATCCTCGCATATCATTTATAACAAAACGTCAACATGTTTCAGCTCCTTATTGCCCAGCCGGGTCTGTGGAGCATTCGTCAGAACAGATACAACAGATTAAAAATATATTTTACTTACACAATTCGTGCAGTAATAAGTGGTCTTTTTGTCCACCCAAAAGTCAGAAAGGTTTAATTTACCTCTAATGAAAGTTAGATGTAAGACCTTTTATCAAACATCGGGGGTATTGAAATACACTAAAGCACAAATACATTTGTTACATTTTTTGCATTCATTTATGCATTCCTATCACATTTTGGTTGCATTGGAATTCTTGTGGCGAGTTCTAGTAGGAGGGTTGGGCGTGAAATCTATGTATCGAAAGTATTAATGGTGTGTCAGTGTTTTCTTTTCTATCAGTATGACAGAGAGTAATGTTGATCGCAGAGAAAAACTGTGTGTCTGTTTAAATCTGTTGACAGTGTTCATAACCAACATAAACATTCCAGAGAATTTACATACAAACATACCATGATGACGTAGTGACTGATCAATGAGGTGTCTCAATGAAACATTTTCGACTCAAGTTGTTAAATTCGAGTGTGCGTATGTGTTCCCTTCAAAAATGTATTTTTGCCCTAACGTTATCTTCATCATGACATTGACAATAATGCTTACTGTTTTTTAAGAAAAATCCACATTCAAGTAGCTAGACAGATAGTACTGTTATTCCGCTATCTTTATCATTAATATATGTGGTCAATGGTCCTAGCGCTGTATGGTAACTATGTTAATGGTGGGCGCGTTTGTTCATGTCAAAGCAATTCTTATGTTATTCGGACACTCCCTGTGTATACATTACTCGTGAAGTACATTCGTATCTCATATTTACCTTTTTCGTTGTTCAAAAGGGCCTCCTCAGGGGGAATCGGACTGATGGTCCCAGGCTGTTAGGGAACATAATTGAATTACCTTCGGTCTTGAAGTAAGAAGAACGCCATCTTTTTGATCGCTTCGTCACCTCGTGCTTCTTACTTGCAGTGTTTTGCGAATTCCGCGTCTAGTGCTGGCTCTGCCCCTGGACGCGGAATCACCGCCATCACCCTGTATTTCAAACAGGTTGTCGCATGGAGATAGAAATGGGACTAATTATCAATATCCATTTACACATTAGGAACACCGATCTATCTGTGAATAGAATCCTTTCGAGTTTCATTTTCTATCATGTTGGAATTATTCATATATTAATTACTATCTCAGTGTTTTATATCCAAAAAAACGAGTTTGTATTTTTTGGAAATAATTCCTCAGAAATTCGTCAAAAAATCATAATAATCCTAGAATATGTGTGTGGAAAGGGAGCATCATCTTTGTGTAAAGGGACATTGTACAATCTTTCCGTACACGGGTCAGCACTCAAGTTATCATCATGTAGGCTTGAACATGGAACTCACGTTCTTCATAAGATTGTAGGGCAATACTGCGGAAATGGTTGGGACACCTATTCCTCCTCCCTAATTTTGATTAGAAGCTATTCTTTACTGAGCAAATAAAGGAAAGGTTCAAGAGTGTTTTGAGTGATGATCTGCTGGGGGAATTTTAAGGCCTTACACATTTGAGAAAAGTACTACAAATATACCGTAGAACAATAAAGATAATGCTCAGAGGTTTCCTCAAATAAAATATTACAGAACTAGTCGAGTCCTAGGATTGGCTAGCTTCTCTTGTGTTATCTTGAAAGGACAGTTAGGTTTTCAGACTATGCATCGATTTAGGAACTTGAAATATTGTGTCTCTATAGGCAGTCACCTATTATCAAATATCCATAGAATTGTCTTGTCTTTGAGGACTAGCACTGTGTTTGCGACATTAAAATACTTCACTGTGTTTTATCAAGTGGTGTTAGATCTGCAAATGAAAAACCTAACTGCATTTATTACACCTTAAAGCCATTAACAATACAATCATGTGATGCCTAATATGGCAAGTGTGGCAGCTGTCCTTTAAGCAATTGTGAGTACTTTTCTCAAGAACCAAGAATCAATGATGGGCATTCCGACTGATATTTCTATCCATGGAAAAGCTGAACAGGATCTCTTTATTTATCTTTCAAAGCAGTCATGCTCACTGCATTTGCATCTTGTCAACTTCTTTCAACCTACTGTGCTTCTTTCAAACGTTCACACTCACTCTGGGTTACTAGCATTTTACTGCATTAACTTCACATTTTTTTCACAACTTTGTGCAATAACATTGATATATTCTATTTAAGCATTTCAATTCTTTGGGACTCAGCTCTTTGTTGTGAAATCTCTTTAAAAGTAATCAAACATGGTAATATTTGATGGCTCTACCAAAATTAAATCACTACATTTGTGACAATATTTATGAAATCATTTTGCTTGGGAATCCATCTTTGTATTTATCAGCCTCATAGTAAGACACCTGATACAAGACATTCCTTAAAGTTTGAACTTACCTTTACTATGACTCTGTTAAATTTAGCATCTCATTGCATGTTAGTATTCTTTGGTTGTTCACATATCTAGTTTACCAATTAGCATTTTGATCTCTACTCCTCTGCTCAAGCTTACATCTCATTACTCTTTGATAAAGCATCTCTCTTGTTATTCCAGGTACAATCAGGCAATGCACTTTATTTGAGTTGATTCACCCTGGAATGATTATATCAGGGAGAGTTTATGTTTTATGTGTCTCAAAGGCACTTTGGCAATGTTCTCTCTGTTCATACCATCCATTCTTCCTAACTGACAAACAGAGACAGGTTAACTGTTTTACTGTCTTGTTTCACCTACATTTATTCTCACCACATGAAGGGTGACTGCTAGGTTTTACTCTGGTAATAAGTTGACCATGAAATATGTCATTTAACACTGATTTTTAGAAGTTGTATTTTGTAACATTTCTGTACAGTGATTAATACATGGCCTTGGTGATTAAAAAGCTTCAAGTAGGTATGTTAGAACATAATGTAATACCTCTATTATCACTGCAAAGAGGATCACTATCTGTGTCAGCTTGACAATCTTTAATTGTACGGAAATATTTCCTAGGCTTACCTTGTGCAGATATTATGCGATTATTAAGGAATCGCAAATAAGGACTCGCTATTACCTATGCATGATGCAGAATGCGAAAAATAAAGATTCAGTAAAAATCGCTAAATACATTAGCGATTTCAAAATAAAGAATCGCAAATGTAGAGAACCTGTATTATCGCAAATAGCGAAATTTCAATTTGCGAGATCGCAAATTGCGATCTCGCTAATTGCGAGATCGCAAAACTACAGACTCGCATTGGGTGCAGGCTGATGACCTCACAACCAGGAAGTCAATCAGCCCATGCTGCTTTCTGTGCACAGAGGAACTGAGAGCCAGAAGCAGCGTGCTGGGGGACAGAGTAAAAAATACAAACTGTGGTTTGCTGACAGGTGAAGGCAGCCAAAATGTCCCAAACAACAACAGAAGAGGGTGCAGTGGCCACGAAGAGAAAGTTAAAGTTTAGTGAGAGGGAACTCGAGTACCTCATTGAGGAAGTGACAAAGAGCCATGATAAGCTTTTTGGGAAGCTCTCACTAAAAGTACCTGAAGCAGAAAAACGAAGAATATGGAACAGGATCAAGAACAAAGTTAATGCTGCCTAGAAGACTTGAAGACAAGATGGTACGACCTACGTAGCCATGCCAAGGAGCGGATAGAACAAAGGCTGAAGGAGGCTAAGGGGACCGGAGGAGGAACTTCAACAGTCCCTGACAACACAGCCCTGGAGGACCTGGTTGAGGGCACTATCCAGCCTGAAGCAGTGGTGGGAGTAAGGCAGCTGGATACATCTGGGGCAGCCAGTAGTACACAAGGTAAGATGCATGAAAATAAACATATCAATGTACATACTAATTGTGCACAATCTGAAATTAACCACCAAAATCACAGTAATAAAGCCCAGTCCACATTTTACATAGGAACCCAAATGCATTCTGGGACTTGTAGGCTGCAGAACTAAATTGGTAGTCATAATACAACATTGTAAGTTTAAATGCCACACAAATGCCTTACAGTCAGTGCATGGATTGCCGAAGCACTCTATTGTGAGTAAACAAGATTGTTCAGTGACAATTTACAAGCAAATTCAATAACATCAATTTGACAGAAGTGAAAAGATTTCCAAAAGATGAGTGAATCTTGGAGTCTTTAATGAAGATTACAGCCAGCCGGCACGTGTTTCATCGCCTTCGCGATTCCTCAGGGCTGAAACAAACAAATAAGTAGCATCTAGCATATTCTTTGAGCGAATAAATTGACATACAAGACCATATTGTCTGGTCATTAAACCGTACAGTCAATGCTTCCTCCTACCGTGAGCATACAGTGATTTTTTCAAATTTGTTTCACTAGTGCCACCACAACACATCCGTGTCGAAATAGGGTGTCTACAACCGATGTTCTATAAGGACGTGGATATATGTGAAAATGATTGTGATGGATATGTGCAGGGTACGAAAAAATCATTGGGTTTCTAAACCCACAAACAATGACACGTGCTCTACGTCGCAGCGGAGGTGTCCTATCCGTGTACGGCTCTTACATCCTTTCATGCTCAATCTTTGTGATAAAGTGAAAACATGTGTCATTGTGAAAGCCACAGAGATTATCTCATTAGAGTCATGGTGTTCAAAAATATCTGCGTTCACATTCCCCATCTTATTATTACTTAGAAATCATTACTAGTACCGAAATTTTAAACGTACGCTGCATGTCAAGCATTACTCTTGAAGGTACTTATATTCTACTTACATGAGTCTATAGATCACAAAAGTATAAGTGGGGCTCGGAGACCACCCGATATATTGTATGAAATTTTGAGACTTCCGTTTTCTAAGAAGAGATGCAGTTAGAGAAAATAATATATAACACCATGACTCTAATGAGATAATCTCTGTGGAATTAAATGACATAGGGAAGCAAAAACGTAGATCCCCGGGATGACGTTTCGAACACTATGTATTTAAGGTGACATATTCTACTTTTACTTTGTCACAGAAATAAAGAGATTTACCGCTGCTGGACGCACTCGAACTAGTGCAACTGGTCAAGGGCCCGGCTGGGTCGGAATTATCACCAGCTGAGCGGTGAGTCTGCTTTGAGTTACTGGCGGACAGTTTCATTGTGGTGATATCTTGCCTGAATATCACTAAAGCACGGTTAGTGATGAGATTTTTGTCTTTTCTTTTCAACAAATATTCAGACCTTCTGACGTGGACACGGCCATCTAGGTATGCTTTCACAATGACACATGTTTTCACTTTATCACAAAGATTGAGCATGAAAGGATGTAAGAGCCGTACACGGATAGGACACCTCCGCTGCGACGTAGAGCACGTGTCATTGTTTGTGGGTTTAGAAACCCAATGATTTTTTCGTACCCTGCACATATCCATCACAATCATTTTCACATATATCCACGTCCTTATAGAACATCGGTTGTAGACACCCTATTTCGACACGGATGTGTTGTGGTGGCACTAGTGAAACAAATTTGAAAAAATCACTGTATGCTCACGGTAGGAGGAAGCATTGACTGTACGGTTTAATGACCAGACAATATGGTCTTGTATGTCAATTTATTCGCTCAAAGAATATGCTAGATGCTACTTATTTGTTTGTTTCAGCCCTGAGGAATCGCGAAGGCGATGAAACACGTGTCGGCTGGCTGTAATCTTCATTAAAGACTCCAAGATTCACTCATCTTTTGGAAATCTTTTCACTTCTGTCAAATTGATGTTATTGAATTTGCTTGTAAATTGTCACTGAACAATCTTGTTTACTCACAATAGAGTGCTTCGGCAATCCATGTACTAGTTAGTAGTAGTTCTCTACTCAAAGGAGTGGTTGGGGTTTGTCCACTCGCCGATTAGCACCTAGGAGACTTATATTATCTATAACTGTATGCGTATGAACTGGCAGTGCACCCACCTATAACTGATACAAAACCCCCCTTTTCCCTAGCCTTACAGTCAGTGATTAGAGACAGGGAGAGCTTAAATGTAAAGTAATTTTATGTGGCACAACATTAGCACCAACACAAAATAATTTTCCACTGTTTCACATCACAGATGCAGCAGAAGTAGACACTGATGACAGTGAATGTGGAGACAGCACACAGGCTGATGAAGAGGCTGCCGTGTTGACACCTGTGACACCACCAACCATACCCAAGGCACCGCCAAGACGCAGGGCCACAGTCACACCACTGCAGCCAATGGAGACAGATCAGGATCATGAAACAGCTCCTGAGACAAGCCAGCCTAGTGTGAGCCCCACAACTACACCTCAGACACATGTCTGGATGAGTAGAAGACACAGGTCAAGGACCCTTATCGGGGCACAGGAGGCAGAAACTCCCAATGTGTGGGGTGGCGTGGAGTCTCAGATGATGAGGGTGCAGCACCTGCAAGCGAGACATATGGGAGCCATTAATCTGCAAATGACAAAAATGAATAAGAACATATCAGTCATGGCCGAGAGTGTCAGGGAACTGACTACAGCAGTTGTGGAAGCAAACAGACAGTCAAACAACACACTGGAGGAGGTGACTTGTGTGATGCAGGAGGGACACAACACACAGAGGAGGAGGCATCGCCATTTTATGATGTGCATGGCTGGCTATACCAGGTCTAACAACAAGATATGCAATAGCATTGCATTGCTGTCACATAGGTCAGTGGCAATGCAAATAGATATAGGGCCATTGTTGTGTGGATGTGTCCAAAGCACTTGGCCAAATAACCACTGCCGTTGAACTGATGCAGTCTGGTACTGGTGAGCACGGCAATGTTACAGGGAAAGAGGGTAGTGAGGCATCCAGCCTAAGCAGCATGCCTGCGCAAGTCAGCACTGGCAGGTGGTGCAGTACCCGTAGATCAACACCTCCCGCTGCATCCAGGAGTGACGATGCAGATGCAGGCGAAAGACGTTTGGGTGTGCGGGGGAGGAAACGCTAAACAAAATTAGACTTCTGGAATTTTGCGGCCGGGGCGAAAAAGGTTTAATATGGTGGCGGTGTCTATTAGACACCGCCAGCCATATTAAGATGGGCCAGGAGAGATGCCCGTCGCCACGGGAAGGCATGCGGTCTTCACCGGTGGTACCCCCCTGCATTTGCATAAACAAAGCAGCAGGCACCGGGCAGTGCCTGCCGCTTAGTTTATGCAAATGCGTCACAAGCATGTTTAGCATTGTGGCGGGCGGGGCTGAGAGCATACTAATGCCCCCCACAGGACCCCCGCCCTTATGGCGGGCGGTCCCATTCACCGATGGGATAGCGGGCGGACTAAGTCCGCCCGCCATCCTAATGACCCCCTAAGTGTTGTGTCTCATCTTTACATACCTCAGAAATAATGCTGGGTGATGTCTGTATGTTTCCTTTGCCCCTCCGCTGAACTTGCCAGATGCGCCCGTCGTGGGTGTGCCGGGGGCTGGTTTTCCTCCGTGTAGGACACCTCTATGGGGATACCTCTCCTTGTTGCTATATTGTGCAACATTGCACATGCAGCCACTATCCTACAGCATGTTTCCGGCTGGTACAGCATTGCTCCTCCAGTTTTATGCAGGATGCGGAAGCGACTTTTGAGCAATCCAAATGTCCGCTCAATCACATTACGTGTCCTGATGTGGGCTGCGTTATACCTCTGTTCTTGAGGGGTGGCTGGGTTCGAGTATGGAGTCATAATATAGTTCCTCACGGTGTATGCACTTTCACCTACAGGGTATTAAGTAAGCATGGGCTGAAAATTCGTTCCGCTCACGGAATTTGTGGATTTTCCGCGATTTTGTGATCCGCAAATCTCGTGAAATCGCGGTAAAGTCCACGTATCAGCGGGGACGAATTTTCAGCCAAGCACTTACTGGGTTACAGCAGCAGGTGCAAAAGTTGAGGCTAATTTTTTTTACCTTTTACAAAAGGATTACAAAGAAATTAACTTCAACTTGGGCAACTGCTGCTGTAAGCCTGTAAGTGCTTCCTGGATCCTCGTTGCCTACTTGCAACTATTCTCTGACCCTGCTCTGACCCTTGAAGCAGGGTCAGAGAATAGTTACAAGTAGGCAATGAGGCGCCTGTCACGAAAAGTAAACCTCAACAGGAAGCAATGACAGATATAAAAACAAGCATTTGCAATGCAATAGGTCTCGCATTAGGAAAGTTTGAGCTATTGGTCTTGTAAAGGACAATTTTTTTTTATTTATGTGTTGGTTTTGAAAATAGCTAAATTAATAGCTTTGTCATTTACAATGCCAATAGTTATAACTTTCGCAAATGTGACACCTATAGCATTTGTAATGCAACATGTTTTGTATTTACGTGACTTAGCTGTATTGATATTACAAATTACAATGGCTTTTAATTTTTTTAAATAATTAATACTTAAATAAAAGTGATTTTAATTTATAATGGCAATAGCTTAAACTTTTGTAAATAACTTTTGTGAAGATTATGTTCAGTGTATTTTATTGTGACGAAAATCCAAGAACAGAAGTGAAATATTTACATCTTTTTGTGACATTTGTAATAAAGTTTGAAACATTGAGAGAACATATTTGAACCAGTTGTTGTTGAATGGTTGCGCAGATTGATGCTGGAGTGGCGCTGAGTGGTGCTGTGGTGGTGCTGCGTGGTGCTGTGGTGATGCTGATTGGTGCTGTGGTGGTGCTGAGTGATACTGGGATGGTGCTGAGTGATGCTGGGGTGGTGCTGAGTGGTGCTGTTGTGGTGCTGAGTGATGCTGTGGTGGTGCTGAGTGATGCTGTGGTGGCGCTGAGTGGTGCTGTGGTGGTGCTGATTGGTGCTGTGGTGGTGCTGAGTGATGCTGTGGTGGTGCTAAGTGAGGCTGTGGTGGTGCTGAGTGGTGCTGTGGTGGTGCTCAGTGATAATGTGGTGGCGCTGAGTGATGCTGTGGTGGCGCTGAGTGGTGCTGTGGTGGTGCTGAGTGGTGCTTTGGTGGTGCTGAGTGGTGCTGTGGTGTGCTAAGTGATAATGTGGCACAAAAAGCAGTCTAACAAAGGGCAGAAGGTCAGAAAAACAAGGGGAAAACGAGTCTAACAGAGGGCAGAAGGGCACAAAAACCAGTCTAACAGAGAACAGAAGGGCAGAAAAACAAGCGAAAAACGAGTCTAACAGAGGGCAGAAAGGCACAAAAAACTAGTCTAACGGGGCAGAAAGGCACAAAAACGAGTCTAACAGAGGGCAGAAGGGCAGAAAAACAAGGGAATAACAGAGGGCAGAAGGGCACAAAAACGAGTCTAACAGAGGGCAGGAGGGCAGAAAAACAAGGGAAAAATTAGTCTAACAGAGGACAGAAGTGCACAAAAAACGAGTCAAACAGGGGGCAGAAGGGCAGAAAATCAAGGGAAAAACTAGTCTAACAGAGGGCAGAAGGGTAGAAAAATAAGGGAAAAACAAGTCTAACAGAGGGCAGAAGGGCACAAAAAATGAGTCTAACAGGGGGCAGAATGAATCCCGCCCTGCGTGTTTGTCCACGAAGATGCCACCTTTTTGTGCAATACCTCTACTCAACTGGACTACTTTCTACTGTCTCATCAGTAAGTGCCCCCTCGTTGGCTAAATGTGTAGGGGCAGATTTACAATAACTGGCGCATTATTGTGCGCCGCAGCTCCACCACCCATGGTGCGCCGCATTTACAATGCGGCGCACCATGTGGCAAAAACGGCACAGATGCGTCACGCATCTGTGCCGTAAAAGCAACGTATTGCTGGAGCTGCGTCGCGATTGCGACACAGCTCCAGCAATGCTCTGGGGGGCTCTATCTCCTCAATGCGGCATCAAGCCTTGTGCCTGCTTCAAGCAGGCGCAGGGTTTTGACGCAGCATTGGCCTAAAAGTGACTGAGTGAAATCTTGTAGATTTCACTCAGCCACTTTTAGGAGGCGTTCCTGCGCAGGAACGCCCTCCCCTGCGCCGGAACGCCTCCTGATGGCGCAGAGCTTTACAACGTGACGCATCTCTCAGATGCGTCACGTTGTTAATACCCAGCACCATGGCGCATCTTTTGTGCTGCCGCTGCGTCACAAAAGGTCTCGGTGGAGGGTGGCAGTGGTGAACCAGAGGGTGGCAGTGATGAACCAGAGGGTGACAGTGATGAACCAGAGGGTGGAAGGGGTGAACCAGAGGGTGACAGTGCTGAACCAGAGGGTTGCAGTGCTGAATCAGAGGGTGGCAGGGGTGAACCAGAGGGTGACAGTGCTGAACCAGAGGGTGGCAGTGCTGAACCAGAGGGTGGCAGGGGTGAACCAGAGGGTGGCAGTGATGAACCAGAGGGTGGCAGTGGTGAACCAGAGGGTGGCATGGGTGAACCAGAGGGTGGCTTTGGTGAACCAGAGAGTGGCAATTGTGAACCAGAGGGTGGCAGTGCTGAACCAGAGGGTGACAGTGGTTAACCAGAGGTTGGCAGTCGTGAACCAGAGGGTGACAGTGGTGAACCAGAGGGTGGCAGTGCTGAACCAGAGGGTGGCAGGGGTGAACCAGAGGGTGCTGTGATGAACCAGAGGGTGGCAGAGGTGAACCAGAGGGTGGCAGGGGTGAACCAGAGGGTGGCAGTGGTGAACCAGAGGGTGACAGTGCTGAACCAGAGGGTGGCAGGGGTGAACCAGAGAGTGGCAGTGCTGAACCAGAGGGTGGCTGTGGTGAACCAGAGGGTGGCAGGGGTGAACCAGAGGGTGGCCGTGGTGAACCAGAGGGTGGCAGTGATGAACCAGAGAGTGGCAGTGGTGAACCAGAGGGTTCTGTGCCCATACACGACTGCATGGGTAACTTCGCCATGCAAGAGTTGCCCGCGAACACACAAAAAGCCCCGCAAACACGCAAAAAACCCTGCGAACACGCAAAAATCCCCGCGAACACGCAAAAAAACAAAAATCTGCAAATTCACACGAATTCGCGGATTTTGCGGATTGCAAATTCGATTTCGCGTGAATTCGCAGAACGCGAATTCGCAAATTTCGTCCATACTTAATATTAAGCAAAGTGTTAGTGTCAGGTATGCATTGCCATTTCATACTTCAGTAATGAGTATATGTATTTAATTTTACCTAGCAGGTGTCCTTCGCCAAGTTCGCCCCTGAGCAGATGTGTGTGAATGCCACTATGTCGAAAGATGTATGAATCATGGGTGCTCCCAGGGTATTGCGCTACAATGTCGGTTATGATGTTTTTCGCATTGCACACTGCTTGAACATTGATGGAGTGATACGATTTCCGGTAACGGAAGATATACTCATTTTCTGCTGGGGGACATATGGCTACGTGGGTGCAATCTATGATTCCGAATACGTGTGGAAACTGGGCAACTTGGTAGAAGTCGAGTTTAGTTTGGGTCAATTCCTTTTGTGTTGTGGGGAAGGTGATGTGGTTGTGGATCATAAACATCATGGCAGCCAGGAAGGATTTGAAGAACCGTGAAATGGAGCTTTGTGATACCCCTCCAGCTTCCGCCACTACCCCCTGGAAACTGCCTGACGCAAGCAGGTGCAGGCAACATAGCACTTGGACATGAGTTGGGATGGCATGGGTCCTAAGTGTATGGCGCTGCATTACTGGTTCTAATTCAGCTATTAAGTAATGAATCATTGCAGCATTCAGCCTGTACTTATCATATATGTGCTCTGCAGCTTGTCCCAACAAAGTGATGCGCAGTCAGAAGATTCTCTCCTGTATTCTCCTTCTGGCTTGGCCTGCTGCATGGATCCTCATCCTCCTCGCAAGCACGTAGAGTGCTGCCATTGTGAAAGGCCTCTATGGCCTAATGGGTCAGTTTAAATAGCCTGCTAAATTGCGATTTTCGAGAAAATCGCTATTTGCGAATTTTCATGCATAGTATTGCGATTTATTTTAGCGATTCCTCATTTGCTATCGCATTTTTGGTTTATCGCTATTAAGGAATCGCAATATTTCATTTCCCTATTTTAGCTACTCGGTATTTTGCGAATTGGGAATTTTTAGTTGATGCATTGGAAAATGCTAAAAAGCGCTCGCAAATAGCTAATTGTTATTTTTGTGAGTACTTTTTAGTTTGATGCATCGGGCTGTAAATAAATAATAATCTAATATATGATTGTAGACATGAAGAAACTTTGTTCACATCAGAAGAATGTTTTTGAGGAACATCTATGAGAGGAAATTAAAGATAAGAGTAAGGGGGTGTGTTAAACATATGAGAGTGAAACACCCCTGTCTAGATATATATATATTGTCCTTCAGTAGCTAGAAATTGCATAACATGTGGGAGTAAATTTAATTTTACCAAAGTATACCAATATCTATGGAAGGAAAATATGAGCTCCATTGATGTTGATGAAGCTACATGTGAAGAGAATGTTTGTGAACTAGTATTGAATGGGCAAGGAACGGCAGACTTAAATGGAAATTTACTGCATTGTGAAGTATGAATTAATGGTCAGAATATGTAAATCATAGTCCTTTGTGGTGAATGATTTACATGATAAATTGTATCAGAGAGCATCTTGTAACATACAGTTTAGTGGCTGGGCATTTATACTTCTCATAAGATTGACCTGAGTGGATTGTTTTGGGTAATAGCTGAAGAAGAACCAAAGGTACACTGTGTGGAGTACGAATGAAGCTTTTCTCATTAGGATCCACCAATTAAAAAGAGTTGGCAATACAATTGGAACCTATAGCTAATCCTAAAGTGTGGATATGAATGAAGTCATGAGAAGGATATGGGGCTATTACTTACTGCGTCATCCAAAATTGGACTAGGACACTTGTAACTACGTTACAACTGGATTGTTAGATAACCCTCATAAACGCTATGGTAAGTTGCGGTTTATATCGATTTTCCGCCTCACATATGCGTTGTGGCATTTATCATCGGGTTGTCTTACGTGCTGTATGCCAGCCTCAAACCATGAGGCAACCTCTGGTATAGCGTAGTAGTGTCCAGAGATGTGTGCAGATACCCCCACAGAGAAGGTTATTGTTAAAAAACAGTGCTGCATCCAAAAAAACTCTTTTAATTCTGAACGGATGTGAACTGTTATTAAAAGATTAGTGGTTATGCCCTTGGATCTTGTTACTGGATCCTCGCATATCATTTATAACAAAACGTCAACATGTTTCAGCTCCTTATTGCCCAGCCGGGTCTGTGGAGCCTTCGTCAGGACAGATACAACAGATTAAAAATATATTTTACTTACACAATTCGTGCAGTAATAAGTGGTCTTTTTGTCCACCCAAAAGTCAGAAAGGTTTAATTTACCTGTAATTAATGTTAGATGTAAGACCTTTTATCAAACATCGGGGGTATTGAAATACACTAAAGCACAAATACATTTGTTAAATTTTTTGCATTAGTTTATGCATTCCTATCACATTTTGGTTGCATTGGAATTCTTGTGGCGAGTTCTAGTAGGAGGGTTGGCCGTGAAATCTATGTATCGAAAGTATTAATGGTGTGTCAGTGTTTTCTTTTCTATCAGTATGACAGAGAGTAATGTTGATCGCGGAGAAAAACTGTGTGTCTGTTCAAATCTGTTGACAGTGTTCATAACCAACATAAACATTCCAGAGAATTTACATACAAACATACCATGATGATGTAGTGACTGATCAATGAGGTGTCTCAATGAAACATTTTCGACTCAAGTTGTTAAATTCGAGTGAGCGTATGTGTTCCCTTCAAAAATGTATATTTGCCCTCACGTTATCTTCATCATGACATTGACAATAATGCTTACTGTTTTTTAAGAAAAATCCATATTCAAGTAGCTAGACATATAGTACTGTTATTCCGCTATCTTTATCATTAATTTATGTGGTCAATAGTCCTAGCGCTGTATGGTAACTATGTTAATGGTGGGCGCGTTTGTTCATGTCAAAGCAATTCTTATGTTAGTCGGACATTCCCTGTGTATACATTACTCGTGAAGTACATTCGTATCTCATATTTACCTTTTTCGTTGTTCAAAAGGGCCTCCTCAGGGGGAATCGGACTGATGGTCCCAGGCTGTTAGGGAACATAATTGAATTACCTTCGGTCTTGAAGTAAGGAGAACACCATCTTTTTGATCACTTCGTCACTTCGTCACCTCGTGCTTCTTACTTGCAGTGTTTTGCGAATTCCGCCTCTAGTGCTGGCTCTGCCCCTGGACGCGGAATCGCCGTCATCACCCTGTATTTCAAACAGGTCGTCGCATGGAGATAGAAATAGGACTAATTATCAATATCCATTTACACATTAGGAACACTGATCTATCTGTGAATAGAATCCTTTGAGTTTCATTTTCTATCATGTTGGAATTATTCATATATTAATTACTATCTCAGTGTTTTATATCCAAAAAAACGAGTTTGTATTTTTTGAAAATAATTCCTCAGAAATTCGTCAGAAATTTATAATAATCCTAGAATATGTGTGTGGAAAGGGAGCATCATCCTTGTGTAAAGGGACATTGTACAGTCTTTCCGTACACGGGCCAGCACTCATGTTATCATCATGTAGGCTTGAACATGGAACTCACGTTCTTCATAAGATTGTAGGGCAATACTGCGGAAATGGTTGGGACACCTATTCCTCCTCCCTAATTTTGATTAGAAGCTATTATTTACTGAGCAAATAAAGGAAAGGTACAAGAGTGTTTTGAGTGATGATCTGCTGGGGGAATTTTAAGGCCTTACACATTTGAGAAAAGTACTACAAATATACCGTAGAACAATAAAGATAATGCTCAGAGGTTTCCACAAATAAAATATTACAGAACCAGTCGAGTCCTCGGATTGGCTAGCTTCTCTTGTGTTATCTTGAAAGGACAGTTAGGTTTTCAGACTATGCATCGATTTAGGAACTTGAAATATTGTGTCTCTATAGGCAGTCACCTATTATCAAATATCCATAGAATTGTCTTGTCATTGAGGACTAGCACTGTGTTTGCGACATTAAAATACTTCACTGTGTTTTATCAAGCGGTGTTAGATCTGCAATTGAAAAACCTAACTGCATTTATTACACCTTAAAGCCATTAACAATACAATCATGTGATGCCTAATATGGCAAGTGTGGCAGCTGTCCTTTAAACAATTGTGAGTACTTTTCTCAAGAACCAAGAATTAATGATGGGCATTCCGACTGATATTTCTATCCATGGAAAAGCTGAACAGGATCTCTTTATTTATCTTTCAAAGCAGGCATGCTCACTGCATTTGCATCTTGTCAACTTATTTCAACCTACTGTGCTTCTTTCAAACGTTCACACTCACTCTGGGTTACTAGCATTTTACTGCATTAACTTCACATTTTTTTCACAACTTTGTGCAATAACATTGATATATTCTATTTAAGCATTTCAATTCTTTGGGACTCAGCTCTTTGTTGTGAAATCTCTTTAAAAGTAATCAAACATGGTAATATTTGATGGCTCCACCAAAATTAAATCACTACGTTTGTGACAATATTTATGAAATCATTTTGCTTGGGAATCCATCTTTGTATTTATCAGCCTCATAGTAAGACACCTGATACAAGACATTCCTTAAAGTTTGAACTTACCTTTACTATGACTTTGTTAAATTTAGCATCTCATTGCATGTTAGTATTCTTTGGTTGTTCACATATCTAGTTTACCAATTAGCATTTTGATCTCTACTCCTCTGCTCAAGCTTACATCTCATTACTCTTTGATAAAGCACCTCTCTTGTTATTCCAGGTACAATCAGGCAATGCACTTTATTTGAGTTGATTCACCCTGGAATGATTATATCAGGGAGAGTTTATGTTTTATGTGTCTCAAAGGCACTTTGGCAATGTTCTCTCTGTTCATACCATCCATTCTTCCTAACTGACAAACAGAGACAGGTTAACTGTTTTACTGTCTTGTTTCACCTACATTTATTCTCACCACATGAAGGGTGACTGCTAGGTTTTACTCTGGTAATAAATTGACCATGAAATATGTCATTTAACACTGATTTTTAGTAGTTGTATTTTGTAACATTTCTGTACAGTGATTAATACATGGCCTTGGTGATTAAAAAGCTTCAAGTAGGTATGTTAGAACATAATGTAATACCTCTATTATCACTGCAAAGAGGATCACTATCTGTGTCAGCTTGGCAATCTTTAATTGTACGGAAATATTTCCTAGGCTTACCTTGTGCAGATATTATGCGATTATTAAGGAATCCCAAATAAGGACTCGCTATTACCTATGCATGATGCAGAATGCGAAAAATAAAGATTCGGTAAAAATCGCTAAATACATTAGCGATTTCAAAATAAAGAATCGCAAATGTAGAGAACCTGTATTATCGCAAATAGCGAAATTTCAATTTGCGAGATCGCAAATTGCGATCTCGGTAATTGCGAGATCGCAAAACTACAGACTCGCATTGGGTGCAGGCTGATGACCTCACAACCAGGAAGTCAATCAGCCCATGCTGCTTTCTGTGCACAGAGGAACTGAGAGCCAGAAACATCGTGCTGGGGGACAGAGTAAAAAATACAAACTGTGGTTTGCTGACAGGTGAAGGCAGCCAAATTGTCCCAAGCAACAACAGAAGAGGGTGCAGTGGCCACGAAGAGAAAGTTAAAGTTTAGTGAGAGGGAACTCGAGTACCTCATTGAGGAGGTGACAAAGAGCCATGATAAGCTTTTTGGGAAGCTCTCACTAAAAGTACCTGGAGCAGAAAAATGAAGAATATGGAACAGGTTCAAGAACAAAGTTAATGCTGCCTAGAAGACTTGAAGACAAGATGGTACGACCTACGTAGCCATGCCAAGGAGCGGATAGCACAAAGGCTGAAGGAGGCTAAGGGGACCGGAGGAGGAACTTCAACAGTCCCTGACAACACAGCCCTGGAGGACCTGGTTGAGGGCACTATCCAGCCTGAAGCAGTGGTGGGAGTAAGGCAGCTGGATACATCTGGGGCAGCCAGTAGTACACAAGGTAAGATGCATGAAAATAAACATATCAATGTACATACTAATTGTGCACAATCTGAAATTAACCACCAAAATCACAGTAATAAAGCCAAGTCCACATTTTACATAGGAACCCAAATGCATTATGGGACTTGTGGGCTGCAGAACTAAATTGGTAGTCATAATACAACATTGTAAGTTTAAATGCCACACAAATGCCTTACAGTCAGTGATTAGGGACAGGGGGAGCTTAAATGTAAAGTAATTTAATGTGGCACAACATTAGCACCAACAAAAATAATTTTGCACTGTTTCACATCACAGATGCAGCAGAAGTAGACACTGATGACAGTGAATGTGGAGACAGCACACAGGCTAATGAAGAGGCTGCCGTGTTGACACCTGTGACACCACCAACCATACCCAAGGCACCGCCAAGACGCAGGGCCACAGTCACACCACTGCAGCCAATGGAGACAGATCAGGATCATGAAACAGCTCCTGAGACAAGCCAGCCTAGTGTGAGCCCCACAACTACACCTCAGACACATGTCTGGATGAGTAGAAGACACAGGTCAAGGACCCTTATCGGGGCACAGGAGGCAGAAACTCCCAATGTGTGGGGTGGCGTGGAGTCCCAGATGATGAGGGTGCAGCACCTGCAAGCGAGACATATGGGAGCCATAAATCTGCAAATGACAAAAATGAATAAGAACATATCAGTCATGGCCGAGAGTGTCAGGGAACTGACTACAGCAGTTGTGGAAGCAAACAGACAGTCAAACAACACACTGCAGGAGGTGGCTTGTGTGATGCAGGAGGGACACAACACACAGAGGAGGAGGCATCGCCAGTTTATGATGTGCATGGCTGGCTATACCAGGTCTAACAACAAGATATGCAATAGCATTGCATTGCTGTCACATAGGTCAGTGGCAATGTAAATAGATATAGGGCCATTGTTGTGTGGATGTGTCCAAAGCACTTGGCCAAATAACCACTGCCGTTGAACTGATGCAGTCTGGTACTGGTGAGCACGGCAATGTTACAGGGAAAGAGGGTAGTGAGGCATCCAGCCTAAGCAGCATGCCTGCGCAAGTCAGCACTGGCAGGTGGTGCAGTACCCGTAGATCAACACCTCCCGCTGCATCCAGGAGTGACGATGCAGATGCAGGCGAAAGACGTTTGGGTGTGCGAGGGAGGAAATGCTAAACAATATTAGACTTCTCGAATTTTGCGGCCAGGGCGGAAAAGGTTTAATATGGTGGCGGTGTCTATTAGACACCGCCAGTCATATTAAGATGGGCCAGGAGAGATGCCCGTCGCCACGGGAAGGCATGCGGTCTTCACCAGTGGTACCCCCCTGCATTTGCATAAACAAAGCAGCAGGCACCGGGCGGTGCCTGCCGCTTAATTTATGCAAATGCATCACAAGCATGTTTAGCATTGTGGCGGGCGGGTCTGAGAGCATACTAATGCCCCCCACAGGACCCCCGCCCTTATGGTGGGCGGTCCCATTCACCGATGGGATAGCGGGCGGACTAAGTCCGCCCGCCATCCTAATGACCCCCTAAGTGTTGTGTCTCATCTTTACATACCTCAGAAATAATGCTGGGTGATGTCTGTACGTTTCCTTTGCCCCTCCGCTGAACTTGCCAGATGCGCCCGTCGTGGGTGTGCCGGGGGCTGTTTTTCCTCAGTGTAGGACACCTCCATGGGGATACCTCTCCTTGTTGCTATATTGTGCAACATTGCACATGCAGCCACTATCCTACAGCATGTTTCCGGCTGGTACAGCATTGCTCCTCCAGTTTTATGCAGGATGCGGAAGCGACTTTTGAGCAATCCAAATGTCCGCTCAATCACATTACGTGTCCTGATGTGGGCTGCGTTATACCTCTGTTCTTGTGGGGTGGCTGGGTTCAAGTATGGAGTCATAATATAGTTCCTCACGGTGTATGCACTGTCACCTACAGGGTATTAAGTAAGATTGGGCTGAAAATTCGTTCCGCTCGCGGAATTTGAGCATTTTCCGCGATTTTGTGATCCGCGAATCTCGCGAAATCGCGGTAAAATCCACGAATCAGCGGGGACGAATTTTCAGCCAAGCACTTACTGGGTTACAGCAGCAGGTGCAAAAGTTGAGGCTAATTTTTTTTAACCTTTTACAAAAGGATTACAAAGAAATTAACTTCAACTTGGGCACCTGCTGCTGTAAGCCTGTAAGTGCTTCCTGGATCCTCGTTGCCTACTTGCAACTATTCTCTGACCCTGCTCTGACCCTTGAAGCAGGGTCAGAGAATAGTTACAAGTAGGCAATGAGGCGCCTGTCACGAAAAGTAAACCTCAACAGGAAGCACTGACAGATATAAAAACAAGCATTTGCAATGCAATAGGTCCCGCATTAGGAAAGTTTGAGCTATTGGTCTTGTAAAGGACAATTTTTTTTATTTATGTGTTGGTTTTGAAAATAGCTAAATTAATAGCTTTGTCATTTACAATGCCAATAGTTATAACTTTCGCAAATGTGACACCTATAGCATTTGTAATGCAACATGTTTTGTATTTACGTGACTTAGCTGTATTGATATTACAAATTACAATGGCTTTTAATTTTTTAAAATAATTAATACTTAAATAAAAGTGATTTTAATTGATAATGGCAATAGGTTAAACTTTTGTAAATAACTTTTGTGAAGATTATGTTCAATGTATTTTATTGTGACGAAAATCCAAGAACAGAAGTGAAATATTAACATCTTTTTGTGACATTTGTAATAAAGTTTGAAACATTGAGAGAACATATTTGAACCAGTTGTTGTTGAATGGTTGCGCAGATTGATGCTGGAGTGGCGCTGCGTGGTGCTGTGGTGGTGCTACGTGGTGCTGTGGTGATGCTGAGTGGTGCTGTGGTGGTGCTCAGTGATACTGGGATGGTGCTGAGTGATGCTGGGGTGGTGCTGAGTGGTGCTGTGGTGGTGCTGAGTGATGCTGTGGTGGTGCTGAGTGATGCTGTGGTGGTGCTGAGTGGTGCTGTGGTGGTGCTGAGTGATAATGTGGTGGTGCTGAGTGATGCTGTGGTGGTGCTGAGTGCTGCTGTGGTGGCGCTGAGTGGTGCTGTGGTGGTGCTGATTGGTGCTGTGGTGGTGCTGAGTGATGTTGTGGTGGTGCTGAGTGAGGCTGTGGTGGTGCTGAGTGGTGCTGTGGTGGTTCTCAGTGATAATGTAGTGGCGCTGAGTGATGCTGTGGTGGCGCTGAGTGGTGCTATGGTGGTGCTGAGTGGTGCTTTGGTGGTGCTGAGTGGTGCTGTGGTAGTGCGGAGTGATGCAGTGGTGGTGCTGAGTGGTGCTGTGGTGGTGCTGAGTGATAATGTGGTGGTGCTGAGTGATGATGTGGTGATGCAGAGGGCAGAAAGGCACAAAAAGCAGTCTAACAAAGGGCAGAAGGTCAGAAAAAAAACAAGGGGAAAACGAGTCTAACAGAGGGCAGAAGGGCACAATAAACCAGTCTAACAGAGGACAGAAGGGCAGAAAAACAAGGGAAAAACGAGTCTAACAGAGGGCAGAAAGGCACAAAAAACGAGTCTAACAGGGCAGAAAGGCACAAAAACGAGTCTAACAGAGGGCAGAAGGGCAGAAAAACAAGGGAATAACAGAGGGCAGAAGGGCACGAAAAACGAGTATAACAGAGGGCAGGAGGGCAGAAAAACAAGGGAAAAATTAGTCTAATAGAGGACAGAAGTGCACAAAAAACGAGTCAAATAGGGGGCAGAAAGGCAGAAAATAAAGGGAAAAACTAGTCTAACAGAGGGCAGAAGGGCAGAAAAATAAGGGAAAAACAAGTCTAACAGAGGGCAGAAGGGCACAAAAAACGAGTCTAACAGGGGGCAGAATGAATCCCGCCCTGCGTGTTTGTCCACGAAGATGTCACCTTTTTTGCAATACCTCTACTCAACTGGAGTACTTTCTACTGTCTAATCAGTAAGTGCCCCCTCGTTGGCTAAATGTGTAGGGGCAGATTTACAATAACTGGCGCATCCCCAGGGATGCGCCAGTTATTGTGCGCCGCAGCTCCGCCACCCATGGTGCGCCGCATTTACAATGCGGCGCACCATGTGGCAAAAACGGCACAGATGCGTCACGCATCTGTGCCGTAAAAGCAGCGCATTGCTGGAGCTGCGTCGCAATTGCGACGCAGCTCCAGCAATGCTCTGGGGGGCTCTATCTCCTCAATGCGGCATCAAGCCTTGTGCCTGCTTCAGGCAGGCGCAGGGTTTTGACGCAGCATTGGCCTAACAGTGACTGAGTGAAGCCACTTTTAGGAGGCGTTCCTGCGCAGGAACGCCCTCCCCTGCGCCAGAACGCCTCCTGATGGCGCAGGGCTTTACAACGTGATGCATCTCTCAGATGTGTCACGTTGTTAATACCCAGCACCATGGCGCATCTTTTGTGCTGCCGCTGCGTCACAAAAGGTCTCGGTGGAGGGTGGCAGTGGTGAACCAGAGGGTGGCAGTGATGAACCAGAGGGTGACAGTGATGAACCAGAGGGTGGCAGCGGTGAACCAGAGTGTGACAGTGCTGAACCAGAGGGTGGCAGTGCTGAACCAGAGGGTGGCAGGGATGAACCAGAGGGTGACAGTGCTGAACCAGAGGGTGGCAGTGCTGAACCAGAGGGTGGCAGGGGTGAACCAGAGGGTGGCAGTGATGAACCAGAGGGTGGCAGTGGTGAACCAGAGGGTGGCATGGGTGAACCAGAGGGTGGCATTGGTGAACCAGAGAGTGGTAATTGTGAACCAGAGGGTGGCAGTGCTGTACCAGAGGGTGACAGTGGTTAACCAGAGGTTGGCAGTCGTGAACCAGAGGGTGACAGTGGTGAACCAGAGGGTGACAGTGCTGAACCAGAGGGTGACAGTGCTGAACCAGAGGGTGGCAGGGGTGAACCAGAGGGTGCTGTGATGAACCAGAGGGTGGCAGAGGTGAACCAGAGGGTGGCAGGGGTGAACCAGAGGGTGGCAGTGGTGAACCAGAGGGTGGCAGTGCTGAACCAGAGGGTGACAGTGGTTAACCAGAGGGTGGCAGTGGTGAACCAGAGAGTGCTGTGATGAACCAGAGGGTGGCAGCCATGAACCAGAGGGTGGCAGTGGTGAACCAGAGGGTGACAGTGCTGAACCAGAGGGTGGCAGGGTTGAGCCAGAGAGTGGCAGTGATGAACCAGAGGGTGGCAGTGGTGAACCAGAGGGTGGCAGGGGTGAACCAGAGGGTGGCCGTGGTGAACCAGAGGGTGGCAGTGATGAACCAGAGAGTGGCAGTGGTGAACCAGAGGGTTCTGTGCCCATACACGACTGCATGGGTAACTTCGCCATGCAAGAGTTGTCCGCGAACACACAAAAAGCCCCGCAAACATGCAAAAAACCCTGCGAACACGCAAAAATCCCCGCAAACACGCAAAAAACCAAAGATCTGCAAATTCGCATGAATTCGCGGATTTTGCGGATTGCAAATTCGATTTCGCGTGAATTCGCAGAACGCGAATTCGCAAATTTCGCCCATACTTAGTATTAAGCAAAGTGTTAGTGTCAGGTATGCATTGCCATTTCATACTTCAGTAATGAGTATATGAGTATATGTATATGTATTTAATTTTACCTAGCAGGTGTCCTTCGCCAAATTCGCCCCTGAGCAGACGTGTGTGAATGCCACTATGTCGAAAGATGTATGAATCATGGGTGCTCCCAGGGTATTGCGCTACAATGTCGGTTATGATGTTTTTCGCATTGCACACTGCTTGAACATTGATGGAGTGATACGATTTCCGGTAACGGAAGATATACTCATTTTCTGCTGAGGGACATATGGCTACGTGGGTGCCATCTATGATTCCGAATACGTGTGGAAACTGGGCAACTTGGTAGAAGTCGAGTTTAGTTTGGGTCAATTCCTTTTGGGTTGTGGGGAAGGTGATGTGGTTGTGGATCATAGACATCATGGCAGCCAGGAAGGATTTGAAGAACCGTGAAAGGGAGCTTTGTGATACCCCTCCAGCTTCCGCCACTACCCCCTGGAAACTGCCTGCCGCAAGCAGGTGCAGGCAACATAGCACTTGGACATGAGTTGGGATGGCATGGGTCCTAAGTGTCTGGCGCTGCATTACTGGTTCTAATTCAGCTATTAAGTAATGAATCATTGCAGCATTCAGCCTGTACTTATCATATATGTGCTCTGCAGCTTGTCCCAACAAAGTGATGCGCAGTCAGAAGATTCTCTCCTGTATTCTCCTTCTGGCCTGGCCTGCTGCATCCTCCTCGCAAGCACGTAGAGTGCTGCCATTGTGAAAGGCCTCTATGGCCTAATGGGTCAGTTTAAATAGCCTGCTAAATTGCGATTTTCGAGAAAATCGCTATTTGCGAATTTTCATGCATAGTATTGCGATTTATTTTAGCGATTCCTCATTTGCTATCGCATTTTTGGTTTATCGCTATAAAGGAATCGCAATATTTCATTTCCCTATTTTAGCGACTCAGTATTTTGCGAATTGGGAATTTTTAGTTGATGCATTGGAAAATGCTAAAAAGCGCTCGCAAATAGCTAATCGTTATTTTTGCGAGTACTTTTTAGTTTGATGCATCGGGCTGTAACTAAATAATAATCTAATATATGATTGTAGACATGAAGAAACTTTTTTCACATCAGAAGAATGTTTTTGAGGAACATCTATGAGAGGAAATTAAAGATAAGAGTAAGGGGGTGTGTTAAACATATGAGAGTGAAACACCCCTGTCTAGATATATATATATTGTCCTTCAGTAGCCAGAAATTGCATAACATGTGGGAGTAAATTTAATTTTACCAAAGTATACCAATATCTATGGAAGGAAAATATGAGCTCCATTGATGTTGATGAAGCTACATGTGAAGAGAATGTTTGTGAACTAGTATTGAATGTGCAAGGAACGGCAGACTGAAATGGAAATTTACTGCATTGTGAAGTATGAATTAATGGTCAGAATATGTAAATCATAGTCCTTTGTGGTGAATGATTTACATGATAAATTGTATCAGAGAGCATCTTGTAACATACAGTTTAGTGGCTGGGCATTTATACTTCTCATAAGATTGACCTGAGTGGATTGTTTTGGGTAATAGCTGAAGAAGAACCAAAGGTACACTGTGTGGAGTACGAATGAAGCTTTTCTCATTAGGATCCACCAATTAAAAAGAGTTGGCAATAAAATTGGAACCTATAGCTAATCCTAAAGTTTGGATATGAATGAAGTCATGAGAAGGATATGGGGGTACTATTTACTGCGTCAATCAAAATTGGACTAGGACACTTGTAACTACGTTACAACTGGATTGTTAGATAACCCTCATAAACGCTATGGTAAGTTGCGGTTTATATCGATTTTCCTCCCCACATATGCATTGTGGCATTTATCATCGGGTTGTCTTACGTGCTGTATGCCAGCCTCAAACCATGAGGCAACCTCTGGTATAGCGTAGTAGTGTCCAGAGATGTGTGCAGATACCCCCACAGAGAAGGTTATTGTTAAAAAACAGTGCTGCATCCAAAAAAACTCTTTTAATTCTGAACGGATGTGAACCGTTATTAAAAGATTAGTGGGTATGCCTTTGGATCTTGTTACTGGATCCTCGCATATCATTTATAACAAAACGTCAACATGTTTCAGCTCCTTATTGCCCAGCCGGGTCTGTGGAGCATTCGTCAGGACAGATACAACAGATTAAAAACATATTTTACTTACACAATTCGTGCAGTAATAAGCGGTCTTTTTGTCCACCCAAAAGTCAGAAAGGTTTAATTTACCTGTAATGAAAGTTAGATGTAAGACCTTTTATCAAACATCGGGGGTATTGAAATACACTAAAGCACAAATGCATTTGTTACATTTTTTGCATTAATTTATGCATTCCTATCACATTTTGGTTGCATTGGAATTCTTGAGGCGAGTTCTAGTAGGAGGGTTGGGCATGAAATCTATGTATCGAAAGTATTAATGGTGTGTCAGTGTTTTCTTTTCTATCAGTATGACAGAGAGTAATGTTGATCGCAGAGAAAAACTGTGTGTCTGTTCAAATCTGTTGACAGTGTTCATAACCAACATAAACATTCCAGAGAATTTACATACAAACATACTAACAGAAAAGGGGACCCCCTCTATTTATACTTTGAGGTCAGGGAAAGAGGGGAGTATAACAACACTGAACATAAAGAATTCCCTTCATGACCTAAATACTTCTGCTGTTTGAAACAAAGTTTCCTTATTTTTATCAACTAAGTTTTCTAGAAACACAAGGTGACAACATAGTATTTTATCAACAGTTTTTTTAATAAACTCTTTCTTTTTTTATTTTTTTATGCAAAATTCTTTTTGTTTCAAAATTCTATTTTTTGTAATAATTCCAATATACATTCAAATTATTTTATCCAAATACATTTACAATTATTTTATCAAAACAAGAGTCACAAATCCTATAGATAAAACGGATCCACACAGGAAAAAAGAAAACTTAATTTCCAACGAAAATCTCACATATCTCTCATACATACACTCTCAAACATACTGCATTCATCCCTTATTCTGTGTCTGAGGGATCACTGATTGTAATGTGATCTTATACGCTAGGACGACGCGTTTCGGTGGAGTAGGACCACCTCCCTCAGGACCTTTAGCAGAACAATCGTTCTTTCCAATCAAATATAAATTCTGTGTGGATATCCCAGTCCAATCTGTGCAGAGAATTCTTGATTTTAAATTATTCTGTAAGTCAGAGAGACGCGTTCCCTTAATTCACAAGCAGTGGTTCTCAATCTATAATTACTGGGAGTTTCTTCAGTAAGGGGCTTGTTAGAGTTAGGGTCCAATTCTGAGACGGCGAGGGCTCAGTTCAAAGAGTCTCTGGTACCGCTCAGTAAATCATATGTTGTGGCAATTCCAAGACAACGTATATTTCTTGTATGTACCGTGGTTAAATGTACTGTTTATCCTGTAGGGCACTATTGATCCCTCATGTGATACGATGGTAGATTGACGGTTCTTCTGTATTATTTTTCTTCCATTTGTTAGGAGTATGCCATTCAATCGTCTCCGTCTGTCGTCCCGTACGCTCAGAGTGTACGGGAATTGCCACAACATATGATTTACTGAGCGCTACCAGAGACTCTTTGAACTGAGCCCTCGCCGTCTCAGAATTGGGCCCTAACTCTAACAAGCCCCTTACTGAAGAAACTCCAAGTAATTATAGATTGAGAACCACTGCTTGTGAATTAAGGGAACGCGTCTCTCTGACTTACAGAATAATTTAAAATCAAGAATTCCCTGCACAGATTGGACTGGGATATCCACACAGAATTTATATTTGATTGGAAAGAACGATTGTTCTGCTAAAGGTCCTGAGGAAGGTGGTCCTACTCCACCGAAATGCGTCGACCTAGCGTATAAGATCACATTACAATCAGTGATCCCTCAGACACAGAATAAGGGATGAATGCAGTATGTTTGAGAGTGTATGTATGAGAGATATGTGAGATTTTCGTTGGAAATTAAGTTTTCTTTTTTCCTGTGTGGATCCTTTTTATCTATAGGATTTGTGACTCTTGTTTTGATAAAATAATTGTAAATGTATTTGGATAAAATAATTTGAATGTATATTGGAATTATTACAAAAAATAGAATTTTGAAACAAAAAGAATTTTGCATAAAAAAATAACAAAATAAAGAGTTTATTAAAAAAACTGTTGATAAAATACTATGTTGTCACCTTGTGTTTCTAGAAAACTTAGTTGATAAAAATAAGGAAACTTTGTTTCAAACAGCAGAAGTATTTAGGTCATGAAGGGAATTCTTTATGTTCAGTGTTTACATACAAACATAACATGTTGACGTAGTGACTGATCAATGAGGTGTCTCAATGAAACATTTTCGACTCAAGTTGTTAAATTCGAGTGTGCGTATGTGTTCCCTTCAAAAATGTATATTTGCCCTCACATTATCTTCATCATGACATTGACAATAATGCTTACTGTTTTTTAAGAAAAATCCACATTCAAGTAGCTAGACAGATAGTACTGTTATTCCGCTATCTTTATCATTAATATATGTGGTCAATAGTCCTAGCGCTGTATGGTAACTATGTTAATGGTGGGCGCGTTTGTTCATGTCAAAGCAATTCTTTGAACTGAGCCCTCGCCGTCTCAGAATTGGACCCTAACTCTAACAAGCCCCTTACTGAAGAAACTCCCAGTAATTATAGATTGAGAACCACTGCTTGTGAATTAAGGGAACGCGTCTCTCTGACTTACAGAATAATTTAAAATCAAGAATTCCCTGCACAGATTGGACTGGGATATCCACACAGAATTTATATTTGATTGGAAAGAACGATTGTTCTGCTAAAGGTCCTGAGGAAGGTGGTCCTACTCCACCGAAACGCATCGACCTAGCGTATAAGATCACATTACAATCAGTGATCCCTCAGACACAGAATAAGGGATGAATGCAGTATGTTTGAGAGTGTATGTATGAGAGATATGTGAGATTTTCGTTGGAAATTAAGTTTTCTTTTTTCCTGTGTGGATCCTTTTTATCTATAGGATTTGTGACTCTTGTTTTGATAAAATAATTGTAAATGTATTTGGATAAAATAATTTGAATGTATATTGGAATTATTACAAAAAATAGAATTTTGAAACAAAAAGAATTTTGCATAAAAAAATAAAAAAAATAAAGAGTTTATTAAAAAAACTGTTGATAAAATACTATGTTGTCACCTTGTGTTTCTAGAAAACTTAGTTGATAAAAATAAGGAAGCTTTGTTTCAAACAGCAGAAGTATTTAGGTCATGAAGGGAATTCTTTATGTTCAGTGTTTACATACAATAATACCATGTTGACGTAGTGACTGATCAATGAGGTGTCTCAATGAAATATTTTTGACTCAAGTTGTTAAATTCGAGTGTGCATATGTGTTCCTTTCAAAAATGTATATTTGCCCTCACGTTATCTTCATCATGACATTGACAATAATGCTTACTGTTTTTTAAGAAAAATCCATATTCAAGTAGCTAGACAGATAGTACTGTTATTCCGCTATCTTTATCATTAATATATGTGGTCAATAGTCCTAGCGCTGTATGGTAACTATGTTAATGGTGGGCGCGTTTGTTCATGTCAAAGCAATTCTTATGTTAGTCGGACACTCCCTGTGAATACATTACTCGTGAAGTACATTCGTATCTCATATTTACCTTTTTCGTTGTTCAAAAGGGCCTCCTCAGGGGGAATCGGACTGATGGTCCCAGGCTGTTAGGGAACATAATTGAATTACCTTCGGTCTTGAAGTAAGAAGAACGCCATCTTTTTGATCGCTTTGTCACCTCGTGCTTCTTACTTGCAGTGTTTTGCGAATTCCGCGTCTAGTGCTGGCTCTGCCCCTGGACGCGGAATCGCCGCCATCACCCTGTATTTCAAACAGGTCGTCGCATGGAGATAGAAATGGGACTAATTATCAATATCGATTTACACATTGGGAACACCGATCTATCTGTGAATAGAATCCTTTGAGTTTCATTTTCTATCATGTTGGAATTATTCATATATTAAATTACTATCTCAGTTTTTTATATCCAAAAAAACGAGTTTGTATTTTCTGGAAATAATTCCTCAGAAATTCATCAAAAATTCATAATAATCCTAGAATATGTGTGTGGAAAGGGAGCATCATCCTTGTGTAAAGGGACATTGTACAGTCTTTCCGTACACGGGTCAGCACTCATGTTATCATCATGTAGGCTTGAACATGGAACTCACGTTCTTCATAAGATTGTAGGGCAATACTGCGGAAATGGTTGGGACACCTATTCCTCCTCCCTAATTTTGATTAGAAGCTATTATTTACTGAGCAAATAAAGGAAAGGTACAAGAGTGTTTTGAGTGATGATCTGCTGGGGGAATTTTAAGGCCTTACACATTTGAGAAAAGTACTACAAATATACCGTAGAACAATAAAGATAATGCTCAGAGGTTTCCACAAATAAAATATTACAGAACCAGTCGAGTCCTAGCATTGGCTAGCTTCTCTTGTGTTATCTTGAAAGGACAGTTAGGTTTTCAGACTATGCATCGATTTAGGAACTTGAAATATTGTGTCTCTATAGGCAGTCACCTATTATCAAATATACATAGAATTGTCTTGTCATTGAGGACTAGCACTGTGTTTGCGACATTAAAATACTTCACTGTGTTTTATCAAGTGGTGTTAGATCTGCAATTGAAAAACCTAACTGCATTTATTACACCTTAAAGCCATTAACAATACAATCATGTGATGCCTAATATGGCAAGTGTGGCAGCTGTCCTTTAAGCAATTGTGAGTACTTTTCTCAAGAACCAAGAATTAATGATGGGCATTCCGACTGATATTTCTATCCATGGAAAAGCTGAACAGGATCTCTTTATTTATCTTTCAAAGCAGGCATGCTCACTGCATTTGCATCTTGTCAACTTCTTTCAACCTACTGTGCTTCTTTCAAACGTTCACACTCACTCTGGGTTACTACCATTTTACTGCATTAACTTCACATTTTTTTCACAAATTTGTGCAATAACATTGATATATTCTATTTAAGCATTTCAATTCTTTGGGACTCAGCTCTTTGTTGTGAAATCTCTTTAAAAGTAATCAAACATGGTAATATTTGATGGCTCCACCAAAATTAAATCCCCACGTTTGTGACAATATTTATGAAATCATTTTGCTTGGGAATCCATCTTTATATTTATCAGCCTCATAGTAAGACACCTGATACAAGACAGTCCTAAAAGTTTTAACTTACCTTTACTATGACTTTGTTAAATTTAGCATCTCATTGCATGTTAGTATTCTTTGGTTGTTCACATATCTAGTTTACCAATTAGCATTTTGATCTCTACTCCTCTGCTCAAGCTTACATCTCATTACTCTTTGATAAAGCATCTCTCTTGTTATTCCAGGTACAATCAGGCAATGCACTTTATTTGAGTTGATTCACCCTGGAATGATTATATCAGGGAGAGTTTATGTTTTATGTGTCTCAAAGGCACTTTGGCAATGTTCTCTCTGTTCATACCATCCATTCTTCCTAACTGACAAACAGAGACAGGTTAACTGTTTTACTGTCTTGTTTCACCTACATTTATTCTCACCACATGAAGGGTGACTTCTAGGTTTTACTCTGGTAATAAGTTGACCATGAAATATGTTAATTAACACTGATTTTTAGAAGTTGTATTTTGTAAAATTTCTGTACAGTGATTAATACATGGCCTTGGTGATTAAAAAGCTTCAAGTAGGTATGTTAGAACATAATGTAATACCTCTATTATCACTGCAAAGAGGATCACTATCGGTGTCAGCTTGGCAATCTTTAATTGTACGGAAATATTTCCTAGGCTTACCTTGTGCAGATATTATGCGATTATTAAGGAATCGCAAATAAGGACTCGCTATTACCAATGCATGATACAGATTGCAAAAATGAAGATTCGGTAAAAATCGCTAAATACATTAGCGATTTCAAAATAAAGAATCGCAAATGTAGAGAACCTGTATTATCGCAAATAGCGAAATTTCAATTTGCGAGATCGCAAATTGCGATCTCGCTAATTGCGAGATCGCAAAACTACAGACTCGCATTGGGTGCAGGCTGATGACCTCACAACCAGGAAGTCAATCAGCCCATGCTGCTTTCTGTGCACAGAGGAACTGAGAGCCAGAAGCAGCGTGCTGGGGGACAGAGTAAAAAATTACAAACTGTGGTTTGCTGACAGGTGAAGGCAGCCAAAATGTCCCAAACAACAACAGAAGAGGGTGCAGTGGCCACGAAGAGAAAGTTAAAGTTTAGTGAGAGGGAACTCGAGTACCTCATTGAGGAGGTGACAAAGAGCCATGATAAGCTTTTGGGGAAGCTCTCACTAAAAGTACCTGAAGCAGAAAAACGAAGAATATGGAACAGGATCAATAACAAAGTTAATGCTGCCTAGAAGACTTGAAGACAAGATGGTACGACCTACGTAGCCATGCCAAGGAGCGGATAGCACAAAGGCTGAAGGAGGCTAAGGGGACCGGAGTAGGAACTTCAACAGTCCCTGACAACACAGCCCTGGAGGACCTGGTTGAGGGCACTATCCAGCCTGAAGCAGTGGTGGGAGTAAGGCAGCTGGATACATCTGGGGCAGCCAGTAGTACACAAGGTAAGATGCATGAAAATAAACATATCAATGTACATACTAATTGTGCACAATCTGAAATTAACCACCAAAATCACAGTAATAAAGCCCAGTCCACATTTTACATAGGAACCCAAATGCATTATGGGACTTGTAGGGTGCAGAACTAAATTGGTAGTCATAATACAACATTGTAAGTTTAAATGCCACACAAATGCCTTACAGTCAGTGATTAGAGACAGGGGGAGCTTAAATGTAAAGTAATTTAATGTGGCACAACATTAGCACCAACACAAAATAATTTTGCACTGTTTCACATCACAGATGCAGCAGAAGTAGACACTGATGACAGTGAATGTGGAGACAGCACACAGGCTAATGAAGAGGCTGCCGTGTTGACACCTGTGACACCACCAACCATACCCAAGGCACCGCTAAGACCCAGGGCCACAGTCACACCACTGTAGCCAATGGAGACAGATCAGGATCATGAAACAGCTCCTGAGACAAGCCAGCCTAGTGTGAGCCCCACAACTACACCTCAGACACATGTCTGGATGAGTAGAAGACACAGGTCAAGGACCCTTATCGGGGCACAGGAGGCAGAAACTCCCAATATGTGGGGTGGCGTGGAGTCCCAGATGATGAGGGTGCAGCACCTGCAAGCGAGACATATGGGAGCCATTAATCTGCAAATGACAAAAATGAATAAGAACATATCAGTCATGGCAGAGAGTGTCAGGGAACTGACTACAGCAGTTGTGGAAGCAAACAGACAGTCAAACAACACACTGGAGGAGGTGGCTTGTGTGATGCAGGAGGGACACAACACACAGAGGAGGAGGCATCGCCAGTTTATGATGTGCATGGCTGGCTATACCAGGTCTAACAACAAAATATGCAATAGCATTGCATTGCTGTCACATAGGTCAGTGGCAATGCAAATAGATATAGGGCCATTGTTGTGTGGATGTGTCCAAAGCACTTGGCCAAATAACCACTGCCGTTGAACTGATGCAGTCTGGTACTGGTGAGCACGGCAATGTTACAGGGAAAGAGGGTAGTGAGGCATCCAGCCTAAGCAGCATGCCTGCGCAAGTCAGCACTGGCAGGTGGTGCAGTACCCGTAGATCAACACCTCCCGCTGCATCCAGGAGTGACGATGCAGATGCAGGCGAAAGACGTTTGGGTGTGCGAGGGAGGAAATGCTAAACAAAATTAGACTTCTGGAATTTTGCGGCCGGGGCGGAAAAGGTTTAATATGGTGGCGGTGTCTATTAGACACCGCCAGCCATATTAAGATGGGCCAGGAGAGATGCCCGTCGCCACGGGAAGGCATGCGGTCTTCACCGGTGGTACCCCCTGCATTTGCATAAACAAAGCAGCAGGCATCGGGCGGTGCCTGCCGCTTAGTTTATGCAAATGCATCACAAGCATGTTCAGCATTGTGGCGGGCGGGGCTGAGAGCATACTAATGCCCCCCACAGGACCCCCGCCCTTATGGTGGGCGGTCACATTCACCGATGGGATAGCGGGCGGACTAAGTCCGCCCGCCATCCTAATGACCCCCTAAGTGTTGTGTCTCATCTTTACATACCTCAGAAATAATGCTGGGTGATGTCTGTACGTTTCCTTTGCCCCTCCGCTGAACTTGCCAGATGTGCCCATCGTGGGTGTGCCGGGGGCTGGTTTTCCTCAGTGTAGGACACCTCTATGGGGATACCTCTCCTTGTTGCTATATTGTGCAACATTGCACATGCAGCCACTATCCTACAGCATGTTTCCGGCTGGTACAGCATTGCTCCTCCAGTTTTATGCAGGATGCGGAAGCGACTTTTGAGCAATCCAAATGTCCGCTCAATCACATTACGTGTCCTGATGTGGGCTGCGTTATACCTCTGTTCTTGTGGGGTGGCTGGGTTCAAGTATGGAGTCATAATATAGTTCCTCACGGTGTATGCACTGTCACCTACAGAGTATTAAGTAAGCATGGGCTGAAAATTCGTTCCGCTCGCGGAATTTGCGGATTTTCCGTGATTTTGTGATCCGCGAATCTCACGAAATCGCGGTAAAATCCACGAATCAGCGGGGACGAATTTTCAGCCAAGGACTTACTGGGTTACAGCAGCAGGTGCAAAAGTTGAGGCAAATTTTTTTTAAACTTTTACAAAAGGATTACAAAGAAATTAACTTCAACTTGGGCACCTGCTGCTGTAAGCCTGTAAGTGCTTCCTGGATCCTCGTTGCCTACTTGCAACTATTCTCTGACCCTGCTGTGACCCTTGAAGCAGGGTCAGAGAATAGTTACAAGTAGGCAATGAGGCGCCTGTCACGAAAAGTAAACCTCAACAGGAAGCACTGACAGATATAAAAACAAGCATTTGCAATGCAATAGGTCTCGCATTAGGAAAGTTTGAGCTATTGGTCTTGTAAAGGACAATTTTTTTTATTTATGTGTTGGTTTTGAAAATAGCTAAATTAATAGCTTTGTCATTTACAATGCCAATAGTTATAACTTTCGCAAATGTGACACCTATAGCATTTGTAATGCAACATGTTTTGTATTTACGTGACTTAGCTGTATTGATATTACAAATTACAATGGCTTTTAATTTTTTTAAATAATTAATACTTAAATAAAAGTGATTTTAATTTATAATGGCAATAGCTTAAACTTTTCTAAATAACTTTTGTGAAGATTATGTTCAGTGTATTTTATTGTGACGAAAATCCAAGAATAGAAGTGAAATATTAACATCTTTTTGTGACATTTGTAATAAAGTTTGAAACATTGAGAGAACATATTTGAACTAGTTGTTGTTGAATGGTTGCGCAGATTGATGCTGGAGTGGCGCTGAGTGGTGCTGTGGTGGTGCTGCGTGGTGCTGTGGTGATGCTGAGTGGTGCTGTGGTGGTGCTGAGTGATACTGGGATGGTGCTGAGTGATGCTGGGGTGGTGCTGAGTGGTGCTGTGGTGGTGCTGAGTGATGCTGTGGTGGTGCTGAGTGATGCTGTGGTGGTGCTGAGTGATGATGTGGTGATGCAGAGGGCAGAAAGGCACAAAAAGCAGTCTAACAAAGGGCAGAAGGTCAGAAAAACAAGGGGAAAACAAGTCTAACAGAGGGCAGAAGGGCACAATAAACCAGTCTAACAGAGGACAGAAGGGCAGAAAAACAAGGGAAAAACGAGTCTAACAGAGGGCAGAAAGGCACAAAAACGAGTCTAACAGAGGGCAGAAGGGCAGAAAAACAAGGGAATAACAGAGGGCAGAAGGGCACAAAAAACGAGTCTTACTTCTCACGGCATACTTTTTCAGGCAATGCTTCCAGACCTCCCACATAGTACAGATTTCTTCTTGTTCAAATTTGGAGATCAAAAATTCTTTAAAAAAGTTCGACTAAAGATATTAAAGGCAGCCTTGGATAATTGGCTACAGATTCGAAAGATTTTAGGAATTCATTATTATCATTCACAAGCTCCAATTTGGGACTCTCCTGGAACTCCTGACTGTCTGTTGGATCAATTAGCTCTCCCATTGAAAAGAGCCGGTTTGTTAAAATGGGGGGATCTTTGTGATGCTTCGAAAGTATTGAGCTGGGAAGTCCTGCCAAGTCTAACCGGGGGCACCCTCACGAGATTTAAATTCTACCAATTGTCGTCCTGGTGGGGAACCCAAACCTGGAATATAGAAGATGAGAACCCCTTGTTAATTTTAACAAGTGGCAATATAGGCAGGAAAGGAGAAACTGCCCAATGGTACAAAATTTTCCTAGAGAGTAAGGATAATTTGCAAACAGATATTAATAAATTATGGGATTCCTCCACGGTTCAGATTTCAGACAATCTAGTGGAACTTTGGGTAGACTCTTTTTCTATGTCTCAAAAAATCATTAAACCTTCAAACTTAAGAAGGAACCATTTATTCAGAATGTACAGGGCCTATTGGACCCCGGCAAGGCTTTCTAGGATGTCAGCAGCTCAATACGTTTGTCCTAGATGTCAGGCCCAAGAAGCTAACGATATACATATGTTTGTTGAATGTCCTGAAATTAGTAATTATTGGAGACAAGTGTGTGGTTTTTTAGAAGAAGTACTTTCATTTTCTCTCACATGTACCCCTAGATTGATTTTTTTCGGTCTCCCACTTGTTTATGACATTAATAGCTACATATCACAGTTTATTTTTTATGTAATTGTCATTGCTAGAAGAGAAATCTGTAAAGAGTGGAAGTCGGAACTCCCTCCAAAATTTGCAGACTGCCTTAAAAACATCATGGTGGTGAGTAGACTGGATACACTATGTGGGGGTGAGAGGTCTGTTAATATGTGGTCGGCCTTACGTTTATGGAGTGAGAAATAAACCAATAGTCCAATGATTATGCCAGAGGTTTGTGGTCCTGTCCTTCCTAAGTAGCAAGTCACACCACGAGAGGAAGTTGGACGAGTAACAGCCCTACCTCTGGGCAATCTTCATCGGCTATCCACAAACACAAGGGTTGGAAAGGAAGGTTTGTGTCAGTGGCCTGAAGACGCCTATTTAGAGCAAACATCTACTGGTGGCATATATGAGGACAAAATAAAAAAAAGAAAAGAAAAAAAAAAGAACAACAAGGGGAAAACAAGTCTAACAGAGGGCAGAAGGGCACAATAAACCAGTCTAACAGAGGACAGAAGGGCAGAAAAACAAGGGAAAAACGAGTCTAACAGAGGGCAGAAAGGCACAAAAAACGAGTCTAACGGGGCAGAAAGGCACAAAAACGAGTCTAACAGAGGGCAGAAGGGCAGAAAAACAAGGGAATAACAGGGCAGAAGGGCACAAAAAACGAGTCTAACAGAGGGCAGGAGGGCAGAAAAACAAGGGAAAAATTAGTCTAACAGAGGACAGAAGTGCACAAAAAACGAGTCAAACAGGGGGCAGAAGGGCAGAAAATCAAGGGAAAAACTAGTCTAACAGAGGGCAGAAGGGCACAAAAATAAGGGAAAAACAAGTCTAACAGAGGGCAGAAGGGCACAAAAAACGAGTCTAACAGGGGGCAGAATGAATCCCGCCCTGCGTGTTTGTCCACGAAGATGCCACCTTTTTGTGCAATACCTCTACTCAACTGGAGTACTTTCTACTGTCTAATCAGTAAGTGCCCCCTCGCTGGCTAAATGTGTAGGGGCAGATTTACAATAACTGGCGCATCCCCAGGGATGCGCCAGTTATTGTGCGCCGCAGCTCCACCACCCATGGTGCGCCGCATTTACAATGCGGCGCACCATGTGGCAAAAACAGCACAGATGCGTCACGCATCTGTGCCGTAAAAGCAGCGCATTGCTGGAGCTGCGTCGCAATTGCGACGCAGCTCCAGCAATGCTCTGGGGGGCTCTATCTCCTCAATGCGGCATCAAGCCTTGTGCCTGCTTCAAGCAGGCGCAGGGTTTTGACGCAGCATTGGCCTAAAAGTGACTGAGTGAAATCTTGTAGATTTCACTCAGCCACTTTTAGGAGGCGTTCCTGCGCAGGAACGCCCTCCCCTGCGCCGGAACGCCTCCTGATGGCGCAGGGCTTTACAACGTGATGCATCTCTCAGATGCGTCACGTTGTTAAAACCCAGCACCATGGCGCATCTTTTGTGCTGCCGCTGCGTCACAAAAGGTCTCGGTGGAGGGTGGCAGTGGTGAACCAGAGGGTGGCAGTGATGAACCAGAGGGTGACAGTGATGAACCAGAGGGTGGCAGGGGTGAACCAGAGGGTGACAGTGCTGAACCAGAGGTTGGCAGTGCTGAACCAGAGGGTGGCAGTGCTGAACCAGAGGGTGGCAGGGGTGAACCAGAGGGTGACAGTGCTGAACCAGAGGGTGGCAGTGCTGAACCAGAGGGTGGCAGGGGTGAACCAGAGGGTGGCAGTGATGAACCAAAGGGTGGCAGTGGTGAACCAGAGGGTGGCCAGAGGGTGACAGTGGTTAACCAGAGGTTGGCAGTCGTGAACCAGAGGACGACAGTGGTGAACCAGAGGGTGACAGTGCTGAACCAGAGGGTGACAGGGGTGAACCAGAGGGTGCTGTGATGAACCAGAGGGTGGCAGAGGTGAACCAGAGGGTGGCAGGGGTGAACCAGAGGGTGGCAGTGGTGAACCAGAGGGTGGCAGTGCTGAACCAGAGGGTGACAGTGGTTAACCAGAGGATGACAGTGGTTAACCAGAGGGTGGCAGTGGTGAACCAGAGGGTGCTGTGATGAACCAGAGGGTGGCAGCCATGAACCAGAGGGTGGCAGTGGTGAAGCAGAGGGTGTCAGTGCTGAACCAGAGGGTGGCAGGGGTGAACCAGAGAGTGGCAGTGCTGAACCAGAGGGTGGCAGTGGTGAACCAGAGGATGGCAGGGGTGAACCAGAGGGTGGCCGTGGTGAACCAGAGGATGGCAGTGATGAACCAGAGAGTGGCAGTGGTGAACCAGAGGGTTCTGTGCCCATACACGACTGTATGGGTAACTTTGCCATGCAAGAGTTGCCCGCGAACACACAAAAAGCCCCGCAAAAATATGCGAAAAACCCTGCGAACATGCAAAAATCCCCGCAAACACGCAAAAAAACAAAAATCTGCAAATTCGCATGAATTCGCGGATTTTGCGGATTGCAAATTCGATTTCGCGTGAATTCGCAGAACGCGAATTCGCAAATTTCGCCCATACTTAGTATTAAGCCAAGTGTTAGTGTCAGGTATGCATTGCCATTTCATACTTCAGTAATGAGTATATGTATTTAATTTTACCTAGCAGGTGTCCTTCGCCAAATTCGCCCCGGAGCAGACGTGTGTGAATGCCACTATGTCGAAAGATGTATGAATCATGGGTGCTCCCAGGGTATTGCGCTACAATGTCGGTTATGATGTTTTTCGCATTGCACACTGCTTGAACATTGATGGAGTGATACGATTTCCGGTAACGGAAGATATACTCATTTTCTGCTGGGGGACATATGGCTACGTGGCTGCAATTTATGATTCCGAATACGTGTGGAAACTGGGCACCTTGGTAGAAGTCGAGTTTAGTTTGGGTCAATTCCTTTTGGGTTGTGGGGAAGGTGACGTGGTTGTGGATCATAAACATCATGGCAGCCAGGAAGGATTTGAAGAACCGTGAAAGGGAGCTTTGTGATACCCCTCCAGCTTCCGCCACTACCCCCTGGAAACTGCCTGACGCAAGCAGGTGCAGGCAACATAGCACTAGGACATGAGTTGGGATGGCCTGGGTCCTAAGTGTCTGGCGCTGCATTACTGGTTCTAATTCAGCTATTAATTAATGAATCATTGCAGCATTCAGCCTGTACTTATCACATATGTGCACTGCAGCTTGTCCCAACAAAGTGATGCGCAGTCAGAAGATTCTCTCCTGTATTCTCCTTCTGGCCTGGCCTGCTGCATGGATCCTCATCCTCCTCGCAAGCACGTAGAGTGCTGCCATTGTGAAAGGCCTCTATGGCCTAATGGGTCAGTTTAAATAGCCTGCTAAATTGCGATTTTCGAGAAAATCGCTATTTGCAAATTTTCATGCATAGTATTGCGATTTATTTTAGCGATTCCTCATTTGCTATCGCATTTTTGGTTTATCGCTATTAAGGAATCGCAATATTTCATTTCCCTATTTTAGCGACTCAGTATTTTGCGAATTGGGAATTTTTAGTTGATGCATTGGAAAATGCTAAAAAGCGCTCGCAAATAGCTAATCGTTATTTTTGCGAGTACTTTTTAGTTTGATGCATCGGGCTGTAAATAAATAATAATCTAATATATGATTGTAGACATGAAGAAACATTTTTCACATCAGAAGAATGTTTTTGAGGAACATCTATGAGAGGAAATTAAAGATAAGAGTAAGGGGGTGTGTTAAGCATATGAGAGTGAAACACCCCTGTCAAGATATATATATATTGTCCTTCAGTAGCCAGAAATTGCATAACATGTGGGAGTAAATTTAATTTTACCAAAGTATACCAATATCTATGGAAGGAAAATATGAGCTCCATTGATGTTGACGAAGCTACATGTGAAGAGAATGTTTGTGAACTAGTATTGAATGTGCAAGGAACGGCAGACTAAAATGGAAATTTACTGCATTGTGAAGTATGAATTAATGGTCAGAATATGTAAATCATAGTCCTTTGTGGTGAATGATTTACATGATAAATTGTATCAGAGAGCATCTTGTAACATACAGTTTAGTGGCTGGGCACTTCTCATAAGATTGACCTGAGTGGATTGTTTTGGGTAATAGCTGAAGAAGAACCAAAGGTACACTGTGTGGAGTACGAATGAAGCTTTTCTCATTAGGATCTACCAATTAAAAAGAGTTGGCAATACAATTGGAACCTATAGCTAATCCTAAAGTGTGGATATGAATGAAGTCAAGAGAAGGATATGGGGCTATTATTTACTGCGTCAATCAAAATTCTACTAGGACACTTGTAACTACGTTACAACTGGATTGTTAGATAACCCTCATAAACGCTATGGTAAGTTGCGGTTTATATCGATTTTCTGCCCCACATATGCGTTGTGGCATTTATCATCGGGTTGTCTTACGTGCTGTATGCCAGCCTCAAACCATGAGGCAACCTCTGGTATAGCGTAGTAGTGTCCAGAGATGTGTGCAGATACCCCCACAGAGAAGGTTATTGTTAAAAAACAGTGCTGCATCCAAAAAAACTCTTTTAATTCTGAACGGATGTGAACTGTTATTAAAAAATTAGTGGGTATGCCCTTGGATCTTGTTACTGGATCCTCGCATATCATTTATAACAAAACGTAAACATGTTTCAGCTCCTTATTGCCCAGCCGGGTCTGTGGAGCATTCGTCAGGACAGATACAACAGATTAAAAATATATTTTACTTACACAATTCGTGCAGTAATAAGTGGTCTTTTTGTCCACCCAAAGTCAGAAAGGTTTAATTTACCTGTAATGAAAGTTAGATGTAAGACCTTTTATCAAATATCGGGGGTATTGAAATACACTAAAGCACAAATACATTTGTTACATTTTTTGCATTAATTTATGCATTCCTATCACATTTTGGTTGCATTGGAATTCTTGTGGCGAGTTCTAGTACGAGGGTTAGGCGTGAAATCTATGTATCGAAAGTATTAATGGTGTGTCAGTGTTTTCTTTTCTATCAGTATGACAGAGAGTAATGTTGATCGCAGAGAAAAACTGTGTGTCTGTTCAAATCTGTTGACAGTGTTCATAACCAACATAAACATTCCAGAGAATTTACATACAAACATACCATGATGACGTAGTGACTGATCAATGAGGTGTCTCAATGAAACATTTTCGACGCAAGTTGTTAAATTCGAGTGTGCGTATGTGTTCCGTTCAAAAATGTATATTTGCCCTCACGTTATCTTCATCATGACATTGACAATAATGCTTACTGTTTTTTAAGAAAAATCCACATTCAAGTAGCTCGACAGATAGTACTATTATTCCGCTATCTTTATCATTAATATATGTAGTCAATAGTCCTAGCGCTGTATGGTAACTATGTTAATGGTGGGCGCGTTTGTTCATGTCAAAGCAATTCTTATGTTAGTCAGACTCTCCCTGTGTATACATTACTCGTGAAGTACATTCGTATCTCATATTTACCTTTTTCGTTGTTCAAAAGGGCCTCCTCAGGGGGAATCGGACTGATGGTCCCAGGCTGTTAGGGAACATAATTGAATTACCTTTGGTCTTGAAGTAAGAAAAACGCCATCTTTTTGATCGCTTCGTCACCTCGTGCTTCTTACTTGCAGTGTTTTGCGAATTCCGCGTCTAGTGCTGGCTCTGCCCCTGGACGCGGAATCGCCGTCATCACCCTGTATTTCAAACAGGTCGTCGCATGGAGATAGAAATGGGACTAATTATCAATATCCATTTACACATTAGGAACACCGATCTATCTGTGAATAGAGTCCTTTGAGTTTCATTTTCTATCATGTTGGAATTATTCATATATTAATTACTATCTCAGTGTTTTATATCCAAAAAAACGAGTTTGTACTTTTTTGGAAATAATGCCTCAGAAATTCGTCAAAAATTCATAATAATCCTAGAATATGTGTGTGTAAAGGGAGCATCATCCTTGTGTAAAGGGACATTGTACAGTCTTTCCGTACACGGGTCAGCACTCATGTTATCATCATGTAGGCTTGAACATGGAACTCACGTTCTTCATAAGATTGTAGGGCAATACTGCGGGAATGGTTGGGACACCTATTCCTCCTCCCTAATTTTGATTAGAAGCTATTATTTACTGAGCAAATAAAGGAAAGGTACAAGAGTGTTTTGAGTGATGATCTGCTGGGGGAATTTTAAGGCCTTACACATTTGAGAAAAGTACTACAAATATACCGTAGAACAATAAAGATAATGCTCAGAGGTTTCCACAAATAAAATATTACAGAACCAGTCGAGTCCTAGGATTGGCTAGCTTCTCTTGTGTTATCTTGAAAGGACAGTTAGGTTTTCAGACTATGCATCGATTTAGGAACTTGAAATATTGTGTCTCTATAGGCAGTCACCTATTATCAAATATCCATAGAATTGTCTTGTCATTGAGGACTAGCACTGTGTTTGCGACATTAAAATACTTCACTGTGTTTTATCAAGTGGTGTTAGATCTGCAATTGAAAAACCTAACTGCATTTATTACACCTTAAAGCCATTAACAATACAATCATGTGATGCCTAATATGGCAAGTGTGGCAGCTGTCCTTTAAGCAATTGTGAGTACGTTTCTCAAGAACCAAGAATTAATGATGGGCATTCCGACTGATATTTCTATCCATGGAAAAGCTGAACAGGATCTCTTTATTTATCTTTCAAAGCAGGCATGCTCACTGCATTTGCATCTTGTCAACTTCTTTCAACCTACTGTGCTTCTTTCAAACGTTCACACTCACTCTGGGTTACTAGCATTTTACTGCATTAACTTCACATTTTTTTCACAACTTTGTGCAATAACATTGATATATTCTATTTAAGCATTTCAATTCTTTGGGACTCAGCTCTTTGTTGTGAAATCTCTTTAAAAGTAATCAAACATGGTAATATTTGATGGCTCCACCAAAATTAAATCACTACGTTTGTGACAATATTTATGAAATCATTTTGCTTGGGAATCCATCTTTGTATTTATCAGCCTCATAGTAAGACACCTGATACAAGACATTCCTTAAAGTTTGAACTTACCTTTACTATGACTTTGTTAAATTTAGCATCTCATATCATGTTAGTATTCTTTGGTTGTTCACATATCTAGTTTACCAATTAGCATTTTGATCTCTACTCCTCTGCTCAAGCTTACATCTCATTACTCTTTGATAAAGCATCTCTCTTGTTATTCCAGGTACAATCAGGCAATGCACTTTATTTGAGTTGATTCACCCTGGAATGATTATATCAGGGAGAGTTTATGTTTTATGTGTCTCAAAGGGACTTTGGCAATGTTCTCTCTGTTCATACCATCCATTCTTCCTAACTGACAAACAGAGACAGGTTAACTGTTTTACTGTCTTGTTTCACCTACATTTATTCTCACCACATGAAGGGTGACTGCTAGGTTTTACTCTGGTAATAAGTTGACCATGAAATATGTCATTTAACACGGATTTTTAGAAGTTGTATTTTGTAACATTTCTGTACAGTGATTAATACATGGCCTTGGTGATTAAAAAGCTTCAAGTAGGTATGTTAGAACATAATGTAATACCTCTATTATCACTGCAAAGAGGATCACTATCTGTGTCAGCTTGGCAATCTTTAATTGTACGGAAATATTTCCTAGGCTTACCTTGTGCAGATATTATATGAGCCAGCATAATATGTGTGCAATTTAATGCTTCGACCACACTGAAGAACTTTGCCACAGCATAAAAGTGTACTATTGTGTGATGTCTGTCCACCACAGATTTTGACTAGGGGTTGGCGGAACTTGCAGAGTTTTACTCTGTGGAATTCTGCGGAGTTACATAAAAAGTCAGCGAGGTTCCGTGGATTTCTGCAAACTGCTGAATTTGGCACACTGTGGGAAATCCTACAGGTGGTCGAGCACTCAATTATCTCACGTGTGCTCACCAACTTAATCTTGGAGAACCATCCGTGAGAAAAAGTTCTGCCATGTGGCGGTTGTCATAGTTTTTCTGGAACGCAGCACTCCAAGTAAAGCGGAGAGTGGGCAAAACTCTGCAAACTCCACCGGCGGAGTGGCGTTTATCGTCCGTCCCTAGTTTTGATATGGAGGGGCTTGGGTGAACAAGGAACAAGTGCACCCCCATAGAGTGCTGAATCTAAAATAAAATGTCCAATGAGTAAGCAGTAGCAGTATGCAACTTATTCAGTCAGAACACAGTGTGGAATGCAAGAAAAGATTAATGCTGACATAATGTTATATCCAAAAGGTAGATTTATTCTTCAGTTCAATCAGGACAGGAACATTAGGTATTCAGATGGTTGTAGTAGTTTCAGCAATAGTATCAGCCCCAACGGGAGCAGCATCCCTGTGCTCAGCCCACACACAGCAACTGACTTTTCCTTCAACCATACACACAAGAACATTCCGTGACCACACTTGAACAATGGCTGGGCAGCAGAGTAAAGAACACAAACAAAGGACTAAACATAATGAAAACAGAATACCACACACTTTCCTCCCTAAAGGAGACAATAACGAATAATAAGGCATGAGGGATGAGTGAGAACAAATAAAGAGAAAGGAAATACAAATCTAAAGACACAACACACACACCCCATTCAACAATAGAAATATGTAAACAACACTGAAAGCAACGCATTAAGCATAAAAGCAAATGGGTTTGAGCCCTCGTAAGCGTCCCAACACCCAGAACAGTAACATGTATTGCGCATCAAACAGCACAACAGTAAATGCAAACATGGAGCGAAAATGCCCACTAAATGTGATTTGAGTATCAGTATCAGAAGAACAGTTTGAGCATATTTTAGGATGCAACCAACAAGTAATCCTAGCACTAATAAATGTAAAAATGACTAGAGCACAATAATTGCCCATCACCAGAAAACTTCAACATCAAACAATATACCATCAAAAAGGTTTGAGCTCTGTAACTCGCTCACCACCAGATAAATACACGCAAATTGAGGACGCAAAACACCCGCTCAAAATGAAAATGCAAACAAATACCTAACAACATCAGCATACTAAGTAGGAAAGGTATAGGTAACAGGCAGAAAACAACCTTAATGTCACAAGCACATGGCCTACATGTAAATCACTCACAACACTAATAAATGCTGTACAATACCAACAGTACATAAGAACATCAGCAGCAGTAATTTAAAGAAAGAACCAGAAAAATATCAAAAGTACCCTCCAGAGAAGGACAACAGAATAGCATTCCAACATTTCTCACGCGTTTGGGTATAGACCCTTACTATACTCTCCAGTTCACTGTAAAAGCAAAGTACTAGATAGAACTTCAGGTATAAGTAGAAATTACAACACAGGGAGTCACTTCTGCCGGTAAGTGATTACTCACACGAATAGTCCAATTACAAAGTTCTGTACCACAAACTCGCGCCGCAGGTTTACATAGATCTAAAACCAAAAAAAACAGTATCAGTAAACTCCTATCTGCAATCTGTATATTCATTTCCAAGCCTATAGATTAAAAGTACATATTCATAAGGAGCTTTATTGGTTTGAGAAATAAGAATCCACAGATTGCAGGCTCTTCTGTGTTAAAGGGCAAGAGTACAACATACTTGTACATACTGTAAATATTGTGTGACACACAATTAGTGCTGTCAGTGCCAGTTCATTAATCACAACAGAATAACTCGATCTTGATTTTATTAAGGCTGCTCTTTATTTGAAGCAGACTATGCACCCTAGTGAATTAATTCTTGGTTGCTGATGTATTTATCATCAAGTATTTTTTGGTCATATCACTTTGAACAGTTATATCATTCAGTATTGTCCAAGTTTGACACATTCAATACATTTGTGATTCAAAAACCATTATACACAAATACTACAAACAAAAAAGTATATTTACACATTACAAATTGATTATACATAATTAGAAATATTTGAAACACACATTACAATAGTACCCCAGTACTTTTTTCCTACCAGTCCTGGATCGATTATTCAATATAGTATGGGACTGATCTTACAAGGGATAGTTTTTTATGAAATATAACTTTATTGAATGTGTACACCACTCGAGTGAACACACATGAACTTGTGGCCCTTTGTGGATGATATAAAAATCTATGAAACAGCCGACGCGTTTCCAAACCCGCTAACAGTTTCCCGGGTTTTTCATCAGGGCTTGACTGGGTACCTGTTAAAGGATAAGGGGGGGACAGTTGAGTATTTTGACCTTCAACTATAGTCTGGTAAGCTGTGTCTATAAGGTACAAGTGATTACCTCTGTCTTCCTTGAGCACTTAGTTCCTTTTCTCAATGCTCTTGGAGTTTCCGTGAAACACCTTTCATTTCTGAAATGGAAGACAAACCGGTTGTCCCGAGTTACAGGGAGCAACAATTTCTCATTACTCGCTATGATGGTTTGTGGTTTGATTAAAAAGAATACGGCCAAAAAGGACTTACTTATTCATTGGAATCTTCGGGTATGCTTAGCTGGTCCCGTATCAGTGTCCCAAGTATCTTTACCACAGTTTGAGCAGCAATGGCGTAATTGTTTACATATATCTTATTTTAAATGGGCATTCGTGAAGCCAAAACTTACTTTATTTGTAGTTTCTAGGTCTGTGGTTTGCGTGCTTATGGCGCTTCTGGTGCTTCCCTTTTGAATTTCCGACAACGTCTTCGCGTGTGTCATTCAGCAACACGCGGTGTCTGGGTTAAAGATGAATGATTGCCGTGAGTAAAAAAGTCGTTCATATTTGCACAAAGCTGACTATGGCTAAGTTTGTTATATCGCCCATGGCCGTCTGCCTCACCTTATTTTTCAATTCTGCTGGAGTTAATCTTTCGCTCAGGTTGACTCGCACACTGCCGAGTTGTGTTTGCCAAGTAAGTGCCGGGCACGTGACCCGGAATAAGTTAATCATCTCACATGTTTGGGGCAGCGGGATTGTGGGAAATGTAGTCATTGGTTGGTCAATTCGATACTAGGAACTAAGTCCAAACAGTTTGGGCGCCGTATTACTATTAATTTCCCTCTTCAAGTAAGATTTTATCGCTGAATCTTCTAGTAGGAAAAGACAGCTGTCAATACAGAGGGCTGAAGCAATTGTTTATTATAGCTCAGACATTTCGTTCAGCCCATCAGTCACACAGTTGTATTTCAAAATCAAATAAGCGTCTCTTTTTAGGAAAATGGTTTCCACGTTACCACCACGTGGTGGAGTTTTAATGCCCGAAAGCACTGTCCACCTGAAATCTTTTTCTTGTGTGGTTATTCTCCAAAAAGTGTTCAACCATTGGAGCGGTCAACACTTTTTGTTTTATTCTGGAACGATGTTGGGTCAATCTCTGGTCAATCTCTGGTCTTCCCCATATAGATTTTGGAAAATGGGCAAATTATGGCTTGCTTGCTTTACAATTAGTAAATTCTTTGTGTGTCCATTTGGTAGAATTGTGCTCAAAGACTGTCCCTTCTATTGTATTAGCACACAATATGCAGGTACCACATTTGTGGTGACCTTCAACAGGTTTGAGGTTCCATATCGTGCATAGGTCTGATTTTGCTTTGGTTATTCCTAAATCTGCTCTGATAATTTGTTGCCCTATGCTTCTGTTTTTCTTTAGGGCGAACAGTGGTTTTTCCATTGGTATCTCTAGATTGGATAATAGGTGCCAATTTTTTAGAATGATCGATCTAAATTTGTTGATGTGTGGACCATACGTTGTTACGCAAACTAATTTCTCAAGGGGTTTCTTATCTTTCTTGATCAGTAGTTCCTCCCTAGGTGTAAACCAAGCGCGTTTAGTTGCGTTTTTCAAAATTTTTGGGGGGTAACCTCTGGCTCTCAGCTGATCACATAAAATTTCTGAGTGTGCCAAATAATCTTCCTTCCTTGAACAATTTCGTCTTATTCGTAATAGTTGACTGTAAGGTAAGTTTGCTTTCAGGCTTTGAGGGTGAAAACTCCGGTAATGGAGTATGATATTTTTGTCAGTCTTTTTGGGATATAAAGTAATTACCAGTTTTTGGCCCTGTGGGAAGACCTCAACATCCAAAAAAGTCAGACATGTCTGACTGTATGCGATTCTGAATTTTATATCAGGGTGCCTCATGTTAAGCTATTTGTGGAAACGGACCAGAAGTTCTTCAGTGCCATTCCTCTGGCACCAAATGTCGTCTATGTAACAATACCATTTTGTTATATGTTCTCGATAGGGGTTATTCTGATACACAAAGTGCTCCTCATACAGGGCCATGAAGAGGACCACCATCTTCGGTGCATAAGGACACCCCATGGCGGTCCCCTTCACCTGAATGTAGAATGTGTCCATGAATCGGAAGTAATTTCGTTTCAGTGCTATGCGGGCCAAATCTATTATGAACTTTTGTTGGGACTCTTTGCGGTTTTGGTCTCGTTTCAAGAAAGAATTCCATGGCTTCTAAGCCTTCTTCTTGAGGAATCTGGGTGTAGAGGGAAGTGACGTTGAATGACACCATTAAATCTTGACTATCATCGAAGGATGAACCTTCTGTTTTATTGATAAAATCAGCAGTGTCCTTTAGATAAGATGTTACCTCGCTCATAAAGGGTTTTAAGAATACATCTACGTACTTGTCAATAGGTTCTAGAACCGAGTCACATCCAGAGACGATTGGTCTCCCTGGAGGCTCCTTTAAGTTCTTATGGATTTTCGGTAAGAAATAAATTACTGGTATATATGGGTTCTTTTTGTTCAAGAATTCAAATTCTTTGGGACCCAGAACAGTGCCAGTTCAGCAGCGCCCGTTTCAATCAGCCATTGGTTAGATGTTCAACAGCAGGCTCCATAAATCATCAGCAGTGCCAGTGTCATTTCTGGATGGCTCCAAAGAACTGTTACTTCAAATGCCCTGGGCTAAGGCTGTCTGATGAAAAAGACACTGATGGGGCTCCCTATTGTCAAATGTTTGAAGTACTCTGAGTATCTCTTCTCTTTTGTAGAAATTATGACTCCTCTTTAATTTCAGTAATGTCCTTTCTCCCAAGTGAGTCATTTTCCGCTCCTCACCAGTGTGGAATGCAAGGAACGAGGAACACTGAAATGATGTTATATCCAAAAGGTAGATTTATTCTTCAAGTTCAATCAGGACAGGAACATTAGGTATTAAGAAGGTTGTAGGAGTATCTGCAGTGGTATCAGCCCCACCGGGAGAAGCATCCCTGTTGCTCAGCGCAAACACAGCAACTGACTTTACACTTAACCATACACACAAGAACACTCCGTGACATCACTCACACAATTTCTGAGCAGCAGAGTACAGAACACAGAGAAAGGACTAAACATAATGAAAGCAGAATACCACACACAGTGAGACAGAAATGCTCCTAGCTGGGTAAACACAAATATTGGGAAGACAGCTATCAAACAAGGAGCAGACAACCAAGACTGACAACAAAGCCTTCTAATCTCCAGCAAGTGCTTGACCCAAAGCCCACTCTAATCATATGTCATGCATTTGTAGCAAGTAGTCTGCCAACAGACCCCTAAAGATAAAGTTGCTGCAACTGCGAAAACCCCTCAGATTTAGGTCATGAGATTGGCGAACTGAGGAGCTTAGCTAATAATCAATACAAAATTGTTGACCACCCTTTAAAAACTTTGTGTAATTGAAAACAAGTTGGTGGATTACCAAACACAGGGCTTCCAGCCCAGTGCTTGCAGGTCCTCGTATTCTGCTATGTCTTGTTGATACTGCAGGCATGGTTACGGGGAACAGGGAATGGCTGCAAAACATAATCTGCTAATACTAGGGTTATGAGCTTTGGACACAAGCTTGGCTGAAGGGATATAGCACATTCTGTAATACGAAGATATGACTGCTAAGCAATTGAGCAACTTTCTAGCCAATAATACTGGTGTTGTTTGAGCGTTTCACCCTTTAAGTGTGAAAAACACATACATCTCAATTTATTCATATCCACCTAAAACACAATAGAATTCACCATAATGTATTGGCTATACGCAGTTCATATGTTGCAGGTGACATCCACAAGTAAATGAGCAATGACTGCAGTCTTACTTTTTGAATAAAGGTCTGTCATATCTGGCATGTAATGCTCACAGTTAAGTTTCCAAACAATGAACAAAAGTGTCCATAATGACAAGGGAGTATGATAAGGGAAGTATATATCCAATTAATGAACACCACCTGTGTACCTGTGCAGATCCCAATGATATAATGCGAATATGGCTCACAAATAGACTCACAAAAGAGCCAAAATTGACAGACCACAAAATGTCTGATAGCAATAAATACAGGAAATTAAGTATTTATTTTTTGACTGATGATGATGCCTTGTTAAGTGCTGTGTACAAATACTTCAGCTTCATCAGTCTTTTAGCAGCCTAGATTGGGTTTTATAGCCATATAGAGTGCACTGATGGTTTCCTAGAACTGTAGCATGAGTCACATCAATGTACACTCAAGCACACCTACTCAAGGCAATTGCAAAGTTTTAGAGACAATTTGGAAGAATTTTGTTTTGGGAAAGGCTTATCATGGTGGTGGTCTGTTGAATTCACTGAACATCATACCCTAAAGTACCTCTGCTTGAACGGCTTCTCGCACACTTAATGGTTTTCTAAACTCTCCACTGTTTAACACTGTGGGTTGACCGCACTGATGCTGGAACAATTTTCAGAATGGAGGGCTGGCCGTTGCAGAAGCTCGCTAAAATGATAGGAGGTTTGAACAACTTCTATGGTACTGTACAATAAGCAGCCCCATGTAGCTCAATTGGCATTAATATACCCATCTGCTCAATATGTTCTGCCCATTAGAACAAAGGATGTTTAACAGAAATATATTAGATTAATAAACACATGTTGTACTTGGCTCTCTCTGCAGGGCACTCCCAATTGTTTTTCCTTCAACCTCCTTTTTTCTGAACCCGTTTGTGTTGACTTTTAGTCCTCTGTGCACTTTACAAAACTAACCAGTGCTAAAGTGCTTGAGCTCTTGCCTTTAAACATGGTCAAATTGCCTTACACCCAATTGGAACATTTAATTTACTGGTAAGGCCATAGTAAAGCCGTACCACATGTACCCAGGTTCTTTAACTTATATGCTACTCGTGGGCCTTCAGCAACTATTGTGCTGCCCACTTAAGTAGCCCTTTTAAATGTCTCCGACCTGCCTGCCATTTTTTAAACTGCCAATTTGATGTGGAAAAGTAACCCCTTTGCCAATCCTAAAACCCCCTTTTAATACTTATACACCTCTAGAGCATGCTCTAAAAAGCCCACAGGGGAAGGTGCAATGTATTTAAAAAGTTGGACATGTACTTTTAAATGTTACATGTCCTGGTAAAAAACTTAACATATACATTTTTAGGTCGAGCTTGGGCAGCGCATGCGCAGCTCTGCGAGGCATGCTCTATTGCGGTATAGAAGAAAAGCTCCACCCATTTCCCGCCCATTTCCCGCCCATCTTTTCAATTGGCTTGTATTACAGTCCTTTCAAAATCATTGCTTTTCATTTGTGAATAGGCTTACTAGTCCCTCCTTGGTACCGCCTCATCTGCATTTGTAACCTCCAATAGCAACTGGACTTTTTACTTGTGGTGTTACACAGTCTGCTTTATCTAGTCGGTGAGCACTATTTTCTTTAATGGCCTTCTCCTATTCCAACCACAACATCGCAGCATGCTGCCCGCTTTTACATTGTTGTTATTAATGTATTTATTTTTTAATTTGCAGCGCAATCCACTTTCAATTTAGGGGCTCTGCTTCTTCATTTATTTAATTTGCTGTCTGGTTTGCTTTCACTTTAATGTCCGTGCCTATTTATTTATTCAACTTACAGTGCGGTCCTCTTTCCCTTTAGTGGTCCAGCCTCTTTATTTAATTAATTTACAGAGTGGTCCGTTTTCACTATAGCGGCCGCGCTACAGAAATACAGAAACTTGCTTGCTTTATTTCGTTTTTTTTAAGTGATGCACCCCATACTGCAGTTTCACTATAATGTTGGCCACACCCCTTCTTTAGACGCTGATCAGAGTAACCTGAAAACAGTGAGCAGCATTTAAGAAAGGGGAGCAGCCACTATAAAAGTGGTCTTGCGTTTGAGGGAGTTTGAGCTATTGGCATTAGATATGACATGTCTTTTATGTATGTGTTGCTTTTCAAAACACATAAAAGGCATTCAAAAATGAGAAACCCGGCACTCCAATCATTTGCACGTACAATTTTGTATATTAGTCCCTAAAGCAAGGAAACACAATGAGATACCTCCTATTACAGGAATCATCTAAGAGAGCAATAATGGATCATTCATTGAAGTGATTTATTTACTGATACTACCAAAGAACACAAGAACTCGCACTACATCATTTGTTAAGACATTCACAGATTGATTTTTCTATGATGTGCTTGGAAATCCAGTCCTTGTTGTGTAGAACATCGAAAGCAGACAATGCGCGTTTTGTCACCACAGTGACTTTCTCAAGGCTTAAATGATGTTCGAACGGGGGCATGAAATTTCATTGGCTCAGTTGTCCCATACACAAGAAACCTCTTGGATCCATATTTGAAGTTCTGACGTCTACTTCTGGTCCTTTCTTCCTTATTTAGTTTTTGGAGCAGAAGCATGGTCCTCCCGAATATTTGTTAATGCGTATGTACGTTCAACACAATAGGGGCCAGATGTAGGTAATTCTATTTTACCGACTCATAAATACAGAATTTTACCGATTCGGTATTTATGAATCGGTAAAATAGAAGCAGGGAGATGTAGGTAAATACAGATGTGCATTTACCGAATCGGTAATATTCGGTATTTACCGATTCGGTAAATACCGACCGGTAATGCCCATTCATTCCTATGGGCTTTGAAGCCCATAGGAATGAATGGGCATTACCGAATCGGTATTTACCGAATCGGTAAATACCGAATATCACAAGGGTGCAGGGGGTGTCACTTTGACACCCTCTAGCACCCCCAAAACAGGTTCGGGTGCCATGTGGCAGGCATACATGCCCTAGGGGCAGGTCTGCCTGCCACATGGCATAGGTGTGCATGCACACATGTGCATGCACACCGGAATCGGTATTTTACCATCAAATTGAATTTGATGGTAAAATACCGATTCTGTAAGGCTTGTGGGACTCAGAAGAGTCCCACCCACATATCAAATTTACCGAATCGGTAAAAATACCTGTTGGACAGGCCACATGAAGGGCCGCTCTCCCCCGGCCCAACCAGGCCCGAGCCCAGCCACGCAAGTACCACACACCACCATTGCACGTCCACCGTCCCCGCAGGGACCCCTACACTCGAACCTGTTGACCGCGTAGGCCGACCTACACTCGAACCTGTTGACCGCGTAGGCCGACCCACTACCGGCCTGCGCGCCCATCCTGGGCGCCATCTTGGACACTCCACCACAAGGCCGCCTGGCCCCCGATCGACCTCAACCCTGGGCCTGGCCAGGCCTCAGACATTCCGGCACCAACGTCCACCCAGGAGGTGAGCGGGCTACTTGGTCAGTCAATGGGAGCAAGAGGTGTCGATGGCTCTCCCCCGCCAAGTGCCGCTCGCCCATCGCCTCCCCGGGCGCTGGCTCCACCCCCCTGCTGGGTGTCGGGACTCCCTCATCCCGGACCTCCCGACCTCCAGGTGCGAGGGTCCGGACATCAAAGCACACCAGCCCTATAACTGGGGCAGCTCCGGAGCAGGACGGGAGTTGTATCTTGGAGTCGAGAGACGCAAAGAAGAACTCATCCTTGACGGACTACTGGCGCTGCCGTAGCTCTGTCTTGTGCACCCTCGTCTTGCCTGCTGGCGCTGCCGCGGCTTTGGGAACCACCCTATCCTTCATCGTCGTCGGGACCTGCTGGCGTGGCCGCGGACCGTTTGTAACCACCACCTTCATCGGGACCTGCTGGCTCTGCCGCGGACCGTCGTCTTCCTTCATCCATCTCGGGACCTGCTGGCTCCGCCGCGGCCCGTTCATCTACACCACCGAGCTCGAGGATTGAGAGCTATTTCCATCTTTTTGGTAACCAGACTGTCCCGCTACCCTTTTCCCAAACAGAGACCAGAATAGAGGGGACCCCTGAGTCCAGACCTCCTTGTACCATTCTACCGTACTTGAAGAATTGCCTATAAAGTATCGTTGAACTTTATCATTGTGTGGTGTCCGTCTGTGGGGGGGGAGTTACTTGTCTGTACGATTCCCTGGAGACGGCTCTCCCCGGAGACCTCTCCCCTTATCCTCGGCCGACCCTCCCGGTCCGTCTAACATTGGTGGCCAGCGGCGCGATCCGAATCACCGCATAAACCGTACAGAGAGTAGCTCACCCCACGGCGAATCACGATGTCAACTAAAGACAGCGGATCAACGGAGAAATTCCAGATGGAGAAATTGGATGAGTACAGCCATCGTGAACTTAAGCAGTTCTGTATCGAATTAGGTATCGCTACCACCGGACTAAATACCAAAGATGACTTTAAGCAGGCCCTAGAATCTTGGGCCGAAACCGGGGCTGCCGGAACCCCCGATCAAAACATCGCAGCACAAACCCCCATGGCCCCTGAAGAGCGAAGAACGGGTCTCTCGCCAGACGAGATCCAGGAACGAGAAAGAACCCGACTACACGAGCTGGAAATGGCCCGGATCAAAATGGACGTTGAACTGAAGTTGGCCGAACAGAAAATCAACTTAGAGCACCTGCGTCTCCGAGAAGAAAGAGAGGAGAAACAGAGACAAAGGGAGCTCGAGGAAAAGAGACTGGCATATGAACATGAGCGGAAACTAGCTGAAATCGACCTACGCAAACAGAATAAAGAAGCAGGGGTGTCCGAGCAACCCCACACTCCAGGGGCAACAGAGAAGAAGGTACACATCCCCAAGGATGTCGTTCGAGAATACTTCCGAGAGGACGACATCCAGCAATGGTTTAAGGCCTATGAAATCGCTATGACTGCACACCGGATCGATAGAAGCGATTGGGGGGCCGGTCTGTGGGGGAGATTCCTCAATGAGGGCCGCGACGCCCTGCTGCAACTCCCGGACCACCAGATGACCTCCTATGACCATATGAAAGCTGCACTCCTCACCCGCTATGGCCTCACACCCGAGATGTACCGTCAGAGGTTCCGAGACTGCACCCGCATCCCGGGTACAACTTGGGTGGACTATGTCAATTACTTTAGCCGAGCCTTCGAGGGCTGGATCAAAGGAAGCAAGGTCACAACCTACGAACAACTGTTCAATCTTATGGTATGGGAGCATCTGTCGAACAATTGCTTCATTGAACTTCGCCAGCACCTTCTCGACAGCAAGTTAACGGATCCCCGGCAGCTCGCAGCCGAAGCTGACCGGTGGGAGATCACCAGAGTGGGTCGAAATGGGTCCTACGAACAGAACCGGAACAACAATGGTCAGCACCGTCCCCGAGGAGGAGGAGGCCAAGGACGCGGAAGAAGCAACGCTCCGGTCACCCCCACTACCAGCACCACCCCCCCGGCCAACCGGGGCAGCACCCCAGCGCGACCGGGATATCGAGCCAATGGTACCTGCCATCGATGCCAACGAGTCGGACACTATGCAAACGACCCAAACTGCCCCCAGTACCAGAGCCCAAGACCCCGCCAAGTAGCCGCTGCTGCTCTGGGGGAGGAACAGATCTCAGAGGAACAAGAAGAATATGAACAGGAACACCAAGAATGGGAGCCAGCCGCCATGGCTCTCGCCTGCCTAGGGGGGGGAGACATGGTCCCGCGGGTCCCCCTACCCGCTAATACCCAGAAGTACAGCCAATGGGTGGGCATCAATGGACGCCGGGCTGAAGCCCTTCGTGACACTGGGGCCAGTGTAACAGCCGTCCGCTGTCACCTGGTGACCCCCGAACAATACTTACCAAACATTCTCTGCCCGGTACGTTCAGCCGATAACTCAGAAAGTCTGTGTCGGATGGCCTGCGTCCCCTTCGAATGGGGAGGGGTCTCCGGCATGTTGAAGGTGACGGTCCGAGATGATGCCCCCGTAGACTGCCTCCTGGGTAATGACCTGGAAAGCTCTCCATGGGCAGCAGTCGAACGAAAAGAGCACCTGGGGATGTTGGGCGTCCCGGACTGGGCGTGCGTCACCACCCGGTCCATGACCGCCCGTGCCAACCCCCGCCCAGAGGAACCCGAATGGCCGGCGCCACCGCCTCCGGTCGCCCCCGCCGAAACCACCGACCGTGACGTCCCCCCAGAACCAGCTCAACCTCCAGACCTCGCTAACCCCGACCAGTGGCCTCAAGAGGGGGGGCCCACGCAAGAACAATTTTGCCAAGAACAAAAGACCTGTCCCTCCCTCGAGGGACTCCGCCAGCAAGCGCTAGCCCAAAGCGCAGGGGATACCTCCGGAACTCACTGGGTCTACTGGGACAATGATCTGCTGTACAGTGAGCAAAGAATCGCGGAGCTGGGGGCCAGCCGAGTCCTAGTGGTACCCCTCCGTTTTAGAGACTTTCTGCTAAACCTGGCCCACGATGTCCCCCTGGCAGGACACCTGGGTCAAGACAAAACCTATAGCCGCCTGGTGACCCACTTCTTCTGGCCCAAAATGAGGGACAATGTACACCAGCATTGCCGATCTTGCCCCACGTGCCAAGCCAGTGGAAAGAGCGGCCGCAAACTGAAAGCCCCCCTGCAACCTTTTCCCGTGGTCACCACCCCGTTCGAGAGGGTCGGAATCGATATCGTAGGGCCCCTGGACCCACGCACAAAACAAGGCCATCGATTCATCCTGGTGCTAGTGGACCACGCCACTCGCTACCCGGAGGCTGTTCCCCTGCGGACTGTGACAGCCCCGGTAGTCGGCCGGGCGCTGATGGGGATCTTCTCCCGGGTGGGCTTCCCCCGGGAGGTCGTCAGTGACAGAGGCACGAACTTTATTTCGAAATATATGAAGTCTCTCTGGCAACAGTGCGGGGTTACCTACCGGTTCACGACCCCCTATCACCCTCAAGGAAACGGACTCGTTGAGCGGTTCAACCGCACGCTCAAAGGGATGATCGGGGGGTTGGAAGAGCCCCTCCGTCGCCAGTGGGATGTGCTGCTGCCGTGCCTCCTCTTCGCCTATCGAGAGGTTCCCCAGAAGTCCCTGGGCTTCAGCCCATTTGAACTGCTATATGGACACCCCGTGCGGGGACCGCTCAGCCTAGTCAAAGAAGGCTGGGAGATGCCCCCTCTAAAGAACCCACCAGATGTTTTCCGCTACCTCCTAACTCTCCGCAACCAGACCCGGCGATTCCGAGAACTAGCAAAAGCCCACCTAGAGGCCAGTCAAGAGGACATGAAAAGGTGGTATGACCGGAATGCCTCCTCCATCGAATTTGAACCTGGGCAACAGGTATGGGTGATGTCCCCCACCGAACCCTGCGCCCTACAAGACAAGTGGACAGGGCCCTTCAAAGTGGTCGAGCGCAAGGGTCCGGCTACCTATCTCATCGACTTGGAATCTTCCCGGAACCCCCTCCGGGTCCTCCACGCTAACAGACTGAAACCGCACTTTGTACGGACAGAACTCAGCCTCCTGATGGCCACAGACAATGGGGCTGAAGAGGACTCCGAGCCCCTCCCTGACCTTCTACGAACTCGGGAGAAAGACGGCTCCGTAGATGGGGTCCGACTCTCAGAGGCCCTCACCCGAGAGCAACGCCAGGAGTGCCGAGTTCTCCTGTCACAATTCGCCAGCCTGTTCTCCCTCACCCCAGGTGTCACTTCCTGGTGTACGCACGATGTGGACACGGGGGACAGCCCCCCTATCCGCCACCGGGCCTACCGCGTGCCAGATCGGGTACGGGCCTGCATCCAGGAAGAAGTAGCCAAAATGCTCACGCTCGGGGTCATCGAGCCCTCAGACAGCCCCTGGGCCAGCCCTGTAGTACTGGTCCCCAAAGCAGCTGCCCCCGGCACCACACCAGAACTCCGGTTCTGCGTCGACTACCGGGGCTTGAATGCGGTCACCAGGACAGACGCACATCCCATCCCCCGGGCAGATGAACTAATCGACCGCATGGGAGCTGCCCGCTACCTCAGTATCTTCGACCTGATGGCGGGCTACTGGCAAATCGGCCTCACACCCCGGGCACAAGAACGTTCTGCCTTTTCCACTCCCGATGGCCATTACCATTTCACCGTCATGCCCTTTGGCATGAAGAATGCCCCAGCAACATTCCAACGGCTCGTCAATCAGGTCCTGGCGGGGCTCGAAGGATTCAGCGCCGCCTACCTAGACGACATCGCTGTATACAGCAACCATTGGTCCGAGCACCTCCACCACCTCCGAGCAGTGCTGCAAGCCCTTCAGCGAGCTGGCCTCACGATCAAGGCCAGCAAGTGTCAAATTGGGCAAGGGTCTGTAACCTACCTCGGGCACCAGGTGGGAAGCGGCCTGGTGGCCCCTCTGCAGCTAAAAATTGCCGCCATCCAGTCCTGGCAGCCCCCCATCACCCAGACCGAGGTACGAGCCTTCCTGGGCCTCACGGGCTATTACCGAAGGTTCGTGAAAGACTATGGTACTATCGTGAGGCCCCTCACAGAACTCACGTCAAAAAATCAGCCCCAGAAAGTCAACTGGACCCCAGAGTGTCAAGCTGCATTTGAACAATTGAAAGCCGCCATGTGCTCCGCCACTATGCTCCAGGCCCCCGACTACAGCCGGGAGTTCATCGTCCAGACGGATGCCTCCGACCATGGCATTGGGGCAGTCCTGTCTCAAGTGAACACCGAAGGCCGTGATCAACCGGTGGCCTTCATCAGCCGGCGACTCCTACCACGGGAACAACGCTGGAGCACCATAGAGAGGGAGGCCTTCGCGGTGGTATGGGCCCTCAAGAAGCTCCGGCCCTACCTTTTTGGCACACCCTTTCGGGTACAGACCGACCACCGACCCCTGCAGTGGCTGATGCAGATGCGGGGGGAAAACCCGAAGTTACTACGCTGGTCCATCTCCCTACAAGGGATGGACTTCACAGTTGAACACCGGCCTGGGCCAGATCACGCCAACGCAGATGGCCTGTCCCGGTTCTTCCGCCTCGACGAGAAGAGTCCCCAAGAGGATGGGTAACTCTCCCCGCCTTCAGCTGGGGGGGACGCATGTTGGACAGGCCACATGAAGGGCCGCTCTCCCCCGGCCCAACCAGGCCCGAGCCCAGCCACGCAAGTACCACACACCACCATTGCACGTCCACCGTCCCCGCAGGGACCCCTACACTCGAACCTGTTGACCGCGTAGGCCGACCTACACTCGAACCTGTTGACCGCGTAGGCCGACCCACTACCGGCCTGCGCGCCCATCCTGGGCGCCATCTTGGACACTCCACCACGAGGCCGCCTGGCCCCCGATCGACCTCAACCCTGGGCCTGGCCAGGCCTCAGACATTCCGGCACCAACGTCCACCCAGGAGGTGAGCGGGCTACTTGGTCAGTCAATGGGAGCAAGAGGTGTCGATGGCTCTCCCCCGCCAAGTGCCGCTCGCCCATCGCCTCCCCGGGCGCTGGCTCCACCCCCCTGCTGGGTGTCGGGACTCCCTCATCCCGGACCTCCCGACCTCCAGGTGCGAGGGTCCGGACATCAAAGCACACCAGCCCTATAACTGGGGCAGCTCCGGAGCAGGACGGGAGTTGTATCTTGGAGTCGAGAGACGCAAAGAAGAACTCATCCTTGACGGACTACTGGCGCTGCCGTAGCTCTGTCTTGTGCACCCTCGTCTTGCCTGCTGGCGCTGCCGCGGCTTTGGGAACCACCCTATCCTTCATCGTCGTCGGGACCTGCTGGCGTGGCCGCGGACCGTTTGTAACCACCACCTTCATCGGGACCTGCTGGCTCTGCCGCGGACCGTCGTCTTCCTTCATCCATCTCGGGACCTGCTGGCTCCGCCGCGGCCCGTTCATCTACACCACCGAGCTCGAGGATTGAGAGCTATTTCCATCTTTTTGGTAACCAGACTGTCCCGCTACCCTTTTCCCAAACAGAGACCAGAATAGAGGGGACCCCTGAGTCCAGACCTCCTTGTACCATTCTACCGTACTTGAAGAATTGCCTATAAAGTATCGTTGAACTTTATCATTGTGTGGTGTCCGTCTGTGGGGGGGGAGTTACTTGTCTGTACGATTCCCTGGAGACGGCTCTCCCCGGAGACCTCTCCCCTTATCCTCGGCCGACCCTCCCGGTCCGTCTAACAATACCGATCGGTAAATTTACCGATCGGTAAATTTACCGATTCAGTAACACATGCCCCTACGTACCATTTCTCATATACCGGTCGGTAAAGGCCGAAAATACCGATTTTCGGCCGTTACCGACGACCTACATCTGGCCCTCGATTCTTTGTCGCGTTGTCTAGGGTTAATTTTTATAAAAATCGATTCCAATCTCTATTGATATTGTGGAACGATCATTCGCCAGAAAATTAATCTTAGTCGCGTTGTCAAGAAAAAATAGTAAATCCAATTTCTAGGGTGCTGTGATAAGTCCATTCGGCGAATAAAGTTTTCTGTTCTGCCAATAGCTTAAACTTTTCACAAATGCCCGTCGGGCATTGCAACGCCAGCACGACCCAATGATGAACCATTATATCCCTCGGCGTGTGTGAGGGCATCACAAAGAAAGACCTCCCTTTTCCCACACCTACAGTTCTACTTTGGAGCTAGTGTGCATGACCTGTTTCAATACAGCTCCCGGTCCCTCCTCTTCGTAGACACTGTAAAAAAATTGTCACTTTCCTGTCTAAACCTAAAACTGCCTACTGCTAGTGTCCAAGTGTTACCGGACATCTAATGATTTATTGGAGTGAGGTCCTTGCACCAGCTCCCTCTGGCTGCTGCTCATTGAGTCACCCTCTGACTGCCTTTAAGCGTATTTTCTCAGCGCCATTGTTCTGACTGTTTGGTTTTCTCTTTTTTATGGTATTGCCTGAATGTTTTGTCTTTGTTGCCATTCTGCCTGATTGTTGGCCTGATTGTTTGATTTTTATCTTATTCTTACTTGTTGCTTTCTGCCTTAGTGTTGTTGCAGATGATTTACTTTGTTTTTGTCCAGTCTTTTGCCCTGTTGTGCCGTCCCTGTCTCGCTGCTCTCTCCATGTATTTTCCAGCTGTATTTTCTCTTCTTGCCGCTTCCCGCCCGCCCCACCCTCTGATTTAGCACCCCACTCTCCTCCCAGGACCTAGTTAATGGTGGCTGCAGAATGACCCAATTGTGCAGGTCCTCGCACCAGCTTTCCCTGCTGCCACTAGTTGAGTTGCCCTCCGCCTTCCCTTGACTGCCTTGTTGCCCATTTTCTCTGTGCCACTGTTTTGCCTTATTGTTTTTCTCTTCATTGCGGTATTGCCTGATTGTCTTTTCTTCATTGCCGCTCTGCCTGATTGTTGGCCTAACTTCCTGTTATTTATCTTTTCTTCACTTGCGTTGTTGTTTTGATATGCCTGAGTATTGTTGCAGCTGATTTCCTCTGTTTTAGTTATTCCAACCTTTTGCCCGCCTCTCCCGTCATTTTTTTCCTGCCATTTTTTGTCTTCCTCCTATTTCCCGCCTGACCTACCCTCTGCCATAGTGCCCCACCCTCCTCCCAGGACCTATTTAAGCCCTGGTTCTACCATTTCCCAAATATACTCCTCCTCTGAGCCCTGGACTCCGCACCAACTACTGCTGCTACACCTCACCCCAGTAGACTGTAGTACCCTTTACCTGCCAGCACTGCCTCTTCTCCTGTGATAGAGCTCAGATTTCACCTATAAAATGTATGCATTATTATATGACAAAAAGCTGCCCACAGCATTTCTAAAATGGCACGCAGATTTTAACGCAAGCAAAATGAAAACATGACATCAGGCCTAGTCAAATGTATTCTTTTTTAAGTGGCATATTTAGTGCATGAAAAGTGAAAACATGAATCAGATGCTTTTAAAGGGGTAACACTTTTGGTGCCTACAAGTGAAAATATGAAATAAGGCCTGGTCAGAATGCTTTCAATTTAAAAGTGCTTTCCTATAAAAACATGCTCAATTAATTAAACAGTCATGTTTAAATGTGATTAATCAATATGTAATCTTACTACAGAATGCACATTAATTTAGAAAATATATTAGTATTTTCAGAACAGCATATAATTGAACTGAATTAACATGTATTTGTGTGCAGAAATGTGCTGAAATGTGTTTTTGCAGGGTAGAAAAAACATGATCTCAGTTTGCTTTAGTGGACTCAGCTCACTACAGTTTTTGCCCTTGAAGATTAAAATGGAATGTACTCCTCTTCCCTACCAACTTGCAATGAAAGGGCTTTGTTAATAAATCATGCCTTCCTTTTTCAGCTTCCACCTTCACTATGTTGCATATTTTTTGTAGCATGTTTAAACAGTGGAGTGAAGAGAAAAACTCACAATTAATACTTTTTTGTTACAGAAAATTGTAATTATTTTTAAAGTATAAGGATGTGAAGTCATCTAGCACAAGACTAAAATTTGAACAGGAACACGCCTGATTAAAGATGTATCCAGTCACCCCATGGGGAGACGATATGTTTTGAGATTCTGATTGGACCAGCTACAAGGCCCAAGCACGTGAACTTTTGCTTGAAATATGGCTTACAAGTGGGAGGGGTGGCTTTTTGCTCATTTTTGCTGAGGCTCAGGCCCAGAGACGGGAAGAGAGAGAAGGAGGGGCTGCGTCTGTGGGGGCTCTTTTGCAGCTCCTGAGGTAGAGAGACAGACCAGCCCAGCGAGGCAGAGAGGGAGCTGAAAGGATCAGAACAGGTTTAGATTTTAGGTGCTAAACTTTAAATTTCATGTTTGACTAATTGCTTTTGAAAAGATGTATTTGTCCTATGCATTTACTTCTCTTTATGGGAGATTTTTGCTATTATTAATTATTGATTAGCCTTGCAAAAACTCACTCTTTTCTTAGAAATTCTTTAAGAGTTTCTGACTGACAATTTTGCGCCACATTTCCTTCCTATATGGGAAGCTTTGTATGCAGACTGTAATATGTTATGTATTGAGAAATTACCATGAAATTACTGCTGGATCACCTGTAACACTGAAGCACACAAACACACGTTGAATACCACCACACCGACCATAACCACCTTCAACAACTCTACTGCCTCCTTCTCAAAGTACGATCTCTCTGCAACCACTCCTTTAAGATCTGAGACATCTCCTCCCTCACCTTGACGTCTTCCTCACCAAGATCTGTCTCAACCCCTTCTCCATGCCCGACATCACCGCAGCTTTGCCCCACGGCTACAAGATATTACACAATATCACAACAAGAAACATGGAGGTGGGATCACCATCATCCACAAGGAAACCATCCACTGCACCACCACCACAGGCTAGTCACCCAGATCATGGAACACCTTAACTACCAACTCCAAACAGATGGCAAAACCACCATCAGAGGAATCTTTGCCTGCAGATCCCCAGGACCTCACCCCAGTTTCTGCGACACCATTCCTCAATTCATCACACCCCTCGCCATTGACTCCAAACACTACATCTTCCTTGACTAACTCAACTATACCAATACCAACAACCTCCTGGAAGGCAATGACAACATGGGCCTCAACCAACTTGTCACTAACACCACAAACACCACAGTACACACACTCAACCCCATCTTTATGGCCAGCGACAGAATCAAGTACAGCCATGTTGAATATTAGATTACGGAGTGAACATTACAAGCGCCATCTTGTCCCATTTTTAGGCCTTTTGCGAGCGCGTAAACGGCAGCCATTTTAAAACTATGGCCACTCTCGTAACATTGCCGATTGCCTGCACGTCTCCCTGGCCTTGCGATCATCCCCCACGCGCTGGCAACCCCCAAGCATCAGTCGAAGCGATAAAACAGCCTCAGCGCGACCCAGCCCCGGAGCCACATCCCGTGCGGGGCCCACATACCCTTTCATCTCTTTCACGCAAACGGTCTTTTGATAACCCCCTTCCCCTGTGCCCTATTGTCCGTGCTGAGCCCAGGCCGTCACCTTGCCATGCGGATGCAGTTTATTGCCCCTACAGTAGAAACTTGCCTCTCTTCAAGGGGCTAAGATGAATCAATGTCTTCACACCATAAGATCCGACCGATCACACATATTCCTGTTCCCAGCGGAATGTCCAGCTGCGCGATAGCCATTACATGCTGAGATTGGGGTGGGGGCTTCTACTGTAGATATGTGTGGGAACGGGCCTGGAGCGGGCATTCCGAGGATGTCTTTCCGAACATCAAAGCATTGCGAAGAATGTGTTGTATGTAATAAAGTAATAAACCTGTGTATAAGAGGCCATGCCTCAGAGGTGTTGTTAGAGCACCTCGAGACGAATCCCTGATTGTCCGATCTGATGTGTGCTGCTCTGGAGAGAATTAAACTCTGTTTCTTGCTTTCCAATTTCCAGCGCCTGACTCTTTATTTTGATAATCGTCGAGTGGTTTAGAGGCGACTAACGCCAAAGCAGTGTTAGAAAAGGTAGCTGCTTTTCCACAATTGGCGACCCAAACGTGGGGCCCATCAGCGACACGTGGATCCAGTGGGAGAGGTCCTGACGACAGAGTGAACGACTGCAACGATCGGGAAGAGCTCACGCCCGATAGACCCTCGTCTGGCGGCCGATCATCCGAACTTCACTGGTTCCGAACAGACCTCTCTCGAGTGATCTACGGTCCTGACTGGGGACCCTCAGGAGTGCCGCAGCAATAACGGAGAATAGAGGACGATAGGGCGCTGGAAGTGGAAGACGAGAAACTGTCCATACAGTCCGGGTGCAGCACGACTCTTTTTGTTTGATTGATTGTTTGAAAATACTAGTTAAAAACGTATTGATTGAATCGCTTAACCTCGGTTGTTAAACGAGATTGGTTCTTCTTGAGGCATTCTCTATCTACAAACGGTGAAGAATAGGAATATTCTCTCTCCCTTTGCAGATAGTGAAGGATAGGTAGCGCGGACTTTTTGTCCATATCGGTAAGGGCTGATAATACGCCGCGCCTATCTTCTTCCCACTGATTGTTTGTTTCTATTGGTTCTCTTGAGATATTGCCTGTTTGCAAATAACGAAGAATAGGAATATTCAGTCTAGTCTTTGCAAGTAGCGAAGGATAGGTAGTGTGGACCTTTGTCCACCATTGTTTGAAATACTTTTTATTCGTTATACGTCATGCCTATCTTCTCCCCACTGATTGGTAGTTGGTTCAGCCCGGACCGTTTATTAGAGGTAGATCATCCAGCTCCACTGGAGGGAACCCCTAATAAGGACATGTTTACAAAGTATGGATTAGTCGCCGTAGCCTACAGTAAGCTATGGCATAAAAATACCAAGAAAGATCGAGAAAGTCAGTGGCCACTGATGGGATCTTTTGATATAAATAAAATAGAAGCACTAGAAACTGCCCTTCTTAAACAAAAGACCACGCCAACCATGCTTGATAGCCTCAGCATGTGGCGAAAAGAAGCAATGCAGCGTAAAAAGAGAGACGAAGCAAAGATAGAAAAAGAACTGCGAAAAGCAGCCCACCTGGCTGGTCAAAAGTTAGAAGAAGAGATTAAGGAGAGAGAGAGAATAAGGAAAGAACGAGAGTCCGAAACATCGGGCCAATGCCCTGTTAGAACGCCCTCTGTACTCTACCCCGAGCTACCATCGAAGCAAAAGGCGAACGATGATTTACTCCTAGGTCCCCCAATCATCTATATGCCCCCTCCATATGCTCCCTCCCATCCCATAGCTCAGCACCAACAACCCCCAACCCACATTGAAGGTAGTGCCAGGGCCTCGGTGCCCACGGCCTCCGCGCCGACCGAGCCTCTCGTACTTTATGCCGCATCAACGGAAACCCCAGACAAGCCTGAAGCCGTAGGAAAGGAGATTACGAGAGCAAGCCGTTTGAACAGCCATGAACGAGCGGGTATTGACAAAATTGTAAAAATGTTAATAGAACGAAAAGAAACAGAGGAATATATTTCGGATATGTGCAACTCATATACTAGCAGCCATAGGCGACACTTTGTTGTACGTTTTTGCTACCATACCCTCACAGCCTATGAGGAGAGATACCAGGACAAAAGGCCTGAATGCCTCGCGAACTTGTACCGAAAGGTAGATGTAGGAGATGAGAGCGAGAGCGATGTGACGGAACTCTTCTCGCATACGCTGGAAGTCTTCCGCCACCTCACTAAACAAGAACCGATAGCTAAAAACATGACTCCTGTAACGACAGAACCCCCAATAGGGAAAGTCGATACCATGATGCCAATAAAGGAGGCCGCTCCCTACTGGGTCCCTCCACGAGGTCAGGGAACTAATGACGACATTAACCATCAGGACGCAAAGGGAAGGGTGGTTTATAACTGGGTATACCAACCCTGGGATCGACAGGACATCCTGACATTCCGAAAAACTTTACCAGACTTACGAAAGAACCCCACAGCCTTTTATACAGAACTAGGTACGGCCCTAGGTTCAACAATCATGACCTTAGCAGACATTAACTTGTTTTTCGGGTTATGTCTACCAGTTGATATGTGGAAGCAAATCCGGAAAGTCGACCACCTTGAGCTGTTTGGACATACCTGGATACAACTCGATGGCATAGATAAACAACGAGATCCCGGACAGAAACCCTTAAAGGCTATTTTAGAACTCCCAGACAAAATTGTTCAAAAGCTAAAGACACTGATCCCTGAGAAAAAGGTAGACTGGTCGATCGTAACTGCTTGCCGTCAGAAACCCCAAGAAGATGTCTCTGAATACTTTTCTCGATTTTAAGTGGTGTTTTCTGACTATAGTGGTCAGGACATGACCACTGCGACCGGACATCAATTGTTTGTCCAAAATTACGTTAAAGGTCTGTTACAGGAAGTCTCACAGAAACTGCAGACTAGCGAGAGCAGTTGGGCGGCCTCCAAACCCGCGGCTATCCTTCAGATGTCCCAGTACTATGAGCATCAAAAGAACGAAAATGATAGGGCATCAGAGAAAAAGAAGAAAGACCTCAAGGAAAGAGTTATGATCGCACAGTTGCAAGGAGTGACTATAGGAAAGGAACCCTACAAAGGAAACTACCAACCGAATGCCCCGAGAAACCCGCCTCCTAGAGATAACGCACCCACATCCTACGCTGGATGTAGAGATTTGAGTGAGAACCAGTGTGCGTTTTGTAAAGGGCTCGGACATTGGAAATTCCAGTGCCCGATTCTGTTAGTAATGACCAGGAATAAGGAGACGAGGGACTCCACGAACGAACCGAGAAATAGAGGACGTGGGAGAGGGTACACGAACGACAATAGCGACAAAAGGCCTGGGAAAAAGAACACATTTGACCGTCCCCGACAGAATCAGTGCCAACAGTCTGATCACAACAACACGTATGACTTTGCATAGGACTGCCAATGGCAAGTGAGGGATCCACTAATCCCTTATCATAACCAATCCCTTTTTCTTTGACAAATCACGCTACTGACATGACATTCCTACTCTCCTCCAACACCCCCGACGCCATTATGGGTCTTGACTTGTTGAAGCATTTCCGAACCACCATTAGATGTTCACCGGACGGAGTCCGAGTCATTTTATACGACAATCCCAACCAGCTCACACTTTGTCCCACACGACACATATCCTCTGTGACTGACGCCGACATATCATTACTTGACACCTTACCCCTGTACTTATGGGCAAAGACCGACTCAGATGTAGGACGAATGATGATTGACCCGGTGCATATAACTGTACGACAGGACGCAACGCTCCCAACACTCCCACAATATAGGATATCTCCCGAAGGCGAGAAGGCACTGGTAGAGATTATTCAATCCTTAGTAGATGCAGGAGTGGTAGAGGAGGTGGTCAGCAACGTCTGTAACAGCCCTATCTTACCAATTATCAAGAAGCAAGGAGAGGGAGATGAGAAAGCGTACCGCTTCATCATCGACCTGCGAGAGGTTAATAAGGTAGTTGTGCCACAATACCCCGTGGTCTCCGACATCACCACCATCCTGACCCTGATCCCTTACACCGCCAGCACTTTCACTGTCATTGATCTAAAAAATGCCTTCTTCTCTATCCCTATCCACCGTGACAGCCGCTACCTTTTCGGATTTACCCTCAAATCCCGCTCGTACAGATTTTGACGAGCACCCCAAGGCTACACCGAAAGTCCCAGCATCTATAGGCAGGCCCTCAAGAGACAGCTAGACGCAGTCCAGTTGCCGGATGGAGTGGTGTTGATACAATACGTGGATGAAATCCTCCTAGCAGTCGACACTACTCCACTTGCAGTCACAGCCACCATCCAGCTCCTACATTTCCTTGCTGAGAATGGTCACAAGGTTTCCAAGAAGAAATGCAGTTTTGCCAACCCCAAGTAACATACCTAGGCTACCTCTTGTCCAAAGAAGGGAGGAAACTTACGCCCAACAGAATTCAGACCATTTTGGAAACCCCCGTCCCTAAAATCCAGAAGCAAGTCCGCTCTCTGGTAGGCCTCACCTCCTTCTGTCGACAGTGGTTACCGAACTTCAGCCTCATTGTTAAGCCATTACTTTCCCTCCTGGCCAAAGATGTCCCCTTCCCACTCCCTTGGACCCCCGAATGCCAATCTTCCTTCAAAGAATTACGAGATGCCCTCTGTTCAGCTCCCGTCCTAGGAACCCCAGACTATTCCAAGCCTTTTTCCCTTTATACTCACGAAAGGGAGGGATGCGCTTTATCTGTCCTAACACAATCCATTGGCTTCAAACAACGCCCTTGCGCTTACTTCTCTGCCACTCTCGACCCCGTAGCCAGAGGTCTGCCTACCTGCCTTCGAGCCGTAGCTGCTGCTGCGGTCTCTATACGACAGAGTGAAGGAATTGTACTCTCTAATTCCCTCACCGTGCTAGTACCCCATTCTGTTGACACCGTTCTGAATCAAACCAAAACCCAACATCTGACTAGCGCACGACTGACTGGGTACGAATTGACTTTACTGGCACCTCACATAACCTTGAAAAGATGCACCACTCTGAATCCAGCAACCCTACTACCCTTACCGGAGAATGATCCCAATGTCGCTCCCCTCCATGAATGTGTGACCCTCACTGACGAGCAGACTAGGAGCAGAGTAGACCTCCGAGATACTGCTTTCCCAGAACCTGACGGTGAACTGTGGGTGGATGGCTCATGCATTAAACTCCCTGACGGTACCACTTCCGCTGCATACGCTATTACCACAGCCCGAACTATTGTCGAGACAGCTCGCATCACACAGCGATCTGCATAAGCAGCAGAATTGATTGCCCTTACACGAGCATGCATCATAGCAGCAGGGACGACTGCTAACATATACACGGACAGCCAGTATGCCTTCGGGGTGGTTCATCACTTTGGGCTCCTTTGGAAGGAGAGGGGATTCCTGACCTCACACGGCACACCGATCCTACATGGAGACCTAGTCCCTGCCCTGACCAAAGCAGTTCTCCTCCCAAAACAACTAGCGGTAATCAAGTGCCAGGCACACAAGAAAGTCACAGACATTGTAGGACAAGGGAATGCACTAGCTGACATCACTGCACGAACTACAGCTGAGAATAGGACTACTACCCGCATGTACGTAACTCGGTCTCAAGCAGAAAAATGGAAAGACGCTAGAGAGACCATAAAAGACATTCAAACGACTAGCACACCACAGGAACTGACTGAATGGGCACGGTGGGACTAAAAGACGATGAAGGCTGCTGGCGGACGAAAGACACAAACAAATGGTTGTTACCCAATTCCTTTCTGATCCCTATACTGACCATGGCACACTCCCCTGCACCCATAGGATCTGCCCCCATGACTGAGCTCGTTTCTAGAGTTTGGCACAATGACAAGATAGCTGATGCAGCGAAACGCCTGGTTCAACAATGCCTGATATGCCTACAACACAACCCGGGGAAAGGGACTGTAGTACCCCGGGGAGGGTTTGGGGTCCCCGACCACCCCGTCGAAGTCCTCCAAATGGACTACATTCAGCTAGAAAGGTGCCATGGCCTGAAATATGTGCTTGTCATGGTGTGTGCGTTCAGCAAATGGGTGGAAGCCTACCCCACTCGAGACAACACCGCCATCACCACTGCTAAGTTGTTGTTGAAAGAGTTCTTCCCACGCTACGGCCTTTGTCGAATTTTGTGGAGCGACAACAGCCCCCACTTCATGGCCGAAGTTATCCAACTCATACTGAAAGGGTTGGGTGTAAAACAAAAGTTCCACGCGGTCTTCCACCCCCAATCTGCAGGCCTAGTGGAACGACATAACGCCACACTGAAACTTAAACTAGCAAAAATAGTTGCCACCACAGGACTGAAATGGCCAGACGCCCTCCCACTGGTATTGCTGTCTATGCGCTCCACTCCCACCAAGCACCACCTAACCCCCTATGAAGTCGTTTTTGGCCGACCCATGAACATCTGGGCCGCGCAGAAGCCAGTATCCATCCATGATGTCCCAGACATCCTAATGTCTTATTATCTGCATAAATTAACAAAAACACTAACTGTTAGCCACCAACAGGTGCAGCAAGCCATTCCAGACGCATCCAGGGGCCCGGACACGACATCCAACCCGGAGAGTTCGTCCTGATACGGAACTTTCAAAGGACGAAGAGTCTGGAACCCAGGTGGACGGGCCCCTGGCAAGTCTTGATCACCACTCGAACCGCACTCCGAGTGGAAGGAAAGCGCAACTGGCTTCATGCACATCACTGCCGAAAAATCTCGCCAACCATAACAACGAGTGAAAACGTGGACGCCCAAGAAGAGCTCCTGCAGAAAGATAGAACAGCCCTGAGTTGCTACCCTGACCCAGAGACGCTTGAATTGACAGAGTCTCCCGATCCCACTGTGCCATCCAGGGAAGGGTACAACTTGCCAGTGTAAGGCTCCGGCAAAGCAGGCCACTAACTGAGTCAACAGTCTCAGAACGGTAGCTAACACTATAAAGGGTACCAGGAGAGACGCCAGACAAAGTGTGTGGTCCTGCCCGCTACCGGGCCCTCTTGAAAGTGATGGAAGCTCCCGACATGAAGGTGATGGAAGCAACAGGACGTCTGAAGATCAACTACAAAAATCCAGAGACTGAAAAACTGCACAAAACAAAGACAATTGCCCTCTTCATTTTTTTTCTCTTCTGCCTCCTTCTCATGGCCACCTTCTGGGTCGTGGAAGAAAGTGTGCCGGCCCATGAGACTTTGATACCCACTGTGCAACCCACCACCAAAAGAGAACACTATCTCATTTCACTTCCACCCCAGCTCCAAGAAAGGCGCAATGAGTTCTGGAACAATTCCTTTGTGCAATTGCTACACCAGCACAACCTCGCTGCCAATGCTACTAACTGTTGGATCTGTGGGCTGCTGCCACATGCAACTGAACATTCTATCCCCTTCATCCCTTCGCCTTTTTCCATTCATGGGTCCTGACTTGCCTGGCTGATGCTCTTGCAAGAGAGTTACAAGGACAATACGACTTCTGGCGAAACCATTTCACACTTCTACGATGGGTTCTGGCTGGGCAAAAATGGAAAAGCCTCCACTCCCTTTTGCCCTCAGACCTCAAACGCAACGCTTCAACTGGACATTCCGGAGAAGGAACGGCTTGAGATGCAGGTTTTCAACAACCTAGCCAGACCCACTTTTTCATACCTGCGCAAACGAACTGCTGCAACTCTGACTGTGGCCCTATCTGTGGTAAATGTCTCCGGCCTTGTTTGCGTCAAGGGCCATGGGACAAAAATCGTGGGCCACAGCTCCTGTTCCTTAAAGAGGACTTTGAACACTGCTGACCCCCCTTAATTTGTGGCTTCTCCCAACATGTATTTCGTCTGCGGCACCAAGGCCTACACCTGGCTCCCTAAAGGCTGGGGAGGTACTTGCTACATCTCCTTTGTCCTCCCCCCACTTATGTGGCACCGGCAGCATACCACAGGCAGAAGCGCTCATTGGACACAGAACAAGCAGATTCCACCTCTTCGCAGTTCCTCGATGCTGCGAAGGGACTCATTCCTTTCTGGGATCCGATGTCAAACAGTCGAGCCATCCGTCATTTGACCCAAGCAGTAAAACAGCACTGAATGTCACAGCCGGCATCCTTGCTAACAACACAGCTGAGATGCAGGCGGTCTGCCTCGTGGCTTTGCAGAACCGCCTTGTGCTCGACGTGTTCCTGGCACACCGCGGAGTGGCATGCCGCATCATCCGTGCCAGCTGTTGCACTTTTGTCTCAGACTATTCACCTTCTGTCTACAAAGCAATAGAACACCTCCACAGACTATCTTCGGAAATCCACCAGGAACAAGACGGCTGGACACTCGGAGGCTGGTTTTGGACCACTTTGAAAGACTGGGGCTGGAAATTAATAATAATTGTATTGGTACCAGTTCTTGTATTATGTGGGTGTTGCCTGGGGATACAATGCATACCGCCATTGTGCTCTCTGTTTGCAAATTCGATATGCTCTAAGACTTTGGACAATAAGTTTGAACACATGAAAGTGTTGTACGAAACAGAGATCCACCACAAAATGAACATTGACATAAATTAGCAAGATGTCGGGGTATGTTCAAAGGGTACACTGTTGAATATTAGATTACGGAGTGAACATTACCAGCGCCATCTTGTCCCATTTTTAGGCCTTTTGCGAGCGCGTAAACGGCAGCCATTTTAAAACTATGGCCACTCTCGTAACATTGCCGATTGCCTGCACGTCTCCCCGGCCTTGCGATCATCCCCTGCGTGCTGGCAACCCCCAAGCATCTGTCGAAGCCATAAAACAGCCTCAGCGCGACCCAGCCCCGGAGCCACATCCCGTGCGGAGCCCACATACCCTTTCATCTCTTTCACGCAAATGGGCTTTTGATAACCCCCTTCCACTGTGCCCTATTGTCCAAGCTGATCCCAGGCCGTCACCTAGCCCTGCGGATGCAGTTTATTGCCCCCTACAGTAGAAACTCGCCTCTCTTCAAAGGGGGCTAAGATTAATCAATGTTTTCACACCATAAGATCCGACCGATCACACATATTCCTGTTCCCAGCGGAATGTCCAGCTGCGCGATAGCCATCACATGCTGAGATTGGGGTGGGGGCTTCTACTGTAGATATGTGTGGGAACGGGCCTGGAGCGGGGATTCCGAGGATGTCTTTCCGAACATCAAAGCATTGCCAAGAATGTGTTGTATGTAATAAAGTAATAAACCTCTGTATAAGAGGCCAGGCCTCAGAGGTGTTGTTAGAGCACCTCAAGACGATATCCCTGATTGTCCGATCTGACGTGTTCTGCTCCGGAGAGAATTAAACTCTGTTTCCTGCTTTCCAATTTCCAGCGCCTGCCTCTTTATTTTGATAATCGTCGAGTGGTTTAGAGACGACTAGTGCCAAAGCAGTGTTAGAAAAGGTAACCCAAAGTAGCTGCTTTTCCACAGCCATGTGACCGAGCTCACCTGGACAGGCCACTCCATCATCCACTTCACCATCTCAGGATCCCTCAGCATCCCCCCAAGCCTCACAGAACTTCACACCACAGCAGGAACAGAGTCTCAGAGAGCCAATGGACCAATGTCCTCAACATCTCCCTCATTCATGCGGCAAATAACCTAGAACAGGCTGTCAAGAACGTATCCACCTAGATCACTGACTGTGCCGACAGAGTCACCCCCGTTAAAACCTCCAAACTCAAGAGGTCCTCCAAACAACCCATTTGGTACACAACAAAACTAAATACTATTAAACACAACTGCAAATGACTCAAAAGGAATTAGCACACCAGCCAGAAGCCCACAGACCATGCCACATTAAAGACATCCCTCAACCAATACCACCAACTTCTGAAAGAGATGAAATGGATCACCCTTGCTGACTGCATTAAAGCAAGTTCCAACCACAGCAAAAAACTCTTCAACATTGTCAAAGAGATCTCTCACCCCCAATCTTGATTCAGCACCAGCTACAGCACTGAAACTGCACTAATCGCAGTTGCAGATGATATTTGATCCTTCCTTGACCAGGGAAAATGTGCAGACCTGATCTTCCATGACATATCAGCAGCATTCAACACAGTATCACACTATGCCCTTCAACACATTGTCATCCAAGGAGACACCCTCAAATTGAGCGCCTCCTTCCTCAAAGGAAGAACTCAGAGAATACACCAGTCTCCTTGCACCTTCGAACTCAAGAACACCATCTGCGGTGTCACGCGATGTAATCCTCTCAGCTCTTCTCTGTAAAACACCTACATGACCACCTTCGCCATGGTAAACAGAACATATGGACTAAACATCATATCCTATGCCAATGACACCCAGCTCAACCTCTTGCTTTCAAACGACCCTTCTGCCACGCTCATCAAGCGTGCAAGACGAGAGTCGCTGACTGGATGAAAAACAACTGCCTCAAATATTCAACACTGACAAGACAGAAGGGCTGATTAATTTAGGGAACAACACCTCCCTGTGGAGCGCTGCCTGGTGGCCGCCCGAACAAGGACCTTCACCCACTCCGTACACGCCTGCAACCTGAGCTTCATCCTGAACAGTAAGCTCACCATGAAAAGACAGATCAATGTAATCTCATCCACCAGATTCCTCACCTTTCCCATGCTCTGTATGATTTTCAAGTGGCATCCCGTCAAAACCAGAGGGCCTGTCACCCAAGAACTTGTCATCACCCGATTGAATTATGACATGTTCTTCGTAGAAATCACCTCGCACCTCCTTAAGAAACAGCAGACCATACAGAATTAGGCAGGCAGACTCATCCTAGACCTCCCCAAGTAGACCCATATTACCCCCACCTCAGGAAGCTCCACTGACCCCATTCAGAAAAGATATCAGTTCAAGATGTTGACCCACACCTTCAAAGCCCTACACACCGAGGACCAGCATACATCAATCACCGCCTGTACTTCCACCAACTATACACACACTTTTGCTCCGCCTCCATCTTCTTTGCTCACACACCCTGTAACAACAACCTTTCACTCCACCTCCAGACCACTTCCTCTCTGCTGGAATTCAGGAAAGTACCCAAGACCTGGCTGTTCAACTGAATCCTCCACTGCAGCAGTATTCTCAGCACCTTGATTACCTCAACGGTGATTAGCTGCACTTTACAAATCCTGGTTGACTGAATCCTGATTGGTGTGTTTCACTCCCAGACAGTGAACAAAGGGCCTAGGTTTAGGGAGGTGAGTGTCTTCGCGACAGGATGGCTGCGGAAGAGTCCTGATTACACTTTATCAGGGGCTACCCTGGCACACACAGAAGAAAATTACACCAGGCTTCCCCCTGCTTTTGTTTCACTAGCCAGGCCGAAGCCTAACCCACAAGAGAATAGGGGGACTGATCACAACCCATTTTGAAGGAAGACAAGGGATGAGCCCCCCTGCCCACGGGCGGGCACTGGGCATAAATGTGGTGTTAGACCTGACACACTTAGGTTGATCTTCCCCCAAACTTTTTGACATCCACCTCCATTTTTGCTGATCACGTTGTTGATGGCCTTAGGACTCTGCACACTTTACCACTGCTAAGCAGTGATAAAGTGCAGATTCCCACTCCTTAAAACATGGCTACATTGGCTTATCCCCAATCAGCATATTTAATTTACTTGTAAGCCCCTAGTAAAGTGGTACCACATGTACCAAGGACATGTAAATTAGATGCTACTAATGGACCTGAAGCACTTATTGTGCCACCCGCTTAAGTAGCCCGCTAAGCATGTCTCAGGTCTGCCATTGCAGCCTATTTGTGCAGTTTCTAAACAGCCATTTCGACCTGTCAAAATAAACCCTTTGCCAGGTCCAACTCTTTCTTTTTACTACAGATAAGTCACCCCTAGGATAGGACCTACACAGCACTCAGGGCAGGGTGCAAAGTAAATATAAAGTAAGGCATGTCAGTTTTAGATTTATATATATCCTGCTAGTGAAAAACTCTTACATTTGTTTTTCACTACTGCAAGGCCTACCTCTTCCATAGGCTAACATTGGAGCTACTTTATTACATTTAATAAGCTGTCATTTCCAAATGTGAACAGGTGACCAGTTCATGTTTGGCGTATTTGGAATAGCAATGTGAAACACTAACTTATGGTGAAGTCTGATTTTAAATTACAATTTTGAAAATGCCACTTTTAGAAAATTGGCATTTTCCTGCCATTTAGTGTCTGTAGCCTGTAACTTGGTCACATGACTGGGTGTAATATGGAAGCTGAGCTTTGTGTATTCCTCCAAGACAGCCACAGACAATATTGAGCTTAGGTGTTCCTGAATGAGACAACACGGTCAGGATGGGAGGGAGGAGCTGAGCACAGACCCCGCTTACACCTAAATAGGCTGTGTCCTGTCATCAATCAATGAATGAATCAATCAGAGGTTTATAGAGCGCGCTACTCAGACGTGATGTTCTCAAGGCAGTAGGGGGGGGGGAGAGCAGGTCCGGGTCAGTCAAAGAGCCAGGCCTTGAGGTCCTTCGTAAACATGTGAAGCGTTTGGGAACATCTGATGTTGACCGGGAGCTCGTTCCAGGACTTGGCTACGATGTAGGAAAAAGCTCTCCTGCCAGTTCTGTTTCTGCGGATGCGTACCTCCTGTAATAAGTCACTGTAGTTAGTCTGGAGCGAGAACAGGGAAGGCAGGATGCCTGGGTACTTCAGAGGGAAACCTCTAGAAGCTTCTTCCTCTCTTCAAAGGCACAGCTGGGTATGAATACTGGCCCTCAGACACCAGCTCTTCTGTATACTTCTGGACCTGTGCAATCTCTGCCAAGAAGAAGAGTTGCTCTGCTGCTGAAGGATTGCCACGCTGCTGGACTGCTGCCCTGCTTGGCTACTGTCTTGCTGCACTGCTGCCTTCTTGTGCATTGCTGACGTGCTGCTCTTTTGCCTCGGGAGAAAGATTGGAACCGCATCTCTTGAACTCAGAACCCCAAACACATCCCAGGGCTGGTTGGCTGGCCTGCTGTCAGAGATCGGCCGCAGCGCAAGTATAAAGTACGCCACTAACCTTTGCTCAATAAGCCCGGCAGAAACGATGTCTGAAGAGTAGTCTCCCAGTCCCACCCAGATATGGTTCCCACAGTGAAAATACAACACACTATGTGAAAGCGTACCCAGTCGGGAAAGGGAAAGGGGATAAAACAAAAAACAGGCGGTGATAGTTCTCTGAGAGCCACTCTTGGGTCTGACAGTGGATTGCGTAGAATCAGAAGGAGCGTCTACCCTGTGTAGAGGAAGGACAAAGAATCAGTCTACAACAACCTTTTTATAACGATAGTCATAAGAATATCAAAAACCCTCCTCTACCACTCACCAGAGTCTCACACCACCCAAGCCGAGAAAGAACGGCTAAAGGAACTCTTGCAGAAAATGCCAGCGCTATAATGAAACACAGTCTCAAGCAGAATACTTCTGGCTGAACCCCACAAGAAACAAGACTTCCAGGCCACTGAAAACAGAATTACGGGAACAGAAGGTCCTTGGAAAACAGCTATGGTTGTTTGTTAGCACAAGCCAATAGCTGTCACAATTCGGGTGATCCTTGGTTTGAAGGCAAAAGCAAAAGAAAATATTGAGTCACAGTCTCCAATACCTTCGCAATCCGGTCCGGGATCACACAGGAAAACTACTTGTCCCATAAAGCATCTCTCCCTAGATGCGAAAGAAATGTCCGGGAGCACGTCTTTAAATGCAGACGCGTTCTTACACAAATGCTTTTGTTTTCTCAGGGATGTCCGCTAAACGCCAAACGTGCGTTTACCAAGACACCACAGTCCCTATCTAACTGTGATACACAAAGAGAACACGACTCATGCAAAGGAGGCGAGCCCGCACTCCAACTGCCACAGTACTTATCAGAAGACGCGAGTCCCAGGATTCAGGAGACAACGTTAAGAACGGTTTCTACTCTCGGCAGACTTCTTTCTTCAAGCTGAATTCCGACGGGGATCACCATCCGCCATTCCAAAACCATCCGGTTTGATTGACAAGCACCTTCCTCTTGGGAGGGAGGTGCTTATATAATAAACGCCCTGTGACTCCGCTGGTTGGCCCCTTACCATGCTGGTTATTGTGGTACCTCCGTCCAGCCCTACTCATACTACCTAGCACACGCAAACGACGGGGCTCCTTGAGATGACTTGGCACCCGCCTCCTTAACCCTGCAATCGCTACAGAACCCCCTCTCGAGGACTGCCGACCCGGCGGTCAACCCGGCTTACCCAGATGCAAGGCATGGAATTGCTCAACCAACTCGGGACAGTTCAAATTACCCACAGGTTCCCATGTCCTATCCTCAGGGCCGTATCCCTTCCACTCCACCAAATACTGAATCCTACCCCTGACCAGCCTGGAATCAAGAATGGATTGCACCTCATACTCCTCCTGACCATCTACCTCAACAGTAAGGGGTTCCTCAGGAAGTCTCATACTGGGAGGACAAGGGACAAGGAGGGAAACATGGAACACAGGATGAATTCGCCACGACTCAGCCACTGGGTTAACAACTTCCACTACACTATATGGACCCACATACTTGGGCTTAAGTTTGGAAACCCCTTTTATGTGGAGATGTTTTGTGGAAAGCCAAACCCTGTCCCCCACCCTGTAGGCCGTTTCAATCGCTCTCCTCATGTCAGCAAAACGTTTCTGCGCGGACTGAGCATCGGCCAGACTATGTCTTGCAGCTATCAGTACTGCTCTAAGATGCGCGTGATGTTCATGGATACTGGGCACAGGGGAGCGAACTGGCCAGTCGAATGAGAGGATATTAGGGTGATGACCATGGAGACAAAAAAAAGGAAAACAACCCAGTGTTGAGTGCACAGCATTGTTATAGGCGAATTCTGCCATCCATAGCAACATAGTCCAGTCCATATTGTTTTGCAACGTGAAACATCGAAGATACTGTTCCAGCGTCTAATTCAGACGTTCTGTTTTTCCGTCTGTCTGGAGATGAAAACTGGTGGAAAGACGTGTATCGATGTTCAGAGTGGTGCAAAGAGCCTTCCAGGACCGAGACGTAAACTGCGTTCCCCTGTCAGTTATCAGGACACAAGGGAGACCATGAGCCCGTACAATATGTTGGAGAAACACCCTTGCCAGTTCTACAGATGTTGGTAATCCAGCCAATGGTACGAAATGACCCATCTTTGTCAGATGATCCACGACCACCAAAATCACCGTCGTTCCATCACAGGGTGCCATTTCAACTATGAAGTCCATGGAGAGAGTATGCCATGGTTGGGGAGGTATGGGCAAAGGTCTAAGAAGTCCCACAGGTCGAGTATGAAGGGCCTTTCCTTGTGCACATATTGCACAATTCTTGATGTAAGACCTAACGTCATCCCGTAAGTGGGGCCACCAAAAGGAACGTTCCACACTCGCAATGGTTTTATACATCCCCATATGTCCTCCCAAGACGAAATCATGGAACCATACCAATGCTTGCTGTTGCAAGGCTTCTGTTGGAAGGTATAAAGCAGTACCATGATATGCAAGGTCGTCTTTTTCTGCACGGTGTTCCGGATCTTCCTGGACCCATTCCTGCATGTTCATTTCCGCGAGGGCAACCTTCACTTCCTCCAGAAAGTCATGTGAAGACAGTAGGGCTATTGTTACGGTGGGTCCGTCCACTTCCTTTAAAATCAAGGGGGGGTTCAATCTCTTCTGATCCTTCCTGTTCTTCTTCTCCGAGACACGAAAGTGCATCCGCCTTTCCGTTTTGTGGTCCAGGTTTGTACTTGATGATAAAATCAAAGTCAGAAAAGAACAGGGACCATCGTAACTGTCGTGGGGTAAGTGCCTTGGTGGTCTTCAAAAACAGTAGATTCCTGTGATCCGTATAGATCTCCACAGTATGCACCGCACCCAGAAGATAGTGACGCCATTCCTCACATGCTCTCTTAATAGCTAAAAGCTCTTTATCTGAGATGGTATAGTTAATCTCACAGGGCGTAAGCTTTTTTGAGAAGAAGGCAACAGGATGTATTTGGCCGGTAACTGGATGTCGTTGGGATAGCACACCTCCTACCGCATATTGAGAAGCATCCGTTTCCAGAATGTATGGTAGTTGCGGATCTGGATGACGAAGGACGGGAGCCTGGGTGAACTGCTTTTTTAGGAACTGAAATGACATATCAGCATCCAAACTCCAAACAAAGGGGATGTTCTTTCTCAACAGACAGGAAATAGGATGTATTATTCTGGAGAAATCCTTGATAAACCTCCGATAATAATTTGCAAAGCCGAGGAATCCTTGCACTGCTTTAACGGTCCGAGGGGTGTTCAAATTAATGATTGCTTCAACTTTACTCATGTCCATTTGGAAGCCCTGTGCGTTAATCACGTACCCAAGGAAAGAGACTTCCTGAACATGGAACAGACATTTCTCGAGCTTTGCATAAAGCGAATTCTGTTGCAATTTGCCAAGCAAAGTTTTTACGTGAACGACATGTTCCGAGAGGGTAGAAGAGTAAACCAAAATATCGTCTATGTATACGACGCAATAGGTCTCCAGACATCCACGTAGCACTTCATCCATAAAGAATTGAAACGCGGCTGGGGCGTTACATAATCCAAATGGCATCACCCTATATTCAAACAACCCAAACTTAGTTCGGAACGCGGTTTTCCATTCATCCCCTTTTTGCACTCAAACCAAATGATACGCTCCACGAAGGTCGAGTTTGGTAAAATACAGAGCACCTTTCAGCTGGTCCATTAGTACTGGTATCAAGGGGAGAGGGTATCGGTTTTTGATAGTCACACGATTGATGGCTCTGTAATCGATGCAGGGTCTTAATTCAGCGCAATCCTTCTTGGGGATGAAGAACACAGGGGATGAAGCAGGTGATGTCGAGTGTATGATAAAACCCGATGCCAGGTTCTCCTCGATGTAAGTCTGTAGATATTGTGTTTCTTTCTCGGTCATGGCATAGACCCGACTGCATGGAATGTCTGCTCCTGGTATCAGTTCAATTCGGCAATCATATACCCTGTGTGGAGGTAAACATGTAGCCTGTTGCTTATCGAACACTGGATGGTATGCATGATATTCCGCAGGAAGAACGGTAGCACAACAATACCGTTCTTGTGAACATGCTGTCGCCAAATACACAGACGGTGATATTTCAGGAATGTGGGCTGTAGAGGTTTTCTGAATACAGTGTTCTTGACAATAATCAGATGATAATGTAATGGTACGTGCCGCCCAACTGACTTTAGGATCATGAAGCGTCAACCATGGCATTCCTAAAATAAGACGAAATTGTGGGGCGTCGATAAGATCGAACTGGATGTGTTCCTGATGGTTTTTGCTGGTCTGCATTAACATGGAACAAGTATGGTAAGCCACAGGACAAGATGACAAAACGGTTCCATCAACGGCTTTCACCAACTCAGGTTTTTCTTTCTTTTCGCAGGCAATACCAATTTTCATGGCATACTCCTGGTCGATGTAATTCCCGGTGGCCCCTGAATCTAATAAGGCATCAATGTTCAGGGCGTTTTGAGGCGTGACCCATAAAATAACTTGAAGGTTCATATGGGCCACTGCCGGATGCAGAGTGTTAGCAAGTGAAGGGGAGATCGTTAATGGCAGACAACCCAAGGCAGAGATCTCTTCCTGATTTGGGTTCTTCAGTTTTCCGTCGGCTTTTCGGACTGTACAAGGGCTTGAGCCCGGGGCACAAAGGGTCTTCCGGATACGGCATTCCTTGCTCTGCATTCCTTGATGAAATGTCCTCCTTTGCCACAGTACAAACATTGTTTCAAGCGGCGTCTTTTCTCTTTCTCCTCCAGTGAAAGGGGACCACGAATGCCGCCTATTTGCATAGGTTCTGTACCTTCTGCTGCCTTTGAGCGTTCTTCCGTTGGGCTTTTAAAGCGAGGATAGAAAGGGCGATTATCACCTCTGATTCTGTCCCCTGTTCGCTCGAGGAGTCTGTGATCCAACTGAACCGTTAAATCAATAAGTTCTTCACAGGTGTCGGGAAGCTGTACCACTTGTGCCAAGACATCCTTGAGCTCCCCTCTTAGTCCTTGATAGAACAATGAAATTCGTTTAGCAGGAGGCCAGTCGGTTTCGACCACTAGTCGATTAAACAATGTAATATAAGATAACAAGTCCTGAGAGCCTTGGCGTAAAGTGAGAAGTTCCCTGTCGAGGGTCAAGATATGGGACTTTCTATCAAAAAGTGTACGTAATTCCAGACAAAAAGCAGGAAAGCTGTGCAACACTGGGTAGTTTTTCTCCAACAAAGGTATGGTCCAGCTTGCGGCATTACCACCCATATAGGACATCATAAAAGCTGTCTTAGCAGGATCATCTTGAAAATCCCCAGGTTTACAGAGAAAATGTAACCTACACTGGTTCAAAAAGGTCTCAAACTTCCTAGGATCCCCGAAAAATCGTTCAGGTGGGTCCAATGGAATAGCCACGTTTTGCACAACATGTACTGTATGGACGGGATCAATCTGGGGTGTCGTAGGAAGAGGGACTACAGGAGGAGGGACAAAAAACCCACCCCCCCTCTGCTCCCACCATGGGTGTATGTGTCGTAGTAACAGGAGGAGGCAATGTAGCGGGTTTTAAGTAGGGATTCCCACCAGTCCCCTTACTTGACAGTCCTGCTACCTCTCTCCACAAGGTGCCTACTTCCTTATATAGCGTCTGGTTCTCTTTTCTAGAGATGTGTACCTCCTGCTGCAAAGCGGCTAGGCTTTCCACCACAGAGGCCAACACAACCTCAATCTCCATCGTCTGGGCCGGCGTGTATACTTGGGCTTGTCAATCTGTCAGAGACTGGCCGCAGCGCAAGTATAAAGTACGCCACTAACCTTTGCTCAATAAGCCCGGCAGAAACGATGTCTGAAGAGTAGTCTCCCAGTCCCACCCAGATACGGTTCCCACAGTGAAAATACAACACACTATGTGAAAGCGTACCAAGTCGGGAAAGGGAAAGGGGATAAAACAAAAAACAGGCGGTGATAGTTCTCTGAGAGCCACTCTTGGGTCTGGTCAGTGGATTGCGTAGAATCAGAAGGAGCGTCTACCCTGTGTAGAGGAAGGACAAAGAATCAGTCTACAACAACCTTTTTATAACGATAGTCATAAGAATATCAAAAACCCTCCTCTACCACTCACCAGAGTCTCACACCACCCAAGCCAAGAAAGAACGGCTAAAGGAACTCTTGCAGACAAGGCCAGCGCTATAATGAAACACAGTCTCAAGCAGAATACTTCTGGCTGAACCCCACAAGAAACAAGACTTCCAGGCCGCTGAAAACAGAATTACGGGAACAGAAGGTCCTTGGAAAACAGCTATGGTTGTTTGTTAGCACAAGCCAATAGCTGTCACAATTCGGGTGACCCTTGGTTTGAAGGCAAAAGCAAAAGAAAATATTGAGTCACAGTCTCCAATACCTTCGCAATCCGGTCCGGGATCACACAGGAAAACTACTTGTCCCATAAAGCATCTCTCCCTAGATGCGAAAGAAATGTCCGGGAGCACTCCTTTAAATGCAGATGCGTTCTTACACAAATGCTTTCGTTTTCTCAGGGATGTCCGCTAAACGCCAAACGCGCGTTTACCAAGACACCACAGTCCTTTTCTAACTATGATACACAAAGAGAACACGACTCATGCAAAGGAGGCGAGCCCGCACTCCAACTGCAACAGTACTTATCAGAAGACGCGAGTCCCAGGATTCAGGAGACAACGTTCAGAACGGTTTCCACTCTCGGCAGACTTCTTTCTTCAAGCTGAATTCCAGCGGGGATCACCATCCGCCATTCCAAAACCATCCGGTTTGATTGACAAGCACCTTCCTCTTGGGAGGGAGGTGCTTATATAATAAACGCCCTGTGACTCCGCTGGTTGGCCCCTTAGCATGCTGGTTATTGTAGTACCTCCGTCCAGCCCTACCCACACTACCTAGCACACGCAAACGACGGGGCTCCTTGAGATGACTTGGCACCCGCCTCCTTAACCCTGCAATCGCTACACCTGCTGACTTGAGCCTCGGGGAGAGGAGGCTCACACAAAACTTGAACAACCGCCACAGTTAGGGGCCTAAGGTGCTCTGCCAGCCTCTGTGGATCTAGCGGAACTGATGTATCACCTCTGCTGCTTGGCGCAACCCTGAGCAGAACAGATGCATCGCTGCTACAGCATGGACCCAAACCACCGTAAAGATCAACATCTCATTGCAGCCCATTGCCACACCAGAACCACTGCTGCTAGACGCATCCTCTTGCAGGCCTTCGCATCTTTCCTTGACGGCAGCCTCAACAATAATAATGGACTCCGCACTGCAGCTTTGCAGCTCCTTGGAACTGACGCATTGACCTGAATGCCCGACACATCCTTGACTCGGGATTTCGCATCAAAAGTCCTGGTTGATGGGATTCTCCACAACAATGCAGGACTTTGCACAGCAGCCTCGCCTAATCCTGGACGCGATGCTTGTTTTATTTATTAGAAATTACTCTATTCTTCTAAATCTGTTTTGAGATTCTTTTGTAACATATTTTCACTGTGTTACTGTTTGAAGTATTGCACGGATAATTTAAACATTGCTTCTGAATTGAGCCTGCCTGCTCTGTGCTACGTTATTCAAGGGTTGACCACAGGTTAATTTAGGGTTTGCTTGTGACTTCATCCTGAGAAGAAGTGTGGTTGCTGCTTGAGAAGGGTTTCACCCCCTCAACCAGTAAGCCAATTTGTTACAAGTGTCATCCCCAGAACCTGAAATCTGAACACTCCTGGGCCTGTGAAGACTCAGCACTGCTGTCTGTTGCCTGAAGGAAGACTGGACCTGGTTGCGTTGAACCCAGGACCCCAGAAGTGACCCCAGGAGTCAGTTGGCTGACCTCATGTGTGAACGACAGGGATAGAACATGTATCAGGGCCTTTCATGCTTTCCTGCTGACCAGACCCAGCTGGACTTGACCTGGTTCCCATTGCTGGCTTCTGTGATAGTTAATCCTGAAACCCAAGTGCTGACCTCAAGGTCTTAGTCCCTTAGCTGGACAAATTGAATGTTTCACCGGATCTCACAGAGAGGCCTGCAGAGCTGCACGGCTCCTACTTGAAGGCTCACCAGATCTGAAGCCAAGTGATGCTGTGCTTTGCAGAGCTGAGCAGATCCCAGCTGAAAGGGTCACCAGATCCGATGCAAAGTCACACAGAGCCCCACAGAGCTGCGCAGCTCCTAAATGAAGGCTCCATAAGGTCTGAGTTCGAGTGACACAGAGCCCCGTAGAGCCACATCACGGAGCCCCCAAATAGAAGCTTCACTGGATAAGAGACAGTGCTACGCAGAGCTCCACAGAGCAGCACCGCTCAGACCCTGCACCAAAGTCAGAAGGTAAAACTTCCAACAGGATGAACCCAGACCTGTATTGAGGCTGCACATCATTGTGGTTGGCCTTAACATGTGAGTTTGTCACAATCCTGGGCAACAACAAATCAGCAGTTGACGCTATTTTTACAGAAGATTTTAAAAACTCATAACTCCAGTTCTACTTCTTGGAGTTTTTGGCTTTTGGTGTCAGTTTATGTATTCTATTATTTTCTATGTTTCTAAACTGGTTTGGGATTTTTCCTGTGTTGTGTTGCTTTAGTGTTGCAAAAATACTTTACACTTTGCCTCTATGATAAACCTGACTATGTTGTGACAAGTTAAAAATGTTTAAACAAAAGCTTATTTAGTGACTTTTGTAATACACCCTGACAAGGAATGCGATTATTATTTGAGATGGGTTCTCATCCCTCTCAACTAACAACCTAGTTTCCTACATGTGGTCATTGTCTTCTGTGGTATAACAGTGCGTGAATATGTTATCTCTCAGTGGTTCTGCTGTATTTATTTTTGGCGATTTCACCATTGAAGCCAATGATGATCCCATGTGTGATGTTATGTGTGATATCAAGTGTGAGGTCAGCAGCAGTGCATTGTGGGCTCTGGCTGCACAATTTACCCTAACTAAGAAAGGTTTTTTTAGGTTTTGTACTAACACTAAAATGCCTTTCAGACCAAAGATTTTTATTGGAATTTGTCTTTACATCATAAGTTTGTTTGTGATATTAGTATCCATTGGTACTGTTGTTAAAATGGTACAGAACTGTTCTGGAAACAATGATTTTTCAGTAAATTCAATGGCATTCATAATAATATACTATGCACTCTGCTACTAGTGTGCACTGCCATGACTGAGCATGACCTTTGGCCTTGTCCTGTACCCAGTCGACATGTCCTCCCACTTTTCCGGGCATGGCCTGCAGCTGTTCACTGGAGGCAGTGAGCACAGCATGTGGACCTTGACAAAGCCCTCTACTCAGTACATCTGTCCTCAGTTCCAGCTCAGCCCTGGGATCAGGGTAAAGTAAACCTTGTCCTAGTGTCCTCAAGCAATGCTTTGTACCCAGTGCCCAGCCCTCCTTCACTATCTGCCCCTGGACATGTGTTGTACTAACTACCCCAACCAGCCCTTTGAAAGCACTTTGTACAGCCCCTGGACTGTCCAGGTTGCTTTAACTCATTGTATTTATTTATAGATAGGGCTTATGCAGTGCAGTACATGCAGAGCAATGAATCACTTCAGAGCTCTGCTCGACCATGATGTATGCCCATATGCCTTCTGTCAAGCCCTTCTCTCAATGCTCTTTACCTTACCTGTTATGAGATTTTGAACTCATTAACAGGGTACATTTAAGATGTATACATTTAAAAAAAATTGTAAATGTGAAAATGCATAATAGTTTGTGATCTTGAACCTAAAATCTGAATTTAGGTTGTGGCTTTTAGCCACTCATGTGGGGTGTGCTCACTTTTTTTCAACAATAATCTTTTCAAACCGAGAGCTAATTCACTGAATGGCCATCGGTGTAGAGTACTCAGCTCTTCAGACTCAATCAGATTCTGAGCTCATATTCAACTGTCAGTTTGTGAACAAGTTTGCAAACCTGACATAGACCCATCAATGTTTGCATCTCGCTCCTCTGCACTGATTTTCTTCACCCAATGAAAGTTGTCAAGTTGGTCAAAGCACTCCCTGCTTTAAATGTAGGGCCAGATTTATCAAATTTGTCAAAAGGAGAGAGCTGGAATGCACTGTATCCATCAAGATGTTGCACATTCTTGCCCACTTCTTGAGCTGGCAAACTCAGTGCGCCAACGAAGGCACCCTTGGGTCATGGTTCGAGGGTGCCTGCATTGTGAGCAGGATTATTTTTGTGCGGGAAAGGACACTTTCCTGCACAAAAATAAATATTAGATGCGGGGTCCTCTTTCTAAGTGTGCTGCAGAATGCAGCATCCTCAGAAAGAGGAAAAAAGAGGAGAGATATAGAGATATTTCCCCTCGTTGTGCCTTTAACAGGAAGGCATAGTATTTTTTTGTGTTGAAATTGTTTATTAGCATTTACTAAGTATAATACAATAGGGAGTCATGCCCAGGTTTCCAAAGTCTTGGTAAATCTAGGAATGGCAAAAATCCACGGGTGGATGCATGGGAATACTGGTCACATAAGATGGTCTTGCGTTGCTTGGTTAATTTGAATTAAGGATTGCAGTGCCCTTATGCATGATGCAAGGGCATCATGATCCAATATAAATCTGACCTTAGGGCCTTGTTTACAAGCCCATGGCACCGCCGGTGCGTCACTTATTTTGAGGCACCGGCAGTGCTATGGAATTGCCTATATTTACAAGGCCACGTTAAGTCACCCTGCATGACCTTTTTGGGCCTTGCGAATATGGGCCCCTGTCATGCATTACTGTGTGAAAGGGGCGTTCTATGGGTGTTGCTGTGGGTGTTCCCATGCAACATCCATGGAACCTGACACACGCCCAGATTTACAACATTTTGCAAAGCTGGGAATGCGTCTGAATCAAACGCCACTCCAAAGGAGGTGTAGGAGTGGCACAATGAGGTGAAATACTTTTATTTCTCCGCGTTTTTTCCTCTTTCTGTACCACACGCTTAGAAAGAGGAAAATGCCATCAATTATTGTTTTTGTGCAAGAAGGTGTTCGTTGGCGCACAGCTGCAAGAATGCAGGGGAGAAGGGCAGGAATGCCCCATATCTTGTAGATATGGCGCATTGCTGCCCTTTCATTTTGACGCACAGCAGCGCAGTGTCAAAATATAGTAAATGATGTCCTTAGTGTTTACATAACTTTGGTGTTTTTCTACAGGAAGTAAAAATTAGTAGGGCAATATAAATGGGAAAGGCATCTGTTGTGACCCCCGTATAACTATCATTGACCTATATACATGGGTTGTATACCTTTTTGGTATACTTTTTTTTCAGAGTCATCTTTCGTAAGTAAAGATAACGGTAATGAAAAAATACTTTTCTTTGGACTTACCATATAAGCGGTCACTAGAGCATCATTACCGCCTCTCTCAGATTGACTTGTAGTTTCCTCATCATGAATAAATGTGTTTAAAGTTCATTTATAAAGCGCCTACTAACCCTGGCGGGGTGCCAAGTTAAAGCCACTGGACCATAAATTATGTTTTGCTTTTCAGCTCAATGTCCTTGTTTACCAGGGCCGTCAATGAACACTGTGGTAAACAGATAATTAGTTTTCCTAATGAACATATGTTTTAATGAATGCGAGGCTCCTTTGAGAGCCCCGGTGCGCGAGGATGGGCGCACCTGACCCACTCTGGGAGGTGGACTGTATATATAGAAGCATGCACAGGGAGAGGGAAGCAGCAGAGATTGTATGTGACTGCTCCTTTCTCGCGACAAGCTGGACTTCAAGGTAATCAAACATATGTTCACAAGAGTCCATGAAAAGAAGGATGGATATTACGTGTGGTTTATGAAGGGTTAACCTGCGATGTTATGTTATGTTAAAATCATAAGTAGAGCGCACTTACACCAAGTGGTTTGATGATTAAGTGCTGGTTTGAATTAAGCATTAGGAGGCAGTGGAGAATAATTTGCGGCAGGAGTCTTAGCATGGAACACGCGAATAATATTAAAAGTCTAAACTGGTCCTTACTCTATTCTTACAAAGTTGACATCCTGTGTCTGGAAGTGAGAGGTGTCCACGAATAGCTTCAAGGCATTGACATCTCTGCGCTACATAAAATGGTTGAGAAAAGCTGTCAATAGATCGGTGAGCTGACTTTGAGAAGGGGCGTCTTGCGTGTTTCCCTCTCTTTCCCAGCCCTCTCTCTACCACCTTTTGAAAACAGGAGCCCTACTTAACAGAAGATCAGAACTATTTCCATTACTTTTGCCCCCATCAGCTTTAAAGCCATTCTGTGACTGTGTCTGTGAGCCAAGACAGCACATAGATCCGTGTTTGAAATAAACACTGCACACCAGGCGACAGCTGGAAGTTCCCTGAGATAAGAAGGGGAAGAAGCACAGTTTTCAAATGTGAACGCTTTCTCTTCTCGGCTGCAGGTCTGACACAGCCATGGAAGTGCCATCTGGCCGGGCCTGGCCTTGGCATTGGGCTGATGGCACTTATAAGATCTTGTAAGGCAGCAAATGCAGCATTTCACACCCCTCGGCATTGATAAATGCTTGTTTTCAAAGGAACTCTTCTTAATACTTTTATCTTGTAAACTTCAGCGTGGTGTGGCTTTATTTCCTAGTGATCTGTGAAGGTTAAGTCAGCCACTCCCTGCCACCCTCCACCTTCTCCTGGCTCACTGTGGAACAACTGTCACAATCCAGCTGCTGCCAGTTACTGACAATTACTTCAACTGCAGCGAGTTGAACACCTGGTTACACGACTTTAGGAATTTAAAGCACTCTGCACAGACCTCTTATACAATGGTAGCAGTATAGACATGTAGTTAATGAAGATTATTCCGTATTATCGTGTTTTCCACAACCCATGTTCTAAGTGTGCACATACTGTGTGTTTTTAGTTCACTCTCCAGCATAGGATATAATGGGATTTATATTTCTGTGGATGGGATATCTGTCAGCGTTATGACTGAGTAACCCGTCCACCAAGTTGTAATTCAAGCCCTACAAGAAGTTAAAGTCATCCCTCTTCACCGTTGTCTTTCAACGGCAGTAAACATGTCCTAGAGTAGGCTCCTCTAATGTGACCCTGCAAGACACCTTCATTTCGTCCCATGGGTGGTGTGAGGGTTTAGAGCAAACACTCAATCCATTGTTGCCCTAGCTTAGACAGTGCTTAACCCTTTCCATGCGTCGGACGGCATGTGCGTCGGTCGGCTGGGGGCCGTCCAAATCGCGCACACGTGAAATTCCATGCGCGTTCAAGGGATTAATTTGGAAAATAATAAGTGCCAAGGCCCTGACCAGGACTCCACTGCAGCCTGCACCACCCATTGCTGCGTCAGCGCTGCCAATGACGGTACCAAAACCACTACTAACCATCCCTCGCACCTGCAAGAGTGACAGTTCAGGTTATTCCAGGTCCCCAAAGCTAAAGGAATGGCTGGGGATGCTGGGATTAGTATTTTTTTTTGTATATTGTTTTCATAAGCAACCATTGTTCTGCTCATCTCTAAATTAGATGAGCAGTCCCACCATGTGGCAGAGTGTCATAAGAGTGGTGATGAAATTTAAGTGCCAGTGCTGAGCAGTCGAAACCACCGGCTCAAATTAAGCACTGCCTATGAAAACCATGCTGAAGAAACAATGTTTTGCAATCTGGTCCATCTTGTCTTACTGCCTGTGAATCACCCCTTCGCTCCATTTGCTTCTGCTGTGTTGTTGTGTTCATGGAGTCTCTATCCACATCTGTTCCTTGGCTGAGAGACCAGTGTCCATGATAGACTGCTGGAAGGTCTACAGCCCTGATTGCGAGTGGTGTGATTTCACCCAGAGTGGTAGCTCCAGGTGAAATGCTATTATCCTAAAATAATTTTGTCGATTAGCCCTGTATTATTCTATACGCAAAATATGGACCACAGACACTAAACCTCTCTTTCAAGTAGGGTGATCAACTGTCGGTCATTTTCATGGACTGCCCTTAAATTAGCCCTAAAGTCTGTTGTCTGTGATGAATGTCTTAACGGACGGCATTTTTCTGTAATTTTAGCCTCTCGGCTAAATAACAAAAGTTCATTTCCACAATTTAGATTCCCCAGCTGACGTGCAAGGGAGTCTCCTGTGCTGCAGTCTCGAGGAAGGGAGAGAGGGCTATAAAGCTATAAGCCTTCTTGTCACAGAGTCTGCTTCCCCAAAGAAATGCAAATGTGTACAATTGGTTACTTGGTAAATGTAAAAGCTTCTTGGGAGGCCGTAATTGATGGAATCACTTGACACTCCCTGATGTGAAGATATCTCCTTTTTACAGTGTACTGAGGTATGGAGTGCATGTTTTTAAAGGACAGTTAAAAAAAATGTTTGGTCTAGGTATAGAATGCATATTAATGAAATCTATACTTTATAAGCACTTTTTATGTTTAACCTAAATGTATTATTATACTATCTATAATGCATATTTAAAATAGTGACAAACATTCACAGTGCTTTCAGGGTCCTCCAACACTAAAAATACACAAGCCACTTTTCTGTGCTACATCAAACAGGATCAAATGATGTGTGCCATTGGTTCCACACAAACACATTTGTAGTGATTGCATTAACGAATACAGGTTTCAAATCATTAAATTGTGCATTTTTCACTGATTGATTTAACTGTTTTGTATTTTTCAGGGCTTTATTTTATATGTAGTTACCGGATGGTAAGTGATTAGCAAAATAGTTACAGAATATTTGTCTTTTAGCCAACACTTCCATTACTCCCCTGCTCTTACTGATCCCATCCCCAAGGCAATATCCATACGTTTTTTAATGGCCTACAACCGGTGCATTGAATAGCTTGGTGGGTGAGCTAACAAATTAACAAGGAGAGTGTTAAAACGAAGTATGCCATGTAGACAGGTCATATAGAACTAGGTTATAGATTTATTCTTCAAGTTACAGCTTCATTCTCAGGTTACAGGAAGCTGGTTAGTTGCATGTGCAGCCTCATTGCTGCTCAGCCCATACACTGCATCTGACTCCCCTACTTCAAGCACAAACACTCAAGCATTCTAATGCCCTCACCACTGGCTGAGCAGCAAGGCAGAGAACAACAATGGGGAGAATGCGTTATCATGGCAAGTAGATTGCAACAGAGAGCTAGCCAAGGGTGTGGCTCTGATCTTAGAGCTCATGCACGAGCCTAGCCCTAATATGTTTGCTATTTAAATCATATGACAAACATCATCTAGAATATGATATAATTCAAGAGCAGTATATTTGAAGCAATGATCTTTATAAGTCACATTATTATCAATCAAATAAAAATAAAAAAAATTATTCGGATTTCACATATTTGAAAGTGCTGTCATACACATTCATAAAGAAAAAATAGTTTTGGTAAAATAAAACGTCTGAAATCACACAATTTTACGCTGGGAAGCAGCAATTTATCCTGGTTTTCTAATATACCTTTGTACAAACGAGCCAGGAAATTCGCATCTATCCTTCCTTATGTTAATGGTTTCGTTTTTACTTTGTGCCTTTTTGTGCCGTTTTTGTATAGTTTGAACTCTACCCTAAGGTATTGGAGGATTTACATGAGCACCACTTGCATTACACAAGGACACATTCATTCTTTATAGGCATGAGGAGATTAAGAGGTTTACCCAGGATCACAGGATGTTGAGCTGTTGCCAAGACTTGAACCTAGTTCCCCAGTTCCAAAGTCAGCAGCCTCATCCCTAACATCACATCTCGGGTTTGAGGAAAGAAGGCAGGCGGAAGCCACATGAAAACTCTGCTCATTATGGGATCAATATTCTAAAAGGACTTTGAGCTGAGCCAGAGACAGGTTTCAGGCTCAAGCCTGGCTCAAACTTTCAGTGGCATGCTCACCTCTAGAATAATTATATAATGTCTAGAAAGTCAGTGATAATAGCAGATGGCATCCTGCCTTCCCTTACCTTCATTATGTACCTTTTTATTTAGAGTTTGTGTCAAATTAACCTGGGATCTGTATTTATTTAACACAGTTTACTATTCATCTAACAGGTTTGTACAAAAACACTGCACTGTCTTGTGGTTTCAAAGGAGATTGAAAAAAATAAATTAATCTGGCCAGAGCTTTAAGTGCAATGTGTGTGACCGTGAAGCCTGAGTTCGAATCCCAGATTTCCTGTGTATTACACTGTGTGATCTTAGTCAAATAAATTTACTTTGTGTGTCTAATTTACTCAATAGTGACAGTTGGGAGCACATTCAAGTAATTCAGTTTTTGGGAGGTTTTGCAAAAGCTAGGAGTACCCCCCCACCTCCTTAGTATCATCATCAGGTTGCATGAGAACAACTATGCACAAGTAAGGTGTGGGAGGGATGGTAAGCTCTCGGGCAAATTTCCGGTCCGTCGAGGCGTTAGACAGGGCTGTGTCCTGGCCCCGACCCTGTTTTGTCTCTACATTAACAGCGTCATTCAACATCTTGACGCTGTTAAGGACAATGATGCCCCGCTTTTGGCAGGCAGGAGGGTTCCGGCAATAATGTTTGCCGATGATACCCTCCTGCTTTCCAAATCCCCCATGGGGATTCAGAGGATTGTGAATGGTTTTGGCCTTTTCTGTCGCCAACATGGGTTGGAGGTGAACACGGAAAAAACTAAGTTTATGATCTTCAACCCCCCTGCCAAAACTAGACCCAATCCTAAACTGGGGGAAACTAGTCTTGAGAGGGTCTCGACCTTTATATATTTGGGGGTAACACTTCAAGAAAATTTATCATGGGACTGCCAGGTAGCGAGATCCAGGCTGAAACTTTCCCAGCTATCGGGCGCACTCTTGAAGGTGGCTAACAAGTCCACCTTTAAGCCTGTAAGCCCGGCCCTGGAAACATACAGGTCCCAAGCGAAGGCAGCAGCCATGTATGGTAGTGAGTTGTGGGGACATAAAGCAGGGAAGGTTCTGGCAGGTGTGGAAAATAGTTTTTTGAGACGCCTACTTGCTCTCCCGCAAGGTACGCCACTCCTCCCCCTTAGACTAGACTTGGGCCTTCCCTCTATTGTTGAGGATCTTCTGTCGAAACCCGTGAAGTTTTGGCATCGGATATGGACCACCGAGGAACTGTATCATTATAGACAGGACCTTATTCATGTTATGAGGTTGAATGCCAACTGCAAAATTCCCTGGCTGGCATTTATCAAGTCGGAACTGTTTAGTCTGAACTTGCCAGACCTTTGGGATGACCCAGCTCAGGGCTGTCAAAGGATTACGCGTAAAACTCTTGCCCAGCTGTATAAGAACAAAAACCTGGTTGACATGGATAATGCTCATAATAGTGGCACCCTGACGGGACGTTTTATGGAATCCAAAAATTCTTATGTGTTTGAACCTTTTATGGATTTTATTTTTCCTCTCTTGGCGAGGAAACTGTTCTTGCAATGGAGGTTTGGTACACTCCCCACCAAAGTATTTACTTACAAATGGTCCATAGGGGGTGACAAACTCTGTCCATGCTGTAAAGCCCATGATGAAGATGATTTACACATAATGTTTGGTTGCCATGCTTACCAGAGCCCGAGGAGGCGTTGGATAGCACCTTTGTGTCGGAACCTGGGCTTCAGGAAGTACTTACAGGCCTATAGGGTCATGAAAACCAACACTCTGGGCCATATTGTCTTTGCTGTTTCAAAATTTCTAATGGCAGCATGGATAATAAGAAAGAAAATGTCTTCCTGAACTTGTATTACCTTGTATCCCTTACCCCATGCAGGTCCAGTAGAATCTTTTATATGTAAATACTGTGTTTTAAATATATGTACTGTATTTTATTGCATCTTTTATGGCCTATGTGGCCGAAATAAAGAATTTTTGGAATTGGAATTGGAATTCAGTTTAAGATGGACTGTGCACAAAAAACTCACTTGCATGTTTAATTAGCCTGGAATATTTCACCATTGATAACAATAATATTGACCATGATTTAAGGGAGACCAGATAATACCTTGGTGAATGCACAGGAACGCCCTTGCACCGCCCATGTAACACCCATGCAATGCCTACCTGACAGAAAGTAATGCAAGGCAGCGCCATCCACTGTCTTGTGTTATTTTTCTTTTTCTTTGCAAAGCTACACCAATCTGGATTGACACCAGTGTGTGCTAGAAGAGCTTCTTTAAGTTAGCAAGACCAGGCGTATCCGTCTCATTCTTGAAATGACTCATCTTGATAACTGAAAACACTCTTACCATAAAGTGCTGCCAAGAAACACCGATTTGTGGGGATTGTGGAAGTACAGCAAGAGGGATAACAATAGGGCACACCGCATTTCACTTTCTTTCATAGCTGCTTTGTGTTTCCATGCCATTCAGTTCATATTCTGTCAATCTTTTTTTAAACTAACAGTGCATTGCAGGGGTGCTTCAGGGCCAAAGAGAACAGCTTTGGGCTACCCACCCTTGGGTTACTTTAGGTCATGCAGAAGCAATCCATGCAAATCAACTTCCCAAAGAGTAAGTTGAATCAAAGTGCTTTTCTCTCATTTTCATTGCTTTCTCTTGTTCTTGCCACCATTCTTTTGTTTGCCTCCTCCTTGCTTTTCTCTCATTTTCACTGCTTTCACCTTGCTCTTTCCCATGTTTTTTGTTTGCCTCCTTCTTGATTTTTTCCCCATTTTATGTGCAGCCTCCCCACGCAACTCTGGACCCGTCACCTGTCTCTCTCATTCTCTTTTGGTTCCCACTCTCAGGGTCCTTGTCCCCTTCAAACTAGACCTCAATCTACTCGCAGGTTTGTTTAATCTTTACATGTGCTGCAATAGTATGTTCATTTACCCTTAGCAAACAAATGGCTGAGAATATTAAACTGAAGGCCAGTGCTTTGATCAAATTAAGTTAGCACTTTCAGCCTTAAAAGAAGTGTAACTTGATATTTATTTTGCTGTTCCAGACTCAGTGTGTTTTAATTATGACTGCTAGCTGCTTGGTGAAGAACTAGGGATCAGAGTACTTTCGCTTACAAGGCTTTGGAAAACTCTGAAAACTATTTTGCTCCAAGAAATGCCCAACAACTGCTTCAATAGCCCATTTAGCAGTATCCCTGACTCAGTTAAGAGACAAGTGGGGAGAAGATCTAGGGAGAGGCCTACAGGATACAGAATGGAAAGTCGTCTTAGCCTTTCCGAAGAAAGTCTCATGCAAATCCCAATTCTAACTTTTACAATTTATAATCTTACATAGGGCCTACCTTACACCATACAGACAGCACGCTATGTTCCACGATGCATTACCATCATGCCTCAGATGCTGCGAACAAGATGCAAACCTATTACATATGCTGTGGGCCTGCCCTGCCCTTTTTTCCTTCTGACCACAAGTAGCAACTGCTCTAGAGGAAGTGGCAGGGGGACTGGTATACAGCAAAAAGATGTTTATTGGGGCTATATCCTCATCCCAAAAATTGCACGGCGCAATCTAGGTTTGCAAATTGGATACTTGTCGCGAAATGCTTAGTAACGAAACAGTAGAAATCTGCAACACCACCAAATATATTGACTTGGGGGGAAGACGATATATAATGGGGAAAGGCAGAAAGTGGGACGCTCCGCCCAGAAGAATATAGGGCCTTTGGAAGATACCAATAGCGATGGAATGGGGGACACTCTCCTTGAAGCTTTTAAAACTCTGGCTCATCTGAATACCTGAACATAAACATTAACAACCCTAGTTTAACTAAACAGCCTCATTAGTCATAAGGAAGGCCTAGATGATAGGAATAATGTCATAAAATGCACACCTAATTAGAAAGACACATATACATGCCACGCACCTAATATTTTCTCCGACAAGCACCAGGGGTTCCACTGGAGGCAGTAACTCTACGACATTTGGCTCCACTGGAGTGATGTAAACCACACCACTGACATTACTGTTGTCCTTCTGGGACACAGGTAACCACCAGTGTAGGAGAAGGCGGGAGGGAGTTTCAAAGCTTCTTTTCTATTGAAAGTTACAGATGTTGTACAAATATGTATCAAACAGCACAAGTGTTGTAATTTGTACTGACAGTAAATGCTTTGAGACCAAAATTGCCCGAGAAAAATACATCTATGAGACATTGTGGTCCGAATTTTCATTATAAAAAAGGCAATAATATCTTATACTGTATTTGATTGAGAAACGCCAATAAAGTTTGAACAAAAAAAATACTGCCTCAACAGTTTATGTAGAGTAGAGTTTAGGCAATGTTAGTGTCATCTACAATGGATGCCAAAGTAAAAAAAAATCAAGGTTTAACATGAAGCAGACTATGAATCTACCTTTCCTGAGCTGCATGATAATGAGCTCTCCCTCATTATGTCCACTGTATGCTCATGTTGCTTTTTCATAGCACTCCATCCCACCAGCTTTATTTTGCCTGGTGATTCCTGATGATCATTTGATCCATAGTGTTGCCAGTCTACTCTCATATGGTTGGCTGAGTGACCAGGGCGATGTCTACAGGTTTACTTTGTGTAGCATTTTGTCTCATGGTTCACTGTGTGTCGAAGTTGCAGTGAAATGGTACACTGTGTGTTCAAGCTGCTGAATGATGATTCATGGGTTGATCAGGCTAGTATATTATAATTCTCTGTCTGTTCAGGCCCATTCATCCTTTTTCCAGGTGAACCTTGGCTTTTTTCCGAAGGCTTGCTTACTCTTAGTGAGCTGTCTGATGGTAAAGTGTGACAGGCTACTGAATGGTGGTTGACAGCGTGAAGTGGCAGCCATCACACCCCAACGCTGCTGTCACTCTGACCACTTTTATGGGTAGGCTGTTGCTCAAGGTTCCATATGTGCCAAATCTTGGTTGAGTAATGCCACAATCTGTTTTGAGCTAGCCCAGCACATAGCATTTTGTAAACTGTACTTTAGTATAGCCTGGAGAGTGCGTGTAGGCTATTTAGGAGGTTGTTTGTTTCATATTTGCACTAGCATGGAGTGCACTTGCAGGAGCAGTATTTATATTTGCCTAGATTGGCGGTGGGCAGTTGAGGCTAAAATGAATTATATTGGGACAGCCTCTGGGTAGCTTGGAGTACAATAAGAGGGTTAATACAAAAATAGATACTCAAGGGAGATCTTTAGGCACATGAGTGTGTGTGAGAATCTTATGATGGAGCACGTGAATTTACAGTTTAGAGGATATGTAGACTCTGGCTGGCGTGACAAGAATAAAATATGCTCTGGGTACTGCATACATAGTGGGTATCTTGAGATAGGACATAATGGAATGTGAGAATTCTCATGGATGTGTGATTACGTTTTAAATAGCTACTGTTGTTTAAGGAGCTAACTTTCGCCCCAATCTGAGGATGTCCAAACATCATTGGTGTATGAATGTGCATCAAGTGTCATTGATGGAAGCCCTCTTAAACTCTTTGTTGTCTGACGACATAACCTGGTACACAGATATCTTAACCGTTTTTCATATCAAAATAATATCCAGTGTCTTTGCTAATATCCCCAGGTTTAAACCACTCTACCTTCCTATTTAAACATGATTTTACAGAAGGGGGAACGTTATACAATTTGGGAATAAGGTGTCAGAGTGTTTAAATTGGACATGTCAGGCACATCATAAATTCACCCCTCACTTTCTAGTCGGTGGTAGTAATGCCCTTGACATAGGATGCCAAAGTTCTGAATCACCTTTAGGCCTACTCGAGACAAGCCATTATAATTGAATGTATCTACAGAGGCATATATTCTTGGTCAGATTCTTTCATCCAGTAAGTCCCTCCCCACCTCTGCCACTGTGTACTTATTTAACTGAGTTGCAATGTAGGACGTGTATGTTACACTCAGTGGAGCCCCCTTTAGCCTTCACCCTTTCTACGTCAAAGGAATTGGGTACTGATAATGGCAAAATGTTCCTCTTTAACAGAATTATTGAGACAATTGTGATGAGCGGAACACCATGTATCTCCTCTACATCACCAACCACAAGAACATCCTAAATATACGAACTTAACACCCTTGCTCAACCAGCCTAGGACCAATTCCCAGATCTATCATGAGTGTGAGTGGACAATGTGAATGGAGCACTAAAGTTTTCTTTCAGTTTGTCACAAGTGATTTGTGTTCAAAAATAGAGGGAAAATGTCAGGCTGTATCGACTTATTCATTTAACATGTGGACTTATCAACATTCTCAAACTTTTCAGTAAAGACAGAATAGTAAAGTTAACTAGTTGACAGTCTTGTTGTGGTGGTAAGGGGCATGTGAAATCAAAGGCTGTAAGCAGTCAGTTTTTTGTAGCACACAACAAGACCTGTCTGTTATAAGTCTTATCCATCACTCATTTCTGTCCCAGCACCTAAACCAGTCATCACCAGCTTAACAGATATGGAATAACTGTTGAGATCTGACACATAAAGATGGCCACTCGGAAGACTACGCTCTAGTCCAAAACTGCAAATCCCAATTAGCTACATTCCTTGCGTGCTGCTTTCTATCTCACAATGGCACTCAGATAGGAGATGCTAGCTACAAAGTCCAAATAAGCGTATCTTCTATATGTTATTATCATTTTATTTTTTATTTTGAGCAGTGGGGCGACCCTCCTCCGCCTTAGTGAAGGAGTCGCAGCTGCTATAGGAATCAGTTTAGACAGAGTAAGCAGCTTGATTCCCAGACATGGCTTGAGTGTATGAATTATTTATGCAGAGCACTGTATGGTTGAGTGCAGGGCAGTGAGATAACAGATTATCAGGGGCTGTACAGTTTGATTGCGTAGGAGCACTTGTCTGGTCTTTGATTTCCAGAGCTGTGCCAGCACTTGATGGACAGCAAACTGACTGCCCCCAGGAAGCTTGCTCAGGAGTCAGTCCGCTGGGTGAGTAACAGAGTCCCCAAAAAGATGTATGGGGAGGTACCACCAAAATTGGGCAGGGTCCCCAGCAGTAGAAGGGAGGGGACAAGTATAAAAAAAGAGTTCTCAAAAGGGCCCCAATCTAGTTCCCAGGGTAAGGGTTCCCACCCCTCAGGAGATAGTAAACCATGGTTTTCCTCAGTGGACAGAGGGTGGAAGCTCTGAGAGAGACAAGAGCCAGTATGACACGGCAACACTACACACTGTCAGGTGCCAACTGGTGTCTGAAGAGCAAGTGGTCCATGAGTAGCTTTACCAACTAGTTGTAGTAGACAACAGCGAGCGCTTTTGCAAAGTAGCTCAGGTTCCCTTTGAGAGGGAGTAGTCTCAGGTTCTTTGTCTGCTAGGTAACAAATTGGAACACACTGCCTGATGGGAGGTAGAATACAGGTCCCACTCGCAGATATTGGGATTGCCTGAGCGGAAGTACCAGACCACATGGTCCATAGCAGCTCAGTGTGATTAGAAGGAGCTGGAGTCTGAAACAATGGCCCAGGTGTCTGCCATGAAGAGGAGGGGCAAGGAAAACCCCTTGCTAAAATTCCCATGGCTTGGGAGGAGGCTGAACCAGAGGGGGGTGCCCTGAAACCTAAAGGGGAAGAAGTGGCTGAACTGGGAAACCTACCTGAGCTGTCCAATTGGCAGCAATAAGGGGGTCCCACTAGAGAAGAGTGCTGCGTGGAGCAGAAGACATGCCCTACTGTCATGGGTCTTAGGCAGCAGGCCAAGGACCAGGCAGTTGGCAAAGAGTCCAACACACATATGATCTATTGGGAGGATGGTCTTCTTTATAGTGAACCTAAGGTTGCTGAGCTTAGGGCAGCCTGTGTGCTGATGGTACTCCTATCCTTCAGAATCTTCCTACTGGATTTGGCTCATTATGAGCCTTTGGCAGGACATATGGGGCAGGGAAGACCTTTGAAAGTCCTGTCACCCACTGTGCCCCAAATGCAATGGCAATGAGATGTATTTTGTTGGCATTGTCAGACTTGCCAGGCAAGTGCCAAGAGTGGCGGAAGATGGAGGGCTTCCCTTAAACCATTCCATGTCGGGACTCGGGAGCACCACTTACGAGCAGGTAGGCATTGACATTGTGTGGCCTCTGGATCACAAGACAGCCATGGGCAACAGGTTCATCCTGGTCTTGGTGGACCATGCCAACGGTACTTGGAAACTATTCCTCTTACGACAGTGACGGCGCCGGTTTTGGCCTGATGGGGATCTTTACCCATGTTGTTTTCCCCAAGGAGGTGGTATCTGACTGAGGTACTAACTTCATGTCTCAGTACATGAAGGCCATGTGGAGGGAGTGTGGACTGAACTAGAAATACACCATCCCTTACCATCCCCAGATTAATGGGTTAGTTGAGAGATTAAACCATTCTATCAAAGTCATGATGCAGTATTTGTGAGATCGCATGAGGCATGAGTGGGATGTCCTCCTGCCCTGCCTTCTCTTCACCTTCAGGGAAATACAGCAGAAAGGGGTTGGTTTTAAACCTCACTTCGAGAAGTCTCAGTTGATCATGCTCTTGGCTACTGATGACGGGGTGGAAGAGGAGAGTGAACATCTCCACAACCTCCTGTTTGCCAAGTAGCAGGATGGGTCAGGGTAGGGTGTGATCCTCTCCCCTACACTGACCCTGGAGCAGCAGAGTGACTGTCGGCAGTAGCTGGGTCAGTTTTCCACTCTGTTTTTGTTCACCCCAGGAGTCACCCATTGGTGCACTCATGACATTAACACCAGGGCACTCCACCTGTGAAGCAAAAGCTTTACAGACTGACAGTCAGAATGAAGGCTAGCATCAAGATGGAGCTCTCCAGCAGTCCAGGATGTTAGCTTTTGGAGTGATGGAGCTCTCCAGCAGTCCTTGGTGCAGCCCCATGGTCTTCCTTCCCAAAGCTGCTGTGCCCTGTGCCACACCAGAACTGCAGTGCTGCATGGACTATTATAGGCTCAATGCTGTCACTAGGACTAACATACACCCCATCCCCAAGCTGATGAACTCATTGAGCGGCCGGGAGCACCAAGTTCGTTTCACCTAATGCCTGAGTACTGGCAGATTGCCTTGACCAAGGGGGCACAGGAGTGGTCAACATTCTCAAAACTAGAAGGGTGCTATCAGTTCCTAGTCATGCCTATTGGGTTGGAGAACGCCCCTGCCACCTTTCAGAAGCTGGTCATCCAGGTCACGGCTGGGCTTGAGAACTTCATTGTTGCCTACCTGGATAACTTTGCTGTTTTCAGCTCCAGTTGGGAGGACTACTTGCACCACCTCTGGGAAGTGTTGAAGTCTCTTCAGAAGGCAGGAATCACTATCAAAGCCTGTAAGTGCCATATAGGGCGGGGTCTGTAGTGTACTTGGGGCACCAGGTAGGAAGCAGCCAGGTGGCGCCCCTACAACCCAATATTGACACCATTCTGGCTTGGGCACCCACAAGACCCAGACAGAGGTGAGAGCCTTCTTAGGTCTCACCAGGTACTACTGGAGATTTGTCAAGGGATATGGCACCTTTGTTGCCCCCTTGACAGAACTGACTTCAAGGAAGTACCCACACCAGGTTATCTAGAATGAAGCATAACAGATCTATTTTGATACCCTGAAGGAGGCCATGTGCACAGTGCCTGTGCCCAAGGCTCCTGACTTCTCCAAGGAGTTTGTGGTGCAGATTGATGCCTCAGAGAATGGTGTGGAAGCCTGCATTCACAGCTGAATGAATAGGGCCTAGATCCCATAACTTTCATTAATAGGAGGTTTCTCCTCTAGGTTCAGAGGTAGACAGACCATAAGACCATCAGATGGTTAATGCAAATAATGGGTGATAACCCAAAACTGTTGAGGTGGTCCATCTGCCTACAGGGAATGGACTTACGGTGGAACACCTGCCTGGCACAGAAGACACCAACGCTGATGGTCTGTCCAGGTTCCCCTGCCTTCTTGAAGAGAACTCCCATGAAGTTCGGTAGTGCTCCCTAATTTCGGCTGGGGTGGACACACTAGACCTGACATTTTTGTGTGTTTTTCCCCTTTCTTTTTTGCTTCTTATCTACTGTTTTTGACTGTGTGCTGCATTTTCTTTTTGCTGGTTTTAGGTCTCTGCACACTTTACCACTGCTGTGCAGTGCTGAAGTGTGTCTGTTATTGGTCATCCATTTTTAGTATATATGATTTATTGTTACATCCCTAGTTAAATGCACTGTATGCACCCAGGTTCTGTAAACCAAATGCTACTAGTGCACCTGCAGCACTGATGGTGCCACCCATGACTAGCCCTGTAACCATGCCCCAGGACTGCCACTGCAGTGTCTTTGTGTGCAGTTTCTCCTGCATTGTTTGACAAATTGTAATTTCTGAGTCCCCATGATTTTACTAACTACTTTGTGCCTGCTATAGTGATTTTCATTTAGAATACACCTTTATGATTTTGACTTCAATACTTGTCTTGTGGACTTAATAGGATTCAGTCTAATGAAGACTCAGACAGTCCTGATCTTAAGCCTCCTCTCTCCTAATTGTTTAATTAGTAAGTCGACATTGACAGCCCTCTCAGCAAACATTATGCTGCTACAATAGATAGCACGTTAGAGGGGAACAAGTGGTGATAAAGACTGCTCATGCTATTTTTTCATTTTTATGGAAGTTTAACCAACAACGTATATTTTTCATGTTGTTGGAAATTTGGAGGGGTTTAAGGACTTTCAGTTCCATGTTGCGTACTTTTCAAGATAACCCTTGAAAAATATATATTATAAATTGTTCTTTGAAACATTACCGTTCAATATTAATGTAACATTATGTACAACTTCAAAGGCAATTGGGATCCGGTTAAGAAAAATGCAGGTTTGTTCCCAACACACTTCCTTTAGTATTAAAGACACTTGAAACTACCTTTTTTCTCTGTTTTGCAGTGACAATATTGCATCTAGAATTTCTGTTTTCATTTACTTCTTACCAACTATGGTAATTTATCTTTGTTGACAGTACTTTGTGAAATGCATTGCATAATTATGATTCTAGAAACCCCCATAAGGAACATAAATTAGTGCACACCAAGATATATAGGCAACTAACCTATGATTTTAACTGCATCCATCAATTCCTGGTCAATTGTAATGCTTGTCAGAATCTGTGCATGATTGTACATTGATTCATTCATAATTTTAGGTAAGAGGAAGGGTATCATGAGGCAATATTTCAATGGGCAGAACATGAAACTGTGTACAATGGGTGCAAACATTTGGAGTTGCAATTAGGTGTGGGTGATAAATTCCACTCCGTTGGCAGAGTTCACAGAGTTTTGCCCCTGCAGCATTAGCGTAATTTGAAGTTCTTTCAAAATTCCACCAACCATCACGTAGCTGAGTATTTTCTCCCATGTGGCTCTCCACCATTAAATTGGCGAGTGCCGGTGAGAATTGGTGTCCCTTAACTCGATTTTCCGGTCGCTAGGATGGCACCTAGCGAGATTTTCCCAACGCGGGCAGTCGGGGAAGTTTCAACCACTTGTGGTGAAAAAGCTGCCACTCAAGTAGAAGATCTACTTGAGGGGCAGCATAAAAGCAGCACCTTCTTTCACACCATGTGGTGCAGTTCACGCTGAATTTGCAGCATGGAACAAGCTCCTGGTGCTAAAATTAACACAACATGCTTATTTACCCCCTCACAGAACTCTGCGGAATCTCGCAGAGTTTTTATGTAACTCTGAGGAATTCCACGGAGTGAAACACTGCGAGTTCCACCCAGCCATAGTTGCAATATTGAAGCTCATCATTAAAGCCTACCGTCAGCTTGTATATAGGGAATAAACACCAATGCGTCAATAGAAAATCACACTTACCCATCAATCACGCTCTTTTTCAATGCATCAGAAGATTTGGGGGAAAAAATGTGCGATGAGGTATGACTGTTTTTGTGTTGGTTCAAGTGGACCTCCATGTTTTTAAATAACACAAGTGATTTGTGAAACGTATATTCCATATTGCGATATTGCGTGTGTCTAAACATGTTTGGGGGTGAAAGTGTGTAGGGAATGAGTGGGGGTTAAGCTAAACGTTTATTTAACTTTTTTTTGGTTTTGTGCAATTACCAGTATTAGACCCCAGTCATATTCTTCTCCCCTTGTACTTTAGATTTCCAGTAAATGTCAGTGTTTTTTTTTGGTTCTCAACGTTGGCTAATGGTAATGTGTATTTACTAGCCTCACTCTAAGGGATTTTCCCTAGGGAGGTGTCCCCTACCTTATTCAATGGTGGGGAAGTATATTTATCAACTCTACACATTGTCTTAGGGCTGTTGTTGTGGGTAAACCGCACAGCGTTTCCCAAAGGCTTATGGGTGGCAGCTTTTACAATGCATTCAAATATGTAATTCAATGTAAAATTGTAATAACTTTAATTTAGGTTATTGTTTATTTTTTAAAAACACTGTTAAAACACTATTGAAATCATGATTCTTAAATGTATATGGGTGTTAGGAAAGCATTATTGATAAATGAGTAAGAAGACTTTTTGTGGTCGCAAATAGTCTGATTTGCAGGAACAGGCCATTTGTGATCGCAAAAATGCTTATTCAAATCTACAAACACCAAATTGCAAATTGGTAACAACTTACTGATTCACAATTTAGGTGTGTGACCAAATTCCATTAAAGTATTTGGAAGGGTTGTGTTTAGGGCTTTTCTTCCAAATACTGAATCTGAGTGGTGTGTACTCATGTTTTACAACTGGAATACGGTCACAAAACATGAATACTTTATTGACTACAGAAGTGTAGTGGTAATGCTTTTGCAAATTGGAAGGAGGTCACATGGGGAGCCATTCCCCTTTGTGAGTAAAAAAAAATGTTTATGAGAAAGCCGTAGCCTACAAAACTACTGCTTTTTCTTAAACACATAAAAAAATTAAACTGTTCTTTTAAATGCTGTCTAGTTTATTTTAAGGAAAACGTGTTGCCTTTAAAAAAAGAAAATTTTTGCTTTACTAAAAAGCAATCTAAGACACTCTGGTCTGCCGACTCCAACAGACCTCCAGACCTGTGATGACTGTCATTCCTAATGGGTCGCAAATTGCGAACTACGTCATTAATATTCATAAGGTAGGTCGACCACTAGGATTCACTATTTTAAAAATACACATTTCATACATAAAGAGTAGGAATTACCCATACTAGATGTTCATACATCTGGCCTCAAGTTCTTTTCTAGGTTGGGCATACATGTAGTAACATTTCTCAATTCAGCATTCAAAAACTCTGATTGAGAAATGAGTATACAGTTTTGTGAATCAAGACTGTTCAAGGTTGCCAAGTGAATGCAGGATCTGTGATTTAGAAACCTATATATTTGTTAAAGAATTGCATCGCATTTTCGATGAACCAAATACACAATAGTGATTAATGCTTTAGAACATGCAATGCTATTTGAGATATTAGGGTATTACACGTACCACTGGAGTTGAAATCGACTGACGATCGTAAGGTATACAACGGGAACCACGCATTTTTTACAACGCGGTACCGTTACCACGCCACTTTTACTAGGCAAGTCGTTACCACGACTTGCGCTGCGGGGCGCTCCAGGATAGTAAATAGTTTAATTTACTATCCAACTCCTTTCCCTAGAGTCCATGGGGACTGGAGTTGGAATAGTAAATTAAAAAATTTCTATCCAGCGCCCCTCCACGCAAGTCGTTGTAACGACTTGCGTGGTAAAAGTAGCGTTGTAACGGTACGCGTTGTAAAAGTACGCGTGGTACCGTCATACATCCCTCTGTAATGTTTAGAGCAGAGTGACTGCCTGGGCTAAAGGCACATACCAGAGAGGAATATCTAATTACGTTGGAGTAAGCATCACTGGCCTCTGAACCTGCAAGCTCACTCACTGGGATAGCATATTTAAATCCCGGCAAGGATGCTGAGCTGGAAAAACCCTGAGCGGGGACCAAGACCTTGAAGCCTTGTGCTCACACCCCACATTGTCACCACTGCAAGAGAGCAGAAATGCTGCTAGAGAGCTATCAAATAAGCTCAGAGTCTACAGCCCTGCCACTTAAGCTGCCTAACGTGCAGAGGGACACCAATTACAGTTACACAAGGATTGATTCCAACATGATGGAGGACATTGGAATGCCCAGTCACTCACTCATTGCACTGTTGTAAAAAACCACAAAGCTGCTTGATGGAAAATGACAGGCACCGCGCGGTCGAAGGAACACAGGCACCAAAATCAATGCAGTGTGAAGTGTGATGGGGACGTGGATCACAGCCACTTGGGACCTAAATTGGATACTGCAAGAGACCTGTGGTGACATCCAGAGAACCTGCAATGCAATGGAGTAGGGCAAAGCATACTGGGGCCCCCAACTATGAACAATCACTGCAATCATGGGTAAGGGGTCAGCTCTGTGAAAATGGGAACCAGAGTGGGTGGTATGAGCAAGGAACCTGAAACTGTCTGAGATAGTGCTTTTCATCCGGCAGCACCCTTCTTGCCTGTGCATCTCCCAATGAACTTAGATCCTGTTGACTTATATGAGATGCTGGCAACTGGATGGGGCGTGGCTCAGCCAGCAATGGAGCCGGACATGCTGCTGTAAAGCTCCATCCTTGGCTTCCATCTCTGGCTGCGTATATCCGTGCAGACCTGTGTTGTAGTGGCAGCGGCTTGCATATACTACTCAGGAGGGGACCCTGGAGACTAAGGGGTCGATTAGGATGGCAGACGGATTGCCCCTGCCGGGCTGGCGGTAGCCACCGCCGGCCCGGCAGGGGCAATCCATCCGCCATCCTCCCTGAAATGACCCCTGCCACATTAGGAAGGCTGGGGGGTCGGCTGCATTTCAAAGTACAACATGGCAGGCACCGCACGGTGCCTGTCATGTGCTTTAAAATGCACAACATGCATTTTCAGCATTGCGGCGGGTGGTGCTTTCAGCACCGCCTGCCGCAATGATAAAAATGCAGGATGCACCTGCCACTGTGGCGGGTGCATCCTAATTTTACGCACGGGACCTCCTCCATTATGGCGGGCAGTCACTTGCCACAACAGGATGGTGGACAGACAATGTCGGTCCGCCATCCTAATCGACCCCTAGGTGAGGTGGCAGAGCACCATAAGTCCTGAATTCCGGTGGTGGGCGCTGCCGATTGTGAACTGGCTGACGGAGGCTCCCGGACGCAGGGAGCACCGCTGAGCGTGAGGCCGGTGGTTGGTCCCTCCCCCCTAGCCTCATCATATGTTGGAGAGCAGCATTTTTGAGTGTGTGGCCGGTCATCGAGGGGGGGGCCTGACACAGAGTTGACCGGAGGAGGAAGGGAGCGGGCGTGCTGTATGCGCCGAGAAATTTCTGCCGGGAATGCAGCGGTCAGCTGCGAAGCTTGTAGTGTAGTTCCTATATTCCCAATAGGCTCTGCGCGTTGGAATAGTGTATCCTGTAGTTTAGACATAGGACTGAAGTCGACTAGGTCTCTACCGAATATACTAGACTTAACTGTGTGTGTGCCAGCTAGCTCAGAGGTCACTAGAAACGTCCTCGAATGAACAAGAAGAGATTAGTTGGTTATTTCACTCAGTCAATCGTGCATGCTTCGTTTCACCAGAGGTGCAGAGAAATAGAGAGACAGGCGTTTTCAATAAAACGTATTTATTGAACAGTCTTCTTTCTCAAGCATTGGAAATGAACTGCTGCAATCGTAATACTTGTTGTAAAGTACAAGGCGTACAGTACAAAGAGTATTGTAAAATAATACTGTAAAAGCATGATATGGTTTCTAAGCCATAAAATATACAAAATACATACATTGATAAATAATGACTAAAAGTACTCAACTGGTGCTTCTAAAATATGCCTACCCAGGTGTACCTAACCTAGGTCTAGTACAAGGGAAGAAGTAAGTGAGGTGTAGCTTAGTTTCAGTATTCTTTGCCAAGAATCTAATCCAAGAATTCTCTAAGGGTCTAATCAGATCCGTACCTTGATTTTAGAATGTAGGAGGTCTGGTATCTCTCTCTCAGGACTCGATTTCCCAGCAACCCGCAAGGGTACCCTGGAAACACTGGAGCTAGAGTTCTCGGCTGGAGAAAGTACAGCGTCTCTCAGTGCATCAGCTGGAGGGTCGGCTTCCTTCGGCACTTGCTGTAGCAGGGCGCGTCAGGCAAGTAGATAGTCGAACTGCTCCAAACTACTGTGTGTTTGTTTGGACAAGTGTAGGCATATTTATACCTTGAAGGTGCCGAGTTTGAGAGACTTAATTCTCCAAAAACTCACAAGCTGTCACATTGCCAGTGGAGAGGCAGACAGGATATGGGATCTGCCCTGCCTTACAGGTTCCGACGAGCATCCGGGAGTGCCATTGGGCTGCCGGCTTTCATGGAGGCTTCGAGATCAACAGCGAGGATCTGGCAGGGGGCGATAAGCCCGCAGTGCGAGGGGAGATATGTGAATTATAAGGCCTCTCTGATGACGCGTGGAGCCCACCTCTCACCCCAATCGCATCATCTGAGTGATTTGAAAAGAAATGTGGCAGAAATTCGGGATCCTCAGGCTGTAATCAGTGAGGCCTGTACTGCCCAGATGTTGAAGTGCTATCAGGGACCGGTTGCGCAGTGGTGGCCGGGCATCCTGGAAAGTCCTTCAGCGCCATACTTAGTGTGGGTAGTATGATAACTTTGCCCAGCAGTCCCATAACACAGACTGTTGGCGATATTCTGTACCTGTGTGCCCTGCATTGATGTACACCCCCACATCCCATGCTACTTGTCCTGGTGCCTGTTGACAGGCAAAATACGGCTCTGAGGCAGTCACCCACAGGTGTGGGATGCACTTGTCGCACCTGCCGCTCTGTGATTGTGCTGCTGTGCTGAAAGCTTGCGGGACGGAACTACCTGACCCTGAACCTGGGAGACTGTGAGAGAAGCTAGGAGAGAGGATGAATCAAATTCGCACCTCCCTGGAAGGTAAAATAGATAAAGTGCCACTAGATCTCATGCTACTGCATGCTGATCACCGAAAGCTCGCAGACCTCACTGCACCAGCAGAAGGAGACATTGTGGGGGTTTCACCATGGATGTGTACGGCCGAGTCGCATATTCGTGACCTACTCAACAGAGTGGAATTCTTGGACCACAGAGCAGTGTATGCGGAAGGCAGGGCCCGTCACAATAACCTACGCGTCGTGGGCCTTCCGGAGGGAATGGAGCGGAGGAACGCGGTGCTTTATGCAGAAGACTGGATCCAGAAGCTGTTGCCAGGAGAGGCCCTGTCCCCGCATTTCTTTGTCGAGAGAGCTCACTGAGTGCCTGCCAAGCCGCAGCCCCTAGGATTGAATCCGAGGCCACTCTTAATTTGATTATTAAATTACAGAGATAGAGATGCTGTCCTCCAGGAAACCCAGAAATTGCAAGACTTACAAGTAGATAACCACAAAGTGGACTACACCTTCCAAGTGCAGAAACAGCGACATTCTTACCTTGCAGTGAAGCGGCGCCTGCGACAGAATGATCTAAAGTACTCGCTGTGGTTCCCTGCGAAATTGAGAGTCATCACGAATGAAAAAACATTTTTTTTACCACCCGGAGTGTGTGGCGAATGGTTGGACACTTGTGGCTCGTCACAACTGGGGTGGAAGGAAGCAATGGCAGAAGCCCCTCTACAAAGACGGCTATGATGGAAATCGCAATCCCTGACCTTGCAGGCAACTGGCTCGTCACCCGAATTGGTTCTAAGTGGGCAACTGGTAGCGTTGCAAGCTGTGGCGAACATCAGTGGCTCACCGGCTGAAAACACCAATTCGGACTCTGATATGCAGCGGCCGCCCAGTGAGAATGAACTGTCAGACAATATCCCTGTTTTCCAGGACTCCTATGCGCTACCGCATGTTAATCTACAGACTTATGATGATATTGCTTAGGAATGTATCATTTACAAACCTGTGTTTCCATTCCTTCATCGGCCGCTGGGTATCGGGCCCCACTCTCTATTCAGCTTATGCACAGGGAGCTCTAATATGGGTGAGACTGGGTACTCCATTTTGAGTGACAGACACATTAGTAGATGGGGAGGGCAGATATGTTATGGTTCGGGGTGTGCTGGATGGCAGACCAGTAGCACCTGCTAGCAATAGCACAGAGAGATTTCTCCATATGTGTCCAACATAATGTATGTATCTGTCAGCAGAAATGCAGTGTTGGTTTTATGTTCTTATTGTTGACACTTGTGCTACTGAATGTCACAGGGGTTACATAATTTTGTGGTGGGCAACTGAAAGTACTGTATAAAACCATGATGCCAGTTATGATAAAATCAGAAAATACTAATAAAGATATTTAAACAAAAATGAGATGCTGGCAACTGGAAATGGAAAGTCATGCAGACTAATATCACCTGTGTGGCATTATTTGTAGAGAGGCAGACATGCACAGATAATAAGTGACTCACATTGCTTTAGTTACAAGGCTCACTGAAACAGAGTCTGGCAGTACAAGACTCATACTATAAGAAAATGGGTTATTGGTTGAGTGGGTGGAAACCCTACTCATGCAACAACCACTGTCCTTGTCACGGAGAGCCAAAAAAGCCACTAAATTAACCCCTGATTAACTTTCAGGTTACTGGGCACAAAAACAGTCAGGCGCTGTGTAAAGTATTTATGCAGTACATAAATAGTAATAAAGTGAAAACAAAACAATTACAAATCATAAATCAATTTACAAAAATAGGATGAACTGTAATGAATAGGATGACACCAAAACAAATTAAATCAAATCAATAGAACCAGAGTTATGCATTTTTAACATTTTAAGTGAAAAAACCTAAAAGATCAAAGTGTCAACCGTGGGTATCTGGCAATGCAAGATTTCTGCAAAGTACAGGCTGAGTGCGATGGAGAGTGGATCGGATACACGAGGTGGATTGGGCCCAGTACTGGCTTACCTTCTGACTTGGAAGAAATTTTAAAGAAACATTCCTGAGAAGGTAAAGTTAAGCAGGACCAGGTAGCGGGCGGTGTCAGAGGAGGAGGTGTCATCGATGAGGAGTCGCTGGATGGAGCTGTGGGTCAGATTTGTACCTTTGGAATCCAAGAGGCTGCATACCTTCGATGAGAGGTCCTAATGAACAGGATTTGGTGATGCGGAGAACATAGCGAGAGCTACATTGGAGTCAGTCCCAAAAGCGATGCAACCTGGGTGGATCAGCCAGCAGGTATGTCCTGTTCTTCGGTCAGTTCTCAGGACACTTTGTAGTAAACATTTGTGCTAGAAATTGGGTTTCTGATTGGCAGAGGAAAAATTCCTCACAGGGTCCAGCTAGAAATCCATCTTTGCAGGTGCAGATGCTGCTTCTCCAGACAGTCATGATTTTAGGAAAAAATAAAAAATGTCAGTCAGGAACACTTGAAAAGGGTTCGAATTGGTCTGGGTATGGAGTAATAGTGTACACTAAGTCACTGTATGGCAATGCACAAACACAATTCCTATCTTCACCGCAGATCCCCAAAGTTAGAAATAGGGTTTCTTTTTTTCAGAGGTATGCACCCTGTCCAAGCAGGAAACGCAATCCTAGTCAGGATAAGCCAAATACACACCATAAATTAACCTGTGCTCACCCTCTGGTAACTTGGTGCAGAGCAGGCAGGCTTAACTTAAGAGTCAATGGGTAAAATATTTGTAAAACACTTCAAAGAGTAACACAGTGAAGACACTAGAAAGAACTCCAAATCAGTAAAAAAAAATAGGTTATGACTTCATAAATAAAAAACAAGATGAGAACGGCCAAAATACACTGAGTAGAAGTTGAGATATGACTTTTTAAATAATAAATGTAAAAATAGCACTTAGAAGCAATAAGTGCCTATGGGGGTTATCTGGTTGCACGGGACCAGGGCAAAGTCAAGAGTTCAGGCTGATGGTGATGGAGTGTTGGCCGGATACAAGAGCCAAGCATGGTCTGATGAACATAATACTTTGATCCGGGTCCCAACAGTAAGATAGCGGTTGCACCCGAGCGATACATCGATGTCAATCATGGTGTTGAGGTGATGCATTGAATGTCTTACACCAGCCATGGCGATGCACCGGTTGCAAAGACGATGCGCCAAAAGGAGTAGGTTACGTAGATGATGCACCAGGGTTCTCCACATAGTCAACGGGATGCATCGATCTTCCAGCACTGCCGCACGGCGATGCAGCAGCTCCGATGCAGCGGTCCTTTAGGTGAAGTGCTGGTCTGGGAGTGATGTGCCGATTCTGCTCCCACAAGTGTTGGTGCATCAGCTCTGTTTCCAGCAGATAGTAAATGCGTCAGTTCGGCTGGATCAAGCACTTGGGCCCACTTTTAATGGACCAGGCAAAGGAGCAGGTTGTGAGACTTTGAAATCGATGAGTCTCAAAAACAGGAGGCAAGTCAAGAACCCCTTTGAGATCACTCTGAGTTCAAACAGAGTCTAGTTCTTCCTCAGCAGGGGCAGAGGGTAGCAGGCAGCAGGGCAACACAGCAGAAAAGCAGTTCTTCCAGGGCAGCAGAGTGACAATCTTTGTAGCAGCACAGCTGTCCTTCTTCCTGACGGGGTTCTTTTACAGGTCCAGAAGTGTATGATTTGTTGGAGTCAGAGACCCAGTACTTATACCCACTTGTACCTTTGAATTGGAGGTGACTTCAAAGAAAGACTTTGAAGTGCAAAGAGATTCTACCTTCCCAGTCCTGGCTCCATACTCAATACATGGGGTATGCAACCCTCTGTGTGGGGTCTGGACACAGCCCATTTAGGTATGCCAGCTCTTCCCTCCCATCTTGCCCAGGAAGGCCCATCAGGATGAAGATGGCTACTCAGTCACACCTAACTTTCCTTTCTGCGTGGCTGTATAGAGGGAATGCACAAAGGCCAACTGTGACCCACCCCAGACTTGTATTGGAAACAGGCTGCAGGCACACAGAGGTTTAAGAGAAGAGAAATGCCATCTTTCTAAAAGTAGCGATGTTAAATCAAACTTTGCCAGCAAAGAACATTTATCATTACAATTCTAATGATAGAAAGCATGACAGGGATAATTCTTCCCAATCAAGAATTCAGCTTAAAAGAGTAATAAGGAATTCCCAATGCTAACCTACGAGAGATGTAGCCCTCACAGTAGTTAAATAAATGAATTTAGGTGTTTTTTTCACTACCAGGATATGTACAATTTTAATGTAAATGTCCTACTTTTACTTACACTGTACCCTGCCCTATGAGCCACCTAGGATCTACTTTTAGGGGTGACGTATATGTAAAAAAGGGGACTTTAAGGTTTAGCAAGGGGTTTTAAATGTAAGTAAAAATGTAGTGTACAATGCACATGCAGGCTCTGCAGTGGCAGGCCCGAGACATGTTTAAAGGGCTACTTAAGTGGGTGGTACAATCAGTGCTCCAGGCCGACTAACAGCATTTAATTTACAGGCCCTGGGCACATGTAGTGTAGTTTACTTAGGACTTGTAGGTACATTAAATATGCCAAATGTGGTTAAGCCAATGTTACCACAATTTAGGGTGGGAGCACATGCACTTCAGCCTTAGTTAGAATTGGCAAAGTGACTTGAGTCCAATAGCCAACTAAAACTAGGTCATGAAAAGATGAGGAGAAAGGAAAAGTTTGGGGTGACCCTTCAGAGAGGGACATTTTCCAACAATTTTCCAAATCCCAAATTTTAGGGTTAGAAATGAACATCACCTTCACCGCCAAACCGAGGGCCCTGGACTAGAGGGGTACCCCTTGGGGGTTTAGGACTCACTCCAGCAGAGTGCAGGGTTCATGGTCTCTGGAGGTGGTTATGTCACTGTAGCTCACATAGGAGGCCATACAAGTAGCCTTCAGTGTCACTATGGTATTGGCCGTCCTCTGGTAGAAGCAGGGAAGACTTATGATGTGCAAGGTGAGCCTCTAGAAGCAGGGCAGTCCTCTGGGGGTCAATGGCTGTCTTTCTGAAGTTGTTCATAGGACCAGGAGAGTAGTGAAGAGTTGGTCTGAGGTGTAATACATGTACCTAGTGCCAGCCCCTTTGAAGTAGGGAAAATGTCTAATCTACCCCCACAGCTGGTTCTAGAAAGTTCCCTTTGTCTCCTGTCAAGGCACAAAGAAATCTATGTTCACAAAAGACTAGTATTAGGATTGTTATGGCCATATGTAAAAGCCCCTATCACCACCACAATGTCCCCTATATTGATGTTGTGGTGGCGATAGGGCTGTGCCCCATGTACAAGGCAGCGTTAAGCCACTTAACGTGGCTTAACGTTGCCTTGTACATAAGGGCACCTTTCCGTCTATGGTTAGCGTGAAAGGGGTGGGCAGTGGGTGTTGTGGTGGGCATTTCACCGCAACACCCATTCATTTTGATTCTGCCCCCTATGTACAAGGGTGGCATACATAGAAGGCAAAAACTAGTCTTAAGATGTCAAAACGAGGGGAAATGCATTATTTCTCCTCGTTTTTGCTTTTTCCATGTGTGCTGCCTTGTGCAGCACATATGGAAAAAGCAAAATGCCATTGTTTGTTTATGTACAGGAAGGTGTCCCTTACTATACATAAACAAACTTTTTAAAAATTGCCATTTTGTCACTTTTATTTTTGCTGCATGAAGCAGCATGCATGAACGTGACAAAATGTCATTTTTAGGATTCTCTCCTGCACGCAGATGCCCTGCGTTAAGTTGCTAAACTTCGCAGGGGGAAACACAAGTTTGCACCACAGTCTTGTAAATATGGTTCAGACTTGTGTTTCAGAAGTGGAGGAGAGAAGCGTTAAGCCAGGAAGGCTAACTCGTCTCTCCTCCACTTCCTTGTACATATCCCCTTTGTGTGTGCTGTAGGCAGGCCCCGTTGAAGTGCAAGTCGGGCAGGGAATAGCTCTGCCCCCACCTACCCTACCACAATGACCCATCCTGCCAACACCTAACCCCTTCATCTGGGAGGAATACACAAAGCCTAACAGCAGAGTCATGTGTCTCAGGACATTGGCAGGATGCACCAAATGGTTAGGACAAGGAAATTCCAAATTTCTATAATAGCTTTTTCAGCATTGTAAATGTAAATGTCAAAAGGTTCTTATATAGCGCCTTATCACCGCAAGGTCTCACGGCGCTTGCTTTGGGAACCCGTCCTGGCTTTTCCCTGTGAGAAAACCCCTACTAGGCATCCCCAAGGTGAAAGCCAGGTATCCCGCCGCGGGGGGTCGTAGTGAAGATTAAGCAAGCTATTGCCCAGAGTTGCAGAATGTGAACCCGCGATTCGTGTGGGCAACGAAGCGAGAATAATCGAGTCCGTGGACATTTGGGCTCAAGACCCTGCCGCGTCGGGAATTGAACCCTTCTCCCGGGTCTGACCTCTGCTTCAGGGTCTGCCTTCTCTAACCAGTGAGCCACACTTCTCCACTATTGCATTGTGACTTAAAATCCAGCTTTTAAAGAGGATTTTATATTACAATTTGTTTGAGATTGTTTGAGATCGAACATATTTTTACCTGTTCCTAATCAAATGTTAGCACCTATTAAATGTAATAAGGCAACCCACTGTTTTCCTATGGGTCCGTTAGGCTTTACAGTAGTGAAAAAACAAATTTAGGAATTTTTCACTAGCAGGACATGTAAAACTTAAAAACACATGTCCTACTTTTTAAATATAATCACCCTACTCAATGAACTGTTTATTAAGGCTTACCTTAGAAGTGACTTACGTACATTAAAAAGGAATGTTTAGGCCTGGCAAAATGGGTATTTTGCCAGGTCGAATTTGCAGCATAGTGGAGCACTTCAGGCTGCAATAGCAGGTCTGAGACACGTTTTAAAGTGCTACTGTAGTGAGTGACACAATTGGTGCTGCAGATCCACTAACAGCATTTAATTTACAGGCCCTGAGTACATATATTTCCATATATGAGGCACTTATAAGTAAGTTAAATATGCCAATCAGGTGTAAGCCAATTTTACAATGTGTTAATGAGAGTGCATAAGGCACTTTCTGGCTCCGGAGCTAAGTATTTGCAGCGCAGACTGGCCTTCTACTGTCCGGCCCGCTCTTTGCGGTCGGAATCTTTGTACATGGCCGTGGTGCCCCGCGTGAAGAAGGCTCGCATTGGGGGTCGTTCCTTTAGCCTTAAGGCTCCCCAGCTATGGAACTCATTGCCCCTTGCTTTACGCAGCATTCCTAGTCTGCTTCTGTTCAGGAAAAACCTGAAGACCTGGCTTTTTAATATTTAGGTTGCTTTTTTTCTTTACCCCATTTCTCCTTTCTTGTTTGTTTACTGTTATGTTTTTTAATTGCTGAGCCGCCCTCTGAAAGCGCCGGGACACTCTTGTTGAGTAGCCGTGCGCTATATAAATAAAAGTTAACATAACATAACATAACATAACAGAGCACAAGCACTTTATTACAGCTCAGCAGTGCTAATGTGCCAACAGAAAACGCATTTCAGAAAACAGGAGTGAAGGCAGAAAATGTTAGGGGGAAGACCACATCATGAATGTAAGGTCTAACACCCACCCTACCTAAATATTAACTTGGGGTTTAAGAAATAACTAACTGGTCGAGCCACAAGACAGGAAGTAAGCCCACGCACCAGACTGTGGCAAGATATTTAATCGATACAATATTTCTAGGATTAAGTTTGGGGCACTCCCTCAACTTTAGAGAAACTGTCCAAGCTGGTATTACTCTGAGACCCTCCTGTGACATGAGTGGAAAATTCCACACATGCCACGTAGAAATGATGGTGCCATTTAAAAACACTGGTAGCATAGGGCTTGTTGCCTACCCAACTGACCAGATTACATCTGTTTGTTGAGTCCCTAATAGACACTAGATGGACAGCACAAACTTCAAGACAGGAGGAATGTCAAAAGTGACAGTGGAATCTCTTATGAGAGCACTGTCTCCCGTAGGGCCACTGTTAGACCTGGCTTTTCCAGCAGGTTTATCTCCAGGCTTTTTGCCTTTTGGCCTCCTGTTTTGACCCTGTTTTGGTTGTTTTTTGACTCTGGGAACCTTACCACGGCTGATCCATGCTAAATTGCATATGCTCTCTGTGTAAATTGTCGTCATGGATTAGTGTTTCCATAATTGCCTTATTTGATTGACTAGTAAGTCCCTAGTACAGTGCACTGTGTGTGCCCAGGGCCTATAACTCAAATGCTGCATGAGGCACAGGGTCAAGGCTGATTTGCATATGGCCATGTCTGACCTGGGGTGGTGTGGAGTGCAAAAAAACGATGGATTTAGGCCCAGATCTCTGTACTGGGGTGAATGTATGAAATTGTTCTGCAATCTGTCCATCACTTGTTGTTTTTGCAGCTGGAAGGTTTGCAGCACTGATTGTGCTACCCACACAAGCAGCATTTGAAAGGGGTCTCAGGCCGGCCATTGCAGTGTTTGTGTGCAGTCTAGTACTGCCATGCAGACCTGGCAAGTGCACCAACTTGCCAGGCCCTAGCCTTCCCTTTATTTACATGTGAATCACTCCTAAGGTAGCCCCAAGGTATCCCTGTGGGCAGGGTGCAGTGTACGTGAAAGGTAGGACACATCCTGACGTGTGAGGCATGTCCTGCTAGTGAAATACTGCCAAGTTAGTTTTTCATTATTGGAAGGCTATCTGTCTTCTAGGATAGAATCAGGAGTTTACTTATAACATCTTATAAGTATAAATGCCCATGGGATCAAGTTAGGAAAATGGAGTTTAGGATGCCTGAACTCAGAATCTAAAGATGCATCTTTTAGTAAGGATAATATTTTACATTCTGGGTCTGAAAATACCACTTTCAGAACGGAGATATTTTCTTGCTTAGCCATCTAGTGTGCCTCTGCTGGGGTTGTGTATTGAATGTCTGGCTTTGGAGTGACAGGGGCTGGGAGTGTGCATTCTGTTCAGACAGCCACTTGGGGGGTGGGGTGATGCGTGTCCAGTCTTTCCAGGGCGAGTCAAGGCTGGGCTGAATAGACCTGGGCTGCATTTAGAGAAGGGAGAGGAGATTTCTTTCACACCTGAATGGGCATTATCTGCCTTGGACAATGCTGTCTCCACGTCCTGCCAGGATGCTGGGCCAGAGAGGAAAGAACTGGTTTCAGCTGAGCACAGACAATCTCTGCCTCCAGAGAACAAAGGATTTTGTACTGTAATAAGTGGGGCCCAGACCCCTGAACTTTATATCACATTTGGAATTGAAGAGGAACCTATGCCTAGGAGAAGAGCTAGGAGAAGCTGTAGGGGAAGTACTGCCACTTTGCTGTGTGCTGTCTGGGGTTGTCCTGCAATAGCTGTTTCTGCCAAGGAGAGGAACTGTGTGTGTATCCTGCTTGACAAAATATCTCTAAGGGCTTGAGGTAGAGCTTGCCCACGGTTCAATAGGTCTCAGGAACAGCACAGACTTTATCATCCTTCTGGGCACAATATCAGGAACCGCTGGTTTCAGTCACCACAGAAGAAAAGAGCAGCTGACTCTGTCTGTCACTGGCTCATTGTCCTGAAGGCACTGCAGAATGCACTACCTCATTTTGCACTGCATCCTTGGTCTCACTGACGCTGCTGGATGACCATCACCGAGCCATTGCTTGCATCGCGTCCTGTGGACACTGTACTCCGCACCGCCTCGCTTCACACTGCCCACACGTCAACGAAACAGTCGCTGCCCAACCTGGACATTGACCGGCTCTGTCACCTGCACCGTTACCTGCCAGCACCCCATCGATCACTGCATTGTAAGCCTTGGTCTCACCGACACTGTTGGACGACCTTCACCGAGCCGCTGTCTGAAATTGCCGTGAGGGCAGCGCACGCTGCACCGCTTCCATTTCAGCTCGCAACTGCAGCGGTTGCCCTGACCGGCCAGTATTAACGTGTCGGCTGCAACGAAAAAGGTACTGTCTACAAGTCTGTTGACACTTTAGCTGGCCCTTACCAACGCAGTTGGCTGGGACTGTTAGACTCTGTAGTTTTCATTTACGTGGTAGCCCTGGACTGAGCTACTGACTCAGAAGTACTGTGTTTTTCAGCTATTCTTGCAAATTGAAGGTTATCTTGCAAAGTAACCACTTTTACAGTGTTGAATGTTGGAGTTTTGTCGTATTTGGTCTTTTTAGTTTAGATAGATTTGCCTTCTTTTATAAATTGATGTGGTGTCAATTTGTAGTGTTTTAACTGTGTTGCTGTATGCATGCACAAATGCTTTACACACTGCCTCTGAGATAAACCTGACTGCTCGTCCCAAACTACCAAGGGGGTGAGCAGGGATTATTTTAGAAGTGTATCCCCCTTACCCTGACTAGGAAGAAGGGTCCCTACTTGGACAAAGGTGAAAACCATTGCCAACTAGAGACCCCCATTTCTAATATCCACCAATGTCTCAGCTGGAATCCAAGGTAACTGGCATTTTTGCAGAAATGTACTCTGTGTGCACCAACCTTTCTTCGTTCAATAACTGACTGGAATCCACTAAGAAAAGACTGAACGTGCTGGAAGAAAGCTTAGCTGCAAATCCAGACTGTGGTGAAGACTAAGGGTAACTCGAGTAATCCGGTGTAGCATAATCAGGAGCAATTGCCTCAAATTTCAGCAAGATTCCTCACTCATGCAAAAGATTGATTTTGTATTTGGCCTTATTTTTACAGAAATGCTACCTCATTTAAAAAAAGGACTCAAGGATGGTTTTTATACTGAGAAATTGTGATGCTAGTTTCGTAGGGCAAAAAATGCCAGCTCGCAACCAAATTAGATGACGGGATGTACTTTGCCGTACGAAAATTGCAATAAATGCAGAATTATTCTTCTTGCATGATTTTGAGTAATCTCTCATAATTTGTAGGTAATTGCTCATGATTATGATCTCTAAATATGTTCTCAGGGTAAGATTGTTTCCCTCCAAATTACTCTTAATTATGCAGGGGGTATAATCAGGTTATTATCAATAGTTCCTTGTCAAAGAGTAACTCAGAATTACTAAAATTAGTCCAATTAATCTGGCATAAGGGAAATCACTAAACATTAGGTAAAGGTTGTGACAGTCACACTCCTGGTAATTATAACTGTAGGTAATGTAGATAGTGTATTGGATGCTGATGGGTATCGCCTTCTGATCGGTAGGCGTGGATTACTAAACTCAAATTAAGCGTTTTCCAGCAATGGATTAAATATCCCCTTCAGCACACTCTCTGTGTATAATTCTTTAAACTATCAGCATTGTAAACGATGGTTCATCCTACGAGGAGAAAATTCAAAAGTAGATCATCAGGTATAATTGTATTTGATTCATTCTTGTGAATGGGGCTGTTGAGCAGTCAAACTACAAAGTCAGTACTGTTTTCCCATTTTGTCATGAAGAACACCCAATGCGTTTTGGGACTCGCCCTTCATCTGGGGGTAGGTCCTGAAATGTAATGTATAACTATTATTCTTAGGAACACAGAATTTCAATCAACAAATATAAGAACACGTAAAAAAAAATATAAGAGAAAATCTATGCTTTTCCTCAACAAATTTGGTGCAAAAAAATAGCTTATGGCAAGTTTTAGTGAAAGGAATAGACAAAAGATTCTCACAAACGTTATAGTGCCAGTCGTGGGTAGGGCAGTGGTACTGAATGCTTCCCTGATGCAGAATTCAGTAATAATGGTGGCACATCTAGAATTGTGCTCTATGTAAAGTAGCTCATGTGTTATGAGCGTAACATTCAAAAATTCAGATGCACTTTATGCCCTTTTAGAAATGGTGGCCTTGGACAGTAGTGCACAAAAAATGTCCCATACGTTCGAATAATTTCCGGTGAGGCCCAGTGTTTAAAACCAATGGAATCGCATTCATTTAATTTGCGGTGTGAGAGACACACAACATAATGAAGCCTGAGCAAACGATCGTGATCACACGTGATCACAAGTGATTGGCTCCCAGGCCAAATGTTACAGAAAAGTCAGAAGAAAAAATATCATGGGAGTCCCAGATAACCTTATCCCATGTGTCCCAGGAATATAATTCTCTGCTGGAACTCATAAAACCCCTTTGTGTCCGTCCTCGTCACTCCCAGCTAGATATAAGATCCTGACAATAATTGAATGCTTCTTACATCATCAGCAAACCAGAAAAATACTACATGCAGCCAAAGTAAAGAAAGGACCCTTTGAGTTGGATGACCATTCCATCAGCATTGCTGCTGACTACTCAAATGAGACCAATGTCAGGAGAAAGAAATTCCTAGCCTTTCAACCATGTTGTCACTGCGGCAAAATCAAAATTGGTGCAATGGATATGGCTTCTATGATTATTAACCAAAGACAACAGGATAGGGAAAACCAGATGACATGGAAAAAGTCAACACTCTCTAGACACGTCAGAAATGGGTGTGACTTGGTCAGAAAAGTCTACCTCTCCATAAAGTGCAGACAATCGCCAGGGTATCATTGTACCACGAAGGGGGACGGCCAGAAGGATTCATGACAGAGACAGCCTGAATCAAATTGTTGAGACCCTGAGCTCTGCAAGAGACAAATTGAGATACCCATTTCAACTTGCAATGGAAAAACAAGCAAGACAGGACTTAGGACCTCATTAGGATGTCAGTGGGACAACCAGCAACAGGCCATCGGTGGAGGATCCACCAACATCCAGGCCATCATTCTGACTGCCACATTAATTTGCAGATGGTTGGATTGTCGAGGTTGGGAGGAAAGACAGATGCCTCTGACAGGATGAAGGATCTTGTTGTGGCAGTGGTCAGAATCCAGTCCCTGCAATGGATGCACCCTCATAGGGATTAGGATGTCCCTTTATGACTGCCTTTTCACTGCGGTCCGCCATGGAAAGGCAGATGGAAATGGACTTTGATGAACCCAAGCAGGGCCCGTCTCCCGTGGACCACTGCTAAGTGGCCTGGGGGGGCACTTGTGGTACACACCCATACATCCAAACACTGTGCGTCAGGCATGGATGTGCAGAAAGGGATTTTTTTGTACTGCTTCTTTTGCATCGGACACTTTCCTGGGCTGCAGCGCAAGCTAGCTGCAGTAAAATATAGCACTTTGCGACCGCCATGCTGGAAGTCATATTGTAACAGGGCAGGTAGAGCCACCGACTAATTGTCGAACTGTCTCCTGCCAAATACGATGGCAGTCGGCAGTCTGACCGAACGCCATGGTAATGAGGGCCTTAATGTTCAACCTCTCTGATTTCTTTACACACACAAAGACAGACAAGTACTTGGTTGTTGTTTATCATTTCACACATTATGAGTACATAAATGCAACTTACAACTTCTGCTTTGTTCTCACGTGCATGGAGAAAGGTTTCTATGGCCCACTAAATTGCCATTTAGTGAAGTTCTGGTTCTCCCTTAGATGTTCGAGTAATGTTACTTTTGAAAATTCAGTATTATCCCATCTCCCTTTGGTCCATAACATATCACACTCTCATTCTGAAGAAAAAACTAAGTCTGCTGGCATATATCCACTTCTTTTGCAGACACCATTTATTGAGTTGTTTTCTTTTACTTGGGCCACCCGAGCAGGCAATGTCATGAGGTATATAGCAATATAATAGGGGTAGTGTCTCTGTTATCTTTTCTTAAGCCTCTGCTGTGCCCATTACACCATATTGATCCCACCTAAAGTCAAATATGCACTCTACCAATGCCTTAGAGATATCCACCTTGCAATGTTGAAGTATATCTTGCAACTAACAATATTTGATATTGAAGTGGTATCTAAGGAGGTTATTACCCTTCCACAAATAAGTCTATCCCTAGCTACCCCTTACCTTTTTCCTTCCTTGTCCCAATCTCTCTCTTCTCTTCTTCTCTAGTACAATACTTGATCAAACATCTAATAGCTTTTGCATCTTATTATGACATTGTACTGCCCCTCCAATGGCATGCCCTCCTCTTTATAGACTGGATGACCCAATCGTCCAATTTGTTGCACAACAGGCTTTAGAGTAACGTAAAAATGACACAGCCCTGTGATATTGACCTTTCTCATTGACGTAAAAGAAGAGATTATTATCATCTGACAACAAATATCATAAATCCGTTCCGAAATGGCCCTATTTGCTGCATCGAATAAACCACTGAATATCACCTGATAAATGAATTATCTTGCTACATTAAATACAAAGTGGTCCCCATTCATTACACTCAAAGTTCACTGATGTGTCTCTCCTGCAGGAGAAACACAGCACCATTGCAGCACTTAGGAATAGTTTGGGTTATTGTAAATGTATGTATATAATGCTTATTACTCCTGATGAAGTGTTGACAAGCTTTTCAGTGAGTAGCAGGCTACTATTGACACACCAGAAAGATATAACCAAAATGTTAGCTTCTTATTACGAAATCTTATATGCCTAAGACCACCCAGTAACAACATAACTAGAAGAGAAATTTATACAGAATTTGCAATTGCCATAAGACAAAGATACAGTCTGGCTAGGGGGCGAATTTACTCCTGAGGAAATAGCACAGGCTCTATTAGAACTTCCAACAATTATTAATCCTTCTAATCTAAGCTGCCTTCAAAGAGGGTGCAACGACAGGCTCATTATAACGCATGTCCAACAGGGCTACTTTTTCCCATAATTCCAATGGCTGGATGAAATGTTGCTGCCGCTCAAGTAGATTTGCTACTTGAGAGGCAGCTTTCTCAGCGTCACAACCTGCCGCGACAGCCTGCATAGAGAAATCTTGCCAGGAGGCATTCCAGCACCTGAAAATTGGTCAACATAATGCTGGTGAACCACACATGAGAAACAAACTGAACCACGCAGTAGCTGGCAGAGTTTTGCCAGTGCACGGTGTGTGCAAATCTCTGCGAACTCCACTGGCAGAGTGGAATTGTTCACCCACCCCTTGATAACACCACTCATGGCCTTGATTTAAAATTACTTCCTCCAGGGGATGAATCTCAACCTCCTGAAATAGGTCAGAATTAAGATCATGAAAATTAAGTAGCGCCTTGGAAAAATTATGTCCTGGGAACGCTGCAAGTAAGGATCCATGAACATACAAGGAAACACTTTGACTCAGACATTAAACAATACATTTGGGGAGACGCAAAATCCAGATAAACCCACATATTTATGGGCTCAGGCAACATCTGGTGGGATACACTTACCACACATCACAATAATAATATTCCCACTTTTCTCCCACAAGCAAATCTGAAGCCCTTGTGGGTTGAGTTGGAACGCTCGGCCTTATGGTGCTTTGCTCACCCATCTTAGGTAAATACCACCCTTGAGAATCCAGTAATAAACTGTATGATGTTCACTGAGGAGCTAAGCAATACATTGCTTAAAGTTGATTCAGATGTATATATTCCCACCATATTATGGAGAAATGCTGGCCTTTACATTAGCAATAAGACCCTGTCATGGCATGTCTGGACTAAAAGGATATTCTAACCTTAGATCAAATTCTCTTCAATGGACAATTTAAGTCTTTCTAAACGTCATGGCGGGATGCTGATGTGTTAGAAAAGCATCACTAGCAGTATAGGCAGTTACAGTTGCCAGCTGAGGAGTCCAGGACCATCACCTCTCAAATTCTGTGTACTCCAGCTGTCAATATCTCAATATATCGGGCCAGTCCATGTGACTTGTCGGGCTATAAGTGAATCTGGAGAATGGAAACAAGAATTTAGTGCCAAAATATCCAACGCAAAGATTACCCTGAAGAAGTCTGTTTTGACATGAAATGACATTGTTGCCAAGGAAATCCGAGTGAAATTCTTACATTTCAAAATACTGCACCTCTGATACTTGTCCACACAGAGGCTACACAAGGCGGAGTTATTATAAGTGATACCTGCAAATATGTAGAAGACAGGGATGTGACCTACTCCATACTGTGTGCCATTGAAGCAGTTTGAAACTTTATGGATAGACTTTATGGAGAGAATTATCAAAGCAGGTACTATTAACTTATTATCATCGGTGCACTAAGCTCCGCTACATGATGTTGCGGATTTAACAGAACTGACACTAACAAAAGGCTGGTTAACTCCTCTGCAGCAGGTACGATATGCATTCTCTAATACTGGTGTCAGTCAGAAGACCACGCAGTAGATGAATGGATTACACACTTGATAAAGGTTGCTCACTATGAACACATTGTATATCACATTTTTATACAGGCTTGGGGTTACCTCATCTACTGAGCCGAAGAATTACACAGAGTCCCTGTAGCATTATCTGACAAGAGCGAAAATGATACATCACAAACTGATATTGATCAATAACTGAACCCTATAGTAATAAAAATATGTGTGACCAACTGAACTGGCTCTCTAAACTCCACCCATAAATACTCGCCACACTCTTTTTTTAAAAATAACCAAATCCTGCATACAGGAGACGCATGTGATATCAGAAATTGGTTTCCTCTACTCTTCCTACAACACTGGTGTTAGATCTGGCATTCCTGGCGTGGTTTTCCCTTACCTTTTGCCTTGAGACCTCTTGTTTTTTCTGACTTTGTTTTTGCTGGCATTAGGACTTTGTGTCCTTTACCACTGCTAACCAGTGCAGAAGTGCTTGGGCCATTTCCCTAAAACTGGTAACACTGGCTTACAGCCAGTTGGCATACTTATTTTACTTGAAAGTCCCTAAGTGGTATTACCTGTGCCCAGGGCCTGTAAATGAAATACTAGTAGTCGGTTTGCAGCACTGATTGTGCCACCCACTCAAGTAGCCCTTTTAGCATGTCTCAGGCCTGCCATTGTGTGTAGTTCTAAACTGCCATGTAAACCTGGCATATTACACCTTTTAGCGGGCCCTAACCTTCCCTATTAATACGTATACGTCATCCCTAGGATAGCCACTAGACAGCCCAGAGGGCAGGGTTCAATGTACTTAAAAAGTAGTACATGTACTTTTGAGTTTTACATGTCCAGGTAGTGAAGAAACTATTATGTTTTTTTTACTGCAAGGCCTACCTCTTTCATAGGAATTTCCGTATTATATTTTATACGTTTAATTCCCAAATGGGAACAGGCACCCTTTCATATTTGGTGTCTCTGGAATCCTAATTTAAAATCCTAACTTGTGGTGAACTTGGATTTCAAATTCCAATTTTGAAAATGACACCTTAGAAAATTGGCATTTTATTGCCTATACCATTTGATGCCTTTACCTGTCTCTGGATCACATGACTGGGTGTGGGCTACAGCTGGGCTTTGTGTAGACAGTCACAATGTAGAGTTTAGGAGTGGCTTGATGGGTCATCGCTGGCAGGATAGGAGGGAGGAGCCCAGACCCACTTACATTTAAATTGGCTGTCCTATCTCCACACAAAGGGCTGCATACCCCCTGTAATTAGACTGGAGCAAGAACCTGGTAAGCAGGACTTCTGTGTACTTCAAAGGCTCTGTGTATAAAAGAACAATCAATTCTTCAGTACATTTCATGTGCATACTTTGCCAGGAAGAAGGACTGCTGTGCTGATACAGCGACTGCCACTCTAGACGGCTGCTCTGAAGGAACAACTGCCCTGCTCTGCTGACCTGTTGCCCTCTTGCCTGGGTTACAAGGATTGGACCTGAATCTCTTGAACCCAGAACCCAGGGAGACTCCAAGGGCTAGTTGGCTGGCCTTCTGATCTGAAGCCTCGGGGATGTAGCAAGCTTCCAACAGCCATGCCCCAGCACTTGGACACTGCCATCTCAGAGTTTATTTTGCCAAGTGGTTCCATCCTAGACCTGAATCCTTTGAAGCAGGCTTAAGGTGTTCTGCCAGCTTCTATGGATCTAGCTGGATCGACCCATCTCCTCTGCTGTGCAATGCAAACCTGAGCAGAACTGATGCATCTCTGCAGCTATGGATTGGACCAGTCGCAAAGGCCTGGATCACATGACAGCTCTCTGGAACTGCTGCATCGCTCCTTTCTACTGATTGGATTTGTGTAGTTTTGTTATTTATTTATTAAAATGTATTCTACATAACTAAATTGGTTTGGCTTGTGTTATGTTTTTACTTAATTACTGTTTGTGCTCTGTATGGATGATACTTTACACATTGCCTCCAAGGTATGCCTGATTGATTTTGTGCTAAGCTACTAGAGGGTTAATCTTAGATTAATTTAGTGACTTTTTTTTAGTTCACACTGACCACTGGGATTGTGGTTGTTGCTTGAGTGAGGCTTCCACCCCTCTCAACCAAAACAACAATTTCTAACAAGGACCATGCATCTTTAGATACAGTCTTTCATTGTTCATGAAGGTAGCAAGGTCTTCCCTTGCTTCAGGGGTGCTATTGGTGATATAACTCTAGTAAATTATTCCATCAGACCTTGTTGTAACCTCGAAAGACAGTTCACAGGCATTCATCTTTGGTGATGTGAATGAACCAGGTTTGTTATATTTTTCAATTATATGTTTTTCTCTTAGAATTAGTCATCACAACTAGGCCTGGGCGGTGAACATAGCTCCGTTCGCGGAGTTTGCAGCATTTTCTGCACTTCATGGAGCTCGTGAAGTGCAGAAAACTCTGCTTCGCGATGTGCAGCAGAGTTTTTTCCCAGCTCACGATCAAGAATCGTAAGTTTGCGATCGCAGAGCGTGAGCTGCCACTCGGGTAGAATTTCTACCCTAGCGGCAGGAATAACAGCACAAACTGCAGTTTCCACTGTACTCTGCCACTCGTTGAACTTCGCAGAGTTTTTGTGTAACTTTGCAGAGTTCCGCGTAGCAAAACTCCCCAATCTACACCCAGGCCTAATCACAACCTAGAAGGCCAGCAAGCATGGATGAATTGTGCCCTCACTGCTTGTTTAGTGTGCATGTGCTTGGCAATTCTCAAAGATGTGTGTAAAAGGAAGCAGAAGACTCATCTTTCTCCTGCTGGATTTGGTGCAGTAGAAATTCTTAAGCTTTTATAGCTCTCTGGTCTAGTTCCAAATGCTTGCTTAAATCTGTGCTTGAATTATCATTCACCTATGTATTTGACAGCTTTAAGAGATCTTCCTACCTCAATAGGAAACATTTTACTGTTATTATCCATTACCTTCGTAACCTTCTGAAAATTATCCAGGCATGATAGCTAAAACTATCATTGAGGGCATTGCTTGGATGAGAGACATGCATTAAGATGGCTCAGTTATTTAACAGTTACTTCTGACATCTACGGGTCATGAGTTTCAATTCTTGCTAGGTGCAGGCTTTTGAACTTTTGTTATTGTTTTTCCTATTTAAGTCCAGCAGCACATTGGCAAGTAAGAAAAGCAGACTTGTGAAAACCCAGGGGCCCGATTCACAGAACTAACTTAAGACAAGATCCTAAACTTACTACTTTTGGTATTCACAGAAGGCATTTAGTGGTGCTAAAGTTAGGATTTTGTCTTAAGTGTGTCTTAAGTTTACCCTAAATTTGTCTTAAGTTTGTCTTAAGTCTGTCTTAAGTTTGTCTTAAGCCTGTCTTAAGTTTGTCTTAAGTCTGTCTTAAGTCTGTCCTACGTTTGTCTTAAGTCTGCCTTAGGTCTGTCTTAAGTCTGTCCTACTACTTTTGGTATTCACAGAAGGCATTTTATAGTAGTAAAGTTAGGATTTTGTTGTAAGTTTGACTTAAGTTTGACTTAAGTTTGACTTAAGACAGACTTAAGACAGACTTAAGACAAACTTAGGGCAGACTTAAGACCGACTTAGGACAAACTTAAGACAGACTTAAGACAGACCTAAGACAAAATCCTAACTTTACTACTACTAAATGCCTTCTGTGAATACCAAACTTAAGACAAACTTAAGACAAATTTAAGACAGACTTAAGACAGTCTTAAGACAGACATGAGACAGACTTAAGACAAAATTCTATCTTTGCTACTGCTAAATGCCTTCTGTGAATACCAAAAGTAGTAAGTTTAGGATTTTGTCTTAAGTTAGTTCCATGAATCGGGCCCCAGGAGAGCAACAAAGCACAAATGGTCCCTGAAACAATACAGGTGCAGGGACTAAACTATATAATTCCCCAGTATTGAAGTTGTGAAAGCTGTCTCTTTTGTCTCCCTCCCAAGGTGTTTTTAGATTCACTGTGAGTAGGAGCCAGGCCACAATGGGATAGAAGGAGCCTCAAGAAGTATTGATTCTAAGGGGTGAAGAGCATCAGTAGTATTTCAGAGGTGAAATAAAAAATGTTAACCTATTTGGTTCATAGCTTTCCTTACTAACTTGTTGTAAAATGTTGCTATAGTGTGCCTTTGTGTTAGAGGTTCAACATTCAGATGATGAGCTCTTCTTGTGATGTCACTGGAGGGCACCAATAAGTCCATGGCGTTACTTCTCACTATTTTGGTGACTTAATGTCCATGGAGACAAGAGAATAAAACAATCAATAATTAGTGCAATTAAAAATAAGTCAATCTGTACCTTAATGGTGGAGACCAAACATATATAAGAACATGCTCTGCTACTGTGTACATATGAGGCAATATTACATTAAATTAATGATGAAAAGATCAACCAAGTTAACAGTTCTTTGGTTTTTGGCAAACTGATACCATTCAGTCTTACTAGAGATATTGGAATGTAGGCAGACATATTTTTCATGCACCTGCGAAAGAAGACGTACATCTTAGTATCCACCCTAGTATGCATGAAATCACTACACTTGGATCTCAATAAAAAAATAACAGAATTCAATCCATTGAATCTTCAAAAGAAAATTTGTCACATATTTATACTAAGTCACATTTAAAGCTGCAAAGTTAACATCAGCTTTTTTCTGCTGCCAAAGGGCAGTGCTAGCCCCTGTGGCGAGGTGCTATTACTCGATTTGGAATTTGATCATACCTCTTTACCCTAAAGAGCAAATTGGAGTTGTATGTGGGAAATATTACATATTTTACATATTTATATGCACTGCAATCATGTCAAATTGAGATCCTGTGGATAGGGATATCTTAGATTGTCGTTTTATAAAAACTCTACAGATGGACCCACCATGTCCAAAATTGCCTCCATCTCCTGTTAGAGAATACTCAATGTGATAGCTTATTCTTTCCCACAGTACACTCCATAAATGCTAGTATTTATTTATAAGAGATTTTGTTTAGTGTGGACTATAAGTATCAAGAGTAATATACATAGAACAAGGTAGTACAGGTGTTGAGGAAATGCTGTTTTTTAATATTCAAGGACACATAGCAGCACCTTTTCAGAAGGAGTGTAATGCTTTAATTATGGGGGTGGTGTGGGAGTTGCATGCACTCCTCAGAGCAAACAGGGCATCTTGAATAGTGACTACCTAAACCTTTGTATTTATATTTCAAGTAATGTATGAGTAATGCCTATCAAAAGAACAAAAGAGCATGGAACAGGAGAGAGGCAAGGAAAGCTGTTGGAAAGTGGGTTATTGGTAGGGGCAAATGTAGGTCTGCCACTGGCAATAAGGCCACTAACACATGATAGGACTCAGCATAGGTCTTAGAAAATTATTCCTTTGCTCAACCCTTGGTAACGTGGCTGCGAGCAGACAGGCTTAACTTCAAAGACAGGCATGTAAAGCATTTAAAAACACCATTTCAGTAAATAATTAAGACACCACACAAAATAAAAATCCAACACCAATTTATAAAAATAGGTAATATTTTTATCTTTTAAATGACACCAAAACGAAAATAATCCACTGTAGGGAACCTGAGATATGAATTTTTAAAGATTAGTCACTTTCTAGTGCTTAGAAACCAACAGCGCCCCTTTAAGTCTTTTTCTTTTCTCTGTCAGGGACACACCTTTATAAATTGTTCTGAAGAATTCTCACCACTGCAGTGGGCCGCCTTCTTCAGCAAGCGGGGTCCAGTTAGAAAACCTTCCTGGCGTTCTGCTTGCAGGTCCCCAAGTATCCAACACGCAATCCAAGGTTCTGGAATCTCCAAGAGGGTCCTTGAAAGTGTGAAACTTCAATTCCGCAATCCACTTGAACAAAACCTCTTACAAATCCACTGTGCTCCAGGCTTGGAATTCTTTGTGGGGCTGTCCAGGTGAGCTCTGTTAACCTGTAGCTTGCAGGGAGTTTCCACTCTTGAGTGTTTTGGCAGCAAGGTAATCCACAGGGCTGTAGTTTCAGAGGGTGCAGTCTTCATAGGGCATGCCTTAGAGTTCCTTGCACACAGCAAAACCTTCAGCAGGGCACTTCTTGCTTCATTCAGTTTCAAGCAGCAGATCTGGAGTGCTCTGCCCCTCTCAGATACTTATTCAAAATTCTCTGGGTCAAGCATCAGGTCACTGCTGACCAATGAGAGCAGGGCAACTCCTTCTAGTTATGACCACATCCTGTGGAGTGTGTCATTAGTTTGTCCCAGAATGCATCATCCTTCCAAATCCATAATGGCTGATTTTCCAGCAAGGAGGTAAGAGCTGGCTAAACACACCCCCTGGAAAATCTGATTTCCATGGACCATCCCAGTAACATCTGCAAATTCCTTTCTTAAGCCTAGTCCTGACTCTGGGTCACAACTGTCATTGTGGACTAAAACCCAGGCCTCCCCTCTTGCCTTTGAAGAGCGTAGTTTACGACGCCACCTCCTGGCCTGGAATTCCTGTAGAACAGATCACTGCCCTCCCAGCAGCCTGGCTAATCCTCTTAAATCTGACCAATCAGGGCAGACCACTGAAAGGCTGAATTTGGACTTACAAACAAGAAAGTCTCATAACTTATTGTATGTACACTTTAGGAGAAAATCAACAATATAATATTGTTGGATTTACTACGACCATTCTGGGAAGTCTTTGAATGGTCCGGCTAGTCCTCTCCTATCAATATTTATTAATCAATCACTTCCTACCATGTTAACCTATGGGCCATGTGGTTTGCAATGGGGAAAATGACTGGCGCCACTTTTGTAGCACCAGGGCTTATAAAACCATATTTTATAAGTATTTCCCAAATGTCTACCGGACCCCCACCCCTGGTGCAACTAGGGGAGACTTCAGGGGTTCTGAATCTGCAGAAATATTGCAGATCACCCTTACCCAATTCTTCCAGCATCAAAGTCGAATTTGAGCACCTCTTTAAGACAATGTGGGGAGTGAAATGTAAAATTTCACTTAACCCAGGCTTCTAAAAACTCATTTTATAAGGGCACTTCTTATAGATAACTGACCCCCCACCCCTGGGATACCTAGGGGTGATCCTGGGGGTCCCTAATATGCATAAACATGGTAGGTTTTTAATTTGTATGGGCCCCTACCCCCAAAGTCGTGTTTGGGCACAATTTAGGGTTTAAACTGACCTCAGGCTTCAGCACTGCACACATGCTGGTGCAGAGAATCTGCTGGCCTCTAAACTGCCATGCCCCAGGATACTGGAGACTTCTAGGTAGTTTCAATCCCCTGCCCTATTACATACTAGGGGCTTAGGTGGTAGGTCATGCCAACTACATGGGTACCCCACCATACTATAGTGTACCCTAGTGTATGTTGGGTGTTTTAACTGTGTTCTAATGTGTTCCTTTTAGCTTGGCACTGGCCCTGGGCCTGGTTAAACAGAGCCCAGGGTCAGTCAGAGTCAGTTACCACCAGTTCCAGTCAGCAAAAAGTTGGGGGGTGCCCAGGGCACAGGATGACTTTGCAACAAAAGCATTTTGCAAAGTTTATTGGGGGCAATGCATTTGCAAGAATCTAAACTTGAGGTGCATGGATAGGATGGAGGAGGAACTCATACGGAGATAGTGGGCATATTTATGTAACAGGAAAGTCTTTAGTTTATTCCAAAATTGGATGCAACCGGTGACATTTATTGATGGAGTTCATGGAGGCAAGGCTTTCCAGAGTTTGAGTGCATAGTAAGAGAAGGCCGATTGCCTGTCCTTTCCTCATGGGCTTTCTGGCATTCTAGCCAGCCGGAGTCAAGGGTATAATAGGATCGGTGGTCTCCCAAGATGGCAATCTGGTGTGCACGGTAGCCCAGTCGGGAGGTGTTGAAGGCTTTTAAATGACAGAATGCATTTTACATTCAGTGAATGCTGGTAGGCAGAGTAAGTACAAATTGTAATTGCATCTCCCACTGCCAGCCTCTTAGCAAAGAGTCTTAGTTGTCTTAGTAAGGAATGAGTGATGACATGTGTTAAGATGGAGAATTTGCATGAAGCAGGTTGGTTCAGCTGACATTTTTTAAACACTTTAAATTTGTGTAAACATATAGCGATAGATAAAGCTGCAGCATGTGCAAGGACATGTGTCTTAGTGGATCTTTTTGCTTATTTTTTGTGACTGTGATCTCTCTTTGTTTACCTTCCACAGGAATAAAGAACCATGTAAAATATGTGATATCTAGAGGCCCACAGGTACAAACACTTCTATAAGCATGGATAACTCTTCTTCACTACCTGGTAATGCAACCACGACTAGCACCGTCATATCTGGCAACATTATGGTAAAGATCCTGTTAATTGTCGCTCTCTTGCTGTTTTTAGGAGTTTTCCTCTTCTTCATTGGTCTGATACTGCACGCCTTCTTTACTACAGCTCGCCTGGGGGAACAAATCCGTTATATCCTCTTCATCTATACTGTGCTCAGTGACACCCTGAACCTTGTCACTAGTGTGCTTCTGACATTGTTAGACTTTGCTGCATACAGAATGCCAGTAAGTGGCTGTTATGTGATTGTCACCATCTCCGCGTCTACTTTCACCAGCAGTAAGAGTGGTCTAGCAGCAATGGCTTTAGAGCGCTATGTGGCCATTTGCTTTCCCTTACGGCACACAGTGATCTGCCGTGTGGAGAGGTACTGGATGGCTATTGTGGTCCTTTCTGTCATTGGATTCATACCATCCTTAATCGACATAATGATTCTCAGTTCATCAGATCAACGCAACTTTTTCTTTCAAAGAATATTATGTAGTCGAGATAAGTTAATATTGACACCTCAACAAGCAACGCGCTCATTTACCACTAATGCTACCGTCTTTTCCATGGTTGCTTTGATAATTTTTTACACTTACACAAAAATTATGCTGGAGGCCAAGAAAATCAGTGTAGACAGAGGATCTGCATCTAAGGCCAGCAAGACTGTGTTGCTCCATGCTGTTCAGCTTCTGCTAAGTTTGACCTCTTACACTATGTCGATTTCCGAAAATCTCTTGATTAACAATATTATGTATCTCAGACTTTTAAATTATTTTCTATTTATTTTATTTCCAACTTTTTTGAGCCCTTTGATTTATGGTTTCCGTGATAAAAACTTCAGAGCTCACTTAAAAAATGTAATCAGATGTACTGCTCGTTCTGGAGGTTGCAAAACCTTAAGTTAGATGTTGTCACCTCCTTCATCACTTTATTTTGCAATAATTGAAGTAAAAATATATTAATTGCATATAGTTTGCTTTAATAACCATCCAGGCAAGAATATATTACCTACCGGCGGTCGCCAGTAGGTAGTTATAGTTAGGATCGATTTCCATAGGGAAATCACAACATTCTATTTGGAATAACTTTGGCGCCGGTTGAGGAATCAGCCTGAATTTTTCAGCAACTTTGTCTCGCGGCGCTTCCGCTCCTTCCTTTTAGCTCGAACGGCTGAATGGATTTTCACCAAACTTGGCAAAATTGTAGGGACTGGTAGCCCGATGTGCCTTTGCTATGTCTCAAGATATGTGCTCCAGAGGATTTTGAGTAATTTAGGTTAAAAAAAATGTATATATCTGTAAGCGTGCCCCGGTGCGCATACTGGGGAGCGCTCCGGGCACGCCACGCGACCTGCGCACGGGAAGCTGATTGGCTCTCGGGTGTCTGTAAACATTCGAAACAGTTCGCAGCGGCCGCCATCTTGTGTCTCAGTAGGATCGAGACACAAGAGGTGGCAAAAAACAAATGGGGAAATGACCAAAAGGGGGCAGGGTACACCCCCCCTGACCCCCTAGGTTGATGTGGGGGCCATAAAAGGGTCCCTCGGGTAAAACATTTTTTTTTTTTTCGATTTCCGCGGGGGGAGCGCCCGGTACGCGCACCGGGGAGCGTACCGGGGAGCGTACTTTGGTGAAAAATAGTGAAAATAATAGTGTAAAATAATCATTTTGAGTGATTACAGGTAGGGTAGCTCTGAAAAGAGCTTTTGGGTTCTGTGGCTGTTTTAGGTACCTACAAGTACGTCCCACACACACCCACACGCACACAACCCCACACCCCCACACCCACACACTCCCCACACACACCTCGCACACGCACACCTCCACCCACACCCAACCACCCCACAGCCCCACACCAACACCTTACACATCCACACCCACAACCACACATCCCACACACCCAGACACACACACACACCTCACCCCCCCAACACACACACACGCACACACAGATACCTCACAGACACACCTCACACATCCCACACACCTCCCCCCACACACACATGCACACCTCACAGACACATCACACACATACACACACATCCTATACACATACTCCCCACACCCACACACACCCCACACACACCTCACACACCCACACTTCCACCTACACCGAAACACCCCACACACCCACACCCACACACACACTTTACACACCCACATCCCAACCCACACCCACATACCCCACACAGATATACACCTCATCCCCCCAGACACACACACACACACATACACACCTCACAGACACACCCCGCACATCCCCCACACACACCTCCCCCACCCCCACACATGGGGAAAACTCAGTGAAACACTAACATAATAATTTATAGTGCTTAGAGGTAGGGTATCTCTGAATAGAGTTGTTGTGTTGTGTGGGTGATTTAAGTGCCAACATCTAGGTACCAATGCAGAGTCTTAAATTCAATGTACACCGTTTACTCTGTAGATAATTTGCATGTTGTTATAGAAGTTATTGTGGTATATGGAATCCATACCATAGTCTGTCAGGAAAACATAAAGAACATGGAGGCAGGAGATGAAAAAGAGATGTCAAATACACTTTGGAGATAATATAGTGGGAGAAAGGAAGTATCTATGAGCAAAATTACTATGTAAAACAAAAAAGTTGTACAGTATACTATAAGTTTGACTTTACACTATAATCAATTTGGTAGTAGCTTAAGATTTACATATAAAAATGAATAATGTCTCAAACAATTTTAGAATTATTAAATATACATTTATTTTTGAGATTCATTTTCAAAATTTGATAGAACGTCTAACATTTGACTGTCCGAAATATCCTCTTTTTGAGTGAACATAACTTCCAACATTTGACTGTCAGAAACGTCCTCATATTGAATTAACAAATCCACAGATTCTACACATTGTAGAAGTTCATGGTCCCGTGATTCATCCATGAATTCCAAGTCATTGGGTTCAATGATTTCCTCATTGTTCATCTCTAGGACAATTTCAAAGGAAACGTTCTGTTCTCCTTCCATTTTTGTGCTGAAATTTACATTAAAAAAAAAATCTGTAGAAATATGGCACTGTTGGGTTTAAGTTCAGACAGGTAGTTTTGATTTTTTAACAGTGAAGTTAACTTTGGGCAGTGTATGGTAACAGGCAGGGAGTAGAAATATAAAAAAGTGCCTGTGAAGAAACGTAAGTAAATTCATAATTATAGCAGAGAAGCCTAAGTCAATCCATAAATATAACAGAGGAGCCTATCTCTATGTATAACTATAGCAGAGGGACAGTAAATAACTATCAGAAAACGTTTTTAAAAAAAAACTTAAAGTGCCCCTTACAAATTATCAACTTACTTTACAGAGAGGTGAAGAAGACAAAATGCGAAAATCCTTTCAAGATGTACCTCTGGTAGTTGTAGTCAAAATGGGCGTGTTTCCCTCTCATTTTTCATTTATATTCATATACATAACCAATCAAATGTCAGGAAAAAAAATAGAAAATGAGAGTAACATTTTAATTGGTTGTCAATTCTAACACTTCCGATGTGTTTTTGTGAAGTAATTTACCTCAGGGTATTTATAGAGGTCTACAGGCTAAATGGCTCAATGGAATTCCATCGAATTTGGGAAAATGATAGGGATTGGTATGTAGTATGAGCTATTCTATATTTGGTGAAAGTGTCTCCAGTGGTTTTTATGTAAATTAACATTTTTTTAGAGCGCTTCCCTCCATTTTGTGTTTCGGTAGATTTAAGACAGAAAATGGAGGACAAACAACGTTGGGAATGGGTATAAGGGGGCATCGTAGGCCCTCCTTGACCCTCTAGGTTTTCTGAAGGGGTCTTAGGAGGCCCAAATAGGCAAACAAAAAAAAAAGGTTTTATTTTTCGCGGGGGGAGCGCCCGGTACGCGCACCGGGAAGCGTACCGGGGAGCGTACTATGGTGAAAAATAGTGAAAAAAGTTAGAAAAAGATAATCATTTGGAGTGATCAGAGATAGGGTAGCCCTGAAAAGGGCTTTTGGGTTCTGTGGCTGATTTAGGTACCTACAAGTAGGTACCAATGCACAGTCTTAAATTCAGGAGGAATATTCTATTCCCCTCATCTGAAAAGTGCACACCATCTTCCCTGTAGATATCTTGCATGTTGTAACGCAAGTTATTATTGTATATTGAACCCATTCCATAGTCTCTCATGTAAGCAGAAACAGATTTATTCACATGTTTCCGTGCTTTCTCAAATTGTGGACAAAATTGATTGGACCACTTCCATTTCTGCCTTTGGCATATATTGGAATATACCAAGGCAGTTTGAGGAAAAAGTGCCATCAATTGATCAAAGGTGTCCTTTATAAGCATTTCCAGACCTACCCCAGTCAAAGTGCCCAAGTCATTTCCTCCACAGTGCACAATTAGAAGGTCAGGGTGTGGCAAATGCAAAAAGGTTTTCACCAATGGTATCAATTGGTGACATTTCAATCCTATGTGGCCAATCCATTTAATCTTCACATTTGGTAAGTCAAGGTTGTGAACATTTCTGGTAGCTGCATACCTTTGAGCCCAGTGGATATAGCTATGTCCAATAATCCAGACAGAATACATGGTGAGAGGAGATTCTGATGCAGTCAGATGAAGTGTGGAAAAGAAATGGCAGTTGGAACAATAGGAGTTTGCAAAAAAAAACCTGTGGAGTTTCAGTGCTCAAGCAATGATTGGTAGAATGAGATAGTTGAAAACTGAAAGTTAGGGTGAATGGTTGTGTTCTGTGTAAGAAGTCATTTGAATGGTTAAAAAAAAGTCATTTAAAGAAACCTTGCACCAGAAAAGCTGGTGTATTCGCAGGTCAAACATCCTTGATGAGGTGATTTGCAACATTGTAGAATAAACTTTTAACCCTGGGAGCTCAGTGAGGAGGGAGTTGCTATGGTAACAGGTAAAATATTTGTAAAGGTGAGTTATGATTCATTTAATATACATAGAGACCTGTATACTCAATGGAGAAGATTTGGAAGCAAATTGTGTTTTTTTAATGTTGCTTTGTGTCATGCTTTTTGATAATGCTTGGTAAAAAGTTTTTACTGCATAGAGTAATTGTATTTTGTAAAATTGTGAAGTTTTAGTCGTGACATGGAATGCTTCTACATAGGACCTGTGCTGTGTTTTGTAAATGTGATGTCAAAAACGATTTTGGGGAAAATACATTTTTTAAAAGGAATAAAGAATGTGTGCATGTTTAATAGAAATACATTTCACTCTTTACAATGATGTTACCTGTGTTAACTCAGTGTAGGAAGCATATTGAGTTTGTTTGCATAGAGGAATTGTATTTTGTAAAATTGTGAAGCTCCATGAGAAAGCGTTTGCCTCAGTCTTATTCCTGTTGTGAGTCAGGTGCAAGATTTTGCCTCAGTCTTATCCCTGCTGTGAGGCAGATGATTGTATAGATAGGCTTCATGAAGCCTAGTCCACTGCACTCTTAGACACAAGCATCACCACCTACGCTCCCCAGGAAAGCCCAAACAAGTACCTTTTTGCCCCATACTTAAAGATTGACGCATGTAGGTAGATGCGTCACTTTTTAAACCTCTGCGCCACATTAAACTCAAAAATGTAAAAACCATTTATTTTCCCCAAAATCGTTTTTGACATCACATTTAGGAAACACAGCACAGATCCTATTTACAATCATCTGCCTCACAGCAGGGATAAGACTGAGGCAAAATCTTGCACCTGCCTCACAACAGGAATAAGACTGAGGCAAACGCTTTCACATGGAGCTTCACTATTTTACAAAATACAATTCCTCTATGCAAACAAACTCAATATGCTTCCTACACTGATTTAAAACACAGGTAACATAATTGTAAAGACTCAAATTGACACCTGTGTCTAAGAATGCAGACAGGGATACTAGTCCACTGCACTCTTAGACACAGGCCTCACCACCTACGCTCCCCAGGAAAGCCCAAACAAGTACCTTTTTGCCCCATATTTAAAAATTGACACATGTAGGTAGATGCGTCACTTTTTAAACCTCTGTGCCACATTATACTCAAAAATGTAAAAAACATTTATTTTCCCCAAAATCGTTTTTGACATCACATTTAGGAAACACAGTACAGCTCCTATTTACAATCATCTGCCTCACAGCAGGGATAAGACAGGCAAAATCTTGCACCTGCCTCACAACAGGAATAAGACTGAGGCAAACGCTTTCACATGGAGCTTCACAATTTTACAAAATACAATTCCTCTATGCAAACAAACTCAATATGCTTCCTACACTGATTTGAAACACAGGTAACATCATTGTAAAGAGTCAAATTGACACCTGCGTCTAAGAATGCAGACAGGTATATGCTTCATGAAGCCTAGTCCACTGCACTCTTAGACACAAGCTTCACCACCTACGCTCCCCAGGAAAACCCAAACAAGTACCTTTTTGCCCCATATTTAAAAATTGATGCATGTAGGTAGATGCGTCACTTTTTAAACCTCTGCGCCACATTATAATCAAAAATGTAAAAACCATTCATTTTCTCCAAAATCGTTTTTGACATCACATTTAGGAAACACAGCACAGATCCTATTTACAATCATCTGCCTCACAGCAGGGATAAGACTGAGGCAAAATCTTGCACCTGCCTCACAACAGGAATAAGACTGAGGCAAACGCTTTCACATGGAGCTTCACAATTTTATAAAATACAATTCTATATAACTATATAACTCAATACTTTCTCGGGAAGCATAGGTGGTGAAGCCTGTGTATAAGAGTGCAGTGGACTTAGACATAGGTCTCATCTTCTTTGTACTTGTGGACAGAGCTGTCTTCCACTATACTCTTCAATACAGGCCTCACCTTTTGTGCACCCCTGGAGAATCCTCACCTGATCTGTAACCCGGTATAGATCGTTTACTTTTTGTCATTGCTTTGTTGTTTGGTAATAGTGGTCTATAATGTGCTATTTTTTTCTTTAACACAGATTGAAATCGTTATTTGAAGAGTAAGCAAAGATGCCCACAAGGGAAAGGACAAAGAAACAACGTAACCGGGAAAAATCAAAAACAGCAACGGAATTACAGCACTCTTCCACAACAAATACTTCAAAAAACAGGAACCAAGCTCCTGGTAAGACAACTAAGTCTTTTTTACGTAACATATGTACATCCCAAAAAAATTATGGACAGCATGTAGAAAAATAAAATGAGAGAGTAAAATTGAAAAGGAAGGAGAGAACTTCAAAGAATCCTAAAACTGGAGCAGGAGAGAATAATATGTATAGGAATAGAAGGCAGAATCAGTTTAGAGACATTCGTAGACGAATGTTTCGCAAGAGAGTGGTTTTAAATTTGTTAAAAAACATTAGGAAAGGTAAACAGAGAGCTGCTTTTTATAAGAAAAAGAAAAGTGTAGAGAAGATTGTTGATCAGGCTTTTGAAGTTAAGAAAAAATTATTTATTTTAATAATCAATTGAATTAGGACACTTAACAATACAATTGATGTTTTCAAATCAAACAGTAGATGGAAAAGAGTAATTAATCGGACTCATTTTTGTAAAGTTTTTTCTGGAGAATGGATGCACAGTTCAAGTTGTGAGCCATTTTTTAATGAGGAGAGTTACTTCCAGGAGAATGATTTAGTGCATGCAGTTGACACCAGTGGTCGAGCGTATGAAGTGAAAGACGGTTGTCCGATTGAAAAAGAGAAACTTGTGCCTAGAGAACCAGAAGAGGTGTTATCTGATGGAGTTTTAGGGAGACGTACTAAGGGTCCAGTGTACACTTGGAAGTGTAGTAGTATTTGTAGTGTGCGACAGGAATCAATTGATTTGTTTTGTAATTTCTTACGTACATATAGTAAGAAAAGTATAAAGCAGAAAGTGAAGTTGTTGCAAGACTTAGATCCTTGCAGAGTGAGAGAAATCACAGGTTTGCAAGGCCATTCACTGGCTTGTCTTTCTAGAGAAGTCTGCCAGAGTGTTTTTCATCATTTTAGGATGTTAGCAGTGCATCATACCAAAATGAGGAAATTAGTGAGAATGTTGTATTATGCAAAAAGTCCCGCACTTAAGCTTAAACAATTAAACAGTGCTCTTTTGCATGGAACTGAATTAGATGTGAAGAAGATTTGTGAAGAAATTGAGATTTGTTATTTTCGTGAAAAAGAGGACAGTGTAGAAATTGAGACAGCAATTCAAGGTAATGTGGAAGACAATGTACAGATTTTAAATACAGAAAAGTTTGAGAAGCAAATTACCAGGTTTAAAGTGAAATCAAGTGAAAGGCCGAATTTTACTTGTGTGTGTTGTCGACGGACTCATTATAAGATTCAGACTAGGTTAGTTGATTTATATGCAAAAAGTGAAAAGATGGATAATTATGAGTGGAAAGATTTAGCAACTTATTTGTGGGTGGAGAATTGTTTTGATTTGAGTTCTGATCAGCGTATTTGTAAATATTGTTATGATAAATTAAATCAAAACAGAATGCCTGCTAGAGCTGTTCATAATAATCTGGAGTTGGTAGACATTCCCCGTGAATTGATGGATTTAAATACATATGAGTCTATTTTGATTCAATGTGTCCATCCTTTTCAGGCAATTGTTCGCATGGAGCCTAAGATAGGGAAATTGCCTCCTACAGATTTGCAGAGAGGATTAAAGGGAAGAGTTGTTTATTTGCCCCTAGATTTGAGAAAAAATATTGATACAATTGGTATAGAAAAAGTAGAAGAGGAACCTTTAGTTATTCTAGTTAATGGAGTTCCAACAAAGAGTAAAAAAAATTTGCACAATTTAGTGGATGTTAGGAAAGTCAAAAAGGCAACGTTGTATTTAGTCAAAAACAATGAGTACTACAAAGATGTTTGTGTTGCAGCAGAGGAAAAAGCTGCAGATGAAGACAGTGATTGTTCAGGCGGCCAAATTGAAAAAGTTGATGTGTCTAGAAGTGAAGAAATATATGAACATTATACTGTTCATCCTTTGCATTCCAAAGAAGTAATGGGGAATGCAATTGAATTGTTTCAAATGAAAACAGCAAAAGGTAGTCCCATTAGTGTATGGGAAGAAAGTTTGGAAGCTCGTTGTTTTCCACAGCTATTTCCAACAGGTCGAGGTGGACGATATGACGATCGACCACTTCAAATTCCTGCATCTGAATATCGAACTGTAAGATTATATGCTGAAGATGCAAGGTTTCGTCAATGCATTCCCTATTTGTTTCATCTACTGTATGAAAGTGACTTGTCTGGGCTTTCTTATGCAGTACACCATATTCTGAAAAGTGGAGCACATCTGCAAAATGTTTCGGCGAGGGACTTTATGGAGAAAGTGAATCTGCAAGATAATATTTTAGAATCTCATCTAATCAATCTCATGGCATGTAAGCGTGGTACAAATTAAGCATGAGCGCAAAATCCGTTACTCTCGCGGATTTTGTGAATTTTCGGTAAATTCGCGATCCGCGAACTCCCGCAAATTTACCGCGAATTCGCAAATCCGCGAGCGGCGGATTCCGGGGGCAAAAGTTCAAGCCTTGCTGGCCTGTTGTAACTAATTTACGATGGCGCCGGCAAGCTGCCAGCGCCATCCTTAAATAGTTACTAAATTAGCTTCAACAGGAAGCTCTAATAGATAAGATAAAGCAGGTGCTCGAGCGCCTGCTTTATTTTATCTATTAGAGCTTCCTGTTGAAGCTAATTTAGTAACTATTTTAGGATGGCGCTGGCAGCTTGCCGGCGCCATCGTAAATTAGTTACAACAGGCACAAAACAGTGGCGTCTTCTTGAATAAATATGAAGGGCAGGGTTCATTCTGGCACGACGGTCCTGGCACAAAAATTAAACCTCAACCGCAAGCACTTACAGATATCAATTAAGCATGTGCCCTAGTTGAAGCTTAAATTTAGTGACTCATTCATCGGCCCAAAAAACAATCGTGAGCGTTGTCAAGGCTGGGCAGATGTGCCTTCTTCCGAAATATACCATCGAAAATCAGCTGTGATGCTGGACAGAGGCCTTTGCATCCTTGACTTTCACGAGTGCAATCCTAGTGCTGTTCCTTTGGCCATGAGCTTCTGTATCTTCATCTGCTGCTCCGATCGGTCTCTGACCTTTAATGCACACAAGAGGTCCGTTTGGCCCCTCCCACACACTCGCGGTGTGCACCGTCTTCCCGCCATTTACCAACTATGATGGACAGCTCACTCAAGGGACCCCTGCGCCCTTCGGCACGATTGCATAGTAACACACACCTGGTCGCTGTAGACAACTCTCTGGCACTTTAGGCAGCTGTAGTGTAGTAAAAGCACTATACATCTACCCAACGAGGTAGCACTTACTGATTATCTAGTAGAAAGTATTCCAGTTGAGTAGAGGTATGGCACAAAACGGTGGCGTCTTCTTGAATAAATATGAAGGGCAGGGTTCAATCTGGCACGATGGTCCTGGCATGGAAGCCCCGCCCCAAATCCGCCGATCCGCAAAATCCACGGATTTTGCGGATCCACGATCCGTGAATACGCAAATCCGTGAATCGTGGATCCGCAAAATCCGCCCATGCTTAGTACAAATGAGTATTGGTACCGTCGCCATGGGGAATTGAAATGTATGCTAAGAAACTTAGGAACTCCTACATGGTTCCTCACTCTTAGCTGTGCCGAGTATGCATGGGAGGACTTACTTCAATTTCTACGAGAGGCCAATGCTAATATACAAAATATAGAATTCAAAACACCTGGAGAACTGTGTTCTTTGGATCCAGTGAATGTATGCAGATATTTCAATCATAGATTTGAAGCTATGATGTCTTTTATTACCAACAAAAAAAATCCTCCCCTTGGAGAGGTTTTGGATTTCTTTTGGAGAAAGGAGTATCAAGCGAGAGGTGCTCCTCACATACATATGTTATTATGGATTAAAGATGCACCCAAATTTGGAACAGATTCAGATGAGACAGTGATGAGCTTCATTGAAAAGTATTCAACATGTGCTGTTCTGAAAACTACTGAAGAAAACAATTTAAGGCAACAAGTTTTACGCTTTCAATCCCATCGTTGTGGAAAGTACTGGCGTCGAAAATTCAGAAACAAGGACAAGTTCTACACAAAATGTCGTTTCGCTTTTCCACGACCAGTGATTTCTAAAGGAAGAGTAAATAATTTAATGTCTTCTCTGCGACATACTGTGACGAGAAAATCACCAAAAAATACATACAATTTAAAAAGAAACGAAGAGTCCAAGTACATCAATGACTACAACCCAGTGATTTTGTCCATGTGGAATGCTAACATGGATATTCAATTCGTTGCTGACAACTCTATTGCTGTAGCTCGATATGTGACGTCTTACATCACAAAAAAAGAAAAGACAAAACTGAAGGAAATGTGGGAGGACATTTCACATGAAAAGAGCCTAAGCAAGAAATTGTACAGTTACAGTCTGAAGATGTTGTCGCATCGAGAAATTGGAGCATATGAATGTTCTGATCGATTGTCGTCAGCAAGTCTCTATTCCAAATCTAGAACCATCATTTGGGTGAGTCTAGGTCTTGCTGCAACACGAAATCGAGTTTTGAAATCTGTACAAGAGATAGAGTATTTGGCGGAGAAAGAACCAGAAAGTACAGATATTTTGAAGACAAACATGTTGGATACATACTATCCAAATAGAAGTCCTCACCTTGAGAACGTTTGTCTCTATGAAGTTCTGCAAAGATATATTTATAAAAGAAACATCAGAGAAGATATCAATATTGGAATATATGGAATCATTGGATGTGAAGGATGTCTAGTGAAACAGAAAAAAGGTCATTTGATTAATCATCAAAAATTGAGTTGTGAAAATCCAGACAAAAGAGAATTTTACTATTTGGCTCTTTTGCAACTCTTTAAACCATGGCGAGAAGAAGAGGAACTACTTGGAGATTTTCTCTGTTATAAAGACTCTTTTAATGCTACGAAGGATACAATAGAATGTCCTGTTTTTCCAAATGATCTGCAAATGTTGAATGAAGAAATAGAGCAAGAATCAACAATTGCTGCAGAGATTGCGAGAGATAGTTCTCAAGGCAGTCAGAGTTCTGCTTCATTGAGTCAGGATCCACTAGGAGGACCAATTATCCAAAATGAAGCTGCCACTGCCATGGATGAAGTGGAAAGAGCTATGGAGCAAGCTCAAGAGGATGTAATTCATTTAGAAGATTTGGTGAAACAATTAAACCTTGAGCAGAAACTGATATATGACGAAGTCACAGAACAGGTTGAACATAGATTGAGTCATCAGAAGAAAGAGTGCTCATGTATATCATTTAAGCCTGTCCAACTGTACGTGAGTGGAGAAGCGGGAACTGGAAAAAGTTTTCTGATTAAAGCAATTGCATCTTATCTGGACTGAATCACCGCTGTCTTGTGTTGTTACCACTCCAACTGGGCTGGCAGCACATAATATTAAAGGGATTACTTTACATCGTTTACTGATGCTGCCAGTGGAGCATGATAACAAATTGCAAGGAGATGCGTGTTCCGAAGTTTCGAGAGTCCGGAAGAAAATGAAACTTCTTATCATTGATGAAGTAAGCATGGTGTCAAATATAATGCTTGCTTTTGTGCATTTGAGAATGCAAGAAATTCTTAAAACAGACTATGATGTTTTATTTGGAGGAAAACATATTATTGTTTTTGGAGATCTTCTGCAGTTGACTCCAGTGAAAGGACAACCTGTGTTCAAAATGCTCACACATGAAGATACCAGGAAGTGCCTAGGAAGCATTGGAAACGTTAATATATGGTTAAACTTCAAATATGCAGAACTGCTTCAAAATATGCGGCAGGCAAAGGATGAAGATTATAAAAATATTTTACAAGATGTAGGAGTAGGAAAAATAAGTCAACAAGGGAAAGAAGCTTTACATGGACGGTTAATTTCTAATTTGTACCCAAATGAAAACATTCTTCCAGAGAATATTTTTAAGAAAATTATCGAGAAGAAATCTGCCATATGTTTGATGCCTACTCTGAAAGAATGTTCCATGTTCAACAACAAAATGCTGAAGTTAGAAAATGAAGAGATAGTGAAACTGGAAGCTATAGATAAAATAGAGCATATGGGAGCAACAATTATTTTGTCAGAAAATTTGAAATCAAAATTGGATTCATTGGAGAAGACTATATCTAAAACTGCTGGTTTTGAAAAGACTCTGAATGTGTGTTTAAATTGTCGTATTATTTTGAGAAGGAATTTAAATGTTGAAAGAGGTCTGGTAAATGGAGCAATGGGTCATGTTGTTGGTTTTGTGAATTACAAAAATAGAGATGGAATTGAAATTTTAAAAATTACATTTGATGGCATTGACGAAATAGAACAAATTTGTCGTTGTTCAGCTAGATTTTTGCTTGTGAAAGACTTATATGTTCGCCGAAAACAGTTTCCTGTTTGTTTGGCATATGCAGTGACAATTCATAAATCTCAAGGTTTAAGTGTAGATAGTGCTTTGGTGAACATTGGAAGTTGTGTGTTTAAAGAGGGTATGGCATATGTGGCATTATCACGAGTGAGAACTTTATCAGGATTGTACTTGATTGAGTGTGATGAAACAAAGATTTGTGCTGATCTAGATTGTGTTAAAGAATACAATAGGTTAAGAAGAGAGTATGCTCCACATTTGCCTCAATATCCTCTGATTGAAAAACGTGTGGTAGGCCGAAAAAGAAGAAATGAGAGTAATTGCAGTAATGTAGTAGCAAAAAGACAAAAAATAGATGAAACTGTAATTGTAAGCAGAAAGAAAAATGATTCTGTTGAAGATGTTGTTGGATTTCAGTTTGAAAACAGTTCTGGTGTCAACTGCTATGCTAATGTAGTAGTTAATGTTGTTTTTTTTCTTCAAAATTTACAAAAACAGATTGTCGAAAATCGGGAACAAACATTGTGCTGTTTATTGAATTCTGTGTTAGAGAAATGTAGTAGTGATAGAGGAAAAATAGAAAGTGTTTCAGAAATTAGGAATCTTGTAGACATATGTTCAGGTCAAAATCAATTTTCACAGATAATTCAGCAGGATTGTCAGCAATTTTTAATGTATATGTTTGATGTATTGGAAGATGAAGGAGTAGATATAAAAAATAATTTTAATCTTTCTTATCAATGGCAACATGACTGTGATAACTGTGCTTCATCAAGTACTACTAGAATAGACAGTGAAAGATTTATATATTTGACTTTACCAGACTGCAAATCAGTGCCTTTTAATAATCTAGTTAAAGCAGCTGATCACAATATGGTGTGTACCCAATGTAAGTCTACAATGCTGTCCACATTATTTCTACAAAATTATGGTCACTATGTCATTTTAATGTTCCAACGATGTAGACCTGATGGAACTAAATTGACAACTTCTATTAAAAATTTCGTGGCTTCTCAATTATCGATATCAGGAAGAACCTTTGCAACTGTAGCTATTATTTTTCATGATGGTCCTTCTACAACATCAGGGCATTACACATGCTATTTAAAAACTTCTAAAGGTTGGACCCAATGTAACGACACTCATTTGACTTTCAAACAACGTTTGCCTTTTGGCTTTATAAATTCATACCTAGTGTTTTTACAGCCAAAATTTAGGTAAAAGTAATTGGCATATGAAGACGGGAGTAGTTTATAAAGGTTATTTTGCTGTTTAAAAATATATTCTGAGTAAAAGTGTTCCAGGCAATATAAAAAATTGACTTGTCATATAGGTACCGTAATTGGATCTCATAATAAGTGAGGTTAGTATTATACAAAATGATGAACATGAGTGAGTCAGAGATGGTTTTACAAATATTTAAATGTTGTGAAAATGTTGTAGAGCCTTTCTTTCAGAACGTCGGGAAAAAGATCATTTCAGAGTGCCTTAGAATTAATTTGAACAAATACCCATACATCTGACACTATTTGGCCAAATGGAAAGGTGCAGGAATGAGTAAAGAGTCATGACTGAAAAAAGGAGTATATGAAAATATTGAAAATATTTCAGATGTTCTTGGAGCTTTTCTTCTAGAAAGTCGATGAAATGGATTTTTAAGTGAACAGCAAAGTACTTTCCAACGCGAAAAGGACCACCATGATACAGTATTTGGCCTCAAGGAAAAGTAAGTCAATCTAAGATTAGCGTAGATTTGTGATTTGTCAGTATCTAAGGTTTTTTTTTCCCGCTGTAATATGATGAGTAATTTGAACTCACTCTTTTAAGTGAAATTCAATATATTCTGAGAACAGCAAAAATAAACTTTGTAACATGTTTTACAAGTTATTTTATACTGTGGATTGTGTAAATTAAATTGTATTCCATTCTCTGACATTTACTTTTCTTTTTCCATCCTCTTTCACCTCTTTTTACTCACTTATAATGTCTTTCTCTCACTCTCTGTAACCCCCGTTCCCTTACTACACTTCTTTGACAATCCCTCATTTTCATTTCAACTGTGTGTATCCTGTCTCTCCCTTGCATAACTTTTCAGCTTTCAGTCTTTCTGCTTTTCTTTTCTTTTCCGTATTTTCCTCCTTTGCTCTTTTAGTAATTCCTGTTTACTCGCTCAGCAGTATTATTGCACTCTATCACTATAAATCACCCACTCTCCTTAGCTTATCTTTGTTTGCTCCTTACTTTTGACCTCTTCTCTCTGTTTTTCGTTCACTACTTCTATGTGCTCAGTGCCTCACTCTACTTGTGTTATGTTCACTTGTGTTTATATACCTTCTATCACTTCTTTTACAACAACTTCACTGCTCCTTTCTCATCGTTCTTCATCCCATTTCTTTTACTCTGGTTCCATTACTATCCTTCATTTCCTTTCTTTCAATGTCCTTGTCTTTACTTTCATCACCAAATTATTTTTTCTCAGTACCACTGTTTTAGTCGTCTTCTCCTCTCTTTCCTTCTTTTTCCTCACTTACTCATTTCCTTTTCTCACTCATTGTACTCCACCTCACTCAGTTTTTCTCTTAGTGTGTCTACCTTATAACTTCCTCAGTCCATTTCCTTCAATCGTTGTATATTATCCTGTCTCCCTTCATCCTTTCACTCTATGACTGTTCTTCACTTACTCTCAGTTATCTTCTATTCCTCATTCTTCTAAATGCATCCTTAATTAGACTGTTTTCTGTCTCAGTCATTATCTTTTTACTTACTTCTGTTTCCTGATTTAGTTTTGCTAACTCACATTGTTTTAGTATCTTTCTTACCTTCAGTTCATTTCTCTGTTCTTCTCTCTCTTTTTCTCAGTGAATCTATATGCCTTACTCTTTGTAATTTGCTCTCCTTCTATTTCTTTTTCCCTCTTTTTGTCCTTCTACCTTAGTTTATTTCCCTTTGTGTTCTTCACTCTAACTCTATTTCTAAATAGAGTGTTATGATTTTTAACCTCTTCATTTGTATCTTTTAATTTAAAATACATATTTTACTAATTATAACTTATTTTTTCTTCTCTCTTTCACAGATACCAACTGTAGTAAAATAAATTAAAGTTACATTTATTATATGGTAAGTATGACTAAAAAAATGTAGTTTGTTATCACCCTTTGCTTTAAGGTCACTAACATTTTCTCAATCTACCTCACTCCTGTGTTTTTACTCTGCTTCTCTCACTTATTCTTATTCTCCATGTTTACTCCCCTTTCCCTATTTACCCTATCATATTCAACTTCTTTTGATCCCTATTCTTTACTTCACTTACCCTCTGTTCCCTTCCTTTGCTTCTTCACTCATTCTCTTTTTCTTAATTATTTACCTTATTCCTACACATATACCTCATCCCCCTCCCAACACATACACACACCTGTAACATACACCCCACACACACACCACACACACACCTCATACACACAAAAAATCCTCCCACACACACTCCTCAAACACACACACACATTCCATACACACACATACATCGAACACATATACACCCCACACTCATACACTTCTCACACATATTTCACACACCCTCATCTCTACCCACACCAAAACACTCCACACAACCACATCCACAGACACACCTTACACACCCACACTCCGACCTACACCCACTGACTCCCTGTAAGTCACACACACTGCATTACTTATCTTTTTTTGCTGTTTTACTCAAGCCCATTCAGGTACTGTTTCCTTTACTCTCTTTGTCCTCTCTCTTTGTCACTTCCCATGTGTTATCCTAATTCAATATTTCTCCCCCTTTAGTTATGCACACTACTTTTTTCTCTCTCTCACTCACCAGTGTTATTTAAATCTGGTTCCGCTATTACCTTTTATTTGTACATCATTTTTCTCTTTCCTTTTACTCTTTACAGCCACTCACATTCTTCATGTGCCTCTGCTTTAGTATTCTTCTTCTCTCTTTCTTTGTTTCACAGCCTTATATTTTTTTCATTTTCTCTCTTACACTTTCTTATATCTTTTACACTGTTTTACTATGTATTACACAGTACCTCTGTGTTGCTCCCTCTTGCTGTCTGTCTCTTAACATTACTCTCTCTTTCTCTTTCTCTTACGCTCTCCTTCTCTTGTCTTTTTTTTTTTTGATTACGCTAACGGGGCGCTTACTGGTGCGCGCACCGGGATGTGAACCCATGAGAAAAATTAAGTAACGAGTGCTAAAAATTTTAGTAATCTTTTAAAAATGGGAGGTAGTTCTGAAAAGAACTTTTTTTTAATGTGTTTGTTGTTTTATATTTTTTTATTATTTTTCTGAACATTTATTTTTTTATTTTTTTAACCCTTTTATAATTTTTGGGTGTTTTTTTGGGGGAACAACAAAAAAAGGAATTACAAATTGCTCAACAGGAGCAAAAAAATAAAGACTTATTGCTTCTTCTTTTGGTTACATTGATGGTTTTCCACCGCATTGCTTATTAAGATCACGCTTACTTCCCCATAGCACAGTGTCTTGCCACAGAAGACACATACAAATTTGAGACTGCCAACATTTTTTTTAACATTGGGCACCATTTTCCGTCCTTCAGGTGCTGCATGTGATACTTTGGCAGAGGAGGTGCTGGGCTGTGGATTCTTCTGATTTTGCGCCATGGCACGAACATCTGCTTGAGCAAGATTATTAGGATGCCACCTTTGCATGTGGCGCAACATAGTATAGTTGCCGAATGAATATTTCTTCTTGGAATTGCCCCTGGAAACAATATCTCCGCAAATAAGGCACTTAACCTTAGGGGCATTCACTTTCTTCTGCCCAGGAGGGTGGGAGAAGAAGTCCCAAATAAAATGCACTTTTATGTGGCTCTGTCTTGGCTCTTCAGGCAAAAATTGCCTGGGTTGTTCCTCCTCCTCCCGTTCTTCCTCCTCATCCTCTTCTTGTTCAGGGACAAGGAACTGGGATGGTGGTCCTTCCTTTCTAGGTGGTTGTGGTGGTGGAGGGGGTCCACCAGCTGCAGCTACTAATGATGCCATTGTCAGAATCAGATACAGGTCTTCCTCTCTCAAAGTAGAAAGTCAGAGTGATGAAAAAGGTGGGGGATTTCATCATTTGAAAAAAAACATTTCTGGACCAATGAAAAGTGTTATTTTCAAGTCACATGATCCAAGCTTTCCTCATTTGGAAACCAAAACTGATCTGCACCAATGAAAAGTGTTATTTTCAGATGACATGACCCGACGCGCTTACGCTACGCGTCCCGGGGCGCGCCCCGGGGCGCGTTGCGTAAGCGCGTCATGACGTTGCGCAATCGTATGCGATCGCGTGGTTCCGGGTGCGCTTACGCAGTGCGTCATATGACGCATCACGCGACTACGCGAAACGTCATGATGTTGTTTTCGTTCGCGGGAATAGCGCTCTCGGGACACTCCCCGGTACGCGCCCCGGGGCGCGCCGTAACATTGCGCTCACCCGTGTGTTCACCGGTACGCGCCCCGGGAGCGACCCGGGGCAAACAATAAAAAAAAATATATACATATTTACACAATATAAAATTCGTTATAAAAATTATTACTTTTCATACCTATAGAGATTTGCTATTAAAAAACATATGAAATTCACTGAAAAAAACATAGGTTTCACACCAGTTATAGTTAGCTGGAAATTTTACTCGCATAAAACCATTGAAATTCCCACGTTATAGTTAGTTGGACTCACTATAACTTGCGCGTGCAATGCACTGCTGATGACGTCACATATTACATCACTCATGACATGGTCAGTGACATCAATCAAAATCAAAAACTAGTCTTGTTTTAGATTTTCTGATATATATATATATATATATATATATATATATATTCATATATTCACTGAAAAAACTCACTCACGTTCCTCAGCCTACCAAGGAGAGGACAATGTGGCGAATGGGCACGGATGTTGGAATGGATTCGGGGTGAATGACCTTCTCCCACGATCGTGCTGGCTGGATTTGTGTTAATTCACGTCATGAAAAGATTTACAACAATGTGCTAATGACTGTTAACTCACCTGACTTTCCAAAGTATTTTCCATGTAAGAGTGGCACTGCAATGAAGACACTGTTTTTACTAACTTTAAACAATGTGGACTTCTAGCTGTATCATACTGGCGGTGCACTCTGGGACTCGTATTTTTCAACAAAGTCACGTGAGTATTAAGAACTTTAAAACACGCAGCTGAATGCAATGTGCTTTGAATTGTTATCCTTCTACCTGTGAACAAGGCCCGGAAAAGGCAGAAACGTTAGGTGAAAGAATGAACCTGCAGCGTTTGGACGGTAAATAAACACTGAATTTTTGACAGCATTGAGCCTCTTGTTTTTTTTATATATATATATTACCTAGGTAGTTATAGTTAGGACCTAGTTTCCATAGGAAATCCACAACATTCTATTTGGAATAACTTTGGCGCCCGTGGACAAATCTTCGTGAATTTCTCCAAGGAAATGGCTTGATCGGGTCCGCTCCTTCCGTGAAAGTTTGGAGGTGATTTGTCAAGTGGGTTCCGAGAAAAAAGGGGGTCCCAAAACGTGTTTTCTCCACGCACTTTTCCATAGGGACCTTTAGCCAGGGCTACAGCCCGAACGGGTGAACGGAATTACATGAAATTTGGCAGAGAGGTAGAGTTCTGTTCGCAGATTGTGATGTTTGTTAAATGGTGTAAATCCATTCAGTAGTTTCTGAGAAAATTACAAGTAAAATCATAGCAATATCTAGAGTCGGAGTTCAGTACGCGTACTGAAATCTGTTCAATTACGAGCGCGAGCTGCATGCTGATTGGCTGTGAACTGTCTGTCAACACTCGAAACCAGGAAGTGTTGGCGGCCATCTTGTGCCTCGCTAGAACCAAGTCACAAGAAAACAGTAAAACAAAGTTGAGAAATAAGGGAAGGGGGTAGGGTAGAGATATTCTGACCCTCCAGGCTTGCTCAGGGGGTCGTACATAGATGTTTAGGCTCAATTTTTTATTTTATTTTTTTTAAGAAAAATTGTGGCGTACGCGTATGTAAATACCTACAATTACGAGCAGCAGCTGGCTGATTGGCTGTCAATACTCCAAACCAGGAAGTGTTGGCAGCCATGTTGTTTGTCGGGAGAGCAGAGTCACAAGAAAACAGTAAAACAAAGTTGAGAAATAAGGAAAGTGGGCAGGGTAGAAACATTCTGAGCCTATAGTCTTGGTCAGGGGGTGGAACATTGATCTTTAGGCTCAATTTTTTTTTTTAAATACAAAATGGCGGGGTACTCGTGCAGTACTTGTACACGGTGAAAAAGGTGAAAAAAAAGTATAAGTCCGTTTTATTCATTAGGTCCCGGGGGGTAAATTACGGGGACAATTTTTCTGCATAATGGGGGCTTGTAAGGTGCCCCGAGCACTGGGGAACGGCACTCCTCTGGTTTTATTTGAAAGTATGCGGGGGGTTACGGTCCTACTCCCCGCTCTCTCTCTCCCCGTACACGTCGCGGGGAACGCCACCTTTCTGGGGCAGTGATATGTAAAATGACCTTCCAGCTCGGGGTATCTGCATTGTCTGGAGTTTTTTATTTATGGTGGGAGGGTGGGCTTGATAATACGTCCTTGTTAATTCCCATAGTAGTCTATGTTCTGGTGCTAACATGGGCTTCTATGGGAAATAACTAGGCCGTATTATCAAGCTCATTATGGCCGTTTTATCTGCAGTTTCTTGCCAATAAAACGGCGATAATTTTAACACCGGTCCATGATAATATGCACCTAAGTTTACTGGTAAAAAAAAAGAGCAATGGGCCATATTATCAACAAAAGGCGATACATTATCGTCGCTTTTATTGGCAGGAAACTGCTGATAAAGCGGAGATAATGGGCTTGATAATATGTACTTGTGAATAACCATAGAAGCCTAGGTTAGGATCAGAACCTGGGCTGCTATGGGAATTTAAAAGGGCCTATGTTTTTTTGTTAATGTTGGGAGAGTGGACTTGATAATACGTCCTTGTAAATTTCCATAGAAGGCTATGTTCTGGTGTTAACATGGTCTTCTATGGGAAATAAGAAGGCCGTATTATCAAGCTCATTATCGTCGTTGTATCGGCAGTTTCCTGGCAAGAAAATGGCGATAATTTTAACACCGGTCCTTGATGATATGGACCTAAGTTTATTGGTCAAAGAAAGAGCAATGGGCCATATTATCAACAAAAGGCGATACATTATCGTCGCTTTTATCGGCAGGAAACTGCTGATAAAGCGTTGATAATGGGCTTGATAATATGCCCTTGTGAATAACCATAGCAGCTGGGCTGCTATGGGAAGTAACAAAATAAAGTAGCGGCGATAATGTATCGCCTTTTGTATCTAAAGCTTTCCTTTTTTTTGGTGTAGCTGTTGTACTCTTTTCGCATGCTCAGCGTCGTTTTGAAGCTCACGTTTTCTTTTTCTTTAAGTTCAACAAGCAAACTTTTCTTTATATCAGTTAGTAAATCTGTCGCTTTCTTTTCCCGGTTCGTGTGAGCCATCCATTGCTGTACTTTTGTACAGAATTAATAGTCATATTTTTTATATATTTATTTGAAAGGTAGTGCTGAGGCGCCAAACGTTGATTACGTACTCCGTCCACCGCCATTTTAGTAGTTTCTCACCGTTGTATTTATTATATCAGTTAGTTAGAACTCAGTAGTTTTCAATCCTAGTCTTGAATATCTTACTATAGTATTGCAACATTATTTTTATTGTGACCGTCATACCCCTCCCCCACAAAATAAAAGAAGTATGTAGTTTTGTTTATTAACTTTTATTAAACAATAAATATAAACGAAACTCAATTATAACTTTGGGGCCGATTAGGATGGCGGACGGACCGCATGGGCAACGGCAGTCCCTCCATGGCAATTAGGATGTGACCACCACCCTGGCGGTCACATCCCCTACATTTAACATTGTGGCGGATGCTGCTTCAAGCAGCACCCGCTGCAAGGTTAAAAAGTGCATTTTGACCTTTGCATGCACGAAGCGGCAGGCGCCGCGTGGTGCCTGCCGCTTCGTGAGCGCAAAGGCAGGGGGGTACTATAGGTACCCCCTTGTGCAACCCCCACTCCCCCTTCACCGCTGGGGGCCTGCAATGGGCCCCAAAGAAAAGACCGTATACCTTTCCTCCGCGGAAATGCCGCCGTGGAAAGGCATAGAACCGCAGCCATCCTAATATGCCTGGCGGTGTCTGATAGAAACCGCCAGCCATGTTAGAGCTTTTCCACCGCGGTCGGAAGGCGCCCGCGGCAGAAAAGCTGCGGTCGGAAAAAATATCCCCCCGCCATCCTAATCTGACGGGAGTATTTCTTCAGTCCGCAGCGCTTAATCCACATACTTCGGCCCGGCGGTGGCTTCCGCCGGCCCGGGGGATGCGGATTATCCGCAATCATAATCAGCCCCTATATTAGAACTGGCAAAATAACTTAAACAATGTTATAAAGAAATTGTGAAATGGATTCCAAAAGGTGTCCGATTGGTAATCTGCAAAAGCAAAAAGAAAATTAGAGTTTAGAATTATGTAGATGTTATGTTATGTTATGTTATGTTAATAACTTTTATTAGGCGCACAGCTGCCCCAGCAAAGGGGCGTCCTGGCGCCTGATCCAGTACCACAACACAACAGATCAAATGCTGAGAAGGGAGGGAATCAGTCAGCGGAGGCAAACAGGTGGGTTTTTATAGCGCGCCTAAAAAGAGTCAGGCTATCCAGGGCACGAATATGGACAGGGAGGGCGTTCCACAATCCAGCCGCCAAAACACAAAAGGAGCGACCTCCCATCCTACTCAGTCTGAATCTAGGCTTAATCGCTAGAAGGAGAGATTCCGACCGGAGAGACCGCGTGGGGACATAGAAAGAAACAACAAGAATCAAAAAGGGCCTTGACTCCTTACTCAGAAAGGCTGAGTCCAACCAAACTTATTAAACAAAACAAAAGCCAATCCTGGAATGTCAATTCAACAACAACAAAGTTTCAAAGAAAGCTGCTTTGATTGAAGCAAAAACAACCTATTTGTCTTTAACACCATACAAATTTATTCTTATTTTATGAAATGATCATTTTTCTTTTTTAGCACACTATTTGTCGTGCTTGGAAAATACAAAATACAAAATGCAAAAAGTTTTATGTACAATATATACAACCATATGAATATACAATTTCAAGCACACTTGGCCATTCATTCATACACAATCCTTTCAAAACAGTGGAAACAATAATAAGAAAACAGTGCGTCCAAGCATCGGTTAATAAATCAGTCCAAAATATTTCTTTTCATATTTTTGGGTTTGCGCTTGTTGTTGATACTGATTGGGTCGATTTCCTGCCCTGTTTTGATTTGGTCGACTGCTATTATCTGGTTCGCTCCCTGAGGAAGATGTAGTGTCCGAAAAAGTTAGAAATTTTCGGCGTGATCGTCCTTGATTGTCCTGCAAAAAGCGTCGAGAGTCGGAATGCGTGTAAAAGTCCTTGTTGAGATATGGATAAATTGATTCTAATGAGAAGTTTTTTTTGTCCAGTTCGAATTTATTGTTTTTTTGAGTCACTGTGAAGTCCTTAAATTCTAGTATTTCTTTATCAATTTTCTCCAAGAGAGTTTTGGAATCTGTTATTAGTTGATTGGTCTCAATTTCCCTTTTTAAAGTCTCCGCAGGGGAGTGGAAAATGCCCCATTGGTCAACCATTGGGCCAAGTGTAAGCACGAAAACACAGACCTGCGCTGGACAGTGCTGTCCAAAATTGAAAAAGATCCCAGGGGTGGTGATGTGGATGCCCAACTGTCTCAACGTGAGGCAATGCTTATAATGAAGTTCAACACCGCTACGCGGGGATTAAACGAAATTTCGGAAATTTATAAGCCTACTGTTTAAGTCCACACTGACCAACATGCTGCCTAATCCAGGCCTGGTTTTGTTCCACCTCTCTGCCAGATCCGCCTTGGAACTACAAATCCCAGAAACCCCTGACATCTGTGATTACCCAGGAAGTACTGAGGCAACACTTCCACTCGAGGGCTCCAGTGGTGTCAACCATGTACACCGCCTAAGGAGAAGGACTGATGCCTTCCGCTCGCATTGGTATGTCATCCCGCTTTGCGGTTCACCACCACATCGGCGTTTGAAGCGCCAGACAGCTAACGCGCATTTCGCTCCATTTTACAGGACAGGAGCAGACGCCTAAGAAACTAATGAGAGAGCAGCCAGCGTGAAGCTGTGTGACAGCGGGTAAGTACAAACGCTCCCCACACCTTCCCGCGATTGCACATGATCAGAACGAATGAATGGGCAAAGTGTGACACAATAGTAAATGTTGTCGCGTGTATTGTGTTTTTTCCGCACAGCTGCTGACATCACGTCTTTTGGGAAATACAATTCCTTTGGGAAACTTTACTGCCCGTCATTGATTGCGTTCTTATTCTTGGAATAAGGTAGGAGGCTTCAGTTGAACACAAGGAGTTGATCCCTTCTTTCATATAGTCGTTTATGTTTTGAACATACGCGCTAAAGTCAGTTATCTTTATTGTTTCAGAACCAATCCGGTCCTGAGGAGAACCCCACCTTAATTATAGGGGTTTGAAACGCGTCGACCACTTTTTGTCCAGTGTCTGGTTACCCCCATTCTTGTTTTGCATTCATTTGGATTCACGAGAGATCTTGTGACAATTACAACTACAATAATTTGCAAAAATATGAAAAGAAATATTTTGGACTGATTTATTAACCGATGCTTGGACGCACTGTTTTCTTATTATTGTTTCCACTGTTTTGAAAGGATTGTGTATGAATGAATGGCCAAGTGTGCTTGAAATTGTATATTCATATGGTTGTATATATTGTACATAAAACTTTTTGCATTTTGTATTTTGTATTTTCCAAGCACGACAAATAGTGTGCTAAAAAAGAAAAATGATCATTTCATAAAATAAGAATAAATTTGTATGGTGTTAAAGACAAATAGGTTGTTTTTGCTTCAATCAAAGCAGCTTTCTTTGAAACTTTGTTGTTGTTGAATTGACATTCCAGGATTGGCTTTTGTTTTGTTTAATAAAAAAATAGAAAGAAACAAGGCCCACAAGGGCAGGAGGCGAAGAGAGTTTCAGGATCTTAAATGTCAGACAGAGAGCCTTGAATTTGATTCTCTGTCTGACTGGCAGCCAGAGAAGGGATGTCAGAACTGCAGAGACAGAGCAACGTCTCGGGAGGGTAACAATGGCCCGCGCAGCGGCATTCTGCACCCTCTGTAGCCTAGTAGCCTCAGCCTGATTTACTCCAAGCAGCAGTGCACTCCCGTAGTCCAGCCGAGAGAGAATGGAGGCCTGGACCACCAGTTGCCGAGTAGGAGGGTCGAAGAATTTGAGGACTGGTCTCAGTCCTCGCAGAATACCATAACAGGTAGCTGCAATCTTCTTTGTGTGGCTGGTAAAAGAAAGATTAGGATCCAGCCAGACCCCCAAGTTCTTAACTTCGGCCGCTGGGACAGGAGACACCCCCAACTCAGGAGGCCACCACTGATCTCCCCAAAGTTCCGCCTGCTTCCCGAGAATCAGGACCTCGGTTTTCTTGGCATTTAGCTGTAAGCAGTTACTACGCATCCAGTTTGCCACAGCTATTAGTCCTGCACGGAATCTGGGCGCCGTCACCTCAGGGTCCCCACTGAGTGTCACCGCCAGCTGCGTGTCGTCGGCATACGATGTCATGGTTAAGCCCCATTGTCTGACGACAGCAGCCAGCGGCTTCACATACAGGTTGAACAAAGTGGGGCTCAACGCAGAGCCCTGAGGGACTCCCAGTCCCAAGGGATGGAAAGAGGACTGACCAGGTGGAATGGCCACTTTGAAAAACCGGTCCGAAAGGAAAGAGCGGAACCATTGAAGAGCCTTCCCCTCAATGCCCACTTCCTCTAAGCGCCGCATCAGAATGTCATGAGACAACGTGTCAAACGCGAGTAAATGAGCTGAAGCATTACAAGTTGTGGTAACTCTACAGTTTTACGTGTGCTGTGTGACTCATATATTCCTGTTCTGTTATAGTGCCGCATTCAAGTGGTGTCTATATGGAAGTGCCTATTCCGGTACTGACACCCGTTATGGCGACTTATTTCTAATGCATTCCTATGAAGGATTTGTAGATCTAGGCCTCTGTGCTTACCGTTGTATAAACCTTGCGGCCAAACACTGCAGCCACTTGGATGCACAACTTCAGGTGGGCTGATCTTCTACACGACCAAGTAGACAGCAGTGTCTAAGTTTAAGAGAGATAGAGAAATTATGTCACAGAGAGTGAGAGAGAGATAAAACATTAAAACTGTGTGGCAGAGTCTGGAGTTGAGATTTTCTGTTGAACCAGGCGTAGATTTACTAGCTCCTTGCATCACTTTAACCATGTTAAAAGTGACTCAAAAGTTGCGTAATAAGGTTGATGATCTGTTTGTCAGACTGTTGTAACCTATCTGTTGTCACTGCTCGGAGGTAATTATAGATTTTACAGAGAAGCTGCTGTACACTACACATTCTGGGCCATAATATCAAGCCTGTGTGACAAAATTATTGCCACTTTATCTGCAGGAAAGTGTCGCTAAATTGGCGATAATGGGTTTGATAATATGCTCTATGGAATTCCAATCGAAGCTCATGTCAGATGTCCTTCACATCTAACATGCGCTTCGATTGGAATTCCATAGAGCATATTATCAAACCTATTATGGCCACCTTAGCGGCAGTTTGCTGCCGATAAAGTGGCGATAATTTTGTCGCCAAGGGTTGATGATATGGCCCTTTCTCGTTTCACAAATAAAGCTAACAGTACAGTTTTACGAGTGCAGTATACCTGGTATATTTCAGTTGGTGTAGTGCCGCGTTCAAGTGGTGTCAATATGGAAGTGCCTACTGCGTTACTGCGTTACTGACGCCCCTTATGGCAACTTATTTCGAATGCATTGCTATGAAGGCTTTGTAGATCTAGGGTGCTGTGCTTACCTTGTATAAAGAGTGCGGCCACCGGAGTTCACCATTCGACTTGAAGTCTGCCTACACGTCAAAGTATATTCAATAAGTTGCAGAGAATTCCATTGCTGTTGCTCGATAGGCCGTGGTTGCTTCTGAACGATGTTTGGTTAGGGAAACAAAAGGACATTTTGATTAGTCATCGTAAACTGAGTTGCGAAACTACTATCAAAAGTGAATTTTAATGTGGGTTCTTAATATTCAGTAGTTAAGACTGTTGCTGCTCCAGCAAACAATGGAAGATCAATAACTTAATAGAGGCCTGGGACGGCCTTGTGACGCAGAAAAGAAAATAGTATCATGGACGCACAATTATTAATAATAGAGGCCTAAGCACATGGCGTAGTACAGAAATACGACACAGAAATTTATGCACGCACAATTTTTAAGATTAGAGGTGTATAGGACCTCGTGACTTATAAAGAAATATTTCAATTATGTAAGTACAATTTAAAACCATTGAGGGGTAGGAAAGCCATATGAAGGATAAAAAAAGTGCATTATGCATATACAATTTACAGTGGAGGCTGATGTTGTGACGTCTTCTCTTACCTTTGCTTCTATCGTCTTTTGTCGTGTCTTGAATGGCTGCGGAGTCTGGCATTCTGTCTGTCATTGCAGCACAGGCAGGCAAAAGAGAGCGTGCTCAAGTGTGCCTGCATTATATGGGAACCGCGGGGGCTGACCAAACCAAGCCCAGGGCCGTCATTGGTAGCGTTTTCGCTGTCTGCAAGAATGATGACCCTGGGGGACATGCCATTGGGTAATCTATTGGTTTCCAGGCTAAATGATAGCAATCAAGCTAGGTGGTGGCATGTGGGTAGTGTGGGCGGGGGTGCACCGAGCATGTGCAAGTATGAGTGTGTGCACTAACCATTAACAACAGACAGAGATGGGAGCGGTGTTATAATGTACGCAGAGGTAGACCCACAATCAGATCTGCAATGAGTCAGCACTTCTAATCATTGTCCTTAGCGCGCCCTGAGCTCTGATTTGTCACTGAGAGATTGATCGCACCATAGTTTGTACTGCTTATCATACTCAGCATGTACCCGCGCATATGGTACGAATATGCTGCGCCGTTGCGCGTCACATTAAAGCTTCGGCGTGACGTCATGAACGGCGTTCTGTACGCGAAAGGAGGCAATGTTTCTACTTGGTTTAAAACATGTATGTATTTAATGTAGATACTAAGGGCAGACATTTGGGATAACTATATATTTTTTTAAAATACTTTCAATAATCCTATATTACTTTTAAAAAGAATTACACAAATCGCGGTAGAACATCATGTGTGCTCGTATTGAAAGAGCTGCGCAAGCGCATCATAAGCGTACGCAAAGCCATGTGACTTTAAAAGTAGAGATTTGATTGGTTAATAACTTTTCCTATTGCGAGTGTTAAAAGTTCCGTCCCATTATAATTATTCAACTTTGACTTTCTAAGAAGAAGCATTTGTTGTGAGAATCTTCTCAAATAGAAGGAAGATCACCGTAATAAGAGCAATGGAGTCATATTCCAGCAGTTCTTCAGAGGAATATTTAATTCCTGAAGAAGCTCCAAAGAAGAGGAAAGAAGCTCTAATTTGGAAGTTTTTCACTTTTCCAGAAGGTCAAAAAACGTTAATGCTGCAAAAGTAACCTGTAAAATTTGCCAAACAACTCTTTCAAGGGGTGATCCGTGTAAAAAATACTCCTTTGGCACAGCAATGATGGTGTGACACGTGAAGAACTTGCACCCCAAAAACTTTGCTCGAGCTGAAAGACGGAGGTTGCACTAGAACCCACCTGCTGCTACACCATGCACATCAACTGCGGCAGCATTTTCAGCAAGCAGTCCACACCCACATATTGATTCTGACTTTGCTAAAGTTAAAATTCTTTGCATTTATTGCGATAAACGTTTGGTTTGTGGGGAACAGTCTATAGACCTGATGAAATGCAGGACACAGGATCAATGCTGTCCTCAACATTAGTTTTTTTTTCATTCTTTTGTTCCGCTTGGAATTTGTTGGGAAAACACAAAAAAAATACATAACAAAAAAAACTGTTCTTTTTAGAACTACCTTCACTGGTCAAAGAAAGAACTACATTTCTATGTTAGTGTGTAAAAGCTTGCCAGAATGAATGTGTAGTTCATAAATGAATGAATGAATATATTACTACTGTATGGAGAATGTGAAAGTGCAGAGCTATAAGGAAGTGCTACAGCATAAATCTATAAGGTGTTTACCTATAGTATACTGTAGTATGTGAGAAGCACTTGAATGTAACATATGTACATAAATATGTTAGAAGTCTATGCTTCAATTTGCGCTCCTGGTGAACCTGCCTGGATGAATTTGTATGTGTTAGGGGCCGATTTACAATCCCCTTCTGCTTCTTTTACACAGCCGTTGCGTCACTTTTGTGACACAGCGGTGGTGCAAAAGATGTGCTATGGCGTGTGCTATTAACAATGTGACGCATCTGGAGGGTGCATTACATTGTATAGCCCTGCGCCAGAAGAGGCTTTCCTGTGCAGAAGGGGGCGCAGCAACGCCTCCTAAAAGTGACTGCGTGAAATGTATAACATTTCATTCAGTCACTTTTGAGCTTATGCTGCGTCAAAACCTTGCACATGCTTGAAGCATATTTATATTAAAAATATAAGAAATTATTATAAAAAGAAAGACATAATAATTAATGCATTTATAACTTATCATTTACAAAACCTTTGAAATTCACTGAAAAAACCATAGGTTTCACACACGTTATAGATAGGAATTAGCATTTAAAAAACCTTGCAAATTCATTGAAAAAACCATAGGTTTCACACACTGTATAGTTAGGAATTAGCATTTAAAAAAACATGCAAATTCATTGAAAAAACCCTAGTTTTCACACGTTATAGTTAGCTGAACATTTCTCCTATCCTAGCTAACTATAACTTGCGCGCCCACAATGCACTGCTGATTACGTCACATATAACATCACTCATGACATGGTCAGTGATATCACTCATGACATCACTGATGACATCTCAAATGACATCACTGATAACATCACTGATGATATCATCCTTGTGAAAGAATGGTAGACCTCCTTTTGGCGTAATATAACCTTTGATACACACCTTCAGAAATAGAAAGTAAAAATAAATAGAAAATGGAGATACCTATACCACTTACCAACAACCTATTCAGTATTTCCGCCATCTACATACCCATCCACTCATTCACCAACAGTTCTATATAGTCACTTATACATGTACTCACTCATCATATGTACTCATATACTTATAAATACTGTTACACACCGACACTCATCCATACAGTTACTCACACACATACTCACACATGGAAATAAACTATCAAACATCCATTTGTTTGCATATACAGCTATACACACACCACTACACTTACTTTTACAGAAACGTACACATACTTACTCTCTTAAACAATCAGTGATAGAAACACGTACTTATTTATACAGGAACTTTTTGAATCTGTCACTGTCATATATCCTTACTTATATACATCGATACTCACACATACGTGTTTAAAACATATGTACTTACTCATAAAGACACTATTGAGGCAGTCATTCACTCACTAGCACACCCATACACACATTCATCCACCCGTGTAGTCCTGCACACATGCTGTCTTCAAAACACATACAAACAGTGAGTCAGTCATTCATGCATCTGTGCCCAAAGTAATTCCCGCCACCAAACCATACAGACACTCATTCTGATACTCAAATAAAACAACTAATAACCCATATAGACACTCGTGTAGCTACTCCCCAACGCATGCAGCCACTTATACACAAAGTAAGACACTGATACAGATATTTAAATATTTAAACATTACTCGCTAATACATATATTCGCTAAGTTACACTTAATAAGTCAGTTATGCAATGAAATTTACCCCAAAAAAATCAATTTAGACACTTATGTACCCATTTATTCTTCCATCGACCTTTAGATATACATATATAAAAATATTTATTTTTCAGAAAGACACACATTCAGTGGATGATGTCATCAGTGATGTCATGAGTGATGTCATCAGTAATGTCATGAGTGATGTCACTGACCATGTCATGAGTGATGTTATATGTGACGTCATCAGCAGTGCATTGAGGGCGCGCAAGTTATAGTTAGCTGAGCTAACTATAACGGAGGAATTTCAAAGGTTTTGTATGAGAGAAATGTTCAGCTAACTATAACGTGTGAAACCAGCTGCTTACTCCACTTTTCCCATGTTAAAAGTGGCACAAAAGTGGTGCAATAAGCTTGTAGATCTGTTTCTCAGACTGTTGTAACCTATCTGTTGTCACTGCTCGGAGGTAAATATACATTTCTACAGGGAACATCCTTTTCGACGTGGATTTTACACCGCAGTACTTTTAGAACGCGTCCTTTACAACGTAAGTCGTAACCACGACTTGCCTGGAGGGCGTTAGAGGATAAAGAATAATACATTTACTATTCCAACACCTTCCCTAGTATTCACGGGGACTGGTGTTGGAATAGTAAACTATATTATTTACTATTCGCGCCCCCAACGCAAGTCGTGGTTATGACTTGTGTTGTAAAAAGACGCGTTGTAAAAGCACGCGTTGTGACGGTACGCGTCGTACTGTCATACATCCCATTTCTACACAGTCAAGCTGCTGCACAGTACTCACTCTTTTCACAAATAAAGGTAACACTAGAATTTTAAATGGGCATTGTGCCAGTACATTTCACTTCTGTTCTAGTCCCGCGTTCAAGTGGTGTCTGTATGGAAGTGGCTACTGCGTTACTGACACAAAAGTGGCACAACAGGATTGGAAATACGTCGATTTATTTCTAATGCATTGCAATGGAGGCATTGTATATCTAGGCGGCTGTGCTTACCTTGTATATTTAGTGTGGCCAAACACTGCGGTCACCGGAGTTCACAACTTGAGGACACCTTTGCTTCTACACGTCAAAGTAGACAACAGTGTCTATAAATTTAAAAGAGAAAGAGAAATGATGTCACAGAGTGTGAGCGAGAGAAAGAGAGAGAAAACAACATTAAAACTGTCTCGCAGATTCTGGAGTTGAGATTTTTTCTTGAAAAGTAAGATGCAGATTTACCTGCTCCTTGCTCCACTTTTCCCATGTTAACAGTGACACAAAAGTGGTGCAATAAGCTTTTAGATCTGTTTCTCAGACTGTTGTAACCTATCTGTTGTCACTGCTTGGAGGTAATTATACATTTCTACACAGTCAAGCTGCTGCACACTACCCACTCTCTCTTTTCACAAATAAAGGTAACACTAGAATTTTACTAGTACATTTCACTTCTGTTCTAGTCCCGCGTTCAAGTGGTGTCTTTATGGAAGTGCCTATTGCGTTACTGACACAAAAGTGGCACAACGGGATTGTAAATACACCGACTTGTTTCTAATGCATTGCAATGGAGGCATTGTATATCTAGGCGGATGTGCTTACCTTGTATAAACACTGCAGCCACCGGACTTCACGACTTGAAGACACCTTTCCTTCTACACGTCAAAGTAGACAGCAGTGTCTATACCCTTAAAATAGAAAGAGAAATGATGTCACAGTGAGTGAGAGAGAGAGAGAAAACAACATTAAAACTGTCTCGTAGAGTCTGGAGTTGAGATTTTTTCTTGAAAAGGCAGACGCAGATTTACAAGCTCCTTGCCGGGGGGGGGCTTAACTTCAAGGAAAAAGAAGAGTGGAGCTGCAGGGGATGTAAGGGGGGACATCAAAGCCTCATTAACAAGCAAAAATTCTTTAAAAGACCTGTGACGTAGTCGGGTGCGACTGTGTGTGGGCCCAGGAAGCTATCTCATTCTAGCTGAAGCCCTGTTAGCCCAATGTGCATTTTGCGCTCCTGCTGCATACTACACATTTTCTCGTTTCACAGATAACTTCTTGTTGTTTCAGAAACAAGCTTCTTTGCTCACCTTGTGCCATTGCTGTCGTCCTTGTTACATAATCCATCTTGAAGCTGTACATCTAAGAGATATTAAAAAATAATGTTAGGATTGGTAATTGTTACCATATTAATTTGGAGTTAGATAACATCACGCTTTTATACACGTTCATTGTCACATTTCTACAAACTGTTTGTATTGGTAATATTCTGGACATTTCTGCGATTATAAAAACGTTCCTGCTAGTGGTCAAAAAACGTATGCATGTAAATTATTACACTATATAAGAGTGCATTTGCCTAAAATACTAAGTCTCATTTTTGTATCTAGTCTGCTACAACACTTTGCCTCCCTCCGATGCGTACTCAAGCCTCACTGCTCACCTTTTCGTGGTAAGACACCTTCTTCATGATGTAGTCCCGATCTCCAACAAAGAAGTCTCATATATAGTGGCGAGTCTTGATATCTCTGTGGCTAACGACATACTCCTGCTCCCCTCATCATCATCGCAGGTTCTTCACCCGCTCAGTGCTTCAGGCACCACCAACTCAGTGACGCATTTAGTAGTGGGCCCCTTATTCGGTGCTTCGGGAACAGCTCTAAAATGGCGTACAACACGTGCGCTCCGTCCTTTTTATACATAGGGTCACTGTGTAGTAACGGATGCGCTGGATGGGTGTGGTGTGGGTGTATACCAGCCATGAGGAAGTGTGTGTGTCGATCTGACAACTTGACCTGCAACCAAGCAATCACTACAATGGAAATCTGGGCCTTATACTGTTGTTGTGTTTTCCTGGTAGCGTAAGAGTGGTCTGTACTAACGTAGTCAGTCTCGATTAATTTACCATTTCCCCCTGGGGCTTTTAAATGTTGGGAGAGGGGCCATGCAGCTCCGGGACACTGCAGGAGCTGGTCCTGGGGCATGGCAGTCTCTAGAACCTTCGACCGCTCTGGGCATAGTGTCACGCACTCTACCTCATACAATACACTAAAAAAGAAGACAAAGTGATGAGAGATGATTTGTGATGTCTTTAGGTTCGGAGCCTGGATAATCATTAAATGGGGTCTGGCAGTGAAGTGGGTACTTATTCTGGAAGAAGCCTTTCGGGGTCTTGGGAAAGCAAGTCTTTAATAATTGCCTCTCGCTTTGTGTACATGCCAAAATATGTGATTTACTCGTATGTTCAAAACAATAACTTTTAACACCTGTTTTTTAATTGGTTGTGAAGCATTATAAGAAAATGTATTAGCGACCAATCCCTTTTTGGCTTTCTTTTTTCTATGTGATGTTATGATATAATCACCACGTGTGTAGCCTATTTTGTGACGCATTTTATTTTACAATGCGTTTCAAAAACAAGTTGTGGTAGTGTGCTTTTAAGTTAAAGTGTGTACTCTGCTTACGAGTTTGTTGACTGTAAAAGAATTTAATTTTTTTTTTTTTTATTGTATCATAATTGTACTGCCTTTTCTCCTTTAGCGTGCAGTAATATATTGTTTTATAGAATGTATAACTCTTCAAACCATCTTTGAAAGAAAAATACTCATATTCTAAAAATAGTTTTATTGACTCTTTTATATTCATCGTATGGGTGAAATGCAGTAATGCTTTTACATTCATTGGTATCAAGCGTTCCATCACATTCATTTTATTTTATCACAAGCACTCACTTCTTATGTTTACATTATATAGGTGTTGGCAGCCATTTGGGCCTCGGTAAAACCGAGTCACAAGAAAGCAGTGAAAGAACCGCAAAAAACACGCGAAGGGGGCAGGGGAGAAACATACTGATTCCCTAGGTCTGCTCAGGGGGTCCCACAAGGATCGTTAGGTCCCAAAAATTGTATTATGTTTAAACATCGCGGGGTACGCGTTTTGGGTGAAAAAGAAAAAAACTGATGCCCGCTTTATTGTTAATTAGTTTCCGGGGGGCTCTTTCAAGTAGGAAAGCAGATTGCTTTTCGTCAGAGAGAGCAGCATGTAAATTAATGATAAAGGCTACCTTTTTTAATGTTAGATTTAGGGTGCGCATACCATGGACGTACGTACGACATACGGTGTCCCATAAGCGTATGTAAGCTAGAAAAATAAAAATATTTTTTAGATATTTATCAAGTGTATGTATTTACATTTTGGGTGGCTCTAAAAAGAACCCTTGTGTTTATTGGGAGATTTTAGTACCTGCACAAGTAAGTACCGATGCAGAGTTTCTGAGGAAGACTCTGTTCCCTTCATTCTGTAAAATGTACACCATCTCTGATATAGATGTCTTGCATATTGAAACGCAGATTGTTGTTGTAAATGGACCCCATTCTATAGTCTCGGAGAAAAGCAGAAACGGATTTATTCACATGTTTCCTAGCTTTCTCAATTTGTGGACAAAATTGATTGGACCACTTCCAATTCTGCCTTTGGCATATATTAGAATAGGCAAAGGTAGTTAGGGGAAAAAGTGACATCAGTTCAGTAAAGGTGTCCTTCATAAACATTTCCAGGCCTACCCCAGTCGAAGTGCCTAGGTCATTGCCACCACAGTGCACAATTATGACGACGGGGTGTTGGAGATGTAAAAAGGATTTCACCAATGGCATCAATTGGTGCCACTTTAATCCTCTCTGTCCAATCCATTTAATGTCTACATTTGGTAAACCTAGGTCTTTGTGATTTCCATTTTTGTTCTGCGTACCTTTGGCTCCAAAAAATATAGCTGTGTCCCACAATCCACACTGTAAGCATCTTGAAGAGAGGTCTGGAGGCACTCAGATGGTTTCTGCAAATGAAATGAATGGCTGTTTGAAAAGTAAGATTTTACTAAAATGGTTGATAAGATGTAGTTTTGAAAAACGAAAATAATTGATTGGTTGTTTAACAACATTCTACACAAAACTAGGATGCATGTTTCTGTTTTTTAAAAGCCTGATTTTTATTGGTTAAGAAAAACTGATACATAAGATAAGCTGGTATATTGTCAAGTCAAGCACACTTGCTGTTTTCATCTACAACATTGTTTGATGAACTTTTCACCTGTGTCCTGAGTTAGGTGTTCCCTGAAGTGTTTCTATGGTAACTGGCAGAATGTGGAATGGGGGAAGGGTTGAAAGTTTTGTCAGTTGGAAAAGGTTAAAAAAGTTCAAGCAATAGAAACGTGTGTTTAATTTTGATTGAATGTGGGAATAAATGTGATTTGTTATTTAGTTGTATTTGTTTGTAGATTGAGTGTGTAGATTGACAGGAAAAGTTTGCTATTTGCTATAGGACTTCCTGGTCCGCTAGGGCTGCTGTGTCTTTCAAATGGGAAAGGAGATTGCTTTTCATCAGAGAGAGCAGCATGTAAGCTGCTGTCTCTGACGAAAAGCAATGCCGGCTTCCAAAGGACACAGGGAGCTGGCTGGGATCGTTGGGGCTGTGGGGATTCCCCCATGGTCCCCAACGTTATATTTGAGCACCGGGGTATGGGGTTCCTGAGATTATATAAAATTAGTGATAGTGGCTATTTTTTTTTTACAGTAGATTTATCGTACGCGTACCAGTGCGAAATCTGTAGGTCATTCCATAAGCGTACCTTAGCAAGAAAAAATCAATTTAAAAATATATATTTTAGAGCTATGTATCAAGTTTATGTGCTTATATGTTGGTTGGTTCAAATGAGACCTTTTCTCTTTATTGGTACTTCTAAGTAAGTGGGTATGCATAGTGTACATTTATTGAGTAGCAGTGTTTTATAGAGAGCTGAACTTTTGACCTTTGTTGACAGTTGACTTTTGCATGATTTGTTGGAGGTAGGGTGGAAAGCTATGTCAGTTGGAAAGGTTTGAAATGTTGGACCAATAGAAATGTGTGTTTGTTTTTTAATTATTGCGCAGAAGGATTTTGATTTGTTATTTACAGGTATAGATGGGTAAATTGAGATGGAAAATGTGCTATTTCTTGGTTCTGCTGCAAACACTGAACTAGAGAGATTCTGTATAAGAATATCTACTGTGTGAGTGGCATTCTTCTTAATCTAGAAATTAATTTCAAAGGTGAGTTGATAAGTTATAAGGAAATATATGTGGTACATTTTGTTTTTAGTAAGGGTAATGTATTCTCTGCATTTGGATAACTATTATGATAAAATCATTTGTTAAGTTAATTTGTTTAGTGAGTCACCTTTGTGCAATAAAGTGCAGTCTTTACAACCCCCTTGTGCCTCTTTTACACAGCCTCTCTTGGAGAGGTTCTGGACTTCTTTTGGAGAAAGGAGTATCAAGCGAGAGGTGCTCCTAACATACATATGCTAATATGGATCAAAGATGCTCTCAAATTTGGAGCAGACTCAGATGATACTGGTTTGTCTTTTATTGAAGAATATGCTACATGAGATATACCCAAAAGTACACAAGATAAGGACTTGGGAAATACTGTCGTCGAAAGTACAAATCTAAGGACAAATTCTACATCAAACGCCCTTTTGCATTTCCAGGACCTGTAATATCGAAGGAAGATTGAATAGATTTATGTCATCTTTGCGACATACTATCATAAGAAAGTCTCAGAAAAATACGTACAACTTAAAAAGAAATGAAGACTCAAACTACATAAATGACTACAACCCAGTCATTTTGTCCATGTGGAATGCTAATATGGATATTCCAAATGTTGCAGACAATTCCATTGCTGTTGCTCGATATGTAACATCATATATAATAAAATCAGAAAAGACAGAATTGAAGGAAATGTGGGAAGAGATTTGTCACAAGAAGAGTCTAAGTAAGAAATTGTATAGTTACAGTTTGAAGATGTTATACTGTAGTATTTTGTCTTCTACAGATGCTACTTTATAATATATTTTTTAAATGTATTTTTTTGAAGGTAAGTATAAGTAACTGTTAAAAATGATCGATGGAATGTACTTCTACAGAGCTGAAGTAACAGAACGTGCTTTGAGTACATAAGTATGTAAAGATGGTTTGTATCTTTTAAACACATTTGAAGAAATTAAAAAAATATATATACTGAGTGTACCTGTATTCTTTGCTTTTTACTACAACACATCTACTACTTTGGAACTGGTAAGGTGAATAGATATAGTGTACTTTTTTAGTACTGCATTTTATTATAATAGCCTTAGTTTTTTCCTATAGTGATAAGGAGTGACTGGTTTGAAAATGTAAGAAAATGTTATAACTAAATATTCACATATGCAATTTTATTGATATAATCTTATAAAGTAGTTGAGAATGGTATTTTCATAATATTGTTTAATGGGCAAAATAGTTGGTAAAGCTAGTTTTGTATTATGTATTAGGAAAAATTATCAAATTAAGTGTTTATGTTTATCTACAAGGAATAACAACATAACAAATTCATTATGGAAGAAGAACAGAACAATATAGAAGACAGTTTCGAAATTACTGACACTCTCATAGAGGATCTACATAAACCGTTTATGGGGAGTGAGAATGAAGAGGAAACAATTGGTGCTGCAGATATAAGCTACGATTTTTTAGATGAAACATTGGATGATGATTTTGTGCAAGCATTAGAGGACATCGAGTTTCATCTTATGAAATGTTACAAGAATAAATTTGTGATTAAAAAATAATAATGGTTTGAGAGACTCTTCTTGCAGAATTGTAATCATTCAGCTAGTATCCAAGTACTCATGGTGCAAAGTGGGCCTTAGGACATGGATTGCTTCAAACCCCTATAGATTATGTATGCACTCTTCTATGCACCAGCAAGCTTGTCTTTTATAGCTTTTATTTCCAGGTCTATATCCGTTCACTTCCAGCAAAGTCTATGTAATTGCTGATTCCGTTTTGTACTGAGCTATTCAGCAGAATGTCTTTATGTATGCACTGTGCTAAAAATGAACCTATTTTAAATTCATTCAGGCACTCTCCTTGCAGAACTGTAATTATCTAGTCAGTATCCAAATAATCATGGCGGAAAGTAGGCCATTGAGTCCTTTAAAACTGAATAGACTATGCATGCACTCTTCTATGTACCTGCAAACTAGTCCTTTATACATTGATTTCCCCAGTCTGTATCATTAGGCTTTCAGCAATCACTCTCACTCTACTGTTTCAATATGGTAGTGAGCCATTCAGCAGTATTTCATTATGTATGCACTGTGTTAAAACTAAAGCTGTTATAAATTGAGGGAGGGGTTTTCTTTGCAGAACTGTAATTATCCATTCAGTATCTAAGTACTAATATATTAAAATAGGGCTTAGGTCATAGACTGCTTCAAACTCCTATAGACTTTACATGCCGTCTTTTATGCACTGATAATCTTGTCTTTTATACCTTCAATTTCCCGGTCTGTATCCTTACACTTCCAGAAAACACTATCATCCTACTGTTTCCGTATTATATTGAGCCATACAGCACTATGTGCTTATCTATAAACTATTCGAAAACTGAAGCTGCTATACATTCAACCAGACAGTTTCCTTGCAGAATTCTAATCATTCAGTTAGTATAGAAGTACTCATGAGGTAAAGTGGGCCTTAGGGCATGGACTGTTTCAAACCCCTATAGGCCATGCACGCACTGTTCTATATACCGGCAAACTTGTGTTTTATACCTTCAATTCCCCAGTCTGTATCCTTACACTTCCAGCAAACACTCTGTCACTGCTGTTTCAGTATTGTAGTGAGCCATTCAGTAGTATGTGCTTATGTTTAGACTGTGCTAAACCTGAAGCTGTTATAAATTTAGTCTGGCACTATCCTTGAAGAACTGTAATCATCCAGTCAGTACCTAAGTACTCATGCAGCAAAGTAGGTCTTAGGGCATGGACTGCTTCAAACCCATATAGACTATGCATGCAGTCTTCTATGCACCTGCAAACTTGTCTTTTATACCTTCAATTCCCCAGTCTGTATCCTTACACTTCCAGCAAACACTCTGTCATTGCTGATTCATTATTGTACTGAGGTATTCATCGGAATGTCCTTATGTATGCACTGTCGTAAAAATGAAGCTCTTATGAATCCAGTCATGCAGTCTCTTTGCAGAAGTATAATTATACAGTCAGTACCCAAGTAATTATAGGGCAAAGTAGGTATTTCGGCCATGCAGTGCTTTAGAACCCCTATAGACTATGCATGCAGTCATCCATGAACACGCACACTTGTTTTTTATACCTTCAATTCCTCAGTCTATATTATTATACTTATAGCAAATAGTGTGACATTGCTGTACTTATCTATACACTGTTCTAACAGTGAAGCAGTTACACATTCAGCTTGACACTGCTTGCAGAAGTCTTATCATCCAGTCAGTACCCAAATATGTGTCTAGTAAAGTAGGCCTTAGTATATGGACTGCATCAAACTCCGGTTTACTATGCATGTACTCTTCTATGCACCTGAAAACCTCTCTTTTAAACTTTTAATTACCCAGTCTCTATCCTTATACTCTGCCCAAACACTTTGCTACTACTATTTCAGTATTGCACTGAGCCATATGGCAATATATGCTTGTCTATACACTGTACAAAAAGGGAAGCAGTTATACATTCAGCTCTACACTCTCCTTGGAGAAGTGTAATCATTCTGCCACTACCCAAGTAGTGATGCAGCAAAGTAGGCCTAAGGGTATGGACTGCTTCAAACACCTATATATAATACATGCACTTTTCTAAACATCTGCAAACTTGGCTTTTAAACTTTGAATTGCCTAGTTTGTATTCTGACACTTCCTGCAAACACTCTGATACTGATATTTTAGTATTGTAGTAAGTCATACAACAGTATGTTCTTATGTATGCACTGTTCTAAAAGTGACTGTGCTATATATTCAGCCAGATAGTCTCCTTGTAGAACTGTAAGCATTCAGTTGGTTCCCAAGTAGTCATGCACCAAAGTAGGCCTTAGGGCATGTACTGCTTCAAATTCCTTTAGACTATGCATCCACTGTTCTATATACCTGCAAACTTGCCTTTTATGCCTTCAATTCCCCAGTCTGTATCGTTACACTTTCACCAAACTGTCTCACACTACTGTTTCAGTATTGTAGTGAACCATACAGCAGTATGTGCTTATCTATACACTGTTCTAAAAGTAAAGCTGCTATACATTCAGCCAGACACTCTCCTTGCAGAATTGCTATCATTTAGTCGGTAGCCAAGTACTCATGGTGCAAAGTGGGCCTTAGGGCATGGAATGCTTCAAACCCCTATAGACTATGCATACACTGTTCTATGCACCTGCAAATTTGCCTTTTATATGTTGAATTCAGCAGTCTTTATCCTTACACTTCTACCAAACACTCTGTCACTCTTGGTATAGTTTTGTAGTGATTCATTGATCAGGCCTTCACTACATTATAACAGTAATCAGTAGATGTACAGTAAGTGGTACATCCCCAGAGATATGCCAGTTAATGTGCACTGTGACATCACCACCATGGATGCACCGTATTTATAATGTGGTGCACTATGCGACAAAAACGGCACAGATATGTGATGTATCTGTGCTGTGAAGATGGTGCATTGCTTGACTTGCGTTGGAAGCACAATGCAGCTCCAGCAATCCTCTTGGGGCCCTATGCTCATAAAGTTGTGTCAATCCTTACAACTGCCTCAAGCAGTTGAAAGGATTTGATGCAGCATAAGCCCAAAAGTGACTGAATTACATCTTAAGATTTCACTTAGGGGCATATGTAGGTAATCCCTATTTTGCGATTCTGAAATAGCGATTTTTAAGGAATCGCTATTTCAGAATCGCAAAATGGAATGTAGGTAAAAATTCGAAATGTTTTTGCGATTACCTAACATTCCTTGAGTGCGATTAGCAAATTGTGAATCGCCAAAAGGCCCATAGGAATGAAGGGGGATACATTCTCAAATTGCGATTTTCTATGAGAAAATTGCAATTTGAGAATCTCAATTCCAAGGGTGCCAGGGTGTCAAAGGACATCTGTTGCACCCATGGAATGTACTTGATAGTACATGTGGCACACAGACATGCCATGGCACTTTGAATTTTTTTTAAAAGTGCATTTTTAAAGGAAATCGCAAATTACCATCTACTTGGAGTAGGTGGTATTTTGCGATTCCTTAAGCCTGAATCGCATTTTTTAATTGACTCCTACATAGCATTTAAGGAATCGCAAAATTGCGCTTTTAGGAGGCATTCCTGTGCCACAAAACTATTGAAATTGCCCCGTTATAGTTAGGTCAGCTAACTATAACTTGTGCGCCAACAATGCACAGCTGATGACGTTACATATTACATCAATCATGACATGGTCAGTCACATCACTCCTGACATCACTGATGACATCTCAAATGACATCACTGATGACATCTCAAATGACATCACTGAGGACATCACTGATGACATCATCCTTGTGAGAGAGTGGCAGACCTGCTCTCAGCGTAATATAACCGTTGATATACACATTCAAAAATAGAAACTAACATTTTCAAAAAAATTTAGATACCAATACCACTTACAACAACCTATACAGTAATTTCACTATCTACATACACATCCACTCATTCACCAATACTTCTATATAGTCACTCATACATGTAATCACGCATTATATGTACTCATACATCTATACATGCTGCAACACAGCCACTCATCCATAGAGTTACTCACACACATACTCACACATGCAAATAAACTATCAAACATCCATTTATTTGCATATACAGCTATACACAAACCACTATACTTACTTTTACAGAAACATACACATACTTACTCTCTTAATCACTTATAGAAACACATACTTATTTATACAGGAACTCTTCCAATATCTCACTCTCACATATACTCACTTATATACATCAATACTCACATATACTAGTTTAAAACATATGTAGTTACTCATAAAGATACTATTGAGACAGTCATTCACTCACTAACACACCCATACACATACTCATCCACCCATACAGTCCTGCACACATGTTGTTTTCAAAACACATACAAACAGTGAGGCACTCATTCATGCATCTATGCACTAAGTAATATCCCTCACCGAACTATACAGACACTCATACTGATACTCAAAAAAAGAACTTATAACCCATATTGACACTTATGTAGCTACTCACCAACCCATGCAGCCACTTATAGACAAAGTGAGACACTGATACAGATATTTACATATTTAAACATTACTCGCTAATACATGTATTCCCTAAGATACACTTAATAAGTCAGTTATGCAATCATTTTTACAAAAAAACATCCATTTAGACATTTATTTACCCATTTATTCTTCCATTAACCTTTAGATATACATCTATAAAAACACATTCACTGGATGATGTCATCAGTGATGTCATCAGTGATGTCATTTGAGATGTCATCAGTGATGTCATGAGTAATGTCACTGACCATATGTGACGTCATCAGCAGTGCATTGCGGGCACGCGAGTTATATTTAGCTGAACTAACTATAACGGGCGAATTTCAATGGTTTTGTATGAGAGAAATATCCAGATAACTATAACATGTGTGAAACCTATGGTTTTCTCAGTGAATTTCTAAGGCGGTCGCCAGTAGGTATATATAGTTAGGATTTTTTCTCTATGGGATTTTTGAAAATTCTGTGTCTAATAACTTTGGCGTTTGTGGACGGAATTGGCTGAAATTTTCAGGAAAATGGCACATTTTGTTTCTGAGCAGCCCCTGAAAATTTTGGGGGGGTTCGTCAAGGGGGGCCGAGAAAAAAGGGGGGTCCCAAAACGCGTTTTTCCCTTGTTAATTTCCATAGGGCGGTTGGCCTCACTTTTAGCCCGAACGGCTGAATGGATTTGCACGAAACTTGGCAAAATTGTAGGGACTGGTAGCCCGATGTGCCTTTTGTAGGTCTCAATATATGTGCTACAGTGGATTTTGAGAAATTAACGTTTAAAAAAAGATATATATCTGTAACAGCGGACCGGGCAGCGCTCCAGTTCGCGTACTTTGCGCGCAACGGAGCTTTGTGAAGCGAAGCTGATTGGTTCTCCGGCGTCTGTCAACATTCCAAACAGTCCGTAGCGGCCGCCATCTTGTCTCTCGGTAGGATCGAGAGACAAGAGGAGGCCAAAGCGAAGGGGCAAATGACCATAAGGGGGCATAGTAGATCGTCGCTGACCCCCTAGGTTTGATGTGGAGGTTTTAAAAGGGCCCCGCGGGGCAACAAAAAAAATAATAATAATAATCGAACGGCTGAATGGATTTGCACGAAACTTGGTAAAATATTAGGGACTGGTAGCCCGATGTGCCTTTGCTAGGTCTCAATATATGTGCTCCAGTGGATTTTGAGAAATTAACGTTCAAAAAAAGATATATATCTGTAACAGCGCTCCGCTTAGCGTACTTTTCGCGTTACGGAGGTTTGCGAAGCTGATTGGTTCTTCGGCGTCTGTAAACATTCCAAACAGTCTGTAGCGGCCGCCATCTTGTCTCTCGGTAGGATCGAGAGACAAGAGGAGGCCAAAGCGAAGGGGCAAATGACCATAAGGGGGCATAGTAGATCGTCCCTGACCCCCTAGGTTTGATGTGGAGGCTTTGAAAGGGTCTCGCAGGGCAAAAAAAAAAATACCGTTTTTTTAGTTTTTTTGCGTGGAGTGCGCCCGGTTCGCGAACCGGGAAGCGTTCTGGGGAGCGTACTTTCTTGAAAATTAGTGAAAAAAGTTAGAGTAAAATAATAATTGTGAGTGATCAGATGTAGGGTAGCTCTGAGAAGAGCTTTTGGGTTTATGGTACATTTAGGTACTTATAAGTAGGTACCAATGCACAGTCTTAAATTCAGAGTGAAAATTCTGTTGCCCTCATCTGAGAAGTGAACTCCATCTCCTCTGTAGATATCTTGCATGTAGTAACGCAAGTTATTGTTGTACAGGGAGCCCATTCCATGGTCTCTCATGTAAGCTGAACCAGATTTGTTTACATGCTTCCTCGATTTCTCAATTTGTGGACAAAAGTGGTTCGACCACCTCCATTTTTGTCTTTGGCATATATTTGAATATACCAAGGCAGTCTGAGGAAAAAGTGCCATCAATTGCTCAAAGGTGTCCTTTAAAAGCATTTCCAGACCTACCTCAGTCAAAGTGCCCAAATCATTACCTCCACAGTGCACAATTAACAGGTCAGGTTTTGGCAAATGCATAAAGGTTTTCACCAATGCTATCAATTGGTGACATTTTAATCCTCTGTGGCCAAACCACTTAATTTCCACATCTTGTAAATTGAGGTTAGGTAAATTCCTGTTTTCAGCGTACCTTTGAGCCCAATAGATATAACTATGTCCAACAATCCAGACAGAAAACATGGCGAGAGAAGGTTCTCCTGCAGTCAGATGAAGTGTGGCAATGAAATGGCAGTTGAAAAAATGAGAGTGTAAAATGAAAAAAACTGAGGAGTTTCTGTGTTAATGAAGCAGTATGAGTAATTGGTGGATTTTGATTGCTGAAAACAGAAAGTTAGTGTGCATGGATGAGTTCGTTGAAAGATGTATTTTGAGTGGCGAAGAAAAAATCATTAAATGAAAGAATGCTCTGGATATGCAGGTGCACTGAGAGTTCAGAGTTCAATTGCAACATTGTTGTGTGAACTTGGAAACACCAGAGGTCTTGCAAGAGGTGGTTGCTATGCAGAAAAAGCAGAGAGGGGGCAGAGGGGGGAAGGGTTTTGCTTTGAAAAAAGTGAGGGAAGAGTTTTGATTGGGTGACATGAGAGATATGTGTGAGGAATTACAGCATTTCTGTGCTTTTGATAGCTGCAGACTCTGGAGTGCATACCTTTTGCTCTGCTGAAGACAAATTTGTGTGTTTCTGAGACTGTTTTGAAACTCAAAGTATTTGCTAAGGTGAGAAAAGATTTCTTTAATTTAGATAGAAAATAGTGTGCTTTAAGGAGAAAATTATGAAGAAAGTTGTGTTTTTCAAATGTTGCTTTGTCTCAAGTGTTTTACAAATAGATTTTGTTTCTTTGAGAAATTGTAATTGGAGAAAATGTGAAGTATTAGTACTGACAGGGCTTTTATGTGCATAGGAGCTGTGGAGTGTTTTCAAATTATGACTTGTAAATCGTTTTTGAGAAAAAGCAATGGTTTTAATATTGATGAGAAGGACATAATGGTGTCTGCTTCTTTATAAGGTAATTGAGAGTCTCTGATGTTATTTTTCCCATTTCAATGTAAGAAGTTTGTCTGTGGAGCAAATTGCTTGTAAATATGCTCCCACCTGTGCATGGCAAATTTAGATTTTGAATGTTTGCGTTACATAGGCATGTTAAAGGTGACTGAAACATGCTGCAAAGGCAATCAAAAAACGCTTTTATGTGTCTTAAGGACATTTTAAGTCATTTCCCCATGTGCAGTGTTTTCAAATTATGAGTTGAAAATCGTTTTTGAGGTAAAGGAATGTTTTCAAAATTTATGTGCGCCATATGCCCCCAAATTTCTTTTTCAGGGGTGCAGCAGGGTGTTCTTGAGACACCCCTGCACCCTCGGAAAAATTCGTAATTTGCGATGAGGTAATTGCTAATCGCAAATTGCACCTTCATTCCTATGGGCCTCCTGCTGCATGGAAATGAATGGGTAATTTGTAATTAGCAAATAGGTCATCGCAAACTAGGAATGATAAAGAATCGCTATTTATTCCTTAAAGTTCGCTATTTAGGAAATGCAAAAAACTTTGATGATACATATGGCGGTTCATCTCTAACAAGATAAGAAGCATAGGGATAGATTTATGATGACTGGCGCATCACCAGGGATGTGTTAGTCATTCTGTGCCGCTGTTCCGTCACCTATGGTGTGCTGCATTTACAATGCGGCGCATCATGGGGCAAAAACAGCACAGATGCGTGACGTATCTGTGCCGTAAAGGTGGCGCATTGCTGGAGTTGTATCGCAAGTGTGATGAAGCTCCAGCAAGGCTCAGGGGTGCCCCTGTCGCAGGGTTTCTGTTCTCACACAGAACTGTGGACAGAGGATTGGAACCTCGGCGAATTAGGGTGTCCCAAAACTCACCTTAGTAATCAAAACCCCTTAGCAAGCTAGGTACAGTGTCACATTGGATATAACAAACTCTCAATGTTTAGACAATCCAGAATATGAACTTATAGTACCTCAGGATACGTGGAACTCATGAACAGTCGGTCGTTATATATTTCTTAGAAACCAGAACATGGAGTTAAGAAGAACACATGTGTATTTGAAATGTTTATTTACTAATGCCGTCTTCTCAGGCGTAGTATCTTAGATTATACAAGTACACATATTATCAGTAGCAAAATTACCAGCATAGTTAGTAGTACATAAAAAGCGAATGGTGACAGTATGTTAACATGCTGTAAATGAATAAGAGTTAGCAACACTTATAAGCAGCCGCGGGCTGTGGAGGGAGTTACGGTGGGGCAGGGAGGCGGGGAGGGGGAGGGGCAGGGTGGAGAGGGCTCCACCCTGCCCCTCCCCCTCCCCGCCTCCCTGCCCCACCGTAACTCCCTCCACGGCCCGCGGCTGCTTATATCTCACCCTCCCTAATACACATAATATATTATTTGCTAAGAAGGTCTCTTTGTGTTGGTTTAGGGCGTGCCGATACTTTAGTGTCTTAGATTTGAAGGAATCACATCAGCATACACCAGCTCTCTCTTCATGTGAACCGCATCAAGTGTTGTGTATGTGTGTTCGGCAAAGCAATATAAAACCCGCCTCATGCCCAGAATTGGCAGAAGCTGCACTTATGTTATGAGTATGAAGTCGTGGAGATCAGACCTCATAACAATTCTGTATCGTGTTGTTCTTGAAACTTCAGCACTCGCTGTACAGATATAGTTTAACAAGTAAAGTAGATAGTAGAGCAATAACATATTATTGTCATGTAAATCACGATGAACTATTAGGTTGAAAGCTAAAGCAACAACTAAGTGTCGTGTGCAGAAGTTGCAAAAAAGGAAAAAATGGCGTTTAAACCGGTAATGAGTCCATGCTAACTTAACACGGTGTAAAGATATCCAGGACCTAGATGACACCTCCCCATGATCCGGAAACGAACTGAATAAGATAATAGAAGTGCCATCTCATGAGAGCAGATTGCAAGTTTATATGTGGACGGTCCGCAAGGTAAAACATTAAAAACTAGGAAAATGTAATGCTAAAGACAAATAAAACAGCCAAGTACTTTATCGAGTCTTAAGCCAATAGGCAAGCTAAATAATAAAAACTTGACAAATAAGTCAATGAATTGTCGATGAAATGCTAGTACTCAGCATATCAAACATGAAAAAGGTCTATGACATAACTGTGTATGCAAAATAAGCTGCAACAGCCTCCAATAGGAAGTCACCGTCTTCATCCGAAAAGAGTTCAGCCATCCAATTTAAAAGCGGAAAAGAACATACGTGCTCTCCCAGCACCGGATCCTCTATCAACATCAGAGGACAGCTCGGTGGGTTTTCAAGAAAGCTCTGTTCCAAGAAAGACTGTGTTGCCGCCAGTAAATTCCAGGGACCAATTAGTCCATGCATCAATGCCACAGCCATAATCCTTTCGCCAGGACAAACCAACTCGTGAGTAATGATAGGAGTCATCAGCTGATTAAAGTCGACGTCAGGAGAAACCGGTCCGCAGAGACACAAATCAATGGCCCAATCGAAATCACAGGTCAGGCAGTGAAATACAGGCTGGATACAGGTGAAGTAGGAGAATCAAAAAGATAATCCATATGCCGTGCTTAATATCGCCAACGGCATTGTGCCATAATATTCTAGCATGCGATTGCGGAACAGTGTCAGCAGCTGCAGGGCGGGAGCTTGCACAGGAAGGACATCCATATTTAAAAATGTAAAAAAGCACAAGAGCGTCCGCTGGTAATGCAAGTAAAAATGGGAATCCACGAAGCAGAGTGGAAAAAATAGAATGAAAGAAATCAGGGATGACTCCAAAGATTTTCTCAAATGAAGTCACGAGACCACTGGTAACAACTTTAAAAAAGTGCGCCAGGCCCTTTGTGGAGGACGCGTTAGAGATAGTCCGAACCATCTTGCTGAAATGGAAAGGCGAATCTGTATTTAAAAGGGTCTGCACCTCTGTACGGGTGTTCGCTATGTGAAGCACGAAAGTTTCACGGGCCGAAGTCAAGGCCACCTCTCTCTGAGACAAAAGAGCTCTTATTCTTGCCATGCCGTTGAAATGTGCTCCCAAGGTTGGTATTTGTGGCCAGATTGAAAACTCCCTATGTTCATGTGTGGGAGGAAATAGAACATTTCTGCAGCAAATAACCCGTTCATTTACTGTTACGATAAAAGGAATACTTTTAATTAACCCAGAACAATCTTCATTATTGAGCATCAAATAACTACCATTTTCCAAGAACTTGAACGTGGGGATGATAGCAGGAACTGGTGTGCCTTGCAACACGCAAGCCATATTTGGTCGGTGTTTGTTGCATGAACCGTGTAACTGTATGTGCCTACACATTAGTGAATGATCTGGCGTCTCAGTGCATTCCTCTCCATTCAGATAAACTTCTTGATCATCTTTGAAAATCTGTATGTGTATGGAAGTGACCAGACCTCATGAAGAAAACCACTACCTAAAGGTTAATAACGACCTATTGGTATATATTTCATACAATTTGAAAACTTATATAAAGCAAAAGGCAGCGTTATTAAACCGTGGATAAGGCACGTTGCCATAGCAGTCAACCTTTTGGATTTATACTGGAAATGTTAAAGGAAGAATTACGGAGTAGGGCCTGTAAATCTTTAATGGACAACGAGTAAAATTACTCCAACCATCATATTCCTCTAACTCCGGGATAGTAGGGGTGTTTAATTTTTTAGAAGTAGCCAATCCAAAGCATTTGGTCTGGGAAATTGTTTCATTCACAAACAACATATGATTTGGGATGAGACATGCACGGTGGAAAGCCTCAGTGCCTTGTACCTGCCAGGTTCGTGAACCCCAAACTGATGTAGATCCTGGATATTTTTACTCTGTGTTAAGTTAGCATGGGCTCATTACTGGTTTAAACGCCATTTTTCCTTTTTTGTAACTTCTGCACACGACACTTAGTTGTTGCTTTAGCTTTCAGCCTACCTGCGTCAAGATCTATGCCTGCTTCAAGCAGGCGCAGGGTTTTGATGTAGCTTTGTCCTATCTGATTGTAAATGCGGCACACCGTGGGTGGCAGAGCAGCGGTGCACGTTAACTGGTGCATCCCTGGGGATGTGCTAGTTAATATAAATCTGCCCCTTTACATTTAATTATGTGCAGGGGACACAGAGTAGGTGAGGTTTATCCAAGGTTAAGAAGAGATGAGTCCTGTTCAGTGAAAAATTGGAGATAGGCTTCAGTATATTATATACTTAAGTAGTGTGTTAAGTTTTTGATGACTGTTATTAATTTACTGTTGGGTAATAGTGGTTAATAACATTTTTTATTATATTTTACCACAGATTCAACTGCAGATTATTTCAAGATTTTAGGATGCCAAGCAAAGAAAGAGTGAGAAAGGCTGCAAAACGTCAAAGACAGCAGGACCATGGAATAATGCAGCAGTCCTCTAACAAAAAGATTTGTCAAGTCACCAAGAAAGCACCGGGTAAGAGTCCAAAAACAGTCATAAGAAATGTCTAGTAAAAAAAATATTACTACAGAAAATGTTTCAGTCCACAAAAGGAGAAACAATTCAAATGGTAAGGAAAGGCCAATGAGAAATGTTACTGCTAGAGTAAGAGATAACTCTATGCATGAAAGTAGAAGGAAACAACAGTTTAGGGACATTCGTAAACGAATGTTCCGCAACAGGATAATTGGGAATTTGTTAAAAAATATTAAGAAAGGTCAACAGAAAGTGGTTTTTTTATAAGAGAAAAAAAATAGTTGAGAAAGTTATTGATCAGGCATTTGAAATTAAACGTAAGTTATTTATTTTGACAATCAATAGAATTAGGAAGCTAAACAAGGCAATTTATGATTTCAAAAGAAATAGTAGATGGAAGAGAATAGTTAATCGTAGTAATTTTTGTGAAGTTTTTTCTGGAGAATGGATGCATAGTTCAAGCTCTGAGGCATTTTTTAATGAGGAGAGTTATTTCCAGGATAATGATTTGGTGCATGCAGTTGACACCAGTGGTCGAGCTTATGAAGTGAAAGATGGTTGTCCAGTTGAAAAAGAAAAGCTTGTGAGAACAGAGATAGAAGAGGTGTTAGGTAATGAGGTTTTAGGGAGACGTCCTAAGGGTCCTGTGTACACCTGGAAGTGTAGTAGTATTTGCAGTGTACGACAGGATTCCATCAATTTGCTTTGTGATTTTATACGGTCATTTAATAAGAAAAGTTTGAAGCAGAAAATGAAGTTGTTGCAAGAATTAGATCCTTGCAGAGTGAGAGAAGTGATAGGTTTGCATGGTCATTCACTGGCTTGTCTTTCCAGGAGAGTATGCCAGAGTGTTTTTCATCATTTCAGGATGCTAGCAGTGCATCATAATAAAGTGAGGAAATTAGTTAGAATGTTGTATTATGCTAAGAGTCCAGCAATTATGCTCAAACAATTATGCGCTGCTCTTTTGCATGGTTCTGAAATAGATGTGAAGAATATATGTGAAGAAATTGAGTTTTGTTACTTTGGAAGTAAAGAGGAGAATGTTGAAATTGACCAAGAAGAAGAGAGTAATGTGGAAGATAGTGTACAGGTTTCCAGTACAGATAATTTCCAGAGGGAAATTGCGACGTTTGAGGTGAAATCAAGTGAGAGGCCAAATTTCACTTGTGTGTGTTGTCGACGCACTTATTATAAGAATCAGACTAAGTTAGTGGATTTATATGGAAAAAGTGAAAGGGAAAATAATAGTGAATGGAAGGATTTTACAACATACTTGATGGTAGAAAATTGTTTTGATTTGGGATTGGATCAACGTGTGTGTACTTATTGTTGTAACAAATTAAATCAAAACCAGATGCCTGCTAGAGCAGTTCATAATAATCTGGAATTGGTTGAGATTCCTTCTGAATTGAAGGATTTAAATACTTATGAATCTATTTTGATTCAAAGTATCCATCCCTTTCAGGCTATTGTAAGAATGGAGCCAAAGACAGGGAAATTGCCTCCATCAGATTTACAGAGAGGATTAAAGGGAAGAGTTGTTTATTTGCCTCTAGATTTGAAGAAAAACATTAACACAATTGGAGTAGAAAAAGTGGAAGAGGAACCTCTTGTTATCTTAGTTAATGGGGTTCCGACAAAGAATAAGAAAATATGGCTAGATTTAGTAGATGTTAGGAAAGTCAAAAGGGCAACATTGTATTTGAAAAAATATAATAAATACTATAAAAAAATATATGTTGCAGAAGAGGAAGTAAGTGAGGAAGAGGATAGCGATTTGTGTGCTGGTCAAATTGAGAAAGTAGAACCCTGTACTAGTGAAGAAATATATGAACATTATAGTGTTCATCCTTTGCATTCCAAGGAAGTCATGGGGAATGCTATTGAGTTGTTTCAAATGAAACAAGCGAAAGGGAGTCCCATTAGTGTTTGGGAGGAAAGTTTGGAAGCTCGGTGTTTCTCACAGCTTTTTCCAACAGGTCAGGGAGGAAGATATGATGAGCAACCTCATCAAATTCCTGCTTCTGAATACCAGACTTTGCGATTGTATGCAGGAGATCCTAGGTTTCGACAATGCATTCCTTATTTGTTTCATCTCCTGTTTGAAAGCGATCTGTCTGGACTGTCATATGCAGTGAACCACATCTTGAAAAGTGGTATACACATGCAAAACATCTCGGCAAGTGACTTTATGGATAAAGTCAATGTCCAAGACAGTATTTTGGATTCTCACCTGATTAATCTCATGGCGTGTCAGCGTGGTACTAATGAGTACTGGTACCGTCGTCATGGTGATTTAAAATGTATGCTGAGGAACTTAGGAACTCCCACATGGTTCCTCACTTTGAGCTGTGCTGAGTATGGCTGGGAAGACTTACTTGAATTTCTACGAGAGGCAAATGCTAACGTAGAAAACATCGAATTCAAGACACCCGGAGAACTGTGCTCTTTGGATCCAGTCAATGGATGTAGGTACTTCAATCATAGATTTGAAGGTATGATGTCTTTCATCATGAATAAGAAGAATCCACCTCTTGGAGAGGTGTTGGATTTCTTCTGGAGGAAGGAGTACCAAGCAAGAGGTGCTCCTCATATACATATGTTGCTGTGGATCAAGGATGCACCTAAATTTGGAACGGATGCAGAAGACTCAGTGATGAGTTTCATAGAACAGTATTCTACGTGTGCTGTTCCAAACGCAAAGGAGAAAAAAAGCCTAAGAGAAAAAGTTCTACGTTTCCAAAGCCATCGATGTGGAAAGTACTGTCGTCGTAAATTCCGGAACAAAGACAAGTTCTACACCAAATGTCGTTTCGGCTTTCCACGAGCGGTGATTTCTAAAGGAAGAGTGAACAGTTTGATGTCTTCGCTGCGACATAATGTGATGAAGAAATCACCTAAAAACACATACAATTTGAAGAGGAACGAAGAGTCTAAGTACATCAACGACTACAACCCGGTGATTTTGTCCATGTGGAATGCTAACATGGATATACAGTTTGTGGCTGATAACTGTATGGCTGTGGCTCGGTATGTGACATCTTACATCACCAAAAAAGAGAAGACAGAATTGAAGGATATGTGGGAGGACATTTCCCATGAAAAGAGCCTCAGCAAGAAGTTGTACAGTTTCAGTCTGAAGATGTTGTCGCATCGAGAAATCGGAGCTTACGAATGTTCTGACCGGTTGTCTTCAGCAAGTCTCTATGCCAAGTCCAGGAGTATCGTTTGGGCGAGTGTTGGTCTTGCTGCAACGCGTAATCGAGTTCTGAAACCTGTGCGGGAAATTGAGTATTTGGCGGAAAAGGAGCCAAACAGTACCGACATTTTGAAGAGCAACATGTTGGATACATATTATCCAAATCGAAGCAGTCACCTCGAGAATGTTTGTCTGTATGAGGTTCTGCAAAATTACATATTCAAGAGGAACATCAAAGAAGATACTGAGAAAGGAGTGTATGCTGTAATAGGAAGTGAGGGATGTCTGGTCAAGCAAAGAAAATGCCACTTGATAAACCATCGAAAATTGAGTGGCGAATCTCCTGAAAAAAAGGAGTTTTTCTATTTAGCACTTTTGCAACTTTTTAAGCCTTGGCGTGCAGAAGAGGAACTGCTTGGAGATTTCCTTTGTTACGAAGACTCATTCAATGCTGCCAAGGAGACCATAGAATGTCCTGCTTTTCCCAAATATGTAGAAATGTTGAATGTGGAAATTGAGCAGGAAGCAACGATTGCAGCCGAGATTGCCAGAGACAGTTCTCAGGACAGTCAGAGTTCTGCTTCATTGAGTCAGGATCCACTAGGAGGACCTCTTATCGAAAATGAAGCTGCCACTGCTATGAATGAAGTGGAAAGAGCCATGGCACATGCTCAGGAGGATGCGGTTAACTTAGAAGAGTTGGAAAGACAACTCAACGTTGAGCAGAGGAAAATATATGACGAACTTACCATGCAAATTGATCATGGATTACGTCATGACAAGAAAGAGTGCTCATGTACGTCGTTGAAGCCTGTCCGACTGTACGTGAGTGGAGAAGCGGGAACTGGAAAAAGTTTCCTTATTAAAGCAATTTCGTGTTATTTGCAGGAAAGGACAGAGTCATCGCTGTCTTGTGTTGTCACCGCTCCAACTGGACTGGCAGCACATAACATTAAAGGGATTACTTTACATCGTTTACTGATGCTGCCAGTGGAGCATGACAACAAATTAGAATATCACAAGCTATCTGGAGATGCTTGTTTTGAAGTTTCAAGAGTCTTGAGGAAAATGAAACTTCTTATCATTGACGAAGTAAGCATGGTTTCCAATGTCATGCTTGCCTTTGTGCATTTGAGAATGCAAGAAGTTCTCAAAACAGAGTATGATGTGTTATTTGGTGGCAAACACATCATTGTTTTCGGAGATCTTCTGCAGCTGACACCAGTGAAAGGGCAACCTGTGTTCAAAATGCTCACGCATGAAGATATCAGGAAGTGCTTAGGGAGCATTGGCAACGTCAATATATGGTTAAACTTCAATTATGCTGAACTGCATGAAAATATGCGTTAGGCAAAGGATGAAGTTTACAAGACTATTCTACAAGATGTTAGAATTGGAAAAGTGACCGAGCATGGGAAAGAAGCTTTACATGCACGATTACTGACAAATTTATATCCAGACGAAGATGTTGTGCCTGAGAATATTTTTCAGAAAGTTACTGAGAAAAAATCTGGAATATGTTTGATGCCAACTCTTGCAGAGTGTGCCAAATTCAACAACAAAATGTTGCATTTAGAAAAGCAAGAGATTGTGAAACTGGAAGCTATTGACAGAGTAGAGCATATGGGATCAACAATTATTTTGTCTGAGAATCTGAAAACAAAATTGGATTCATTAGAGAAGAGTATATCTAAAACTGCGGGTTTTGAAAAGACTCTGAATGTGTGCTTGAACTGCCGTATAATTTTAAGAAGGAATTTACATGTTGAAAGAGGTCTGGTAAATGGATCAATGGGTAATGTTGTTGATTTTGTGAAATACAGAAATAGAGATGGAATTGAATTTTTAAAAATTAAATTTGATGGCATTGAGGAAGTACAGCTAATTGCTCGTTGTTCTGCTAGATTTTTGCTTGTAAAAGACTTATATGTTCGTCGTAAGCAGTTTCCTGTTTGCTTGGCATATGCGGTGACAATCCATAAATCGCAAGGTTTAAGTGTAGACTGTGCATTGGTGAATATTGGCAGTTCTGTGTTCAAGGAGGGTATGGCATATGTGGCATTGTCACGAGTTAGGACTTTATCGGGATTGTACTTGATTGAGTGTGATGTCACAAACATTTGTGCGGATCTAGATTGTGTTAAGGAATACAATAGGTTGAGAAGAGAGTATGCGCCACATTTGCCTCAGTATCCTTTGTTTGAGAAACGTGTGGTAGGCCGGAAACGAAGAAATGTGACCAATACTGGGGAGGTTGTAGCAAAAAGACGAAAAGTCGATGAACCTGAAATTATAAGCAGAAACAAAAAGGATTCTGTTGAAGATGTTGGTTTTCAATTTGAAAACAGTTCTGGTGTCAACTGCTATGCTAATGTAGTGGTTAATGTTTTGTTTTCTCTAGAAAATGTAAAAGAAGAGATTGTGGTCAATTCTGATCAAAGATTTTGCAGTTTGTTAAATTCTGTGTTAGAGAAATGTAGCACTGATAGAACAAACATAGAAAGTGTGTCTGAAATTCGAAATCTGTTAGACAGATGTTCAGGCCAAACACAATTCTCTCAAAATAGTCAGCAAGATTGTCAGGAGTTTTTAATGTATATGCTTGATGTATTGCATGATGAAGGTGTAGATGTAGATCACCTGTTTGGGCTTTCTTATCAATGGCAGCATGACTGTGAGAACTGGAGGGTATCAAGTACTACTAGTGTAGACTCAGAAAGATTTATATATTTAACTTTGCCAGACAGTAAATCAGTCTCTTTTAATAAGCTAGTAAAAGCAGCTGATCACAACATGGAGTGTAGCCAATGTAAATCTGAAATGATGTCCACATTATTTATACGAACATATGGCCAGTATGTCATTTTAATGTTCCAACGATGTAGGCCTGATGGAACAAAATTGACAACTTTAATTAAAAATTTTGTGGCTTCACAGTTGTCAATATCAGGAAGGACTTTTGTAACTGTAGCAATTATATATCATGATGGTCCTTCAATAACATCAGGACATTATACAGCTTATTTAAAGTGTAGAAATGGTTGGTCATTCTGCAATGATTCTGTTTTAATTTTCAAAAAAAAATTGCCATATGACCTTAAAAACTCTTACCTGGTGTTTTTAAAACCAAAATTTTAGGGAAAGAATCTCGGGATGTGCTCTGAGGAATTTCAAGAAGTTCTCATGGCTCCTACACTATTTGGCCTTGAGGATAAGTGTAGTACAGAGACATAACTTCTTACCATAACACTGGACGTCATGGAGAAATACGTGCACTTTGAATGAGTTCAGAAAAACTGTTTCTTTTTATAAGCTAATTGAAGCAGCCAATCAAAACATGGAGTAGAGGGAATGTAAGTCTGCAATGCTGTCTACTGTTTTACATTGCTTTGTGATTAAAAGTGATGTAGAGAATTAAATAATTGTACTAGTCATAAAGGTAGTGTAAGTCTGCTTCATAGTAAGCAGTATCAGTGTGATAGGAAATGTAGAACATGATTGAGCAAGAAGGGGAAGATATTACTAGTCCAGGATTGATAATTAATTCTGTTCTGTTTGCATTTATGATGTACATGTAGAACTGTGTAGGAGGCATGGAGAAGGTGAGGCTTCTGTAAGTGTCAAAGTTGTTGCATACAGTGAACACATTCACACATCGGTCCACTCTTCCTTGGATGTGGTGGAGGTGGTGGGGAAGCACCAGCTGAAGCTACTAAAGAAGCCATTGCTCACTGGTAACAAAGGGTCTTTCTCTCACAATGATGAAAGTCAGAGTGAGGAAAGAAAGAGGGATTTTCATCATTTGGGAAAAACAATAGTTCTCAACCAATGAAAAGTGTTCATTTTAGATTATATGACCTAGTCTTACATCATTAGGAAACCAAAAGTGAAATGAACCAATGAAAAGTGTTATTACCAAGTCACATGACCTGCTGTGTTTACGTTACACGCTTTGCAGGGCCTCCCGGTTTGCTTCCAGAAACCTGTGCTTTGCGACTCGGTAAGCGTACCAGTTCGCTAACGTAGTACGTCATATGACGTATCACGCGACAACGCGAAACGTCATGCGGATGGGAGGCGTCACGATGTTGTTTTCTAACGCGGCAGTTGCGGTAAAGAAACGTTTACCGGCTCGCGGTCTATTTCGCGGCATCAAGGTCAGCTAACGGGAAGCTTCCCGATTCGCGAAGCGGGAACGAAGAAAAATTTTTTTTTTTTTAAAAAGTTATTAATAAACATATAAAATATATTTTGGGATTTAAAGAAGAATACATTTTACAGCTACAGATATTTGCTATTAAAAAACCATTGAAATTCACTGAAAAAACCATAGGTTATAGATTATATATAGTTAGGAATTAGCATTTACAAAACCTTGTAAATTCACTGAAAAAACCATAGGTTATAGACCATATATAGTTAGGAATTAGCATTTAAAAAACCTTATTTTACTCACACAAAACCATTGAAATTCCATATATAGTTAGTTGCACTAACTATATATCGCGCACCCGCAATCCACTGCTGATGATGTCACATATTACATCATTCATGACATGGTCAGTGACATCACTGATGACATCACTGATGACATCTCAAATGACATCACTGATGACATCACTGATGACATCTCATTTGACATCATTCTTGTGCTAATACGATAAACCTCTTCAGACTCTAATATAACCTTAGATACACTCAGTGTATACAGAAACTCACACACTGTCACTCATCCATGGAGTTACTCACACACCTAGTCAGTCATGCAAAGAAACAATCTCACCTCCATTTCCTCAACTATACAGTTATACACACCTTACTTATTCAAGCATATACTAACACATATTTACTCTCTTATACAATCCCTGATACAAGTTCACAATGATCCATACAGCTACTCACACATTCAGTGGCTCTCATGCACAGTTATTTATATATGCCAACTCTCACATGTACTGTGTTTTACATATGTACTTACTTTGACATGTAGCACTGAGATATCCATTCACTCACCAATGCACTCATGCACACAGTCAACCACCCATACAGCTGTTTCCACATGCACTTTTGAACCCATACATCTAGTGAATCAACTGCTCACACATCTATGCACAGAGTCATACACCTCCCAGCCACCCACACACACACTCAGTCTCCCATACAAATACTTGAGCAACCAATCAATAACCCATATACTTACTCATATAGCTACTGATCAACACATGCAGCAGTTTACAGAACAACAAACATAATGATGCACAAATTAAGACAGTTTAGTCACTAACCCGTGCACTCAGTGAGACACATTTAATCACTCACTCATACAGTCAGTCATGCACCTACTAAATCCTTCGTCCAGACACTTATACATCCACTCATTCTTCAATATGTAAGACATATTTAAACTTTACAGAAACAAAAAATCACTGGATGTTGTTATCAGTGATGTCATCAGTGATGTCATTTGAGATGTCATCAGTGATGTCATCAGTGATGTCACTGACCATGTCATGAATGATGTAATTTGTGACATCATCAGCAGTGGATTGCGGGTGCGCGATATATAGTTAGTGCAACTAACTATATATGGAATTTCAATGGTTTTGTGTGAGTAAAATAAGGTTTTTTAAATGCTAATTCCTAACTATATATGGTCTATAACCTATGGTTTTTTCAGTGAATTTTCAAGGTTTTGTAAATGCTAATTCCTAACTATATATAATCTATAACCTATGTTTTTTTCAGTGAATATATATATATATATATAAAGAGCTCCACAGCACGTAAAGTACTCAATGTACTCCGTACAAGTAAATAACTGCACTCATCAAAGGCTTAGTGTGAGTTTATTTTCAAGCTATTGTATAAACCCAACGTGTTTTGGCGTGTAAACCACATTGCTCACGGGTAAAAAAAAAAATATATATATATTCACTGAAAGAAACTTGGGCCCCATTACTATGGCGGGCGGACAAAGTCTGTGCGCCATACCTCAGGAAATAGAACCACCCGCTGAGGGTGCGGTGGTCCCACACTGTGGCGGGCGCATGGCGGATTTGCAACATTGCGGCGGGTGGTATAGAGAGCACCTCCCGCTGCAATGCCCCAAAGGCAGGTTGTGCGTTTCAATGCACAATGTGACAGGCATCGCGAGGTGTCTGCCACGCCGTTCATAGAAAGGTAGGGGGTACAATAGGTACCGCAACAGGCCCCCCAAGCAGACTCCGCGTGCCTTTCCGTGGTGGCAATGCCGCCATGAAAAGGAATGTTTACGGCCACATTGCAAATTGCTGTCAGTGTCTTTCAGACATTGCCACCATATTGAACCAACCGGACGGAGAAAGGGCGGACGGTCTTTCCGTCCGCCGTGGACCCCCAGCCATTGTAATATGGCAGGGGGTCTTTGCAGAAAATATGGCGGGCAGATCGCCCCTGCCAGGCTGGCGGTAGATTCCGCCGGCCCGGTGGGTGCGATCTGCCCACCATCCTAATGGGGCCCTTTGTTTTTTTCAGTGAATTTCTAAGTTTAAAAAAAAATCTATTTCCTAACTCCCTGTACGCTATGGTTTTTCAGTGAATTCCTAAGGTTTTTTAAATGCTAATTGTTAACTATAATGTGCCTGTCACATTTGGGTTTTTTCAGTGTCTAAGGTTCTTTTAAATTCTATTTCTTAAGTGTAACGTACATTTTTATGTCGAGCCTAGGGCTAGCATGCAAGCACTGCTCTGGTGAAGATCTGTTGTAGTTCAGTACATGAGGTAAGCCCCGGCCACTCCCCGTCCATATTTTTCATTGGCTTGTTTCTTTGTCCTTCTTAAATCCTGCCTTCGAATTGGTTTATAGGCTTGTTAGCCCCTCCTTATTACGGCCATGCCATCATTTGTATCCTCCCATGGCTACTGGCACCTTTACTTCTAGTGTCACACGGTACATGTTACTTAGACTGTGAGAACTATTTTCTTCAATGGGGTTCTCCTACTGCCATCTCTACTCCCCCCTCCCTCCAGTTGTCTGTGCCTGTTAGAACTGGGATTTCTGGTTGGCTAAAGCTTGCTCCAAAGCCAGGCAGAAACCACCAGTCTAGTCAGGGCAAGGGAGTTACACGCCAAAGATAACCCCTGCTCACCCCCTTCGTAGCTTGGCACGAGCAGACAGGCTTATCCCGGAGGCAATGTGTAAAGCATATGCGCACGCACACAGCAACAACATCCCAGGTACTCTACAAAAGGAACTCCACACAAGGTTATATGAAATAACCTTTGTATTCTTACAACACATCAGATAGTAATCACACAATATATATTGTGCCAACTGGCATGGGCAATATTCACAAGAGATTATTCACACAGGACAGGGCCACGTGGGCCACTGTCAGGATCAACACTTAGGGGCCAATTCACAGAACTAACTTAAGACAAAATCCTAAACTTACTACTTTTGGTCTTCACAGAAAGCATTTAGTAGTACAAAAATTAGGATTTTGTCTTAAGTCTGTCTTAAGTCTGTCCTAAGATTGTATAAGTTTGTCTTAAGTCTGTCTTAAGTCAAACTTAAGACAAAATCCTAACTTTACTACTACTAAATGCCTTCTGTGAATACTAAAAGTAGTACGTTTAGGATTTTGTCTTAAGTTAGTTCTGTGAATTGGGCCCCTTAAAAGAAATTGGTACAAGTAAAACTAGATCAACTAGACAATGAACCTACAACCAGTAACTACTGGTAATCACTGCACTCCACCTCAACCTGTAACATAAACTACATTATGTACTCTTCTCACTAGTCTAAACAGATTAGGCCCTACCTCCTAAGTCTAACTCACATTAGGGGCGTAAAGCATGGAGTGCAGTACAATCTCACTAACACAAACCTACATAGGTAAAACAACCTCATAATCATAAACCACAGTTTTTAGAGGTATCAGGTACAGGTTGCGCAAAACATACTATACACAATACATTTCCTAGCACCACAATCATGAGCACATAATCACATTAGGACATTAGGGCCTTGCGCCCTATCCACATACCAGCCCCCGGGCCAACTGGCCATCTCAAGAAGGGGCTCAATTGGGCTGTATCCAGAATGTCAGGGCGCGCTGCCAATGCAGCTCAAGTCAGGGGTGCGCCATCTGCGCAAAACTAAATGTTGCAGCTGCCCACTACTTGCTGGGCAGCTGAGAACCAAAACAGGGCCTAAACGCTGCAGCTGGCACTAACAGGCACATGCATCATTATTGGCTTTTGCGATTTCTTAATTGCGATTTTTAAGGAATCGCAATTAAGAAATCGTAAAAGCCTATGCATGAAGAAATTGCTGAAAAATGTGCTATTTCTAACCATTCCTTAATTGCGACTCGCAAATTGCGAGTCGCAATTAAGGAATCCCTCCCCATTCATGCCTATGGGACTAGAGGCCCATAGGAATGAAAGGGGAATGGGAGGAAATTCTCAATTAGAAAATCGCAAATTGAGAATGCAATTTTAAGGGTGCCAGGGTGTCAAAAGGCCTGTTACACCCCTAAAATTGATCCATGCGCATATGTTGCGCACACACATGCCCTAAGGTGCATTTTTCGAAAGTTTTCGCAAATTACCATGAAGTTCAAGTTCATGGTAATTTGCTCCCCCAAATTGCGAAATTGCTAATTTTAAAACTTTCATGCATTGCATTTAAGGAATCGCAAAATGTGATTCCTTGAATGCAATCGCAATTTGAGAATTCGCAAATATTTGCGAATTCTCAAATTGCGAGGGCCTTCACCCTTGATGCATCCCAAAAGCTAATTTTGCGATCGCAAACGGCCGATTTTTGCGATTTGCACCGTGTGCGATCGCAAAAGGCTTTGATGCATGTACCTGTAAGTGCTGCGCAGCTGTGAGGCCAAAGTAGGGGTGAAGGGAGTGCGTCTCACTCCTGGGTTCACCAAGAACATGTCCCCTAGAAAGAAAGAACCTAAACTGTGCAGGTGCCCACTACTTGCTGGGCAGCTGGGATCTGTAAACTGCGGCATGGGCTCTCACTGGCCCTTGGAACAAATTGCACCACAGGTTGGAGCCCTCTAGGCTCTGGGAGTACATACTGCGCACATTGGAGCCCTCTAGGCTCTAAAAGTAACTGGGGCCCTCAGGGGCAAGATCACGGGACCCTCTGGCTCTCAGAACCCACACTGGGGCCTGTCAGATAAATAGGGCCATCATTGGAGCCCCGCATGGGCTCGGTAAAAACTTTGGGGCGGATCACTGCCATCCGGGGTCGCCCTAACTCTGTGCTCCACGTGGGAGCGGCCCACTAGCTAGCGGGGCTGCTCAGGGGATCACCTGGGACACGGAGGCCAAGACGGGCCCCTCATGGCAAGGTACTGTGCCTTGAAGGCACTAGGAACAAGGAGCTCCACTTACCGTGCTCTTGATGCTGCCGGTCTCTTCTCCTTGTCTCGGGCATTTCTGCTTCACTCGCGGCACCGGGGACAAGGAACAGGCACTGTTTCTGCCATCCGCCTCCATGTCCGGACGGCTTTTCCTTGCGACGCGCGGCACCTGGGGGCTCTCCCTCCACTACGGGAGCTCCACCAAACGGCCACAGTGCTTCTTTCCCCCGCTCCAGGTGGCACTTCTCCTTCCGGCGCGGGGCTTCCCTCAACCACACGGGAGCCCCGCTTCAAACGCATTCCTTGGGCGCCCTTCCGGTCTGGTTGCAGGCCCCGCCCCTGTCACGGGCAGGAGTGCCTGGCTTCCGGGTCGTACAAACGGGGCCACAGCTATGATTCCCTTCGTTTGGCGATGATACGGGGTAGGCTCCCGTCATTTAAAAAATAAACAGCGGGGTGGGCACCCGTGTTAATTTTAAATTAAAACAAAAGACTCAGGATGGGCACCTGCGCATCAAAGTCATTAGATAAGCGGGGTGGCACCCGCATCCATAACGAGACAAGCAGGGTGGGCACCTGCCAGTAAATCTTAAAGCAAGCGGGGTGGGCACCCGCAAAGGCACACAAGAAGGGGGGCATCCCCAGGCAGGGGGATTCCCTCGGCAAGGGCAGCAGCACCGGGCTGCTCAGCCCCCAGGCTCTCCCTCGCTAGGGGAGCAAATCAAAAAGCGCGCCAAGTTCTCCAACAGAGCGCAGGAAGGTTGTGGAAAATCCTGGCAAGTACAAGGAGCAGGTCCAGGAAGTCCATCAGGCATCCAAGGGCAGGGCAGGGCCCAGGAAGGTAAGCTTTCCCCTGGGCCCCAGCAGCAGCATGACCCTGGTTGTTTCAAGTGTCAGAACAAGAAAATTTTTCCTGAAGTCACAGCCCCTTTTTATACACATACATTCTTTATTTCCAAAGGTGCAGGCGAGGGGCGAACCAGATGCAACTGGTTCTGGAGCACTTTGTTTTGCTCAGCCCCTCTGCGAATTCACCCATTGTAAATAGACATAAGAATATAGAATTACAAACTTAAATGTGATACAATAATACATAAATGTTGATATTTTGGTTCTATGGCATTATTGATTGATGATTTATGTACAGAAAAGATTTGACAAGTATATATTGTTGTTTTGTGCCGTGAGTGCATGTGATGTGGTGATTGTTTTTGGAAAGGTGAATGAGATTGAATAAAGGAAGTCTGTTTTTGTAAAAAGGAATGTTTTTTATTGTTGCAATTATATTGTAAAAATGTAAAAAGTCACATTTTGCATTTATGCTTTAACTTTGAGAACAAAATAATAAACAAAAAGATTGATTCAGACAGAATTAGCAGTCTAGTACACATTTTGTTGGATGTTCAATTTGTTTGTACAAGTTTAAGAAGGAATAAGATAGCAGTACTGGCAGTTGTTTAGTTTGATATTATTCACATGATGGGTCAGGCACATCAGACACACCACAGGGGGTGGAGTCAGCATTGTGGAGGGAAAGCCCAGCCCTATTCAGGTCCCAGGTGCACTCCTCCCTCCCATCAACATGCAGATCTCTCCATTCACCACCGGAGCAGACCCATCCTGACTCCTGGAGCCAGGCACACCAGCCAGCTCCAGCCAATCACAAGCCAGACAGTCAATTCACATTCACAACACAGACATGCCAACTACTAGAAGTGGCACTTCCACACTAGACACAATAAATCCGCAAACATCATCGCGCAGCATTTAAACACACGAGTTTGCACATACCAAACTCGACCCTTCACTCCCCACACATCAGGAGCTACTATGGTCACACATTTACCCCATGCATTCCTATGGGATGGCAGGCCACTCTCACCACACATACACAGAGAGCGCACGTACTTTACACTGGACCACAGGGAAAAGTGCGCCGAGGCCTAAAATCACCAACACCAGGTTACAGAGACAGGCTAGGCGAATGCAAAAAGTTTTGGGGTGAACCTGCCAAAAGGGCCAAGTCCAATAGTGCCTTCTCATCTCCTCCTCCCGCTGGCACACCTGTTGTCTGTACTTTCTCGCCCTCATCTCCTCCTCCCACGACATTGTCCATGCCTTCTTGCCCCTTTCTATCCCTCCTCCAACCGCACTCCTGTTGTCTGTGCCATCCCCTCTCCCTCCCATTTTCCGTGATGCAATGCAATAGATCTTGCAGAAATGCAAGTCCTATTGCATTGCAAACACTTTTTTTGCATAGGATAGCTGTGCAGAAGAATCAGCAAAACGGTGCTAAAATGTGTGGATGCCCGGCATATGCAAGTTATTCCACATTTCATATCTATTAATTTCATTGTAATTTCTAATTGACGGTTGCAGTAAGTGTGGAATCATTGCACATTTGGGGCCTTTCTCTAGTGGCTCAGTTGCTGTATCATGCTCTACGATTGATGCCAGAAAACGGGTGGCTGGGCCCTTACACTGGCGTTGGAAGCACAATGCAGCTCCAGCAATCCTCTTGGGGCCCTATGCTCATAATGTTGTGTCAATCCTTACAACTGCTTCAAGCAGTTGAAGGGATTTGACGCAGCATAAGCCCAAAAGTGACTGAATGACATTTTAAGATTTCACTTAGGGGCATATGTAGGTAATCCATATTTTGCCATTCTGAAATAGCGATTTTTAAGGAATCGCTATTTCAGAATCGCAAAATGGAATGTAGGTAAAAATTTGCAATGTTTTTGCGATTACCTAACATTCCTTGAGTGCGATTAGCAAATTGTGAATCGCCAAAAGGCCCATAGGAATACATTCTCAAATTGCGATTTTCTATGAGAAAATTGCAATTTGAGAATCTCAATTCCAAGGGTGCCAGGGTGTCAAAGGACACCTGTTGCACCCCTGGAATGTACCTGAAAGTACATGTGGCACACAGACATGCCATGGCACTTTGAATTTTTTTTAAAAGTGCATTTTTAAAGGAAATCGCAAATTACCATCTACTTGGAGTAGGTGGTATTTTGCGATTCCTTAAGCCTGAATCGTATTTTTTAATTGACTCCTATATAGCATTTAAGGAATCGCAAAATTGCGCTTCCTTAAATGCTTGAGCAAAATAAGGAATCCCAATTCTTTGCGATTCCTTATTTTGCAAATATGCACCTACATGGCAAAACGCCATTTGCGATTCGCAAACGCCGAAATTCGCCAAATTTCGGCATTTGCGAATCGCAAACGGCTACCTACATATGCCCCCAAGTCACTTTTAGGAGGCATTCCTGTGCCACAAAACAATTGAAATTCCCCCGTTATAGTTAGGTCAGCTAACTATAACTTGTGCGCCAACAATGCACAGCTGATGACGTTACATATTACATCAATCATGACATGGTCAGTCATAACACTCATGACATCACTGATGACATCTCAAATGACATCACTGATGACATCTCAAATGACATTACTGAGGACATCACTGATGACATCATCCTTGTGAGAGAGTGGCAGACCTGCTCTCAGCGTAATATAACCGTTGATATACACATTCAAAAATAGAAACTAACATTTTCAAAAAAATTGAGATACCAATACCACTTACAACAACCTATACAGTAAGTAATGTGCAGGGTGCGACTGCGCCTCCATTACCTCCGGTTGTTCCACCCTTTGTTGTTTAACCTCCTGCTGTTGTTCAGCCACCCGGTGCTCCACAGATGGTTTTGCCTCCTACTGCGCAACCCACTCTAGGGTCGCCAGCTTTGCTACCAACTTTGCCTCAAACTCCTTTGCCTTCTACTTCTGCATCTTCGACTCCTACTGCTCTTGTTCCTACACCTCTTTTGCCTCAAAATACTTATTCTCCTGTTCTTATGTCTGCTTCTTCTCCTTCTGCTCGAAAACGAATGACTGAGACTGTTGTTAATCTGTTGTCAAGTAAAATAGGAAAGGGAGGTCTCCTGATGTGTACAATTCGGGACACAGAGAGTAGAGATAAGGAACCTTGGGGAGTCCCAAAAAGTTCAGCTCTTGAAAGGATCCTACAATGAATAGCCTTAGCAAGTCAGAACACGAAAGTTAGATGAATGTACACTATTCCACAGTAGCAAACACATTTTACAAAAGATTAAAAACAAGATACAGTATTAAAATTCAACAATTTATTACAGATTATTAAAATTGATCAATGAAACATCAATCTGGTGCCACAAAAAATTTGTTAAAATAACATCATCAGTTAAAAACCATACAGTACAATTAGAAGTGCAAAAAAGCAGGGTTGTTACAGTTGTCGACGCAGCGTACGATACCGAAAATGTTAAACTGAATACACTGTATACTATAGAAAACAAGAAAACGTTTGTGCCGCGATAAAAAAAGAAACAAAAGTTTTTTTTAAATCTGTAGATGTTTTCTAATTGTTTGTTCCTTTTCATATAGAATTGTTTTGTCCTGAAGAAGGTGGTATTAACAATACCGAAACGCTGCGTCGACAACTGTAACAACCCTGCTTTTTTGCACTTCTAATTGTACTGTATGGTTTTTAACTGATGATGTTATTTTAACAAATTTTTTGTGGCACCAGATTGATGTTTCATTGATCAATTTTAATAATCTGTAATAAATTGTTGAATTTTAATACTGTATCTTGTTTTTAATCTTTTGTAAAATGTGTTTGCTACTGTGGAATAGTGTACATTCATCTAACTTTCGTGTTCTGACTTGCTAAGGCTATTCATTGTAGGATCCTTTCAAGAGCTGAACTTTTTGGGACTCCCCAAGGTTCCTTATCGTTAATCTGTTGTCGCCATTGTTTGGGTCACTGAATATGACCCCTGTTTCGGAATGAAAGCAGAGTCGTAGTCAGCTTCCTGGTCCAGAGGAACGGGCAGTGTTGGATCTTTTGGCTCGTAGATGGATTTTAAATGTTTCCAGGTATAATTTACAAGCGGTTATGGATGTTTTCTTTCAGTGGGATCCGCCGAAGCAAAGGTATGTTTTTGATGTATTGTGTACTTTTCTCCGTCAGGAATGGGAAGATAATGAGTTGGGTCCGATTCTGCAGGAAGTGCTTGATGTTCAGTTAGAATTTGCCAAAGGGACGATAGTGGAATCTGATCTTACAGATGCCGTGGAGACGATACTTGTTTGTAGGTCTAGATTACCGCCTCAGATATTGTACGAACCTGATTCCTCTGTTAAGAGGAAAGTGAAGCAGTATCCTATGAGAGAGGTCCCCCCTGTATGGAGAGAGGAAGTTGTTGCTAACGTTAATCAGGGTATTCAGGGTGTACCGGCACATTTTCAGTGAGTATGGGTACGTGTCCCTTGGAAAAGAGCAGAGGTCTTGGCTCTTAAGCAGACCTTACCTGACCCCCGTAAGAATCCTGCCGGTTATTACAAGGAGTTGTCCCAGACAGTTGATGCGTGTATTATGAATATAGCTGACATAGATATGTTGATGGGTAATGTAGTTCCTCAACCTTTGTGGGCGAAGATTCGTCATGAGAATCATGCGCAAGAATTAGGAGATACGTGGGCTACTATTGTTGCTGCAGATGGTCGGCAAGTAGGAGGTGCCAAACCTGAGCCCTTAGTTGCAGAGTTACCTGGTAGAATTATTAATTTAATGAAAACTATGATGCCTCCTTTACGAGTGAATTGGGATAAGTTGGCAGCATGCAAACAGACGAAAGAGGAGAGTGTGTCTGATTTCTACACAAGGTTTGAAGAAACGTTTATTGATCATAGTGGTCAGGATATGAGCACTGAAGGTGGTCAAAGGTTGTTCGTGGACAAATTTGTCTTTAATTTGCTTCCCGAACTTTCTAATAAGTTAAAGGACTCTGAGAGTTCATGGGCTGTTTCTTTGTTGGCCCAGATATTGGCTACTGCACAATATTATGAGAATAGGGATAAATATGAGAAGGTTAAAGCAGAGAAGAAAACTAAAGATTTAAAGACGAAGGTTCTTTTTCAGCAAGCTTATCCGCCTCGTCAGAATCAGCCTCAGTTTCAGCAACCTCCACAGTTTCAGAGATTGTTACAGAAGCCTGAGCCTTATTATCCGCGATTCTTTCCTGGTCCTAATCAGTGTGCTTATTGCAAAGAGAAAGGTCATTTCAAGAATAGTTGCCCGGCTTTGTTACAGCGTGCGAATGGTGTATCTGGTCAGAGAGGTCGTGGTGGTTTCCAACAAGCTCCTAGGGGTAGGGGACGTGGTGTGTTTTCCCAGAATGAGCGTTCCTCTTTCCCTTCAGAATTCTGCGAATTATTTTGACAGACAGAATGTTCCGAGTGGTCAGTCTGCACAGTACTATGTTGATGATTATTATGTAGAGAGTGAGAATGCTGGTTATAATGATAGTTAGGACAGCCATGGACAAAGAGAGTGAGTAGTGTCAGTTCCAGTAGACCAGAGTGGACCTTATGTTGAAGTGATTACATCAGGTGTGGCAGAACCTTTTCTTTTGGATACTGGTGCAACAAAGAGTTCTATTATGTACTCTAAACTTCCTGGCGCACCTTTGTCTGGCTTGACCAATGTTTCCGTAGGATTTTCAGGCGTCCCAGTTCGTAATCCGGTTTCTAGTCCTTTGTCCCTTTCTATTGGTCCTTGTGAATTGGAAGCTCCCCTTATTTTAACGACTGGTTGTGGTGAGAATCTGTTGGGTTTGGACTTGCTGAAAAGACTGCATGCGACATTACATTGCTCTCCTTCGGGAGTACATCTTACCTTGGGTAAGAAAGTGATTTCTCCGATGTATTTGTCTAAAGATTGCCTTCCACTGGAATTGCGTTCTCTTCCTGATACACTTTGGGCTACAGGTCCCAATGATGTGGTCTTTTGCAGATTCCACCCTATGTTGTTACCCTTAAGTCGAATGCTAGGCTACCTCGTATTACCCGATATAAAATATCTAGTGATGGTGAGAGAGCTCTTCTAGCAATTATTCATGATTTGGTTGAGAAGGGTGTAATTGAAGAAACGAGAGGTAATGTGAGTAACAGTCCTGTTCTGCCTGTCCTTAAGCGTACTGATGCTTCTCAGCCACCTGTGTACCGGTTTGTGATCGATCTTCGAGAAGTGAATAAGATTGTGGTGCCACAGTTTCCTGTTGTCCCGGATATTACTGCTTTGTTGACTCTGATTCCTGCTTCGGCAGCCTGGTTTTCTGTTATCGACCTGAAGAATCCTTTCTTCAGTATTCCAATTGCCGAGGAAAGTAGAGATATTTTCGGCTTCTCTTTAGGAGGCCGAAGCTTCCGGTTTAAGAGAGCTCCTCAAGGTTATTGTGAAAGTCCCTCCATCTATAGCCAGGTGTTGAAAACTCTGCTTGATGATTTTGTATTGCCTTCTGGTGCTACTCTTATTCAGTATGTTGATGATTTGCTGATTACTGCTGATGATGAAGAGATTTGTAAAAAGGCTACTCTTTCTTTGTGAAGACATTTGTCTGACCTTCATCATAAAGTGTCAACTTCCAAGTTACAGTATTGCCAACAAGAAGTAACCTACTTAGGTCATCTCTTGTCGAAGGAGGGAAGAAGGTTGACCCCAGAACGAATCCAAGCGATTGCGCAAATGACTGTGCCATCCACACAGAGAGAAGTGCGGGCTTTCTTAGGTATCACCTCGTATTGTAGGAAATGGATCCCTAATTTCTCATTGCTAGCGAAACCTCTGTTGGCGCTGACTCTTAAAGATACTCCGTATCCTCTTCCTTGGTCTGATGAATGTCAGAAAAGTTTTTCTGAATTACGTGATGCATCGTGTTCTGCTCCGGTGTTGGGAACTCCTGACTACAGTAAACCTTTTACGTTGTATGTTCACGAGAGAGAAGGTTGTGCATTGTCAGTGTTGACTCAACAGTTTGGAGACAAGCAGCACCCATGTGCGTATTTTTCAGCGATGTTAGATCCGCTAGCTAAAGCGTTGCCGAGCTGTTTGAGAGCTACAGCGGCAGCGGCTGTTTCTATCCGACAGTCTGCTGGTTTGGTATTGGATAATACGTTGATTGTGATGGTCCCACATGCAGTGGATACCTTATTGAATAGGACTAAGACTTAGCACCTTACTAGTGCAAGTCTGTCAGGTTATGAGCTGACTCTTTTGGCTAGCCATGTTCACATTAAGAGATGTAATGTGTTGAATCCAGCTACGTTGTTGCTGATTTCTGTAGAGACAGATGCTCAAGAACAGCATGATTGTGTTCTCCGGACAGAGGAAGAAACGAAGGCTAGAGTTGATTTGAAAGATACTCTTCTTACGAATGTTGATGTACCCTATGGGTAGATGGTTCGTGTTTCAAGCTTCCGAATGGTGAGACGACTGCGGCATATGCCGTCACAACTTTACATACAGTTGTTGAAACAGCACGTACAGCACAGAATTCTGCGCAAGCAGCAGAGTTGATTGCATTGACTAGAGCGTGTGTGTTGTCAGAAGGAAAGCGAGTGAATGTTTATACTGATAGCCAGTATGCGTTTGGTGTTGCCCATAGTTTTGGGCGTTTGTGGAGAGACAGAGGATTTCTAACTTCTCATGGTACGAAAATACAGCATGGGCAATTAGTGAATGAGCTTCTCGAATCACTTACTCTCCCAAAGCAGATTGCAATTGTGAAGTGTAGTGCGCATAAGAAAGTTGTGGATGATGTAGGTCGAGGAAATGCGTTTGCGGATGAAGTTGCGAAGGAAACGGTGAAAGACATGATGAGCCGTATGTATGTTGCAGGCCCTGCTAATTGGGTTATGGCTGGTGGAATGTGTGAAGACACAATAGAAAGTGTGAAGTTAATTCAGGCTGAAGCTACGGAAAAGGAAGTGAGTACGTGGAGAGAAAGTACGGGTATGTTGGATTCGACAGGTTGTTGGGTTGAGTGGTCGGAGCACCAGCGATGGTTGTTGCCTGACGTGTATGTGCTCCCAGTGGTTACAATGGCTCATGGAATGGCTCACATAAGCTCAAAAGGGATATGCAAGTTGTTGGCTCCGGTATGGCAGAATGCTGGAATTCCTAAATGTGCTGAGAATGTGGTGAAACATTGTATGATTTGTTTGAAGTACAATCCTGGAAAGGGAACTCCAACTCCAGCTGGTCAATTTGCTCCTCCAACGTATCCGTTTGAAGTGATACAGCTAGATTACATTCACATGGACAGATGCAACAATTTGAAGTATGTCCTTGTGGTTGTTTGTGCCTTTTCCAGATGGATAGAGGCTTACCCCCTAAAGGATAATACTGCCTTGTCTACAGCCAAGGTTTTGCTTAAAGAGTATTTCACTAGATATGGTTTTCCGAGAATTGTATGGAGCGACAATGGGAGTGAATTGGTGGGTCAAATCATGAAGAAAGTGTGTGCGGGTTTGGGTATCAATCAGAAATTCCATGCTGCGAATCACCCCCAGTCAGCAGGCCTGGTCGAATGCTATAACGGCACGTTGAAGCTGAAGCTAGCTAAAATACAAGCGAGCACTGGTCTTACATGGCCAGATGCCTTGCCGTTGGCTCTTTTGTCAAGAAGGACGACAGTGCATTCTCGTGTGGGACTTAGCCCATACCAAATAGTTTTTGGTCGTCCAGCGAATGTTTGGGGTGTGCCTCGTCCTATGAAATGTAGTGAGATTGAGTACCCTATGTTGGTGGATTACTTATATGACTTGACTGCTAAATTACGTGTTCTCCACCAACAGGTCTATGACAGTTTGCCGACAGCTACTGCAGACCCAGGCCATACGATTCAACCTGGAGAGTACATCTTGATCAAGAATTTGCAACGAACCAAAAACTTGGAGCCGAGATGGACTGGACCGCATTTGGTCCTCTTGGCCACTAAAACTGCTGTTAGGGTAGCTGGTAAAAAAAACTGGGTGCATGCCACCCATTGTAAAAAGGTTCCTTTGCCCCTACCGTATGATAACTGGTTGAGGGATGGAATAGCCGATTCTGAATGTGAAAGGATTCCTAGATTTGTACCTTTTAGTGATGCACATTTGACATGGACTAAGTCAGAACGCGAGGATGATGACATTCTGCAAGCTGCTGTGCCTTTGCCTTTGAGACTCGACACAACGAATCCGGAAGTCCTTTTTGAAGATCAAACTGTGCCTGGTAAAGAGCGCTACAATTTAAGACCGAGAAAGACTGAACCTATGGACAAATAAAAATTTAATTTTTTATGTAGTGAATTATACCTTGTCAGATCAAGAGACTTTTTAAAACTTTTTTTTCTTTTTCGAGTCACCATCCGGACTCAGCTGCAGGGTCGCGGTACAGCCTTAAGGGGTGAGCCACGTATTGACGTAAGGTCTGTGGTTCATGGTCGTTAGTACGATCTTGACGCACACTTAAGTGAAGAAGGTGATAGCCGTGAGCAGCACGTTAGAGGATGGAGTCTTTTGAGTCTGATAAGGGTATTAAAAGTGTGGATTTTAAAATGAGAATGTGTATATTGGTTCGTAGCAAATGTTTTTTTAATACTGTGTTTTCTAATGCTTTTGAATATTACGTTAGCTTGTGTGGGTTGGATTGTTTATGCCATACAACAGACGCTTGCATCTACATCCCAACCTACACTTTCTTTTTCTACTGTTTCCCCACATGAGTTTCATACGTTGCCTGAACATGAACAGACACGAAGATCAGAATTTGTAAACAATTTGTTTATACAGATGTTGCATCAGCATCAGCTAGTCGTAAATACCACAAATTGTTGGGTGTGTGGTCTTATGCCACATACGACAGATAAGGGAATGCCATATTTGGTTTTGCCTTTTTCGCCTAATGGGTCAGTATGGGCACTCCACGCAATGTTTATCTATGCGAATGAAGCATCTCCTGTACGTTCCGTCAAAGATAATGCGAGTAAAAATGCTTTGATACAGGGAATAGTAGATTTGATCAGAGATATCGATGCATATAATGCTATCCCTAAAGATGAGGTACGAGCATATGTTGGTTGGAACAAGACTGGATATAGTATTAGTCTGAGTTTCATACGTTGCCTGAACATGAACAGACACGAAGATCAGAATTTGTAAACAATTCGTTTATACAGATGTTGCATCAGCATCAGCTAGTCGTAAATACCACGAATTGTTGGGTGTGTGGTCTTATGCCACATACGACAGATAAGGGAATGCCATATTTGGTTTTGCCTTTTTCGCCTAATGGGTCAGTATGGGCACTCCACGCAATGTTTATCTATGCGAATGAAGCATCTCTTGTACGTTCGGTCAAAGATAGTGCGAGTAAAAATGCTTTGATACAGGGAATAGTAGATTTGATCAGAGATATCGATGCGTAATCAATCAATCAATCAAAGCATTTATATAGCGCACTACTCACCCAGAGGGTCTCAAGGCGCTAGGGGAGGGGGGTCCGCTACTGCTCGAACAGCCAGGTCTTGAGTTGCTTCCTGAAGGCGAGGTGGTCCTGGGTCAGGCGGAGGTGGGTCGGGAGGGAGTTCCAAGTCTTGGCGGCGAGGTAGGAGAAGGACCGTCCCCCTGTGGTGGCTCTTCCGATGCGGGGGACGGTGGCGAGGGCATGGCCGGTTGATCGAAGCTGGCGTTTGGGAGCGTAGAAGTTGAGGCGGCTGTTGAGGTATCCTGGGCCTTGGTTGTGTAGGGCTTTGTGTGCGTGGGTGAGGAGACGGAAGGTAATTCTCTTGTTGACCGGGAGCCAGTGCAGGTCTCTCAGGTGTCCGGAGATGTGGCTGCGATGGGGGATGTCCAGGATGAGTCGTGCTGAAGCGTTCTGGATCCGCTGGAGTCTCTTCTGGAGTTTGGCGGTGGTTCCGGCATAGAGGGAGTTGCCGTAGTCCAGCCGGCTGGTGACGAGGGCCTGGGTGACCATCTTCCTGGTCTCGGTGGGGATCCATCGGAAGATCTTACGTAGCATGCGTAGGATGTTGAAGCATGACGAGGAGACGGCGTTGACTTGTCTGGTCATGGAGAGGGAGGAGTCCAGGATGAAGCCCAGGTTGCGTGCGTGGTCTGTTGGTTTGGGTGCGCTGCCTAGAGCGGGGGGCCACCAGGAGTCGTCCCAGGCGGAGGGTGAAGGTCCCAGGATGAGGACTTCCGTCTTGTCCGAGTTCAGTTTCAGGCGGCTGTTCTTCATCCATTCGGCTACCTCTTTCATCCCTTCGTGTAGGTTGGCTCTGGCGGTGGCGGGGTCGTTGGTGAGGGAGAGGATCAGCTGGGTGTCATCGGCGTAGGAGATGATGCTGAGGTTGTGCTGGCGTGTCTGCGAGGGGGCTCATGTAGACGTTGAAGAGGGTTGGGCTGAGCGAGGAGCCTTGAGGAACGCCGCAGATGACTTTGGTGGCTTCTGATCTGAATGGGGGGAGGTGGACTCTCTGTGTCCTTCCGGCGAGGAAGGAGATGATCCACTCCTGTGCCTTCTCCTGGATTCCGATGTTGCTGAGGCGCTGCACTAGGGTGCGGTGACAGACAGTGTCGAAGGCCGCGGAGAGGTCTAGGAGGATGAGGGCTGCTGTTTCTCCGTTGTCAAGCAGGGCTCGGATGTCATCGGTGGCTGCGATCAGGGCGGTCTCGGTGCTGTGGTTGGCCCGGAAGCCAGACTACGAGAGGTCGAGGGATCCGTTCGTCTCGAGGAAGGCGGCCAGCTGTTTGTTGACGTCTTCTCGATGACTTTTGCAGGGAACGGGAGCAGCGAGATGGGGCGGTAGTTCTTTAGGTCGGTGTGGTCGGCTGATGGGTTCTTGAGTAGAGCGCTGAGTTCGGCGTGCTTCCAGCTCTCCGGGAAGGTGGCGGTGTCGAAGGAGGTGTTGATTATGTCCTGCAGGTGGGGTGCGATGACCGCGTCGGCCTTGTTGAAGATGTGGTGAGGGCAGGGGTCGGTCGGCGATCCGGAGTGGATGGAGTTCATCGTGCGGACGGTGTCTTCGGTGCTGATCGGGGTCCAGGCGCGGAGAGTGGTGGTGGGGGGCGGTGGTTCGGTCGTGGCGTGCGTCGGTTGAGTGCTGAAGCTGTTGTGTATGTCCGCGATCTTGTTGTGGAAGTAGGAGGCGAGGGAGTTGCAGAGGTCTTGCGAAGGGGTGATGTCGTTGTTTCCGGGGTTGGAGAGCTCTTTAACGATGATGAAGAGTTCCTTGCTGTTGTGTGCGTTGTTGTCCAGTTGTTCCTTGAATGCAGTTTTCTTGGTGGCGTGGATCAGTTGGTGGTGTTTTCGAGTGGCGTTCTTGAGGGCAGTCATGTTGTCCGGTGTTGGGTCTCTGCGCCAGGCTCTCTCGAGGGCTTGGCAGTTCTTCTTGGAGCTCTTGAGTTCGTCGGTGAACCATGGGGCTTTCTTGCTGCCGGGTCTGCTAGGTGGGGTCCTCAGGGGGGCGAGGTCGTGAGGTTGGTGGCCGCTTGGCTGGGGTTCGTTGCGCTGGTGGGTGGGTTCTTGCTCAGGAAAGTTGCGAGCTGGTCGGCTGTGATCTTGTTCCAGCTTCTGCGTGCAGCCTCTTGCTGGTGGTGGTGGATCGTGGTCCTTCTGAAGCTGAAGTGGACGCAGCTGTGGTCCGTCCAGTGGAGTCCGGTGGCGTGGCTGAAGGTGATGTCCTTGCTGGATGAGAAGACGGGTTCAAGAGTGTGTCTGGCGTAGTGGGTGGGGGTGGTCACCAGCTGCTTGAGTCTGAGGTTGGCGAGGTTGTCCAGCAGGGTGGTGGTGTTGCGGTCGTTGTTGTTCTCTCTCCAGGTGGAAGTTGAGGTCACCGAGGAGGATGTAGTCAGCGGAGGGGAGGGCGTGCGGACTGACGAAGTCGGCGATGTCCTCGCTGAATTGTGTGCGTGGTCCCGGGGGTCTGTAGATGAGGGTGCCTCTGAGGGTGGTCTTGGGGTTGATGTGGACTTGGAAGTGCAGGTGCTCTGCGGGTGCGAGGGTGTCGTCGGTGTTGGTCGTGATGCGGATAGTGTTCTTGTGGATGATGGCGATGCCTCCTCCAGTCTGGTTGATGCGGTCCCTCCGGATGATCTTGTAGCCGTCTGGGATGGCGATGGCGATGTCGGGCGCTGAAGAGGCGTTCATCCAGGTTTCCGTGAGGAAGGCGACGTCTGGGGCTGTGGTGTCGAGCAGGTTCCAGAGCTCGACGGCGTGTCTGTGGACGGAGCGGGTGTTTAGCAGGATGCATTTCAGGTGGCTGCTGCTATTGCTCGTCTTGGTCTTGGTCGGTGCTGGAGTAGTGCAGGTCCGGATGCAGGTGAACTTGCAGGAGTGGCAGCAGAAGGGTCCGTGGGTGCGTCTCGGGGTGGCTTGGTAGCATCCCGGGAATCGGCCGCCGTTGAGTGCGTTGAGTTCGGTGGCGTCGTAGGTCCGGCGGGTGGGCTGGTGTCTGCGTGAGACAGGGGTCCTGGCACTGGGCGCGGGCCAGGCGCGGACGGGCGCAGACGGGCTTACCTTTGGCGTACCTTCGGCGCTCAATCGGTGCTCCCGCTGCGCACGTCTGCTGCGCGGTCGCTCTGGGGGCGTCAAAAGAAGGGAGCCGGGAGGGAGGGTCCGGTGGGAGGTGGGAGCGTGGGACCCAATCGGCTGGCGTGGGGGCGGGGCCGCTGGCCGTCAGCGGCGGGAAAACGGGTGCAGGCTTGGCGGGCGGCCCTGCTGGGCGTATAATGCTATCCCTAAAGATGAGGTACTAGCATATGTTGGTTGGAACAAGACTGGATATAGTATTAGTCTGACAGAGAAGGAGAGACGAAAAAGGTCTCCCCCTATTTGGATTGTACCCCACCGAGGTCATTTTTGTCTGCAAGGTAATGGTCAGAATCCGAGAGATCAGCTTGGTAAGAGTGTGTGTGTTCACACCTATGTCTATACATCCCAAAAATCTCCACCGTTCGTGCCAGCTAAAGGCGCGTACTTTGTTTGTTACGACAGAGCATATACATGGTTGCCTTCTGATTTTTCAGGCACATGTTATGTGGCATTTTTCCTTCCCCCTACGTATACAGCTGCTTTCAATTACCATAAGACAAGATGTGGTAGAGGTGTTATCGATGCGAAAGATACTGTCGCACAAGAAGTTGGAGACTTTTTTAAGGGTTTTCTGCCCTTTTGGGGTCCGATGGCTAATAGTAGAAATATTCGTCAGCTTACGAGAGTGGTCGAGGCCACTATAAATGAGACTGCAGGTGCCCTTAGCAATATTACAGCTGAGCTTCAAGCGGATCGCCTTATGACATTACAGAACCGCTTTGTTTTAGATATTATACTTGCATATAGAGGTGGGGTATGTAAATTGATCGGGTCTAGTTGCTGTGTTTTCATTCCAGATAACGCCCCGACAGTGTACCAAGCCATCTTGAGGTTACATAAGTTTGCTGAGTCTATACATGAAGACGAAGGGAACTGGTCATTGATAGAATGGTTTTGGGAACTGCTGTCCAAATGGGGATGAAAGATTCTGATGTTTCTTGGTATGGCTTTAGCAATCCTTTTCTCGTGTTGCTTATGCATCCAGTGTGGTCCCGCCATTTGTGGCCTTTGTGCTACAATCTGTGTGAGAAGACCCGTCCCGAGAGAAGCGAAGGATAATAAGATGATGTTACAGCAACACCTTGATGACCTGATGAGAATGGATATAGACCTAGATTCAGATTGACGTGAGTTTAGGTCATTGCCTATGTAATGGCAAAAGGAGGGTCTGAGGTTCCGTGATTTCGAACCAGACTCCATTTTGTTTGAGTTGTTCGTGACGCCATTTTTGTGTTGCCCTCATGTAGGCCGTGGAGGTAACCGAACGAACAAAGTTGCATGGGCCTCATTGTTCATGTATGCATTAACAGGCCCTTTTCTGACTTGTGAGTGAATTGCAAAGACGCTGACCCCGTCACCTGAAACTGACCCTTTCACGAAGCCAATTTCTCTGGCTGATCGTTGTCTAAAATTGCAAATCAATGTTCAGGATATCGTTAACTTTTAGTTTCTTGCACATATCTTATCCTACTCAACATCTGAATTGTTTCTCTCCTTACGACTTTTCATTACATGGGTAGTGCTTTCAATTATGGGTTTGTCCGGCTTGTGGAAATTGAATTTGGGACAGTCCTAATAATTAACTTTTGGGTTGGGTTACTGTAAATTGGGTTTTTGTTAATGTGATACTCAGTTAGAAAATGTGTCCTATTGGTCAGAATTTTGCGCAGTGGGTGTACATTTGTAATGAGAATATGGTGTATAAAAAGAGATGTCTTGCTCTACGAAAATTGAGCAGTTTCCTGAGTTGTACTCCGTGTTGTATTGCTTGGTTTACTGTTACTAGCTGCAGCTAATAAATTTGATTTCTGACGCCATCCAGAAGTATTCCGTGTCTCTGTATTCCTAGACAAGAGAATCCGAAGACTTCGGATGTGTCCCTGGCACCGCTGGGTTCTAAGAAAACCCGGTTCTTCAAATGTAGGCTGTGTAGACGCTGCAATGTCATGCTAATAGCCGATTGTGAGCTATACTAGTACTAATTAACAATAACCATTCAGTAGCTGATCTATTAACAATTTCTTTCAATTCTGTTCACAATCACCCTGATTTTATTGTTTTCTGTGCTGAGCCAGAAACGCTAACAGATTTTAAAAGTTGTATGACAAAAGGGCTTACTTTGGGTACCTTTCCTTGACTGGTTCTATATAGTGGTAAAGTGTGTGTTCTGTTTTGTTTTTTTTTAACCAGTCAGTAGCCTTCCCACTTAACTGCTTATGACAGTCTTCTTTGAAGACATATTAACATTTTGCTCAGGGGAGCTGACCTTTTAATTCTCCTTTCATAGTTACACTTGGCAGCTGCGTGGGGAGGCTGTGTGCTGCATTGTTCTTGCTTCTTCATTAAATCACATTGACCTGTTAAAATGCAGTTGTTACCAAATTTCTAAAAAACACTATATGCTGCCTAAAAAGAACATCATGATTTTGCTTTTAAGGCTTCATTTAAAAAGTAAAATTATTCAAATATTTGTGCCAGGAGGATATTTTGATAATAGTGGCAAAGCGTTCAAGACATTGCCATAGTGTCAAAAAATCTTAACTTAACTATCAGTTTATTAATATTCATTTTTGTTTAAATATATTCACAATTTTGAGACACTGACTCAAGAGTGAGTGCACCCCCTGTGAATTTGTGACACTCTGGGAGTGCTTGGAAAATAAAGGAAGGCAGTTTAACGCGTCACATTGAAGGCGGTGATCCTCTGGGACACAAGGTTGGGAGCACATGGCACTGAAAGCTAGTGTGTCTTTTGCTTATGATTTTAATGCCCTTTTTGCAAGGGTTACAACTATCACAGCCCTATCATTCCTTGCTATTGGTTGAAATGTAGGGGTGTCCAGCCACATTGCTACATTCACACAGTGTCTTCCTCAGGCAGAGTAAAAGTCCTTAAACTTTAGAGGTGGGTTTTGTGCAGCTTTAAGTACGTTATGTTGCTGCACCTCCCAAATAATATGTCTAATTGAACGAAGAGAAAGTGAGAACATAAATTAGTAGAAACAAGACAAGATGATATTCATTTCGGATGTTTTTTACTTATGCCTTTTTAGTATCATAACTCTATAGTTCTTTAATTGCCTGCCAACATGGACACACCACAATTTCACAGTAAAAAATGACCCTTTTTTGGCAAAGTGCCCAGTGTAGTTTCTGAACCCTAGCTCTGCCGGCACCTAGGGAAACCTAGCAAACCTAAAAAAAAATTAAAACTAGATACCCAGGGGAATCTCTGAACGGGGACTTGACTGGCTCTCATCAGGTTCTGTTACCCAGAATCACTTGCAAACCTAAAAAATGGTAAAAAAAAATGTTCCTCATATTTCTGTGGTGGAAAGTTCTGGAATCTGCGTGGATCCACAAAATTCTATCAACCCCGCGTTCCTAGCCGGCCGCTGAGCACTGGGCCACAAACCCAGGTGACACTCCTTGCAAAACCGGGTTGTTTTGTGATAGGCAATTTTGATGTCGCCTCAATGTGTTTGGGGCACTTGCCTGTCGCGGGTACTTGGGCTTCCCACACGATTGAGGCACCATTTTTATTGGGACACCTGGGGAATGCTGGGTGATAGGAAATTTGGTTTTTCTTTGTTCGCCCTAAGTTGGCAGGGTATGCTCAGACGTGAGTCCCTTGCTCACTTTGCCACTGGAGTCAAGCAAGCCCGGCTGAAGACGGCTGTAATGCCAGAAACCGGTCCTGGGAAGCTTGATTCCGGTCCAGGGAAGACATGGCTTGGCAGTTCGGGCTGGACTGTTCCCATGAGGCACAGGGTCAGACAGATTTGCATATGGCCATGTCTGAACTGGAGTGGCGGAGTGAGCTAAAGAACGGTGATGGATTTAACCCAGATCAATTGACTGGGGGTGAGTGTTTGTATTGTCAACGCTCCGTCCATCACCACTTTTGGTTTTTCTTTGTTCGCCCTAAGTTGGCAGGGTATGCTCAGACATGAGTCCCTTGCTCACTTTGCCACTGGAGTCAAGCAAGCCCGGCTGAAGACAGCTGTAATGCCAGAAACCGGTCCTGGGAAGCTTGATTCCAGTTCAGGGAAGACATGGCTTGGCAGTTCGGGCTGGACTGTTCCCATGAGGCACAGGGTCAGACAGATTTGCATATGGCCATGTCTGAACTGGAGTGGCGGAGTGAGCTAAAGAACGGTGATGGATTTAACCCAGATCAGTTGACTGGGGGTGAGTGTTTGTATTGTCAACGCTCCGTCCATCACCACCTTTGGGTTTTCTTTGTTCGCCCTAAGTTGGCAGGGTATGCTCAGACGTGAGTCCCTTGCTCACTTTGCCACTGGAGTCAAGCAAGCCCGGCTGAAGACGGCTGTATTGCCAAAAACCGGTCCTGGGAAGCTTGATTCCGGTCCAGGGAAGACATGGCTTGGCAGTTCGGGCTGGACTGTTCCCATGAGGCACAGGGTCAGACTGATTTGCATATGGCCATGTCTGAACTGGGGTGGCGAAGTGAGCTAAAGAACGGTGATGGATTTAACCCTGATCAGTTGACTGGGGGTGAGTGTTTGTATTGTCAACGCTCCGTCCATCACCACCTTTGGTTTTTCTTTGTTCGTTCTAAGTTGGCAGGGTATGCTCAGACGTGAGTCCCTTGCTCACTTTGCCACTGGAGTCAAGCAAGCCCGGCTGAAGACGGCTGTAATGCCAGAAACCAGTACTGGGAAGCTTGATTCCGGTCCAGGGAAGACATGGCTTGGCAGTTCGGGCTGGACTGTTCCCATGAGGCACAGGGTCAGACTGATTTGCATATGGCCATGTCTGAACTAGGGTGGCGGAGTGAGCTAAAGAACGGTGATGGATTTAACCCAGATCAGTTGACTGGGGGTGAGTGTTTGTATTGTCAACGCTCCGTCCATCACCACCTTCGGTTTTTCTTTGTTCGCCCTAAGTTGGCAGGGTATGCTCAGACATCAGTCCCTTGCTTACTTTGCCACTGGAGTCAAGCAAGCCCCGCTGAAGATGGCTGTAATGCCAGAAACCGGTCCTGGGAAGCGTGATTCCGGCCCAGGGAAGACATGGCTTGGCAGTTCGGGCTGGACTGTTCCCATGAGGCACAGGGTCAGACTGATTTGCATATGGCCATGTCTGAACGGGAGTGGCGGAGTGAGCTAAAGAACGGTGATGGATTTAACCCAGATCAGTTGACTGGGGGTGAGTGTTTGTATTGTCAACGCTCCGTCCATCACCACCTTTGGTTTTTCTTTGTTCGCCCTGAGTTGGCAGGGTATGCTCAGACGTGAGTCCCTTGCTCACTTTGCCACTGGAGTCAAGCAAGCCCGGCTGAAGACGGCTGTAATGCCAGAAACCGGTCCTGGGAAGCTTGATTCCGGTCCAGGGAAGACATGGCTTGGCAGTTCGGGCTGGACTGTTCCCATGAGGCACAGGGTCAGACAGATTTGCATATGGCCATGTCTGAACTGGAGTGGCGGAGTGAGCTAAAGAACGGTGATGGATTTAACCCAGATCAGTTGACTGGGGGTGAGTGTTTGTATTGTCAACGCTCCGTCCATCACCACCTTTGGTTTTTCTTTGTTCGCCCTAAGTTGGCAGGGTATGCTCAGACATGAGTCCCTTGCTCACTTTGCCACTGGAGTCAAGCAAGCCCGGCTGAAGACAGCTGTAATGCCAGAAACCGGTCCTGGGAAGCTTGATTCCAGTTCAGGGAAGACATGGCTTGGCAGTTCGGGCTGGACTGTTCCCATGAGGCACAGGGTCAGACAGATTTGCATATGGCCATGTCTGAACTGGAGTGGCGGAGTGAGCTAAAGAACTGTGATGGATTTAACCCAGATCAGTTGACTGGGGGTGAGTGTTTGTATTGTCAACGCTCCGTCCATCACCACCTTTGGTTTTTCTTTGTTCGCCCTAAGTTGGCAGGGTATGCTCAGACGTGAGTCCCTTGCTCTCTTTGCCACTGGAGTCAAGCAAGCCCGGCTGAAGACGCCTGTTATGCCAGAAACCGGTCCTGGGAAGCTTGATTCCGGTCCAGGGAAGACATGGCGTGGCAGTTCAGCCTGGACTGTTCCCATGAGGCACAGGGTCAGACTGATTTGCATATGGCCATGTCTGAACTGGGGTGGCGGAGTGAGCTAAACAACGGTGATGGATTTAACTCAGATAAGTTTATTGGGGGTGAGTGTTTGTATTGTCAATGCTCCGTCCATCACCACCTTTGGTTTTTCTTTGTTCGCCCTAAGTTGGCAAGGTATGCTCAGACGTGAGTCCCTTGCTCACTTTGCCACTGGAGTCAAGCAAGCCCGGCTGAAGACGGCTGTAATGCCAGAAACCGGTCCTGGGAAGCTTGATTCCGGTCCAGGGAAGACATGGCTTGGCAGTTCAGGATGGACTGTTCCCATGAGGCACAGGGTCAGACTGATTTGCATATGGCCATGTCTGAACTGGGGTGGCGAAGTGAGCTAAAGAACGGTGATGGATTTAACCCAGATCAGTTGACTGGGGGTGAGTGTTTGTATTGTCAACGCTCCGTCCATCACCACCTTTGGTTTTTCTATGTTCGCCCTAAGTTGGCAGGGTATGCTCAGACGTCAGTCCCTTGCTCACTTTGCCACTGGAGTCAAGCAAGCCCGGCTGAAGACGGCTGTAATGCCAGAAACCGGCCCTGGGAAGCTTGATTCCGGTCCAGGGAAGACATGGCTTGGCAGTTCGGGCTGGACTGTTCCCATGAGGCACAGGGTCAGACTGATTTGCATATGGCCATGTCTGAACTGGGGTGGCGGAGTGAGCTAAAGAACGGTGATGGATTTAACCCAGATCAGTTGACTGGGGGTGAGTGTTTGTATTGTCAACGCTCCGTCCATCACCACCTTTGGTTTTTCTTTGTTCGCCCTGAGTTGGCAGGGTATGCTCAGACGTGAGTCCCTTGCTCACTTTGCCACTGGAGTCAAGCAAGCCCGGCTGAAGACGGCTGTAATGCCAGAAACCTGTCCGGGGAAGCTTGATTCGGTCCAGGGAAGACATGGCTTGGCAGTTCGGGCAGGACTGTTCCCATGAGGCACAGGGTCAGACTGATTTGCATATGGCCATGTCTGAACTGAGGTGGCGAAGTGAGCTAAAGAACGGTGATGGATTTAACCCAGATCAGCTGACTGGGGGTGAGTGTTTGTATTGTCAACGCTCCGTCCATCACCTCCTTTGGTTTTTCTTTGTTCGCCCTAAGTTGGCAGGGTATGCTCAGGCGTGAGTCCCTTGCTCACTTTGCCACTGGAGTCAAGCAAGCCAGGCTGAAGACGGTTGTAATGTCAGAAAACGGTCCTGGGAAGCTTGATTCCGGTCCAGGGAAGACATGGCTTGGCAGTTCGGGCTGGACTGTTCCCATGAGGCACAGGGTCAGACTGATTTGCATATGGCCATGTCTGAACTGGGGTGGCGGAGTGAGCTAAAGAACGGTGATGGATTTAACCCAGATCAGTTGACTGGGGGTGAGTGTTTGTATTGTCAACGCTCCGTCCATCACCACCTTTGGTTTTTCTTTGTTCGCCCTGAGTTGGCAGGGTATGCTCAGACGTGAGTCCCTTGCTCACTTTGCCACTGGAGTCAAGCAAGCCCGGCTGAAGACGGCTGTAATGCCAGAAACCGGTCCTGGGAAGCTTGATTCCGGTCCAGGGAAGACATGGCTTGGCAGTTCGGGCTGGACTGTTCCCATGAGGCACAGGGTCAGACAGATTTGCATATGGCCATGTCTGAACTGGAGTGGCGGAGTGAGCTAAAGAACGGTGATGGATTTAACCCAGATCAGTTGACTGGGGGTGAGTGTTTGTATTGTCAACGCTCCGTCCATCACCACCTTTGGTTTTTCTTTGTTCGCCCTAAGTTGGCAGGGTATGCTCAGACATGAGTCCCTTGCTCACTTTGCCACTGGAGTCAAGCAAGCCCGGCTGAAGACAGCTGTAATGCCAGAAACCGGTCCTGGGAAGCTTGATTCCAGTTCAGGGAAGACATGGCTTGGCAGTTCGGGCTGGACTGTTCCCATGAGGCACAGGGTCAGACAGATTTGCATATGGCCATGTCTGAACTGGAGTGGCGGAGTGAGCTAAAGAACGGTGATGGATTTAACCCAGATCAGTTGACTGGGGGTGAGTGTTTGTATTGTCAACGCTCCGTCCATCACCACCTTTGGTTTTTCTTTGTTCGCCCTAAGTTGGCAGGGTATGCTCAGACGTGAGTCCCTTGCTCACTTTGCCACTGGAGTCAAGCAAGCCCGGCTGAAGACGGCTGTATTGCCAAAAACCGGTCCTGGGAAGCTTGATTCCGGTCCAGGGAAGACATGGCTTGGCAGTTCGGGCTGGACTGTTCCCATGAGGCACAGGGTCAGACTGATTTGCATATGGCCATGTCTGAACTGGGGTGGCGAAGTGAGCTAAAGAACGGTGATGGATTTAACCCTGATCAGTTGACTGGGGGTGAGTGTTTGTATTGTCAACGCTCCGTCCATCACCACCTTTGGTTTTTCTTTGTTCGTTCTAAGTTGGCAGGGTATGCTCAGACGTGAGTCCCTTGCTCACTTTGCCACTGGAGTCAAGCAAGCCCGGCTGAAGACGGCTGTAATGCCAGAAACCAGTACTGGGAAGCTTGATTCCGGTCCAGGGAAGACATGGCTTGGCAGTTCGGGCTGGACTGTTCCCATGAGGCACAGGGTCAGACTGATTTGCATATGGCCATGTCTGAACTAGGGTGGCGGAGTGAGCTAAAGAACGGTGATGGATTTAACCCAGATCAGTTGACTGGGGGTGAGTGTTTGTATTGTCAACGCTCCGTCCATCACTACCTTCGGTTTTTCTTTGTTCGCCCTAAGTTGGCAGGGTATGCTCAGACATCAGTCCCTTGCTTACTTTGCCACTGGAGTCAAGCAAGCCCCGCTGAAGATGGCTGTAATGCCAGAAACCGGTCTTGGGAAGCGTGATTCTGGCCCAGGGAAGACATGGCTTGGCAGTTCGGGCTGGACTGTTCCCATGAGGCACAGGGTCAGACTGATTTGCATATGTCCATGTCTGAACGGGAGTGGCTGGGTGAGCTAAAGAACGGTGATGGATTTAACCCAGATCAGTTGACTGGGGGTGAGTGTTTGTATTGTCAACGCTCCGTCCATCACCACCTTTGGTTTTTCTTTGTTCGCCCTAAGTTGGCAGGGTATGCTCAGACGTGAGACCCTTGCTCCCTTTGCCACTGGAGTCAAGCAAGCCCGGCTGAAGACGGCTGTAATGCCAGAAACCGGTCCTGGGAAGCTTGATTCCGGTCCAGGGAAGACATGGCTTGGCAGTTCGGGCTGGACTGTTCCCATGAGGCACAGGGTCAGACTGATTTGCATATGGCCATGTCTGAACTGGGGTAGCAGAGTGAGCTAAAGAACGGTGATGGATTTAACCCAGATCAGTTGACTGGGGGTGAGTGTTTGTATTGTCAACGCTCCGTCCATCACCACCTTTGGTTTTTCTTTGTTCGCCCTAAGTTGGCAGGGTATGCTCAGACGTGAGTCCCTTGCTCACTTTGCCACTGGAGTCAAGCAAGCCCGGCTGAAGACGGCTGTAATGCCAGAAACCAGTCCTGGGAAGCTTAATTCCGGTCCAGGGAAGACATGGCTTGGCAGTTCGGGCTGAACTGTTCCCATGAGGCACAGGGTCAAACTGATTTGCATATGGCCATATCTGAACTGGGGTGGCAGAGTGAGCTGAGGAACAGTGATGGATTTAACCCAGATCAGTGGACTGGGGGTGAGTGTATGTATTGTCAACGCTCCGTCCATCACCACCTTTGGTTTTTCTTTGTTCGCCCTAAGTTGGCAGGGTATGCTCAGACGTGAGTCCCTTGCTCACTTTGCCACTGGAGTCAAGCAAGCCCGGCTGAAGACGGCTGTAATGCCAGAAACCGGTCCTGGGAAGCTTTATTCCGGTCCAGGGAAGACATGGCTTGGCAGTTCAGGATGGACTGTTCCCATGAGGCACAGGGTCAGACTGATTTGCATATGGCCATGTCTGAACTGGGGTGGCGAAGTGAGCTAAAGAACGGTGATGGATTTAACCCAGATCAGTTGACTGGGGGTGAGTGTTTGTATTGTCAACGCTCCGTCCATCACCACCTTTGGTTTTTCTTTGTTCGCCCTAAGTTGGCAGGGTATGCTCAGACGTCAGTCCCTTGCTCACTTTGCCACTGGAGTCAAGCAAGCCCGGCTGAAGACGGCTGTAATGCCAGAAACCGGCCCTGGGAAGCTTGATTCCGGTCCAGGGAAGACATGGCTTGGCAGTTCGGGCTGGACTGTTCCCATGAGGCACAGGGTCAGACTGATTTGCATATGGCGATGTCTGAACTGGGGTGGCGGAGTGAGCTAAAGAACGGTGATGGATTTAACCCAGATCAGTTGACTGGGGGTGAGTGTTTGTATTGTCAACGCTCCGTCCATCACCACCTTTGGTTTTTCTTTGTTCGCCCTGAGTTGGCAGGGTATGCTCAGACGTGAGTCCCTTGCTCACTTTGCCACTGGAGTCAAGCAAGCCCGGCTGAAGACGGCTGTAATGCCAGAAACCTGTCCGGGGAAGCTTGATTCGGTCCGGGGAAGACATGGCTTGGCAGTTCGGGCAGGACTGTTCCCATGAGGCACAGGGTCAGACTGATTTGCATATGGCCATGTCTGAACTGGGGTGGCGAAGTGAGCTAAAGAACGGTGATGGATTTAACCCAGATCAGCTGACTGGGGGTGAGTGTTTGTATTGTCAACGCTCCGTCCATCACCTCCTTTGGTTTTTCTTTGTTCGCCCTAAGTTGGCAGGGTATGCTCAGGCGTGAGTCCCTTGCTCACTTTGCCACTGGAGTCAAGCAAGCCCGGCTGAAGGCCGTTGTAATGTCAGAAAACGGTCCTGGGAAGCTTGATTCCGGTCCAGGGAAGACATGGCTTGGCAGTTCGGGCTGGACTGTTCCCATGAGGCACAGGGTCAGACTGATTTGCATATGGCCATGTCTGAACTGGGGTGGCGGAGTGAGCTAAAGAACGGTGATGGATTTAACCCAGATCAGTTGACTGGGGGTGAGTGTTTGTATTGTCAACGCTCCGTCCATCACCACCTTTGGTTTTTCTTTGTTCGCCCTAACTTGGCAGGGTATGCTCAGACGTGAGTCCCTTGCTCACTTTGCCACTGGAGTCAAGCAAGCCTGGCTGAAGACGGCTGTAATGTCAGAAAACGGTACTGGGAAGCTTGATTCCGGTCCAGGGAAGACATGGCTTGGCAGTTCGGGCTGGACTGTTCCCATGAGGCACAGGGTCAGACTGATTTGCATTTGGCCATGTCTGAATTGGGGTGGCGGAGTGAGCTAAAGAACGGTGATGGATTTAACCCAGATCAGTTGACTGGGGGTGAGTGTTTGTATTGTCAACGCTCCGTCCATCACCACCTTTGGTTTTTCTTTGTTCGCCCTAAGTTGGCAGGGTATGCTCAGACGTGAGTCCCTTGCTCACTTTGCCACTGGAGTCAAGCAAGCCCGGCTGAAGACGGCTCTAATGCCAGAAACCGGTCCTGGGAAGCTTGATTCCGGTCCAGGGAAGACATTGCGTGGCAGTTCAGCCTGAACTGTTCCCATGAGGCACAGGGTCAAACTGATTTGCATATGGCCATGTCTGAACTGGGGTGGCGGAGTGAGCTGAGGAACAGTGATGGATTTAACCCAGATCAGTGGACTGGGGGTGAGTGTTTGTATTGTCAACGCTCCGTCCATCACCACCTTTGGTTTTTCTTTGTCCGCCCTAAGTTGGCAGGGTATGCTCAGACGTGAGTCCCTTGCTCTCTTTGCCACTGGAGTCAAGCAAGCCCGGCTGAAGACGCCTGTAATGCCAGAAACCGGTCCTGGGAAGCTTGATTCCGGTCCAGGGAAGACATGGCTTGGCAGTTCGGGCTGGACTGTTCCCATGAGGCACAGTGTCAGACTGATTTGCATATGGCCATGTCTGAACTGGGGTGGCGGACTGAGCTAAAGAACGGTGATGGATTTACCCAGATCAGTTGACTGGAGGTGAGTGTTTGTATTGTCAACGCTCCGTCCATCACCACCTTTGGTTTTTCTTTGTTCGCCCTGAGTTGGCAGGGTATGCTCAGACGTGAGTCCCTTGCTCCCTTTGCCACTGGAGTCAAGCAAGCCCGGCTGAAGACGGCTGTAATGCCAGAAACCGGTCCTGGGAAGCTTGATTCCGGTCCAGGGAAGACATGGCTTGGCAGTTCGGGCTGGACTGTTCCCATGAGGCACAGGGTCAGACTGATTTGCATATGGCCATGTCTGAACTGGGGTGGCGGAGTGAGCTAAAGAACGGTGATGGATTTAACTCAGATAAGTTTACTGGGGGTGAGTGTTTGTATTGTCAATGCTCCGTCCATCACCACCTTTGGTTTTTCTTTGTTCGCCCTAAGTTGGCAAGGTATGCTCAGACGTGAGTCCCTTGCTCACTTTGCCACTGGAGTCAAGCAAGCCCGGCTGAAGACGGCTGTAATGCCAGAAACCGGTCCTGGGAAGCTTGATTCCGGTCCAGGGAAGACATGGCTTGGCAGTTCAGGATGGACTGTTCCCATGAGGCACAGGGTCAGACTGATTTGCATATGGCCATGTCTGAACTGGGGTGGGGAAGTGAGCTAAAGAACGGTGATGGATTTAACCCAGATCAGTTGACTGGGGGTGAGTGTTTGTATTGTCAACGCTCCGTCCATCACCACCTTTGGTTTTTCTTTGTTCGCCCTAAGTTGGCAGGGTATGCTCAGACGTCAGTCCCTTGCTCACTTTGCCACTGGAGTCAAGCAAGCCCGGCTGAAGACGGCTGTAATGCCAGAAACCGGCCCTGGGAAGCTTGATTCCGGTCCAGGGAAGACATGGCTTGGCAGTTCGGGCTGGACTGTTCCCATGAGGCACAGGGTCAGACTGATTTGCATATGGCCATGTCTGAACTGGGGTGGCGGAGTGAGCTAAAGAACGGTGATGGATTTAACCCAGATCAGTTGACTGGGGGTGAGTGTTTGTATTGTCAACGCTCCGTCCATCACCACCTTTGGTTTTTCTTTGTTCGCCCTGAGTTGGCAGGGTATGCTCAGACGTGAGTCCCTTGCTCACTTTGCCACTGGAGTCAAGCAAGCCCGGCTGAAGACGGCTGTAATGCCAGAAACCTGTCCGGGGAAGCTTGATTCGGTCCAGGGAAGACATGGCTTGGCAGTTCGGGCAGGACTGTTCCCATGAGGCACAGGGTCAGACTGATTTGCATATGGCCATGTCTGAACTGGGGTGGCGAAGTGAGCTAAAGAACGGTGATGGATTTAACCCAGATCAGCTGACTGGGGGTGAGTGTTTGTATTGTCAACGCTCCGTCCATCACCTCCTTTGGTTTTTCTTTGTTCGCCCTAAGTTGGCAGGGTATGCTCAGGCGTGAGTCCCTTGCTCACTTTGCCACTGGAGTCAAGCAAGCCCGGCTGAAGACGGTTGTAATGTCAGAAAATGGTCCTGGGAAGCTTGATTCCGGTCCAGGGAAGACATGGCTTGGCAGTTCGGGCTGGACTGTTCCCATGAGGCACAGGGTCAGACTGATTTGCATATGGCCATGTCTGAACTGGGGTGGCGGAGTGAGCTAACGAACGGTGATGGATTTAACCCAGATCAGTTGACTGGGGGTGAGTGTTTGTATTGTCAACGCTCCGTCCATCACCACCTTTGGTTTTTCTTTGTTCGCCCTGAGTTGGCAGGGTATGCTCAGACGTGAGTCCCTTGCTCACTTTGCCACTGGAGTCAAGCAAGCCCGGCTGAAGACGGCTGTAATGCCAGAAACCGGTCCTGGGAAGCTTGATTCCGGTCCAGGGAAGACATGGCTTGGCAGTTCGGGCTGGACTGTTCCCATGAGGCACAGGGTCAGACAGATTTGCATATGGCCATGTCTGAACTGGAGTGGCGGAGTGAGCTAAAGAACGGTGATGGATTTAACCCAGATCAGTTGACTGGGGGTGAGTGTTTGTATTGTCAACGCTCCGTCCATCACCACCTTTGGTTTTTCTTTGTTCGCCCTAAGTTGGCAGGGTATGCTCAGACATGAGTCCCTTGCTCACTTTGCCACTGGAGTCAAGCAAGCCCGGCTGAAGACAGCTGTAATGCCAGAAACCGGTCCTGGGAAGCTTGATTCCAGTTCAGGGAAGACATGGCTTGGCAGTTCGGGCTGGACTGTTCCCATGAGGCACAGGGTCAGACAGATTTGCATATGGCCATGTCTGAACTGGAGTGGCGGAGTGAGCTAAAGAACGGTGATGGATTTAACCCAGATCAGTTGACTGGGGGTGAGTGTTTGTATTGTCAACGCTCCGTCCATCACCACCTTTGGTTTTTCTTTGTTCGCCCTAAGTTGGCAGGGTATGCTCAGACGTGAGTCCCTTGCTCACTTTGCCACTGGAGTCAAGCAAGCCCGGCTGAAGACGGCTGTATTGCCAAAAACCGGTCCTGGGAAGCTTGATTCCGGTCCAGGGAAGACATGGCTTGGCAGTTCGGGCTGGACTGTTCCCATGAGGCACAGGGTCAGACTGATTTGCATATGGCCATGTCTGAACTGGGGTGGCGAAGTGAGCTAAAGAACGGTGATGGATTTAACCCTGATCAGTTGACTGGGGGTGAGTGTTTGTATTGTCAACGCTCCGTCCATCACCACCTTTGGTTTTTCTTTGTTCGTTCTAAGTTGGCAGGGTATGCTCAGACGTGAGTCCCTTGCTCACTTTGCCACTGGAGTCAAGCAAGCCCGGCTGAAGACGGCTGTAATGCCAGAAACCAGTACTGGGAAGCTTGATTCCGGTCCAGGGAAGACATGGCTTGGCAGTTCGGGCTGGACTGTTCCCATGAGGCACAGGGTCAGACTGATTTGCATATGGCCATGTCTGAACTAGGGTGGCGGAGTGAGCTAAAGAACGGTGATGGATTTAACCCAGATCAGTTGACTGGGGGTGAGTGTTTGTATTGTCAACACTCCGTCCATCACCACCTTCGGTTTTTCTTTGTTCGCCCTAAGTTGGCAGGGTATGCTCAGACATCAGTCCCTTGCTTACTTTGCCACTGGAGTCAAGCAAGCCCCGCTGAAGATGGCTGTAATGCCAGAAACCGGTCTTGGGAAGCGTGATTCTGGCCCAGGGAAGACATGGCTTGGCAGTTCGGGCTGGACTGTTCCCATGAGGCACAGGGTCAGACTGATTTGCATATGGCCATGTCTGAACGGGAGTGGCTGGGTGAGCTAAAGAACGGTGATGGATTTAACCCAGATCAGTTGACTGGGGGTGAGTGTTTGTATTGTCAACGCTCCGTCCATCACCACCTTTGGTTTTTCTTTGTTCGCCCTAAGTTGGCAGGGTATGCTCAAACGTGAGACCCTTGCTCCCTTTGCCACTGGAGTCAAGCAAGCCCGGCTGAAGACGGCTGTAATGCCAGAAACCGGTCCTGGGAAGCTTGATTCCGGTCCAGGGAAGACATGGCTTGGCAGTTCGGGCTGGACTGTTCCCATGAGGCACAGGGTCAGACTGATTTGCATATGGCCATGTCTGAACTGGGGTAGCAGAGTGAGCTAAAGAACGGTGATGGATTTAACCCAGATCAGTTGACTGGGGGTGAGTGTTTGTATTGTCAACGCTCCGTCCATCACCACCTTTGGTTTTTCTTTGTTCGCCCTAAGTTGGCAGGGTATGCTCAGACGTGAGTCCCTTGCTCACTTTGCCACTGGAGTCAAGCAAGCCCGGCTGAAGACGGCTGTAATGCCAGAAACCAGTCCTGGGAAGCTTAATTCCGGTCCAGGGAAGACATGGCTTGGCAGTTCGGGCTGAACTGTTCCCATGAGGCACAGGGTCAAACTGATTTGCATATGGCCATATCTGAACTGGGGTGGCAGAGTGAGCTGAGGAACAGTGATGGATTTAACCCAGATCAGTGGACTGGGGGTGAGTGTATGTATTGTCAACGCTCCGTCCATCACCACCTTTGGTTTTTCTTTGTTCGCCCTAAGTTGGCAGGGTATGCTCAGACGTGAGTCCCTTGCTCTCTTTGCCACTGGAGTCAAGCAAGCCCGGCTGAAGACGCCTGTTATGCCAGAAACCGGTCCTGGGAAGCTTGATTCCGGTCCAGGGAAGACATGGCGTGGCAGTTCAGCCTGGACTGTTCCCATGAGGCACAGGGTCAGACTGATTTGCATATGGCCATGTCTGAACTGGGGTGGCGGAGTGAGCTAAAGAACGGTGATGGATTTAACTCAGATAAGTTTACTGGGGGTGAGTGTTTGTATTGTCAATGCTCCGTCCATCACCACCTTTGGTTTTTCTTTGTTCGCCCTAAGTTGGCAAGGTATGCTCAGACGTGAGTCCCTTGCTCACTTTGCCACTGGAGTCAAGCAAGCCCGGCTGAAGACGGCTGTAATGCCAGAAACCGGTCCTGGGAAGCTTGATTCCGGTCCAGGGAAGACATGGCTTGGCAGTTCAGGATGGACTGTTCCCATGAGGCACAGGGTCAGACTTATTTGCATATGGCCATGTCTGAACTGGGGTGGCGAAGTGAGCTAAAGAACGGTGATGGATTTAACCCAGATCAGTTGACTGGGGGTGAGTGTTTGTATTGTCAACGCTCCGTCCATCACCACCTTTGGTTTTTCTTTGTTCGCCCTAAGTTGGCAGGGTATGCTCAGACGTCAGTCCCTTGCTCACTTTGCCACTGGAGTCAAGCAAGCCCGGCTGAAGACGGCTGTAATGCCAGAAACCGGCCCTGGGAAGCTTGATTCCGGTCCAGGGAAGACATGGCTTGGCAGTTCGGGCTGGACTGTTCCCATGAGGCACAGGGTCAGACTGATTTGCATATGGCGATGTCTGAACTGGGGTGGCGGAGTGAGCTAAAGAACGGTGATGGATTTAACCCAGATCAGTTGACTGGGGGTGAGTGTTTGTATTGTCAACGCTCCGTCCATCACCACCTTTGGTTTTTCTTTGTTCGCCCTGAGTTGGCAGGGTATGCTCAGACGTGAGTCCCTTGCTCACTTTGCCACTGGAGTCAAGCAAGCCCGGCTGAAGACGGCTGTAATGCCAGAAACCTGTCCGGGGAAGCTTGATTCGGTCCAGGGAAGACATGGCTTGGCAGTTCGGGCAGGACTGTTCCCATGAGGCACAGGGTCAGACTGATTTGCATATGGCCATGTCTGAACTGGGGTGGCGAAGTGAGCTAAAGAACGGTGATGGATTTAACCCAGATCAGCTGACTGGGGGTGAGTGTTTGTATTGTCAACGCTCCGTCCATCACCTCCTTTGGTTTTTCTTTGTTCGCCCTAAGTTGGCAGGGTATGCTCAGGCGTGAGTCCCTTGCTCACTTTGCCACTGGAGTCAAGCAAGCCCGGCTGAAGACGGTTGTAATGTCAGAAAACGGTCCTGGGAAGCTTGATTCCGGTCCAGGGAAGACATGGCTTGGCAGTTCGGGCTGGACTGTTCCCATGAGGCACAGGGTCAGACTGATTTGCATATGGCCATGTCTGAACTGGGGTGGCGGAGTGAGCTAAAGAACGGTGATGGATTTAACCCAGATCAGTTGACTGGGGGTGAGTGTTTGTATTGTCAACGCTCCGTCCATCACCAACTTTGGTTTTTCTTTGTTCGCCCTAACTTGGCAGGGTATGCTCAGACGTGAGTCCCTTGCTCACTTTGCCACTGGAGTCAAGCAAGCCCGGCTGAAGACGGCTGTAATGTCAGAAAACGGTACTGGGAAGCTTGATTCCGGTCCAGGGAAGACATGGCTTGGCAGTTCGGGCTGAACTGTTCCCATGAGGCACAGGGTCAAACTGATTTGCATATGGCCATATCTGAACTGGGGTGGCAGAGTGAGCTGAGGAACAGTGATGGATTTAACCCAGATCAGTGGACTGGGGGTGAGTGTATGTATTGTCAACGCTCCGTCCATCACCACCTTTGGTTTTTCTTTGTTCGCCCTAAGTTGGCAGGGTATGCTCAGACGTGAGTCCCTTGCTCTCTTTGCCACTGGAGTCAAGCAAGCCCGGCTGAAGACGCCTGTTATGCCAGAAACCGGTCCTGGGAAGCTTGATTCCGGTCCAGGGAAGACATGGCGTGGCAGTTCAGCCTGGACTGTTCCCATGAGGCACAGGGTCAGACTGATTTGCATATGGCCATGTCTGAACTGGGGTGGCGGAGTGAGCTAAAGAACGGTGATGGATTTAACTCAGATAAGTTTACTGGGGGTGAGTGTTTGTATTGTCAATGCTCCGTCCATCACCACCTTTGGTTTTTCTTTGTTCGCCCTAAGTTGGCAAGGTATGCTCAGACGTGAGTCCCTTGCTCACTTTGCCACTGGAGTCAAGCAAGCCCGGCTGAAGACGGCTGTAATGCCAGAAACCGGTCCTGGGAAGCTTGATTCCGGTCCAGGGAAGACATGGCTTGGCAGTTCAGGATGGACTGTTCCCATGAGGCACAGGGTCAGACTTATTTGCATATGGCCATGTCTGAACTGGGGTGGCGAAGTGAGCTAAAGAACGGTGATGGATTTAACCCAGATCAGTTGACTGGGGGTGAGTGTTTGTATTGTCAACGCTCCGTCCATCACCACCTTTGGTTTTTCTTTGTTCGCCCTAAGTTGGCAGGGTATGCTCAGACGTCAGTCCCTTGCTCACTTTGCCACTGGAGTCAAGCAAGCCCGGCTGAAGACGGCTGTAATGCCAGAAACCGGCCCTGGGAAGCTTGATTCCGGTCCAGGGAAGACATGGCTTGGCAGTTCGGGCTGGACTGTTCCCATGAGGCACAGGGTCAGACTGATTTGCATATGGCGATGTCTGAACTGGGGTGGCGGAGTGAGCTAAAGAACGGTGATGGATTTAACCCAGATCAGTTGACTGGGGGTGAGTGTTTGTATTGTCAACGCTCCGTCCATCACCACCTTTGGTTTTTCTTTGTTCGCCCTGAGTTGGCAGGGTATGCTCAGACGTGAGTCCCTTGCTCACTTTGCCACTGGAGTCAAGCAAGCCCGGCTGAAGACGGCTGTAATGCCAGAAACCTGTCCGGGGAAGCTTGATTCGGTCCAGGGAAGACATGGCTTGGCAGTTCGGGCAGGACTGTTCCCATGAGGCACAGGGTCAGACTGATTTGCATATGGCCATGTCTGAACTGGGGTGGCGAAGTGAGCTAAAGAACGGTGATGGATTTAACCCAGATCAGCTGACTGGGGGTGAGTGTTTGTATTGTCAACGCTCCGTCCATCACCTCCTTTGGTTTTTCTTTGTTCGCCCTAAGTTGGCAGGGTATGCTCAGGCGTGAGTCCCTTGCTCACTTTGCCACTGGAGTCAAGCAAGCCCGGCTGAAGACGGTTGTAATGTCAGAAAACGGTCCTGGGAAGCTTGATTCCGGTCCAGGGAAGACATGGCTTGGCAGTTCGGGCTGGACTGTTCCCATGAGGCACAGGGTCAGACTGATTTGCATATGGCCATGTCTGAACTGGGGTGGCGGAGTGAGCTAAAGAACGGTGATGGATTTAACCCAGATCAGTTGACTGGGGGTGAGTGTTTGTATTGTCAACGCTCCGTCCATCACCAACTTTGGTTTTTCTTTGTTCGCCCTAACTTGGCAGGGTATGCTCAGACGTGAGTCCCTTGCTCACTTTGCCACTGGAGTCAAGCAAGCCCGGCTGAAGACGGCTGTAATGTCAGAAAACGGTACTGGGAAGCTTGATTCCGGTCCAGGGAAGACATGGCTTGGCAGTTCGGGCTGGACTGTTTCCATGAGGCACAGGGTCAGACTGATTTGCATTTGGCCATGTCTGAATTGGGGTGGCGGAGTGAGCTAAAGAACGGTGATGGATTTAACCCAGATCAGTTGACTGGGGGTGAGTGTTTGTATTGTCAACGCTCCGTCTATCACCACCTTTGGTTTTTCTTTGTTCGCCCTAAGTTGGCAGGGTATGCTCAGACGTGAGTCCCTTGCTCACTTTGCCACTGGAGTCAAGCAAGCCCGGCTGAAGACGGCTGTAATGCCAGAAACCGGTCCTGGGAAGCTTGATTCCGGTCCAGGGAAGACATTGCGTGGCAGTTCAGCCTGAACTGTTCCCATGAGGCACAGGGTCAAACTGATTTGCATATGGCCATGTCTGAACTGGGGTGGCGGTGTGAGCTGAGGAACAGTGATGGATTTAACCCAGATCAGTGGACTGGGGGTGAGTGTTTGTATTGTCAACGCTCCGTCCATCACCACCTTTGGTTTTTCTTTGTCCGCCCTAAGTTGGCAGGGTATGCTCAGACGTGAGTCCCTTGCTCTCTTTGCCACTGGAGTCAAGCAAGCCCGGCTGAAGACGCCTGTAATGCCAGAAACCGGTCCTGGGAAGCTTGATTCCGGTCCAGGGAAGACATGGCTTGGCAGTTCGGGCTGGACTGTTCCCATGAGGCACAGTGTCAGACTGATTTGCATATGGCCATGTCTGAACTGGGGTGGCGGACTGAGCTAAAGAACGGTGATGGATTTACCCAGATCAGTTGACTGGGGGTGAGTGTTTGTATTGTCAACGCTCCGTCCATCACCACCTTTGGTTTTTCTTTGTTCGCCCTGAGTTGGCAGGGTATGCTCAGACGTGAGTCCCTTGCTCCCTTTGCCACTGGAGTCAAGCAAGCCTGGCTGAAGACGGCTGTAATGCCAGAAACCGGTCCTGGGAAGCTTGATTCCGGTCCAGGGAAGACATGGCTTGGCAGTTCGGGCTGGACTGTTCCCATGAGGCACAGGGTCAGACTGATTTGCATATGGCCATGTCTGAACTGGGGTAGCAGAGTGAGCTAAAGAACGGTGATGGATTTAACCCAGATCAGTTGACTGGGGGTGAGTGTTTGTATTGTCAACGCTCCGTCCATCACCACCTTTGGTTTTTCTTTGTTCGCCCTAAGTTGGCAGGGTATGCTCAGACGTGAGTCCCTTGCTCACTTTGCCACTGGAGTCAAGCAAGCCCGGCTGAAGACAGCTGTAATGCCAGAAACCAGTCCTGGGAAGCTTAATTCCGGTCCAGGGAAGACATGGCTTGGCAGTTCGGGCTGAACTGTTCCCATGAGGCACAGGGTCAAACTGATTTGCATATGGCCATATCTGAACTGGGGTGGCAGAGTGAGCTGAGGAACAGTGATGGATTTAACCCAGATCAGTGGACTGGGGGTGAGTGTATGTATTGTCAACGCTCCGTCCATCACCACCTTTGGTTTTTCTTTGTTCGCCCTAAGTTGGCAGGGTATGCTCAGACGTGAGTCCCTTGCTCTCTTTGCCACTGGAGTCAAGCAAGCCCGGCTGAAGACGCCTGTTATGCCAGAAACCGGTCCTGGGAAGCTTGATTCCGGTCCAGGGAAGACATGGCTTGGCAGTTCGGGCTGGACTGTTCCCATGAGGCACAGGGTCAGACTGATTTGCATATGGCCATGTCTGAACTGGGGTGGCGAAGTGAGCTAAAGAACGGTGATGGATTTAACCCTGATCAGTTGACTGGGGGTGAGTGTTTGTATTGTCAACGCTCCGTCCATCACCACCTTTGGTTTTTCTTTGTTCGTTCTAAGTTGGCAGGGTATGCTCAGACGTGAGTCCCTTGCTCACTTTGCCACTGGAGTCAAGCAAGCCCGGCTGAAGACGGCTGTAATGCCAGAAACCAGTACTGGGAAGCTTGATTCCGGTCCAGGGAAGACATGGCTTGGCAGTTCGGGCTGGACTGTTCCCATGAGGCACAGGGTCAGACTGATTTGCATATGGCCATGTCTGAACTAGGGTGGCGGAGTGAGCTAAAGAACGGTGATGGATTTAACCCAGATCAGTTGACTGGGGGTGAGTGTTTGTATTGTCAACGCTCCGTCCATCACCACCTTCGGTTTTTCTTTGTTCGCCCTAAGTTGGCAGGGTATGCTCAGACATCAGTCCCTTGCTTACTTTGCCACTGGAGTCAAGCAAGCCCCGCTGAAGATGGCTGTAATGCCAGAAACCGGTCTTGGGAAGCGTGATTCTGGCCCAGGGAAGACATGGCTTGGCAGTTCGGGCTGGACTGTTCCCATGAGGCACAGGGTCAGCCTGATTTGCATATGGCCATGTCTGAACGGGAGTGGCTGGGTGAGCTAAAGAACGGTGATGGATTTAACCCAGATCAGTTGACTGGGGGTGAGTGTTTGTATTGTCAACGCTCCGTCCATCACCACCTTTGGTTTTTCTTTGTTCACCCTAAGTTGGCAGGGTATGCTCAGACGTGAGACCCTTGCTCCCTTTGCCACTGGAGTCAAGCAAGCCCGGCTGAAGACGGCTGTAATGCCAGAAACCGGTCCTGGGAAGCTTGATTCCGGTCCAGGGAAGACATGGCTTGGCAGTTCGGGCTGGACTGTTCCCATGAGGCACAGGGTCAGACTGATTTGCATATGGCCATGTCTGAACTGGGGTAGCAGAGTGAGCTAAAGAACGGTGATGGATTTAACCCAGATCAGTTGACTGGGGGTGAGTGTTTGTATTGTCAACGCTCCGTCCATCACCACCTTTGGTTTTTCTTTGTTCGCCCTAAGTTGGCAGGGTATGCTCAGACGTGAGTCCCTTGCTCACTTTGCCACTGGAGTCAAGCAAGCCCGGCTGAAGACGGCTGTAATGCCAGAAACCAGTCCTGGGAAGCTTAATTCCGGTCCAGGGAAGACATGGCTTGGCAGTTCGGGCTGAACTGTTCCCATGAGGCACAGGGTCAAACTGATTTGCATATGGCCATATCTGAACTGGGGTGGCAGAGTGAGCTGAGGAACAGTGATGGATTTAACCCAGATCAGTGGACTGGGGGTGAGTGTATGTATTGTCAACGCTCCGTCCATCACCACCTTTGGTTTTTCTTTGTTCGCCCTAAGTTGGCAGGGTATGCTTAGACGTGAGTCCCTTGCTCTCTTTGCCACTGGAGTCAAGCAAGCCCGGCTGAAGACGCCTGTTATGCCAGAAACCGGTCCTGGGAAGCTTGATTCCGGTCCAGGGAAGACATGGCGTGGCAGTTCAGCCTGGACTGTTCCCATGAGGCACAGGGTCAGACTGATTTGCATATGGCCATGTCTGAACTGGGGTGGCGGAGTGAGCTAAAGAACGGTGATGGATTTAACTCAGATAAGTTTACTGGGGGTGAGTGTTTGTATTGTCAATGCTCCGTCCATCACCACCTTTGGTTTTTCTTTGTTCGCCCTAAGTTGGCAAGGTATGCTCAGACGTGAGTCCCTTGCTCACTTTGCCACTGGAGTCAAGCAAGCCCGGCTGAAGACGGCTGTAATGCCAGAAACCGGTCCTGGGAAGCTTGATTCCGGTCCAGGGAAGACATGGCTTGGCAGTTCAGGATGGACTGTTCCCATGAGGCACAGGGTCAGACTTATTTGCATATGGCCATGTCTGAACTGGGGTGGCGAAGTGAGCTAAAGAACGGTGATGGATTTAACCCAGATCAGTTGACTGGGGGTGAGTTTTGTATTGTCAACGCTCCGTCCATCACCACCTTTGGTTTTTCTTTGTTCGCCCTAAGTAGGCAGGGTATGCTCAGACGTCAGTCCCTTGCTCACTTTGCCACTGGAGTCAAGCAAGCCCGGCTGAAGACGGCTGTAATGCCAGAAACCGGCCCTGGGAAGCTTGATTCCGGTCCAGGGAAGACATGGCTTGGCAGTTCGGGCTGGACTGTTCCCATGAGGCACAGGGTCAGACTGATTTGCATATGGCGATGTCTGAACTGGGGTGGCGGAGTGAGCTAAAGAACGGTGATGGATTTAACCCAGATCAGTTGACTGGGGGTGAGTGTTTGTATTGTCAACGCTCCGTCCATCACCACCTTTGGTTTTTCTTTGTTCGCCCTGAGTTGGCAGGGTATGCTCAGACGTGAGTCCCTTGCTCACTTTGCCACTGGAGTCAAGCAAGCCCGGCTGAAGACGGCTGTAATGCCAGAAACCTGTCCGGGGAAGCTTGATTCGGTCCAGGGAAGACATGGCTTGGCAGTTCGGGCAGGACTGTTCCCATGAGGCACAGGGTCAGACTGCTTTGCATATGGCCATGTCTGAACTGGGGTGGCGAAGTGAGCTAAAGAACAGTGATGGATTTAACCCAGATCAGCTGACTGGGGGTGAGTGTTTGTATTGTCAACGCTCCGTCCATCACCTCCTTTGGTTTTTCTTTGTTCGCCCTAAGTTGGCAGGGTATGCTCAGGCGTGAGTCCCTTGCTCACTTTGCCACTGGAGTCAAGCAAGCCCGGCTGAAGACGGTTGTAATGTCAGAAAACGGTCCTGGGAAGCTTGATTCCGGTCCAGGGAAGACATGGCTTGGCAGTTCGGGCTGGACTGTTCCCATGAGGCACAGGGTCAGACTGATTTGCATATGGCCATGTCTGAACTGGGGTGGCGGAGTGAGCTAAAGAACGGTGATGGATTTAACCCAGATCAGTTGACTGGGGGTGAGTGTTTGTATTGTCAACGCTCCGTCCATCACCACCTTTGGTTTTTCTTTGTTCGCCCTAACTTGGCAGGGTATGCTCAGACGTGAGTCCCTTGCTCACTTTGCCACTGGAGTCAAGCAAGCCCGGCTGAAGACGGCTGTAATGTCAGAAAACGGTACTGGGAAGCTTGATTCCGGTCCAGGGAAGACATGGCTTGGCAGTTCGGGCTGGACTGTTCCCATGAGGCACAGGGTCAGACTGATTTGCATTTGGCCATGTCTGAATTGGGGTGGCGGAGTGAGCTAAAGAACGGTGATGGATTTAACCCAGATCAGTTGACTGGGGGTGAGTGTTTGTATTGTCAACGCTCCGTCCATCACCACCTTTGGTTTTTCTTTGTTCGCCCTAAGTTGGCAGGGTATGCTCAGACGTGAGTCCCTTGCTCACTTTGCCACTGGAGTCAAGCAAGCCCGGCTGAAGACGGCTGTAATGCCAGAAACTGGTCCTGGGAAGCTTGATTCCGGTCCAGGGAAGACATTGCGTGGCAGTTCAGCCTGAACTGTTCCCATGAGGCACAGGGTCAAACTGATTTGCATATGGCCATGTCTGAACTGGGGTGGAGGAGTGAGCTGAGGAACAGTGATGGATTTAACCCAGATCAGTGGACTGGGGGTGAGTGTTTGTATTGTCAACGCTCCGTCCATCACCACCTTTGGTTTTTCTTTGTCCGCCCTAAGTTGGCAGGGTATGCTCAGACGTGAGTCCCTTGCTCTCTTTGCCACTGGAGTCAAGCAAGCCCGGCTGAAGACGCCTGTAATGCCAGAAACCGGTCCTGGGAAGCTTGATTCCGGTCCAGGGAAGACATGGCTTGGCAGTTCGGGCTGGACTGTTCCCATGAGGCACAGTGTCAGACTGATTTGCATATGGCCATGTCTGAACTGGGGTGGCGGACTGAGCTAAAGAACGGTGATGGATTTACCCAGATCAGTTGACTGGGGGTGAGTGTTTGTATTGTCAACGCTCCGTCCATCACCACCTTTGGTTTTTCTTTGTTCGCCCTGAGTTGGCAGGGTATGCTCAGACGTGAGTCCCTTGCTCCCTTTGCCACTGGAGTCAAGCAAGCCCGGCTGAAGACGGCTGTAATGCCAGAAACCGGTCCTGGGAAGCTTGATTCCGGTCCAGGGAAGACATGGCTTGGCAGTTCGGGCTGGACTGTTCCCATGAGGCACAGGGTCAGACTGATTTGCATATGGCCATGTCTGAACTGGGGTAGCAGAGTGAGCTAAAGAACGGTGATGGATTTAACCCAGATCAGTTGACTGGGGGTGAGTGTTTGTATTGTCAACGCTCCGTCCATCACCACCTTTGGTTTTTCTTTGTTCGCCCTAAGTTGGCAGGGTATGCTCAGACGTGAGTCCCTTGCTCACTTTGCCACTGGAGTCAAGCAAGCCCGGCTGAAGACAGCTGTAATGCCAGAAACCAGTCCTGGGAAGCTTAATTCCGGTCCAGGGAAGACATGGCTTGGCAGTTCGGGCTGAACTGTTCCCATGAGGCACAGGGTCAAACTGATTTGCATATGGCCATATCTGAACTGGGGTGGCAGAGTGAGCTGAGGAACAGTGATGGATTTAACCCAGATCAGTGGACTGGGGGTGAGTGTATGTATTGTCAATGCTCCGTCCATCACCACCTTTGGTTTTTCTTTGTTCGCCCTAAGTTGGCAGGGTATGCTCAGACGTGAGTCCCTTGCTCTCTTTGCCACTGGAGTCAAGCAAGCCCGGCTGAAGACGCCTGTTATGCCAGAAACCGGTCCTGGGAAGCTTGATTCCGGTCCAGGGAAGACATGGCGTGGCAGTTCAGCCTGGACTGTTCCCATGAGGCACAGGGTCAGACTGATTTGCATATGGCCATGTCTGAACTGGGGTGGCGGAGTGAGCTAAAGAACGGTGATGGATTTAACTCAGATAAGTTTACTGGGGGTGAGTGTTTGTATTGTCAATGCTCCGTCCATCACCACCTTTGGTTTTTCTTTGTTCGCCCTAAGTTGGCAAGGTATGCTCAGACGTGAGTCCCTTGCTCACTTTGCCACTGGAGTCAAGCAAGCCCGGCTGAAGACGGCTGTAATGCCAGAAACCGGTCCTGGGAAGCTTGATTCCGGTCCAGGGAAGACATGGCTTGGCAGTTCAGGATGGACTGTTCCCATGAGGCACAGGGTCAGACTGATTTGCATATGGCCATGTCTGAACTGGGGTGGCGAAGTGAGCTAAAGAACGGTGATGGATTTAACCCAGATCAGTTGACTGGGGGTGAGTGTTTGTATTGTCAACGCTCCGTCCATCACCACCTTTGGTTTTTCTTTGTTCGCCCTAAGTTGGCAGGGTATGCTCAGACGTCAGTCCCTTGCTCACTTTGCCACTGGAGTCAAGCAAGCCCGGCTGAAGACGGCTGTAATGCCAGAAACCGGCCCTGGGAAGCTTGATTCCGGTCCAGGGAAGACATGGCTTGGCAGTTCGGGCTGGACTGTTCCCATGAGGCACAGGGTCAGACTGATTTGCATATGGCGATGTCTGAACTGGGGTGGCGGAGTGAGCTAAAGAACGGTGATGGATTTAACCCAGATCAGTTGACTGGGGGTGAGTGTTTGTATTGTCAACGCTCCGTCCATCACCACCTTTGGTTTTTCTTTGTTCGCCCTGAGTTGGCAGGGTATGCTCAGACGTGAGTCCCTTGCTCACTTTGCCACTGGAGTCAAGCAAGCCCGGCTGAAGACGGCTGTAATGCCAGAAACCTGTCCGGGGAAGCTTGATTCGGTCCAGGGAAGACATGGCTTGGCAGTTCGGGCAGGACTGTTCCCATGAGGCACAGGGTCAGACTGATTTGCATATGGCCATGTCTGAACTGGGGTGGCGAAGTGAGCTAAAGAACGGTGATGGATTTAACCCAGATCAGCTGACTGGGGGTGAGTGTTTGTATTGTCAACGCTCCGTCCATCACCTCCTTTGGTTTTTCTTTGTTCGCCCTAAGTTGGCAGGGTATGCTCAGGCGTGAGTCCCTTGCTCACTTTGCCACTGGAGTCAAGCAAGCCCGGCTGAAGACGGTTGTAATGTCAGAAAACGGTCCTGGGAAGCTTGATTCCGGTCCAGGGAAGACATGGCTTGGCAGTTCGGGCTGGACTGTTCCCATGAGGCACAGGGTCAGACTGATTTGCATATGGCCATGTCTGAACTGGGGTGGCGGAGTGAGCTAAAGAACGGTGATGGATTTAACCCAGATCAGTTGACTGGGGGTGAGTGTTTGTATTGTCAACGCTCCGTCCATCACCACCTTTGGTTTTTCTTTGTTCGCCCTAACTTGGCAGGGTATGCTCAGACGTGAGTCCCTTGCTCACTTTGCCACTGGAGTCAAGCAAGCCCGGATGAAGACGGCTGTAATGTCAGAAAACGGTACTGGGAAGCTTGATTCCGGTCCAGGGAAGACATGGATTGGCAGTTCGGGCTGGACTGTTCCCATGAGGCACAGGGTCGAACTGATTTGCATTTGGCCATGTCAGAATTGGGGTGGCGGAGTGAGCTAAAGAACGGTGATGGATTTAACCCAGATCAGTTGACTGGGGGTGAGTGTTTGTATTGTCAACGCTCCGTCCATCACCACCTTTGGTTTTTCTTTGTTCGCCCTAAGTTGGCAGGGTATGCTCAGACGTGAGTCCCTTGCTCACTTTGCCACTGGAGTCAAGCAAGCCCGGCTGAAGACGGCTGTAATGCCAGAAACCGGTCCTGGGAAGCTTGATTCCGGTCCAGGGAAGACATTGCGTGGCAGTTCAGCCTGAACTGTTCCCATGAGGCACAGGGTCAAACTGATTTGCATATGGCCATGTCTGAACTGGGGTGGCGGAGTGAGCTGAGGAACAGTGATGGATTTAACCCAGATCAGTGGACTGGGGGTGAGTGTTTGTATTGTCAACGCTCCGTCCATCACCACCTTTGGTTTTTCTTTGTCCGCCCTAAGTTGGCAGGGTATGCTCAGACGTGAGTCCCTTGCTCTCTTTGCCACTGGAGTCAAGCAAGCCCGGCTGAAGACGCCTGTAATGCCAGAAACCGGTCCTGGGAAGCTTGATTCCGGTCCAGGGAAGACATGGCTTGGCAGTTCGGGCTGGACTGTTCCCATGAGGCACAGTGTCAGACTGATTTGCATATGGCCATGTCTGAACTGGGGTGGCGGACTGAGCTAAAGAACGGTGATGGATTTACCCAGATCAGTTGACTGGGGGTGAGTGTTTGTATTGTCAATGCTCCGTCCATCACCACCTTTGGTTTTTCTTTGTTCGCACTGAGTTGGCAGGGTATGCTCAGACGTGAGTCCCTTGCTCACTTTGCCACTGGAGTCAAGCAAGCCCGGCTGAAGACGGCTGTAATGCCAGAAACTGGTCCTGGGAAGCTTGATTCCGGTCCAGGGAAGACATGGCTTGGCAGTTCGGGCTGGACTGTTCCCATGAGGCACAGGGTCAGACTGATTTGCATATGGCCATGTCTGAACTGTGGTGGCGAAGTGAGCTAAAGAACGGTGATGGATTTAACCCAGATCAGTTGACTGGGGGTGAGTGTTTGTATTGTCAACACTCCGTCCATCACCACGTTTGTTTTTTCTTTGTTCACCCTAAGTTGGCTGGGTATGCTCAGACGTGAGTCCCTTGCTCACTTTGCCACTGGAGTCAAGCAAGCCCGGCTGAAGACGGCTGTAATGCCAGAAACCGGTCCTGGGAAGCTTGATTCCGGTCCAGGGAAGACATGGCTTGGCAGTTCGGGCTGGACTGTTCCCATGAGGCACAGGGTCAGACTGATTTGCATATGGCCATGTCTGAACTGGGGTGGCGGAGTGAGCTAAAGAACGGTGATGGATTTAACCCAGATCAGTTGACTGGGGGTGAGTGTTTGTATTGTCAACGCTCCGTCCATCACCACCTTTGGTTTTCCTTTGTTCGCCCTAACTTGGCAGGGTATGCTCAGACGTGAGTCCCTTGCTCACTTTGCCACTGGAGTCAAGCAAGCCCGGCTGAAGACGGCTGTAATGTCAGAAAACGGTACTGGGAAGCTTGATTCCGGTCCAGGGAAGACATGGCTTGGCAGTTCGGGCTGGACTGTTCCCATGAGGCACAGGGTCAGACTGATTTGCATTTGGCCATGTCTGAATTGGGGTGGCGGAGTGAGCTAAAGAACGGTGATGGATTTAACCCAGATCAGTTGACTGGGGGTGAGTGTTTGTATTGTCAACGCTCCGTCCATCACCACCTTTGGTTTTTCTTTGTTCGCCCTAAGTTGGCAGGGTATGCTCAGACGTGAGTCCCTTGCTCACTTTGCCACTGGAGTCAAGCAAGCCCGGCTGAAGACGGCTGTAATGCCAGAAACCGGTCCTGGGAAGCTTGATTCCGGTCCAGGGAAGACATTGCGTGGCAGTTCAGCCTGAACTCTTCCCATGAGGCACAGGGTCAAACTGATTTGCATATGGCCATGTCTGAACTGGGGTGGCGGAGTGAGCTGAGGAACAGTGATGGATTTAACCCAGATCAGTGGACTGGGGGTGAGTGTTTGTATTGTCAACGCTCCGTCCATCACCACCTTTGGTTTTTCTTTGTCCGCCCTAAGTTGGCAGGGTATGCTCAGACGTGAGTCCCTTGCTCTCTTTGCCACTGGAGTCAAGCAAGCCCGGCTGAAGACGCCTGTAATGCCAGAAACCGGTCCTGGGAAGCTTGATTCCGGTCCAGGGAAGACATGGCTTGGCAGTTCGGGCTGGACTGTTCCCATGAGGCACAGTGTCAGACTGATTTGCATATGGCCATGTCTGAACTGGGGTGGCGGACTGAGCTAAAGAACGGTGATGGATTTACCCAGATCAGTTGACTGGGGGTGAGTGTTTGTATTGTCAACGCTCCGTCCATCACCACCTTTGGTTTTTCTTTGTTCGCCCTGAGTTGGCAGGGTATGCTCAGACGTGAGTCCCTTGCTCCCTTTGCCACTGGAGTCAAGCAAGCCCGGCTGAAGACGGCTGTAATGCCAGAAACCGGTCCTGGGAAGCTTGATTCCGGTCCAGGGAAGACATGGCTTGGCAGTTCGGGCTGGACTGTTCCCATGAGGCACAGGGTCAGACTGATTTGCATATGGCCATGTCTGAACTGGGGTAGCAGAGTGAGCTAAAGAACGGTGATGGATTTAACCCAGATCAGTTGACTGGGGGTGAGTGTTTGTATTGTCAACGCTCCGTCCATCACCACCTTTGGTTTTTCTTTGTTCGCCCTAAGTTGGCAGGGTATGCTCAGACGTGAGTCCCTTGCTCACTTTGCCACTGGAGTCAAGCAAGCCCGGCTGAAGACGGCTGTAATGCCAGAAACCAGTCCTGGGAAGCTTAATTCCGGTCCAGGGAAGACATGGCTTGGCAGTTCGGGCTGAACTGTTCCCATGAGGCACAGGGTCAAACTGATTTGCATATGGCCATATCTGAACTGGGGTGGCAGAGTGAGCTGAGGAACAGTGATGGATTTAACCCAGATCAGTGGACTGGGGGTGAGTGTATGTATTGTCAACGCTCCGTCCATCACCACCTTTGGTTTTTCTTTGTTCGCCCTAAGTTGGCAGGGTATGCTCAGACGTGAGTCCCTTGCTCTCTTAGCCACTGGAGTCAAGCAAGCCCGGCTGAAGACGCCTGTTATGCCAGAAACCGGTCCTGGGAAGCTTGATTCCGGTCCAGGGAAGACATGGCTTGGCAGTTCAGCCTGGACTGTTCCCATGAGGCACAGGGTCAGACTGATTTGCATATGGCCATGTCTGAACTGGGGTGGCGGAGTGAGCTAAAGAACGGTGATGGATTTAACTCAGATAAGTTTACTGGGGGTGAGTGTTTGTATTGTCAATGCTCCGTCCATCACCACCTTTGGTTTTTCTTTGTTCGCCCTAAGTTGGCAAGGTATGCTCAGACGTGAGTCCCTTGCTCACTTTGCCACTGGAGTCAAGCAAGCCCGGCTGAAGACGGCTGTAATGCCAGAAACCGGTCCTGGGAAGCTTGATTCCGGTCCAGGGAAGACATGGCTTGGCAGTTCAGGATGGACTGTTCCCATGAGGCACAGGGTCAGACTGATTTGCATATGGCCATGTCTGAACTGGGGTGGCGAAGTGAGCTAAAGAACGGTGATGGATTTAACCCAGATCAGTTGACTGGGGGTGAGTGTTTGTATTGTCAACGCTCCGTCCATCACCACCTTTGGTTTTTCTTTGTTCGCCCTAAGTTGGCAGGGTATGCTCAGACGTCAGTCCCTTGCTCACTTTGCCACTGGAGTCAAGCAAGCCCGGCTGAAGACGGCTGTAATGCCAGAAACCGGTCCTGGGAAGCTTGATTCCGGTCCAGGGAAGACATGGCTTGGCAGTTCAGGATGGACTGTTCCCATGAGGCACAGGGTCAGACTGATTTGCATATGGCCATGTCTGAACTGGGGTGGCGAAGTGAGCTAAAGAACGGTGATGGATTTAACCCAGATCAGTTGACTGGGGGTGAGTGTTTGTATTGTCAACGCTCCGTCCATCACCACCTTTGGTTTTTCTTTGTTCGCCCTGAGTTGGCATGGTATGCTCAGACGTGAGTCCCTTGCTCTCTTTGCCACTGGAGTCAAGCAAGCCCGGCTGAAGACGGCTGTAATGCCAAAAACCGGTCCTGGGAAGCTTGATTCCGGTCCAGGGAAGACATGGCTTGGCAGTTCAGGATGGACTGTTCCCATGAGGCACAGGGTCAGACTGATTTGCATATGGCCATGTCTGAACTGGGGTGGCGAAGTGAGCTAAAGAACGGTGATGGATTTAACCCAGATCAGTTGACTGGGGGTGAGTGTTTGTATTGTCAACGCTCCGTCCATCACCACCTTTGGTTTTTCTTTGTTCGCCCTGAGTTGGCATGGTATGCTCAGACGTGAGTCCCTTGCTCTCTTTGCCACTGGAGTCAAGCAAGCCCGGCTGAAGACGGCTGTAATGCCAGAAACCTGTCCGGGGAAGCTTGATTCGGTCCAGGGAAGACATGGCTTGGCAGTTCGGGCAGGACTGTTCCCATGAGGCACAGGGTCAGACTGATTTGCATATGGCCATGTCTGAACTGGGGTGGCGAAGTGAGCTAAAGAACGGTGATGGATTTAACCCAGATCAGCTGACTGGGGGTGAGTGTTTGTATTGTCAACGCTCCGTCCATCACCTCCTTTGGTTTTTCTTTGTTCGCCCTAAGTTGGAAGGGTATGCTCAGGCGTGAGTCCCTTGCTCACTTTGCCACTGGAGTCAAGCAAGCCCGGCTGAAGACGGTTGTAATGTCAGAAAACGGTCCTGGGAAGCTTGATTCCGGTCCAGGGAAGACATGGCTTGGCAGTTCGGGCTGGACTGTTCCCATGAGGCACAGGGTCAGACTGATTTGCATATGGCCATGTCTGAACTGGGGTGGCGGAGTGAGCTAAAGAACGGTGATGGATTTAACCCAGATCAGTTGACTGGGGGTGAGTGTTTGTATTGTCAACGCTCCGTCCATCACCACCTTTGGTTTTTCTTTGTTCGCCCTAACTTGGCAGGGTATGCTCAGACGTGAGTCCCTTGCTCACTTTGCCACTGGAGTCAAGCAAGCCCGGCTGAAGACGGCTGTAATGTCAGAAAACGGTACTGGGAAGCTTGATTCCGGTCCAGGGAAGACATGGCTTGGCAGTTCGGGCTGGACTGTTCCCATGAGGCACAGGGTCAGACTGATTTGCATTTGGCCATGTCTGAATTGGGGTGGCGGAGTGAGCTAAAGAACGGTGATGGATTTAACCCAGATCAGTTGACTGGGGGTGAGTGTTTGTATTGTCAACGCTCCGTCCATCACCACCTTTGGTTTTTCTTTGTTCGCCCTAAGTTGGCAGGGTATGCTCAGACGTGAGTCCCTTGCTCACTTTGCCACTGGAGTCAAGCAAGCCCGGCTGAAGACGGCTGTAATGCCAGAAACCGGTCCTGGGAAGCTTGATTCCGGTCCAGGGAAGACATTGCGTGGCAGTTCAGCCTGAACTGTTCCCATGAGGCACAGGGTCAAACTGATTTGCATATGGCCATGTCTGAACTGGGGTGGCGGAGTGAGCTGAGGAACAGTGATGGATTTAACCCAGATCAGTGGACTGGGGGTGAGTGTTTGTATTGTCAACGCTCCGTCCATCACCACCTTTGGTTTTTCTTTGTCCGCCCTAAGTTGGCAGGGTATGCTCAGACGTGAGTCCCTTGCTCTCTTTGCCACTGGAGTCAAGCAAGCCCGGCTGAAGACGCCTGTAATGCCAGAAACCGGTCCTGGGAAGCTTGATTCCGGTCCAGGGAAGACATGGCTTGGCAGTTCGGGCTGGACTGTTCCCATGAGGCACAGTGTCAGACTGATTTGCATATGGCCATGTCTGAACTGGGGTGGCGGACTGAGCTAAAGAACGGTGATGGATTTACCCAGATCAGTTGACTGGGGGTGAGTGTTTGTATTGTCAACGCTCCGTCCATCACCACCTTTGGTTTTTCTTTGTTCGCCCTGAGTTGGCAGGGTATGCTCAGACGTGAGTCCCTTGCTCACTTTGCCACTGGAGTCAAGCAAGCCCGGCTGAAGACGGCTGTAATGCCAGAAACTGGTCCTGGGAAGCTTGATTCCGGTCCAGGGAAGACATGGCTTGGCAGTTCGGGCTGGACTGTTCCCATGAGGCACAGGGTCAGACTGATTTGCATATGGCCATGTCTGAACTGTGGTGGCGAAGTGAGCTAAAGAACGGTGATGGATTTAACCCAGATCAGTTGACTGGGGGTGAGTGTTTGTATTGTCAACACTCCGTCCATCACCACGTTTGTTTTTTCTTTGTTCACCCTAAGTTGGCTGGGTATGCTCAGACGTGTGTCCCTTGCTCACTTTGCCACTGGAGTCAAGCAAGCCCGGCTGAAGACGGCTGTAATGCCAGAAACCGGTCCTGGGAAGCTTGATTCCGGTCCAGGGAAGACATGGCTTGGCAGTTCGGGCTGGACTGTTCCCATGAGGCACAGGGTCAGAGTGATTTGCATATGGCCATGTCTGAACTGGGGTGGCGGAGTGAGCTAAAGAACGGTGATGGATTTAACCCAGATCAGTTGACTGGGGGTGAGTGTTTGTATTGTCAACGCTCCGTCCATCACCACCTTTGGTTTTTCTTTGTTCGCCCTAACTTGGCAGGGTATGCTCAGACGTGAGTCCCTTGCTCACTTTGCCACTGGAGTCAAGCAAGCCCGGCTGAAGACGGCTGTAATGTCAGAAAACGGTACTGGGAAGCTTGATTCCGGTCCAGGGAAGACATGGCTTGGCAGTTCGGGCTGGACTGTTCCCATGAGGCACAGGGTCAGACTGATTTGCATTTGGCCATGTCTGAATTGGGGTGGCGGAGTGAGCTAAAGAACGGTGATGGATTTAACCCAGATCAGTTGACTGGGGTGAGTGTTTGTATTGTCAACGCTCCGTCCATCACCACCTTTGGTTTTTCTTTGTTCGCCCTAAGTTGGCAGGGTATGCTCAGACGTGAGTCCCTTGCTCACTTTGCCACTGGAGTCAAGCAAGCCCGGCTGAAGACGGCTGTAATGCCAGAAACCGGTCCTGGGAAGCTTGATTCCGGTCCAGGGAAGACATTGCGTGGCAGTTCAGCCTGAACTGTTCCCATGAGGCACAGGGTCAAACTGATTTGCATATGGCCATGTCTGAACTGGGGTGGCGGAGTGAGCTGAGGAACAGTGATGGATTTAACCCAGATCAGTGGACTGGGGGTGAGTGTTTGTATTGTCAACGCTCCGTCCATCACCACCTTTGGTTTTTCTTTGTCCGCCCTAAGTTGGCAGGGTATGCTCAGACGTGAGTCCCTTGCTCTCTTTGCCACTGGAGTCAAGCAAGCCCGGCTGAAGACGCCTGTAATGCCAGAAACCGGTCCTGGGAAGCTTGATTCCGGTCCAGGGAAGACATGGCTTGGCAGTTCGGGCTGGACTGTTCCCATGAGGCACAGGGTCAGACTGATTTGCATATGGCCATGTCTGAACTGGGGTAGCAGAGTGAGCTAAAGAACGGTGATGGATTTAACCCAGATCAGTGGACTGGGGGTGAGTGTTTGTATTGTCAACGCTCCGTCCATCACCACCTTTGGTTTTTCTTTGTCCGCCCTAAGTTGGCAGGGTATGCTCAGACGTGAGTCCCTTGCTCTCTTTGCCACTGGAGTCAAGCAAGCCCGGCTGAAGACGCCTGTAATGCCAGAAACCGGTCCTGGGAAGCTTGATTCCGGTCCAGGGAAGACATGGCTTGGCAGTTCGGGCTGGACTGTTCCCATGAGGCACAGGGTCAAACTGATTTGCATATGGCCATATCTGAACTGGGGTGGCAGAGTGAGCTGAGGAACAGTGATGGATTTAACCCAGATCAGTGGACTGGGGGTGAGTGTATGTATTGTCAACGCTCCGTCCATCACCACCTTTGGTTTTTCTTTGTTCGCCCTAAGTTGGCAGGGTATGCTCAGACGTGAGTCCCTTGCTCTCTTTGCCACTGGAGTCAAGCAAGCCCGGCTGAAGACGCCTGTTATGCCAGAAACCGGTCCTGGGAAGCTTGATTCCGGTCCAGGGAAGACATGGCGTGGCAGTTCAGCCTGGACTGTTCCCATGAGGCACAGGGTCAGACTGATTTGCATATGGCCATGTCTGAACTGGGGTGGCGGAGTGAGCTAAAGAACGGTGATGGATTTAACTCAGATAAGTTTACTGGGGGTGAGTGTTTGTATTGTCAATGCTCCGTCCATCACCACCTTTGGTTTTTCTTTGTTCGCCCTAAGTTGGCAAGGTATGCTCAGACGTGAGTCCCTTGCTCACTTTGCCACTGGAGTCAAGCAAGCCCGGCTGAAGACGGCTGTAATGCCAGAAACCGGTCCTGGGAAGCTTGATTCCGGTCCAGGGAAGACATGGCTTGGCAGTTCAGGATGGACTGTTCCCATGAGGCACAGGGTCAGACTGATTTGCATATGGCCATGTCTGAACTGGGGTGGCGAAGTGAGCTAAAGAACGGTGATGGATTTAACCCAGATCAGTTGACTGGGGGTGAGTGTTTGTATTGTCAACGCTCCGTCCATCACCACCTTTGGTTTTTCTTTGTTCGCCCTAAGTTGGCAGGGTATGCTCAGACGTGAGTCCCTTGCTCACTTTGCCACTGGAGTCAAGCAAGCCCGGCTGAAGACGGCTGTAATGCCAGAAACCGGTCCTGGGAAGCTTGATTCCGGTCCAGGGAAGACATTGCGTGGCAGTTCAGCCTGAACTGTTCCCATGAGGCACAGGGTCAAACTGATTTGCATATGGCCATGTCTGAACTGGGGTGGCGGAGTGAGCTGAGGAACAGTGATGGATTTAACCCAGATCAGTGGACTGGGGGTGAGTGTTTGTATTGTCAACGCTCCGTCCATCACCACCTTTGGTTTTTCTTTGTCCGCCCTAAGTTGGCAGGGTATGCTCAGACGTGAGTCCCTTGCTCTCTTTGCCACTGGAGTCAAGCAAGCCCGGCTGAAGACGCCTGTAATGCCAGAAACCGGTCCTGGGAAGCTTGATTCCGGTCCAGGGAAGACATGGCTTGGCAGTTCGGGCTGGACTGTTCCCATGAGGCACAGTGTCAGACTGATTTGCATATGGCCATGTCTGAACTGGGGTGGCGGACTGAGCTAAAGAACGGTGATGGATTTACCCAGATCAGTTGACTGGGGGTGAGTGTTTGTATTGTCAACGCTCCGTCCATCACCACCTTTGGTTTTTCTTTGTTCGCCCTGAGTTGGCAGGGTATGCTCAGACGTGAGTCCCTTGCTCACTTTGCCACTGGAGTCAAGCAAGCCCGGCTGAAGACGGCTGTAATGCCAGAAACTGGTCCTGGGAAGCTTGATTCCGGTCCAGGGAAGACATGGCTTGGCAGTTCGGGCTGGACTGTTCCCATGAGGCACAGGGTCAGACTGATTTGCATATGGCCATGTCTGAACTGTGGTGGCGAAGTGAGCTAAAGAACGGTGATGGATTTAACCCAGATCAGTTGACTGGGGGTGAGTGTTTGTATTGTCAACACTCCGTCCATCACCACGTTTGTTTTTTCTTTGTTCACCCTAAGTTGGCTGGGTATGCTCAGACGTGTGTCCCTTGCTCACTTTGCCACTGGAGTCAAGCAAGCCCGGCTGAAGACGGCTGTAATGCCAGAAACCGGTCCTGGGAAGCTTGATTCCGGTCCAGGGAAGACATGGCTTGGCAGTTCGGGCTGGACTGTTCCCATGAGGCACAGGGTCAGACTGATTTGCATATGGCCATGTCTGAACTGGGGTGGCGGAGTGAGCTAAAGAACGGTGATGGATTTAACCCAGATCAGTTGACTGGGGGTGAGTGTTTGTATTGTCAACGCTCCGTCCATCACCACCTTTGGTTTTTCTTTGTTCGCCCTAACTTGGCAGGGTATGCTCAGACGTGAGTCCCTTGCTCACTTTGCCACTGGAGTCAAGCAAGCCCGGCTGAAGACGGCTGTAATGTCAGAAAACGGTACTGGGAAGCTTGATTCCGGTCCAGGGAAGACATGGCTTGGCAGTTCGGGCTGGACTGTTCCCATGAGGCACAGGGTCAGACTGATTTGCATTTGGCCATGTCTGAATTGGGGTGGCGGAGTGAGCTAAAGAACGGTGATGGATTTAACCCAGATCAGTTGACTGGGGTGAGTGTTTGTATTGTCAACGCTCCGTCCATCACCACCTTTGGTTTTTCTTTGTTCGCCCTAAGTTGGCAGGGTATGCTCAGACGTGAGTCCCTTGCTCACTTTGCCACTGGAGTCAAGCAAGCCCGGCTGAAGACGGCTGTAATGCCAGAAACCGGTCCTGGGAAGCTTGATTCCGGTCCAGGGAAGACATTGCGTGGCAGTTCAGCCTGAACTGTTCCCATGAGGCACAGGGTCAAACTGATTTGCATATGGCCATGTCTGAACTGGGGTGGCGGAGTGAGCTGAGGAACAGTGATGGATTTAACCCAGATCAGTGGACTGGGGGTGAGTGTTTGTATTGTCAACGCTCCGTCCATCACCACCTTTGGTTTTTCTTTGTCCGCCCTAAGTTGGCAGGGTATGCTCAGACGTGAGTCCCTTGCTCTCTTTGCCACTGGAGTCAAGCAAGCCCGGCTGAAGACGCCTGTAATGCCAGAAACCGGTCCTGGGAAGCTTGATTCCGGTCCAGGGAAGACATGGCTTGGCAGTTCGGGCTGGACTGTTCCCATGAGGCACAGGGTCAGACTGATTTGCATATGGCCATGTCTGAACTGGGGTAGCAGAGTGAGCTAAAGAACGGTGATGGATTTAACCCAGATCAGTGGACTGGGGGTGAGTGTTTGTATTGTCAACGCTCCGTCCATCACCACCTTTGGTTTTTCTTTGTCCGCCCTAAGTTGGCAGGGTATGCTCAGACGTGAGTCCCTTGCTCTCTTTGCCACTGGAGTCAAGCAAGCCCGGCTGAAGACGCCTGTAATGCCAGAAACCGGTCCTGGGAAGCTTGATTCCGGTCCAGGGAAGACATGGCTTGGCAGTTCGGGCTGGACTGTTCCCATGAGGCACAGGGTCAAACTGATTTGCATATGGCCATATCTGAACTGGGGTGGCAGAGTGAGCTGAGGAACAGTGATGGATTTAACCCAGATCAGTGGACTGGGGGTGAGTGTATGTATTGTCAACGCTCCGTCCATCACCACCTTTGGTTTTTCTTTGTTCGCCCTAAGTTGGCAGGGTATGCTCAGACGTGAGTCCCTTGCTCTCTTTGCCACTGGAGTCAAGCAAGCCCGGCTGAAGACGCCTGTTATGCCAGAAACCGGTCCTGGGAAGCTTGATTCCGGTCCAGGGAAGACATGGCGTGGCAGTTCAGCCTGGACTGTTCCCATGAGGCACAGGGTCAGACTGATTTGCATATGGCCATGTCTGAACTGGGGTGGCGGAGTGAGCTAAAGAACGGTGATGGATTTAACTCAGATAAGTTTACTGGGGGTGAGTGTTTGTATTGTCAATGCTCCGTCCATCACCACCTTTGGTTTTTCTTTGTTCGCCCTAAGTTGGCAAGGTATGCTCAGACGTGAGTCCCTTGCTCACTTTGCCACTGGAGTCAAGCAAGCCCGGCTGAAGACGGCTGTAATGCCAGAAACCGGTCCTGGGAAGCTTGATTCCGGTCCAGGGAAGACATGGCTTGGCAGTTCAGGATGGACTGTTCCCATGAGGCACAGGGTCAGACTGATTTGCATATGGCCATGTCTGAACTGGGGTGGCGAAGTGAGCTAAAGAACGGTGATGGATTTAACCCAGATCAGTTGACTGGGGGTGAGTGTTTGTATTGTCAACGCTCCGTCCATCACCACCTTTGGTTTTTCTTTGTTCGCCCTGAGTTGGCATGGTATGCTCAGACGTGAGTCCCTTGCTCTCTTTGCCACTGGAGTCAAGCAAGCCCGGCTGAAGACGGCTGTAATGCCAAAAACCGGTCCTGGGAAGCTTGATTCCGGTCCAGGGAAGACATGGCGTGGCAGTTCGGGCTGGACTGTTCCCATGAGGCACAGGGTCAGACTGATTTGCATATGGCCATGTCTGAACTGGGGTGGTGGAGTGAGCTAAAGAACGGTGATGGATTTAACTCAGATCAGTTGACTGGGGGTGAGTGTTTGTATTGTCAATGCTCCGTCCATCACCACCTTTGGTTTTTCTTTGTTCGCCCTAAGTTGGCAAGGTATGCTCAGACATGAATCCCTTGCTCACTTTGCCACTGGAGTCAAGCAAGCCCGGCTGAAGACGGCTGTAATGCCAGAAACCGGCCCTGGGAAGCTTGATTCCGGTCCAGGGAAGACATGGCTTGGCAGTTCGGGCTGGACTGTTCCCATGAGGCACAGGGTCAGACTGATTTGCATATGGCCATGTCTGAACTGGGGTGGCGGAGTGAGCTAAAGAACGGTGATGGATTTAACCCAGATCAGTTGACTGGGGGTGAGTGTTTGTATTGTCAACGCTCCGTCCATCACCACCTTTGGTTTTTCTTTGTTCGCCCTAAGTTGGCAGGGTATGCTCAGGCGTGAGTCCCTTGCTCACTTTGCCACTGGAGTCAAGCAAGCCCGGCTGAAGACGGCTGTAATGTCAGAAAACGGTCCTGGGAAGCTTGATTCCGGTCCAGGGAAGACATGGCTTGGCAGTTCGGGCTGGACTGTTCCCATGAGGCACAGGGTCAGACTGATTTGCATATGGCCATGTCTGTACTGGGGTGGCGGAGTGAGCTAAAGAACGGTGATGGATTTAACCCAGATCAGTTGACTGGGGGTGAGTGTTTGTATTGTCAACGCTCCGTCCATCACCACCTTTGGTTTTTATTTGTTCGCCCTAAGTTGGCAGGTTATGCTCAGACGTGAGTCCCTTGCTCACTTTGCCACTGGAGTCAAGCAAGCCCGGCTGAAGACGGCTGTAATGCCAGAAACCGGTCCTGGGAAGCGTGATTCCGGTCCAGGGAAGACATGGCTTGGCAGTTCGGGCTGGACTGTTCCCATGAGGCACAGGGTCAGACTGATTTGCATATGGCCATGTCTGAACTGGGGTGGCGGAGTGAGCTAAAGAACGGTGATGTATTTAACCCAGATCAGTTGACTGGGGGTGAGTGTTTGTATTGTCAAGGCTCCGTCCATCACCACCTTTGGTTTTTCTTTGTTCGCCCTGAGTTGGCAGGGTATGCTCAGACGTCAGTCCCTTGCTCACTTTGCCACTGGAGTCAAGCAAGCCCGGCTGAAGACGGCTGTAATGCCAGAAACCGGTCCTGGGAAGCTTGATTCCGGTCCAGGGAAGACATGGCTTGGCAGTTCGGGCTGGACTGTTCCCATGAGGCACAGGGTCAGACTGATTTGCATATGGCCATGTCTGAACTGGGGTGGCGAAGTAAGCTAAAGAACGGTGATGGATTTAACCCAGATCAGTTGACTGGGGGTGAGTGTTTGTATTGTCAATGCTCCGTCCATCACCACCTTTGGTTTTTCTTTGTTCGCCCTAAGTTGGCAGGGTATGCTCAGACGTGAGTCCCTTGCTCACTTTGCCACTGGAGTCAAGCAAGCCCGGCTGAAGACGGCTGTAATGTCAGAAAACGGTACTGGGAAGCTTGATTCCGGTCCAGGGAAGACATGGCTTGGCAGTTCGGGCTGGACTGTTCCCATGAGGCACAGGGTCAGACTGATTTGCATTTGGCCATGTCTGAATTGGGGTGGCGGAGTGAGCTAAAGAACGGTGATGGATTTAACCCAGATCAGTTGACTGGGGGTGAGTGTTTGTATTGTCAACGCTCCGTCCATCACCACCTTTGGTTTTTCTTTGTTCGCCCTAAGTTGGCAGGGTATGCTCAGACGTCAGTCCCTTGCTCACTTTGCCACTGGAGTCAAGCAAGCCCGGCTGAAGACGGCTGTAATGCCAGAAACCGGCCCTGGGAAGCTTGATTCCGGTCCAGGGAAGACATGGCTTGGCAGTTCGGGCTGGACTGTTCCCATGAGGCACAGGGTCAGACTGATTTGCATATGGCGATGTCTGAACTGGGGTGGCGGAGTGAGCTAAAGAACGGTGATGGATTTAACCCAGATCAGTTGACTGGGGGTGAGTGTTTGTATTGTCAACGCTCCGTCCATCACCACCTTTGGTTTTTCTTTGTTCGCCCTGAGTTGGCAGGGTATGCTCAGACGTGAGTCCCTTGCTCACTTTGCCACTGGAGTCAAGCAAGCCCGGCTGAAGACGGCTGTAATGCCAGAAACCTGTTCGGGGAAGCTTGATTCGGTCCAGGGAAGACATGGCTTGGCAGTTCGGGCAGGACTGTTCCCATGAGGCACAGGGTCAGACTGATTTGCATATGGCCATGTCTGAACTGGGGTGGCGAAGTGAGCTAAAGAACGGTGATGGATTTAACCCAGATCAGCTGACTGGGGGTGAGTGTTTGTATTGTCAACGCTCCGTCCATCACCTCCTTTGGTTTTTCTTTGTTCGCCCTAAGTTGGCAGGGTATGCTCAGGCATGAGTCCCTTGCTCACTTTGCCACTGGAGTCAAGCAAGCCCGGCTGAAGACGGTTGTAATGTCAGAAAACGGTCCTGGGAAGCTTGATTCCGGTCCAGGGAAGACATGGCTTGGCAGTTCGGGCTGGACTGTTCCCATGAGGCACAGGGTCAGACTGATTTGCATATGGCCATGTCTGAACTGGGGTGGCGGAGTGAGCTAAAGAACGGTGATGGATTTAACCCAGATCAGTTGACTGGGGGTGAGTGTTTGTATTGTCAACGCTCCGTCCATCACCACCTTTGGTTTTTCTTTGTTCGCCCTAACTTGGCAGGGTATGCTCAGACGTGAGTCCCTTGCTCACTTTGCCACTGGAGTCAAGCAAGCCCGGCTGAAGACGGCTGTAATGCCAGAAACCGGTCCTGGGAAGCTTGATTCCGGTCCAGGGAAGACATTGCGTGGCAGTTCAGCCTGAACTGTTCCCATGAGGCACAGGGTCAAACTGATTTGCATATGGCCATGTCTGAACTGGGGTGGCGGAGTGAGCTGAGGAACAGTGATGGATTTAACCCAGATCAGTGGACTGGGGGTGACTGTTTGTATTGTCAACGCTCCGTCCATCACCACCTTTGGTTTTTCTTTGTCCGCCCTAAGTTGGCAGGGTATGCTCAGACGTGAGTCCCTTGCTCTCTTTGCCACTGGAGTCAAGCAAGCCCGGCTGAAGACGCCTGTAATGCCAGAAACCGGTCCTGGGAAGCTTGATTCCGGTCCAGGGAAGACATGGCTTGGCAGTTCGGGCTGGACTGTTCCCATGAGGCACAGTGTCAGACTGATTTGCATATGGCCATGTCTGAACTGGGGTGGCGGACTGAGCTAAAGAACGGTGATGGATTTACCCAGATCAGTTGACTGGGGGTGAGTGTTTGTATTGTCAACGCTCCGTCCATCACCACCTTTGGTTTTTCTTTGTTCGCCCTGAGTTGGCAGGGTATGCTCAGACGTGAGTCCCTTGCTCACTTTGCCACTGGAGTCAAGCAAGCCCGGCTGAAGACGGCTGTAATGCCAGAAACTGGTCCTGGGAAGCTTGATTCCGGTCCAGGGAAGACATGGCTTGGCAGTTCGGGCTGGACTGTTCCCATGAGGCACAGTGTCAGACTGATTTGCATATGGCCATGTCCGAACTGGGGTGGCGGACTGAGCTAAAGAACGGTGATGGATTTACCCAGATCAGTTGACTGGGGGTGAGTGTTTGTATTGTCAACGCTCCGTCCATCACCACCTTTGGTTTTTCTTTGTTCGCCCTGAGTTGGCAGGGTATGCTCAGACGTGAGTCCCTTGCTCCCTTTGCCACTGGAGTCAAGCAAGCCCGGCTGAAGACGGCTGTAATGCCAGAAACCGGTCCTGGGAAGCTTGATTCCGGTCCAGGGAAGACATGGCTTGGCAGTTCGGGCTGGACTGTTCCCATGAGGCACAGGGTCAGACTGATTTGCATATGGCCATGTCTGAACTGGGGTAGCAGAGTGAGCTAAAGAACGGTGATGGATTTAACCCAGATCAGTTGACTGGGGGTGAGTGTTTGTATTGTCAACGCTCCGTCCATCACCACCTTTGGTTTTTCTTTGTTCGCCCTAAGTTGGCAGGGTATGCTCAGACGTGAGTCCCTTGCTCACTTTGCCACTGGAGTCAAGCAAGCCCGGCTGAAGACAGCTGTAATGCCAGAAACCAGTCCTGGGAAGCTTAATTCCGGTCCAGGGAAGACATGGCTTGGCAGTTCGGGCTGAACTGTTCCCATGAGGCACAGGGTCAAACTGATTTGCATATGGCCATATCTGAACTGGGGTGGCAGAGTGAGCTGAGGAACAGTGATGGATTTAACCCAGATCAGTGGACTGGGGGTGAGTGTATGTATTGTCAACGCTCCGTCCATCACCACCTTTGGTTTTTCTTTGTTCGCCCTAAGTTGGCAGGGTATGCTCAGACGTGAGTCCCTTGCTCTCTTAGCCACTGGAGTCAAGCAAGCCCGGCTGAAGACGCCTGTTATGCCAGAAACCGGTCCTGGGACGCTTGATTCCGGTCCAGGGAAGACATGGCGTGGCAGTTCAGCCTGGACTGTTCCCATGAGGCACAGGGTCAGACTGATTTGCATATGGCCATGTCTGAACTGGGGTGGCGGAGTGAGCTAAAGAACGGTGATGGATTTAACTCAGATAAGTTTACTGGGGGTGAGTGTTTGTATTGTCAATGCTCCGTCCATCACCACCTTTGGTTTTTCTTTGTTCGCCCTAAGTTGGCAAGGTATGCTCAGACGTGAGTCTCTTGCTCACTTTGCCACTGGAGTCAAGCAAGCCCGGCTGAAGACGGCTGTAATGCCAGAAACCGGTCCTGGGAAGCTTGATTCCGGTCCAGGGAAGACATGGCTTGGCAGTTCAGGATGGACTGTTCCCATGAGGCACAGGGTCAGACTGATTTGCATATGGCCATGTCTGAACTGGGGTGGCGAAGTGAGCTAAAGAACGGTGATGGATTTAACCCAGATCAGTTGACTGGGGGTGAGTGTTTGTATTGTCAACGCTCCGTCCATCACCACCTTTGTTTTTTCTTTGTTCGCCCTAAGTTGGCAGGGTATGCTCAGACGTCAGTCCCTTGCTCACTTTGCCACTGGAGTCAAGCAAGCCCGGCTGAAGACGGCTGTAATGCCAGAAACCGGCCCTGGGAAGCTTGATTCCGGTCCAGGGAAGACATGGCTTGGCAGTTCGGGCTGGACTGTTCCCATGAGGCACAGGGTCAGACTGATTTGCATATGGCGATGTCTGAACTGGGGTGGCGGAGTGAGCTAAAGAACGGTGATGGATTTAACCCAGATCAGTTGACTGGGGGTGAGTGTTTGTATTGTCAACGCTCCGTCCATCACCACCTTTGGTTTTTCTTTGTTCGCCCTGAGTTGGCAGGGTATGCTCAGACGTGAGTCCCTTGCTCACTTTGCCACTGGAGTCAAGCAAGCCCGGCTGAAGACGGCTGTAATGCCAGAAACCTGTCCGGGGAAGCTTGATTCGGTCCAGGGAAGACATGGCTTGGCAGTTCGGGCAGGACTGTTCCCATGAGGCACAGGGTCAGACTGATTTGCATATGGCCATGTCTGAACTGGGGTGGCGAAGTGAGCTAAAGAACGGTGATGGATTTAACCCAGATCAGCTGACTGGGGGTGAGTGTTTGTATTGTCAACGCTCCGTCCATCACCTCCTTTGGTTTTTCTTTGTTCGCCCTAAGTTGGCAGGGTATGCTCAGGCATGAGTCCCTTGCTCACTTTGCCACTGGAGTCAAGCAAGCCCGGCTGAAGACGGTTGTAATGTCAGAAAACGGTCCTGGGAAGCTTGATTCCGGTCCAGGGAAGACATGGCTTGGCAGTTCGGGCTGGACTGTTCCCATGAGGCACAGGGTCAGACTGATTTGCATATGGCCATGTCTGATCTGGGGTGGCGGAGTGAGCTAAAGAACGGTGATGGATTTAACCCAGATCAGTTGACTGGGGGTGAGTGTTTGTATTGTCAACGCTCCGTCCATCACCACCTTTGGTTTTTCTTTGTTCGCCCTAACTTGGCAGGGTATGCTCAGACGTGAGTCCCTTGCTCACTTTGCCACTGGAGTCAAGCAAGCCCGGCTGAAGACGGCTGTAATGTCAGAAAACGGTACTGGGAAGCTTGATTCCGGTCCAGGGAAGACATGGCTTGGCAGTTCGGGCTGGACTGTTCCCATGAGGCACAGGGTCAGACTGATTTGCATTTGGCCATGTCAGAATTGGGGTGGCGGAGTGAGCTAAAGAACGGTGATGGATTTAACCCAGATCAGTTGACTGGGGGTGAGTGTTTGTATTGTCAACGCTCCGTCCATCACCACCTTTGGTTTTTCTTTGTTCGCCCTAAGTTGGCAGGGTATGCTCAGACGTGAGTCCCTTGCTCACTTTGCCACTGGAGTCAAGCAAGCCCGGCTGAAGACGGCTGTAATGCCAGAAACCGGTCCTGGGAAGCTTGATTCCGGTCCAGGGAAGACATTGCGTGGCAGTTCAGCCTGAACTGTTCCCATGAGGCACAGGGTCAAACTGATTTGCATATGGCCATGTCTGAACTGGGGTGGCGGAGTGAGCTGAGGAACAGTGATGGATTTAACCCAGATCAGTGGACTGGGGGTGAGTGTTTGTATTGTCAACGCTCCGTCCATCACCACCTTTGGTTTTTCTTTGTCCGCCCTAAGTTGGCAGGGTATGCTCAGACGTGAGTCCCTTGCTCTCTTTGCCACTGGAGTCAAGCAAGCCCGGCTGAAGACGCCTGTAATGCCAGAAACCGGTCCTGGGAAGCTTGATTCCGGTCCAGGGAAGACATGGCTTGGCAGTTCGGGCTGGACTGTTCCCATGAGGCACAGTGTCAGACTGATTTGCATATGGCCATGTCTGAACTGGGGTGGCGGACTGAGCTAAAGAACGGTGATGGATTTACCCAGATCAGTTGACTGGGGGTGAGTGTTTGTATTGTCAACGCTCCGTCCATCACCACCTTTGTTTTTTCTTTGTTCGCACTGAGTTGGCAGGGTATGCTCAGACGTGAGTCCCTTGCTCACTTTGCCACTGGAGTCAAGCAAGCCCGGCTGAAGACGGCTGTAATGCCAGAAACTGGTCCTGGGAAGCTTGATTCCGGTCCAGGGAAGACATGGCTTGGCAGTTCGGGCTGGACTGTTCCCATGAGGCACAGGGTCAGACTGATTTGCATATGGCCATGTCTGAACTGTGGTGGCGAAGTGAGCTAAAGAACGGTGATGGATTTAACCCAGATCAGTTGACTGGGGGTGAGTGTTTGTATTGTCAACACTCCGTCCATCACCACGTTTGTTTTTTCTTTGTTCACCCTAAGTTGGCTGGGTATGCTCAGACGTGAGTCCCTTGCTCACTTTGCCACTGGAGTCAAGCAAGCCCGGCTGAAGACGGCTGTAATGCCAGAAACCGGTCCTGGGAAGCTTGATTCCGGTCCAGGGAAGACATGGCTTGGCAGTTCGGGCTGAACTGTTCCCATGAGGCACAGGGTCAGACTGATTTGCATATGGCCATGTCTGAACTGGGGTGGCGGAGTGAGCTAAAGAACGGTGATGGATTTAACCCAGATCAGTTGACTGGGGGTGAGTGTTTGTATTGTCAACGCTCCGTCCATCACCACCTTTGGTTTTCCTTTGTTCGCCCTAACTTGGCAGGGTATGCTCAGACGTGAGTCCCTTGCTCACTTTGCCACTGGAGTCAAGCAAGCCCGGCTGAAGACGGCTGTAATGTCAGAAAACGGTACTGGGAAGCTTGATTCCGGTCCAGGGAAGACATGGCTTGGCAGTTCGGGCTGGACTGTTCCCATGAGGCACAGGGTCAGACTGATTTGCATTTGGCCATGTCTGAATTGGGGTGGCGGAGTGAGCTAAAGAACGGTGATGGATTTAACCCAGATCAGTTGACTGGGGGTGAGTGTTTGTATTGTCAACGCTCCGTCCATCACCACCTTTGGTTTTTCTTTGTTCGCCCTAAGTTGGCAGGGTATGCTCAGACGTGAGTCCCTTGCTCACTTTGCCACTGGAGTCAAGCAAGCCCGGCTGAAGACGGCTGTAATGCCAGAAACCGGTCCTGGGAAGCTTGATTCCGGTCCAGGGAAGACATTGCGTGGCAGTTCAGCCTGAACTGTTCCCATGAGGCACAGGGTCAAACTGATTTGCATATGGCCATGTCTGAACTGGGGTGGCGGAGTGAGCTGAGGAACAGTGATGGATTTAACCCAGATCAGTGGACTGGGGGTGAGTGTTTGTATTGTCAACGCTCCGTCCATCACCACCTTTGGTTTTTCTTTGTCCGCCCTAAGTTGGCAGGGTATGCTCAGACGTGAGTCCCTTGCTCTCTTTGCCACTGGAGTCAAGCAAGCCCGGCTGAAGACGCCTGTAATGCCAGAAACCGGTCCTGGGAAGCTTGATTCCGGTCCAGGGAAGACATGGCTTGGCAGTTCGGGCTGGACTGTTCCCATGAGGCACAGTGTCAGACTGATTTGCATATGGCCATGTCTGAACTGGGGTGGCGGACTGAGCTAAAGAACGGTGATGGATTTACCCAGATCAGTTGACTGGGGGTGAGTGTTTGTATTGTCAACGCTCCGTCCATCACCACCTTTGGTTTTTCTTTGTTCGCCCTGAGTTGGCAGGGTATGCTCAGACGTGAGTCCCTTGCTCCCTTTGCCACTGGAGTCAAGCAAGCCCGGCTGAAGACGGCTGTAATGCCAGAAACCGGTCCTGGGAAGCTTGATTCCGGTCCAGGGAAGACATGGCTTGGCAGTTCGGGCTGGACTGTTCCCATGAGGCACAGGGTCAGACTGATTTGCATATGGCCATGTCTGAACTGGGGTAGCAGAGTGAGCTAAAGAACGGTGATGGATTTAACCCAGATCAGTTGACTGGGGGTGAGTGTTTGTATTGTCAACGCTCCGTCCATCACCACCTTTGGTCTTTCTTTGTTCGCCCTAAGTTGGCAGGGTATGCTCAGACGTGAGTCCCTTGCTCACTTTGCCACTGGAGTCAAGCAAGCCCGGCTGAAGACGGCTGTAATGCCAGAAACCAGTCCTGGGAAGCTTAATTCCGGTCCAGGGAAGACATGGCTTGGCAGTTCGGGCTGAACTGTTCCCATGAGGCACAGGGTCAAACTGATTTGCATATGGCCATATCTGAACTGGGGTGGCAGAGTGAGCTGAGGAACAGTGATGGATTTAACCCAGATCAGTGGACTGGGGGTGAGTGTATGTATTGTCAACGCTCCGTCCATCACCACCTTTGGTTTTTCTTTGTTCGCCCTAAGTTGGCAGGGTATGCTCAGACGTGAGTCCCTTGCTCTCTTTGCCACTGGAGTCAAGCAAGCCCGGCTGAAGACGCCTGTTATGCCAGAAACCGGTCCTGGGAAGCTTGATTCCGGTCCAGGGAAGACATGGCGTGGCAGTTCAGCCTGGACTGTTCCCATGAGGCACAGGGTCAGACTGATTAGCATATGGCCATGTCTGAACTGGGGTGGCGGAGTGAGCTAAAGAACGGTGATGGATTTAACTCAGATAAGTTTACTGGGGGTGAGTGTTTGTATTGTCAATGCTCCGTCCATCACCACCTTTGGTTTTTCTTTGTTCGCCCTAAGTTGGCAAGGTATGCTCAGACGTGAGTCCCTTGCTCACTTTGCCACTGGAGTCAAGCAAGCCCGGCTGAAGACGGCTGTAATGCCAGAAACCGGTCCTGGGAAGCTTGATTCCGGTCCAGGGAAGACATGGCTTGGCAGTTCAGGATGGACTGTTCCCATGAGGCACAGGGTCAGACTGATTTGCATATGGCCATGTCTGAACTGGGGTGGCGAAGTGAGCTAAAGAACGGTGATGGATTTAACCCAGATCAGTTGACTGGGGGTGAGTGTTTGTATTGTCAACGCTCCGTCCATCACCACCTTTGGTTTTTCTTTGTTCGCCCTAAGTTGGCAGGGTATGCTCAGACGTCAGTCCCTTGCTCACTTTGCCACTGGAGTCAAGCAAGCCCGGCTGAAGACGGCTGTAATGCCAGAAACCGGTCCTGGGAAGCTTGATTCCGGTCCAGGGAAGACATGGCTTGGCAGTTCAGGATGGACTGTTCCCATGAGGCACAGGGTCAGACTGATTTGCATATGGCCATGTCTGAACTGGGGTGGCGAAGTGAGCTAAAGAACGGTGATGGATTTAACCCAGATCAGTTGACTGGGGGTGAGTGTTTGTATTGTCAACGCTCCGTCCATCACCACCTTTGGTTTTTCTTTGTTCGCCCTGAGTTGGCATGGTATGCTCAGACGTGAGTCCCTTGCTCTCTTTGCCACTGGAGTCAAGCAAGCCCGGCTGAAGACGGCTGTAATGCTAAAAACCGGTCCTGGGAAGCTTGATTCCGGTCCAGGGAAGACATGGCGTGGCAGTTCGGGCTGGACTGTTCCCATGAGGCACAGGGTCAGACTGATTTGCATATGGCCATGTCTGAACTGGGGTGGTGGAGTGAGCTAAAGAACGGTGATGGATTTAACTCAGATCAGTTGACTGGGGGTGAGTGTTTGTATTGTCAATGCTCCGTCCATCACCACCTTTTAGTTTTTCTTTGTTCGCCCTAAGTTGGCAAGGTATGCTCAGACATGAATCCCTTGCTCACTTTGCCACTGGAGTCAAGCAAGCCCGGCTGAAGACGGCTGTAGTGCCAGAAACCGGCCCTGGGAAGCTTGATTCCGGTCCAGGGAAGACATGGCTTGGCAGTTCGGGCTGGACTGTTCCCATGAGGCACAGGGTCAGACTGATTTGCATATGGCGATGTCTGAACTGGGGTGGCGGAGTGAGCTAAAGAACGGTGATGGATTTAACCCAGATCAGTTGACTGGGGGTGAGTGTTTGTATTGTCAACGCTCCGTCCATCACCACCTTTGGTTTTTCTTTGTTCGCCCTGAGTTGGCAGGGTATGCTCAGACGTGAGTCCCTTGCTCACTTTGCCACTGGAGTCAAGCAAGCCCGGCTGAAGACGGCTGTAATGCCAGAAACCTGTCCGGGGAAGCTTGATTCGGTCCAGGGAAGACATGGCTTGGCAGTTCGGGCAGGACTGTTCCCATGAGGCACAGGGTCAGACTGATTTGCATATGGCCATGTCTGAACTGGGGTGGCGAAGTGAGCTAAAGAACGGTGATGGATTTAACCCAGATCAGCTGACTGGGGGTGAGTGTTTGTATTGTCAACGCTCCGTCCATCACCTCCTTTGGTTTTTCTTTGTTCGCCCTAAGTTGGAAGGGTATGCTCAGGCGTGAGTCCCTTGCTCACTTTGCCACTGGAGTCAAGCAAGCCCGGCTGAAGACGGTTGTAATGTCAGAAAACGGTCCTGGGAAGCTTGATTCCGGTCCAGGGAAGACATGGCTTGGCAGTTCGGGCTGGACTGTTCCCATGAGGCACAGGGTCAGACTGATTTGCATATGGCCATGTCTGAACTGGGGTGGCGGAGTGAGCTAAAGAACGGTGATGGATTTAACCCAGATCAGTTGACTGGGGGTGAGTGTTTGTATTGTCAACGCTCCGTCCATCACCACCTTTGGTTTTTCTTTGTTCGCCCTAACTTGGCAGGGTATGCTCAGACGTGAGTCCCTTGCTCACTTTGCCACTGGAGTCAAGCAAGCCCGGCTGAAGACGGCTGTAATGTCAGAAAACGGTACTGGGAAGCTTGATTCCGGTCCAGGGAAGACATGGCTTGGCAGTTCGGGCTGGACTGTTCCCATGAGGCACAGGGTCAGACTGATTTGCATTTGGCCATGTCTGAATTGGGGTGGCGGAGTGAGCTAAAGAACGGTGATGGATTTAACCCAGATCAGTTGACTGGGGGTGAGTGTTTGTATTGTCAACGCTCCGTCCATCACCACCTTTGGTTTTTCTTTGTTCGCCCTAAGTTGGCAGGGTATGCTCAGACGTGAGTCCCTTGCTCACTTTGCCACTGGAGTCAAGCAAGCCCGGCTGAAGACGGCTGTAATGCCAGAAACCGGTCCTGGGAAGCTTGATTCCGGTCCAGGGAAGACATTGCGTGGCAGTTCAGCCTGAACTGTTCCCATGAGGCACAGGGTCAAACTGATTTGCATATGGCCATGTCTGAACTGGGGTGGCGGAGTGAGCTGAGGAACAGTGATGGATTTAACCCAGATCAGTGGACTGGGGGTGAGTGTTTGTATTGTCAACGCTCCGTCCATCACCACCTTTGGTTTTTCTTTGTCCGCCCTAAGTTGGCAGGGTATGCTCAGACGTGAGTCCCTTGCTCTCTTTGCCACTGGAGTCAAGCAAGCCCGGCTGAAGACGCCTGTAATGCCAGAAACCGGTCCTGGGAAGCTTGATTCCGGTCCAGGGAAGACATGGCTTGGCAGTTCGGGCTGGACTGTTCCCATGAGGCACAGTGTCAGACTGATTTGCATATGGCCATGTCTGAACTGGGGTGGCGGACTGAGCTAAAGAACGGTGATGGATTTACCCAGATCAGTTGACTGGGGGTGAGTGTTTGTATTGTCAACGCTCCGTCCATCACCACCTTTGGTTTTTCTTTGTTCGCCCTGAGTTGGCAGGGTATGCTCAGACGTGAGTCCCTTGCTCACTTTGCCACTGGAGTCAAGCAAGCCCGGCTGAAGACGGCTGTAATGCCAGAAACTGGTCCTGGGAAGCTTGATTCCGGTCCAGGGAAGACATGGCTTGGCAGTTCGGGCTGGACTGTTCCCATGAGGCACAGGGTCAGACTGATTTGCATATGGCCATGTCTGAACTGTGGTGGCGAAGTGAGCTAAAGAACGGTGATGGATTTAACCCAGATCAGTTGACTGGGGGTGAGTGTTTGTATTGTCAACACTCCGTCCATCACCACGTTTGTTTTTTCTTTGTTCACCCTAAGTTGGCTGGGTATGCTCAGACGTGTGTCCCTTGCTCACTTTGCCACTGGAGTCAAGCAAGCCCGGCTGAAGACGGCTGTAATGCCAGAAACCGGTCCTGGGAAGCTTGATTCCGGTCCAGGGAAGACATGGCTTGGCAGTTCGGGCTGGACTGTTCCCATGAGGCACAGGGTCAGACTGATTTGCATATGGCCATGTCTGAACTGGGGTGGCGGAGTGAGCTAAAGAACGGTGATGGATTTAACCCAGATCAGTTGACTGGGGGTGAGTGTTTGTATTGTCAACGCTCCGTCCATCACCACCTTTGGTTTTTCTTTGTTCGCCCTAACTTGGCAGGGTATGCTCAGACGTGAGTCCCTTGCTCACTTTGCCACTGGAGTCAAGCAAGCCCGGCTGAAGACGGCTGTAATGTCAGAAAACGGTACTGGGAAGCTTGATTCCGGTCCAGGGAAAACATGGCTTGGCAGTTCGGGCTGGACTGTTCCCATGAGGCACAGGGTCAGACTGATTTGCATTTGGCCATGTCTGAATTGGGGTGGCGGAGTGAGCTAAAGAACGGTGATGGATTTAACCCAGATCAGTTGACTGGGGGTGAGTGTTTGTATTGTCAACGCTCCGTCCATCACCACCTTTGGTTTTTCTTTGTTCGCCCTAAGTTGGCAGGGTATGCTCAGACGTGAGTCCCTTGCTCACTTTGCCACTGGAGTCAAGCAAGCCCGGCTGAAGACGGCTGTAATGCCAGAAACCGGTCCTGGGAAGCTTGATTCCGGTCCAGGGAAGACATTGCGTGGCAGTTCAGCCTGAACTGTTCCCATGAGGCACAGGGTCAAACTGATTTGCATATGGCCATGTCTGAACTGGGGTGGCGGAGTGAGCTGAGGAACAGTGATGGATTTAACCCAGATCAGTGGACTGGGGGTGAGTGTTTGTATTGTCAACGCTCCGTCCATCACCACCTTTGGTTTTTCTTTGTCCGCCCTAAGTTGGCAGGGTATGCTCAGACGTGAGTCCCTTGCTCTCTTTGCCACTGGAGTCAAGCAAGCCCGGCTGAAGACGCCTGTAATGCCAGAAACCGGTCCTGGGAAGCTTGATTCCGGTCCAGGGAAGACATGGCTTGGCAGTTCGGGCTGGACTGTTCCCATGAGGCACAGTGTCAGACTGATTTGCATATGGCCATGTCTGAACTGGGGTGGCGGACTGAGCTAAAGAACGGTGATGGATTTACCCAGATCAGTTGACTGGGGGTGAGTGTTTGTATTGTCAACGCTCCGTCCATCACCACCTTTGGTTTTTCTTTGTTCGCCCTGAGTTGGCAGGGTATGCTCAGACGTGAGTCCCTTGCTCCCTTTGCCACTGGAGTCAAGCAAGCCCGGCTGAAGACGGCTGTAATGCCAGAAACCGGTCCTGGGAAGCTTGATTCCGGTCCAGGGAAGACATGGCTTGGCAGTTCGGGCTGGACTGTTCCCATGAGGCACAGGGTCAGACTGATTTGCATATGGCCATGTCTGAACTGGGGTAGCAGAGTGAGCTAAAGAACGGTGATGGATTTAACCCAGATCAGTTGACTGGGGGTGAGTGTTTGTATTGTCAACGCTCCGTCCATCACCACCTTTGGTTTTTCTTTGTTCGCCCTAAGTTGGCAGGGTATGCTCAGACGTGAGTCCCTTGCTCACTTTGCCACTGGAGTCAAGCAAGCCCGGCTGAAGACGGCTGTAATGCCAGAAACCAGTCCTGGGAAGCTTAATTCCGGTCCAGGGAAGACATGGCTTGGCAGTTCGGGCTGAACTGTTCCCATGAGGCAGAGGGTCAAACTGATTTGCATATGGCCATATCTGAACTGGGGTGGCAGAGTGAGCTGAGGAACAGTGATGGATTTAACCCAGATCAGTGGACTGGGGGTGAGTGTATGTATTGTCAACGCTCCGTCCATCACCACCTTTGGTTTTTCTTTGTTCGCCCTAAGTTGGCAGGGTATGCTCAGACGTGAGTCCCTTGCTCTCTTTGCCACTGGAGTCAAGCAAGCCCGGCTGAAGACGCCTGTTATGCCAGAAACCGGTCCTGGGAAGCTTGATTCCGGTCCAGGGAAGACATGGCGTGGCAGTTCAGCCTGGACTGTTCCCTTGAGGCACAGGGTCAGACTGATTTGCATATGGCCATGTCTGAACTGGGGTGGCGGAGTGAGCTAAAGAACGGTGATGGATTTAACTCAGATAAGTTTACTGGGGGTGAGTGTTTGTATTGTCAATGCTCCGTCCATCACCACCTTTGGTTTTTCTTTGTTCGCCCTAAGTTGGCAAGGTATGCTCAGACGTGAGTCCCTTGCTCACTTTGCCACTGGAGTCAAGCAAGCCCGGCTGAAGACGGCTGTAATGCCAGAAACCGGTCCTGGGAAGCTTGATTCCGGTCCAGGGAAGACATGGCTTGGCAGTTCAGGATGGACTGTTCCCATGAGGCACAGGGTCAGACTGATTTGCATATGGCCATGTCTGAACTGGGGTGGCGAAGTGAGCTAAAGAACGGTGATGGATTTAACCCAGATCAGTTGACTGGGGGTGAGTGTTTGTATTGTCAACGCTCCGTCCATCACCACCTTTGGTTTTTCTTTGTTCGCCCTAAGTTGGCAGGGTATGCTCAGACGTCAGTCCCTTGCTCACTTTGCCACTGGAGTCAAGCAAGCCCGGCTGAAGACGGCTGTAATGCCAGAAACCGGTCCTGGGAAGCTTGATTCCGGTCCAGGGAAGACATGGCGTGGCAGTTCGGGCTGGACTGTTCCCATGAGGCACAGGGTCAGACTGATTTGCATATGGCCATGTCTGAACTGGGGTGGTGGAGTGAGCTAAAGAACGGTGATGGATTTAACTCAGATCAGTTGACTGGGGGTGAGTGTTTGTATTGTCAATGCTCCGTCCATCACCACCTTTGGTTTTTCTTTGTTCGCCCTAAGTTGGCAAGGTATGCTCAGACATGAATCCCTTGCTCACTTTGCCACTGGAGTCAAGCAAGCCCGGCTGAAGACGGCTGTAATGCCAGAAACCGGCCCTGGGAAGCTTGATTCCGGTCCAGGGAAGACATGGCTTGGCAGTTCGGGCTGGACTGTTCCCATGAGGCACAGGGTCAGACTGATTTGCATATGGCCATGTCTGAACTGGGGTGGCGGAGTGAGCTAAAGAACGGTGATGGATTTAACCCAGATCAGTTGACTGGGGGTGAGTGTTTGTATTGTCAACGCTCCGTCCATCACCACCTTTGGTTTTTCTTTGTTCGCCCTAAGTTGGCAGGGTATGCTCAGGCGTGAGTCCCTTGCTCACTTTGCCACTGGAGTCAAGCAAGCCCGGCTGAAGACGGCTGTAATGTCAGAAAACGGTCCTGGGAAGCTTGATTCCGGTCCAGGGAAGACATGGCTTGGCAGTTCGGGCTGGACTGTTCCCATGAGGCACAGGGTCAGACTGATTTGCATATGGCCATGTCTGTACTGGGGTGGCGGAGTGAGCTAAAGAACGGTGATGGATTTAACCCAGATCAGTTGACTGGGGGTGAGTGTTTGTATTGTCAACGCTCCGTCCATCACCACCTTTGGTTTTTATTTGTTCGCCCTAAGTTGGCAGGTTATGCTCAGACGTGAGTCCCTTGCTCACTTTGCCACTGGAGTCAAGCAAGCCCGGCTGAAGACGGCTGTAATGCCAGAAACCGGTCCTGGGAAGCGTGATTCCGGTCCAGGGAAGACATGGCTTGGCAGTTCGGGCTGGACTGTTCCCATGAGGCACAGGGTCAGACTGATTTGCATATGGCCATGTCTGAACTGGGGTGGCGGAGTGAGCTAAAGAACGGTGATGTATTTAACCCAGATCAGTTGACTGGGGGTGAGTGTTTGTATTGTCAAGGCTCCGTCCATCACCACCTTTGGTTTTTCTTTGTTCGCCCTGAGTTGGCAGGGTATGCTCAGACGTCAGTCCCTTGCTCACTTTGCCACTGGAGTCAAGCAAGCCCGGCTGAAGACGGCTGTAATGCCAGAAACCGGTCCTGGGAAGCTTGATTCCGGTCCAGGGAAGACATGGCTTGGCAGTTCGGGCTGGACTGTTCCCATGAGGCACAGGGTCAGACTGATTTGCATATGGCCATGTCTGAACTGGGGTGGCGAAGTAAGCTAAAGAACGGTGATGGATTTAACCCAGATCAGTTGACTGGGGGTGAGTGTTTGTATTGTCAATGCTCCGTCCATCACCACCTTTGGTTTTTCTTTGTTCGCCCTAAGTTGGCAGGGTATGCTCAGACGTGAGTCCCTTGCTCACTTTGCCACTGGAGTCAAGCAAGCCCATCTGAAGACGGCTGTAATGTCAGATAACGGTACTGGGAAGCTTGATTCCGGTCCAGGGAAGACATGGCTTGGCAGTTCGGGCTGGACTGTTCCCATGAGGCACAGGGTCAGACTGATTTGCATTTGGCCATGTCTGAATTGGGGTGGCGGAGTGAGCTAAAGAACGGTGATGGATTTAACCCAGATCAGTTGACTGGGGGTGAGTGTTTGTATTGTCAACGCTCCGTCCATCACCACCTTTGGTTTTTCTTTGTTCGCCCTAAGTTGGCAGGGTATGCTCAGACGTCAGTCCCTTGCTCACTTTGCCACTGGAGTCAAGCAAGCCCGGCTGAAGACGGCTGTAATGCCAGAAACCGGCCCTGGGAAGCTTTATTCCGGTCCAGGGAAGACATGGCTTGGCAGTTCGGGCTGGACTGTTCCCATGAGGCACAGGGTCAGACTGATTTGCATATGGCGATGTCTGAACTGGGGTGGCGGAGTGAGCTAAAGAACGGTGATGGATTTAACCCAGATCAGTTGACTGGGGGTGAGTGTTTGTATTGTCAACGCTCCGTCCATCACCACCTTTGGTTTTTCTTTGTTCGCCCTGAGTTGGCAGGGTATGCTCAGACGTGAGTCCCTTGCTCACTTTGCCACTGGAGTCAAGCAAGCCCGGCTGAAGACGGCTGTAATGCCAGAAACCTGTTCGGGGAAGCTTGATTCGGTCCAGGGAAGACATGGCTTGGCAGTTCGGGCAGGACTGTTCCCATGAGGCACAGGGTCAGACTGATTTGCATATGGCCATGTCTGAACTGGGGTGGCGAAGTGAGCTAAAGAACGGTGATGGATTTAACCCAGATCAGCTGACTGGGGGTGAGTGTTTGTATTGTCAACGCTCCGTCCATCACCTCCTTTGGTTTTTCTTTGTTCGCCCTAAGTTGGCAGGGTATGCTCAGGCGTGAGTCCCTTGCTCACTTTGCCACTGGAGTCAAGCAAGCCCGGCTGAAGACGGTTGTAATGTCAGAAAACGGTCCTGGGAAGCTTGATTCCGGTCCAGGGAAGACATGGCTTGGCAGTTCGGGCTTGACTGTTCCCATGAGGCACAGGGTCAGACTGATTTGCATATGGCCATGTCTGAACTGGGGTGGCGGAGTGAGCTAAAGAACGGTGATGGATTTAACCCAGATCAGTTGACTGGGGGTGAGTGTTTGTATTGTCAATGCTCCGTCCATCACCACCTTTGGTTTTTCTTTGTTCGCCCTAACTTGGCAGGGTATGCTCAGACGTGAGTCCCTTGCTCACTTTGCCACTGGAGTCAAGCAAGCCCGGCTGAAGACGGCTGTAATGCCAGAAACCGGTCCTGGGAAGCTTGATTCCGGTCCAGGGAAGACATTGCGTGGCAGTTCAGCCTGAACTGTTCCCATGAGGCACAGGGTCAAACTGATTTGCATATGGCCATGTCTGAACTGGGGTGGCGGAGTGAGCTGAGGAACAGTGATGGATTTAACCCAGATCAGTGGACTGGGGGTGACTGTTTGTATTGTCAACGCTCCGTCCATCACCACCTTTGGTTTTTCTTTGTCCGCCCTAAGTTGGCAGGGTATGCTCAGACGTGAGTCCCTTGCTCTCTTTGCCACTGGAGTCAAGCAAGCCCGGCTGAAGACGCCTGTAATGCCAGAAACCGGTCCTGGGAAGCTTGATTCCGGTCCAGGGAAGACATGGCTTGGCAGTTCGGGCTGGACTGTTCCCATGAGGCACAGTGTCAGACTGATTTGCATATGGCCATGTCTGAACTGGGGTGGCGGACTGAGCTAAAGAACGGTGATGGATTTACCCAGATCAGTTGACTGGGGGTGAGTGTTTGTATTGTCAACGCTCCGTCCATCACCACCTTTGGTTTTTCTTTGTTCGCCCTGAGTTGGCAGGGTATGCTCAGACGTGAGTCCCTTGCTCACTATGCCACTGGAGTCAAGCAAGCCCGGCTGAAGACGGCTGTAATGCCAGAAACTGGTCCTGGGAAGCTTGATTCCGGTCCAGGGAAGACATGGCTTGGCAGTTCGGGCTGGACTGTTCCCATGAGGCACAGGGTCAGACTGATTTGCATATGGCCATGTCTGAACTGTGGTGGCGAAGTGAGCTAAAGAACGGTGATGGATTTAACACAGATCAGTTGACTGGGGGTGAGTGTTTGTATTGTCAACACTCCGTCCATCACCACGTTTGTTTTTTCTTTGTTCACCCTAAGTTGGCTGGGTATGCTCAGACGTGAGTCCCTTGCTCACTTTGCCACTGGAGTCAAGCAAGCCCGGCTGAAGACGGCTGTAATGCCAGAAACCGGTCCTGGGAAGCTTGATTCTGGCCCAGGGAAGACATGGCTTGGCAGTTCGGGCTGGACTGTTACCATGAGGCACAGGGTCAGACTGATTTGCATATGGCCATGTCTGAACTGGGGTGGCGGAGTGAGCTAAAGAACGGTGATGGATTTAACCCAGATCAGTTGACTGGGGGTGAGTGTTTCTATTGTCAACGTTCCGTCCATCATCACCTTTTTTTTTCTTTGTTCGCCCTAAGTTGGCAGGGTATGCTCAGACGTGAGTCCCTTGCTCACTTTGCCACTGGAGTCAAGCAAGCCCGGCTGAAGACGGCTGTAATGTCAGAAAACGGTCCTGGGAAGCTTGATTCCGGTCCAGGGAAGACATGGCTTGGCAGTTCGGGCTGGACTGTTCCCATGAGTCACAGGGTCAGACTGATTTGCATATGGCCATGTCTTAATTGGGGTGGCGGAGTGAGCTAAAGAACGGTGATGGATTTAACCCAGATCAGTTGACTGGGGGTGAGTGTTTGTATTGTCAACGCTCCGTCCATCACCACCTTTGGTTTTTCTTTGTTCGCCCTAAGTTGGCAGGGTATGCTCAGACGTGAGTCCCTTGCTCACTTTGCCACTGGAGTCAAGCAAGCCCGGCTGAAGACGGCTGTAATGCCAGAAACCGGTCCTGGGAAGCTTGATTCCGGTCCAGGGAAGACATGGCGTGGCAGTTCAGCCTGAACTGTTCCCATGAGGCACAGGGTCAAACTGATTTGCATATGGCCATGTCTCAACTGGGGTGGCGGAGTGAGCTGAGGAACAGTGATGGATTTAACCCAGATCAGTGGACTGGGGGTGAGTGTTTGTATTGTCAACGCTCCGTCCATCACCACCTTTGGTTTTTCTTTGTCCACCCTAAGTTGGCAGGGTATGCTCAGACGTGAGTCCCTTGCTCTCTTAGCCACTGGAGTCAAGCAAGCCCGGCTGAAGACGCCTGTAATGCCAGAAACCGGTCCTGGGAAGCTTGATTCCGGTCCAGGGAAGACATGGCGTGGCAGTTCAGCCTGGACTGTTCCCATGAGGCACAGGGTCAGACTGATTTGCATATGGCCATGTCTGAACTGGGGTGGCGGAGTGAGCTAAAGAACGGTGATGGATTTAACTCAGATAAGTTTACTCGGGGTGAGTGTTTGTATTGTCAATGCTCCGTCCATCACCACGTTTGGTTTTTCTTTGTTCGCCCTAAGTTGGCAAGGTATGCTCAGACGTGTGTCCCTTGCTCACTTTGCCACTGGAGTCAAGCAAGCCCGGCTGAAGACGGCTGTAATGCCAGAAACCGGGCTGGGAAGCTTGATTCCGGTCCTGGGAAGACATGGCTTGGCAGTTCGGGCTGGACTGTTCCCATGAGGCACAGTGTCAGACTGATTTGCATATGGCCATGTCTGAACTGGGGTGGCGGACTGAGCTAAAGAACGGTGATGGATTTACCCAGATCAGTTGACTGGGGGTGAGTGTTTGTATTGTCAACGCTCCGTCCATCACCACCTTTGGTTTTTCTTTGTTCGCCCTGAGTTGGCAGGGTATGCTCAGACGTGAGTCCCTTGCTCACTATGCCACTGGAGTCAAGCAAGCCCGGCTGAAGACGGCTGTAATGCCAGAAACTGGTCCTGGGAAGCTTGATTCCGGTCCAGGGAAGACATGGCTTGGCAGTTCGGGCTGGACTGTTCCCATGAGGCACAGGGTCAGACTGATTTGCATATGGCCATGTCTGAACTGTGGTGGCGAAGTGAGCCAAAGAACGGTGATGGATTTAACCCAGATCAGTTGACTGGGGGTGAGTGTTTGTATTGTCAACACTCCGTCCATCACCACGTTTGTTTTTTCTTTGTTCACCCTAAGTTGGCTGGGTATGCTCAGACGTGAGTCCCTTGCTCACTTTGCCACTGGAGTCAAGCAAGCCCGGCTGAAGACGGCTGTAATGCCAGAAACCGGTCCTGGGAAGCTTGATTCCGGTCCAGGGAAGACATGGCTTGGCAGTTCGGGCTGGACTGTTACCATGAGGCACAGGGTCAGACTGATTTGCATATGGCCATGTCTGAACTGGGGTGGCGGAGTGAGCTAAAGAACGGTGATGGATTTAACCCAGATCAGTTGACTGGGGGTGAGTGTTTCTATTGTCAACGTTCCGTCCATCATCACCTTTTTTTTTCTTTGTTCGCCCTAAGTTGGCAGGGTATGCTCAGACGTGAGTCCCTTGCTCACTTTGCCACTGGAGTCAAGCAAGCCCGGCTGAAGACGGCTGTAATGTCAGAAAACGGTCCTGGGAAGCTTGATTCCGGTCCAGGGAAGACATGGCTTGGCAGTTCGGGCTGGACTGTTCCCATGAGGCACAGGGTCAGACTGATTTGCATATGGCCATGTCTTAATTGGGGTGGCGGAGTGAGCTAAAGAACGGTGATGGATTTAACCCAGATCAGTTGACTGGGGGTGAGTGTTTGTATTGTCAACGCTCCGTCCATCACCACCTTTGGTTTTTCTTTGTTCGCCCTAAGTTGGCAGGGTATGCTCAGACGTGAGTCCCTTGCTCACTTTGCCACTGGAGTCAAGCAAGCCCGGCTGAAGACGGCTGTAATGCCAGAAACCGGTCCTGGGAAGCTTGATTCCGGTCCAGGGAAGACATGGCGTGGCAGTTCAGCCTGAACTGTTCCCATGAGGCACAGGGTCAAACTGATTTGCATATGGCCATGTCTCAACTGGGGTGGCGGAGTGAGCTGAGGAACAGTGATGGATTTAACCCAGATCAGTGGACTGGGGGTGAGTGTTTGTATTGTCAACGCTCCGTCCATCACCACCTTTGGTTTTTCTTTGTCCACCCTAAGTTGGCAGGGTATGCTCAGACGTGAGTCCCTTGCTCTCTTAGCCACTGGAGTCAAGCAAGCCCGGCTGAAGACGCCTGTAATGCCAGAAACCGGTCCTGGGAAGCTTGATTCCGGTCCAGGGAAGACATGGCGTGGCAGTTCAGCCTGGACTGTTCCCATGAGGCACAGGGTCAGACTGATTTGCATATGGCCATGTCTGAACTGGGGTGGCGGAGTGAGCTAAAGAACGGTGATGGATTTAACTCAGATAAGTTTACTCGGGGTGAGTGTTTGTATTGTCAATGCTCCGTCCATCACCACGTTTGGTTTTTCTTTGTTCGCCCTAAGTTGGCAAGGTATGCTCAGACGTGTGTCCCTTGCTCACTTTGCCACTGGAGTCAAGCAAGCCCGGCTGAAGACGGCTGTAATGCCAGAAACCGGGCTGGGAAGCTTGATTCCGGTCCTGGGAAGACATGGCTTGGCAGTTCGGGCTGGACTGTTCCCATGAGGCACAGGGTCAGACTGATTTGCATTTGGCCATGTCTGAACTGGGGTGGCGGAGTGAGCTAAAGAACGGTGATGGATTTAACCCAGATCAGTTGACTGGGTGTGAGTGTTTGTATTATCAACGCTCCGTCCATCACCACCTTTGGTTTTTCTTTGTTCGCCCTGAGTTGGCAGGGTATGCTCAGATGTGAGTCCCTTGCTCACTTTGCCACTGGAGTCAAGCAAGCCCGGCTGAAGACGGCTGTAATGCCAGAAACCGGTCCTGGGAAGCTTGATTCCGGTCCAGGGAAGACATGGCTTGTCAGTTCAGGATGGACTGTTCCCATGAGACACAGGGTCAGACTGATTTGCATATGGCCATGTCTGAACTGGGATGGCGAAGTGAGCTAAAGAACAGTGATGGATTTAACCCAGATCAGTTGACTGGGGGTGAGTGTTTGTATTGTCAACGCTCCGTCCATCACCACCTTTGGTTTTTCTTTGTTCGCCCTAAGTTGGCAGGGTATGCTCAGACGTCAGGCCCTTGCTCACTTTGCCACTGGAGTCAAGCAAGCCCGGCTGAAGACGGCTGTAATGTCAGAAAACGGTCCTGGGAAGCTTGATTCCGGTCCAGGGAAGACATGGCTTGGCAGTTCGGGCTGGACTGTTCCCATGAGGCACAGGGTCAGACTGATTTGCATATGGCCATGTCTGAACTGGGGTGGCGGAGTGAGCTAAAGAACGGTGATGGATTTAACCCAGATCAGTTGACTGGGTGTGTGTGTTTGTATTGTCAACGCTCCGTCCATCACCACCTTTGGTTTTTCTTTGTTCGCCCTAAGTTGGCAGGGTATGCTCAGACGTGAGTCCCTTGCTCACTTTGCCACTGGAGTCAAGCAAGCCCGGCTGAAGACGGCTGTAATGCCAGAAACCGGTCCTGGGAAGCTTGATTCCGGTCCAGGGAAGACATGGCGTGGCAGTTCGGGCTGGACTGTTCCCATGAGGCACAGGGTCAGACTGATTTGCATATGGCCATGTCTGAACTTGGGTGGTGGAGTGAGCTAAAGAACGGTGATGGATTTAACTCAGATCAGTTGACTGGGGGTGAGTGTTTGTATTGTCAATGCTCCGTCCATCACCACCTTTGGTTTTTCTTTGTTCGCCCTAAGTTGGCAGGGTATGCTCAGAGGTGAGTCCCTTGCTCTTTTGCCACTGGAGTCAAGCAAGCCCGGCTGAAGACGGCTGTAATGCCAAAAACCGGTCCTGGTAAGCTTGATTCCGGTACAGGGAAGATATGGCGTGGCAGTTCGGGCTGGACTGTTCCCATGAGGCACAGGGTCAGACTGATTTGCATATGGCCATGTCTGAACTGGGGTGGTGGAGTGAGCTAAAGAACGGTGATGGATTTAACTCAGATCAGTTGACTGGGGATGAGTGTTTGTATTGTCAATGCTCCGTCCATCACCACCTTTGGTTTTTCTTTGTTCGCCCTAAGTTGGCAGGGTATGCTCAGACGTGAGTCCCTTGCTCACTTTGCCACTGGAGTCAAGCAAGCCCGGCTGAAGACGGCTGTAATGCCAGAAACCGGTCCTGGGAAGCTTGATTCCGGTCCAGGGAAGACATGGCTTGGCAGTTCAGGATGGACTGTTCCCATGAGGCACAGGGTCAGACTGATTTGCATATGGCCATGTCTGAACTGGGATGGCGAAGTGAGCTAAAGAACAGTGATGGATTTAACCCAGATCAGTTGACTGGGGGTGAGTGTTTGTATTGTCAACACTCCGTCCATCGCCACCTTTGTTTTTTCTTTGTTCGCCCTAAGTTGGCAGGGTATGCTCAGACATCAGTCCCTTGCTCACTTTGCCACTGGAGTCAAGCAAGCCCGGCTGAAGACGGCTGTAATGTCAGAAAACGGTCCTGGGAAGCTTGATTCCGGTCCAGGGAAGACATGGCTTGGCAGTTCGGGCTGGACTGTTCCCATGAGGCACAGGGTCAGACTGATTTGCATATGGCCATGTCTGAACTGGGGTGGCGGAGTGAGCTAAAGAACAGTGATGGATTTAACCCAGATCAGTTGACTGGGGGTGAGTGTTTGTATTGTCAACGCTCCGTCCATCACCACCTTTGGTTTTTCTTTGTTCGCCTTAAGTTGGCAGGGTATGCTCAGACGTGAGTCCCTTGCTCACTTTGCCACTGGAGTCAAGCAAGCCCGGCTGAAGACGGCTGTAATGCCAGAAACCGGTCCTGGGAAGCTTGATTCCGGTCCAGGGAAGACATGGCTTGGCAGTTCGGGCTGAACTGTTCCCATGAGGCACAGGGTCAGACTGATTTGCATATGGCCATGTCTGAACTGGGGTGGCGGAGTGAGCTGAGGAACAGTGATGGATTTAACCCAGATCAGTGCACTGGGGGTGAGTGTTTGAATTGTCAACGCTCCGTCCATCACCACCTTTGCTTTTTCTTTGTTCGCCCTAAGTTGGTAGGGTATGCTCAGATGTGAGTCCCTTGCTCTCTTTGCCACTGGAGTCAAGCAAGCCCGGCTGAAGACGGCTGTAATGCCAAAAACCGGTCCTGGGAAGCTTGATTCCGGTCCAGGGAAGACATGGCGTGGCAGTTCGGGCTGGACTGTTCCAATGAGGCACAGGGTCAGACTGATTTGCATATGGCCATGTCTGAACTGGGGTGGTGGAGTGAGCTAAAGAACGGTGATGGATTTAACTCAGATCAGTTGACTGGGGGTGAGTGTTTGTATTGTCAATGCTCCGTCCATCACCACCTTTGGTTTTTCTTTGTTCGCCCTAAATTGGCAAGGTATGCTCAGACATGAATCCCTTGCTCACTTTGCCACTGGAGTCAAGCAAGCCCGGCTGAAGACGGCTGTAATGCCAGAAACCGGCCCTGGGAAGCTTGATTCCGGTCCAGGGAAGACATGGCTTGGCAGTTCGGGCTGGACTGTTCCCATGAGGCACAGGGTCAGACTGATTTGCATATGGCCATGTCTGAACTGGGGTGGCGGAGTGAGCTAAAGAACGGTGATGGATTTAACCCAGATCAGTTGACTGGGGGTGAGTGTTTGTATTGTCAACGCTCCTTCCATCACCACCTTTGGTTTTTCTTTGTTCGCCCTGAGTTGGCAGGGTATGCTCAGACGTGAGTCCCTTGCTCACTTTGCCACTGGAGTCGAGCAAGCCCGGCTGAAGACGGCTGTAATGCCAGAAACCGGTCCTGGGAAGCTTGATTCCGGTCCAGGGAAGACATGGCTTGGCAGTTCGGGCAGGACTGTTCCCATGAGGCACAGGGTTAGACTGATTTGCTTATGGCCATGTCTGAACTGGGGTGGTGAAGTGAGCTAAAGAACGGTGATGGATTTAACCCAGATCAGTTGACTGGGGGTGAGTGTTTGTATTGTCAACTCTCCGTCCATCACCACCTTTGGTTTTTCTTTGTTCGCCCTAAGTTGGCAGGGTATGCTCAGACGTGAGTCCCTTGCTCACTTTGCCACTGGAGTCAAGCAAGCCCGGCTGAAGACAGCTGTAATGCCAGAAACCGGTCCTGGGAAGCTTGATTCCGGTCCAGGGAAGACATGGCGTGGCAGTTCGGGCTGAACTGTTCCCATGAGGCACAGGGTCAGACTGATTTGCATATGGCCATGTCTGAACTGGGGTGGCGGAGTGAGCTGAGGAACAGTGATGGATTTAACCCAGATCAGTGGACTGGGGGTGAGTGATTGAATTGTCAACGCTCCGTCCATCACCATCTTTGGTTTTTCTTTGTTCGCCCTAAGTTGGCATGGTATGCTCAGACGTGAGTCCCTTGCTCTCTTTGCCACTGGAGTCAAGCAAGCCCGGCTGAAGACGGCTGTAATGCCAAAAACCGGTCCTGGGAAGCTTGATTCCGGTCCAGGGAAGACATGGCGTGGCAGTTCGGGCTGGACTGTTCCCATGAGGCACAGGGTCAGACTGATTTGCATATGGCCATGTCTGAACTGGGGTGGTGGAGTGAGCTAAAGAACGGTGATGGATTTAACTCAGATCAGTTGACTGGGGGTGAGTGTTTGTATTGTCAATGCTCCGTCCATCACCACCTTTGGTTTTTCTTTGTTCGCCCTAAGTTGGCAGGGTATGCTCAGACGTGAGTCCCTTGCTCACTTTGCCACTGGAGTCAAGCAAGCCCGGCTGAAGACGGCTGTAATGCCAGAAACCGGTCCTGGGAAGCTTGATTCCGGTCCAGGGAAGACATGGCGTGGCAGTTCGGGCTGAACTGTTCCCATGAGGCACAGGGTCAGACTGATTTGCATATGGCCATGTCTGAACTGGGGTGGCGGAGTGAGCTGAGGAACAGTGATGGATTTAACCCAGATCAGTGGACTGGGGGTGAGTGATTGAATTGTCAACGCTCCGTCCATCACCACCTTTGGTTTTTCTTTGTTCGCCCTAAGTTGGCATGGTATGCTCAGACGTGAGTCCCTTGCTCTCTTTGCCACTGGAGTCAAGCAAGCCCGGCTGAAGACGGCTGTAATGCCAAAAACCGGTCCTGGGAAGCTTGATTCCGGTCCAGGGAAGACATGGCGTGGCAGTTCGGGCTGGACTGTTCCCATGAGGCACAGGGTCAGACTGATTTGCATATGGCCATGTCTGCACTGGGGTGGTGGAGTGAGCTAAAGAACGGTGATGGATTTAACTCAGATCAGTTGACTGGGGGTGAGTGTTTGTATTGTCAATGCTCCGTCCATCACCACCTTTGGTTTTTCTTTGTTCGCCCTAAGTTGGCAAGGTACGCTCAGACATGAATCCCTTGCTCACTTTGCCACTGGAGTCAAGCAAGCCCGGCTGAAGACGGCTGTAATGCCAGAAACCGGCCCTGGGAAGCTTGATTCCGGTCCAGGGAAGACATGGCTTGGCAGTTCGGGCTGGACTGTTCCCATGAGGCACAGGGTCAGACTGATTTGCATATGGCCATGTCTGAACTGGGGTGGCGGAGTGAGCTAAAGAACGGTGATGGATTTAACCCAGATCAGTTGACTGGGGGTGAGTGTTTGTATTGTCAACGCTCCGTCCATCACCACCTTTGGTTTTTCTTTGTTCGCCCTAAGTTGGCAGGGTATGCTCAGGCGTGAGTCCCTTGCTCACTTTGCCACTGGAGTCAAGCAAGCCCGGCTGAAGACTGCTGTAATGTCAGAAAACGGTTCTGGGAAGCTTGATTCCGGTCCAGGGAAGACATGGCTTGGCAGTTCGGGCTGGACTGTTCCCATGAGGCACAGGGTCAGACTGATTTGCATATGGCCATGTCTGTACTGGGGTGGCGGAGTGAGCTAAAGAACGGTGATGGATTTAACCCAGATCAGTTGACTGGGGGTGAGTGTTTGTATTGTCAACGCTCCGTCCATCACCACCTTTGGTTTTTATTTGTTCGCCCTAAGTTGGCAGGTTATGCTCAGACGTGAGTCCCTTGCTCACTTTGCCACTGGAGTCAAGCAAGCCCGGCTGAAGACGGCTGTAATGCCAGAAACCGGTCCTGGGAAGCGTGATTCCGGTCCAGGGAAGACATGGCTTGGCAGTTCGGGCTGGACTGTTCCCATGAGGCACAGGGTCAGACTGATTTGCATATGGCCATGTCTGAACTGGGGTGGCGGAGTGAGCTAAAGAACGGTGATGTATTTAACCCAGATCAGTTGACTGGGGGTGAGTGTTTGTATTGTCAAGGCTCCGTCCATCACCACCTTTGGTTTTTCTTTGTTCGCCCTAAGTTGGCAGGGTATGCTCAGACGTGAGTCCCTTGCTCACTTTGCCACTGGAGTCAAGCAAGCTCGGCTGAAGACGGCTGTAATGTCAGAAAACGGTACTGGGAAGCTTGATTCCGGTCCAGGGAAGACATGGCTTGGCAGTTCGGGCTGGACTGTTCCCATGAGGCACAGGGTCAGACTGATTTGCATTTGGCCATGTCTGAATTGGGGTGGCGGAGTGAGCTAAAGAACGGTGATGGATTTAACCCAGATCAGTTGACTGGGGGTGAGTGTTTGTATTGTCAACGCTCCGTCCATCACCACCTTTGGTTTTTCTTTGTTCGCCCTAAGTTGGCAGGGTATGCTCAGACGTGAGTCCCTTGCTCACTTTGCCACTGGAGTCAAGCAAGCCCGGCTGAAGACGGCTGTAATGCCAGAAACCGGTCCTGGGAAGCTTGATTCCGGTCCAGGGAAGACATGGCGTGGCAGTTCAGCCTGAACTGTTCCCATGAGGCACAGGGTCAAACTGATTTGCATATGGCCATGATTGAACTGGGGTGGCGGAGTGAGCTGAGGAACAGTGATGGATTGAACCCAGATCAGTGGACTGGGGGTGAGTGTTTGTATTGTCAACGCTCCGTCCATCACCACCTTTGGTTTTTCTTTGTCCGCCCTAAGTTGGCAGGGTATGCTCAGACGTGAGTCCCTTGCTCTCTTTGCCACTGGAGTCAAGCAAGCCCGGCTGAAGACGCCTGTAATGCCAGAAACCGGTCCTGGGAAGCTTGATTCCGGTCCAGGGAAGACATGGCGTGGCAGTTCAGCCTGGACTGTTCCCATGAGGCACAGGGTCAGACTGATTTGCATATGGCCATGTCTGAACTGGGGTGGCGGAGTGAGCTAAAGAACGGTGATGGATTTAACTCAGATCATGTGACTGGGGGTGAGTGTTTGTATTGTCAATGCTCCGTCCATCACCACCTTTGGTTTTTCTTTGTTCGCCCTAAGTTGGCAAGGTATGCTCAGACATGAATCCCTTGCTCACTTTGCCACTGGAGTCAAGCAAGCCCGGCTGAAGACGGCTGTAATGCCAGAAACCGGTCCCGGGAAGCTTTATTCCGGTCCAGGGAAGACATGGCTTGGCAGTTCGGGCTGGACTGTTCCCATGAGGAACAGTGTCAGACTGATTTGCATATGGCCATGTCTGAACTGGGGTGGCGGAGTGAGCTAAAGAACGGTGATGGATTTACCCAGATCAGTTGACTGGGGGTGAGTGTTTGTATTGTCAACGCTCCGTCCATCACCACCTTTGGTTTTTCTTTGTTCGCCCTGAGTTGGCAGGGTGTGCTCAGACGTGAGTCCCTTGCTCACTTTGCCACTGGAGTCAAGCAAGCCCGGCTGAAGACGGCTGTAATGCCAGAAACTGGTCCTGGGAAGCTTGATTCTGGTCCAGGGAAGACATGGCTTGGCAGTTCGGGCTGGACTGTTCCCATGAGGCACAGGGTCAGACTGATTATCATATGGCCATGTCTGAACTGGGGTGGCGAAGTGAGCTAAAGAACTGTGATGGATTTAACCCAGATCAGTTGACTGGGGGTGAGTGTTTGTATTGTCAACACTCCGTCCATCACCACCTTTGGTTTTTCTTTGTTCGCCCTAAGTTGGCAGGGTATGCTCAGACGTGAGTCCCTTGCTCTCTTTGCCACTGGAGTCAAGCAAGCCCGGCTGAAGACGCCTGTAATGCCAGAAACCGGTCCTTGGAAGCTTGATTCCGGTCCAGGGAAGATATGGCGTGGCAGTTCAGCCTGGACTGTTCCCATGAGGCACAGGGTCAGACTGATTTGCATATGGCCATGTCTGAACTGGGGTGGCGGAGTGAGCTAAAGAACGGTGATGGATTTAACTCAGATAAGTTTACTGGGGGTGAGTGTTTGTATTGTCAATGCTCCGTCCATCACCACCTTTGGTTTTTCTTTGTTCGCCCTAAGTTGGCAAGGTATGCTCAGACGTGTGTCCCTTGCTCACTGTGCCACTGGAGTCAAGCAAGCCCGGCTGAAGACGGCTGTAATGCCAGAAACCGGTCCTGGGAAGCTTGATTCCGGTCCAGGGAAGACATGGCTTGGCAGTTCGGGCTGGACTGTTCCCATGAGGCACAGGGTCAGACTGATTTGCATTTGGCCATGTCTGAACTGGGGTGGCGGAGTGAGCTAAAGAACGGTGATGGATTTAACCCAGATCAGTTGACTGGGGGTGAGTGTTTGTATTATCAACGCTCCGTCCATCACCACCTTTGGTTTTTCTTTGTTCGCCCTAAGTTGGCAGGGTATGCTCAGGCGTGAGTCCCTTGCTCACTTTGCCACTGGAGTCAAGCAAGCCCGGCTGAAGACGGCTGTAATGTCAGAAAACGGTCCTGGGAAGCTTGATTCCGGTCCAGGGAAGACATGGCTTGGCAGTTCGGGCTGGACTGTTCCCATGAGGCACAGGGTCAGACTGATTTGCATATGGCCATGTCTGTACTGGGGTGGCGGAGTGAGCTAAAGAACGGTGATGGATTTAACCCAGATCAGTTGACTGGGGGTGAGTGTTTGTATTGTCAACGCTCCGTCCATCACCACCTTTGGTTTTTATTTGTTCGCCCTAAGTTGGCAGGGTATGCTCAGACGTGAGTCCCTTGCTCACTTTGCCACTGGAGTCAAGCAAGCCCGGCTGAAGACGGCTGTAATGCCAGAAACCGGTCCTGGGAAGCGTGATTCCGGTCCAGGGAAGACATGGCTTGGCAGTTCGGGCAGGACTGTTCCCATGAGGCACAGGGTTAGACTGATTTGCATATGGCCATGTCTGAACTGGGGTGGCGAAGTGAGCTAAAGAACGGTGATGGATTTAACCCAGATAAGTTGACTGGGGGTGAGTGTTTGTATTGTCAACGCTCCGTCCATCACCACCTTTGGTTTTTCTTTGTTCGCCCTAAGTTGGCAGGGTATGCTCAGACGTGAGTCCCTTGCTCTCTTTGCCACTGGAGTCAAGCAAGCCCGGCTGAAGACGGCTGTAATGCCAAAAACCGGTCCTGGGAAGCTTGATTCCGGTCCAGGGAAGACATGGCGTGGCAGTTCGGGCTGGACTGGTCCAATGAGGCACAGGGTCAGAATGATTTGCATATGGCCATGTCTGAACTGGGGTGGCGGAGTGAGCTAAAGAACGGTGATGGATTTAACCCAGATCAGTTAACTGGGGTGAGTGTTTGTATTGTCAACGCTCCGTCCATCACCACCTTTGGTTTTTCTTTGTTCGCCCTGAGTTGGCAGGGTATGCTCAGACGTGAGTCCCTTGCTCACTTTGCCACTGGAGTCAAGCAAGCCCGGCTGAAGACGGCTGTAATGCCAGAAACCGGTCCTGGGAAGCTTGATTCCAGTCCAGGGAAGACATGGCTTGGCAGTTCGGGCAGGACTGTTCCCATGAGGCACAGGGTCAGACTGATTTGCATATGGCCATGTCTGAACTGGGGTGGCGAAGTGAGCTAAAGAACGGTGATGGATTTAACCCAGATCAGTTGACTGGGGGTGAGTGTTTGTATTGTCAACTCTCCGTCCATCACCACCTTTGGTTTTTCTTTGTTCGCCCTAAGTTGGCAGGGTATGCTCAGGCGTGAGTCCCTTGCTCACTTTGCCACTGGAGTCAAGCAAGCCCGGCTGAAGACGGCTGTAATGTCAGAAAACGGTCCTGGGAAGCTTGATTCCGGTCCAGGGATGACATGGCTTGGCAGTTCGGGCTGGACTGTTCCCATGAGGCACAGGGTCAGACTGATTTGCATATGGCCATGTCTGTACTGGGGTGGTGGAGTGAGCTAAAGAACGGTGATGGATTTAACCCAGATCAGTTGACTGGGGGTGAGTGTTTGTATTGTCAACGCTCCGTCCATCACCACCTTTGGTTTTTATTTGTTCGCCCTAAGTTGGCAGGGTATGCTCAGACGTGAGTCCCTTGCTCACTTTGCCACTGGAGTCAAGCAAGCCCGGCTGAAGACGGCTGTAATGCCAGAAACCGGTCCTGGGAAGCGTGATTCCGGTCCAGGGAAGACATGGCTTGGCAGTTCGGGCTGGACTGTTCCCATGAGGCACAGGGTCAGACTGATTTGCATATGGCCATGTCTGAACTGGGGTGGCGGAGTGAGCTAAAGAACGGTGATGGATTTAACCCAGATCAGTTGACTGGGGGTGAGTGTTTGTATTGTCAACGCTCCGTCCATCACCACCTTTGGTTTTTCTTTGTTCGCCCTAAGTTAGCAGGGTATGCTCAGACGTTAGACCCTTGCTCACTTTTCCACTGGAGTCAAGCAAGCCCGGCTGAAGACGGGTGTAATGCCAGAAACCGGTCCTGGGAAGCTTGATTCCGGTCCAGGGAAGACATGGCTTGGCAGTTCGGGCTGGACTGTTCCCATGAGGCACAGGGTCAGACTGATTTGCATATGGCCATGTATGAACTGGGGTGGCGGAGTGAGCTAAAGAACGGTGATGGATTTAACCCAGATCAGTTGACTGGGGGTGAGTGTTTGTATTATCAACGCTCCGTCCATCACCACCTTTGGTTTTTCTTTGTTCGCCCTGAGTTGGCAGGGTATGCTCAGACGTCAGTCCCTTGCTCACTTTGCCACTGGAGTCAAGCAAGCCCGGCTGAAGACGGCTGTAATGCCAGAAACCGGTCCTGGGAAGCTTGATTCCGGTCCAGGGAAGACATGGCTTGGCAGTTCGGGCTGGACTGTTCCCATGAGGCACAGGGTCAGACTGATTTGCATATGGCCATGTCTGAACTGGGGTGGCAAAGTGAGCTAAAGAACGGTGATGGATTTAACCCAGATCAGTTGACTGGGGGTGAGTGTTTGTATTGTCAACACTCCGTCCATCACCACCTTTGGTTTTTCTTTGTTCGCCCTAAGTTGGCAGGGTATGCTCAGACGTCAGTCCCTTGCTCACTTTGCCACTGGAGTCAAGCAAGCCCGGCTGAAGACGGCTGTAATGTCAGAAAACGGTCCTGGGAAGCTTGATTCCGGTCCAGGGAAGACATGGCTTGGCAGTTCGGGCTGGACTGTCCCCATGAGGCACAGGGTCAGACTGATTTGCATATGGCCATGTCTGAACTGGGGTGGCGGAGTGAGGTAAAGAACGGTGATGGATTTAACCCAGATCAGTTGACTGGGGGTGAGTGTTTGTATTGTCAATGCTCCGTCCATCACCACCTTTGGTTTTTCTTTGTTCGCCCTAAGTTGGCAAGGTATGCTCAGACATGAATCCCTTGCTCACTTTGCCACTGGAGTCATGCAAGCCCGGCTGAAGACGGCTGTAATGCCAGAAACCGGTCCTGGGAAGCTTGATTCCGGTCCAGGGAAGACATGGCTTGGCAGTTCGGGCTGGACTGTTCCCATGAGGCACAGTGTCAGACTGATTTGCATATGGCCATGTCTGAACTGGGGTGGCGGAGTGAGCTAAAGAACGGTGATGGATTTACCCAGATCAGTTGACTGGGGGTGAGTGTTTGTATTGTCAACGCTCCGTCCATCACCACCTTTGGTTTTTCTTTGTTCGCCCTGAGTTGGCAGGGTATGCTCAGACGTGAGTCCCTTGCTCACTTTGCCACTGGAGTCAAGCAAGCCCGGCTGAAGACGGCTGTAATGCCAGAAACTGGTCCTGGGAAGCTTGATTCCGGTCCAGGGAAGACATGGCTTGGCAGTTCGGGCTGGACTGTTCCCATGAGGCACAGGGTCAGACTGATTTGCATATGGCCATGTCTGAACTGGGGTGGCGAAGTGAGCTAAAGAACGGTGATGGATTTAACCCAGATCACTTGACTGGGGGTGAGTGTTTGTATTGTCAACACTCCGTCCATCACCACCTTTGGTTTTTCTTTGTTCGCCCTAAGTTGGCAGGGTATGCTCAGGCGTGAGTCCCTTGCTCACTTTGCCACTGGAGTCAAGCAAGCCCAGCTGAAGACTGCTCTAATGTCAGAAAACGGTCCTGGGAAGCTTGATTCCGGTCCAGGGAAGACATGGCTTGGCAGTTCGGGCTTGACTGTTCCCATGAGGCACAGGTTCAGACTGATTTGCCTATGGCCATGTCTGAACTGGGGTGGCGGCGTGAGCTAAAGAACGGTGATGGATTTAACCCAGATCAGTTGACTGGGGGTGAGTGTTTGTATTGTCAATGCTCCGTCCATCACCACCTTTGGTTTTTCTTTGTTCGCCCTAAGTTGGCAGGGTATGCTCAGACGTGAGTCCCTTGCTCACTTTGCCACTGGAGTCAAGCAAGCCCGGCTGTAGACGGCTGTAATGTCAGAAAACGGTACTGGGACGCTTGATTCCGGTCCAGGGAAGACATGGCTTGGCAGTTCGGGCTGGACTGTTCCCATGAGGCACAGGGTCAGACTAATTTGCATTTGGCCATGTCTTAATTGGGGTGGCGGAGTGAGCTAAAGAACGGTGATGGATTTAACCCAGATCAGTTGACTGGGGGTGAGTGTTTGTATTGTCAACGCTCCGTCCATCACCACCTTTGGTTTTTCTTTGTTCGCCCTAAGTTGGCAGGGTATGCTCAGAGGTGAGTCCCTTGCTCACTTTGCCACTGGAGTCAAGCAAGCCCGGCTGAAGACGGCTGTAATGCCAGAAAACGGTACTGGGAAGCTTGATTCCGGTCCAGGGAAGACATGGCTTGGCAGTTCGGGCTGGACTGTTCCCATGAGGCACAGGGTCAGACTAATTTGCATATGGCCATGTCTGAACTGGGGTGGCGGAGTGAGCTGAGGAACAGTGATGGATTTAACCCAGATCAGTGGACTGGGGGTGAGTGTTTGTATTGTGAACGCTCCGTCCATCACCACCTTTGGTTTTTCTTTGTCCGCCCTAAGTTGGCAGGGTATGCTCAGACGTCATTCCCTTGCTCTCTTTGCCACTGGAGTCAAGCAAGCCCGGCTGAAGACGCCTGTAATGCAGGAAACCGGTCCTGGGAAGCTTGATTCCGGTCCAGGGAAGACATGGCGTGGCAGTTCAGCCTGGACTGTTCCCATGAGGCACAGGGTCAGACTGATTTGCATATGGCCATGTCGGAACTGGGGTGGCGGAGTGAGCTAAAGAACGGTGATGGATTTATCTCAGATAAGTTTACTGGGGGTGAGTGTTTGTATTGTCAATGCTCCGTCCATCACCACCTTTGGGTTTTCTTTGTTCGCCCTAAGTTGGCAAGGTATGCTCAGACGTGTGTCCCTTGCTCACTTTGCCACTGGAGTCAAGCAAGCCCGGCTGAAGACAGCTGTAATGCCAGAAACCGGTCCTGGGAAGCTTGATTCTGGTCCAGGGAAGACATGGCTTGGCAGTTCGGGCTGGACTGTTCCCATGAGGCACAGGGTCAGACTGATTTGCATTTGGCCATGTCTGAACTGGGGTGGCGGAGTGAGCTAAAGAACGGTGATGGATTTAACCCAGATCAGTTGACTGGGGGTGAGTGTTTGTATTATCAACGCTCCGTCCATCACCACCTTTGGTTTTTCTTTGTTCGCCCTGAGTTGGCAGGGTATGCTCAGACGTGAGTCCCTTGCTCACTTTGCCACTGGAGTCAAGCAAGCCCGGCTGAAGACGGCTGTAATGCCAGAAACCGGTCCTGGGAAGCTTGATTCCGGTCCAGGGAAGACATGGCTTGTCAGTTCAGGATGGACTGTTCCCATGAGGCACAGGGTCAGACTGATTTGCATATGGCCATGTCTGAACTGGGGTGGCGGAGTGAGCTAAAGAACGGTGATGGATTTAACCCAGATCAGTTGACTGGGGGTGAGTGTTTGTATTGTCAATGCTCCGTCCATCACCACCTTTGGTTTTTCTTTGTTCGCCCTAAGTTGGCAGGGTATGCTCAGACGTGAGTCCCTTGCTCACTTTGCCACTGGAGTCAAGCAAGCCCAGGTGAAGACGGCTGTAATGTCAGAAAACGGTACTGGGAAGCTTGATTCCGGTCCAGGGAAGACATGGCTTGGCAGTTCGGGCTGGACTGTTCCCATGAGGCACAGGGTCAGACTGATTTGCATATGGCCATGTCTGAACTGGGGTGGCGGAGTGAGCTAAAGAACGGTGATGGATTTAACTCAGATCAGGTGATTGGGGGTGAGTGTTTGTATTGTCAATGCTCCGTCCATCACCACCTTTGGTTTTTCTTTGTTCGCCCTAAGTTGGCAAGGTATGCTCAGACATGAATCCCTTGCTCACTTTGCCACTGGAGTCAAGCAAGCCCGGCTGAAGACGGCTGTAATGCCAGAAACCGGTCCTGGGAAGCTTGATTCCGGTCCAGGGAAGACATGGCTTGGCAGTTCGGGCTGGACTGTTCCCATGAGGCACAGTGTCAGACTGATTTGCATATGGCCATGTCTGAACTGGGGTGGCGGAGTGAGCTAAAGAACGGTGATGGATTTACCCAGATCAGTTGACTGGGGGTGAGTGTTTGTATTGTCAACGCTCCGTCCATCACCACCTTTGGTTTTTCTTTGTCCGCCATGAGTTGGCAGGGTATGCTCAGACGTGAGTCCCTTGCTCACTTTGCCACTGGAGTCAAGCAAGCCCGGCTGAAGATGGCTGTAATGCCAGAAACTGGTCCTGGGAAGCTTGATTCCGGTCCAGGGAAGACATGGCTTGGCAGTTCGGGCTGGACTGTTCCCATGAGGCACAGGGTCAGACTGATTTGCATATGGCCATGTCTGAACTGGGGTGGCGAAGTGAGCTAAAGAACGGTGATGGATTTAACCCAGATCAGTTGACTGGGGGTGAGTGTTTGTATTGTCAACACCCCGTCCATCACCACCTTTGTTTTTTCTTTGTTCGCCCTAAGTTGGCAGGGTATGCTCAGGCGTGAGTCCCTTGCTCACTTTGCCACTGGAGTCAAGCAAGCCCGGCTGAAGATGGCTGTAATGTCAGAAAACGGTTCTGGGAAGCTTGATTCCGGTCCAGGGAAGACATGGCTTGGCAGTTCGGGCTGGACTGTTCCCATGAGGCACAGGGTCAGACTGATTTGCATATGGCCATGTCTGAACTGGGGTGGCGGAGTGAGCTAAAGAACGGTGATGGATTTAACCCAGATCAGTTGACTGGGGGGATTGTTTGTATTGTCAATGCTCCGTCCATCACCCCCTTTGGTTTTTCTTTGTTCGCCCTAAGTTGGCAGGGTATGCTCAGACGTGAGTCCCTTGCTCACGTTGCCACTGGAGTCAAGCAAGCCCGGCTGAAGACGGCTGTAATATCAGAAAACGGTACTGGGAAGCTTGATTCCGGTCCAGGGAAGACATGGCTTGGCAGTTCGGGCTGGACTGCTCCCATGAGGCACAGGGTCAGACTGATTTGCATTTGGCCATGTCTTAATTGGGGTGGCGGAGTGAGCTAAAGAACGGTGATGTATTTAACCCAGATCAGTTGACTGGGGGTGAGTGTTTGTATTGTCAACGCTCCGTCCATCACCACCTTTGGTTTTTCTTTGTTCGCCCTAAGTTGGCAGGGTATGCTCAGACGTGAGTCCCTTGCTCACTTTGCCACTGGAGTCAAGCAAGCCCGGCTGAAGACGGCTGTAATGCCAGAAACCGGTCCTGGGAAGCTTGATTCTGGTCCAGGGAAGACATGGCGTGGCAGTTCAGCCTGAACTGTTCCCATGAGGCACAGGGTCAAACTGATTTGCATATGGCCATGTCTGAACTGGGGTGGCGGAGTGAGCTAAAGAACGGTGATGGATTTAACTCAGATAAGTTTACTGGGGGTGAGTGTTTGTATTGTCAATGCTCCGTCCATCACCACCTTTGGTTTTTCTTTGTTCGCCCTAAGTTGGCAAGGTATGCTCAGACGTGTGTCCCTTGCTCACTTTGCCACTGGAGTCAAGCAAGCCCGGCTGAAGACGGCTGTAATGCCAGAAACCGGTCCTGGGAAGCTTGATTCCGGTCCAGGGAAGACATGGCTTGGCAGTTCGGGCTGGACTGTTCCCATGAGGCACAGGGTCAGACTGATTTGCATATGGCCATGTCTGAAGTGGGGTGGTGGAGTGAGCTAAAGAACAGTGATGGATTTAACCGTTGGCAGGGTATGCTCAGACGTGAGTCCCTTGCTCACTTTACCACTGGAGTCAAGCAAGCCCGGCTGAAGAACGCTGTAATGCCAGAAACTGGTCCTGGGAAGCTTGATTCCGGTCCAGGGAAGACATGGCTTGGCAGTTCGGGCTGGACTGTTCCCATGAGGCACAGGGTCAGACTGATTTGCATATGGCCATGTCTGAACTGGGGTGGCGAAGTGAGCTAAATAACGGTGATGGATTTAACCCAGATCAGTTTACTGGGGGTGAGTGTTTGTATTGTCAACACTCCGTCCATCACCACCTTTGGTTTTTCTTTGTTCGCCCTAAGTTGGCAGGGTATGCTCAGGTGTGAGTCCCTTGCTCACTTTGCCACTGGAGTCAAGCAAGCCCGGCTGAAGACGGCTGTAATGTCAGAAAACGGTTCTGGGAAGCTTGATTCCGGTCCAGGGAAGACATGGCTTGGCAGTTCGGGCTGGACTGTTCCCATGAGGCACAGGGTCAGACTGATTTGCATATGGCCATGTCTGAACTGGGGTGGCGGAGTGAGCTAAAGAACGGTGATGGATTTAACCCAGATCAGTTGACTGGGGGTGAGTGTTTGTATTGTCAATGCTCCGTCCATCACCACCTTTGGTTTTTCTTTGTTCGCCCTAAGTTGGCAGGGTATGCTCAGACGTGAGTCCCTTGCTCACTTTGCCACTGGAGTCAAGCAAGCCCGGCTGAAGACGGCTGTAATGTCAGAAAACGGTACTGGGAAGCTTGATTCCGGTCCAGGGAAGACATGGCTTGGCAGTTCGGTCTGGACTGTTTTCATGAGGCACAGGGTCAGACTGATTTGCATTTGGCCATGTCTTAATTGGGGTGGCGGAGTGAGCTAAAGAACGGTGATGGATTTAACCCAGATCAGTTGACTGGGGGTGAGTGTTTGTATTGTCAACGCTCCGTCCATCACCACCTTTGGTTTTTCTTTGTTCGCCCTAAGTTGGCAGGGTATGCTCAGACGTGAGTCCCTTGCTCACTTTGCCACTGGAGTCAAGCAAGCCCGGCTGAAGACGGCTGTAATGCCAGAAACCGGTCCTGGGAAGCTTGATTCCGGTCCAGGGAAGACATGGCGTGGCAGTTCAGCCTGAACTGTTCCCATGAGGCACAGGGTCAAACTGATTTGCATATGGCCATGTCTGAACTGGGGTGGCGGAGTGAGCTGAGGAACAGTGATGGATTTAACCCAGATCAGTGGACTGGGGGTGAGTGTTTGTATTGTCAACCCTGCGTCCATCACCACCTTTGGTTTTTCTTTGTCCGCCCTAAGTTGGCAGGGTATGCTCAGTCGTGAGTCCCTTGCTCTCTTTGCCACTGGAGTCAAGCAAGCCCGGCTGAAGACGCCTGTAATGCCAGAAACCGGTCCTGGGAAGCTTGATTCCGGTCCAGGGAAGACATGGCGTGGCAGTTCAGCCTGGACTGTTCCCATGAGGCACAGGGTCAGACTGATTTGCATATGGCCATGTCGGAACTGGGGTGGCGGAGTGAGCTAAAGAACGGTGATGGATTTAACTCAGATAAGTTTACTGGGGGTGAGTGTTTGTATTGTCAATGCTCCGTCCATCACCACCTTTGGTTTTTCTTTGTTCGCCCTAAGTTGGCAAGGTATGCTCAGACGTGTGTCCCTTGCTCACTGTGCCACTGGAGTCAAGCAAGCCCGGCTGAAGACGGCTGTAATGCCAGAAACCGGTCCCGGGAAGCTTGATTCCGGTCCAGGGAAGACATGGCTTGGCAGTTCGGGCTGGACTGTTCCCATGAGGCACAGGGTCAGACTGATTTGCATTTGGCCATGTCTGAACTGGGATGGCGAAGTGAGCTAAAGAACGGTGATGGATTTAACCCAGATCAGTTGACTGGGGGTGAGTGTTTGTATTATCAACGCTCCGTCCATCACCACCTTTGGTTTTTCTTTGTTCGCCCTGAGTTGGCAGGGTATGCTCAGACGTGAGTCCCTTGCTCACTTTGCCACTGGAGTCAAGCAAGCCCGGCTGAAGACGGCTGTAATGTCAGAAAACGGTTCTGGGAAGCTTGATTCCGGTCCAGGGAAGACATGGCTTGTCAGTTCGGGCTGGACTGTTCCCATGAGGCACAGGGTCAGACTGATTTGCATTTGGCCATGTCGGAACTGGGGTGGCGGAGTGAGCTAAAGAACGGTGATGGATTTAACCAAGATCAGTTGACTGGGGGTGAGTGTTTGTATTGTCAACACTCCGTCCATCACCACCTTTGGTTTTTCTTTGTTCGCCCTAAGTTGGCAGGGTATGCTCAGGCGTGAGTCCCTTGCTCACTTTGCCCTGGAGTCAAGCAAGCCCGGCTGAAGACGGCTGTAATGTCAGAAAACGGTTCTGGGAAGCTTGATTCCGGTCCAGGGAAGACATGGCTTGGCAGTTCGGGCTGGACTGTTCCCATGAGGCACAGGGTCAGACTGATTTGCATATGGCCATGTCTGAACTAGGGTGGCGGAGTGAGCTAAAGAACGGTGATGGATTTAACCCAGATCAGTTGACTGGGGGTGAGTGTTTGTATTGTCAATGCTCCGTCCATCACCACCTTTGGTTTTTCTTTGTTCGCCCTAAGTTGGCAGGGTATGCTCAGACGTGAGTCCCTTGCTCACTTTGCCACTGGAGTCAAGCAAGCCCGGCTGAAGACGGCTGTAATGTCAGAAAACGGTACTGGGAAGCTTGATTCCGGTCCAGGGAAGACATGGCTTGGCAGTTCGGGCTGGACTGTTCCCATGAGGCACAGGGTCAGACTGATTTGCATTTGGCCATGTCTTAATTGGGGTGGCGGAGTGAGCTAAAGAACGGTGATGGATTTAACCCAGATCAGTTGACTGGGGGTGAGTGTTTGTATTGTCAACGCTCCGTCCATCACCACCTTTGGTTTTTCTTTGTTTGCCCTAAGTTGGCAGGGTATGCTCAGACGTGAGTCCCTTGCTCACTTTGCCACTGGAGTCAAGCAAGCCCGGCTGAAGACGGCTGTAATGCCAGAAACCGGTCCTGGGAAGCTTGATTCCGGTCCAGGGAAGACATGGCGTGGCAGTTCAGCCTGAACTGTTCCCATGAGGCACAGGGTCAAACTGATTTGCATATGGCCATGTCTGAACTGGGGTGGCGGAGTGAGCTGAGGAACAGTGATGGATTTAACCCAGATCAGTGGACTGGGGGTGAGTGTTTGTATTGTCAACCTTCCGTCCATCACCACCTTTGGTTTTTCTTTGTACGCCCTAAGTTGGCAGGGTATGCTCAGTCGTGAGTCCCTTGCTCTCTTTGCCACTGGAGTCAAGCAAGCCCGGCTGAAGACGCCTGTAATGCCAGAAACCGGTCCTGGGAAGCTTGATTCCGTTCCAGAGAAGACATGGCGTGGCAGTTCAGCCTGGACTGTTCCCATGAGGCACAGGGTCAGACTGATTTGCATATGGCCATGTCGGAACTGGGGTGGCGGAGTGAGCTAAAGAACGGTGATGGATTTAACTCAGATAAGTTTACTGGGGGTGAGTGTTTGTATTGTCAATGCTCCGTCCATCACCACCTTTGGTTTTTCTTTGTTCTCCCTAAGTTGGCAAGGTATGCTCAGACGTGTGTCCCTTGCTCACTGTGCCACTGGAGTCAAGCAAGCCCGGCTGAAGACGGCTGTAATGCCAGAAACCGGTCCTGGGAAGCTTGATTCCGGTCCAGGGAAGACATGGCTTGTCAGTTCAGGATGGACTGTTCCCATGAGGCACAGGGTCAGACTGATTTGCATATGGCCATGTCTGAACTGGGATGGCGTAGTGAGCTAAAGAACAGTGATGGATTTAACCCAGATCAGTTGACTGGGGGTGAGTGTTTGTATTGTCAACGCTCCGTCCATCACCACCTTTGGTTTTTCTTTGTTCGCCCTAAGTTGGCAGGGTATGCTCAGACGCCAGTCCCTTGCTCACTTTGCCACTGGAGTCAAGCAAGCCCGGCTGAAGACGGCCGTAATGTCAAAAAACGGTCCTGGGAAGCTTGATTCCGGTCCAGGGAAGACATGGCTTGGCAGTTCGGGCTGGACTGTTCCCATGAGGCACAGGGTCAGACTGATTTGCATATGGCCATGTCTGAACTGGGGTGGCGGAGTGAGCTAAAGAACGGTGATGGATTTAACCCAGATCAGTTGACTGGGGGTGAGTGTTTGTATTGTCAACGCTCCGTCCATCACCACCTTTGGTTTTTCTTCGTTCGCCCTAAGTTGGCAGGGTATGCTGAGACGTGAGTCCCTTGCTCACTTTGCCACTGGAGTCAAGCAAGCCCGGCTGAAGACGGCTATAATGCCAGAAACCGGTCCTGGGAAGCTTGATTCCGGTCCAGGGAAGACATTGCTTGGCAGTTCGGGCTGAACTGTTCCCATGAGGCACAGGGTCAGACTGATTTGCATATGGCCATGTCTGAACTGGGGTGGCGGAGTGAGCTGAGCAACAGTGATGGATTTAACCCAGATCAGTGGACTGGGGGTGAGTGTTTGAATTGTCAACGCTCCGTCCATCACCACCTTTGGTTTTTCTTTGTTCGCCCTAAGTTGGCAGGGTATGCTCAGACGTGAGTCCCTTGCTCTCTTTGCCACTGGAGTCAAGCAAGCCCGGCTGAAGACGGCTGTAATGCCAGAAACCGGTCCTGGGAAGCTTGATTCCGGTCCAGGGAAGACATGGCGTGGCAGTTCAGCCTGAACTGTTCCCATGAGGCACAGGGTCAAACTGATTTGCATATGGCCATGTCTGAACTGGGGTGGCGGAGTGAGCTGAGGAACAGTGATGGATTTAACCCAGATCAGTGGACTGGGGGTGAGTGTTTGTATTGTCAACGCTCCGTCCATCACCACCTTTGGTTTTTCTTTGTCCGCCCTAAGTTTGCAGGGTATGCTCAGACGTGAGTCCCTTGCTCTCTTTGCCACTGGAGTCAAGCAAGCCCGGCTGAAGACGCCTGTAATGCCAGAAACCGGTCCTGGGAAGCTTGATTCCGGTCCAGGGAAGACATGGCGTGGCAGTTCAGCCTGGACTGTTCCCATGAGGCACAGGGTCAGACTGATTTGCATATGGCCATGTCTGAACTGGGGTGGCGGAGTGAGCTAAAGAACGGTGATGGATTTAACTCAGATAAGTTTACTGGGGGTGAGTGTTTGTATTGTCAATGCTCCGTCCATCACCACCTTTGGTTTTTCTTTGTTCGCCCTAAGTTGGCAAGGTATGCTCAGACGTGTGTCCCTTGCTCACTTTGCCACTGGAGTCAAGCAAGCCCGGCTGAAGACGGCTGTAATGCCAGAAACCGGTCCTGGGAAGCTTGATTCCGGTCCAGGGAAGACATGGCTTGGCAGTTCGGGCTGGACTGTTCCCATGAGGCACAGGGTCAGACTGATTTGCATATGGCCATGTCTGAACTGGGGTGGCGAAGTGAGCTAAAGAACGGTGATGGATTTAACCCAGATCAGTTGACTGGGGGTGAGTGTTTGTATTGTCAACACTCCGTCCATCACCACCTTTGGTTTTTCTTTGTTCGCCCTGAGTTGGCAGGGTAGGCTCAGACGTGAGTCCCTTGCTCACTTTGCCACTGGAGTCAAGCAAGCCCGGCTGAAGACGGCTGTAATGCCAGAAACCGGTCCTGGGAAGCTTGATTCCGGTCCAGGGAAGACATGGCTTGGCAGTTCAGGATGGACTGTTCCCATGAGGCACAGGGTCAGACTGATTTGCATATGGCCATGTCTGAACTGGGATGGCGAAGTGAGCTAAAGAACAGTGATGGATTAAACCCAGATCAGTTGACTGGGGGTGAGTGTTTGTATTGTCAACGCTCCGTCCATCACCACCTTCGGTTTTTCTTTGTTCGCCCTAAGTTGGCAGGGTATGCTCAGACGTCAGTCCCTTGCTCACTTTGCCACTGGAGTCAAGCAAGCCCGGCTGAAGACGGCTGTAATGTCAGAAAACGGTCCTGGGAAGCTTGATTCCGGTCCAGGGAAGACATGGCTTGGCAGTTCGGGATGGACTGTTACCATGAGGCACAGGGTCAGACTGATTTGCATATGGCCATGTCTGAACTGGGGTGGCGGAGTGAGCTAAAGAACGGTGATGGATTTAACCGAGATCAGTTGACTGGGGGTGAGTGTTTGTATTGTCAACGCTCCGTCCATCACCACCTTTGGTTTTTCTTTGTTCGCCCTAAGTTGGCAGGGTATGCTCAGACGTGAGTCCCTTGCTCATTTTGCCACTGGAGACAAGCAAGCCCGGCTGAAGACGGCTGTAATGCCAGAAACCGGTCCTGGGAAGCTTGATTCCGGTCCAGGGAAGACATGGCTTGGCAGTTCGGGCTGGACTGTTCCCATGAGGCACAGGGTCAGACTGATTTGAATATGGCCATGTCTGAACTGGGGTGGCGAAGTGAGCTAAAGAACGGTGATGGATTTAACCCAGATCAGTTGACTGGGGGTGAGTGTTTGTATTGTCAACACTCCGTCCATCACCACCTTTGGTTTTTCTTTGTTCGCCCTGAGTTGGCAGGGTATGCTCAGACGTGAGTCCCTTGCTCACTTTGCCACTGGAGTCAAGCAAGCCCGGCTGAAGACGGCTGTAATGCCAGAAACCGGTCCTGGGAAGCTTGATTCCGGTCCAGGGAAGACATGGCTTGGCAGTTCAGGATGGACTGTTCCCATGAGGCACAGGGTCAGACTGATTTGCATATGGCCATGTCTGAACTGGGATGGCGAAGTGAGCTAAAGAACAGTGATGGATTAAACCCAGATCAGTTGACTGGGGGTGAGTGTTTGTATTGTCAACGCTCCGTCCATCACCACCTTCGGTTTTTCTTTGTTCGCCCTAAGTTGGCAGGGTATGCTCAGACGTCAGTCCCTTGCTCACTTTGCCACTGGAGTCAAGCAAGCCCGGCTGAAGACGGCTGTAATGTCAGAAAACGGTCCTGGGAAGCTTGATTCCGGTCCAGGGAACACATGGCTTGGCAGTTCGGGATGGACTGTTACCATGAGGCACAGGGTCAGACTGATTTGCATATGGCCATGTCTGAACTGGGGTGGCGGAGTGAGCTAAAGAACGGTGATGGATTTAACCGAGATCAGTTGACTGGGGGTGAGTGTTTGTATTGTCAACGCTCCGTCCATCACCACCTTTGGTTTTTCTTTGTTCGCCCTAAGTTGGCAGGGTATGCTCAGACGTGAGTCCCTTGCTCATTTGCCACTGGAGACAAGCAAGCCCGGCTGAAGACGGCTGTAATGCCAGAAACCGGTCCTGGGAAGCTTGATTCCGGTCCAGGGAAGACATGGCTTGGCAGTTCGGGCTGAACTGTTCCCATGAGGCACAGGGTCAGACTGATTTGCATATGGCCATGTCTGAACTGGGGTGGCGGAGTGAGCTGAGGAACAGTGATGGATTTAACCCGGATCAGTGGACTGGGGGTGAGTGTTTGAATTGTCAACGCTCCGTCCATCACCACCTTTGGTTTTTCTTTGTTCGCCCTAAGTTGGCAGGGTGTGCTCAGACGTGAGTCCCTTGCTCTCTTTGCCACTGGAGTCAAGCAAGCCCGGCTGAAGACGGCTGTAATGCCAAAAACCGGTCCTGGGAAGCTTGATTCCGGTCCAGGGAAGACATGGCGTGGCAGTTCGGGCTGGACTGTTCCCATGAGGCACAGGGTCAGACTGATTTGCATATGGCCATGTCTGAACTGGGGTGGTGGAGTGAGCTAAAGAACGGTGATGGATTTAACTCAGATCAGTTGACTGGGGGTGAGTGTTTGTATTGTCAACCCTCCGTCCATCACCACCTTTGGTTTTTCTTTGTCCGCCCTAAGTTGGCAGGGTATGCTCAGTCGTGAGTCCCTTGCTCTCTTTGCCACTGGAGTCAAGCAAGCCCGGCTGAAGACGCCTGTAATGCCAGAAACCGGTCCTGGGAAGCTTGATTCCGGTCCAGGGAAGACATGGCGTGGCAGTTCAGCCTGGACTGTTCCCATGAGGCACGGGGTCAGACTGATTTGCATATGGCCATGTCGGAACTGGGGTGGCGGAGTGAGCTAAAGAACGGTGATGGATTTAACTCAGATAAGTTTACTGGGGGTGAGTGTTTGTATTGTCAATGCTCCGTCCATCACCACCTTTGGTTTTTCTTTGTTCGCCCTAAGTTGGCAAGGTATGCTCAGACGTGTGTCCCTTGCTCACTGTGCTACTGGAGTCAAGCAAGCCCGGCTGAAGACGGCTGTAATGCCAGAAACCGGTCCTGGGAAGCTTGATTCCGGTCCAGGGAAGACATGGCTTGGCAGTTCGGGCTGGACTGTTCCCATGAGGCACAGGGTCAGACTGATTTGCATTTGGCCATGTCTGAACTGGGGTGGCGGAGTGAGCTAAAGAACGGTGATGGATTCAACCCAGATCAGTTGACTGGGGGTGAGTGTTTGTATTATCAACGCTCCGTCCATCACCACCTTTGGTTTTTCTATGTTCGCCCTGAGTTGGCAGGGTATGCTCAGACGTGAGTCCCTTGCTCACTTTGCCACTGGAGTCAAGCAAGCCCGGCTGAAGACGGCTGTAATGCCAGAAACCGGTACTGGGAAGCTTGATTCCGGTCCAGGGAAGACATGGCTTGTCAGTTCAGGATGGACTGTTCCCATGAGGCACAGGGTCAGACTGATTTGCATATGGCCATGTCTGAACTGGGATGGCGAAGTGAGCTAAAGAACAGTGATGGATTTAACCCAGATCAGTTGACTGGGGGTGAGTTTTTGTATTGTCAACGCTCCGTCCATCACCACCTTTGGTTTTTCTTTGTTCGCCCTAAGTTGGCAGGGTATGCTCAGACGCCAGTCCCTTGCTCACTTTGCCACTGGAGTCAAGCAAGCCCGGCTGAAGACGGCTGTAATGTCAGAAAACGGTCCTGGGAAGCTTGATTCCGGTCCAGGGAAGACATGGCTTGGCAGTTCGGGCTGGACTGTTCCCATGAGGCACAGGGTCAGACTGATTTGCATATGGCCATGTCTGAACTGGGGTGGCGGAGTGAGCTAAAGAACGGTGATGGATTTAACCCAGATCAGTTGACTGGGGGTGAGTGTTTGTATTGTCAACGCTCCGTCCATCACCACCTTTGGTTTTTCTTCGTTCGCTCTAAGTTGGCAGGGTATGCTGAGACGTGAGTCCCTTGCTCACTTTGCCACTGGAGTCAAGCAAGCCCGGCTGAAGACGGCTATAATGCCAGAAACCGGTCCTGGGAAGCTTGATTCCGGTCCAGGGAAGACATTGCTTGGCAGTTCGGGCTGAACTGTTCCCATGAGGCACAGGGTCAGACTGATTTGCATATGGCCATGTCTGAACTGGGGTGGCGGAGTGAGCTGAGCAACAGTGATGGATTTAACCCAGATCAGTGGACTGGGGGTGAGTGTTTGAATTGTCAACGCTCCGTCCATCACCACCTTTGGTTTTTCTTTGTTCGCCCTAAGTTGGCAGGGTATGCTCAGACGTGAGTCCCTTGCTCTCTTTGCCACTGGAGTCAAGCAAGCCCGGCTGAAGACGGCTGTAATGCCAAAAACCGGTCCTGGGAAGCTTGATTCCGGTCCAGGGAAGACATGGCGTGGCAGTTCGGGCTGGACTGTTTCCATGAGGCACAGGGTCAGACTGATTTGCATATGGCCATGTCTGCACTGGGGTGGTGGAGTGAGCTAAAGAACGGTGATGGATTTAACTCAGATCAGTTGACTGGGGGTGAGTGTTTGTATTGTCAATGCTCCGTCCATCACCACCTTTGGTTTTTCTTTGTTCGCCCTAAGTTGGCAGGGTATGCTCAGACGTGAGTCCCTTGCTCACTTTGCCACTGGAGTCAAGCAAGCCCGGCTGAAGACGGCTGTAATGCCAGAAACCGGTCCTGGGAAGCTTGATTCCGGTCCTGGGAAGACATGGCGTGGCAGTTCAGCCTGAACTGTTCCCATGAGGCACAGGGTCAAACTGATTTGCATATGGCCATGTCTGAACTGGGGTGGCGGAGTGAGCTGAGGAAAAGTGATGGATTTAACCCAGATCAGGGGACTGGGGGTGAGTGTTTGTATTGTCAACGCTCCGTCCATCACCACCTTTGGTTTTTCTTTGTCCGCCCTAAGTTGGCAGGGTATGCTCAGACGTGAGTCCCTTGCTCTCTTTGCCACTGGAGTCAAGCAAGCCCGGCTGAAGACGCCTGTAATGCCAGAAACCGGTCCTGGGAAGCTTGATTCCGGTCCAGGGAAGACATGGCGTGGCAGTTCAGCCTGGACTGTTCCCATGAGGCACAGGGTCAGACTGATTTGCATATGGCCATGTCTGAACTGGGGTGGCGGAGTGAGCTAAAGAACGGTGATGGATTTAACTCAGATAAGTTTACTGGGGGTGAGTGTTTGTATTGTAAGTGCTCCGTCCATCACCACCTTTGGTTTTTCTTTGTTCGCCCTAAGTTGGCAAGGTATGCTCAGACGTGTGTCCCTTGCTCACTTTGCCACTGGAGTCAAGCAAGCCCGGCTGAAGACGGCTGTAATGCCAGAAACAGGTCCTGGGAAGCTTGATTCCGGTCCAGGGAAGACATGGCTTGGCAGTTCGGGCTGGACTGTTCCCATGAGGCACAGGGTCAGACTGATTTGCATATGGCCATGTCTGAACTGGGGTGGCGAAGTGAGCTAAAGAACGGTGATGGATTTAACCCAGATCAGTTGACTGGGGGTGAGTGTTTGTATTGTCAACACTCCGTCCATCACCACCTTTGGTTTTTCTTTGATCGCCCTGAGTTGGCAGCATATGCTCAGACGTGAGTCCCTTGCTCACTTTGCCACTGGAGTCAAGCAAGCCCGGCTGAAGACGGCTGTAATGCCAGAAACCGGTCCTGGGAAGCTTGATTCCGGTCCAGGGAAGACATGGCTTGGCAGTTCGGGCTGAACTGTTCCCATGAGGCACAGGGTCAGACTGATTTGCATATGGCCATGTCTGAACTGGGGTGGCGGAGTGAGCTGAGGAACAGTGATGGATTTAACCCAGATCAGTGGACTGGGGGTGAGTGTTTGAATTGTCAACGCTCCGTCCATCACCACCTTTGGTTTTTCTTTGTTCGCCCTAAGTTGGCAGGGTATGCTCAGACGTGAGTCCCTTGCTCTCTTTGCCACTGGAGTCAAGCAAGCCCGGCTGAAGACGGCTGTAATGCCAAAAACCGGTCCTGGGAAGCTTGATTCCGGTCCAGGGAAGACATGGCGTGGCAGTTCGGGCTGGACTGTTCCCATGAGGCACAGGGTCAGACTGATTTGCATATGGCCATGTCTGAACTGGCGTGGTGGAGTGAGCTAAAGAACGGTGATGGATTTAACTCAGATCAGTTGACTGGGGGTGAGTGTTTGTATTGTCAATGCTCCGTCCATCACCACCTTTGGTTTTTCTTTGTTCGCCCTAAGTTGGCAAGGTATGCTCAGACATGAATCCCTTGCTCACTTTGCCACTGGAGTCAAGCAAGCCCGGCTGAAGACGGCTGTAATGCCAGAAACCGGTCCTGGGAAGCTTGATTCCGGTCCAGGGAAGACATGGCTTGGCAGTTCAGGATGGACTGTTCCCATGAGGCACAGGGTCAGACTGATTTGCATATGGCCATGTCTGAACTGGGATGGCGAAGTGAGCTAAAGAACAGTGATGGATTAAACCCAGATCAGTTGACTGGGGGTGAGTGTTTGTATTGTCAACGCTCCGTCCATCACCACCTTCGGTTTTTCTTTGTTCGCCCTAAGTTGGCAGGGTATGCTCAGACGTCAGTCCCTTGCTCACTTTGCCACTGGAGTCAAGCAAGCCCGGCTGAAGACGGCTGTAATGTCAGAAAACGGTCCTGGGAAGCTTGATTCCGGTCCAGGGAACACATGGCTTGGCAGTTCGGGATGGACTGTTACCATGAGGCACAGGGTCAGACTGATTTGCATATGGCCATGTCTGAACTGGGGTGGCGGAGTGAGCTAAAGAACGGTGATGGATTTAACCGAGATCAGTTGACTGGGGGTGAGTGTTTGTATTGTCAACGCTCCGTCCATCACCACCTTTGGTTTTTCTTTGTTCGCCCTAAGTTGGCAGGGTATGCTCAGACGTGAGTCCCTTGCTCATTTGCCACTGGAGACAAGCAAGCCCGGCTGAAGACGGCTGTAATGCCAAAAACCGGTCCTGGGAAGCTTGATTCCGGTCCAGGGAAGACATGGCGTGGCAGTTCGGGCTGGACTGTTCCCATGAGGCACAGGGTCAGACTGATTTGCATATGGCCATGTCTGAACTGGGGTGGTGGAGTGAGCTAAAGAACGGTGATGGATTTAACTCAGATCAGTTGACTGGGGGTGAGTGTTTGTATTGTCAACCCTCCGTCCATCACCACCTTTGGTTTTTCTTTGTCCGCCCTAAGTTGGCAGGGTATGCTCAGTCGTGAGTCCCTTGCTCTCTTTGCCACTGGAGTCAAGCAAGCCCGGCTGAAGACGCCTGTAATGCCAGAAACCGGTCCTGGGAAGCTTGATTCCGGTCCAGGGAAGACATGGCGTGGCAGTTCAGCCTGGACTGTTCCCATGAGGCACGGGGTCAGACTGATTTGCATATGGCCATGTCGGAACTGGGGTGGCGGAGTGAGCTAAAGAACGGTGATGGATTTAACTCAGATAAGTTTACTGGGGGTGAGTGTTTGTATTGTCAATGCTCCGTCCATCACCACCTTTGGTTTTTCTTTGTTCGCCCTAAGTTGGCAAGGTATGCTCAGACGTGTGTCCCTTGCTCACTGTGCTACTGGAGTCAAGCAAGCCCGGCTGAAGACGGCTGTAATGCCAGAAACCGGTCCTGGGAAGCTTGATTCCGGTCCAGGGAAGACATGGCTTGGCAGTTCGGGCTGGACTGTTCCCATGAGGCACAGGGTCAGACTGATTTGCATTTGGCCATGTCTGAACTGGGGTGGCGGAGTGAGCTAAAGAACGGTGATGGATTCAACCCAGATCAGTTGACTGGGGGTGAGTGTTTGTATTATCAACGCTCCGTCCATCACCACCTTTGGTTTTTCTATGTTCGCCCTGAGTTGGCAGGGTATGCTCAGACGTGAGTCCCTTGCTCACTTTGCCACTGGAGTCAAGCAAGCCCGGCTGAAGACGGCTGTAATGCCAGAAACCGGTACTGGAAAGCTTGATTCCGGTCCAGGGAAGACATGGCTTGTCAGTTCAGGATGGACTGTTCCCATGAGGCACAGGGTCAGACTGATTTGCATATGGCCATGTCTGAACTGGGATGGCGAAGTGAGCTAAAGAACAGTGATGGATTTAACCCAGATCAGTTGACTGGGGGTGAGTTTTTGTATTGTCAACGCTCCGTCCATCACCACCTTTGGTTTTTCTTTGTTCGCCCTAAGTTGGCAGGGTATGCTCAGACGCCAGTCCCTTGCTCACTTTGCCACTGGAGTCAAGCAAGCCCGGCTGAAGACGGCTGTAATGTCAGAAAACGGTCCTGGGAAGCTTGATTCCGGTCCAGGGAAGACATGGCTTGGCAGTTCGGGCTGGACTGTTCCCATGAGGCACAGGGTCAGACTGATTTGCATATGGCCATGTCTGAACTGGGGTGGCGGAGTGAGCTAAAGAACGGTGATGGATTTAACCCAGATCAGTTGACTGGGGGTGAGTGTTTGTATTGTCAACGCTCCGTCCATCACCACCTTTGGTTTTTCTTCGTTCGCTCTAAGTTGGCAGGGTATGCTGAGACGTGAGTCCCTTGCTCACTTTGCCACTGGAGTCAAGCAAGCCCGGCTGAAGACGGCTATAATGCCAGAAACCGGTCCTGGGAAGCTTGATTCCGGTCCAGGGAAGACATTGCTTGGCAGTTCGGGCTGAACTGTTCCCATGAGGCACAGGGTCAGACTGATTTGCATATGGCCATGTCTGAACTGGGGTGGCGGAGTGAGCTGAGCAACAGTGATGGATTTAACCCAGATCAGTGGACTGGGGGTGAGTGTTTGAATTGTCAACGCTCCGTCCATCACCACCTTTGGTTTTTCTTTGTTCGCCCTAAGTTGGCAGGGTATGCTCAGACGTGAGTCCCTTGCTCTCTTTGCCACTGGAGTCAAGCAAGCCCGGCTGAAGACGGCTGTAATGCCAAAAACCGGTCCTGGGAAGCTTGATTCCGGTCCAGGGAAGACATGGCGTGGCAGTTCGGGCTGGACTGTTTCCATGAGGCACAGGGTCAGACTGATTTGCATATGGCCATGTCTGCACTGGGGTGGTGGAGTGAGCTAAAGAACGGTGATGGATTTAACTCAGATCAGTTGACTGGGGGTGAGTGTTTGTATTGTCAATGCTCCGTTTATCACCACCTTTGGTTTTTCTTTGTTCGCCCTAAGTTGGCAGGGTATGCTCAGACGTGAGTCCCTTGCTCACTTTGCCACTGGAGTCAAGCAAGCCCGGCTGAAGACGGCTGTAATGCCAGAAACCGGTCCTGGGAAGCTTGATTCCGGTCCTGGGAAGACATGGCGTGGCAGTTCAGCCTGAACTGTTCCCATGAGGCACAGGGTCAAACTGATTTGCATATGGCCATGTCTGAACTGGGGTGGCGGAGTGAGCTGAGGAAAAGTGATGGATTTAACCCAGATCAGTGGACTGGGGGTGAGTGTTTGTATTGTCAACGCTCCGTCCATCACCACCTTTGGTTTTTCTTTGTCCGCCCTAAGTTGGCAGGGTATGCTCAGACGTGAGTCCCTTGCTCTCTTTGCCACTGGAGTCAAGCAAGCCCGGCTGAAGACGCCTGTAATGCCAGAAACCGGTCCTGGGAAGCTTGATTCCGGTCCAGGGAAGACATGGCGTGGCAGTTCAGCCTGGACTGTTCCCATGAGGCACAGGGTCAGACTGATTTGCATATGGCCATGTCTGAACTGGGGTGGCGGAGTGAGCTAAAGAACGGTGATGGATTTAACTCAGATAAGTTTACTGGGGGTGAGTGTTTGTATTGTAAGTGCTCCGTCCATCACCACCTTTGGTTTTTCTTTGTTCGCCCTAAGTTGGCAAGGTATGCTCAGACGTGTGTCCCTTGCTCACTTTGCCACTGGAGTCAAGCAAGCCCGGCTGAAGACGGCTGTAATGCCAGAAACAGGTCCTGGGAAGCTTGATTCCGGTCCCGGGAAGACATGGCTTGGCAGTTCGGGCTGGACTGTTCCCATGAGGCACAGGGTCAGACTGATTTGCATATGGCCATGTCTGAACTGGGGTGGCGAAGTGAGCTAAAGAACGGTGATGGATTTAACCCAGATCAGTTGACTGGGGGTGAGTGTTTGTATTGTCAACACTCCGTCCATCACCACCTTTGGTTTTTCTTTGTTCGCCCTAAGTTGGCAGGGTATGCTCAGACGTGAGTCCCTTGCTCTCTTTGCCACTGGAGTCAAGCAAGCCCGGCTGAAGACGGCTGTAATGCCAAAAACCGGTCCTGGGAAGCTTGATTCCGGTCCAGGGAAGACATGGCGTGGCAGTTCGGGCTGGACTGTTCCCATGAGGCACAGGGTCAGACTGATTTGCATATGGCCATGTCTGAACTGGCGTGGTGGAGTGAGCTAAAGAACGGTGATGGATTTAACTCAGATCAGTTGACTGGGGGTGAGTGTTTGTATTGTCAATGCTCCGTCCATCACCACCTTTGGTTTTTCTTTGTTCGCCCTAAGTTGGCAAGGTATGCTCAGACATGAATCCCTTGCTCACTTTGCCACTGGAGTCAAGCAAGCCCGGCTGAAGACGGCTGTAATGCCAGAAACCGGCCCCGAGAAGCTTGATTCCGGTCCAGGGAAAACATGGCTTGGCAGTTCGGGCTGGACTGTTCCCATGAGGCACAGGGTCAGACTGATTTGCATATGGCCATGTCTGAACTGGGGTGGCGGAGTGAGCTAAAGAACGGTGATGGATTTAACCCAGATCAGTTGACTGGGGGTGAGTGTTTATATTGTCAACGCTCCGTCTATCACCACCTTTGGGTTTTCTTTGTTCGCCCTGAGTTGGCAGTGTATGCTCAGACGTGAGTCCCTTGCTCACTTTGCCACTGGAGTCGAGCAAGCCCGGCTGAAGACGGCTGTAATGCCAGAAACCGGTCCTTGGAAGCTTGATTCCGGTCCAGGGAAGACATGGCTTGGCAGTTCGGGCAGGACTGTTCCCATGAGGCACAGGGTCAGACTGATTTGCATATGGCCATGTCTGAACTGGGGTGGCGAAGTGAGCTAAAGAACGGTGATGGATTTAACCCAGATCAGTTGACTGGGGGTGAGTGATTGAATTGTCAACGCTCCGTCCATCACCACCTTTGGTTTTTCTTTGTTCGCCCTAAGTTGGCAGGGTATGCTCAGACGTGAGTCCCTTGCTCTCTTTGCCACTGGAGTCAAGCAAGCCCGGCTGAAGACGGCTGTAATGCCAAAAACCGGTCCTGGGAAGCTTGATTCCGGTCCAGGGAAGACATGGCGTGGCAGTTCGGGCTGGACTGTTCCCATGAGGCACAGGGTCAGACTGATTTGCATATGGCCATGTCTGAACTGGGGTGGTGGAGTGAGCTAAAGAACGGTGATGGATTTAACTCAGATCAGTTGACTGGGGGTGAGTGTTTGTATTGTCAATGCTCCGTCCATCACCACCTTTGGTTTTTCTTTGTTCGCCCTAAGTTGGCAAGGTATGCTCAGACATGAATCCCTTGCTCACTTTGCCACTGGAGTCAAGCAAGCCCGGCTGAAGACGGCTGTATTGCCAGAAACCGGCCCTGGGAAGCTTGATTCCGGTCCAGGGAAGACATGGCTTGGCAGTTCGGGCTGGACTGTTCCCATGAGGCACAGGGTCAGACTGATTTGCATATGGCCATGTCTGAACTGGGGTGGCGGAGTGAGCTAAAGAACGGTGATGGATTTAACCCAGATCAGTTGACTGGGGGTGAGTGTTTGTATTGTCAACGCTCCGTCCATCACCACCTTTGGTTTTTCTTTGTTCGCCCTGAGTTGGCAGGGTATGCTCAGACGTGAGTCCCTTGCTCACTTTGCCACTGGAGTCAAGCAAGCCCGGCTGAAGACGGCTGTAATGCCAGAAACCGGTCCTGGGAAGCTTGATTCCGGTCCAGGTAAGACATGGCTCGGCAGTTCGGGCAGGACTGTTCCCATGAGGCACAGGGTCAGACTGATATGCATATGGCCATGTCTGAACTGGGGTGGCGAAGTGAGCTAAAGAACGGTGATGGATTTAACCCGGATCAGTTGACTGGGGGTGAGTGTTTGTATTGTCAACGCTCCGTCCATCACCACCTTTGGTTTTTCTTTGTTCGCCCTAAGTTAGCAGGGTATGCTCAGGCGTGAGTCCCTTGCTCACTTTGCCACTGGAGTCAAGCAAGCCCGGCTGAAGACGGCTGTAATGTCAGAAAACGGTCCTGGGAAGCTTGATTCCGGTCCAGGGAAGACATGGCTTGGCAGTTCGGGCTGGACTGTTCCCATGAGGCACAGGGTCAGACTGATTTGCATATGGCCATGTCTGTACTGGGGTGGCGGAGTGAGCTAAAGAACGGTGATGACTTTAACCCAGATCAGTTGACTGGGGGTGAGTGTTTGTATTGTCAACGCTCCGTCCATCACCACCTTTGGTTTTTATTTGTTCTCCCTAAGTTGGCAGGGTATGCTCAGACGTGAGTCCCTTGCTCACTAGTCAAGCAAGCCCGGCTGAAGACGGCTGTAATGCCAGAAACCGGTCCTGGGAAGGGTGATTCCTGTCCAGGGAAGACATGGCTTGGCAGTTCGGGCTGGACTGTTCCCATGAGGCACAGGGTCAGACTGATTTGCATATGGCCATGTCTGAACTGGGGTGGCGGAGTGAGCTAAAGAACGGTGATGGATTTAACCCAGATCAGTTGACTGGGGGTAAGTGTTTGTATTGTCAACGCTCCGTCCATCACCACCTTTGGTTTTTCTTTGTTCGCCCTAAGTTGGCAGGGTATGCTCAGACGTGAGACCCTTGCTCACTTTTCCACTGGAGTCAAGCAAGCCTGGCTGAAGACGGCTGTAATGCCAGAAACCGGTCCTGGGAAGCTTGATTCCGGTCCAGGGAAGACATGGCTTGGCAGTTCGGGCTGGACTGTTCCCATGAGGCACAGGGTCAGACTGATTTGCATATGGCCATGTCTGAACTGGGGTGGCGGAGTGAGCTAAAGAACGGTGATGGATTTAACCCAGATCAGTTGACTGGGGGTGAGTGTTTGTATTATCAACGCTCCGTCCATCACCACCTTTGGTTTTTCTTTGTTCGCCCTGAGTTGGCAGGGTATGCTCAGACGTGAGTCCCTTGCTCACTTTGCCACTGGAGTCAAGCAAGCCCGGCTGAAGACGGCTGTAATGCCAGAAACCGGTCCTGGGAAGCTTGATTCCGGTCCAGGGAAGACATGGCTTGGCAGTTCAGGATGGACTGTTCCCATGAGGCACAGGGTCAGACTGATTTGCATATGGCCATGTCTGAACTGGGGTGGCGAAGTGAGCTAAAGATCGGTGATGGATTTAACCCAGATCAGTTGACTGGGGGTGAGTGTTTGTATTGTCAGTGCTCCGTCCATCACCACCTTTGGTTTTTCTTTGTTCGCCCTAAGTTTGCAGGGTATGCTCAGACGTCAGTCCCTTGCTCACTTTGCCACTGGAGTCAAGCAAGCCCGGCTGAAGACGGCTGTAATGCCAGAAACAGGCCCTGGGAAGCTTGATTCCGGTCCAGGGAAGACATGGCTTGGCAGTTCGGGCTGGACTGTTCCCATGAGGCACAGGGTCAGACTGATTTGCATATGGCCATGTCTGAACTGGGGTGGCGGAGTGAGCTAAAGAACGGTGATGGATTTAACCCAGATCAGTTGACTGGGGGTGAGTGTTTGTATTGTCAACGCTCCGTCCATCACCACCTTTGGTTTTTCTTTGTTCGCCCTGAGTTGGCAGAGTATGCTCAGACGTGAGTCCCTTGCTCACTTTGCCACTGGAGTCAAGCAAGCCCGGCTGAAGACGGCTGTAATGCCAGAAACCGGTCCTGGGAAGCTCGATTCCGGTCCAGGGAAGACATGGCTTGGCAGTTCGAGCAGGACTGTTCCCAGGAGGCACAGGGTCAGACTGATTTGCATATGGCCATGTCTGAACTGGGGTGGCGGAGTGAGCTAAAGAACGGTGATGGATTTAACCCAGATCAGTTGACTGGGGGTGAGTGTTTGCATTGTCAACGCTCCGTCCATCACCACCTTTGGTTTTTCTTTGTTCGCCCTAAGTTGGCAGGGTATGCTCAGACGTGAGTCCCTTCCTCACTTTGCCACTGGAGTCAAGCAAGCCCGGCTGAAGACGGCTGTAATGCCAGAACCTGGTCCTGGGAAGCGTGATTCCGGTCCAGGGAAGACATGGCTTGGCAGTTCGGGCTGGACTGTTCCCATGAGGTACAGGGTCAGACTGATTTGCATATGGCCATGTCTGAACTGGGGTGGCGGAGTGAGCTAAAGAACGGTGATGGATTTAACCCAGATCAGTTGACAGGGGGTGAGTGTTTGTATTGTCAACGCTCCGTCCATTACCACCTTTGGTTTTTCTTTGTTCGCCCTAAGTTGGCAGGGTATGCTCAGACTTAAGACCCTTGCTCACTTTTCCACTGGAGTCAAGCAAGCCCGGCTGAAGACGGCTGTAATGCCAGAAACCGGTCCTGGGAAGCTTGATTCCGGTCCAGGGAAGACATGGCTTGGCAGTTCGGGCTGGACTGTTCCCATGAGGCACAGGGTCAGACTGATTTGCATATGGCCATGTCTGAACTGGGGTGGCGGAGTGAGCTAAAGAACGGTGATGGATTTAATCCAGATCAGTTGACTGGGGGTGAGTGTTTGTATTATCAACGCTCCGTCCATCACCACCTTTGGTTTTCTTTGTTCGCCCTGAGTTGGCAGGGTATGCTCAGACGTGAGTCCCTTGCTCACTTTGCCACTGGAGTCAAGCAAGCCCGGCTGAAGACGGCTGTAATGCCAGAAACCGGTCCTGGGAAGCTTGATTCCGGTCCAGGGAAGACATGGCTTGGCAGTTCAGGCTGGACTGTTCCCATGAGGCACAGGGTCCGACTGATTTGCATATGGCCATGTCTGAACTGGGGTGGCGAAGTGAGCTAAAGAACGGTGATGGATTTAACCCAGATCAGTTGACTGGGGGTGAGTGTTTGTATTGTCAATGCTCCGTCCATCACCACCTTTGGTTTTTCTTTGTTCGCCCTAAGTTGGCAGGGTATGCTTAGACGTGAGTCCCTTGCTCACTTTGCCACTGGAGTCAAGCAAGCCCGGCAGAAGACGGCTGTAATGTCAGAAAACGGTCCTGGGAAGCTTGATTCCGGTCCAGGGAAGACATGGCTTGGCAGTTCGGACTGGACTGTTCCCATGAGGCACAGGGTCAGACTGATTTGCATATGGCCATGTCTGAACTGGGGTGGCGGAGTGAGCTAAAGAACGGTGACGGATTTAACCCAGATCAGTTGACTGGGGGTGAGTGTTTGTATTGTCAACGTTCCGTCCATCACCACCTTTGGTTTTTCTTTGTTCGCCTTAAGTTGGCAGGGTATGCTCAGACGTGAGTCCCTTGCTCACTTTGCCACTGGAGTCAAGCAAGCCCGGCTGAAGACGGCTGTAATTCCAGAAACCGGTCCTGGGAAGCTTGATTCCGGTCCAGGGAAGACATGGCTTGGCAGTTCGGGCTGAACTGTTCCCATGAGGCACAGGGTCTGACTGATTTGCATATGGCCATGTCTGAACTAGGGTGGCGGAGTGAGCTGAGGAACAGTGATGGATTTAACCCAGATCAGTGGACTGGGGTTGAGTGTCTGTATTGTCAACGATCCGTCCATCACCACCTTTGGTTTTTCTTTGTTCGCCCTAAGTTGGCAGGGTATGCTCAGACGTGAGTCCCTTGCTCTCTTTGCCACTGGAGTCAAGCAAGCCCGGCTGAAGACGGCTGTAATGCCAAAAACCGGTCCTGGGAAGCTTGATTCCGGTCCAGGGAAGACATGGCGTGGCAGTTCGGGCTGGACTGTTCCCATGAGGCACAGGGTCAGACTGATTTGCATATGGCCATGTCTGAACTGGGGTGGCCGAGTGAGCTAAAGAACGGTGATGGATTTAACTCAGATCAGGTGACTGGGGGTGAGTGCTTGTATTGTCAATGCTCCGTCCATCACCACCTTTGGTTTTTCTTTGTTCGCCCTAAGTTGGCAAGGTATGCTCAGACATGAATCCCTTGCTCACTTTGCCACTGGAGTCAAGCAAGCCCGGCTGAAGACGGCTGTAATGCCAGAAACCGGTCCTGGGAAGCTTGATTCCGGTCCAGGGAAGACATGGCTTGGCAGTTCGGGCTGGACTGTTCCCATGAGGCACAGTGTCAGACTGATTTTCATATGGCCATGTCTGAACTGGGGTGGCGGAGTGAGCTAAAGAACGGTGATGGATTTACCCAGATCAGTTGACTGGGGGTGAGTGTTTGTATTGTCAACGCTCCGTCCATCACCACCTTTGGTATTTCTTTGTTCGCCCTGAGTTGGCAGGGTATGCTCAGACGTGAGTCCCTTGCTCACTTTTATTTTTTATTTAATTGCGTGTTTGTATAGCGCTATGAATAGACTCCCAAAGGAGTATCTCCGCGCTTATGACACCTGGAATCAAGACTTAGAAGGAGCCACAGGGAATATGATTTATAACTAAAAGCTCATATGGACCAGCGGATAATTATTTAACATGAACTAAACAAAAAAGTTTTTAGGCATTTTCTGAACTCGAGGTGATTCCTACACTGTTTTAGAGAAAGCGGGAGGGAGTTCCAGAGACTGGGGCCTACCACAGACAAAGCCCTACCTCCTTGCCTGGATTTAGTAATTTTGGGAATGTTTAGCAAATGTTGTTCGCCAGACCTAAGGGTACGGGTAGGAACGTATGGAACAAATTTTGTAGCTAAATACTCTGGTCCCAATTCATTAAGGCCTTTGTGAATAATACAGCAGGTCTTAAACTTCACTCGCTGCCGTATAGGCAACCAGTGTAGTTTATGCAATAAAGGTCTGGAGGGAGACCTAGGAGGTGCATTAAGCACCAGCCTCGCTGCTGTATTTTGTACCACCTGTAGGCGGTTAAAAACCTCTTCATTAGCTCCTGCCAGGAGACCATTGCAGTAATCAAGACGGCTGATAATCAGAGCCTGAACCAAGGTTCTCCTATAAGAATCAGGGAGGAAAGGAAAAATCCTCCGAAGGAGACCAATTACGTGAAAGCATGTTCCTACCGTAATGGTGACATGATGTTTCATAGTCAACTCAGGTTCTAATCTGACTCCTAGATTCTTGATCACTGTTTTGGGCTCAGGAACTGGGCCCAGATCGAGAGGCCACCAGTCAGGAGACCATTGGACCTTTACATCGCCGAAAAGCATCACCTCCGTTTTTCCAACGTTGCATTGAAGGAAATTGGAGGCCATCCACCTTGCAACAGCCTTCATTCCATTGGAGAAAGATTGTATTATCTCCGATGTAAGATGTTTAAAAGGGAAGATCAGCTGCGTGTCATCAGCATATGACACTGGGTGGAATCCATAAGCTCTGGTTACATCTGCCAAGGGGGCCACATAGATGTTGAACAAAGTTGGTCTCAAACATGAGCCCTGTGGAACCCCCTTGGTGATGTTAACCTCCTCCGACCTAAAGTCACCCATGGTGACAGATTGGGTGCGGTTGGAGAGAAAGCTTCTGATCCATTCCAGTGCAGTACCACCGATTCCACTCTCAGAGAGGCGTTCGATAAGTATGTTATGGGAAATAGTATTGAACGCTGCCGATAAATCTAGCAGTACCAGGATTACGGAATAACCTTTGTCCTGGTACAGTCGAAGATCGTCTGTTATCGACAGCAAGGCCGTTTCAGTACTGTATTTTGGCCTAAAGCCTGACTGGGATGGATCGAGGCAGCCAGATTGTTCCAAATAGGTGGATAGATGTTTGTTAGAATGCTTTTCGGTGATTTTCCCCAAGAATGGTAAAAGGGAAATAGGTCTAAGATTAGACAGATTGGTCCAAGGAATAGATGAATTCTTCCTGATCGGTCTAACAAGAGCTTTTTTCCAACATTGTGGAATGACTCCAGATGTTAATGAGAGGTTTACTAGCCTCTGAACGTCAGGGGCCAGTGTGCTCCCTAATGGACCCATGAGTCTGGCTGGAAGCCGGTCTGCCGGACTTCCGCTTTTAATATCCATAAGTAGTCTATGGACCTCACTCAGTGAGATTTCTGGAAATTCATTAAAGGAGTGAGATTTGGTAGCTTTAGTAGATGGCATATGCACCAAAGCAGAAAGATCTTGATTACTATTATCAGTGTTTGTCATCTCTATTCTCCTGTAAATAGCATCAATTTTGTCCGAGAAGAAACTCGAGATACTGTCACAAAGATGTTGTGAGGCCATGTCTACGCTCTCGCACGCAGCTGGTTTCAGAAATGTATTGACAATCTGGTACAAGGTCTTTGAATCGTTACCAGCTGCCTCTAACTGAACGGTGATATAATGCTTGCGAGCAGATCGTATGGCTTTATGATAGGTGTTAAGAGCCATCTTATACTTAACTTTATCTCCTTCCAAGTGTGAAGTTCTCCATGTTTTTTCAAGTTTCCTAGCTGTACGCTTAAGACTACGCAAATCCTCCGAATACCAAACTTCATGTTTCTTAGTAGGATTTGTTTTGAAGGTCTTTATCGGGGCAAGTTGTTCTACTACATCACCAATTGCTGAATCCCACTTTGAAAAAGCAGTATTAATGTCGTCTGTACATACGACTAAGGGTGGAAGATATTTTTTCCCAAAAGTGATGTTGGTGATTTTATGCCACTGCCTTCGTTTAGATGGAAGATGGGCATGTACAGAGGATCGCGGAGCATTTTTGACACTGGAGTCAAGCAAGCCCGGCTGAAGACGGCTGTAATGCCAGAAACCGGTCCTGGGAAGCTTGATACCGGTCCAGGGAAGACATGGCTTGGCAGTTCAGGCTGGACTGTTCCCATGAGGCACAGGGTCCGACTGATTTGCATATGGCCATGTCTGAACTGGGGTGGCGGAGTGAGCTAAAGAACGGTGATGATTTAACCCAGATCAGTTGACTGGGGGTGAGTGTTTGTATTGTCAACGCTCCGTCCATCACCACCTTTGGTTTTTCTTTGTTCGCCCTGAGTTGGCAGGGTATGCTCAGACGTGAGTCCCTTGCTCACTTTGCCACTGGAGTCAAGCAAGCCCGGCTGAAGACGGCTGTAATGCCAGAAACCGGTCCTGGGAAGCTTGATTCCGGTCCAGGGAAGACATGGCTTGGCAGTTCGGGCAGGACTGTTCCCATGAGGCACAGGGTCAGACTGATTTGCATATGGCCATGTCTGAACTGGGGTGGCGAAGTGAGCTAAAGAACGGTGATGGATTTAACCCGGATCAGTTGACTGGGGGTGACTGTTTGTATTGTCAACGCTCCGTCCATCACCACCTTTGGTTTTTCTTTGTTCGCCCTAAGTTAGCAGGGTATGCTCAGGCGTGAGTCCCTTGCTCACTTTGCCACTGGAGTCAAGCAAGCCCGGCTGAAGACGGCTGTAATGTCAGAAAACGGTCCTGGGAAGCTTGATTCCGGTCCAGGGAAGACATGGCTTGGCAGTTCGGGCTGGACTGTTCCCATGAGGCACAGGGTCAGACTGATTTGCATATGGCCATGTCTGTACTGGGGTGGCGGAGTGAGCTAAAGAACGGTGATGGATTTAACCCAGATCAGTTGACTGGGGGTGAGTGTTTGTATTGTCAACGCTCCGTCCATCACCACCTTTGGTTTTTATTTGTTCGCCCTAAGTTGGCAGGGTATGCTCAGACGTGAGTCCCTTGCTCACTTTGCCACTGGAGTCAAGCAAGCCCGGCTGAAGACGGCTGTAATGCCAGAAACCGGTCCTGGGAAGCGTGATTCCGGTCCAGGGAAGACATGGCTTGGCAGTTCGGGCTGGACTGTTCCCATGAGGCACAGGGTCAGACTGATTTGCATATGGCCATGTCTGAACTGGGGTGGCGGAGTGAGCTAAAGAACGGTGATGGATTTAACCCAGATCAGTTGACTGGGGGTGAGTGTTTGTATTGTCAACGCTCCGTCCATCACCACCTTTGGTTTTTCTTTGTTCGCCCTAAGTTGGCAGTTTATGCTCAGACGTGAGACCCTTGCTCACTTTTCCACTGGAGTCAAGCAAGCCCGGCTGAAGACGACTGTAATGCCAGAAACCGGTCCTGGGAAGCTTGATTCCGGTCCAGGGAAGACATGGCTTGGCAGTTCGGGCTGGACTGTTCCCATGAGGCACAGGGTCAGACTGATTTGCATATGGCCATGTCTGAACTGGGGTGGCGGAGTGAGCTAAAGAACGGTGATGGATTTAACCCAGATCAGTTGACTGGGGGTGAGTGTTTGTATTATCAACGCTCCGTCCATCACCACCTTTGGTTTTTCTTTGTTCGCCCTGAGTTGGCAGGGTATGCTCAGACGTGAGTCCCTTGCTCACTTTACCCCTGGAGTCAAGCAAGCCCGGCTGAAGACGGCTGTAATGCCAGAAACCGGTCCTGGGAAGCTTGATTCCGGTCCAGGGAAGACATGGCTTGGCAGTTCAGGATGGACTGTTCCCATGAGGCACAGGGTCAGACTGATTTGCATATGGCCATGTCTGAACTGGGGTGGCGAAGTGAGCTAAAGATCGGTGATGGATTTAACCCAGATCAGTTGACTGGGGGTGAGTGTTTGTATTGTCAGTGCTCCGCCCATCACCACCTTTGGTTTTTCTTTGTTCGCCCTAAGTTTGCAGGGTATGCTCAGACGTCAGTCCCTTGCTCACTTTGCCACTGGAGTCAAGCAAGCCCGGCTGAAGACGGCTGTAATGCCAGAAACAGGCCCTGGGAAGCTTGATTCCGGTCCAGGGAAGACATGGCTTGGCAGTTCGGGCTGGACTGTTCCCATGAGGCACAGGGTCAGACTGATTTGCATATGGCCATGTCTGAACTGGGGTGGCGAAGTGAGCTAAAGATCGGTGATGGATTTAACCCAGATCAGTTGACTGGGGGTGAGTGTTTGTATTGTCAACGCTCCGTCCATCACCACCTTTGGTTTTTCTTTGTTCGCCCTGAGTTGGCAGAGTATGCTCAGACGTGAGTCCCTTGCTCACTTTGCCACTGGAGTCAAGCAAGCCCGGCTGAAGACGGCTGTAATGCCAGAAACCGGTCCTGGGAAGCTCGATTCCGGTCCAGGGAAGACATGGCTTGGCAGTTCGGGCAGGACTGTTCCCAGGAGGCACAGGGTCAGACTGATTTGCATATGGCCATGTCTGAACTGGGGTGGCGGAGTGAGCTGAGGAACAGTGATGGATTTAACCCAGATCAGTGGACTGGGGTTGAGTGTCTGTATTGTCAACGATCCGTCCATCACCACCTTTGGTTTTTCTTTGTTCGCCCTAAGTTGGCATGGTATGCTCAGACGTGAGTCCCTTGCTCTCTTTGCCACTGGAGTCAAGCAAGCCCGGCTGAAGACGGCTGTAATGCCAAAAACCGGTCCTGGGAAGCTTGATTCCGGTCCAGGGAAGACATGGCGTGGCAGTTCGGGCTGGACTGTTCCCATGAGGCACAGGGTCAGACTGATTTGCATATGGCCATGTCTGAACTGGGGTGGCGGAGTGAGCTAAAGAACGGTGATGGATTTAACTCAGATCAGGTGACTGGGGGTGAGTGCCTGTATTGTCAATGCTCCGTCCAATCACCACCTTTGGTTTTTCTTTGTTCGCCCTAAGTTGGCAAGGTATGCTCAGACATGAATCCCTTGCTCACTTTGCCACTGGAGTCAAGCAAGCCCGGCTGAAGACGGCTGTAATGCCAGAAACCGGTCCTGGGAAGCTTGATTCCGGTCCAGGGAAGACATGGCTTGGCAGTTCGGGCTGGACTGTTCCCATGAGGCACAGTGTCAGACTGATTTTCATATGGCCATGTCTGAACTGGGGTGGCGGAGTGAGCTAAAGAACGGTGATGGATTTACCCAGATCAGTTGACTGGGGGTGAGTGTTTGTATTGTCAACGCTCCGTCCATCACCACCTTTGGTATTTCTTTGTTCGCCCTGAGTTGGCAGGGTATGCTCAGACGTGAGTCCCTTGCTCACTTTGACACTGGAGTCAAGCAAGCCCGGCTGAAGACGGCTGTAATGCCAGAAACTGGTCCTGGGAAGCTTGATACCGGTCCAGGGAAGACATGGCTTGGCAGTTCAGGCTGGACTGTTCCCATGAGGCACAGGGTCCGACTGATTTGCATATGGCCATGTCTGAACTGGGGTGGCGGAGTGAGCTAAAGAACGGTGATGGATTTAACCCAGATCAGTTGACTGGGGGTGAGTGTTTGTATTGTCAACGCTCCGTCCATCACCACCTTTGGTTTTTCTTTGTTCGCCCTGAGTTGGCAGGGTATGCTCAGACGTGAGTCCCTTGCTCACTTTGCCACTGGAGTCAAGCAAGCCCGGCTGAAGACGGCTGTAATGCCAGAAACCGGTCCTGGGAAGCTTGATTCCGGTCCAGGGAAGACATGGCTTGGCAGTTCGGGCAGGACTGTTCCCATGAGGCACAGGGTCAGACTGATTTGCATATGGCCATGTCTGAACTGGGGTGGCGAAGTGAGCTAAAGAACGGTGATGGATTTAACCCAGATCAGTTGACTGGGGGTGAGTGTTTGTATTGTCAACGCTCCGTCCATCACCACCTTTGGTTTTTATTTGTTCGCCCTAAGTTGGCAGGGTATGCTCAGACGTGAGTCCCTTGCTCACTTTGCCACTGGAGTCAAGCAAGCCCGGCTGAAGACGGCTGTAATGCCAGAAACCGGTCCTGGGAAGCGTGATTCCGGTCCAGGGAAGACATGGCTTGGCAGTTCGGGCTGGACTGTTCCCATGAGGCACAGGGTCAGACTGATTTGCATATGGCCATGTCTGAACTGGGGTGGCGGAGTGAGCTAAAGAACGGTGATGGATTTAACCCAGATCAGTTGACTGGGGGTGAGTGTTTGTATTGTCAACGCTCCGTCCATCACCACCTTTGGTTTTTCTTTGTTCGCCCTAAGTTGGCAGGGTATGCTCAGACGTGAGACCCTTGCTCACTTTTCCACTGGAGTCAAGCAAGCCCGGCTGAAGACGACTGTAATGCCAGAAACCGGTCCAGGGAAGCTTGATTCCGGTCCAGGGAAGACATGGCTTGGCAGTTCGGGCTGGACTGTTCCCATGAGGCACAGGGTCAGACTGATTTGCATATGGCCATGTCTGAACTGGGGTGGCGGAGTGAGCTAAAGAACGGTGATGGATTTAACCCAGATCAGTTGACTGGGGGTGAGTGTTTGTATTATCAACGCTCCGTCCATCACCACCTTTGGTTTTTCTTTGTTCGCCCTGAGTTGGCAGGGTATGCTCAGACGTGAGTCCCTTGCTCACTTTGCCACTGGAGTCAAGCAAGCCCGGCTGAAGACGGCTGTAATGCCAGAAACCGGTCCTGAGAAGCTTGATTCCGGTCCAGGGAAGACATGGCTTGGCAGTTCAGGATGGACTGTTCCCATGAGGCACAGGGTCAGACTGATTTGCATATGGCCATGTCTGAACTGGGGTGGCGAAGTGAGCTAAAGATCGGTGATGGATTTAACCCAGATCAGTTGACTGGGGGTGAGTGTTTGTATTGTCAGTGCTCCGCCCATCACCACCTTTGGTTTTTCTTTGTTCGCCCTAAGTTTGCAGGGTATGCTCAGACGTCAGTCCCTTGCTCACTTTGCCACTGGAGTCAAGCAAGCCCGGCTGAAGACGGCTGTAATGCCAGAAACAGGCCCTGGGAAGCTTGATTCCGGTCCAGGGAAGACATGGCTTGGCAGTTCGGGCTGGACTGTTCCCATGAGGCACAGGGTCAGACTGATTTGCATATGGCCATGTCTGAACTGGGGTGGCGAAGTGAGCTAAAGATCGGTGATGGATTTAACCCAGATCAGTTGACTGGGGGTGAGTGTTTGTATTGTCAACGCTCCGTCCATCACCACCTTTGGTTTTTCTTTGTTCGCCCTGAGTTGGCAGAGTATGCTCAGACGTGAGTCCCTTGCTCACTTTGCCACTGGAGTCAAGCAAGCCCGGCTGAAGACGGCTGTAATGCCAGAAACCGGTCCTGGGAAGCTCGATTCCGGTCCAGGGAAGACATGGCTTGGCAGTTCGGGCAGGACTGTTCCCAGGAGGCACAGGGTCAGACTGATTTGCATATGGCCATGTCTGAACTGGGGTGGCGGAGTGAGCTAAAGAACGGTGATGGATTTAACCCAGATCAGTTGACTGGGGGTGAGTGTTTGCATTGTCAATGCTCCGTCCATCACCACCTTTGGTTTTTCTTTGTTCGCCCTAAGTTGGCAGGGTATACTCAGACGTGAGTCCCTTGCTCACTTTGCCACTGGAGTCAAGCAAGCCCGGCTGAAGACGGCTGTAATGCCAGAACCTGGTCCTGGGAAGCGTGATTCCGGTCCAGGGAAGACATGGCTTGGCAGTTCGGGCTGGACTGTTCCCATGAGGTACAGGGTCAGACTGATTTGCATATGGCCATGTCTGAACTGGGGTGGCGGAGTGAGCTAAAGAACGGTGATGGATTTAACCCAGATCAGTTGACTGGGGGTGAGTGTTTGTATTGTCAACGCTCCGTCCATCACCACCTTTGGTTTTTCTTTGTTCGCCCTAAGTTGGCAGGGTATGCTCAGACGTGAGACCCTTGCTCACTTTGCCACTGGAGTCAAGCAAGCCCGGCTGAAGACGGCTGTAATGCCAGAAACCGGTCCTGGGAAGCTCGATTCCGGTCCAGGGAAGACATGGCTTGGCAGTTCGGGCAGGACTGTTCCCAGGAGGCACAGGGTCAGACTGATTTGCATATGGCCATGTCTGAACTGGGGTGGCGGAGTGAGCTGAGGAACAGTGATGGATTTAACCCAGATCAGTGGACTGGGGTTGAGTGTCTGTATTGTCAACGATCCGTCCATCACCACCTTTGGTTTTTCTTTGTTCGCCCTAAGTTGGCATGGTATGCTCAGACGTGAGTCCCTTGCTCTCTTTGCCACTGGAGTCAAGCAAGCCCGGCTGAAGACGGCTGTAATGCCAAAAACCGGTCCTGGGAAGCTTGATTCCGGTCCAGGGAAGACATGGCGTGGCAGTTCGGGCTGGACTGTTCCCATGAGGCACAGGGTCAGACTGATTTGCATATGGCCATGTCTGAACTGGGGTGGCGGAGTGAGCTAAAGAACGGTGATGGATTTAACTCAGATCAGGTGACTGGGGGTGAGTGCCTGTATTGTCAATGCTCCGTCCAATCACCACCTTTGGTTTTTCTTTGTTCGCCCTAAGTTGGCAAGGTATGCTCAGACATGAATCCCTTGCTCACTTTGCCACTGGAGTCAAGCAAGCCCGGCTGAAGACGGCTGTAATGCCAGAAACCGGTCCTGGGAAGCTTGATTCCGGTCCAGGGAAGACATGGCTTGGCAGTTCGGGCTGGACTGTTCCCATGAGGCACAGTGTCAGACTGATTTTCATATGGCCATGTCTGAACTGGGGTGGCGGAGTGAGCTAAAGAACGGTGATGGATTTACCCAGATCAGTTGACTGGGGGTGAGTGTTTGTATTGTCAACGCTCCGTCCATCACCACCTTTGGTATTTCTTTGTTCGCCCTGAGTTGGCAGGGTATGCTCAGACGTGAGTCCCTTGCTCACTTTGACACTGGAGTCAAGCAAGCCCGGCTGAAGACGGCTGTAATGCCAGAAACTGGTCCTGGGAAGCTTGATACCGGTCCAGGGAAGACATGGCTTGGCAGTTCAGGCTGGACTGTTCCCATGAGGCACAGGGTCCGACTGATTTGCATATGGCCATGTCTGAACTGGGGTGGCGGAGTGAGCTAAAGAACGGTGATGGATTTAACCCAGATCAGTTGACTGGGGGTGAGTGTTTGTATTGTCAACGCTCCGTCCATCACCACCTTTGGTTTTTCTTTGTTCGCCCTGAGTTGGCAGGGTATGCTCAGACGTGAGTCCCTTGCTCACTTTGCCACTGGAGTCAAGCAAGCCCGGCTGAAGACGGCTGTAATGCCAGAAACCGGTCCTGGGAAGCTTGATTCCGGTCCAGGGAAGACATGGCTTGGCAGTTCGGGCAGGACTGTTCCCATGAGGCACAGGGTCAGACTGATTTGCATATGGCCATGTCTGAACTGGGGTGGCGAAGTGAGCTAAAGAACGGTGATGGATTTAACCCAGATCAGTTGACTGGGGGTGAGTGTTTGTATTGTCAACGCTCCGTCCATCACCACCTTTGGTTTTTATTTGTTCGCCCTAAGTTGGCAGGGTATGCTCAGACGTGAGTCCCTTGCTCACTTTGCCACTGGAGTCAAGCAAGCCCGGCTGAAGACGGCTGTAATGCCAGAAACCGGTCCTGGGAAGCGTGATTCCGGTCCAGGGAAGACATGGCTTGGCAGTTCGGGCTGGACTGTTCCCATGAGGCACAGGGTCAGACTGATTTGCATATGGCCATGTCTGAACTGGGGTGGCGGAGTGAGCTAAAGAACGGTGATGGATTTAACCCAGATCAGTTGACTGGGGGTGAGTGTTTGTATTGTCAACGCTCCGTCCATCACCACCTTTGGTTTTTCTTTGTTCGCCCTAAGTTGGCAGGGTATGCTCAGACGTGAGACCCTTGCTCACTTTTCCACTGGAGTCAAGCAAGCCCGGCTGAAGACGACTGTAATGCCAGAAACCGGTCCAGGGAAGCTTGATTCCGGTCCAGGGAAGACATGGCTTGGCAGTTCGGGCTGGACTGTTCCCATGAGGCACAGGGTCAGACTGATTTGCATATGGCCATGTCTGAACTGGGGTGGCGGAGTGAGCTAAAGAACGGTGATGGATTTAACCCAGATCAGTTGACTGGGGGTGAGTGTTTGTATTATCAACGCTCCGTCCATCACCACCTTTGGTTTTTCTTTGTTCGCCCTGAGTTGGCAGGGTATGCTCAGACGTGAGTCCCTTGCTCACTTTGCCACTGGAGTCAAGCAAGCCCGGCTGAAGACGGCTGTAATGCCAGAAACCGGTCCTGAGAAGCTTGATTCCGGTCCAGGGAAGACATGGCTTGGCAGTTCAGGATGGACTGTTCCCATGAGGCACAGGGTCAGACTGATTTGCATATGGCCATGTCTGAACTGGGGTGGCGAAGTGAGCTAAAGATCGGTGATGGATTTAACCCAGATCAGTTGACTGGGGGTGAGTGTTTGTATTGTCAGTGCTCCGCCCATCACCACCTTTGGTTTTTCTTTGTTCGCCCTAAGTTTGCAGGGTATGCTCAGACGTCAGTCCCTTGCTCACTTTGCCACTGGAGTCAAGCAAGCCCGGCTGAAGACGGCTGTAATGCCAGAAACAGGCCCTGGGAAGCTTGATTCCGGTCCAGGGAAGACATGGCTTGGCAGTTCGGGCTGGACTGTTCCCATGAGGCACAGGGTCAGACTGATTTGCATATGGCCATGTCTGAACTGGGGTGGCGAAGTGAGCTAAAGATCGGTGATGGATTTAACCCAGATCAGTTGACTGGGGGTGAGTGTTTGTATTGTCAACGCTCCGTCCATCACCACCTTTGGTTTTTCTTTGTTCGCCCTGAGTTGGCAGAGTATGCTCAGACGTGAGTCCCTTGCTCACTTTGCCACTGGAGTCAAGCAAGCCCGGCTGAAGACGGCTGTAATGCCAGAAACCGGTCCTGGGAAGCTCGATTCCGGTCCAGGGAAGACATGGCTTGGCAGTTCGGGCAGGACTGTTCCCAGGAGGCACAGGGTCAGACTGATTTGCATATGGCCATGTCTGAACTGGGGTGGCGGAGTGAGCTAAAGAACGGTGATGGATTTAACCCAGATCAGTTGACTGGGGGTGAGTGTTTGCATTGTCAATGCTCCGTCCATCACCACCTTTGGTTTTTCTTTGTTCGCCCTAAGTTGGCAGGGTATACTCAGACGTGAGTCCCTTGCTCACTTTGCCACTGGAGTCAAGCAAGCCCGGCTGAAGACGGCTGTAATGCCAGAACCTGGTCCTGGGAAGCGTGATTCCGGTCCAGGGAAGACATGGCTTGGCAGTTCGGGCTGGACTGTTCCCATGAGGTACAGGGTCAGACTGATTTGCATATGGCCATGTCTGAACTGGGGTGGCGGAGTGAGCTAAAGAACGGTGATGGATTTAACCCAGATCAGTTGACTGGGGGTGAGTGTTTGTATTGTCAACGCTCCGTCCATCACCACCTTTGGTTTTTCTTTGTTCGCCCTAAGTTGGCAGGGTATGCTCAGACGTGAGACCCTTGCTCACTTTTCCACTGGAGTCAAGCAAGCCCGGCTGAAGACGACTGTAATGCCAGAAACCGGTCCTGGGAAGCTTGATTCCGGTCCAGGGAAGACATGGCTTGGCAGTTCGGGCTGGACTGTTCCCATGAGGCACAGGGTCAGACTGATTTGCATATGGCCATGTCTGAACTGGGGTGGCGGAGTGAGCTAAAGAACAGTGATGGATTTAACCCAGATCAGTTGACTGGGGGTGAGTGTTTGTATTATCAACGCTCCGTCCATCACCACCTTTGGTTTTTCTTTGTTCGCCCTGAGTTGGCAGGGTATGCTCAGACGTGAGTCCCTTGCTCACTTTGCCACTGGAGTCAAGCAAGCCCGGCTGAAGACGGCTGTAATGCCAGAAACCGGTCCTGGGAAGCTTGATTCCGGTCCAGGGAAGACATGGCTTGGCAGTTCAGGATGGACTGTTCCCATGAGGCACAGGGTCAGACTGATTTGCATATGGCCATGTCTGAACTGGGGTGGCGAAGTGAGCTAAAGATCGGTGATGGATTTAACCCAGATCAGTTGACTGGGGGTGAGTGTTTGTATTGTCAGTGCTCCGCCCATCACCACCTTTGGTTTTTCTTTGTTCGCCCTAAGTTTGCAGGGTATGCTCAGACGTCAGTCCCTTGCTCACTTTGCCACTGGAGTCAAGCAAGCCCGGCTGAAGACGGCTGTAATGCCAGAAACAGGCCCTGGGAAGCTTGATTCCGGTCCAGGGAAGACATGGCTTGGCAGTTCGGGCTGGACTGTTCCCATGAGGCACAGGGTCAGACTGATTTGCATATGGCCATGTCTGAACTGGGGTGGCGAAGTGAGCTAAAGATCGGTGATGGATTTAACCCAGATCAGTTGACTGGGGGTGAGTGTTTGTATTGTCAACGCTCCGTCCATCACCACCTTTGGTTTTTCTTTGTTCGCCCTGAGTTGGCAGAGTATGCTCAGACGTGAGTCCCTTGCTCACTTTGCCACTGGAGTCAAGCAAGCCCGGCTGAAGACGGCTGTAATGCCAGAAACCGGTCCTGGGAAGCTCGATTCCGGTCCAGGGAAGACATGGCTTGGCAGTTCGGGCAGGACTGTTCCCAGGAGGCACAGGGTCAGACTGATTTGCATATGGCCATGTCTGAACTGGGGTGGCGGAGTGAGCTAAAGAACGGTGATGGATTTAACCCAGATCAGTTGACTGGGGGTGAGTGTTTGTATTGTCAACGCTCCGTCCATCACCACCTTCGGTTTTTCTTTGTTCGCCCTAAGTTGGCAGGGTATGCTCAGACATCAGTCCCTTGCTTACTTTGCCACTGGAGTCAAGCAAGCCCCGCTGAAGATGGCTGTAATGCCAGAAACCGGTCTTGGGAAGCGTGATTCTGGCCCAGGGAAGACATGGCTTGGCAGTTCGGGCTGGACTGTTCCCATGAGGCACAGGGTCAGCCTGATTTGCATATGGCCATGTCTGAACTGGGGTGGCGAAGTGAGCTAAAGATCGGTGATGGATTTAACCCAGATCAGTTGACTGGGGGTGAGTGTTTGTATTGTCAGTGCTCCGCCCATCACCACCTTTGGTTTTTCTTTGTTCGCCCTAAGTTTGCAGGGTATGCTCAGACGTCAGTCCCTTGCTCACTTTGCCACTGGAGTCAAGCAAGCCCGGCTGAAGACGGCTGTAATGCCAGAAACAGGCCCTGGGAAGCTTGATTCCGGTCCAGGGAAGACATGGCTTGGCAGTTCGGGCTGGACTGTTCCCATGAGGCACAGTGTCAGACTGATTTTCATATGGCCATGTCTGAACTGGGGTGGCGGAGTGAGCTAAAGAACGGTGATGGATTTACCCAGATCAGTTGACTGGGGGTGAGTGTTTGTATTGTCAACGCTCCGTCCATCACCACCTTTGGTATTTCTTTGTTCGCCCTGAGTTGGCAGGGTATGCTCAGACGTGAGTCCCTTGCTCACTTTGACACTGGAGTCAAGCAAGCCCGGCTGAAGACGGCTGTAATGCCAGAAACCGGTCCTGGGAAGCTCGATTCCGGTCCAGGGAAGACATGGCTTGGCAGTTCGGGCAGGACTGTTCCCAGGAGGCACAGGGTCAGACTGATTTGCATATGGCCATGTCTGAACTGGGGTGGCGGAGTGAGCTAAAGAACGGTGATGGATTTAACCCAGATCAGTTGACTGGGGGTGAGTGTTTGTATTGTCAACGCTCCGTCCATCACCACCTTCGGTTTTTCTTTGTTCGCCCTAAGTTGGCAGGGTATGCTCAGACATCAGTCCCTTGCTTACTTTGCCACTGGAGTCAAGCAAGCCCCGCTGAAGATGGCTGTAATGCCAGAAACCGGTCTTGGGAAGCGTGATTCTGGCCCAGGGAAGACATGGCTTGGCAGTTCGGGCTGGACTGTTCCCATGAGGCACAGGGTCAGCCTGATTTGCATATGGCCATGTCTGAACTGGGGTGGCGAAGTGAGCTAAAGATCGGTGATGGATTTAACCCAGATCAGTTGACTGGGGGTGAGTGTTTGTATTGTCAGTGCTCCGCCCATCACCACCTTTGGTTTTTCTTTGTTCGCCCTAAGTTTGCAGGGTATGCTCAGACGTCAGTCCCTTGCTCACTTTGCCACTGGAGTCAAGCAAGCCCGGCTGAAGACGGCTGTAATGCCAGAAACAGGCCCTGGGAAGCTTGATTCCGGTCCAGGGAAGACATGGCTTGGCAGTTCGGGCTGGACTGTTCCCATGAGGCACAGGGTCAGACTGATTTGCATATGGCCATGTCTGAACTGGGGTGGCGAAGTGAGCTAAAGATCGGTGATGGATTTAACCCAGATCAGTTGACTGGGGGTGAGTGTTTGTATTGTCAACGCTCCGTCCATCACCACCTTTGGTTTTTCTTTGTTCGCCCTGAGTTGGCAGAGTATGCTCAGACGTGAGTCCCTTGCTCACTTTGCCACTGGAGTCAAGCAAGCCCGGCTGAAGACGGCTGTAATGCCAGAAACCGGTCCTGGGAAGCTCGATTCCGGTCCAGGGAAGACATGGCTTGGCAGTTCGGGCAGGACTGTTCCCAGGAGGCACAGGGTCAGACTGATTTGCATATGGCCATGTCTGAACTGGGGTGGCGGAGTGAGCTAAAGAACGGTGATGGATTTAACCCAGATCAGTTGACTGGGGGTGAGTGTTTGCATTGTCAATGCTCCGTCCATCACCACCTTTGGTTTTTCTTTGTTCGCCCTAAGTTGGCAGGGTATGCTCAGACGTGAGTCCCTTGCTCACTTTGCCACTGGAGTCAAGCAAGCCCGGCTGAAGACGGCTGTAATGCCAGAACCTGGTCCTGGGAAGCGTGATTCCGGTCCAGGGAAGACATGGCTTGGCAGTTCGGGCTGGACTGTTCCCATGAGGTACAGGGTCAGACTGATTTGCATATGGCCATGTCTGAACTGGGGTGGCGGAGTGAGCTAAAGAACGGTGATGGATTTAACCCAGATCAGTTGACTGGGGGTGAGTGTTTGTATTGTCAACGCTCCGTCCATCACCACCTTTGGTTTTTCTTTGTTCGCCCTAAGTTGGCAGGGTATGCTCAGACGTGAGACCCTTGCTCACTTTTCCACTGGAGTCAAGCAAGCCCGGCTGAAGACGACTGTAATGCCAGAAACCGGTCCTGGGAAGCTTGATTCCGGTCCAGGGAAGACATGGCTTGGCAGTTCGGGCTGGACTGTTCCCATGAGGCACAGGGTCAGACTGATTTGCATATGGCCATGTCTGAACTGGGGTGGCGGAGTGAGCTAAAGAACAGTGATGGATTTAACCCAGATCAGTTGACTGGGGGTGAGTGTTTGTATTATCAACGCTCCGTCCATCACCACCTTTGGTTTTTCTTTGTTCGCCCTGAGTTGGCAGGGTATGCTCAGACGTGAGTCCCTTGCTCACTTTGCCACTGGAGTCAAGCAAGCCCGGCTGAAGACGGCTGTAATGCCAGAAACCGGTCCTGGGAAGCTTGATTCCGGTCCAGGGAAGACATGGCTTGGCAGTTCAGGATGGACTGTTCCCATGAGGCACAGGGTCAGACTGATTTGCATATGGCCATGTCTGAACTGGGGTGGCGAAGTGAGCTAAAGATCGGTGATGGATTTAACCCAGATCAGTTGACTGGGGGTGAGTGTTTGTATTGTCAGTGCTCCGCCCATCACCACCTTTGGTTTTTCTTTGTTCGCCCTAAGTTTGCAGGGTATGCTCAGACGTCAGTCCCTTGCTCACTTTGCCACTGGAGTCAAGCAAGCCCGGCTGAAGACGGCTGTAATGCCAGAAACAGGCCCTGGGAAGCTTGATTCCGGTCCAGGGAAGACATGGCTTGGCAGTTCGGGCTGGACTGTTCCCATGAGGCACAGGGTCAGACTGATTTGCATATGGCCATGTCTGAACTGGGGTGGCGAAGTGAGCTAAAGATCGGTGATGGATTTAACCCAGATCAGTTGACTGGGGGTGAGTGTTTGTATTGTCAACGCTCCGTCCATCACCACCTTTGGTTTTTCTTTGTTCGCCCTGAGTTGGCAGAGTATGCTCAGACGTGAGTCCCTTGCTCACTTTGCCACTGGAGTCAAGCAAGCCCGGCTGAAGACGGCTGTAATGCCAGAAACCGGTCCTGGGAAGCTCGATTCCGGTCCAGGGAAGACATGGCTTGGCAGTTCGGGCAGGACTGTTCCCAGGAGGCACAGGGTCAGACTGATTTGCATATGGCCATGTCTGAACTGGGGTGGCGGAGTGAGCTAAAGAACGGTGATGGATTTAACCCAGATCAGTTGACTGGGGGTGAGTGTTTGCATTGTCAACGCTCCGTCCATCACCACCTTTGGTTTTTCTTTGTTCGCCCTAAGTTGGCAGGGTATGCTCAGACGTGAGTCCCTTGCTCACTTTGCCACTGGAGTCAAGCAAGCCCGGCTGAAGACGGCTGTAATGCCAGAACCTGGTCCTGGGAAGCGTGATTCCGGTCCAGGGAAGACATGGCTTGGCAGTTCGGGCTGGACTGTTCCCATGAGGTACAGGGTCAGACTGATTTGCATATGGCCATATCTGAACTGGGGTGGCGGAGTGAGCTAAAGAACGGTGATGGATTTAACCCAGATCAGTTGACAGGGGGTGAGTGTTTGTATTGTCAACGCTCCGTCCATTACCACCTTTGGTTTTTCTTTGTTCGCCCTAAGTTGGCAGGGTATGCTCAGACTTAGGACCCTTGCTCACTTTTCCACTGGAGTCAAGCAAGCCCGGCTGAAGACGGCTGTAATGCCAGAAACCGGTCCTGGGAAGCTTGATTACGGTCCAGGGAAGACATGGCTTGGCAGTTCGGGCTGGACTGTTCCCATGAGGCACAGGGTCAGACTGATTTGCATATGGCCATGTCTGAACTGGGGTGGCGGAGTGACCTAAAGAACGGTGATGGATTTAATCCAGATCAGTTGACTGGGGGTGAGTGTTTGTATTATCAATGCTCCGTCCATCACCACCTTTGGTTTTTCTTTGTTCGCCCTGAGTTGGCAGGGTATGCTCAGACGTGAGTCCCTTGCTCACTTTGCCACTGGAGTCAAGCAAGCCAGGCTGAAGACGGCTGTAATGCCAGAAACCGGTCCTGGGAAGCTTGATTCCGGTCCAGGGAAGACATGGCTTGGCAGTTCAGGCTGGACTGTTCCCATGAGGCACAGGGTCCGACTGATTTGCATATGGCCATGTCTGAACTGGGGTGGCGAAGTGAGCTAAAGAACGGTGATGGATTTAACCCAGATCAGTTGACAGGGGGTGAGTGTTTGTATTGTCAACGCTCCGTCCATTACCACCTTTGGTTTTTCTTTGTTCGCCCTAAGTTGGCAGGGTATGCTCAGACTTAGGACCCTTGCTCACTTTTCCACTGGAGTCAAGCAAGCCCGGCTGAAGACGGCTGTAATGCCAGAAACCGGTCCTGGGAAGCTTGATTACGGTCCAGGGAAGACATGGCTTGGCAGTTCGGGCTGGACTGTTCCCATGAGGCACAGGGTCAGACTGATTTGCATATGGCCATGTCTGAACTGGGGTGGCGGAGTGACCTAAAGAACGGTGATGGATTTAATCCAGATCAGTTGACTGGGGGTGAGTGTTTGTATTATCAATGCTCCGTCCATCACCACCTTTGGTTTTTCTTTGTTCGCCCTGAGTTGGCAGGGTATGCTCAGACGTGAGTCCCTTGCTCACTTTGCCACTGGAGTCAAGCAAGCCCGGCTGAAGACGGCTGTAATGCCAGAAACCGGTCCTGGGAAGCTTGATTCCGGTCCAGGGAAGACATGGCTTGGCAGTTCAGGCTGGACTGTTCCCATGAGGCACAGGGTCCGACTGATTTGCATATGGCCATGTCTGAACTTAGTGGCGAAGTGAGCTAAAGAACGGTGATGTATTTAACCCAGATCAGTTGACTGGGGGTGAGTGTTTGTATTGTCAACGCTCCGTCCATCACCACCTTTGGTTTTTCTTTGTTCGCCCTAAGTTGGCAGGGTATGCTCAGACGTGAGACCCTTGCTCACTGTTCCACTGGAGTCAAGCAAGCCCGGCTGAAGACGACTGTAATGCCAGAAACCGGTCCTGGGAAGCTTGATTCCGGTCCAGGGAAGACATGGCTTGGCAGTTCGGGCTGGACTGTTCCCATGAGGCACAGGGTCAGACTGATTTGCATATGGCCATGTCTGAACTGGGGTGGCGGAGTGAGCTAAAGAACGGTGATGGATTTAACCCAGATCAGTTGACTGGGGGTGAGTGTTTGTATTATCAACGCTCCGTCCATCACCACCTTTGGTTTTTCCTTGTTCGCCCTGAGTTGGCAGGGTATGCTCAGACGTGAGTCCCTTGCTCACTTTGCCACTGGAGTCAAGCAAGCCCGGCAGAAGACGGCTGTAATGTCAGAAAACGGTCCTGGGAAGCTTGATTCCGGTCCAGGGAAGACATGGCTTGGCAGTTCGGACTGGACTGTTCCCATGAGGCACAGGGTCAGACTGATTTGCATATGGCCATGTCTGAACTGGGGTGGCGGAGTGAGCTAAAGAACGGTGATGGATTTAACCCAGATCAGTTGACTGGGGGTGAGTGTTTGTATTGTCAACGCTCCGTCCATCACCACCTTTGGTTTTTCTTTGTTCGCCATAAGTTGGCAGGGTATGCTCAGACGTGAGTCCCTTGCTCACTTTGCCACTGGAGTTAAGCAAGCCCGGCTGAAGACGGCTGTAATTCCAGAAACCGGTCCTGGGAAGCTTGATTCCGGTCCAGGGAAGACATGGCTTGGCAGTTCGGGCTGAACTGTTCCCATGAGGCACAGGGTCAGACTGATTTGCATATGGCCATGTCTGAACTGGGGTGGCGGAGTGAGCTGAGGAACAGTGATGGATTTAACCCAGATCAGTGGACTGGGGTTGAGTGTCTGTATTGTCAACGATCCGTCCATCACCACCTTTGGTTTTTCTTTGTTCGCCCTAAGTTGGCAGGGTATGCTCAGACGTGAGTCCCTTGCTCTCTTTGCCACTGGAGTCAAGCAAGCCCGGCTGAAGACGGCTGTAATGCCAAAAACCGGTCCTGGGAAGCTTGATTCCGGTCCAGGGAAGACATGGCGTGGCAGTTTGGGCTGGACTGTTCCCATGAGGCACAGGGTCAGACTGATTTGCATATGGCCATGTCTGAACTGGGGTGGCGGAGTGAGCTAAAGAACGGTGATGGATTTAACCCAGATCAGTTGACTGGGGGTGAGTGTTTGTATTATCAACGCTCCGTCCATCACCACCTTTGGTTTTTCCTTGTTCGCCCTGAGTTGGCAGGGTATGCTCAGACGTGAGTCCCTTGCTCACTTTGCCACTGGAGTCAAGCAAGCCCGGCAGAAGACGGCTGTAATGTCAGAAAACGGTCCTGGGAAGCTTGATTCCGGTCCAGGGAAGACATGGCTTGGCAGTTCGGACTGGACTGTTCCCATGAGGCACAGGGTCAGACTGATTTGCATATGGCCATGTCTGAACTGGGGTGGCGGAGTGAGCTAAAGAACGGTGATGGATTTAACCCAGATCAGTTGACTGGGGGTGAGTGTTTGTATTGTCAACGCTCCGTCCATCACCACCTTTGGTTTTTCTTTGTTCGCCATAAGTTGGCAGGGTATGCTCAGACGTGAGTCCCTTGCTCACTTTGCCACTGGAGTTAAGCAAGCCCGGCTGAAGACGGCTGTAATTCCAGAAACCGGTCCTGGGAAGCTTGATTCCGGTCCAGGGAAGACATGGCTTGGCAGTTCGGGCTGAACTGTTCCCATGAGGCACAGGGTCAGACTGATTTGCATATGGCCATGTCTGAACTGGGGTGGCGGAGTGAGCTGAGGAACAGTGATGGATTTAACCCAGATCAGTGGACTGGGGTTGAGTGTCTGTATTGTCAACGATCCGTCCATCACCACCTTTGGTTTTTCTTTGTTCGCCCTAAGTTGGCAGGGTATGCTCAGACGTGAGTCCCTTGCTCTCTTTGCCACTGGAGTCAAGCAAGCCCGGCTGAAGACGGCTGTAATGCCAAAAACCGGTCCTGGGAAGCTTGATTCCGGTCCAGGGAAGACATGGCGTGGCAGTTTGGGCTGGACTGTTCCCATGAGGCACAGGGTCAGACTGATTTGCATATGGCCATGTCTGAACTGGGGTGGCGGAGTGAGCTAAAGAACGGTGATGGATTTAACCCAGATCAGTTGACTGGGGGTGAGTGTTTGTATTATCAACGCTCCGTCCATCACCACCTTTGGTTTTTCCTTGTTCGCCCTGAGTTGGCAGGGTATGCTCAGACGTGAGTCCCTTGCTCACTTTGCCACTGGAGTCAAGCAAGCCCGGCAGAAGACGGCTGTAATGTCAGAAAACGGTCCTGGGAAGCTTGATTCCGGTCCAGGGAAGACATGGCTTGGCAGTTCGGACTGGACTGTTCCCATGAGGCACAGGGTCAGACTGATTTGCATATGGCCATGTCTGAACTGGGGTGGCGGAGTGAGCTAAAGAACGGTGATGGATTTAACCCAGATCAGTTGACTGGGGGTGAGTGTTTGTATTGTCAACGCTCCGTCCATCACCACCTTTGGTTTTTCTTTGTTCGCCTTAAGTTGGCAGGGTATGCTCAGACGTGAGTCCCTTGCTCACTTTGCCACTGGAGTTAAGCAAGCCCGGCTGAAGACGGCTGTAATTCCAGAAACCGGTCCTGGGAAGCTTGATTCCGGTCCAGGGAAGACATGGCTTGGCAGTTCGGGCTGAACTGTTCCCATGAGGCACAGGGTCAGACTGATTTGCATATGGCCATGTCTGAACTGGGGTGGCAGAGTGAGCTGAGGAACAGTGATGGATTTAACCCAGATCAGTGGACTGGGGTTGAGTGTCTGTATTGTCAACGATCCGTCCATCACCACCTTTGGTTTTTCTTTGTTCGCCCTAAGTTGGCAGGGTATGCTCAGACGTGAGTCCCTTGCTCTCTTTGCCACTGGAGTCAAGCAAGGCCGGCTGAAGACGGCTGTAATGCCAAAAAACGGTCCTGAGAAGCTTGATTCCAGTCCAGGGAAGACATGGCGTGGCAGTTTGGGCTGGACTGTTCCCATGAGGCACAGGGTCAGACTGATTTGCATATGGCCATGTCTGAACTGGGGTGGCGGAGTGAGCTAAAGAACGGTGATGGATTTAACTCAGATCAGGTGACTGGGGGTGAGTGCTTGTATTGTCAATGCTCCGTCCATCACCACCTTTGGTTTTTCTTTGTTCGCCCTAAGTTGGCAAGGTATGCTCAGACATGAATCCCTTGCTCACTTTGCCACTGGAGTCAAGCAAGCCCAGCTGAAGACGGCTGTAATGCCAGAAACCGGTCCTGGGAAGCTTGATTCCGGTCCAGGGAAAACATGGCTTGGCAGTTCGGGCTGGACTGTTCCCATGAGGCACAGTGTCAGACTGATTTTCATATGGCCATGTCTGAACTGGGGTGGCGGAGTGAGCTAAAGAACGGTGATGGATTTACCCAGATCAGTTGACTCGGGGTGAGTGTTTGTATTGTCAACGCTCCGTCCATCACCACCTTTGGTATTTCTTTGTTCGCCCTGAGTTGGCAGGGTATGCTCAGACGTGAGTCCCTTGCTCACTTTGCCACTGGAGTCAAGCAAGCCCGGCTGAAGACGGCTGTAATGCCAGAAACCGGTCCTGGGAAGCTTGATACCGGTCCAGGGAAGACATGGCTTGGCAGTACAGGCTGGACTGTTCCCATGAGGCACAGGGTCCGACTGATTTGCATATGGCCATGTCTGAACTGGGGTGGCGAAGTGAGCTAAAGAACGGTGATGGATTTAACCCAGGTCAGTTGACTGGGGGGGAGTGTTTGTATTGTGAATGCTCCGTCCATCACCAACTTTGGTTTTTCTTTGTTCGCCCTAAGTTGGCAGGGTATGCTTAGACGTGAGTCCCTTGCTCACTTTGCCACTGGAGTCAAGCAAGCCCGGCTGAAGACAGCTGTAATGTCAGAAAACGGTCCTGGGAAGCTTGATTCCGGTCCAGGGAAGACATGGCTTGGCAGTTCGGGCTGAACTGTTCCCATGAGGCACAGGGTCAGACTGATTTGCATATGGCCATGTCTGAACTGGGGTGGCGGAGTGAGCAGAGGAACAGTGATGGATTTAACCTAGATCAGTGGACTGGGGTTGAATGTTTGTATTGTCAACGATCCGTCCATCACCACCTTAGTTTTTTCTTTGTTCGCCCTAAGTTGGCAGGGTATGCTCAGACGTGAATCCCTTGCTCACTTTGCCACTGGAGTCAAGCAAGCCCGGCTGAAGACGGCTGTAATGCCAAAAACCGGTCCTGGGAAGCTTGATTCCGGTCCAGGGAAGACATGGCGTGGCAGTTCAGGCTGGACTGTTCCCATGAGGCACAGGGTCAGACTGATTTGCATATGGCCATGTCTGAACTGGGGTGGCGGAGTGAGCTAAAGAACGGTGATGGATTTAACTCAGATCAGGTGACTGGGGGTGAGTGTTTGTATTGTCAATGCTCCGTCCATCACCACCTTTGGTTTTTCTTTGTTCGCCCTAAGTTGGCAAGGTATGCTCAGACATGAATCCCTTGCTCACTTTGCCACTGGAGTCAAGCAAGCCCGGCTGAAGACGGCTGTAATGCCAGAAACCGGTCCTGGGAAGCTTGATTCCGGTCCAGGGAATACATGGCTTGGAAGTTCGGGCTGGACTGTTCCCATGAGGCACAGTGTCAGACTGATTTTCATATGGCCATGTCTGAACTGGGGTGGCGGAGTGAGCTAAAGAACGGTGATGGATTTACCCAGATTAGTTGACTGGGGGTGAGTGTTTGTATTGTCAACGCTCCGTCCATCACCACCTTTGTTTTTTCTTTGTTCGCCCTGAGTTGGCAGGGTATGCTCAGACGTGAGTCCCTTGCTCACTTTGCCACTGGAGTCAAGCAAGCCCGGCTGAAGACGGCTGTAATGCCAGAAACCGGTCCTGGGAAGCTTGATTCCGGTCCAGGGTAGACATGGCTTGGCAGTTCCGGCTGGACTGTTCCCATGAGGCACAGGGTCAGACTGATTTGCATATGGCCATGTCTGTACTGGGGTGGCGAAGTGAGCTAAAGAACGGTGATGGATTTAACCCAGATCAGTTGACTGGGGGTGAGTGTTTGTATTGTCAACACTCCGCCCAGCACCACTTTTGGTTTTTCTTTGTTCGCCCTAAGTTGGCAGGGTATGCTCAGAAGTGAGTCCCTTGCTCACTTTGCCACTGGAGTCAAGCGAGACCGGCTGAAGACGGCTGTAATGTCAGAAAACGGTCCTGGGTAGCTTGATTCCGGTCCAGGGAAGACATGGCTTGGCAGTTCGGGCTGGACTGTTCCCATGAGGCACAGGGTCAGACTGATTTGCATATGGCCATGTCTGAACTGGGGTGGCGGAGTGAGCTAAAGAACGGTGATGGATTTAACCCAGATCAGTTGACTGGGGGTGAGTGTTTGTATTGTCAATGCTCCGTCCATCACCACCTTCGGTTTTTCTTTGTTCTCCCTAAGTTGGCAGGGTATGCTCAGACGTGAGTCCCTTGCTCACTTTGCCACTGGAGTCAAGCAAGCCCGGCTGAAGACGGCTGTAATGTCAGAAAACGGTACTGGGAAGCTTGATTCCAGTCCAGGGAAGACATGGCTTGGCAGTTCGGGCTGGACTGTTCCCATGAGGCACAGGATCAGACTGATTTGCATTTGGCCATGTCTGAATTGGGGTGGCGGAGTGAGCTAAAGAACGGTGATGGATTTAACCCAGATCAGTTGACTGGGGGTGAGTGTTTGTATTGTCAACGCTCCGTCCATCACCACCTTTTGTTTTTCTTTGTTCGCCCTAAGTTGGCAGGGTATGCTCAGACGTCAGTCCCTTGCTCACTTTGCCACTGGAGTCAAGCAAACCCGGCTGAAGACGGCTGTAATGTCAGAAAACGGTCCGGGGAAGCTTGATTCCGGTCCAGGGAAGACATGGCTTGGCAGTTCGGGCTGGACTGTTCCCATGAGGCACAGGGTCAGACTGATTTGCATATGGCCATGTCTGAACTGGGGTGGCGGAGTGAGCTAAAGAACGGTGATGGATTTAACCCAGATCAGTTGACTGGGGGTGAGTGTTTGTATTGTCAACGCTCCGTCCATCACCACCTTTGGTTTTTCTTTGTTCGCCCTGAGTTGGCAGGGTATGCTCAGACGTGAGTCCCTTGCTCACTTTGCCACTGGAGTCAAGCAAGCCCAGCTGAAGACGGCTGTAATGCCAGAAACCGGTCCTGGGAAGCTTGATTCCGGTCCAGGGAAGACATGGCTTGGCAGTTCGGGCAGGACTGTTCCCATGAGGCACAGGGTCAGACTGATTTGCATATGGCCATGTCTGTACTGGGGTGGCGGAGTGAGCTAAAGAACGGTGATGGATTTAACCCAGATCAGTTGACTGGGGGTGAGTGTTTGTATTGTCAACGCTCCGTCCATCGCCACCTTTGGTTTTTATTTGTTCGCCCAAAGTTGGCAGGGTATGCTCAGACGTGAGTCCCTTGCTCACTTTGCCACTGGAGTCAAGCAAGCCCGGCTGAAGACGGCTGTAATGCCAGAAACCGGTCCTGGGAAGCGTGATTCCGGTCCAGGGAAGACATGGCTTGGCAGTTCGGGCTGGACTGTTCCCATGAGGCGCAGGGTCAGACTGATTTGCATATGGCCATGTCTGAACTGGGGTGGCGGAGAGAGCTAAAGAACGGTGATGGATTTAACCCAGATCAGTTGACTGGGGGTGAGTGTTTGTATTGTCAACGCTCCGTCCATCACCACCTTTGGTTTTTCTTTGTTCGCCCTAAGTTGGCAGGGTATGCTCAGACGTGAGACCCTTGCTCACTTTTCCACTGGAGTCAAGCAAGCCCGGCTGAAGACAGCTGTAATGCCAGAAACCGGTCCTGGGAAGCTTGATTCCGGTCCAGGGAAGACATGGCTTGGCAGTTCAGGCTGGACTGTTCCCATGAGGCACAGGGTCAGACTGATTTGCATATGGCCATGTCTGAACTGGGGTGGCGGAGTGAGCTAAAGAACGGTGATGGATTTAACCCAGTTCAGTTGACTGGGGGTGAGTGTTTGTATTATCAACGCTCCGTCCATCACCACCTTTGGTTTTTCTTTGTTTGCCCTGAGTTGGCAGGGTATGCTCAGACGTGAGTCCCTTGCTCACTTTGCCACTGGAGTCAAGCAAGCCCGGCTGAAGACGGCTGTAATGCCAGAAACCGGTACTGGGAAGCTTGATTCCGGTCCAGGGAAGACATGGCTTGGCAGTTCAGGCTGGACTGTTCCCATGAGGCACAGGGTCCGACTGATTTGCATATGGCCATGTCGGAACTGGGGTGGCGAAGTGAGCTAAAGAACGGTGATGGATTTAACCCAGATCAGTTGACTGGGGGTGAGTGTTTGTATTGTCAATGCTCCGTCCATCACCACCTTTGGTTTTTCTTTGTTCGCCCTAAGTTGGCAGGGTATGCTCAGACGTGAGTCCCTTGCTCACTTTGCCACTGGAGTCAAGCAAGCCCGGCTGAAGACCGCTGTAATGTCAGAAAACGGTCCTGGGAAGCTTGATTCCGGTCCAGGGAAGACATGGCTTGGCAGTTCGGGCTGGACTGTTCCCATGAGGCACAGGGTCAGACTGATTTGCATTTGGCCATGTCTGAATTGGGGTGGCGGAGTGAGCTAAAGAACGGTGATGGATTTAACCCAGATCAGTTGACTGGGGGTGAGTGTTTGTATTGTCAACGCTCCGTCCATCACCACCTTTGGTTTTTCTTTGTTCGCCCTAAGTGGGCAGGCTATGCTCAGACGTGAGTCCCTTGCTCACTTTGCCAGTGGAGTCAAGCAAGCCCGGCTGAAGACGGCTGTAATGCCAGAAACCGGTCCTGGGAAGCGTGATTCTGGTCCAGGGAAGACATGGCGTGGCAGTTCAGCCGGAACTGTTCCCATGAGGCACAGGTTCAAACTGATTTGCATATGGCCATGTCTGAACTGGGGTGGCGGAGTGAGCTGAGGAACAGTGATGGATTTAACCCAGATCAGTGGACTGGGGGTGAGTGTTTGTATTGTCAACGCTCCGTCCATCACCACCTTTGGTTTTTCTTTGTCCGCCCTAAGTTGGCAGGGTATGCTCAGACGTGAGTCCCTTGCTCTCTTTGCCACTGGAGTCAAGCAAGCCCGGCTGAAGATGCCTGTAATGCCAGAAACCGGTCCTGGGAAGCTTGATTCCGGTCCAGGGAAGACATGGCGTGACAGTTCAGCCTGGACTGTTCCCATGAGGCACAGGGTCAGACTGATTTGCATATGGCCATGTCTGAACAGGGGTGGCGGAGTGAGCTAAAGAACGGTGATGGATTTAACCCAGATCAGTTGACTGGGGGTGAGTGTTTGTATTATCAACGCTCCGTCCATCACCACCTTTGGTTTTTCTTTGTTCGCCCTGAGTTGGCAGGGTATGCTCAGACGTGAGTCCCTTGCTCACTTTGCCACTGGAGTCAAGCAAGCCTGGCTGAAGACGGCTGTAATGCCAGAAACCGGTCCTGGGAAGCTTGATTCCGGTCCAGGGAAGATATGGCTTGGCAGTTCAGGATGGACTGTTCCCATGAGGCACAGGGTCAGACTGATTTGCATATGGCCATGTCTGAACTGGGATGGCGAAGTGAGCTAAAGAACGGTGATGGATTTAACCCAGATCAGTTGACTGGGGGTGAGTGTTTGTATTGTCAACGCTCCGTCCATCACCACCTTTTGTTTTTCTTTGTTCGCCCTAAGTTGGCAGGGTATGCTCAGACGTCAGTCCCTTGCTCACTTTGCCACTGGAGTCAAGGAAACCCGGCTGAAGACGGCTGTAATGTCAGAAAACGGTCCTGGGAAGCTTGATTCCGGTCCAGGGAAGACATGGCTTGGCAGTTCGGGCTGGACTGTTCCCATGAGGCACAGGGTCCGACTGATTTGCATATGGCCATGTCTGAACTGGGGTGGCGGAGTGAGCTAAAGAACGGTGATGGATTTAAACCAGATCAGTTGACTGGGGGTGAGTGTTTGTATTGTCAATGCTCCGTCCATCACCACCTTTGGTTTTTCTTTGTTCGCCCTAAGTTGGCAGGGTATGCTCAGACGTGAGTCCCTTGCTCACTTTGCCACTGGAGTCAAGCAAGCCCGGCTGAAGACGGCTGTAATGCCAGAAACCGGTCCTGGGAAGCTTGATTCCAGTCCAGGGAAGACATGGCGTGGCAGTTCGGGCTGGACTGTTCCCATGAGGCACAGGGTCAGACTGATTTGCATATGGCCATGTCTGAACTGGGGTGGTGGAGTGAGCTAAAGAACGGTGATGGATTTAACTCAGATCAGTTGACTGGGGGTGAGTGTTTGTATTGTCAATGCTCCGTCCATCACCACCTTTGGTTTTTCTTTGTTCGCCCTAAGTTGGCAAGGTATGCTCAGACATGAATCCCTTGCTCACTTTGCCACTGGAGTCAAGCAAGCCCGGCTGAAGACGGCTGTAATGCCAGAAACCGGCCCTGGGAAGCTTGATTCCGGTCCAGGGAAGACATGGCTTGGCAGTTCGGGCTGGACTGTTCTCATGAGGCACAGGGTCAGACTGATTTACATATGGCCATGTCAGAACTGGGGTAGCGGAGTGTGCTAAAGAACGGTGATGGATTTAACCCAGATCAGTTGACTGGGGGTGAGTGTTTGTATTGTCAACGCTCCGTCCATCACCACCTTTGGTTTTTCTTTGTTCGCCCTGAGTTGGCAGGGTATGCTCAGACGTGAGTCCCTTGCTCACTTTGCCACTGGAGTCAAGCAAGCCCAGCTGAAGACGGCTGTAATGCCAGAAACCGGTCCTGGGAAGCTTGATTCCGGTCCAGGGAAGACATGGCTTGGCAGTTCGGGCAGGACTGTTCCCATGAGGCACAGGGTCAGACTGATTTGCATATGGCCATGTCTGTACTGGGGTGGCGTAGTGAGCTAAAGAACGGTGATGGATTTAACCCAGATCAGTTGACTGGGGGTGAGTGTTTGTATTGTCAACGCTCCGTCCATCACCACCTTTGGTTTTTCTTTGTTCGCCCTAAGTTGGCAGGGTATGCTCAGACGTGAGACCCTTGCTCACTTTTCCACTGGAGTCAAGCAAGCCCGGCTGAAGACGGCTGTAATGCCAGAAACCGGTCCTGGGAAGCTTGATTCCGGTCCAGGGAAGACATGGCTTGGCAGTTCAGGCTGGACTGTTCCCATGAGGCACAGGGTCAGACTGATTTGCATATGGCCATGTCTGAAATGGGGTGGCGGAGTGAGCTAAAGAACGGTGATGGATTTAACCCAGATCAGTTGACTGGGGGTGAGTGTTTGTATTATCAACGCTCCGTCCATCACCACCTTTGGTTTTTCTTTGTTTGCCCTGAGTTGGCAGGGTATGCTCAGACGTGAGTCCCTTGCTCACTTTGCCACTGGAGTCAAGCAAGCCCGGCTGAAGACGGCTGTAATGCCAGAAACCGGTACTGGGAAGCTTGATTCCGGTCCAGGGAAGACATGGCTTGGCAGTTCAGGCTGGACTGTTCCCATGAGGCACAGGGTCCGACTGATTTGCATATGGCCATGTCGGAACTGGGGTGGCGAAGTGAGCTAAAGAACGGTGATGGATTTAACCCAGATCAGTTGACTGGGGGTGAGTGTTTGTATTGTCAATGCTCCGTCCATCACCACCTTTGGTTTTTCTTTGTTCGCCCTAAGTTGGCAGGGTATGCTCAGACGTGAGTCCCTTGCTCACTTTGCCACAGGAGTCAAGCAAGCCCGGCTGAAGACGGCTGTAATGTCAGAAAACGGTCCTGGGAAGCTTGATTCCGGTCCAGGGAAGACATGGCTTGGCAGTTCGGGCTGGACTGTTCCCATGAGGCACAGGGTCAGACTGATTTGCATTTGGCCATGTCTGAATTGGGGTGGCGGAGTGAGCTAAAGAACGGTGATGGATTTAACCCAGATCAGTTGACTGGGGGTGAGTGTTTGTATTGTCAATGCTCCGTCCATCACCACCTTTGGTTTTTCTTTGTTCGCCCTAAGTGGGCAGGGTATGCTCAGACGTGAGTCCCTTGCTCACTTTGCCAGTGGAGTCAAGCAAGCCCGGCTGAAGACGGCTGCAATGCCAGAAACCGGTCCTGGGAAGCGTGATTCTGGTCCAGGGAAGACATGGCGTGGCAGTTCAGCCGGAACTGTTCCCATGAGGCACAGGTTCAAACTGATTTGCATATGGCCATGTCTGAACTGGGGTGGCGGAGTGAGCTGAGGAACAGTGATGGATTTAACCGAGATCAGTGGACTGGGGGTGAGTGTTTGTATTGTCAACGCTCCGTCCATCACCACCTTTGGTTTTTCTTTGTCCGCCCTAATTTGGCAGGGTATGCTCAGACGTGAGTCCCTTGCTCTCTTTGCCACTGGAGTCAAGCAAGCCCGGCTGAAGATGCCTGTAATGCCAGAAACCGGTCCTGGGAAGCTTGATTCCGGTCCAGGGAAGACATGGCGTGACAGTTCAGCCTGGACTGTTCCCATGAGGCACAGGGTCAGACTGATTTGCACATGGCCATGTCTGAACTGGGGTGGCGGAGTGAGCTAAAGAACGGTGATGGATTTAACCCAGATCAGTTGACTGGGGGTGAGTGTTTGTATTATCAACGCTCCGTCCATCACCACCTTTGGTTTTTCTTTGTTCGCCCTGAGTTGGCAGGGTATGCTCAGACGTGAGTCCCTTGCTCACTTTGCCACTGGAGTCAAGCAAGCCTGGCTGAAGACGGCTGTAATGCCAGAAACCGGTCCTCGGAAGCTTGATTCCGGTCCAGGGAAGACATGGCTTGGCAGTTCAGGATGGACTGTTCCCATGAGGCACAGGGTCAGACTGATTTGCATATGGCCATGTCTGAACTGGGATGGCGAAGTGAGCTAAAGAACAGTGATGGATTTAACCCAGATCAGTTGACTGGGGGTGAGTGTTTGTATTGTCAACGCTCCGTCCATCACCACCTTTTGTTTTTCTTTGTTCGCCCTAAGTTGGCAGGGTATGCTCAGACGTCAGTCCCTTGCTCACTTTGCCACTGGAGTCAAGCAAACCCGGCTGAAGACGGCTGTAATGTCAGAAAACGGTCCGGGGAAGCTTGATTCCGGTCCAGGGAAGACATGGCTTGGCAGTTCGGGCTGGACTGTTCCCATGAGGCACAGGGTCAGACTGATTTGCATATGGCCATGTCTGAACTGGGGTGGCGGAGTGAGCTAAAGAACGGTGATGGATTTAACCCAGATCAGTTGACTGGGGGTGAGTGTTTGTATTGTCAACGCTCCGTCCATCACCACCTTTGGTTTTTCTTTGTTCGCCCTGAGTTGGCAGGGTATGCTCAGACGTGAGTCCCTTGCTCACTTTGCCACTGGAGTCAAGCAAGCCCAGCTGAAGACGGCTGTAATGCCAGAAACCGGTCCTGGGAAGCTTGATTCCGGTCCAGGGAAGACATGGCTTGGCAGTTCGGGCAGGACTGTTCCCATGAGGCACAGGGTCAGACTGATTTGCATATGGCCATGTCTGTACTGGGGTGGCGGAGTGAGCTAAAGAACGGTGATGGATTTAACCCAGATCAGTTGACTGGGGGTGAGTGTTTGTATTGTCAACGCTCCGTCCATCGCCACCTTTGGTTTTTATTTGTTCGCCCAAAGTTGGCAGGGTATGCTCAGACGTGAGTCCCTTGCTCACTTTGCCACTGGAGTCAAGCAAGCCCGGCTGAAGACGGCTGTAATGCCAGAAACCGGTCCTGGGAAGCGTGATTCCGGTCCAGGGAAGACATGGCTTGGCAGTTCGGGCTGGACTGTTCCCATGAGGCGCAGGGTCAGACTGATTTGCATATGGCCATGTCTGAACTGGGGTGGCGGAGAGAGCTAAAGAACGGTGATGGATTTAACCCAGATCAGTTGACTGGGGGTGAGTGTTTGTATTGTCAACGCTCCGTCCATCACCACCTTTGGTTTTTCTTTGTTCGCCCTAAGTTGGCAGTGTATGCTCAGACGTGAGACCCTTGCTCACTTTTCCACTGGAGTCAAGCAAGCCCGGCTGAAGACGGCTGTAATGCCAGAAACCGGTCCTGGGAAGCTTGATTCCGGTCCAGGGAAGACATGGCTTGGCAGTTCAGGCTGGACTGTTCCCATGAGGCACAGGGTCAGACTGATTTGCATATGGCCATGTCTGAACTGGGGTGGCGGAGTGAGCTAAAGAACGGTGATGGATTTAACCCAGATCAGTTGACTGGGGGTGAGTGTTTGTATTATCAACGCTCCGTCCATCACCACCTTTGGTTTTTCTTTGTTTGCCCTGAGTTGGCAGGGTATGCTCAGACGTGAGTCCCTTGCTCACTTTGCCACTGGAGTCAAGCAAGCCCGGCTGAAGACGGCTGTAATGCCAGAAACCGGTACTGGGAAGCTTGATTCCGGTCCAGGGAAGACATGGCTTGGCAGTTCAGGCTGGACTGTTCCCATGAGGCACAGGGTCCGACTGATTTGCATATGGCCATGTCGGAACTGGGGTGGCGAAGTGAGCTAAAGAACGGTGATGGATTTAACCCAGATCAGTTGACTGGGGGTGAGTGTTTGTATTGTCAATGCTCCGTCCATCACCACCTTTGGTTTTTCTTTGTTCGCCCTAAGTTGGCAGGGTATGCTCAGACGTGAGTCCCTTGCTCACTTTGCCACTGGAGTCAAGCAAGCCCGGCTGAAGACGGCTGTAATGTCAGAAAACGGTCCTGGGAAGCTTGATTCCGGTCCAGGGAAGACATGGCTTGGCAGTTCGGGCTGGACTGTTCCCATGAGGCACAGGGTCAGACTGATTTGCATTTGGCCATGTCTGAATTGGGGTGGCGGAGTGAGCTAAAGAACGGTGATGGATTTAACCCAGATCAGTTGACTGGGGGTGAGTGTTTGTATTGTCAACGCTCCGTCCATCACCACCTTTGGTTTTTCTTTGTTCGCCCTAAGTGGGCAGGGTATGCTCAGACGTGAGTCCCTTGCTCACTTTGCCAGTGGAGTCAAGCAAGCCCGGCTGAAGACGGCTGTAATGCCAGAAACCGGTCCTGGGAAGCGTGATTCTGGTCCAGGGAAGACATGGCGTGGCAGTTCAGCCGGAACTGTTCCCATGAGGCACAGGTTCAAACTGATTTGCATATGGCCATGTCTGAACTGGGGTGGCGGAGTGAGCTGAGGAACAGTGATGGATTTAACCCAGATCAGTGGACTGGGGGTGAGTGTTTGTATTGTCAACGCTCCGTCCATCACCACCTTTGGTTTTTCTTTGTCCGCCCTAAGTTGGCAGGGTATGCTCAGACGTGAGTCCCTTGCTCTCTTTGCCACTGGAGTCAAGCAAGCCCGGCTGAAGATGCCTGTAATGCCAGAAACCGGTCCTGGGAAGCTTGATTCCGGTCCAGGGAAGACATGGCGTGACAGTTCAGCCTGGACTGTTCCCATGAGGCACAGGGTCAGACTGATTTGCATATGGCCATGTCTGAACAGGGGTGGCGGAGTGAGCTAAAGAACGGTGATGGATTTAACCCAGATCAGTTGACTGGGGGTGAGTGTTTGTATTATCAACGCTCCGTCCATCACCACCTTTGGTTTTTCTTTGTTCGCCCTGAGTTGGCAGGGTATGCTCAGACGTGAGTCCCTTGCTCACTTTGCCACTGGAGTCAAGCAAGCCTGGCTGAAGACGGCTGTAATGCCAGAAACCGGTCCTGGGAAGCTTGATTCCGGTCCAGGGAAGACATGGCTTGGCAGTTCAGGATGGACTGTTCCCATGAGGCACAGGGTCAGACTGATTTGCATATGGCCATGTCTGAACTGGGATGGCAAAGTGAGCTAAAGAACAGTGATGGATTTAACCCAGATCAGTTGACTGGGGGTGAGTGTTTGTATTGTCAACGCTCCGTCCATCACCACCTTTTGTTTTTCTTTGTTCGCCCTAAGTTGGCAGGGTATGCTCAGACGTCAGTCCCTTGCTCACTTTGCCACTGGAGTCAAGCAAGCCCGGCTGAAGACGGCTGTAATACCAGAAAACGGTCCTGGGAAGCTTGATTCCGGTCCAGGGAAGACATGGCTTGGCAGTTCGGGCTGGACTGTTCCCATGAGGCACAGGGTCCGACTGATTTGCATATGGCCATGTCTGAACTGGGGTGGCGGAGTGAGCTAAAGAACGGTGATGGATTTAACCCAGATCAGTTGACTGGGGGTGAGTGTTTGTATTGTCAATGCTCCGTCCATCACCACCTTTGGTTTTTCTTTGTTCGCCCTAAGTTGGCAGGGTATGCTCAGACGTGAGTCCCTTGCTCACTTTGCCACTGGAGTCAAGCAAGCCCGGCTGAAGACGGCTGTAATGCCAGAAACCGGTCCTGGGAAGCTTGATTCCAGTCCAGGGAAGACATGGCGTGGCAGTTCGGGCTGGACTGTTCCCATGAGGCACAGGGTCAGACTGATTTGCATATGGCCATGTCTGAACTGGGGTGGCGGAGTGAGCTAAAGAACGGTGATGGATTTAACCCAGATCAGTTGACTGGGGGTGAGTGTTTGTATTGTCAACGCTCCGTCCATCACCACCTTTGGTTTTTCTTTGTTCGCCCTAAATTGGCAGGGTATGCTCAGACGTGAGTCCCTTGCTCACTTTGCCACTGGAGTCAAGCAAGCCCGGCTGAAGACGGCTGTAATGTCAGAAAACGGTCCTGGGAAGCTTGATTCCGGTCCAGGGAAGACATGGCTTCGGGCTGGACTGTTCCCATGAGGCACAGGGTCAGACTGATTTGCATATGGCCATGTCTGAACTGGGGTGGTGGAGTGAGCTAAAGAACGGTGATGGATTTAACTCAGATCAGTTGACTGGGGGTGAGTGTTTGTATTGTCAATGCTCCGTCCATCACCACCTTTGGTTTTTCTTTGTTCGCCCTAAGTTGGCAAGGTATGCTCAGACATGAATCCCTTGCTCACTTTGCCACTGGAGTCAAGCAAGCCCGGCTGAAGACGGCTGTAATGCCAGAAACCGGCCCTGGGAAGCTTGATTCCGGTCCAGGGAAGACATGGCTTGGCAGTTCGGGCTGGACTGTTCTCATGAGGCACAGGGTCAGACTGATTTACATATGGCCATGTCAGAACTGGGGTAGCGGAGTGAGCTAAAGAACGGTGATGGATTTAACCCAGATCAGTTGACTGGGGGTGAGTGTTTGTATTGTCAACGCTCCGTCCATCACCACCTTTGGTTTTTCTTTGTTCGCCCTGAGTTGGCAGGGTATGCTCAGACGTGAGTCCCTTGCTCACTTTGCCACTGGAGTCAAGCAAGCCCAGCTGAAGACGGCTGTAATGCCAGAAACCGGTCCTGGGAAGCTTGATTCCGGTCCAGGGAAGACATGGCTTGGCAGTTCGGGCAGGACTGTTCCCATGAGGCACAGGGTCAGACTGATTTGCATATGGCCATGTCTGTACTGGGGTGGCGTGGTGAGCTAAAGAACGGTGATGGATTTAACCCAGATCAGTTGACTGGGGGTGAGTGTTTGTATTGTCAACGCTCCGTCCATCGCCACCTTTGGTTTTTATTTGTTCGCCCAAAGTTGGCAGGGTATGCTCAGACGTGAGTCCCTTGCTCACTTTGCCACTGGAGTCAAGCAAGCCCGGCTGAAGACGGCTGTAATGCCAGAAACCGGTCCTGGGAAGCGTGATTCCGGTCCAGGGAAGACAGGGCTTGGCAGTTCGGGCTGGACTGTTCCCATGAGGCGCAGGGTCAGACTGATTTGCATATGGCCATGTCTGAACTGGGGTGGCGGAGAGAGCTAAAGAACGGTGATGGATTTAACCCAGATCAGTTGACTGGGGGTGAGTGTTTGTATTGTCAACGCTCCGTCCATCACCACCTTTGGTTTTTCTTTGTTCGCCCTAAGTTGGCAGGGTATGCTCAGACGTGAGACCCTTGCTCACTTTTCCACTGGAGTCAAGCAAGCCCGGCTGAAGACGGCTGTAATGCCAGAAACCGGTCCTGGGAAGCTTGATTCCGGTCCAGGGAAGACATGGCTTGGCAGTTCAGGCTGGACTGTTCCCATGAGGCACAGGGTCAGACTGATTTGCATATGGCCATGTCTGAAATGGGGTGGCGGAGTGAGCTAAAGAACGGTGATGGATTTAACCCAGATCAGTTGACTGGGGGTGAGTGTTTGTATTATCAACGCTCCGTCCATCACCACCTTTGGTTTTTCTTTGTTTGCCCTGAGTTGGCAGGGTATGCTCAGACGTGAGTCCCTTGCTCACTTTGCCACTGGAGTCAAGCAAGCCCGGCTGAAGACGGCTGTAATGCCAGAAACCGGTACTGGGAAGCTTGATTCCGGTCCAGGGAAGACATGGCTTGGCAGTTCAGGCTGGACTGTTCCCATGAGGCACAGGGTCCGACTGATTTGCATATGGCCATGTCGGAACTGGGGTGGCGAAGTGAGCTAAAGAACGGTGATGGATTTAACCCAGATCAGTTGACTGGGGGTGAGTGTTTGTATTGTCAATGCTCTGTCCATCACCACCTTTGGTTTTTCTTTGTTCGCCCTAAGTTGGCAGGGTATGCTCAGACGTGAGTCCCTTGCTCACTTTGCCACTGGAGTCAAGCAAGCCCGGCTGAAGACGGCTGTAATGTCAGAAAACGGTCCTGGGAAGCTTGATTCCGGTCCAGGGAAGACATGGCTTGGCAGTTCGGGCTGGACTGTTCCCATGAGGCACAGGGTCAGACTGATTTGCATTTGGCCATGTCTGAATTGGGGTGGCGGAGTGAGCTAAAGAACGGTGATGGATTTAACCCAGATCAGTTGACTGGGGGTGAGTGTTTGTATTGTCAACGCTCCGTCCATCACCACCTTTGGTTTTTCTTTGTTCGCCCTAAGTGGGCAGGGTATGCTCAGACGTGAGTCCCTTGCTCACTTTGCCAGTGGAGTCAAGCAAGCCCGGCTGAAGACGGCTGTAATGCCAGAAACCGGTCCTGGGAAGCGTGATTCTGGTCCAGGGAAGACATGGCGTGGCAGTTCAGCCGGAACTGTTCCCATGAGGCACAGGTTCAAACTGATTTGCATATGGCCATGTCTGAACTGGGGTGGCGGAGTGAGCTGAGGAACAGTGATGGATTTAACCCAGATCAGTGGACTGGGGGTGAGTGTTTGTATTGTCAACGCTCCGTCCATCACCACCTTTGGTTTTTCTTTGTCCGCCCTAATTTGGCAGGGTATGCTCAGACGTGAGTCCCTTGCTCTCTTTGCCACTGGAGTCAAGCAAGCCCGGCTGAAGATGCCTGTAATGCCAGAAACCGGTCCTGGGAAGCTTGATTCCGGTCCAGGGAAGACATGGCGTGACAGTTCAGCCTGGACTGTTCCCATGAGGCACAGGGTCAGACTGATTTGCACATGGCCATGTCTGAACTGGGGTGGCGGAGTGAGCTAAAGAACGGTGATGGATTTAACCCAGATCAGTTGACTGGGGGTGAGTGTTTGTATTATCAACGCTCCGTCCATCACCACCTTTGGTTTTTCTTTGTTCGCCCTGAGTTGGCAGGGTATGCTCAGACATGAGTCCCTTGCTCACTTTGCCACTGGAGTCAAGCAAGCCTGGCTGAAGACGGCTGTAATGCCAGAAACCGGTCCTGGGAAGCTTGATTCCGGTCCAGGGAAGACATGGCTTGGCAGTTCAGGATGGACTGTTCCCATGAGGCACAGGGTCAGACTGATTTGCATATGGCCATGTCTGAACTGGGATGGCGAAGTGAGCTAAAGAACAGTGATGGATTTAACCCAGATCAGTTGACTGGGGGTGAGTGTTTGTATTGTCAACGCTCCGTCCATCACCACCTTTTGTTTTTCTTTGTTCGCCCTAAGTTGGCAGGGTATGCTCAGACGTCAGTCCCTTGCTCACTTTGCCACTGGAGTCAAGCAAACCCGGCTGAAGACGGCTGTAATGTCAGAAAACGGTCCGGGTAAGCTTGATTCCGGTCCAGGGAAGACATGGCTTGGCAGTTCGGGCTGGACTGTTCCCATGAGGCACAGGGTCAGACTGATTTGCATATGGCCATGTCTGAACTGGGGTGGCGGAGTGAGCTAAAGAACGGTGATGGATTTAACCCAGATCAGTTGACTGGGGGTGAGTGTTTGTATTGTCAACGCTCCGTCCATCACCACCTTTGGTTTTTCTTTGTTCGCCCTAAGTTGGCAGGGTATGCTCAGACGTGAGTCCCTTGCTCACTTTGCCACTGGAGTCAAGCAAGCCCAGCTGAAGACGGCTGTAATGCCAGAAACCGGTCCTGGGAAGCTTGATTCCGGTCCAGGGAAGACATGGCTTGGCAGTTCGGGCAGGACTGTTCCCATGAGGCACAGGGTCAGACAGATTTGCATATGGCCATGTCTGTACTGGGGTGGCGGAGTGAGCTAAAGAACGGTGATGGATTTAACCCAGATCAGTTGACTGGGGGTGAGTGTTTGTATTGTCAACGCTCCGTCCATCGCCACCTTTGGTTTTTATTTGTTCGCCCAAAGTTGGCAGGGTATGCTCAGACGTGAGTCCCTTGCTCACTTTGCCACTGGAGTCAAGCAAGCCCGGCTGAAGACGGCTGTAATGCCAGAAACCGGTCCTGGGAAGCGTGATTCCGGTCCAGGGAAGACATGGCTTGACAGTTCGGGCTGGACTGTTCCCATGAGGCGCAGGGTCAGACTGATTTGCATATGGCCATGTCTGAACTGGGGTGGCGGAGAGAGCTAAAGAACGGTGATGGATTTAACCCAGATCAGTTGACTGGGGGTGAGTGTTTGTATTGTCAACGCTCCGTCCATCACCACGTTTGGTTTTTCTTTGTTCGCCCTAAGTTGGCAGGGTATGCTCAGACGTGAGACCCTTGCTCACTTTTCCACTGGAGTCAAGCAAGCCCGGCTGAAGACGGCTGTAATGCCAGAAACCGGTCCTGGGAAGCTTGATTCCGGTCCAGGGAAGACATGGCTTGGCAGTTCAGGCTGGACTGTTCCCATGAGGCACAGGGTCAGACTGATTTGCATATGGCCATGTCTGAACTGGGGTGGCGGAGTGAGCTAAAGAACGGTGATGGATTTAACCCAGATCAGTTGACTGGGGGTGAGTGTTTGTATTATCAACGCTCCGTCCATCACCACCTTTGGTTTTTCTTTGTTTGCCCTGAGTTGGCAGGGTATGCTCAGACGTGAGTCCCTTGCTCACTTTGCCACTGGAGTCAAGCAAGCCCGGCTGAAGACGGCTGTAATGCCAGAAACCGGTACTGGGAAGCTTGATTCCGGTCCAGGGAAGACATGGCTTGGCAGTTCAGGCTGGACTGTTCCCATGAGGCACAGGGTCCGACTGATTTGCATATGGCCATGTCGGAACTGGGGTGGCGAAGTGAGCTAAAGAACGGTGATGGATTTAACCCAGATCAGTTGACTGGGGGTGAGTGTTTGTATTGTCAATGCTCCGTCCATCACCACCTTTGGTTTTTCTTTGTTCGCCCTAAGTTGGCAGGGTATGCTCAGACGTGAGTCCCTTGCTCACTTTGCCACTGGAGTCAAGCAAGCCCGGCTGAAGACGGCTGTAATGTCAGAAAACGGTCCTGGGAAGCTTGATTCCGGTCCAGGGAAGACATGGCTTGGCAGTTCGGGCTGGACTGTTCCCATGAGGCACAGGGTCAGACTGATTTGCATTTGGCCATGTCTGAATTGGGGTGGCGGAGTGAGCTAAAGAACGGTGATGGATTTAACCCAGATCAGTTGACTGGGGGTGAGTGTTTGTATTGTCAACGCTCCGTCCATCACCACCTTTGGTTTTTCTTTGTTCGCCCTAAGTGGGCAGGGTATGCTCAGACGTGAGTCCCTTGCTCACTTTGCCAGTGGAGTCAAGCAAGCCCGGCTGAAGACGGCTGTAATGCCAGAGACCGGTCCTGGGAAGCGTGATTCTGGTCCAGGGAAGACATGGCGTGGCAGTTCAGCCGGAACTGTTCCCATGAGGCACAGGTTCAAACTGATTTGCATATGGCCATGTCTGAACTGGGGTGGCGGAGTGAGCTGAGGAACAGTGATGGATTTAACCCAGATCAGTGGACTGGGGGTGAGTGTTTGTATTGTCAACGCTCCGTCCATCACCACCTTTGGTTTTTCTTTGTCCGCCCTAAGTTGGCAGGGTATGCTCAGACGTGAGTCCCTTGCTCTCTTTGCCACTGGAGTCAAGCAAGCCCGGCTGAAGATGCCTGTAATGCCAGAAACCGGTCCTGGGAAGCTTGATTCCGGTCCAGGGAAGACATGGCGTGACAGTTCAGCCTGGACTGTTCCCATGAGGCACAGGGTCAGACTGATTTGCATATGGCCATGTCTGAACAGGGGTGGCGGAGTGAGCTAAAGAACGGTGATGGATTTAACCCAGATCAGTTGACTGGGGGTGAGTGTTTGTATTATCAACGCTCCGTCCATCACCACCTTTGGTTTTTCTTTGTTCGCCCTGAGTTGGCAGGGTATGCTCAGACGTGAGTCCCTTGCTCACTTTGCCACTGGAGTCAAGCAAGCCTGGCTGAAGACGGCTGTAATGCCAGAAACCGGTCCTGGGAAGCTTGATTCCGGTCCAGGGAAGACATGGCTTGGCAGTTCAGGATGGACTGTTCCCATGAGGCACAGGGTCAGACTGATTTGCATATGGCCATGTCTGAACTGGGATGGCCAAGTGAGCTAAAGAACAGTGATGGATTTAACCCAGATCAGTTGACTGGGGGTGAGTGTTTGTATTGTCAACGCTCCGTCCATCACCACCTTTTGTTTTTCTTTGTTCGCCCTAAGTTGGCAGGGTATGCTCAGACGTCAGTCCCTTGCTCACTTTGCCACTGGAGTCAAGCAAACCCGGCTGAAGACGGCTGTAATGTCAGAAAACGGTCCGGGGAAGCTTGATTCCGGTCCAGGGAAGACATGGCTTGGCAGTTCGGGCTGGACTGTTCCCATGAGGCACAGGGTCAGACTGATTTGCATATGGCCATGTCTGAACTGGGGTGGCGGAGTGAGCTAAAGAACGGTGATGGATTTAACCCAGATCAGTTGACTGGGGGTGAGTGTTTGTATTGTCAACGCTCCGTCCATCACCACCTTTGGTTTTTCTTTGTTCGCCCTAAGTTGGCTGGGTATGCTCAGACGTGAGTCCCTTGCTCACTTTGCCACTGGAGTCAAGCAAGCCCGGCTGAAGACGGCTGTAATGCCAGAAACCGGTCCTGGGAAGCTTGATTCCGGTCCAGGGAAGACATGGCGTGGCAGTTCGGGCTGGACTGTTCCCATGAGGCACAGGGTCAGACTGATTTGCATATGGCCATGCCTGAACTGGGGTGGTGGAGTGACCTAAAGAACGGTGATGGATTTAACTCAGATCAGTTGACTGGGGGTGAGTGTTTGTATTGTCAATGCTCCGTCCATCACCACCTTTGGTTTTTCTTTGTTCGCCCTGAGTTGGCAGGGTATGCTCAGACGTGAGTCCCTTGCTCACTTTGCCACTGGAGTCAAGCAAGCCTGGCTGAAGACGGCTGTAATGCCAGAAACCGGTCCTGGGAAGCTTGATTCCGGTCCAGGGAAGACATGGCTTGGCAGTTCAGGATGGACTGTTCCCATGAGGCACAGGGTCAGACTGATTTGCATATGGCCATGTCTGAACTGGGATGGCGAAGTGAGCTAAAGAACAGTGATGGATTTAACCCATATCAGTTGACTGGGGGTGAGTGTTTGTATTGTCAACGCTCCGTCCATCACCACCTTTTGTTTTTCTTTGTTCGCCCTAAGTTGGCAGGGTATGCTCAGACGTCAGTCCCTTGCTCACTTTGCCACTGGAGTCAAGGAAACCCGGCTGAAGACGGCTGTAATGTCAGAAAACGGTCCTGGGAAGCTTGATTCCGGTCCAGGGAAGACATGGCTTGGCAGTTCGGGCTGGACTGTTCCCATGAGGCACAGGGTCAGACTGATTTGCATATGGCCATGTCTGAACTGGGGTGGCGGAGTGAGCTAAAGAACGGTGATGGATTTAACCCAGATCAGTTGACTGGGGGTGAGTGTTTGTATTATCAACGCTCCGTCCATCACCACCTTTGGTTTTTCTTTGTTTGCCCTGAGTTGGCAGGGTATGCTCAGACGTGAGTCCCTTGCTCACTTTGCCACTGGAGTCAAGCAAGCCCGGCTGAAGACGGCTGTAATGCCAGAAACCGGTACTGGGAAGCTTGATTCCGGTCCAGGGAAGACATGGCTTGGCAGTTCAGGCTGGACTGTTCCCATGAGGCACAGGGTCCGACTGATTTGCATATGGCCATGTCGGAACTGGGGTGGCGAAGTGAGCTAAAGAACGGTGATGGATTTAACCCAGATCAGTTGACTGGGGGTGAGTGTTTGTATTGTCAATGCTCCGTCCATCACCACCTTTGGTTTTTCTTTGTTCGCCCTAAAATGGCAGGGTATGCTCAGACGTGAGTCCCTTGCTCACTTCGCCACTGGAGTCAAGCAAGCCCGGCTGAAGACGGCTGTAATGTCAGAAAACGGTCCTGGGAAGCTTGATTCCGGTCCAGGGAAGACATGGCTTGGCAGTTCGGGCTGGACTGTTCCCATGAGGCACAGGGTCAGACTGATTTGCATTTGGCCATGTCTGAATTGGGGTGGCGGAGTGAGCTAAATAACGGTGATGGATTTAACCCAGATCAGTTGACTGGGGGTGAGTGTTTGTATTGTCAACGCTCCGTCCATCACCACCTTTGGTTTTTCTTTGTTCGCCCTAAGTGGGCAGGGTATGCTCAGACGTGAGTCCCTTGCTCACTTTGCCAGTGGAGTCAAGCAAGCCCGGCTGAAGACGGCTGTAATGCCAGAAACCGGTCCTGGGAAGCGTGATTCTGGTCCAGGGAAGACATGGCGTGGCAGTTCAGCCGGAACTGTTCCCATGAGGCACAGGTTCAAACTGATTTGCATATGGCCATGTCTGAACTGGGGTGGCGGAGTGAGCTGAGGAACAGTGATGGATTTAACCCAGATCAGTGGACTGGGGGTGAGTGTTTGTATTGTCAACGCTCCGTCCATCACCACCTTTGGTTTTTCTTTGTCCGCCCTAAGTTGGCAGGGTATGCTCAGACGTGAGTCCCTTGCTCTCTTTGCCACTGGAGTCAAGCAAGCCCGGCTGAAGATGCCTGTAATGCCAGAAACCGGTCCTGGGAAGCTTGATTCCGGTCCAGGGAAGACATGGCGTGACAGTTCAGCCTGGACTGTTCCCATGAGGCACAGGGTCAGACTGATTTGCATATGGCCATGTCTGAACAGGGGTGGCGGAGTGAGCTAAAGAACGGTGATGGATTTAACCCAGATCAGTTGACTGGGGGTGAGTGTTTGTATTATCAACGCTCCGTCCATCACCACCTTTGGTTTTTCTTTGTTCGCCCTGAGTTGGCAGGGTATGCTCAGACGTGAGTCCCTTGCTCACTTTGCCACTGGAGTCAAGCAAGCCTGGCTGAAGACGGCTGTAATGCCAGAAACCGGTCCTGGGAAGCTTGATTCCGGTCCAGGGAAGACATGGCTTGGCAGTTCAGGATGGACTGTTCCCATGAGGCACAGGGTCAGACTGATTTGCATATGGCCATGTCTGAACTGGGATGGCGAAGTGAGCTAAAGAACAGTGATGGATTTAACCCAGATCAGTTGACTGGGGGTGAGTGTTTGTATTGTCAACGCTCCGTCCATCACCACCTTTTGTTTTTCTTTGTTCGCCCTAAGTTGGCAGGGTATGCTCAGACGTCAGTCCCTTGCTCACTTTGCCACTGGAGTCAAGCAAACCCGGCTGAAGACGGCTGTAATGTCAGAAAACGGTCCGGGGAAGCTTGATTCCGGTCCAGGGAAGACATGGCTTGGCAGTTCGGGCTGGACTGTTCCCATGAGGCACAGGGTCAGACTGATTTGCATATGGCCATGTCTGAACTGGGGTGGCGGAGTGAGCTAAAGAACGGTGATGGATTTAACCCAGATCAGTTGACTGGGGGTGAGTGTTTGTATTGTCAACGCTCCGTCCATCACCACCTTTGGTTTTTCTTTGTTCGCCCTAAGTTGGCAGGGTATGCTCAGACGTGAGTCCCTTGCTCACTTTGCCACTGGAGTCAAGCAAGCCCGGCTGAAGACGGCTGTAATGCCAGAAACCGGTCCTGGGAAGCTTGATTCCGGTCCAGGGAAGACATGGCGTGGCAGTTCGGGCTGGACTGTTCCCATGAGGCACAGGGTCAGACTGATTTGCATATGACCATGCCTGAACTGGGGTGGTGGAGTGACCTAAAGAACGGTGATGGATTTAACTCAGATCAGTTGACTGGGGGTGAGTGTTTGTATTGTCAATGCTCCGTCCATCACCACCTTTGGTTTTTCTTTGTTCGCCCTGAGTTGGCAGGGTATGCTCAGACATGAGTCCCTTGCTCACTTTGCCACTGGAGTCAAGCAAGCCTGGCTGAAGACGGCTGTAATGCCAGAAACCGGTCCTGGGAAGCTTGATTCCGGTCCAGGGAAGACATGGCTTGGCAGTTCAGGATGGACTGTTCCCATGAGGCACAGGGTCAGACTGATTTGCATATGGCCATGTCTGAACTGGGATGGCGAAGTGAGCTAAAGAACAGTGATGGATTTAACCCAGATCAGTTGACTGGGGGTGAGTGTTTGTATTGTCAACGCTCCGTCCATCACCACCTTTTGTTTTTCTTTGTTCGCCCTAAGTTGGCAGGGTATGCTCAGACGTCAGTCCCTTGCTCACTTTGCCACTGGAGTCAAGGAAACCCGGCTGAAGACGGCTGTAATGTCAGAAAACGGTCCTGGGAAGCTTGATTCCGGTCCAGGGAAGACATGGCTTGGCAGTTCGGGCTGGACTGTTCCCATGAGGCACAGGGTCAGACTGATTTGCATATGGCCATGTCTGAACTGGGGTGGCGGAGTGAGCTAAAGAACAGTGATGGATTTAACCCAGATCAGTTGACTGGGGGTGAGTGTTTGTATTGTCAACGCTCCATCCATCACCACCTTTGGTTTTTCTTTGTCTGCCCTAAGTTGGCAGGGTATGCTCAGACGTGAGTCCCTTGCTCTCTTTGCCACTGGAGTCAAGCAAGCCCGGCTGAAGATGCCTGTAATGCCAGAAACCGGTCCTGGGAAGCTTGATTCCGGTCCAGGGAAGACATGGCGTGACAGTTCAGCCTGGACTGTTCCCATGAGGCACAGGGTCAGACTGATTTGCATATGGCCATGTCTGAACAGGGGTGGCGGAGTGAGCTAAAGAACGGTGATGGATTTAACCCAGATCAGTTGACTGGGGGTGAGTGTTTGTATTATCAACGCTCCGTCCATCACCACCTTTGGTTTTTCTTTGTTCGCCCTGAGTTGGCAGGGTATGCTCAGACGTGAGTCCCTTGCTCACTTTGCCACTGGAGTCAAGCAAGCCTGGCTGAAGACGGCTGTAATGCCAGAAACCGGTCCTGGGAAGCTTGATTCCGGTCCAGGGAAGACATGGCTTGGCAGTTCAGGATGGACTGTTCCCATGAGGCACAGGGTCAGACTGATTTGCATATGGCCATGTCTGAACTGAAATGGCGAAGTGAGCTAAAGAACAGTGATGGATTTAACCCAGATCAGTTGACTGGGGGTGAGTGTTTGTATTGTCAACGCTCCGTCCATCACCACCTTTTGTTTTTCTTTGTTCGCCCTAAGTTGGCAGGGTATGCTCAGACGTCAGTCCCTTGCTCACTTTGCCACTGGAGTCAAGCAAACCCGGCTGAAGACGGCTGTAATGTCAGAAAACGGTCCGGGGAAGCTTGATTCCAGTCCAGGGAAGACATGGCTTGGCAGTTCGGGCTGGACTGTTCCCATGAGGCACAGGGTCAGACTGATTTGCATATGGCCATGTCTGAACTGGGGTGGCGGAGTGAGCTAAAGAACAGTGATGGATTTAACCCAGATCAGTTGACTGGGGGTGAGTGTTTGTATTGTCAACGCTCCGTCCATCACCACCTTTGGTTTTTCTTTGTTCGCCCTAAGTTGGCAGGGTATGCTCAGACGTGAGTCCCTTGCTCACTTTGCCACTGGAGTCAAGCAAGCCCGGCTGAAGACGGCTGTAATGCCAGAAACCGGTCCTGGGAAGCTTGATTCCGGTCCAGGGAAGACATGGCGTGGCAGTTCGGGCTGGACTGTTCCCATGAGGCACAGGGTCAGACTTATTTGCATATGGCCATGCCTGAACTGGGGTGGCGGAGTGAGCTAAAGAACAGTGATGGATTTAACCCAGATCAGTTGACTGGGGGTGAGTGTTTGTATTGTCAATGCTCCGTCCATCACCACCTTTGGTTTTTCTTTGTTCGCCCTGAGTTGGCAGGGTATGCTCAGACGTGAGTCCCTTGCTCACTTTGCCACTGGAGTCAAGCAAGCCTGGCTGAAGACGGCTGTAATGCCAGAAACCGGTCCTGGGAAGCTTGATTCCAGTCCAGGGAAGACATGGCATGGCAGTTCGGGCTGGACTGTTCCCATGAGGCACAGGGTCAGACTGATTTGCATATGGCCATGTCTGTACTGGGGTGGCGGAGTGAGCTAAAGAACGGTGATGGATTTAACCCAGATCAGTTGACTGGGGGTGAGTGTTTGTATTGTCAACGCTCCGTCCATCGCCACCTTTGGTTTTTCTTTGTTCGCCCTAAGTTGGCAAGGTATGCTCAGACATGAATCCCTTGCTCACTTTGCCACTGGAGTCAAGCAAGCCCGGTTGAAGACGGCTGTAATGCCAGAAACCGGCCCTGGGAAGCTTGATTCCGGTCCAGGGAAGACATGGCTTGGCAGTTCGGGCTGGACTGTTCTCATGAGGCACAGGGTCAGACTGATTTACATATGGCCATGTCTGAACTGGGGTGGCGGAGTGAGCTAAAGAACGGTGATGGATTTAACCCAGATCAGTTGACTGGGGGTGAGTGTTTGTATTGTCAACGCTCCGTCCATCACCACCTTTGGTTTTTCTTTGTTCGCCCTGAGTTGGCAGGGTATGCTCAGACGTGAGTCCCTTGCTCACTTTGCCACTGGAGTCAAGCAAGCCCAGCTGAAGACGGCTGTAATGCCAGAAACCGGTCCTGGGAAGCTTGATTCCGGTCCAGGGAAGACATGGCTTGGCAGTTCGGGCAGGACTGTTCCCATGAGGCACAGGGTCAGACTGATTTGCATATGGCCATGTCTGTACTGGGGTGGCGGAGTGAGCTAAAGAACGGTGATGGATTTAACCCAGATCAGTTGACTGGGGGTGAGTGTTTGTATTGTCAACGCTCCGTCCATCGCCACCTTTGGTTTTTATTTGTTCGCCCAAAGTTGGCAGGGTATGCTCAGACGTGAGTCCCTTGCTCACTTTGCCACTGGAGTCAAGCAAGCCCGGCTGAAGACGGCTGTAATGCCAGAAACCGGTCCTGGGAAGCGTGATTCCGGTCCAGGGAAGACATGGCTTGGCAGTTCGGGCTGGACTGTTCCCATGAGGCGCAGGGTCAGACTGATTTGCATATGGCCATGTCTGAACTGGGGTGGCGGAGAGAGCTAAAGAACGGTGATGGATTTAACCCAGATCAGTTGACTGGGGGTGAGTGTTTGTATTGTCAACGCTCCGTCCATCACCACCTTTGGTTTTTCTTTGTTCGCCCTAAGTTGGCAGGGTATGCTCAGACGTGAGACCCTTGCTCACTTTTCCACTGGAGTCAAGCAAGCCCGGCTGAAGACGGCTGTAATGCCAGAAACCGGTCCTGGGAAGCTTGATTCCGGTCCAGGGAAGACATGGCTTGGCAGTTCAGGCTGGACTGTTCACATGAGGCACAGGGTCAGACTGATTTGCATATGGCCATGTCTGAACTGGGGTGGCGGAGTGAGCTAAAGAACGGTGATGGATTTAACCCAGATCAGTTGACTGGGGGTGAGTGTTTGTATTATCAACGCTCCGTCCATCACCACCTTTGGTTTTTCTTTGTTTGCCCTGAGTTGGCAGGGTATGCTCAGACGTGAGTCCCTTGCTCACTTTGCCACTGGAGTCAAGCAAGCCCGGCTGAAGACGGCTGTAATGCCAGAAACCGGTACTGGGAAGCTTGATTCCGGTCCAGGGAAGACATGGCTTGGCAGTTCAGGCTGGACTGTTCCCATGAGGCACAGGGTCCGACTGATTTGCATATGGCCATGTCGGAACTGGGGTGGCGAAGTGAGCTAAAGAACGGTGATGGATTTAACCCAGATCAGTTGACTGGGGGTGAGTGTTTGTATTGTCAATGCTCCGTCCATCACCACCTTTGGTTTTTCTTTGTTCGCCCTAAGTTGGCAGGGTATGCTCAGACGTGAGTCCCTTGCTCACTTTGCCACTGGAGTCAAGCAAGCCCGGCTGAAGACGGCTGTAATGTCAGAAAACGGTCCTGGGAAGCTTGATTCCGGTCCAGGGAAGACATGGCTTGGCAGTTCGGGCTGGACTGTTCCCATGAGGCACAGGGTCAGACTGATTTGCATTTGGCCATGTCTGAATTGGGGTGGCGGAGTGAGCTAAAGAACGGTGATGGATTTAACCCAGATCAGTTGACTGGGGGTGAGTGTTTGTATTGTCAACGCTCCGTCCATCACCACCTTTGGTTTTTCTTTGTTCGCCCTAAGTGGGCAGGGTATGCTCAGACGTGAGTCCCTTGCTCACTTTGCCAGTGGAGTCAAGCAAGCCCGGCTGAAGACGGCTATAATGCCAGAAACCGGTCCTGGGAAGCGTGATTCTGGTCCAGGGAAGACATGGCGTGGCAGTTCAGCCGGAACTGTTCCCATGAGGCACAGGTTCAAACTGATTTGCATATGGCCATGTCTGAACTGGGGTGGCGGAGTGAGCTGAGGAACAGTGATGGATTTAACCCAGATCAGTGGACTGGGGGTGAGTGTTTGTATTGTCAACGCTCCATCCATCACCACCTTTGGTTTTTCTTTGTCTGCCCTAAGTTGGCAGGGTATGCTCAGACGTGAGTCCCTTGCTCTCTTTGCCACTGGAGTCAAGCAAGCCCGGCTGAAGATGCCTGTAATGCCAGAAACCGGTCCTGGGAAGCTTGATTCCGGTCCAGGGAAGACATGGCGTGACAGTTCAGCCTGGACTGTTCCCATGAGGCACAGGGTCAGACTGATTTGCATATGGCCATGTCTGAACAGGGGTGGCGGAGTGAGCTAAAGAACGGTGATGGATTTAACCCAGATCAGTTGACTGGGGGTGAGTGTTTGTATTATCAACGCTCCGTCCATCACCACCTTTGGTTTTTCTTTGTTCGCCCTGAGTTGGCAGGGTATGCTCAGACGTGAGTCCCTTGCTCACTTTGCCACTGGAGTCAAGCAAGCCTGGCTGAAGACGGCTGTAATGCCAGAAACCGGTCCTGGGAAGCTTGATTCCGGTCCAGGGAAGACATGGCTTGGCAGTTCAGGATGGACTGTTCCCATGAGGCACAGGGTCAGACTGATTTGCATATGGCCATGTCTGAACTGAAATGGCGAAGTGAGCTAAAGAACAGTGATGGATTTAACCCAGATCAGTTGACTGGGGGTGAGTGTTTGTATTGTCAACGCTCCGTCCATCACCACCTTTTGTTTTTCTTTGTTCGCCCTAAGTTGGCAGGGTATGCTCAGACGTCAGTCCCTTGCTCACTTTGCCACTGGAGTCAAGCAAACCCGGCTGAAGACGGCTGTAATGTCAGAAAACGGTCCGGGGAAGCTTGATTCCAGTCCAGGGAAGACATGGCTTGGCAGTTCGGGCTGGACTGTTCCCATGAGGCACAGGGTCAGACTGATTTGCATATGGCCATGTCTGAACTGGGGTGGCGGAGTGAGCTAAAGAACGGTGATGGATTTAACCCAGATCAGTTGACTGGGGGTGAGTGTTTGTATTGTCAACGCTCCGTCCATCACCACCTTTGGTTTTTCTTTGTTCGCCCTAAGTTGGCAGGGTATGCTCAGACGTGAGTCCCTTGCTCACTTTGCCACTGGAGTCAAGCAAGCCCGGCTGAAGACGGCTGTAATGCCAGAAACCGGTCCTGGGAAGCTTGATTCCGGTCCAGGGAAGACATGGCGTGGCAGTTCGGGCTGGACTGTTCCCATGAGGCACAGGGTCAGACTTATTTGCATATGGCCATGCCTGAACTGGGGTGGTGGAGTGACCTAAAGAACGGTGATGGATTTAACTCAGATCAGTTGACTGGGGGTGAGTGTTTGTATTGTCAATGCTCCGTCCATCACCACCTTTGGTTTTTCTTTGTTCGCCCTGAGTTGGCAGGGTATGCTCAGACGTGAGTCCCTTGCTCACTTTGCCACTGGAGTCAAGCAAGCCTGGCTGAAGACGGCTGTAATGCCAGAAACCGGTCCTGGGAAGCTTGATTCCGGTCCAGGGAAGACATGGCTTGGCAGTTCAGGATGGACTGTTCCCATGAGGCACAGGGTCAGACTGATTTGCATATGGCCATGTCTGAACTGGGATGGCGAAGTGAGCTAAAGAACAGTGATGGATTTAACCCAGATCAGTTGACTGGGGGTGAGTGTTTGTATTGTCAACGCTCCGTCCATCACCACCTTTTGTTTTTCTTTGTTCGCCCTAAGTTGGCAGGGTATGCTCAGACGTCAGTCCCTTGCTCACTTTTCCACTGGAGTCAAGGAAACCCGGCTGAAGACGGCTGTAATGTCAGAAAACGGTCCTGGGAAGCTTGATTCCGGTCCAGGGAAGACATGGCTTGGCAGTTCGGGCTGGACTGTTCCCATGAGGCACAGGGTCAGACTGATTTGCATATGGCCATGTCTGAACTGGGGTGGCGGAGTGAGCTAAAGAACAGTGATGGATTTAACCCAGATCAGTTGACTGGGGGTGAGTGTTTGTATTGTCAATGCTCCGTCCATCACCACCTTTGGTTTTTCTTTGTTCGCCCTAAGTTGGCAGGGTATGCTCAGACGTGAGTCCCTTGCTCACTTTGCCACTGGAGTCAAGCAAGCCCGGCTGAAGACGGCTGTAATGCCAGAAACCGGTCCTGGGAAGCTTGATTCCAGTCCAGGGAAGACATGGCGTGGCAGTTCGGGCTGGACTGTTCCCATGAGGCACAGGGTCAGACTGATTTGCATATGGCCATGTCTGAACTGGGGTGGTGGAGTGAGCTAAAGAACGGTGATGGATTTAACTCAGATCAGTTGACTGGGGGTGAGTGTTTGTATTGTCAATGCTCCGTCCATCACCACCTTTGGTTTTTCTTTGTTCGCCCTAAGTTGGCAAGGTATGCTCAGACATGAATCCCTTGCTCACTTTGCCACTGGAGTCAAGCAAGCCCGGCTGAAGACGGCTGTAATGCCAGAAACCGGCCCTGGGAAGCTTGATTCCGGTCCAGGGAAGACATGGCTTGGCAGTTCGGGCTGGACTGTTCTCATGAGGCACAGGGTCAGACTGATTTACATATGGCCATGTCTGAACTGGGGTGGCGGAGTGAGCTAAAGAACGGTGATGGATTTAACCCAGATCAGTTGACTGGGGGTGAGTGTTTGTATTGTCAACGCTCCGTCCATCACCACCTTTGGTTTTTCTTTGTTCGCCCTGAGTTGGCAGGGTATGCTCAGACGTGAGTCCCTTGCTCACTTTGCCACTGGAGTCAAGCAAGCCCAGCTGAAGACGGCTGTAATGCCAGAAACCGGTCCTGGGAAGCTTGATTCCGGTCCAGGGAAGACATGGCTTGGCAGTTCGGGCAGGACTGTTCCCATGAGGCACAGGGTCAGACTGATTTGCATATGGCCATGTCTGTACTGGGGTGGCGGAGTGAGCTAAAGAACGGTGATGGATTTAACCCAGATCAGTTGACTGGGGGTGAGTGTTTGTATTGTCAACGCTCCGTCCATCGCCACCTTTGGTTTTTATTTGTTCGCCCAAAGTTGGCAGGGTATGCTCAGACGTGAGTCCCTTGCTCACTTTGCCACTGGAGTCAAGCAAGCCCGGCTGAAGACGGCTGTAATGCCAGAAACCGGTCCTGGGAAGCGTGATTCCGGTCCAGGGAAGACATGGCTTGGCAGTTCGGGCTGGACTGTTCCCATGAGGCGCAGGGTCAGACTGATTTGCATATGGCCATGTCTGAACTGGGGTGGCGGAGAGAGCTAAAGAACGGTGATGGATTTAACCCAGATCAGTTGACTGGGGGTGAGTGTTTGTATTGTCAACGCTCCGTCCATCACCACCTTTGGTTTTTCTTTGTTCGCCCTAAGTTGGCAGGGTATGCTCAGACGTGAGACCCTTGCTCACTTTTCCACTGGAGTCAAGCAAGCCCGGCTGAAGACGGCTGTAATGCCAGAAACCGGTCCTGGGAAGCTTGATTCCGGTCCAGGGAAGACATGGCTTGGCAGTTCAGGCTGGACTGTTCACATGAGGCACAGGGTCAGACTGATTTGCATATGGCCATGTCTGAACTGGGGTGGCGGAGTGAGCTAAAGAACGGTGATGGATTTAACCCAGATCAGTTGACTGGGGGTGAGTGTTTGTATTATCAACGCTCCGTCCATCACCACCTTTGGTTTTTCTTTGTTTGCCCTGAGTTGGCAGGGTATGCTCAGACGTGAGTCCCTTGCTCACTTTGCCACTGGAGTCAAGCAAGCCCGGCTGAAGACGGCTGTAATGCCAGAAACCGGTACTGGGAAGCTTGATTCCGGTCCAGGGAAGACATGGCTTGGCAGTTCAGGCTGGACTGTTCCCATGAGGCACAGGGTCCGACTGATTTGCATATGGCCATGTCGGAACTGGGGTGGCGAAGTGAGCTAAAGAACGGTGATGGATTTAACCCAGATCAGTTGACTGGGGGTGAGTGTTTGTATTGTCAATGCTCCGTCCATCACCACCTTTGGTTTTTCTTTGTTCGCCCTAAGTTGGCAGGGTATGCTCAGACGTGAGTCCCTTGCTCACTTTGCCACTGGAGTCAAGCAAGCCCGGCTGAAGACGGCTGTAATGTCAGAAAACGGTCCTGGGAAGCTTGATTCCGGTCCAGGGAAGACATGGCTTGGCAGTTCGGGCTGGACTGTTCCCATGAGGCACAGGGTCAGACTGATTTGCATTTGGCCATGTCTGAATTGGGGTGGCGGAGTGAGCTAAAGAACGGTGATGGATTTAACCCAGATCAGTTGACTGGGGGTGAGTGTTTGTATTGTCAACGCTCCGTCCATCACCACCTTTGGTTTTTCTTTGTTCGCCCTAAGTGGGCAGGGTATGCTCAGACGTGAGTCCCTTGCTCACTTTGCCAGTGGAGTCAAGCAAGCCCGGCTGAAGACGGCTATAATGCCAGAAACCGGTCCTGGGAAGCGTGATTCTGGTCCAGGGAAGACATGGCGTGGCAGTTCAGCCGGAACTGTTCCCATGAGGCACAGGTTCAAACTGATTTGCATATGGCCATGTCTGAACTGGGGTGGCGGAGTGAGCTGAGGAACAGTGATGGATTTAACCCAGATCAGTGGACTGGGGGTGAGTGTTTGTATTGTCAACGCTCCATCCATCACCACCTTTGGTTTTTCTTTGTCTGCCCTAAGTTGGCAGGGTATGCTCAGACGTGAGTCCCTTGCTCTCTTTGCCACTGGAGTCAAGCAAGCCCGGCTGAAGATGCCTGTAATGCCAGAAACCGGTCCTGGGAAGCTTGATTCCGGTCCAGGGAAGACATGGCGTGACAGTTCAGCCTGGACTGTTCCCATGAGGCACAGGGTCAGACTGATTTGCATATGGCCATGTCTGAACAGGGGTGGCGGAGTGAGCTAAAGAACGGTGATGGATTTAACCCAGATCAGTTGACTGGGGGTGAGTGTTTGTATTATCAACGCTCCGTCCATCACCACCTTTGGTTTTTCTTTGTTCGCCCTGAGTTGGCAGGGTATGCTCAGACGTGAGTCCCTTGCTCACTTTGCCACTGGAGTCAAGCAAGCCTGGCTGAAGACGGCTGTAATGCCAGAAACCGGTCCTGGGAAGCTTGATTCCGGTCCAGGGAAGACATGGCTTGGCAGTTCAGGATGGACTGTTCCCATGAGGCACAGGGTCAGACTGATTTGCATATGGCCATGTCTGAACTGAAATGGCGAAGTGAGCTAAAGAACAGTGATGGATTTAACCCAGATCAGTTGACTGGGGGTGAGTGTTTGTATTGTCAACGCTCCGTCCATCACCACCTTTTGTTTTTCTTTGTTCGCCCTAAGTTGGCAGGGTATGCTCAGACGTCAGTCCCTTGCTCACTTTGCCACTGGAGTCAAGCAAACCCGGCTGAAGACGGCTGTAATGTCAGAAAACGGTCCGGGGAAGCTTGATTCCAGTCCAGGGAAGACATGGCTTGGCAGTTCGGGCTGGACTGTTCCCATGAGGCACAGGGTCAGACTGATTTGCATATGGCCATGTCTGAACTGGGGTGGCGGAGTGAGCTAAAGAACGGTGATGGATTTAACCCAGATCAGTTGACTGGGGGTGAGTGTTTGTATTGTCAACGCTCCGTCCATCACCACCTTTGGTTTTTCTTTGTTCGCCCTAAGTTGGCAGGGTATGCTCAGACGTGAGTCCCTTGCTCACTTTGCCACTGGAGTCAAGCAAGCCCGGCTGAAGACGGCTGTAATGCCAGAAACCGGTCCTGGGAAGCTTGATTCCGGTCCAGGGAAGACATGGCGTGGCAGTTCGGGCTGGACTGTTCCCATGAGGCACAGGGTCAGACTTATTTGCATATGGCCATGCCTGAACTGGGGTGGTGGAGTGACCTAAAGAACGGTGATGGATTTAACTCAGATCAGTTGACTGGGGGTGAGTGTTTGTATTGTCAATGCTCCGTCCATCACCACCTTTGGTTTTTCTTTGTTCGCCCTGAGTTGGCAGGGTATGCTCAGACGTGAGTCCCTTGCTCACTTTGCCACTGGAGTCAAGCAAGCCTGGCTGAAGACGGCTGTAATGCCAGAAACCGGTCCTGGGAAGCTTGATTCCGGTCCAGGGAAGACATGGCTTGGCAGTTCAGGATGGACTGTTCCCATGAGGCACAGGGTCAGACTGATTTGCATATGGCCATGTCTGAACTGGGATGGCGAAGTGAGCTAAAGAACAGTGATGGATTTAACCCAGATCAGTTGACTGGGGGTGAGTGTTTGTATTGTCAACGCTCCGTCCATCACCACCTTTTGTTTTTCTTTGTTCGCCCTAAGTTGGCAGGGTATGCTCAGACGTCAGTCCCTTGCTCACTTTTCCACTGGAGTCAAGGAAACCCGGCTGAAGACGGCTGTAATGTCAGAAAACGGTCCTGGGAAGCTTGATTCCGGTCCAGGGAAGACATGGCTTGGCAGTTCGGGCTGGACTGTTCCCATGAGGCACAGGGTCAGACTGATTTGCATATGGCCATGTCTGAACTGGGGTGGCGGAGTGAGCTAAAGAACAGTGATGGATTTAACCCAGATCAGTTGACTGGGGGTGAGTGTTTGTATTGTCAATGCTCCGTCCATCACCACCTTTGGTTTTTCTTTGTTCGCCCTAAGTTGGCAGGGTATGCTCAGACGTGAGTCCCTTGCTCACTTTGCCACTGGAGTCAAGCAAGCCCGGCTGAAGACGGCTGTAATGCCAGAAACCGGTCCTGGGAAGCTTGATTCCAGTCCAGGGAAGACATGGCGTGGCAGTTCGGGCTGGACTGTTCCCATGAGGCACAGGGTCAGACTGATTTGCATATGGCCATGTCTGAACTGGGGTGGTGGAGTGAGCTAAAGAACGGTGATGGATTTAACTCAGATCAGTTGACTGGGGGTGAGTGTTTGTATTGTCAATGCTCCGTCCATCACCACCTTTGGTTTTTCTTTGTTCGCCCTAAGTTGGCAAGGTATGCTCAGACATGAATCCCTTGCTCACTTTGCCACTGGAGTCAAGCAAGCCCGGCTGAAGACGGCTGTAATGCCAGAAACCGGCCCTGGGAAGCTTGATTCCGGTCCAGGGAAGACATGGCTTGGCAGTTCGGGCTGGACTGTTCTCATGAGGCACAGGGTCAGACTGATTTACATATGGCCATGTCTGAACTGGGGTGGCGGAGTGAGCTAAAGAACGGTGATGGATTTAACCCAGATCAGTTGACTGGGGGTGAGTGTTTGTATTGTCAACGCTCCGTCCATCACCACCTTTGGTTTTTCTTTGTTCGCCCTGAGTTGGCAGGGTATGCTCAGACGTGAGTCCCTTGCTCACTTTGCCACTGGAGTCAAGCAAGCCCAGCTGAAGACGGCTGTAATGCCAGAAACCGGTCCTGGGAAGCTTGATTCCGGTCCAGGGAAGACATGGCTTGGCAGTTCGGGCAGGACTGTTCCCATGAGGCACAGGGTCAGACTGATTTGCATATGGCCATGTCTGTACTGGGGTGGCGGAGTGAGCTAAAGAACGGTGATGGATTTAACCCAGATCAGTTGACTGGGGGTGAGTGTTTGTATTGTCAACGCTCCGTCCATCGCCACCTTTGGTTTTTATTTGTTCGCCCTAAGTTGGCAGGGTATGCTCAGACGTGAGTCCCTTGCTCACTTTGCCACTGGAGTCAAGCAAGCCCGGCTGAAGACGGCTGTAATGCCAGAAACCGGTCCTGGGAAGCGTGATTCCGGTCCAGGGAAGACAGGGCTTGGCAGTTCGGGCTGGACTGTTCCCATGAGGCGCAGGGTCAGACTGATTTGCATATGGCCATGTCTGAACTGGGGTGGCGGAGAGAGCTAAAGAACGGTGATGGATTTAACCCAGATCAGTTGACTGGGGGTGAGTGTTTGTATTGTCAACGCTCCGTCCATCACCACCTTTGGTTTTTCTTTGTTCGCCCTAAGTTGGCAGGGTATGCTCAGACGTGAGACCCTTGCTCACTTTTCCACTGGAGTCAAGCAAGCCCGGCTGAAGACGGCTTTAATGCCAGAAACCGGTCCTGGGAAGCTTGATTCCGGTCCAGGGAAGACATGGCTTGGCAGTTCAGGCTGGACTGTTCACATGAGGCACAGGGTCAGACTGATTTGCATATGGCCATGTCTGAACTGGGGTGGCGGAGTGAGCTAAAGAACGGTGATGGATTTAACCCAGATCAGTTGACTGGGGGTGAGTGTTTGTATTATCAACGCTCCGTCCATCACCACCTTTGGTTTTTCTTTGTTTGCCCTGAGTTGGCAGGGTATGCTCAGACGTGAGTCCCTTGCTCACTTTGCCACTGGAGTCAAGCAAGCCCGGCTGAAGACGGCTGTAATGCCAGAAACCGGTACTGGGAAGCTTGATTCCGGTCCAGGGAAGACATGGCTTGGCAGTTCAGGCTGGACTGTTCCCATGAGGCACAGGGTCCGACTGATTTGCATATGGCCATGTCGGAACTGGGGTGGCGAAGTGAGCTAAAGAACGGTGATGGATTTAACCCAGATCAGTTGACTGGGGGTGAGTGTTTGTATTGTCAATGCTCCGTCCATCACCACCTTTGGTTTTTCTTTGTTCGCCCTAAGTTGGCAGGGTATGCTCAGACGTGAGTCCCTTGCTCACTTTGCCACTGGAGTCAAGCAAGCCCGGCTGAAGACGGCTGTAATGTCAGAAAACGGTCCTGGGAAGCTTGATTCCGGTCCAGGGAAGACATGGCTTGGCAGTTCGGGCTGGACTGTTCCCATGAGGCACAGGGTCAGACTGATTTGCATTTGGCCATGTCTGAATTGGGGTGGCGGAGTGAGCTAAAGAACGGTGATGGATTTAACCCAGATCAGTTGACTGGGGGTGAGTGTTTGTATTGTCAACGCTCCGTCCATCACCACCTTTGGTTTTTCTTTGTTCGCCCTAAGTGGGCAGGGTATGCTCAGACGTGAGTCCCTTGCTCACTTTGCCAGTGGAGTCAAGCAAGCCCGGCTGAAGACGGCTGTAATGCCAGAAACCGGTCCTGGGAAGCGTGATTCTGGTCCAGGGAAGACATGGCGTGGCAGTTCAGCCGGAACTGTTCCCATGAGGCACAGGTTCAAACTGATTTGCATATGGCCATGTCTGAACTGGGGTGGCGGAGTGAGCTGAGGAACAGTGATGGATTTAACCCAGATCAGTGGACTGGGGGTGAGTGTTTGTATTGTCAACGCTCCGTCCATCACCACCTTTGGTTTTTCTTTGTCCGCCCTAAGTTGGCAGGGTATGCTCAGACGTGAGTCCCTTGCTCTCTTTGCCACTGGAGTCAAGCAAGCCCGGCTGAAGATGCCTGTAATGCCAGAAACCGGTCCTGGGAAGCTTGATTCCGGTCCAGGGAAGACATGGCGTGACAGTTCAGCCTGGACTGTTCCCATGAGGCACAGGGTCAGACTGATTTGCATATGGCCATGTCTGAACTGGGGTGGCGGAGTGAGCTAAAGAACGGTGATGGATTTAACCCAGATCAGTTGACTGGGGGTGAGTGTTTGTATTATCAACGCTCCGTCCATCACCACCTTTGGTTTTTCTTTGTTCGCCCTGAGTTGGCAGGGTATGCTCAGACGTGAGTCCCTTGCTCACTTTGCCACTGGAGTCAAGCAAGCCTGGCTGAAGACGGCTGTAATGCCAGAAACCGGTCCTGGGAAGCTTGATTCCGGTCCAGGGAAGACATGGCTTGGCAGTTCAGGATGGACTGTTCCCATGAGGCACAGGGTCAGACTGATTTGCATATGGCCATGTCTGAACTGGGATGGCGAAGTGAGCTAAAGAACAGTGATGGATTTAACCCAGATCAGTTGACTGGGGGTGAGTGTTTGTATTGTCAACGCTCCGTCCATCACCACCTTTTGTTTTTCTTTGTTCGCCCTAAGTTGGCAGGGTATGCTCAGACGTCAGTCCCTTGCTCACTTTGCCACTGGAGTCAAGGAAACCCGGCTGAAGACGGCTGTAATGTCAGAAAACGGTCCGGGGAAGCTTGATTCCGGTCCAGGGAAGACATGGCTTGGCAGTTCGGGCTGGACTGTTCCCATGAGGCACAGGGTCAGACTGATTTGCATATGGCCATGTCTGAACTGGGGTGGCGGAGTGAGCTAAAGAACAGTGATGGATTTAACCCAGATCAGTTGACTGGGGGTGAGTGTTTGTATTGTCAATGCTCCGTCCATCACCACCTTTGGTTTTTCTTTGTTCGCCCTAAGTTGGCAGGGTATGCTCAGACGTGAGTCCCTTGCTCACTTTGCCACTGGAGTCAAGCAAGCCCGGCTGAAGACGGCTGTAATGCCAGAAACCGGTCCTGGGAAGCTTGATTCCAGTCCAGGGAAGACATGGCGTGGCAGTTCGGGCTGGACTGTTCCCATGAGGCACAGGGTCAGACTGATTTGCATATGGCCATGTCTGAACTGGGGTGGTGGAGTGAGCTAAAGAACGGTGATGGATTTAACTCAGATCAGTTGACTGGGGGTGAGTGTTTGTATTGTCAATGCTCCGTCCATCACCACCTTTGGTTTTTCTTTGTTCGCCCTAAGTTGGCAAGGTATGCTCAGACATGAATCCCTTGCTCACTTTGCCACTGGAGTCAAGCAAGCCCGGCTGAAGACGGCTGTAATGCCAGAAACCGGCCCTGGGAAGCTTGATTCCGGTCCAGGGAAGACATGGCTTGGCAGTTCGGGCTGGACTGTTCTCATGAGGCACAGGGTCAGACTGATTTACATATGGCCATGTCTGAACTGGGGTGGCGGAGTGAGCTAAAGAACGGTGATGGATTTAACCCAGATCAGTTGACTGGGGGTGAGTGTTTGTATTGTCAACGCTCCGTCCATCACCACCTTTGGTTTTTCTTTGTTCGCCCTGAGTTGGCAGGGTATGCTCAGACGTGAGTCCCTTGCTCACTTTGCCACTGGAGTCAAGCAAGCCCAGCTGAAGACGGCTGTAATGCCAGAAACCGGTCCTGGGAAGCTTGATTCCGGTCCAGGGAAGACATGGCTTGGCAGTTCGGGCAGGACTGTTCCCATGAGGCACAGGGTCAGACTGATTTGCATATGGCCATGTCTGTACTGGGGTGGCGGAGTGAGCTAAAGAACGGTGATGGATTTAACCCAGATCAGTTGACTGGGGGTGAGTGTTTGTATTGTCAACGCTCCGTCCATCGCCAACTTTGGTTTTTATTTGTTCGCCCTAAGTTGGCAGGGTATGCTCAGACGTGAGTCCCTTGCTCACTTTGCCACTGGAGTCAAGCAAGCCCGGCTGAAGACGGCTGTAATGCCAGAAACCGGTCCTGGGAAGCGTGATTCCGGTCCAGGGAAGACAGGGCTTGGCAGTTCGGGCTGGACTGTTCCCATGAGGCGCAGGGTCAGACTGATTTGCATATGGCCATGTCTGAACTGGGGTGGCGGAGAGAGCTAAAGAACGGTGATGGATTTAACCCAGATCAGTTGACTGGGGGTGAGTGTTTGTATTGTCAACGCTCCGTCCATCACCACCTTTGGTTTTTCTTTGTTCGCCCTAAGTTGGCAGGGTATGCTCAGACGTGAGACCCTTGCTCACTTTTCCACTGGAGTCAAGCAAGCCCGGCTGAAGACGGCTTTAATGCCAGAAACCGGTCCTGGGAAGCTTGATTCCGGTCCAGGGAAGACATGGCTTGGCAGTTCAGGCTGGACTGTTCACATGAGGCACAGGGTCAGACTGATTTGCATATGGCCATGTCTGAACTGGGGTGGCGGAGTGAGCTAAAGAACGGTGATGGATTTAACCCAGATCAGTTGACTGGGGGTGAGTGTTTGTATTATCAACGCTCCGTCCATCACCACCTTTGGTTTTTCTTTGTTTGCCCTGAGTTGGCAGGGTATGCTCAGACGTGAGTCCCTTGCTCACTTTGCCACTGGAGTCAAGCAAGCCCGGCTGAAGACGGCTGTAATGCCAGAAACCGGTACTGGGAAGCTTGATTCCGGTCCAGGGAAGACATGGCTTGGCAGTTCAGGCTGGACTGTTCCCATGAGGCACAGGGTCCGACTGATTTGCATATGGCCATGTCGGAACTGGGGTGGCGAAGTGAGCTAAAGAACGGTGATGGATTTAACCCAGATCAGTTGACTGGGGGTGAGTGTTTGTATTGTCAATGCTCCGTCCATCACCACCTTTGGTTTTTCTTTGTTCGCCCTAAGTTGGCAGGGTATGCTCAGACGTGAGTCCCTTGCTCACTTTGCCACTGGAGTCAAGCAAGCCCGGCTGAAGACGGCTGTAATGTCAGAAAACGGTCCTGGGAAGCTTGATTCCGGTCCAGGGAAGACATGGCTTGGCAGTTCGGGCTGGACTGTTCCCATGAGGCACAGGGTCAGACTGATTTGCATTTGGCCATGTCTGAATTGGGGTGGCGGAGTGAGCTAAAGAACGGTGATGGATTTAACCCAGATCAGTTGACTGGGGGTGAGTGTTTGTATTGTCAACGCTCCGTCCATCACCACCTTTGGTTTTTCTTTGTTCGCCCTAAGTGGGCAGGGTATGCTCAGACGTGAGTCCCTTGCTCACTTTGCCAGTGGAGTCAAGCAAGCCCGGCTGAAGACGGCTGTAATGCCAGAAACCGGTCCTGGGAAGCGTGATTCTGGTCCAGGGAAGACATGGCGTGGCAGTTCAGCCGGAACTGTTCCCATGAGGCACAGGTTCAATCTGATTTGCATATGGCCATGTCTGAACTGGGGTGGCGGAGTGAGCTGAGGAACAGTGATGGATTTAACCCAGATCAGTGGACTGGGGGTGAGTGTTTGTATTGTCAACGCTCCGTCCATCACCACCTTTGGTTTTTCTTTGTCCGCCCTAAGTTGGCAGGGTATGCTCAGACGTGAGTCCCTTGCTCTCTTTGCCACTGGAGTCAAGCAAGCCCGGCTGAAGATGCCTGTAATGCCAGAAACCGGTCCTGGGAAGCTTGATTCCGGTCCAGGGAAGACATGGCGTGACAGTTCAGCCTGGACTGTTCCCATGAGGCACAGGGTCAGACTGATTTGCATATGGCCATGTCTGAACTGGGGTGGCGGAGTGAGCTAAAGAACGGTGATGGATTTAACCCAGATCAGTTGACTGGGGGTGAGTGTTTGTATTATCAACGCTCCGTCCATCACCACCTTTGGTTTTTCTTTGTTCGCCCTGAGTTGGCAGGGTATGCTCAGACGTGAGTCCCTTGCTCACTTTGCCACTGGAGTCAAGCAAGCCTGGCTGAAGACGGCTGTAATGCCAGAAACCGGTCCTGGGAAGCTTGATTCCGGTCCAGGGAAGACATGGCTTGGCAGTTCAGGATGGACTGTTCCCATGAGGCACAGGGTCAGACTGATTTGCATATGGCCATGTCTGAACTGGGATGGCGAAGTGAGCTAAAGAACAGTGATGGATTTAACCCAGATCAGTTGACTGGGGGTGAGTGTTTGTATTGTCAACGCTCCGTCCATCACCACCTTTTGTTTTTCTTTGTTCGCCCTAAGTTGGCAGGGTATGCTCAGACGTCAGTCCCTTGCTCACTTTGCCACTGGAGTCAAGCAAACCCGGCTGAAGACGGCTGTAATGTCAGAAAACGGTCCGGGGAAGCTTGATTCCGGTCCAGGGAAGACATGGCTTGGCAGTTCGGGCTGGACTGTTCCCATGAGGCACAGGGTCAGACTGATTTGCATATGGCCATGTCTGAACTGGGGTGGCGGAGTGAGCTAAAGAACGGTGATGGATTTAACCCAGATCAGTTGACTGGGGGTGAGTGTTTGTATTGTCAACGCTCCGTCCATCACCACCTTTGGTTTTTCTTTGTTCGCCCTAAGTTGGCAGGGTATGCTCAGACGTGAGTCCCTTGCTCACTTTGCCACTGGAGTCAAGCAAGCCCGGCTGAAGACGGCTGTAATGCCAGAAACCGGTCCTGGGAAGCTTGATTCCGGTCCAGGGAAGACATGGCGTGGCAGTTCGGGCTGGACTGTTCCCATGAGGCACAGGGTCAGACTGATTTGCATATGGCCATGCCTGAACTGGGGTGGTGGAGTGACCTAAAGAACGGTGATGGATTTAACTCAGATCAGTTGACTGGGGGTGAGTGTTTGTATTGTCAATGCTCCGTCCATCACCACCTTTGGTTTTTCTTTGTTCGCCCTAAGTTGGCAAGGTATGCTCAGACATGAATCCCTTGCTCACTTTGCCACTGGAGTCAAGCAAGCCCGGCTGAAGACGGCTGTAATGCCAGAAACCGGCCCTGGGAAGCTTGATTCCGGTCCAGGGAAGACATGGCTTGGCAGTTCGGGCTGGACTGTTCCCATGAGGCACAGGGTCAGACTGATTTACATATGGCCATGTCTGAACTGGGGTGGCGGAGTGAGCTAAAGAACGGTGATGGATTTAACCCAGATCAGTTGACTGGGGGTGAGTGTTTGTATTGTCAACGCTCCGTCCATCACCACCTTTGGTTTTTCTTTGTTCGCCCTGAGTTGGCAGGGTATGCTCAGACGTGAGTCCCTTGCTCACTTTGCCACTGGAGTCAAGCAAGCCCAGCTGAAGACGGCTGTAATGCCAGAAACCGGTCCTGGGAAGCTTGATTCCGGTCCAGGGAAGACATGGCTTGGCAGTTCGGGCAGGACTGTTCCCATGAGGCACAGGGTCAGACTGATTTGCATATGGCCATGTCTGTACTGGGGTGGCGGAGTGAGCTAAAGAACGGTGATGGATTTAACCCAGATCAGTTGACTGGGGGTGAGTGTTTGTATTGTCAACGCTCCGTCCATCGCCACCTTTGGTTTTTATTTGTTCGCCCAAAGTTGGCAGGGTATGCTCAGACGTGAGTCCCTTGCTCACTTTGCCACTGGAGTCAAGCAAGCCCGGCTGAAGACGGCTGTAATGCCAGAAACCGGTCCTGGGAAGCGTGATTCCGGTCCAGGGAAGACATGGCTTGGCAGTTCGGGCTGGACTGTTCCCATGAGGCGCAGGGTCAGACTGATTTGCATATGGCCATGTCTGAACTGGGGTGGCGGAGTGAGCTAAAGAACGGTGATGGATTTAACCCAGATCAGTTGACTGGGGGTGAGTGTTTGTATTGTCAACGCTCCGTCCATCACCACCTTTGGTTTTTCTTTGTTCGCCCTAAGTTGGCAGGGTATGATCAGACGTGAGACCCTTGCTCACTTTTCCACTGGAGTCAAGCAAGCCCGGCTGAAGACGGCTGTAATGCCAGAAACCGGTCCTGGGAAGCTTGATTCCGGTCCAGGGAAGACATGGCTTGGCAGTTCAGGCTGGACTGTTCCCATGAGGCACAGGGTCAGACTGATTTGCATATGGCCATGTCTGAACTGGGGTGGCGGAGTGAGCTAAAGAACGGTGATGGATTTAACCCAGATCAGTTGACTGGGGGTGAGTGTTTGTATTATCAACGCTCCGTCCATCACCACCTTTGGTTTTTCTTTGTTCGCCCTGAGTTGGCAGGGTATGCTCAGACGTGAGTCCCTTGCTCACTTTGCCACTGGAGTCAAGCAAGCCCGGCTGAAGACGGCTGTAATGCCAGAAACCGGTACTGGGAAGCTTGATTCCGGTCCAGGGAAGACATGGCTTGGCAGTTCAGGCTGGACTGTTCCCATGAGGCACAGGGTCCGACTGATTTGCATATGGCCATGTCGGAACTGGGTTGGCGAAGTGAGCTAAAGAACGGTGATGGATTTAACCCAGATCAGTTGACTGGGGGTGAGTGTTTGTATTGTCAATGCTCCGTCCATCACCACCTTTGGTTTTTCTTTGTTCGCCCTAAGTTGGCAGGGTATGCTCAGACGTGAGTCCCTTGCTCACTTTGCCACTGGAGTCAAGCAAGCCCGGCTGAAGACGGCTGTAATGTCAGAAAACGGTCCTGGGAAGCTTGATTCCGGTCCAGGGAAGACATGGCTTGGCAGTTCGGGCTGGACTGTTCCCATGAGGCACAGGGTCAGACTGATTTGCATATGGCCATGTCTGAACTGGGGTAGCGGAGTGAGCTAAAGAACGGTGATGGATTTAACCCAGATCAGTTGACTGGGGGTGGGTGTTTGTTTTGTCAACGCTCCGTCCATCACCACCTTTGGTTTTTCTTTGTTCACCCTAAGTTGGCAGGGTATGCTCAGACGTGAGTCCCTTGCTCACTTTGCCACTGGAGTCAAGCAAGCCCGGCTGAAGACGGCTGTAATGCCAGAAACCGGTCCTGGGAAGCTTGATTCCGGTCCAGGGTAGACATGGCTTGGCAGTTCGGGCTGAACTGTTCCCATGAGGCACAGGGTCAGACTGATTTGCATATGGCCATGTCTGAACTGGGGTGGCGGAGTGAGCTGAGGAACAGTGATGGATTTAACCCAGATCAGTGGACTGGGGGTGAGTGTTTGTATTGTCAACGCTCCGTCCATCACCACCTTTGGTTTTTCTTTGTTCGCCCTAAGTTGGCAGGGTATGCTCAGACGTGAGTCCCTTGCTCTCTTTGCCACTGGAGTCAAGCAAGCCCGGCTGAAGACGGCTGTAATGCCAAAAACCGGTCCTGGGAAGCTTGATTCCGGTCCAGGGAAGACATGGCGTGGCAGTTCGGGCTGGACTGTTCCCATGAGGCACAGGGTCAGACTGATTTGCATATGGCCATGTCTGAACTGGGGTGGCGGAGTGAGCTAAAGAACGGTGATGGATTTAACTCAGATCAGGTGACTGGGGGTGAGTGTTTGTATTGTCAATGCTCCGTCCATCACCACCTTTGGTTTTTATTTGTTCGCCCTAAGTTGGCAAGGTATGCTCAGACATGAATCCCTTGCTCACTTTGCCACTGGAGTCAAGCAAGCCCGGCTGAAGACGGCTGTAATGCCAGAAACCGGCCCTGGGAAGCTTGATTCCGGTCCAGGGAAGACATGGCTTGGCAGTTCGGGCTGGACTGTTCCCATGAGGCACAGGGTCAGACTGATTTACATATGGCCATGTCTGAACTGGGGTGGCGGAGTGAGCTAAAGAACGGTGATGGATTTAACCCAGATCAGTTGACTGGGGGTGAGTGTTTGTATTGTCAACGCTCCGTCCATCACCACCTTTGGTTTTTCTTTGTTCGCCCTGAGTTGGCAGGGTATGCTCAGACGTGAGTCCCTTGCTCACTTTGCCACTGGAGTCAAGCAAGCCCAGCTGAAGACGGCTGTAATGCCAGAAACCGGTCCTGGGAAGCTTGATTCCGGTCCAGGGAAGACATGGCTTGGCAGTTTGGGCTGGACTGTTCCCATGAGGCACAGGGTCAGACTGATTTGCATATGGCCATGTCTGAACTGGGGCGGCGGAGTGAGCTAAAGAACGGTGATGGATTTAACCCAGATCAGTTGACTGGGGGTGAGTGTTTGTATTGTCAACGCTCCGTCCATCGCCACCTTTGGTTTTTATTTGTTCGCCCAAAGTTGGCAGGGTATGCTCAGACGTGAGTCCCTTGCTCACTTTGCCACTGGAGTCAAGCAAGCCCGGCTGAAGACGGCTGTAATGCCAGAAACCGGTCCTGGGAAGCGTGATTCCGGTCCAGGGAAGACATGGCTTGGCAGTTCGGGCTGGACTGTTCCCATGAGGCGCAGGGTCAGACTGATTTGCATATGGCCATGTCTGAACTGGGGTGGCGGAGTGAGCTAAAGAACGGTGATGGATTTAACCCAGATCAGTTGACTGGGGGTGAGTGTTTGTATTGTCAACGCTCCGTCCATCACCACCTTTGGTTTTTCTTTGTTCGCCCTAAGTTGGCAGGGTATGCTCAGACGTGAGACCCTTGCTCACTTTTCCACTGGAGTCAAGCAAGCCCGGCTGAAGACGGCTGTAATGCCAGAAACCGGTCCTGGGAAGCTTGATTCCGGTCCAGGGAAGACATGGCTTGGCAGTTCAGGCTGGACTGTTCCCATGAGGCACAGGGTCAGACTGATTTGCATATGGCCATGTCTGAACTGGGGTGGCGGAGTGAGCTAAAGAACGGTGATGGATTTAACCCAGATCAGTTGACTGGGGGTGAGTGTTTGTATTATCAACGCTCCGTCCATCACCACCTTTGGTTTTTCTTTGTTCGCCCTGAGTTGGCAGGGTATGCTCAGACGTGAGTCCCTTGCTCACTTTGCCACTGGAGTCAAGCAAGCCCGGCTGAAGACGGCTGTAATGCCAGAAACCGGTACTGGGAAGCTTGATTCCGGTCCAGGGAAGACATGGCTTGGCAGTTCAGGCTGGACTGTTCCCATGAGGCACAGGGTCCGATTGATTTGCATATGGCCATGTCGGAACTGGGGTGGCGAAGTGAGCTAAAGAACGGTGATGGATTTAACCCAGATCAGTTGACTGGGGGTGAGTGTTTGTATTGTCAATGCTCCGTCCATCACCACCTTTGGTTTTTCTTTGTTCGCCCTAAGTTGGCAGGGTATGCTCAGACGTGAGTCCCTTGCTCACTTTGCCACTGGAGTCAAGCAAGCCCGGCTGAAGACGGCTGTAATGTCAGAAAACGGTCCTGGGAAGCTTGATTCCGGTCCAGGGAAGACATGGCTTGGCAGTTCGGGCTGGACTGTTCCCATGAGGCACAGGGTCAGACTGATTTGCATATGGCCATGTCTGAACTGGGGTGGCGGAGTGAGCTAAAGAACGGTGATGGATTTAACCCAGATCAGTTGACTGGGGGTGGGTGTTTGTTTTGTCAACGCTCCGTCCATCACCACCTTTGGTTTTTCTTTGTTCACCCTAAGTTGGCAGGGTATGCTCAGACGTGAGTCCCTTGCTCACTTTGCCACTGGAGTCAAGCAAGCCCGGCTGAAGACGGCTGTAATGCCAGAAACCGGTCCTGGGAAGCTTGATTCCGGTCCAGGGTAGACATGGCTTGGCAGTTCGGGCTGAACTGTTCCCATGAGGCACAGGGTCAGACTGATTTGCATATGGCCATGTCTGAACTGGGGTGGCGGAGTGAGCTGAGGAACAGTGATGGATTTAACCCAGATCAGTGGACTGGGGGTGAGTGTTTGTATTGTCAACGCTCCGTCCATCACCACCTTTGGTTTTTCTTTGTTCGCCCTAAGTTGGCAGGGTATGCTCAGACGTGAGTCCCTTGCTCTCTTTGCCACTGGAGTCAAGCAAGCCCGGCTGAAGACGGCTGTAATGCCAAAAACCGGTCCTGGGAAGCTTGATTCCGGTCCAGGGAAGACATGGCGTGGCAGTTCGGGCTGGACTGTTCCCATGAGGCACAGGGTCAGACTGATTTGCATATGGCCATGTCTGAACTGGGGTGGCGGAGTGAGCTAAAGAACGGTGATGGATTTAACTCAGATCAGGTGACTGGGGGTGAGTGTTTGTATTGTCAATGCTCCGTCCATCACCACCTTTGGTTTTTATTTGTTCGCCCTAAGTTGGCAAGGTATGCTCAGACATGAATCCCTTGCTCACTTTGCCACTGGAGTCAAGCAAGCCCGGCTGAAGATGGCTGTAATGCCAGAAACCGGTCCTGGGAAGCTTGATTCCGGTCCAGGGAAGACATGGCTTGGCAGTTCGGGCTGGACTGTTCCCATGAGGCACAGGGTCAGACTGATTTGCATATGGCCATGTCTGAACTGGGGTGGCGAAGTGAGCTAAAGAACGGTGATGGATTTAACCCAGATCAGTTGACTGGGGGTGAGTGTTTGTATTGTCAACGCTCCGTCCATCACCACCTTTGGTTTTTCTTTGTTCGCCCTAAGTTGGCAGGGTATGCTCAGGCGTGAGTCCCTTGCTCACTTTGCCACTGGAGTCAAGCAAGCCCGGCTGAAGACGGCTGTAATGTCAGAAAACGGTCCTGGGAAGCTTGATTCCGGTCCAGGGAAGACATGGCTTGGCAGTTCAGGATGGACTGTTCCCATGAGGCACAGGGTCAGACTGATTTGCATATGGCCATGTCTGAACTGGGATGGCGAAGTGAGCTAAAGAACAGTGATGGATTTAACCCAGATCAGTTGACTGGGGGTGAGTGTTTGTATTGTCAACGCTCCGTCCATCACCACCTTTTGTTTTTCTTTGTTCGCCCTAAGTTGGCAGGGTATGCTCAGACGTCAGTCCCTTGCTCACTTTGCCACTGGAGTCAAGCAAACCCGGCTGAAGACGGCTGTAATGTCAGAAAACGGTCCGGGGAAGCTTGATTCCGGTCCAGGGAAGACATGGCTTGGCAGTTCGGGCTGGACTGTTCCCATGAGGCACAGGGTCAGACTGATTTGCATATGGCCATGTCTGAACTGGGGTGGCGGAGTGAGCTAAAGAACGGTGATGGATTTAACCCAGATCAGTTGACTGGGGGTGAGTGTTTGTATTGTCAACGCTCCGTCCATCACCACCTTTGGTTTTTCTTTGTTCGCCCTAAGTTGGCAGGGTATGCTCAGACGTGAGTCCCTTGCTCACTTTGCCACTGGAGTCAAGCAAGCCCGGCTGAAGACGGCTGTAATGCCAGAAACCGGTCCTGGGAAGCTTGATTCCGGTCCAGGGAAGACATGGCGTGGCAGTTCGGGCTGGACTGTTCCCATGAGGCACAGGGTCAGACTGATTTGCATATGGCCATGCCTGAACTGGGGTGGTGGAGTGACCTAAAGAACGGTGATGGATTTAACTCAGATCAGTTGACTGGGGGTGAGTGTTTGTATTGTCAATGCTCCGTCCATCACCACCTTTGGTTTTTCTTTGTTCGCCCTAAGTTGGCAAGGTATGCTCAGACATGAATCCCTTGCTCACTTTGCCACTGGAGTCAAGCAAGCCCGGCTGAAGACGGCTGTAATGCCAGAAACCGGCCCTGGGAAGCTTGATTCCGGTCCAGGGAAGACATGGCTTGGCAGTTCGGGCTGGACTGTTCCCATGAGGCACAGGGTCAGACTGATTTACATATGGCCATGTCTGAACTGGGGTGGCGGAGTGAGCTAAAGAACGGTGATGGATTTAACCCAGATCAGTTGACTGGGGGTGAGTGTTTGTATTGTCAACGCTCCGTCCATCACCACCTTTGGTTTTTCTTTGTTCGCCCTGAGTTGGCAGGGTATGCTCAGACGTGAGTCCCTTGCTCACTTTGCCACTGGAGTCAAGCAAGCCCAGCTGAAGACGGCTGTAATGCCAGAAACCGGTCCTGGGAAGCTTGATTCCGGTCCAGGGAAGACATGGCTTGGCAGTTCGGGCAGGACTGTTCCCATGAGGCACAGGGTCAGACTGATTTGCATATGGCCATGTCTGTACTGGGGTGGCGGAGTGAGCTAAAGAACGGTGATGGATTTAACCCAGATCAGTTGACTGGGGGTGAGTGTTTGTATTGTCAACGCTCCGTCCATCGCCACCTTTGGTTTTTATTTGTTCGCCCAAAGTTGGCAGGGTATGCTCAGACGTGAGTCCCTTGCTCACTTTGCCACTGGAGTCAAGCAAGCCCGGCTGAAGACGGCTGTAATGCCAGAAACCGGTCCTGGGAAGCGTGATTCCGGTCCAGGGAAGACATGGCTTGGCAGTTCGGGCTGGACTAATCCCATGAGGCGCAGGGTCAGACTGATTTGCATATGGCCATGTCTGAACTGGGGTGGCGGAGTGAGCTAAAGAACGGTGATGGATTTAACCCAGATCAGTTGACTGGGGGTGAGTGTTTGTATTGTCAACGCTCCGTCCATCACCACCTTTGGTTTTTCTTTGTTCGCCCTAAGTTGGCAGGGTATGATCAGACGTGAGACCCTTGCTCACTTTTCCACTGGAGTCAAGCAAGCCCGGCTGAAGACGGCTGTAATGCCAGAAACCGGTCCTGGGAAGCTTGATTCCGGTCCAGGGAAGACATGGCTTGGCAGTTCAGGCTGGACTGTTCCCATGAGGCACAGGGTCAGACTGATTTGCATATGGCCATGTCTGAACTGGGGTGGCGGAGTGAGCTAAAGAACGGTGATGGATTTAACCCAGATCAGTTGACTGGGGGTGAGTGTTTGTATTATCAACGCTCCGTCCATCACCACCTTTGGTTTTTCTTTGTTCGCCCTGAGTTGGCAGGGTATGCTCAGACGTGAGTCCCTTGCTCACTTTGCCACTGGAGTCAAGCAAGCCCGGCTGAAGACGGCTGTAATGCCAGAAACCGGTACTGGGAAGCTTGATTCCGGTCCAGGGAAGACATGGCTTGGCAGTTCAGGCTGGACTGTTCCCATGAGGCACAGGGTCCGACTGATTTGCATATGGCCATGTCGGAACTGGGTTGGCGAAGTGAGCTAAAGAACGGTGATGGATTTAACCCAGATCAGTTGACTGGGGGTGAGTGTTTGTATTGTCAATGCTCCGTCCATCACCACCTTTGGTTTTTCTTTGTTCGCCCTAAGTTGGCAGGGTATGCTCAGACGTGAGTCCCTTGCTCACTTTGCCACTGGAGTCAAGCAAGCCCGGCTGAAGACGGCTGTAATGTCAGAAAACGGTCCTGGGAAGCTTGATTCCGGTCCAGGGAAGACATGGCTTGGCAGTTCGGGCTGGACTGTTCCCATGAGGCACAGGGTCAGACTGATTTGCATATGGCCATGTCTGAACTGGGGTAGCGGAGTGAGCTAAAGAACGGTGATGGATTTAACCCAGATCAGTTGACTGGGGGTGGGTGTTTGTTTTGTCAACGCTCCGTCCATCACCACCTTTGGTTTTTCTTTGTTCACCCTAAGTTGGCAGGGTATGCTCAGACGTGAGTCCCTTGCTCACTTTGCCACTGGAGTCAAGCAAGCCCGGCTGAAGACGGCTGTAATGCCAGAAACCGGTCCTGGGAAGCTTGATTCCGGTCCAGGGTAGACATGGCTTGGCAGTTCGGGCTGAACTGTTCCCATGAGGCACAGGGTCAGACTGATTTGCATATGGCCATGTCTGAACTGGGGTGGCGGAGTGAGCTGAGGAACAGTGATGGATTTAACCCAGATCAGTGGACTGGGGGTGAGTGTTTGTATTGTCAACGCTCCGTCCATCACCACCTTTGGTTTTTCTTTGTTCGCCCTAAGTTGGCAGGGTATGCTCAGACGTGAGTCCCTTGCTCTCTTTGCCACTGGAGTCAAGCAAGCCCGGCTGAAGACGGCTGTAATGCCAAAAACCGGTCCTGGGAAGCTTGATTCCGGTCCAGGGAAGACATGGCGTGGCAGTTCAGGCTGGACTGTTCCCATGAGGCACAGGGTCAGACTGATTTGCATATGGCCATGTCTGAACTGGGGTGGCGGAGTGAGCTAAAGAACGGTGATGGATTTAACTCAGATCAGGTGACTGGGGGTGAGTGTTTGTATTGTCAATGCTCCGTCCATCACCACCTTTGGTTTTTATTTGTTCGCCCTAAGTTGGCAAGGTATGCTCAGACATGAATCCCTTGCTCACTTTGCCACTGGAGTCAAGCAAGCCCGGCTGAAGACGGCTGTAATGCCAGAAACCGGCCCTGGGAAGCTTGATTCCGGTCCAGGGAAGACATGGCTTGGCAGTTCGGGCTGGACTGTTCCCATGAGGCACAGGGTCAGACTGATTTACATATGGCCATGTCTGAACTGGGGTGGCGGAGTGAGCTAAAGAACGGTGATGGATTTAACCCAGATCAGTTGACTGGGGGTGAGTGTTTGTATTGTCAACGCTCCGTCCATCACCACCTTTGGTTTTTCTTTGTTCGCCCTGAGTTGGCAGGGTATGCTCAGACGTGAGTCCCTTGCTCACTTTGCCACTGGAGTCAAGCAAGCCCAGCTGAAGACGGCTGTAATGCCAGAAACCGGTCCTGGGAAGCTTGATTCCGGTCCAGGGAAGACATGGCTTGGCAGTTTGGGCTGGACTGTTCCCATGAGGCACAGGGTCAGACTGATTTGCATATGGCCATGTCTGAACTGGGGCGGCGGAGTGAGCTAAAGAACGGTGATGGATTTAACCCAGATCAGTTGACTGGGGGTGAGTGTTTGTATTGTCAACGCTCCGTCCATCGCCACCTTTGGTTTTTATTTGTTCGCCCAAAGTTGGCAGGGTATGCTCAGACGTGAGTCCCTTGCTCACTTTGCCACTGGAGTCAAGCAAGCCCGGCTGAAGACGGCTGTAATGCCAGAAACCGGTCCTGGGAAGCGTGATTCCGGTCCAGGGAAGACATGGCTTGGCAGTTCGGGCTGGACTGTTCCCATGAGGCGCAGGGTCAGACTGATTTGCATATGGCCATGTCTGAACTGGGGTGGCGGAGTGAGCTAAAGAACGGTGATGGATTTAACCCAGATCAGTTGACTGGGGGTGAGTGTTTGTATTGTCAACGCTCCGTCCATCACCACCTTTGGTTTTTCTTTGTTCGCCCTAAGTTGGCAGGGTATGCTCAGACGTGAGACCCTTGCTCACTTTTCCACTGGAGTCAAGCAAGCCCGGCTGAAGACGGCTGTAATGCCAGAAACCGGTCCTGGGAAGCTTGATTCCGGTCCAGGGAAGACATGGCTTGGCAGTTCAGGCTGGACTGTTCCCATGAGGCACAGGGTCAGACTGATTTGCATATGGCCATGTCTGAACTGGGGTGGCGGAGTGAGCTAAAGAACGGTGATGGATTTAACCCAGATCAGTTGACTGGGGGTGAGTGTTTGTATTATCAACGCTCCGTCCATCACCACCTTTGGTTTTTCTTTGTTCGCCCTGAGTTGGCAGGGTATGCTCAGACGTGAGTCCCTTGCTCACTTTGCCACTGGAGTCAAGCAAGCCCGGCTGAAGACGGCTGTAATGCCAGAAACCGGTACTGGGAAGCTTGATTCCGGTCCAGGGAAGACATGGCTTGGCAGTTCAGGCTGGACTGTTCCCATGAGGCACAGGGTCCGATTGATTTGCATATGGCCATGTCGGAACTGGGGTGGCGAAGTGAGCTAAAGAACGGTGATGGATTTAACCCAGATCAGTTGACTGGGGGTGAGTGTTTGTATTGTCAATGCTCCGTCCATCACCACCTTTGGTTTTTCTTTGTTCGCCCTAAGTTGGCAGGGTATGCTCAGACGTGAGTCCCTTGCTCACTTTGCCACTGGAGTCAAGCAAGCCCGGCTGAAGACGGCTGTAATGTCAGAAAACGGTCCTGGGAAGCTTGATTCCGGTCCAGGGAAGACATGGCTTGGCAGTTCGGGCTGGACTGTTCCCATGAGGCACAGGGTCAGACTGATTTGCATATGGCCATGTCTGAACTGGGGTGGCGGAGTGAGCTAAAGAACGGTGATGGATTTAACCCAGATCAGTTGACTGGGGGTGGGTGTTTGTTTTGTCAACGCTCCGTCCATCACCACCTTTGGTTTTTCTTTGTTCACCCTAAGTTGGCAGGGTATGCTCAGACGTGAGTCCCTTGCTCACTTTGCCACTGGAGTCAAGCAAGCCCGGCTGAAGACGGCTGTAATGCCAGAAACCGGTCCTGGGAAGCTTGATTCCGGTCCAGGGTAGACATGGCTTGGCAGTTCGGGCTGAACTGTTCCCATGAGGCACAGGGTCAGACTGATTTGCATATGGCCATGTCTGAACTGGGGTGGCGGAGTGAGCTGAGGAACAGTGATGGATTTAACCCAGATCAGTGGACTGGGGGTGAGTGTTTGTATTGTCAACGCTCCGTCCATCACCACCTTTGGTTTTTCTTTGTTCGCCCTAAGTTGGCAGGGTATGCTCAGACGTGAGTCCCTTGCTCTCTTTGCCACTGGAGTCAAGCAAGCCCGGCTGAAGACGGCTGTAATGCCAAAAACCGGTCCTGGGAAGCTTGATTCCGGTCCAGGGAAGACATGGCGTGGCAGTTCGGGCTGGACTGTTCCCATGAGGCACAGGGTCAGACTGATTTGCATATGGCCATGTCTGAACTGGGGTGGCGGAGTGAGCTAAAGAACGGTGATGGATTTAACTCAGATCAGGTGACTGGGGGTGAGTGTTTGTATTGTCAATGCTCCGTCCATCACCACCTTTGGTTTTTATTTGTTCGCCCTAAGTTGGCAAGGTATGCTCAGACATGAATCCCTTGCTCACTTTGCCACTGGAGTCAAGCAAGCCCGGCTGAAGATGGCTGTAATGCCAGAAACCGGTCCTGGGAAGCTTGATTCCGGTCCAGGGAAGACATGGCTTGGCAGTTCGGGCTGGACTGTTCCCATGAGGCACAGGGTCAGACTGATTTGCATATGGCCATGTCTGAACTGGGGTGGCGAAGTGAGCTAAAGAACGGTGATGGATTTAACCCAGATCAGTTGACTGGGGGTGAGTGTTTGTATTGTCAACGCTCCGTCCATCACCACCTTTGGTTTTTCTTTGTTCGCCCTAAGTTGGCAGGGTATGCTCAGGCGTGAGTCCCTTGCTCACTTTGCCACTGGAGTCAAGCAAGCCCGGCTGAAGACGGCTGTAATGTCAGAAAACGGTCCTGGGAAGCTTGATTCCGGTCCAGGGAAGACATGGCTTAGCAGTTCGGGCTGGACTGTTCCCATGAGGCACAGGGTCAGACTGATTTGCATATGGCCATGTCTGAACTGGGGTGGCGGAGTGAGCTAAAGAACGGTGATGGATTTAACCCAGATCAGTTGACTGGGGGTGAGTGTTTGTATTGTCAACGCTCCGTCCATCACCACCTTTGGTTTTTCTTTGTTCGCCCTGAGTTGGCAGGGTATGCTCAGACGTGAGTCCCTTGCTCACTTTGCCACTGGAGTCAAGCAAGCCCAGCTGAAGACGGCTGTAATGCCAGAAACCGGTCCTGGGAAGCTTGATTCCGGTCCAGGGAAGACATGGCTTGGCAGTTTGGGCTGGACTGTTCCCATGAGGCACAGGGTCAGACTGATTTGCATATGGCCATGTCTGAACTGGGGCGGCGGAGTGAGCTAAAGAACGGTGATGGATTTAACCCAGATCAGTTGACTGGGGGTGAGTGTTTGTATTGTCAACGCTCCGTCCATCGCCACCTTTGGTTTTTATTTGTTCGCCCAAAGTTGGCAGGGTATGCTCAGACGTGAGTCCCTTGCTCACTTTGCCACTGGAGTCAAGCAAGCCCGGCTGAAGACGGCTGTAATGCCAGAAACCGGTCCTGGGAAGCGTGATTCCGGTCCAGGGAAGACATGGCTTGGCAGTTCGGGCTGGACTGTTCCCATGAGGCGCAGGGTCAGACTGATTTGCATATGGCCATGTCTGAACTGGGGTGGCGGAGTGAGCTAAAGAACGGTGATGGATTTAACCCAGATCAGTTGACTGGGGGTGAGTGTTTGTATTGTCAACGCTCCGTCCATCACCACCTTTGGTTTTTCTTTGTTCGCCCTAAGTTGGCAGGGTATGCTCAGACGTGAGACCCTTGCTCACTTTTCCACTGGAGTCAAGCAAGCCCGGCTGAAGACGGCTGTAATGCCAGAAACCGGTCCTGGGAAGCTTGATTCCGGTCCAGGGAAGACATGGCTTGGCAGTTCAGGCTGGACTGTTCCCATGAGGCACAGGGTCAGACTGATTTGCATATGGCCATGTCTGAACTGGGGTGGCGGAGTGAGCTAAAGAACGGTGATGGATTTAACCCAGATCAGTTGACTGGGGGTGAGTGTTTGTATTATCAACGCTCCGTCCATCACCACCTTTGGTTTTTCTTTGTTCGCCCTGAGTTGGCAGGGTATGCTCAGACGTGAGTCCCTTGCTCACTTTGCCACTGGAGTCAAGCAAGCCCGGCTGAAGACGGCTGTAATGCCAGAAACCGGTACTGGGAAGCTTGATTCCGGTCCAGGGAAGACATGGCTTGGCAGTTCAGGCTGGACTGTTCCCATGAGGCACAGGGTCCGATTGATTTGCATATGGCCATGTCGGAACTGGGGTGGCGAAGTGAGCTAAAGAACGGTGATGGATTTAACCCAGATCAGTTGACTGGGGGTGAGTGTTTGTATTGTCAATGCTCCGTCCATCACCACCTTTGGTTTTTCTTTGTTCGCCCTAAGTTGGCAGGGTATGCTCAGACGTGAGTCCCTTGCTCACTTTGCCACTGGAGTCAAGCAAGCCCGGCTGAAGACGGCTGTAATGTCAGAAAACGGTCCTGGGAAGCTTGATTCCGGTCCAGGGAAGACATGGCTTGGCAGTTCGGGCTGGACTGTTCCCATGAGGCACAGGGTCAGACTGATTTGCATATGGCCATGTCTGAACTGGGGTGGCGGAGTGAGCTAAAGAACGGTGATGGATTTAACCCAGATCAGTTGACTGGGGGTGGGTGTTTGTTTTGTCAACGCTCCGTCCATCACCACCTTTGGTTTTTCTTTGTTCACCCTAAGTTGGCAGGGTATGCTCAGACGTGAGTCCCTTGCTCACTTTGCCACTGGAGTCAAGCAAGCCCGGCTGAAGACGGCTGTAATGCCAGAAACCGGTCCTGGGAAGCTTGATTCCGGTCCAGGGTAGACATGGCTTGGCAGTTCGGGCTGAACTGTTCCCATGAGGCACAGGGTCAGACTGATTTGCATATGGCCATGTCTGAACTGGGGTGGCGGAGTGAGCTGAGGAACAGTGATGGATTTAACCCAGATCAGTGGACTGGGGGTGAGTGTTTGTATTGTCAACGCTCCGTCCATCACCACCTTTGGTTTTTCTTTGTTCGCCCTAAGTTGGCAGGGTATGCTCAGACGTGAGTCCCTTGCTCTCTTTGCCACTGGAGTCAAGCAAGCCCGGCTGAAGACGGCTGTAATGCCAAAAACCGGTCCTGGGAAGCTTGATTCCGGTCCAGGGAAGACATGGCGTGGCAGTTCGGGCTGGACTGTTCCCATGAGGCACAGGGTCAGACTGATTTGCATATGGCCATGTCTGAACTGGGGTGGCGGAGTGAGCTAAAGAACGGTGATGGATTTAACTCAGATCAGGTGACTGGGGGTGAGTGTTTGTATTGTCAATGCTCCGTCCATCACCACCTTTGGTTTTTATTTGTTCGCCCTAAGTTGGCAAGGTATGCTCAGACATGAATCCCTTGCTCACTTTGCCACTGGAGTCAAGCAAGCCCGGCTGAAGATGGCTGTAATGCCAGAAACCGGTCCTGGGAAGCTTGATTCCGGTCCAGGGAAGACATGGCTTGGCAGTTCGGGCTGGACTGTTCCCATGAGGCACAGGGTCAGACTGATTTGCATATGGCCATGTCTGAACTGGGGTGGCGAAGTGAGCTAAAGAACGGTGATGGATTTAACCCAGATCAGTTGACTGGGGGTGAGTGTTTGTATTGTCAACGCTCCGTCCATCACCACCTTTGGTTTTTCTTTGTTCGCCCTAAGTTGGCAGGGTATGCTCAGGCGTGAGTCCCTTGCTCACTTTGCCACTGGAGTCAAGCAAGCCCGGCTGAAGACGGCTGTAATGTCAGAAAACGGTCCTGGGAAGCTTGATTCCGGTCCAGGGAAGACATGGCTTAGCAGTTCGGGCTGGACTGTTCCCATGAGGCACAGGGTCAGACTGATTTGCATATGGCCATGTCTGAACTGGGGTGGCGGAGTGAGCTAAAGAACGGTGATGGATTTAACCCAGATCAGTTGACTGGGCGTGAGTGTTTGTATTGTCAACGCTCCGTCCATCACCACCTTTGGTTTTTCTTTGGTGGCCCTAAGTTGGCAGGGTATGCTCAGACGTGAGTCCCTTGCTCACTTTGCCACTGGAGTCAAGCAAGCCCGGCTGAAGACGGCTGTAATGCCAGAAACCGGTCCTGGGAAGCGTGATTCCGGTCCAGGGAAGACATGGCTTGGCAGTTCGGGCTGGACTGTTCCCATGAGGCACAGGGTCAGACTGATTTGCATATGGCCATGTCTGAACTGGGGTGGCGGAGTGAGCTAAAGAACGGTGATGGATTTAACCCAGATCAGTTGACTGGGGGTGAGTGTTTGTATTATCAACGCTCCGTCCTTCACCACCTTTGGTTTTTCTTTGTTCGCCCTGAGTTGGCAGGGTAGCTCAGACGTGAGTCCCTTGCTCACTTTGCCACTGGAGTCAAGCAAGCCCGGCTGAAGACGGCTGTAATGCCAGAAACCGGTCATGGGAAGCTTGATTCCGGTCCAGGGAAGACATGGCTTGGCAGTTCAGGCTGGACTGTTCCCATCAGTCACAGGGTCAAACTGATTTGCATATGGCCATGTCTGAACTGGGGTGGCGAAGTGAGCTAAAGAACGGTGATGGATTTAACCCAGATCAGTTGACTGGGGGTGAGTGTTTTTATTGTCAATGCTCCGTCCATCACCACCTTTTGTTTTTCTTTGTTCGCCCTAAGTTGGCAGGGTATGCTTAGACATGAGTCCCTTGCTCACTTTGCCACTGGAGTCAAGCAGGCCCGGCTGAAGACGGCTGTAATGTCAGAAAACGGTCCTGGGAAGCTTGATTCCGGTCCAGGGAAGACATGGCTTGGCAGTTCGGGCTGGACTGTTCCCATGAGGCATAGGGTCAGACTGATTTGCATATGGCCATGTCTCAACTGGGGTGGCGGAGTGAGCTAAAGAACGGTGATGGATTTAACCCAGATCAGTTGACTGGGGGTGAGTGTTTGTATTGTCAACGCTCCGTCCATCACCACCTTTGGTTTTTCTTTGTTCGCCCTAAGTTTTTCAGGGTATGCTCAGACGTGAGTCCCTTGCTCACTTTGCCACTGGAGTCAAGCAAGCCCGGCTGAAGATGGCTGTAATGCCAGAAACCGGTCCTGGGAAGCTTGATTCCGGTCCAGGGAAGACATGGCTTGGCAGTTCGGGCTGAACTGTTCCCATGAGGCACAGGGTCATACGGATTTGCATATGGCCATGTCTGAACTGGGGTGGCGGAGTGAGCTGAGGAACAGTGATGGATTTAACCGAGATCAGTGGACTGGGGGTGAGTGTTTGTATTGTCAACGCTCCGTCCATCACCACCTTTGGTTTTTCTTTGTTCGCCCTAAGTTGGCAGGGTATGCTCAGACGTGAGTCCCTTGCTCTCTTTGCCACTGGAGTCAAGCAAGCCCGGCTGAAGACGGCTGTAATGCCAGAAACCGGTCCTGGGAAGCTTGATTCTGGTCCAGGGAAGACATGGCTTGTCAGTTAGGGCTGGACTGTTCCCATGAGGCACAGGGTCAGACTGATTTGCATATGGCCATGTCTGAACTGGGGTGGCGGAGTGAGCTAAAGAACAGTGATGGATTTAACTCAGATCAGTTGACTGGGGGTGAGTGTTTGTATTGTCAATGCTCCGTCCATCACCACCTTTGGTTTTTCTTTGTTCGCCCTAAGTTGGCAAGGTATGCTCAGACGTGAGTCCCTTGCTCACTTTGCCACTGGAGTCAAGCAAGCCCGGCTGAAGACGGCTATAATGCCAGAAACCGGTCCTGGGAAGCTTGATTCCGGTCCAGGGAAGACATGGCTTGGCAGTTCGGGCTGGACTGTTCCCATGAGTCACAGGGTCAGACTGATTTGCATATGGCCATGTCTGAACTGGGGTGGCGGAGTGAGCTAAAGAACGTTGATGGATTTAACCCAGGTCAGTTGACTGGGGGTGAGTGTTTGTATTGTCAACGCTCCGTCCATCACCACCTTTGGTTTTTCTTTGTTCACCCTAAGTTGGCTGGGTATGCTCAGACGTGAGTCCCTTGCTCACTTTGCCACTGGAGTCAAGCAAGCCCGGCTGAAGACGGCTGTAATGCCAGAAACCGGTCCTGGGAAGCTTGATTCTGGCCCAGGGAAGACATGGCTTGGCAGTTTGGGCTGGACTGTTCCCATGAGGCACAGGGTCAGACTGATTTGCATATGGCCATGTCTGAACTGGGGCGGCGGAGTGAGCTAAAGAACGGTGATGGATTTAACCCAGATCAGTTGACTGGGGGTGAGTGTTTCTATTGTCAATGCTCCGTCCATCACCACCTTTTTTTTTCTTTGTTCGCCCTAAGTTGGCAGGGTATGCTCAGACGTGAGTCCCTTGCTCACTTTGCCACTGGAGTCAAGCAAGCCCGGCTGAAGACGGCTGTAATGCCAGAAACCGGTCCTGGGAAGCTTGATTCCGGTCCAGGGAAGACATGGCTTGGCAGTTCAGGCTGGACTGTTCCCATGAGGCACAGGGTCAGACTGATTTGCACATGGCCATGTCTGAACTGGGGTGGCGGAGTGAGCTAAAGAACGGTGATGGATTTAACCTAGATCAGTTGACTGGGGGTGAGTGTTTGTATTGTCAACACTCCGTCCATCACCACCTTTGGTTTTTCTTTGTTCGCCCAAAGTTGGCAGGGTATGCTCAGACGTGAGTCCCTTGCTCACTTTGCCACTGGAGTCAAGCAAGCCCGGCTGAAGACGGCTGTAATGCCAGAAACCGGTCCTGGGAAGCTTGATTCTGGTCCAGGGAAGACATGGCTTGGCAGTTCGGGCTGGACTGTTCCCATGAGGCACAGGGTCAGACTGATTTGCATATGGCCATGTCTGAAGTGGGGTGGTGGAGTGAGCTAAAGAACAGTGATGGATTTAACCCAGATCAGTGGACTGGGGGTGAGTGTTTGTATTGTCAACGCTCCGTCCATCACCACCTTTGGTTTTTCTTTGTTCGCCCTAAGTTGGCAGGGTATGCTCAGACGTGAGTCCCTTGCTCTCTTTGCCACTGGAGTCAAGCAAGCCCGGCTGAAGACGGCTGTAATGCCAAAAACCGGTCCTGGGAAGCTTGATTCCGGTCCAGGGAAGACATGGCGTGGCAGTTCGGGCTGGACTGTTCCCATGAGGCACAGGGTCAGACTGATTTGCATATGGCCATGTCTGAACTGGGGTGGCGGAGTGAGCTAAAGAACGGTGATGGATTTAACTCAGATCAGGTGACTGGGGGTGAGTGTTTGTATTGTCAATGCTCCGTCCATCACCACCTTTGGTTTTTCTTTGTTCGCCCTAAGTTGGCAAGGTATGCTCAGACATGAATCCCTTGCTCACTTTGCCACTGGAGTCAAGCAAGCCCGGCTGAAGATGGCTGTAATGCCAGAAACCGGTCCTGGGAAGCTTGATTCCGGTCCAGGGAAGACATGGCTTGGCAGTTCGGGCTGGACTGTTCCCATGAGGCACAGGGTCAGACTGATTTGCATATGGCCATGTCTGAACTGGGGTGGTGAAGTAAGCTAAAGAACGGTGATGGATTTAACCCAGATCAGTTGACTGGGGGTGAGTGTTTGTATTGTCAACGCTCCGTCCATCACCACCTTTGGTTTTTCTTTGTTCGCCCTAAGTTGGCAGGGTATGCTCAGGCGTGAGTCCCTTGCTCAGTTTGCCACTGGAGTCAAGCAAGCCCGGCTGAAGACGGCTGTAATGTCAGAAAACGGTCCTGGGAAGCTTGATTCCGGTCCAGGGAAGACATGGCTTGGCAGTTCGGGCTGGACTGTTCCCATGAGGCACAGGGTCAGACTGAATTGCATATGGCCATGTCTGAACTGGGGTGGCGGAGTGAGCTAAAGAACGGTGATGGATTTAACCCAGATCAGTTGACTGGGGGTGAGTGTTTGTATTGTCAACGCTCCGTCCATCACCACCTTTGGTTTTTCTTTGCTGGCCCTAAGTTGGCAGGGTATGCTCAGACGTGAGTCCCTTGCTCACTTTGCCACTGGAGTCAAGCAAGCCCGGCTGAAGACGGCTGTAATGCCAGAAACCGGTCCTGGGAAGCGTGATTCCGGTCCAGGGAAGACATGGCTTGGCAGTTCGGGCTGGACTGTTCCCATGAGGCACAGGGTCAGACTGATTTGCATATGGCCATGTCTGAACTGGGGTGGCGGAGTGAGCTAAAGAACGGTGATGGATTTAACCCAGATCAGTTGACTGGGGGTGAGTGTTTGCATTGTCAACGCTCCGTCCATCACCACCTTTGATTTTTCTTTGTTCGCCCTAAGTTGGCAGGGTATTCTCAGACGTGAGACCCTTGCTCACTTTTCCACTGGAGTCAAGCAAGCCCGGCTGAAGACGGCTCTAATGCCAGAAACCGGTCCTGGGAAGCTTGATTCCGGTCCAGGGAAGACATGGCTTGGCAGTTCGGGCTGGACTGTTCCCATGAGGCACAGGGTCAGACTGATTTGCATATGGCCATGTCTGAACTGGGGTGGCGGAGTGAGCTAAAGAACGGTGATGGATTTAACCCAGATCAGTTGACTGGGGGTGAGTGTTTGTATTATCAACGCTCCGTCCTTCACCACCTTTGGTTTTTCTTTGTTCGCCCTGAGTTGGCAGGGTATGCTCAGACGTGAGTCCCTTGCTCACTTTGCCACTGGAGTCAAGCAAGCCCGGCTGAAGACGGCTGTAATGCCAGAAACCGGTCATGGGAAGCTTGATTCCGGTCCAGGGAAGACATGGCTTGGCAGTTCAGGCTGGACTGTTCCCATGAGTCACAGGGTCCGACTGATTTGCATATGGCCATGTCTGAACTGGGGTGGCGGAGTGAGCTAAAGAACGGTGATGGATTTAACCCAGATCAGTTGACTGGGGGTGAGTGTTTGCATTGTCAACGCTCCGTCCATCACCACCTTTGGTTTTTCTTTGTTCGCCCTAAGTTGGCAGGGTATGCTCAGACGTGAGTCCCTTGCTCACTTTACCACTGGAGTCAAGCAAGCCCGGCTGAAGATGGCTGTAATGCCAGAAACCGGTCCTGGGAAGCTTGATTCCGGTCCAGGGAAGACATGGCTTGGCAGTTCGGGCTGGACTGTTCCCATGAGGCACAGGGTCCGACTGATTTACATATGGCCATGTCTGAACTGGGGTGGCGAAGTGATCTAAAGAACGGTGATGGATTTAACCCAGATCAGTTGACTGGGGGTGAGTGTTTGTATTGTCAATGCTCCGTCCATCACCACCTTTGTTTTTTCTTTGTTCGCCCTAAGTTGGCAGGGTATGCTTAGACATGAGTCCCTTGCTCACTTTGCCACTGGAGTCAAGCAGGCCCGGCTGAAGACGGCTGTAATGTCAGAAAACGGTCCTGGGAAGCTTGATTCCGGTCCAGGGAAGACATGGCTTGGCAGTTCGGGCTGGACTGTTCCCATGAGGCATAGGGTCAGACTGATTTGCATATGGCCATGTCTCAACTGGGGTGGCGGAGTGAGCTAAAGAACGGTGATGGATTTAACCCAGATCAGTTGACTGGGGGTGAGTGTTTGTATTGTCAACGCTCCGTCCATCACCACCTTTGGTTTTTCTTTGTTCGCACTAAGTTGGCAGGGTATGCTCAGACGTGAGTCCCTTGCTCTCTTTGCCACTGGAGTCAAGCAAGCCCGGCTGAAGACGGCTGTAATGCCAAAAACCGGTCCTGGGAAGCTTGATTCCGGTCCAGGGAAGACATGGCGTGGCAGTTTGGGCTGGACTGTTCCCATGAGGCACAGGGTCAGACTGATTTGCATATGGCCATGTCTGAACTGGGGTGGCGGAGTGAGCTAAAGAACGGTGATGGATTTAACTCAGATCAGGTGACTGGGGGTGAGTGCTTGTATTGTCAATGCTCCGTCCATCACCACCTTTGGTTTTTCTTTGTTCGCCCTAAGTTGGCAAGGTATGCTCAGACATGAATCCCTTGCTCACTTTGCCACTGGAGTCAAGCAAGCCCGGCTGAAGACGGCTGTAATGCCAGAAACCGGTCCTGGGAAGCTTGATTCCGGTCCAGGGAAGACATGGCTTGGCAGTTCGGGCTGGACTGTTCCCATGAGGCACAGTGTCAGACTGATTTTCATATGGCCATGTCTGAACTGGGGTGGCGGAGTGAGCTAAAGAACGGTGATGGATTTACCCAGATCAGTTGACTGGGGGTGAGTGTTTGTATTGTCAACGCTCCGTCCATCACCACCTTTGGTATTTCTTTGTTCGCCCTGAGTTGGCAGGGTATGCTCAGACGTGAGTCCCTTGCTCACTTTGCCACTGGAGTCAAGCAGGCCCGGCTGAAGACGGCTGTAATGCCAGAAACCGGTCCTGGGAAGCTTGATACCGGTCCATTGAAGACATGGCTTGGCAGTTCAGGCTGGACTGTTCCCATGAGGCACAGGGTCCGACTGATTTGCATATGGCCATGTCTGAACTGGGGTGGCGAAGTGAGCTAAAGAACGGTGATGGATTTAACCCAGGTCAGTTGACTGGGGGTGAGTGTTTGTATTGTCAATGCTCCGTCCATCACCACCTTTGGTTTTTCTTTGTTCGCCCTAAGTTGGCAGGGTATGCTTAGACGTGAGTCCCTTGCTCACTTTGCCACTGGAGTCAAGCAAGCCCGGCTGAAGACAGCTGTAATGTCAGAAAACGGTCCTGGGAAGCTTGATTCCGGTCCAGGGAAGACATGGCTTGGCAGTTCGGGCTGAACTGTTCCCATGAGGCACAGGGTCAGACTGATTTGCATATGGCCATGTCTGAACTGGGGTGGCGGAGTGAGCAGAGGAACAGTGATGGATTTAACCCAGATCAGTGGACTGGGGTTGAGTGTTTGTATTGTCAACGATCCGTCCATCACCACCTTTGGTTTTTCTTTGTTCGCCCTAAGTTGGCAGGGTATGCTCAGACGTGAATCCCTTGCTCACTTTGCCACTGGAGTCAAGCAAGCCCGGCTGAAGACGGCTGTAATGCCAAAAACCGGTCCTGGGAAGCTTGATTCCGGTCCAGGGAAGACATGGCGTGGCAGTTCAGGCTGGACTGTTCCCATGAGGCACAGGGTCAGACTGATTTGCATATGGCCATGTCTGAACTGGGGTGGCGGAGTGAGCTAAAGAACGGTGATGGATTTAACTCAGATCAGGTGACTGGGGGTGAGTGTTTGTATTGTCAATGCTCCGTCCATCACCACCTTTGGTTTTTCTTTGTTCGCCCTAAGTTGGCAAGGTATGCTCAGACATGAATCCCTTGCTCACTTTGCCACTGGAGTCAAGCAAGCCCGTCTGAAGACGGCTGTAATGCCAGAAACCGGTCCTGGGAAGCTTGATTCCGGTCCAGGGAATACATGGCTTGGCAGTTCGGGCTGGACTGTTCCCATGAGGCACAGTGTCAGACTGATTTTCATATGGCCATGTCTGAACTGGGGTGGCGGAGTGAGCTAAAGAACGGTGATGGATTTACCCAGATTAGTTGACTGGGGGTGAGTGTTTGTATTGTCAACGCTCCGTCCATCACCACCTTTGTTTTTTCTTTGTTCGCCCTGAGTTGGCAGGGTATGCTCAGACGTGAGTCCCTTGCTCACTTTGCCACTGGAGTCAAGCAAGCCCGGCTGAAGACGGCTGTAATGCCAGAAACCGGTCCTGGGAAGCTTGATTCCGGTCCAGGGAAGACATGGCTTGGCAGTTCGGGCTGGACTGTTCCCATGAGGCACAGGGTCAGACTGATTTGCATATGGCCATGTCTGAACTGGGGTGGCGAAGTGAGCTAAAGAACGGTGATGGATTTAACCCAGATCAGTTGACTGGGGGTGAGTGTTTGTATTGTCAACACTCCGCCCAGCACCACTTTTGTTTTTTCTTTGTTCGCCCTAAGTTGGCAGGGTATGCTCAGAAGTGAGTCCCTTGCTCACTTTGCCACTGGAGTCAAGCGAGACCGGCTGAAGACGGCTGTAATGTCAGAAAACGGTCCTGGGAAGCTTGATTCCGGTCCAGGGAAGACATGGCTTGGCAGTTCGGGCTGGACTGTTCCCATGAGGCACAGGGTCAGACTGATTTGCATATGGCCATGTCTGAACTGGGGTGGCGGAGTGAGCTAAAGAACGGTGATGGATTTAACCCAGATCAGTTGACTGGGGGTGAGTGTTTGTATTGTCAATGCTCCGTCCATCACCACCTTCGGTTTTTCTTTGTTCGCCCTAAGTTGGCACGGTATGCTCAGACGTGAGTCCCTTGCTCACTTTGCCACTGGAGTCAAGCAAGCCCGGCTGAAGACGGCTGTAATGTCAGAAAACGGTACTGGGAAGCTTGATTCCGGTCCAGGGAAGACATGGCTTGGCAGTTCGGGCTGGACTGTTCCCATGAGGCACAGGGTCAGACTGATTTGCATTTGGCCATGTCTGAATTGGGGTGGCGGAGTGAGCTAAAGAACGGTGATGGATTTAACCCAGATTAGTTGACTGGGGGTGAGTGTTTGTATTGTCAACGCTCCGTCCATCACCACCTTTGGTTTTTCTTTGTTCGCCCTAAGTGGGCAGGGTATGCTCAGACGTGAGTCCCTTGCTCACTTTGCCAGTGGAGTCAAGCAAGCCCGGCTGAAGACGGCTGTAATGCCAGAAACCGGTCCTGGGAAGCGTGATTCTGGTCCAGGGAAGACATGGCGTGGCAGTTCAGCCGGAACTGTTCCCATGAGGCACAGGTTCAAACTGATTTGCATATGGCCATGTCTGAACTGGGGTGGCGGAGTGAGCTGAGGAACAGTGATGGATTTAACCCAGATCAGTGGACTGGGGGTGAGTGTTTGTATTGTCAACGCTCCGTCCATCACCACCTTTGGTTTTTCTTTGTCCGCCCTAAGTTGGCAGGGTATGCTCAGACGTGAGTCCCTTGCTCTCTTTGCCACTGGAGTCAAGCAAGCCCGGCTGAAGATGCCTGTAATGCCAGAAACCGGTCCTGGGAAGCTTGATTCCGGTCCAGGGAAGACATGGCGTGACAGTTCAGCCTGGACTGTTCCCATGAGGCACAGGGTCAGACTGATTTGCATATGGCCATGTCTGAACTGGGGTGGCGGAGTGAGCTAAAGAACGGTGATGGATTTAACCCAGATCAGTTGACTGGGGGTGAGTGTTTGTATTATCAACGCTCCGTCCATCACCACCTTTGGTTTTTCTTTGTTCGCCCTGAGTTGGCAGGGTATGCTCAGACGTGAGTCCCTTGCTCACTTTGCCACTGGAGTCAAGCAAGCCTGGCTGAAGACGGCTGTAATGCCAGAAACCGGTCCTGGGAAGCTTGATTCCGGTCCAGGGAAGACATGGCTTGGCAGTTCAGGATGGACTGTTCCCATGAGGCACAGGGTCAGACTGATTTGCATATGGCCATGTCTGAACTGGGATGGCGAAGTGAGCTAAAGAACAGTGATGGATTTAATCCAGATAAGTTGACTGGGGGTGAGTGTTTGTATTGTCAACGCTCCGTCCATCACCACCTTTTGTTTTTCTTTGTTCGCCCTAAGTTGGCAAGGTATGCTCAGACATGAATCCCTTGCTCACTTTGCCACTGGAGTCAAGCAAGCCCGGCTGAAGACGGCTGTAATGCCAGAAACCGGTCCTGGGAAGCTTGATTCCGGTCCAGGGAAGACATGGCTTGGAAGTTCGGGCAGGACTGTTCCCATGAGGCACAGGGTCAGACTGATTTGCATATGGCCATGTCTGTACTGGGGTGGCGGAGTGAGCTAAAGAACGGTGATGGATTTAACCCAGATCAGTTGACTGGGGGTGAGTGTTTGTATTGTCAACGCTCCGTCCATCGCCACCTTTGGTTTTTATTTGTTCGCCCAAAGTTGGCAGGGTATGCTCAGACGTGAGTCCCTTGCTCACTTTGCCACTGGAATCAAGCAAGCCCGGCTGAAGACGGCTGTAATGCCAGAAACCGGTCCTGGGAAGCGTGATTCCGGTCCAGGGAAGACATGGCTTGGCAGTTCAGGCTGGACTGTTCCCATGAGGCACAGGGTCAGACTGATTTGCATATGGCCATGTCTGAACTGGGGTGGCGGAGTGAGCTAAAGAACGGTGATGGATTTAACCCAGATCAGTTGACTGGGGGTGAGTGTTTGTATTATCAACGCTCCGTCCATCACCACCTTTGGTTTTTCTTTGTTCGCCCTGAGTTGGCAGGGTATGCTCAGACGTGAGTCCCTTGCTCACTTTGCCACTGGAGTCAAGCAAGCCCGGCTGAAGACGGCTGTAATGCCAGAAACCGGTACTGGGAAGCTTGATTCCGGTCCAGGGAAGACATGGCTTGGCAGTTCAGGCTGGACTGTTCCCATGAGGCACAGGGTCCGACTGATTTGCATATGGCCATGTCGGAACTGGGGTGGCGAAGTGAGCTAAAGAACGGTGATGGATTTAACCCAGATCAGTTGACTGGGGGTGAGTGTTTGTATTGTCAATGCTCCGTCCATCACCACCTTTGGTTTTTCTTTGTTCGCCCTAAGTTGGCAGGGTATGCTCAGACGTGAGTCCCTTGCTCACTTTGCCACTGGAGTCAAGCAAGCCCGGCTGAAGACGGCTGTAATGTCAGAAAACAGTCCTGGGAAGCTTGATTCCGGTCCAGGGAAGACATGGCTTGGCAGTTCGGGCTGGACTGTTCCCATGAGGCACAGGGTCAGACTGATTTGCATTTGGCCATGTCTGAATTGGGGTGGCGGAGTGAGCTAAAGAACGGTGATGGATTTAACCCAGATCAGTTGACTGGGGGTGAGTGTTTGTATTGTCAACGCTCCGTCCATCACCACCTTTGGTTTTTCTTTGTTCGCCCTAAGTGGGCAGGGTATGCTCAGACGTGAGTCCCTTGCTCACTTTGCCAGTGGAGTCAAGCAAGCCCGGCTGAAGACGGCTGTAATGCCAGAAACCGGTCCTGGGAAGCGTGATTCTGGTCCAGGGAAGACATGGCGTGGCAGTTCAGCCGGAACTGTTCCTATGAGGCACAGGTTCAAACTGATTTGCATATGGCCATGTCTGAACTGGGGTGGCGGAGTGAGCTGAGGAACAGTGATGGATTTAACCCAGATCAGTGGACTGGGGGTGATTGTTTGTATTGTCAACGCTCCGTCCATCACCACCTTTGGTTTTTCTTTGTCCGCCCTAAGTTGGCAGGGTATGCTCAGACGTGAGTCCCTTGCTCTCTTTGCCACTGGAGTCAAGCAAGCCCGGCTGAAGATGCCTGTAATGCCAGAAACCGGTCCTGGGAAGCTTGATTCCGGTCCAGGGAAGACATGGCGTGACAGTTCAGCCTGGACTGTTCCCATGAGGCACAGGGTCAGACTGATTTGCATATGGCCATGTCTGAACTGGGGTGGCGGAGTGAGCTAAAGAACGGTGATGGATTTAACCCAGATCAGTTGACTGGGGGTGAGTGTTTGTATTATCAACGCTCCGTCCATCACCACCTTTGGTTTTTCTTTGTTCGCCCTGAGTTGGCAGGGTATGCTCAGACGTGAGTCCCTTGCTCACTTTGCCACTGGAGTCAAGCAAGCCTGGCTGAAGACGGCTGTAATGCCAGAAACCGGTCCTGGGAAGCTTGATTCCGGTCCAGGGAAGACATGGCTTGGCAGTTCAGGATGGACTGTTCCCATGAGGCACAGGGTCAGACTGATTTGCATATGGCCATGTCTGAACTGGGATGGCGAAGTGAGCTAAAGAACAGTGATGGATTTAACCCAGATCAGTTGACTGGGGGTGAGTGTTTGTATTGTCAACGCTCCGTCCATCACCACCTTTTGTTTTTCTTTGTTCGCCCTAAGTTGGCAGGGTATGCTCAGACGTCAGTCCCTTGCTCACTTTGCCACTGGAGTCAAGCAAACCCGGCTGAAGACGGCTGTAATGTCAGAAAACGGTCCGGGGAAGCTTGATTCCGGTCCAGGGAAGACATGGCTTGGCAGTTCGGGCTGGACTGTTCCCATGAGGCACAGGGTCAGACTGATTTGCATATGGCCATGTCTGAACTGGGGTGGCGGAGTGAGCTAAAGAACGGTGATGGATTTAACCCAGAACAGTTGACTGGGGGTGAGTGTTTGTATTGTCAACGCTCCGTCCATCACCACCTTTGGTTTTTCTTTGTTCGCCCTAAGTTGGCAGGGTATGCTCAGACGTGAGTCCCTTGCTCACTTTGCCACTGGAGTCAAGCAAGCCCGGCTGAAGACGGCTGTAATGCCAGAAACCGGCCCTGGGAAGCTTGATTCCGGTCCAGGGAAGACATGGCGTGGCAGTTCGGGCTGGACTGTTCCCATGAGGCACAGGGTCAGACTGATTTGCATATGGCCATGTCTGAACTGGGGTGGTGGAGTGAGCTAAAGAACGGTGATGGATTTAACTCAGATCAGTTGACTGGGGGTGAGTGTTTGTATTGTCAATGCTCCGTCCATCACCACCTTTGGTTTTTCTTTGTTCGCCCTAAGTTGGCAAGGTATGCTCAGACATGAATCCCTTGCTCACTTTGCCACTGGAGTCAAGCAAGCCCGGCTGAAGACGGCTGTAATGCCAGAAACCGGCCCTGGGAAGCTTGATTCCGGTCCAGGGAAGACATGGCTTGGCAGTTCGGGCTGGACTGTTCCCATGAGGCACAGGGTCAGACTGATTTACATATGGCCATGTCTGAACTGGGGTGGCGGAGTGAGCTAAAGAACGGTGATGGATTTAACCCAGATCAGTTGACTGGGGGTGAGTGTTTGTATTGTCAACGCTCCGTCCATCACCACCTTTGGTTTTTCTTTGTTCGCCCTGAGTTGGCAGGGTATGCTCAGACGTGAGTCCCTTGCTCACTTTGCCACTGGAGTCAAGCAAGCCCAGCTGAAGACGGCTGTAATGCCAGAAACCGGTCCTGGGAAGCTTGATTCCGGTCCAGGGAAGACATGGCTTGGCAGTTCGGGCAGGACTGTTCCCATGAGGCACAGGGTCAGACTGATTTGCATATGGCCATGTCTGTACTGGGGTGGCGGAGTGAGCTAAAGAACGGTGATGGATTTAACCCAGATCAGTTGACTGGGGGTGAGTGTTTGTATTGTCAACGCTCCGTCCATCGCCACCTTTGGTTTTTATTTGTTCGCCCAAAGTTGGCAGGGTATGCTCAGACGTGAGTCCCTTGCTCACTTTGCCACTGGAGTCAAGCAAGCCCGGCTGAAGACGGCTGTAATGCCAGAAACCGGTCCTGGGAAGCGTGATTCCGGTCCAGGGAAGACATGGCTTGGCAGTTCGGGCTGGACTGTTCCCATGAGGCACAGGGTCAGACTGATTTGCATATGGCCATGTCTGAACTGGGGTGGCGGAGTGAGCTAAAGAACGGTGATGGATTTAACTCAGATCAGGTGACTGGGGGTGAGTGTTTGTATTGTCAATGCTCCGTCCATCACCACCTTTGGTTTTTCTTTGATCGCCCTAAGTTGGCAAGGTATGCTCAGACATGAATCCCTTGCTCACTTTGCCACTGGAGTCAAGCAAGCCCGGCTGAAGATGGCTGTAATGCCAGAAACCGGTCCTGGGAAGCTTGATTCCGGTCCAGGGAAGACATGGCTTGGCAGTTCGGGCTGGACTGTTCTCATGAGGCACAGGGTCAGACTGATTTGCATATGGCCATGTCTGAACTGGGGTGGCGAAGTGAGCTAAAGAACGGTGATGGATTTAACCCAGATCAGTTGACTGGGGGTGAGTGTTTGTATTGTCAACGCTCCGTCCATCACCACCTTTGGTTTTTCTTTGTTCGCCCTAAGTTGGCAGGGTATGCTCAGACGTGAGTCCCTTGCTCACTTTGCCACTGGAGTCAAGCAAGCCCGGCTGAAGACGGCTGTAATGCCAGAAACCGGTCCTGGGAAGCGTGATTCCGGTCCAGGGAAGACATGGCTTGGCAGTTCGGGCTGGACTGTTCCCATGAGGCACAGGGTCAGACTGATTTGCATATGGCCATGTCTGAACTGGGGTGGCGGAGTGAGCTAAAGAACGGTGATGGATTTAACCCAGATCAGTTGACTGGGGGTGAGTGTTTGCATTGTCAATGCTCCGTCCATCACCACCTTTGATTTTTCTTTGTTCACCCTAAGTTGGCAGGGTATGCTCAGACGTGAGACCCTTGCTCACTTTTCCACTGGAGTCAAGCAAGCCCGGCTGAAGACGGCTGTAATGCCAGAAACCGGTCCTGGGAAGCTTGATTCCGGTCCAGGGAAGACATGGCTTGGCAGTTCAGGCTGGACTGTTCCCATGAGGCACAGGGTCAGACTGATTTGCATATGGCCATGTCTGAACTGGGGTGGCGGAGTGAGCTAAAGAACGGTGATGGATTTAACCCAGATCAGTTGACTGGGGGTGAGTGTTTGTATTATCAACGCTCCGTCCATCACCACCTTTGGTTTTTCTTTGTTCGCCCTGAGTTGGCAGGGTATGCTCAGACGTGAGTCCCTTGCTCACTTTGCCACTGGAGTCAAGCAAGCCCGGCTGAAGACGGCTGTAATGCCAGAAACCGGTACTGGGAAGCTTGATTCCGGTCCAGGGAAGACATGGCTTGGCAGTTCAGGCTGGACTGTTCCCATGAGGCACAGGGTCCGACTGATTTGCATATGGCCATGTCGGAACTGGGTTGGCGAAGTGAGCTAAAGAACGGTGATGGATTTAACCCAGATCAGTTGACTGGGGGTGAGTGTTTGTATTGTCAATGCTCCGTCCATCACCACCTTTGGTTTTTCTTTGTTCGCCCTAAGTTGGCAGGGTATGCTCAGATGTGAGTCCCTTGCTCACTTTGCCACTGGAGTCAAGCAAGCCCGGCTGAAGACGGCTGTAATGTCAGAAAACGGTCCTGGGAAGCTTGATTCCGGTCCAGGGAAGACATGGCTTGGCAGTTCGGGCTGGACTGTTCCCATGAGGCACAGGGTCAGACTGATTTGCATATGGCCATGTCTGAACTGGGGTGGCGGAGTGAGCTAAAGAACGGTGATGGATTTAACCCAGATCAGTTGACTGGGGGTGGGTGTTTGTTTTGTCAACGCTCCGTCCATCACCACCTTTGGTTTTTCTTTGTTCACCCTAAGTTGGCAGGGTATGCTCAGACGTGAGTCCCTTGCTCACTTTGCCACTGGAGTCAAGCAAGCCCGGCTGAAGACGGCTGTAATGCCAGAAACCGGTCCTGGGAAGCTTGATTCCGGTCCAGGGTAGACATGGCTTGGCAGTTCGGGCTGAACTGTTCCCATGAGGCACAGGGTCAGACTGATTTGCATATGGCCATGTCTGAACTGGGGTGGCGGAGTGAGCTGAGGAACAGTGATGGATTTAACCCAGATCAGTGGACTGGGGGTGAGTGTTTGTATTGTCAACGCTCCGTCCATCACCACCTTTGGTTTTTCTTTGTTCGCCCTAAGTTGGCAGGGTATGCTCAGACGTGAGTCCCTTGCTCTCTTTGCCACTGGAGTCAAGCAAGCCCGGCTGAAGACGGCTGTAATGCCAAAAACCGGTCCTGGGAAGCTTGATTCCGGTCCAGGGAAGACATGGCGTGGCAGTTCGGGCTGGACTGTTCCCATGAGGCACAGGGTCAGACTGATTTGCATATGGCCATGTCTGAACTGGGGTGGCGGAGTGAGCTAAAGAACGGTGATGGATTTAACTCAGATCAGGTGACTGGGGGTGAGTGTTTGTATTGTCAATGCTCCGTCCATCACCACCTTTGGTTTTTATTTGTTCGCCCTAAGTTGGCAAGGTATGCTCAGACATGAATCCCTTGCTCACTTTGCCACTGGAGTCAAGCAAGCCCGGCTGAAGACGGCTGTAATGCCAGAAACCGGCCCTGGGAAGCTTGATTCCGGTCCAGGGAAGACATGGCTTGGCAGTTCGGGCTGGACTGTTCCCATGAGGCACACGGTCAGACTGATTTACATATGGCCATGTCTGAACTGGGGTGGCGGAGTGAGCTAAAGAACGGTGATGGATTTAACCCAGATCAGTTGACTGGGGGTGAGTGTTTGTATTGTCAACGCTCCGTCCATCACCACCTTTGGTTTTTCTTTGTTCGCCCTGAGTTGGCAGGGTATGCTCAGACGTGAGTCCCTTGCTCACTTTGCCACTGGAGTCAAGCAAGCCCAGCTGAAGACGGCTGTAATGCCAGAAACCGGTCCTGGGAAGCTTGATTCCGGTCCAGGGAAAACATGGCTTGGCAGTTCGGGCAGGACTGTTCCCATGAGGCACAGGGTCAGACTGATTTGCATATGGCCATGTCTGTACTGGGGTGGCGGAGTGAGCTAAAGAACGGTGATGGATTTAACCCAGATCAGTTGACTGGGGGTGAGTGTTTGTATTGTCAACGCTCCGTCCATCGCCACCTTTGGTTTTTATTTGTTCGCCCAAAGTTGGCAGGGTATGCTCAGACGTGAGTCCCTTGCTCACTTTGCCACTGGAGTCAAGCAAGCCCGGCTGAAGACGGCTGTAATGCCAGAAACCGGTCCTGGGAAGCGTGATTCCGGTCCAGGGAAGACATGGCTTGGCAGTTCGGGCTGGACTGTTCCCATGAGGCGCAGGGTCAGACTGATTTGCATATGGCCATGTCTGAACTGGGGTGGCGGAGTGAGCTGAGGAACAGTGATGGATTTAACCCAGATCAGTTGACTGGGGGTGAGTGTTTGTATTGTCAATGCTCCGTCCATCACCACCTTTGGTTTTTCTTTGTTCGCCCTAAGTTGGCAGGGTATGCTCAGACGTGAGTCCCTTGCTCACTTTGCCACTGGAGTCAAGCAAGCCCGGCTGAAGACGGCTGTAATGTCAGAAAACGGTCCTGGGAAGCTTGATTCCGGTCCAGGGAAGACATGGCTTGGCAGTTCGGGCTGGACTGTTCCCATGAGGCACAGGGTCAGACTGATTTGCATATGGCCATGTCTGAACTGGGGTGGCGGAGTGAGCTAAAGAACGGTGATGGATTTAACCCAGATCAGTTGACTGGGGGTGGGTGTTTGTTTTGTCAACGCTCCGTCCATCACCACCTTTGGTTTTTCTTTGTTCACCCTAAGTTGGCAGGGTATGCTCAGACGTGAGTCCCTTGCTCACTTTGCCACTGGAGTCAAGCAAGCCCGGCTGAAGACGGCTGTAATGCCAGAAACCGGTCCTGGGAAGCTTGATTCCGGTCCAGGGTAGACATGGCTTGGCAGTTCGGGCTGAACTGTTCCCATGAGGCACAGGGTCAGACTGATTTGCATATGGCCATGTCTGAACTGGGGTGGCGGAGTGAGCTGAGGAACAGTGATGGATTTAACCCAGATCAGTGGACTGGGGGTGAGTGTTTGTATTGTCAACGCTCCGTCCATCACCACCTTTGGTTTTTCTTTGTTCGCCCTAAGTTGGCAGGGTATGCTCAGACGTGAGTCCCTTGCTCTCTTTGCCACTGGAGTCAAGCAAGCCCGGCTGAAGACGGCTGTAATGCCAAAAACCGGTCCTGGGAAGCTTGATTCCGGTCCAGGGAAGACATGGCGTGGCAGTTCGGGCTGGACTGTTCCCATGAGGCACAGGGTCAGACTGATTTGCATATGGCCATGTCTGAACTGGGGTGGCGGAGTGAGCTAAAGAACGGTGATGGATTTAACTCAGATCAGGTGACTGGGGGTGAGTGTTTGTATTGTCAATGCTCCATCCATCACCACCTTTGGTTTTTATTTGTTCGCCCTAAGTTGGCAAGGTATGCTCAGACATGAATCCCTTGCTCACTTTGCCACTGGAGTCAAGCAAGCCCGGCTGAAGACGGCTGTAATGCCAGAAACCGGCCCTGGGAAGCTTGATTCCGGTCCAGGGAAGACATGGCTTGGCAGTTCGGGCTGGACTGTTCCCATGAGGCACACGGTCAGACTGATTTACATATGGCCATGTCTGAACTGGGGTGGCGGAGTGAGCTAAAGAACGGTGATGGATTTAACCCAGATCAGTTGACTGGGGGTGAGTGTTTGTATTGTCAACGCTCCGTCCATCACCACCTTTGGTTTTTCTTTGTTCGCCCTGAGTTGGCAGGGTATGCTCAGACGTGAGTCCCTTGCTCACTTTGCCACTGGAGTCAAGCAAGCCCAGCTGAAGACGGCTGTAATGCCAGAAACCGGTCCTGGGAAGCTTGATTCCGGTCCAGGGAAGACATGGCTTGGCAGTTCGGGCAGGACTGTTCCCATGAGGCACAGGGTCAGACTGATTTGCATATGGCCATGTCTGTACTGGGGTGGCGGAGTGAGCTAAAGAACGGTGATGGATTTAACCCAGATCAGTTGACTGGGGGTGAGTGTTTGTATTGTCAACGCTCCGTCCATCGCCACCTTTGGTTTTTATTTGTTCGCCCAAAGTTGGCAGGGTATGCTCAGACGTGAGTCCCTTGCTCACTTTGCCACTGGAGTCAAGCAAGCCCGGCTGAAGACGGCTGTAATGCCAGAAACCGGTCCTGGGAAGCGTGATTCCGGTCCAGGGAAGACATGGCTTGGCAGTTCGGGCTGGACTGTTCCCATGAGGCGCAGGGTCAGACTGATTTGCATATGGCCATGTCTGAACTGGGGTGGCGGAGTGAGCTAAAGAACGGTGATGGATTTAACCCAGATCAGTTGACTGGGGGTGAGTGTTTGTATTATCAACGCTCCGTCCATCACCACCTTTGGTTTTTCTTTGTTCGCCCTGAGTTGGCAGGGTATGCTCAGACGTGAGTCCCTTGCTCACTTTGCCACTGGAGTCAAGCAAGCCCGGCTGAAGACGGCTGTAATGCCAGAAACCGGTACTGGGAAGCTTGATTCCGGTCCAGGGAAGACATGGCTTGGCAGTTCAGGCTGGACTGTTCCCATGAGGCACAGGGTCCGATTGATTTGCATATGGCCATGTCGGAACTGGGGTGGCGAAGTGAGCTAAAGAACGGTGATGGATTTAACCCAGATCAGTTGACTGGGGGTGAGTGTTTGTATTGTCAATGCTCCGTCCATCACCACCTTTGGTTTTTCTTTGTTCGCCCTAAGTTGGCAGGGTATGCTCAGACGTGAGTCCCTTGCTCACTTTGCCACTGGAGTCAAGCAAGCCCGGCTGAAGACGGCTGTAATGTCAGAAAACGGTCCTGGGAAGCTTGATTCCGGTCCAGGGAAGACATGGCTTGGCAGTTCGGGCTGGACTGTTCCCATGAGGCACAGGGTCAGACTGATTTGCATATGGCCATGTCTGAACTGGGGTGGCGGAGTGAGCTAAAGAACGGTGATGGATTTAACCCAGATCAGTTGACTGGGGGTGGGTGTTTGTTTTGTCAACGCTCCGTCCATCACCACCTTTGGTTTTTCTTTGTTCACCCTAAGTTGGCAGGGTATGCTCAGACGTGAGTCCCTTGCTCACTTTGCCACTGGAGTCAAGCAAGCCCGGCTGAAGACGGCTGTAATGCCAGAAACCGGTCCTGGGAAGCTTGATTCCGGTCCAGGGTAGACATGGCTTGGCAGTTCGGGCTGAACTGTTCCCATGAGGCACAGGGTCAGACTGATTTGCATATGGCCATGTCTGAACTGGGGTGGCGGAGTGAGCTGAGGAACAGTGATGGATTTAACCCAGATCAGTGGACTGGGGGTGAGTGTTTGTATTGTCAACGCTCCGTCCATCACCACCTTTGGTTTTTCTTTGTTCGCCCTAAGTTGGCAGGGTATGCTCAGACGTGAGTCCCTTGCTCTCTTTGCCACTGGAGTCAAGCAAGCCCGGCTGAAGACGGCTGTAATGCCAAAAACCGGTCCTGGGAAGCTTGATTCCGGTCCAGGGAAGACATGGCGTGGCAGTTCGGGCTGGACTGTTCCCATGAGGCACAGGGTCAGACTGATTTGCATATGGCCATGTCTGAACTGGGGTGGCGGAGTGAGCTAAAGAACGGTGATGGATTTAACTCAGATCAGGTGACTGGGGGTGAGTGTTTGTATTGTCAATGCTCCGTCCATCACCACCTTTGGTTTTTATTTGTTCGCCCTAAGTTGGCAAGGTATGCTCAGACATTAATCCCTTGCTCACTTTGCCACTGGAGTCAAGCAAGCCCGGCTGAAGATGGCTGTAATGCCAGAAACCGGTCCTGGGAAGCTTGATTCCGGTCCAGGGAAGACATGGCTTGGCAGTTCGGGCTGGACTGTTCCCATGAGGCACAGGGTCAGACTGATTTGCATATGGCCATGTCTGAACTGGGGTGGCGAAGTGAGCTAAAGAACGGTGATGAATTTAACCCAGATCAGTTGACTGGGGGTGAGTGTTTGTATTGTCAACGCTCCGTCCATCACCACCTTTGGTTTTTCTTTGTTCGCCCTAAGTTGGCAGGGTATGCTCAGGCGTGAGTCCCTTGCTCACTTTGCCACTGGAGTCAAGCAAGCCCGGCTGAAGACGGCTGTAATGTCAGAAAACGGTCCTGGGAAGCTTGATTCCGGTCCAGGGAAGACATGGCTTGGCAGTTCGGGCTGGACTGTTCCCATGAGGCACAGGGTCAGACTGATTTGCATATGGCCATGTCTGAACTGGGGTGGCGGAGTGAGCTAAAGAACGGTGATGGATTTAACTCAGATCAGGTGACTGGGGGTGAGTGTTTGTATTGTCAATGCTCCGTCCATCACCACCTTTGGTTTTTATTTGTTCGCCCTAAGTTGGCAAGGTATGCTCAGACATGAATCCCTTGCTCACTTTGCCACTGGAGTCAAGCAAGCCCGGCTGAAGATGGCTGTAATGCCAGAAACCGGTCCTGGGAAGCTTGATTCCGGTCCAGGGAAGACATGGCTTGGCAGTTCGGGCTGGACTGTTCCCATGAGGCACAGGGTCAGACTGATTTGCATATGGCCATGTCTGAACTGGGGTGGCGAAGTGAGCTAAAGAACGGTGATGGATTTAACCCAGATCAGTTGACTGGGGGTGAGTGTTTGTATTGTCAACGCTCCGTCCATCACCACCTTTGGTTTTTCTTTGTTCGCCCTAAGTTGGCAGGGTATGCTCAGGCGTGAGTCCCTTGCTCACTTTGCCACTGGAGTCAAGCAAGCCCGGCTGAAGACGGCTGTAATGTCAGAAAACGGTCCTGGGAAGCTTGATTCCGGTCCAGGGAAGACATGGCTTGGCAGTTCGGGCTGGACTGTTCCCATGAGGCACAGGGTCAGACTGATTTGCATATGGCCATGTCTGAACTGGGGTGGCGGAGTGAGCTAAAGAACGGTGATGGATTTAATCCAGATCAGTTGACTGGGCGTGAGTGTTTGTATTGTCAACGCTCCGTCCATCACCACCTTTGGTTTTTCTTTGCTGGCCCTAAGTTGGCAGGGTATGCTCAGACGTGAGTCCCTTGCTCACTTTGCCACTGGAGTCAAGCAAGCCCGGCTGAAGACGGCTGTAATGCCAGAAACCGGTCCTGGGAAGCGTGATTCCGGTCCAGGGAAGACATGGCTTGGCAGTTCGGGCTGGACTGTTCCCATGAGGCACAGGGTCAGACTGATTTGCATATGGCCATGTCTGAACTGGGGTGGCGGAGTGAGCTAAAGAACGGTGATGGATTTAACCCAGATCAGTTGACTGGGGGTGAGTGTTTGTATTATCAACGCTCCGTCCTTCACCACCTTTGGTTTTTCTTTGTTCGCCCTGAGTTGGCAGGGTAGCTCAGACGTGAGTCCCTTGCTCACTTTGCCACTGGAGTCAAGCAAGCCCGGCTGAAGACGGCTGTAATGCCAGAAACCGGTCATGGGAAGCTTGATTCCGGTCCAGGGAAGACATGGCTTGGCAGTTCAGGCTGGACTGTTCCCATGAGTCACAGGGTCCGACTGATTTGCATATGGCCATGTCTGAACTGGGGTGGCGAAGTGAGCTAAAGAACGGTGATGGATTTAACCCAGATCAGTTGACTGGGGGTGAGTGTTTGTATTGTCAATGCTCCGTCCATCACCACCTTTTGTTTTTCTTTGTTCGCCCTAAGTTGGCAGGGTATGCTTAGACATGAGTCCCTTGCTCACTTTGCCACTGGAGTCAAGCAGGCCCGGCTGAAGACGGCTGTAATGTCAGAAAACGGTCCTGGGAAGCTTGATTCCGGTCCAGGGAAGACATGGCTTGGCAGTTCGGGCTGGACTGTTCCCATGAGGCATAGGGTCAGACTGATTTGCATATGGCCATGTCTCAACTGGGGTGGCGGAGTGAGCTAAAGAACGGTGATGGATTTAACCCAGATCAGTTGACTGGGGGTGAGTGTTTGTATTGTCAACGCTCCGTCCATCACCACCTTTGGTTTTTCTTTGTTCGCCCTAAGTTTTTCAGGGTATGCTCAGACGTGAGTCCCTTGCTCACTTTGCCACTGGAGTCAAGCAAGCCCGGCTGAAGATGGCTGTAATGCCAGAAACCGGTCCTGGGAAGCTTGATTCCGGTCCAGGGAAGACATGGCTTGGCAGTTCGGGCTGAACTGTTCCCATGAGGCACAGGGTCATACGGATTTGCATATGGCCATGTCTGAACTGGGGTGGCGGAGTGAGCTGAGGAACAGTGATGGATTTAACCCAGATCAGTGGACTGGGGGTGAGTGTTTGTATTGTCAATGCTCCGTCCATCACCACCTTTGGTTTTTCTTTGTTCGCCCTAAGTTGGCAAGGTATGCTCAGACGTGAGTCCCTTGCTCACTTTGCCACTGGAGTCAAGCAAGCCCGGCTGAAGACGGCTGTAATGCCAGAAACCGGTACTGGGAAGCTTGATTCCGGTCCAGGGAAGACATGGCTTGGCAGTTCAGGCTGGACTGTTCCCATGAGGCACAGGGTCCGATTGATTTGCATATGGCCATGTCGGAACTGGGGTGGCGAAGTGAGCTAAAGAACGGTGATGGATTTAACCCAGATCAGTTGACTGGGGGTGAGTGTTTGTATTGTCAATGCTCCGTCCATCACCACCTTTGGTTTTTCTTTGTTCGCCCTAAGTTGGCAGGGTATGCTCAGACGTGAGTCCCTTGCTCACTTTGCCACTGGAGTCAAGCAAGCCCGGCTGAAGACGGCTGTAATGTCAGAAAACGGTCCTGGGAAGCTTGATTCCGGTCCAGGGAAGACATGGCTTGGCAGTTCGGGCTGGACTGTTCCCATGAGGCACAGGGTCAGACTGATTTGCATATGGCCATGTCTGAACTGGGGTGGCGGAGTGAGCTAAAGAACGGTGATGGATTTAACCCAGATCAGTTGACTGGGGGTGGGTGTTTGTTTTGTCAACGCTCCGTCCATCACCACCTTTGGTTTTTCTTTGTTCACCCTAAGTTGGCAGGGTATGCTCAGACGTGAGTCCCTTGCTCACTTTGCCACTGGAGTCAAGCAAGCCCGGCTGAAGACGGCTGTAATGCCAGAAACCGGTCCTGGGAAGCTTGATTCCGGTCCAGGGTAGACATGGCTTGGCAGTTCGGGCTGAACTGTTCCCATGAGGCACAGGGTCAGACTGATTTGCATATGGCCATGTCTGAACTGGGGTGGCGGAGTGAGCTGAGGAACAGTGATGGATTTAACCCAGATCAGTGGACTGGGGGTGAGTGTTTGTATTGTCAACGCTCCGTCCATCACCACCTTTGGTTTTTCTTTGTTCGCCCTAAGTTGGCAGGGTATGCTCAGACGTGAGTCCCTTGCTCTCTTTGCCACTGGAGTCAAGCAAGCCCGGCTGAAGACGGCTGTAATGCCAAAAACCGGTCCTGGGAAGCTTGATTCCGGTCCAGGGAAGACATGGCGTGGCAGTTCGGGCTGGACTGTTCCCATGAGGCACAGGGTCAGACTGATTTGCATATGGCCATGTCTGAACTGGGGTGGCGGAGTGAGCTAAAGAACGGTGATGGATTTAACTCAGATCAGGTGACTGGGGGTGAGTGTTTGTATTGTCAATGCTCCGTCCATCACCACCTTTGGTTTTTATTTGTTCGCCCTAAGTTGGCAAGGTATGCTCAGACATTAATCCCTTGCTCACTTTGCCACTGGAGTCAAGCAAGCCCGGCTGAAGATGGCTGTAATGCCAGAAACCGGTCCTGGGAAGCTTGATTCCGGTCCAGGGAAGACATGGCTTGGCAGTTCGGGCTGGACTGTTCCCATGAGGCACAGGGTCAGACTGATTTGCATATGGCCATGTCTGAACTGGGGTGGCGAAGTGAGCTAAAGAACGGTGATGGATTTAACCCAGATCAGTTGACTGGGGGTGAGTGTTTGTATTGTCAACGCTCCGTCCATCACCACCTTTGGTTTTTCTTTGTTCGCCCTAAGTTGGCAGGGTATGCTCAGGCGTGAGTCCCTTGCTCACTTTGCCACTGGAGTCAAGCAAGCCCGGCTGAAGACGGCTGTAATGTCAGAAAACGGTCCTGGGAAGCTTGATTCCGGTCCAGGGAAGACATGGCTTGGCAGTTCGGGCTGGACTGTTCCCATGAGGCACAGGGTCAGACTGATTTGCATATGGCCATGTCTGAACTGGGGTGGCGGAGTGAGCTAAAGAACGGTGATGGATTTAACTCAGATCAGGTGACTGGGGGTGAGTGTTTGTATTGTCAATGCTCCGTCCATCACCACCTTTGGTTTTTATTTGTTCGCCCTAAGTTGGCAAGGTATGCTCAGACATGAATCCCTTGCTCACTTTGCCACTGGAGTCAAGCAAGCCCGGCTGAAGATGGCTGTAATGCCAGAAACCGGTCCTGGGAAGCTTGATTCCGGTCCAGGGAAGACATGGCTTGGCAGTTCGGGCTGGACTGTTCCCATGAGGCACAGGGTCAGACTGATTTGCATATGGCCATGTCTGAACTGGGGTGGCGAAGTGAGCTAAAGAACGGTGATGGATTTAACCCAGATCAGTTGACTGGGGGTGAGTGTTTGTATTGTCAACGCTCCGTCCATCACCACCTTTGGTTTTTCTTTGTTCGCCCTAAGTTGGCAGGGTATGCTCAGGCGTGAGTCCCTTGCTCACTTTGCCACTGGAGTCAAGCAAGCCCGGCTGAAGACGGCTGTAATGTCAGAAAACGGTCCTGGGAAGCTTGATTCCGGTCCAGGGAAGACATGGCTTGGCAGTTCGGGCTGGACTGTTCCCATGAGGCACAGGGTCAGACTGATTTGCATATGGCCATGTCTGAACTGGGGTGGCGGAGTGAGCTAAAGAACGGTGATGGATTTAATCCAGATCAGTTGACTGGGCGTGAGTGTTTGTATTGTCAACGCTCCGTCCATCACCACCTTTGGTTTTTCTGTGCTGGCCCTAAGTTGGCAGGGTATGCTCAGACGTGAGTCCCTTGCTCACTTTGCCACTGGAGTCAAGCAAGCCCGGCTGAAGACGGCTGTAATGCCAGAAACCGGTCCTGGGAAGCGTGATTCCGGTCCAGGGAAGACATGGCTTGGCAGTTCGGGCTGGACTGTTCCCATGAGGCACAGGGTCAGACTGATTTGCATATGGCCATGTCTGAACTGGGGTGGCGGAGTGAGCTAAAGAACGGTGATGGATTTAACCCAGATCAGTTGACTGGGGGTGAGTGTTTGTATTATCAACGCTCCGTCCTTCACCACCTTTGGTTTTTCTTTGTTCGCCCTGAGTTGGCAGGGTAGCTCAGACGTGAGTCCCTTGCTCACTTTGCCACTGGAGTCAAGCAAGCCCGGCTGAAGACGGCTGTAATGCCAGAAACCGGTCATGGGAAGCTTGATTCCGGTCCAGGGAAGACATGGCTTGGCAGTTCAGGCTGGACTGTTCCCATGAGTCACAGGGTCCGACTGATTTGCATATGGCCATGTCTGAACTGGGGTGGCGAAGTGAGCTAAAGAACGGTGATGGATTTAACCCAGATCAGTTGACTGGGGGTGAGTGTTTGTATTGTCAATGCTCCGTCCATCACCACCTTTTGTTTTTCTTTGTTCGCCCTAAGTTGGCAGGGTATGCTTAGACATGAGTCCCTTGCTCACTTTGCCACTGGAGTCAAGCAGGCCCGGCTGAAGACGGCTGTAATGTCAGAAAACGGTCCTGGGAAGCTTGATTCCGGTCCAGGGAAGACATGGCTTGGCAGTTCGGGCTGGACTGTTCCCATGAGGCATAGGGTCAGACTGATTTGCATATGGCCATGTCTCAACTGGGGTGGCGGAGTGAGCTAAAGAACGGTGATGGATTTAACCCAGATCAGTTGACTGGGGGTGAGTGTTTGTATTGTCAACGCTCCGTCCATCACCACCTTTGGTTTTTCTTTGTTCGCCCTAAGTTTTTCAGGGTATGCTCAGACGTGAGTCCCTTGCTCACTTTGCCACTGGAGTCAAGCAAGCCCGGCTGAAGATGGCTGTAATGCCAGAAACCGGTCCTGGGAAGCTTGATTCCGGTCCAGGGAAGACATGGCTTGGCAGTTCGGGCTGAACTGTTCCCATGAGGCACAGGGTCATACGGATTTGCATATGGCCATGTCTGAACTGGGGTGGCGGAGTGAGCTGAGGAACAGTGATGGATTTAACCCAGATCAGTGGACTGGGGGTGAGTGTTTGTATTGTCAATGCTCCGTCCATCACCACCTTTGGTTTTTCTTTGTTCGCCCTAAGTTGGCAAGGTATGCTCAGACGTGAGTCCCTTGCTCACTTTGCCACTGGAGTCAAGCAAGCCCGGCTGAAGACGGCTGTAATGCCAGAAACCGGTCCTGGGAAGCTTGATTCCGGTCCAGGGAAGACATGGCTTGGCAGTTCGGGCTGGACTGTTCCCATGAGTCACAGGGTCAGACTGATTTGCATATGGCCATGTCTGAACTGGGGTGGCGGAGTGAGCTAAAGAACGTTGATGGATTTAACCCAGGTCAGTTGACTGGGGGTGAGTGTTTGTATTGTCAACGCTCCGTCCATCACCACCTTTGGTTTTTCTTTGTTCACCCTAAGTTGGCTGGGTATGCTCAGACGTGAGTCCCTTGCTCACTTTGCCACTGGAGTCAAGCAAGCCCGGCTGAAGACGGCTGTAATGCCAAAAACCGGTCCTGGGAAGCTTGATTCTGGCCCAGGGAAGACATGGCTTGGCAGTTTGGGCTGGACTGTTCCCATGAGGCACAGGGTCAGACTGATTTGCATATGGCCATGTCTGAACTGGGGCGGCGGAGTGAGCTAAAGAACGGTGATGGATTTAACCCAGATCAGTTGACTGGGGGTGAGTGTTTCTATTGTCAACGCTCCGTCCATCACCACCTTTTTTTTTCTTTTTTCGCCCTAAGTTGGCAGGGTATGCTCAGACGTGAGTCCCTTGCTCACTTTGCCACTGGAGTCAAGCAAGCCCGGCTGAAGACGGCTGTAATGCCAGAAACCGGTCCTGGGAAGCTTGATTCCGGTCCAGGGAAGACATGGCTTGGCAGTTCAGGCTGGACTGTTCCCATGAGGCACAGGGTCAGACTGATTTGCACATGGCCATGTCTGAACTGGGGTGGCGGAGTGAGCTAAAGAACGGTGATGGATTTAACCTAGATCAGTTGACTGGGGGTGAGTGTTTGTATTGTCAACACTCCGTCCATCACCACCTTTGGTTTTTCTTTGTTCGCCCAAAGTTGGCAGGGTATGCTCAGACGTGAGTCCCTTGCTCACTTTGCCACTGGAGTCAAGCAAGCCCGGCTGAAGACGGCTGTAATGCCAGAAACCGGTCCTGGGAAGCTTGATTCTGGTCCAGGGAAGACATGGCTTGGCAGTTCGGGCTGGACTGTTCCCATGAGGCACAGGGTCAGACTGATTTGCATATGGCCATGTCTGAAGTGGGGTGGTGGAGTGAGCTAAAGAACAGTGATGGATTTAACCCAGATCAGTGGACTGGGGGTGAGTGTTTGTATTGTCAACGCTCCGTCCATCACCACCTTTGGTTTTTCTTTGTTCGCCCTAAGTTGGCAGGGTATGCTCAGACGTGAGTCCCTTGCTCTCTTTGCCACTGGAGTCAAGCAAGCCCGGCTGAAGACGGCTGTAATGCCAAAAACCGGTCCTGGGAAGCTTGATTCCGGTCCAGGGAAGACATGGCGTGGCAGTTCGGGCTGGACTGTTCCCATGAGGCACAGGGTCAGACTGATTTGCATATGGCCATGTCTGAACTGGGGTGGCGGAGTGAGCTAAAGAACGGTGATGGATTTAACTCAGATCAGGTGACTGGGGGTGAGTGTTTGTATTGTCAATGCTCCGTCCATCACCACCTTTGGTTTTTCTTTGTTCGCCCTAAGTTGGCAAGGTATGCTCAGACATGAATCCCTTGCTCACTTTGCCACTGGAGTCAAGCAAGCCCGGCTGAAGATGGCTGTAATGCCAGAAACCGGTCCTGGGAAGCTTGATTCCGGTCCAGGGAAGACATGGCTTGGCAGTTCGGGCTGGACTGTTCCCATGAGGCACAGGGTCAGACTGATTTGCATATGGCCATGTCTGAACTGGGGTGGTGAAGTGAGCTAAAGAACGGTGATGGATTTAACCCAGATCAGTTGACTGGGGGTGAGTGTTTGTATTGTCAACGCTCCGTCCATCACCACCTTTGGTTTTTCTTTGTTCGCCCTAAGTTGGCAGGGTATGCTCAGGCGTGAGTCCCTTGCTCACTTTGCCACTGGAGTCAAGCAAGCCCGGCTGAAGACGGCTGTAATGTCAGAAAACGGTCCTGGGAAGCTTGATTCCGGTCCAGGGAAGACATGGCTTGGCAGTTCGGGCTGGACTGTTCCCATGAGGCACAGGGTCAGACTGAATTGCATATGGCCATGTCTGAACTGGGGTGGCGGAGTGAGCTAAAGAACGGTGATGGATTTAACCCAGATCAGTTGACTGGGGGTGAGTGTTTGTATTGTCAACGCTCCGTCCATCACCACCTTTGGTTTTTCTTTGCTGGCCCTAAGTTGGCAGGGTATGCTCAGACGTGAGTCCCTTGCTCACTTTGCCACTGGAGTCAAGCAAGCCCGGCTGAAGACGGCTGTAATGCCAGAAACCGGTCCTGGGAAGCGTGATTCCGGTCCAGGGAAGACATGGCTTGGCAGTTCGGGCTGGACTGTTCCCATGAGGCACAGGGTCAGACTGATTTGCATATGGCCATGTCTGAACTGGGGTGGCGGAGTGAGCTAAAGAACGGTGATGGATTTAACCCAGATCAGTTGACTGGGGGTGAGTGTTTGCATTGTCAACGCTCCGTCCATCACCACCTTTGATTTTTCTTTGTTCGCCCTAAGTTGGCAGGGTATTCTCAGACGTGAGACCCTTGCTCACTTTTCCACTGGAGTCAAGCAAGCCCGGCTGAAGACGGCTCTAATGCCAGAAACCGGTCCTGGGAAACTTGATTCCGGTCCAGGGAAGACATGGCTTGGCAGTTCGGGCTGGACTGTTCCCATGAGGCACAGGGTCAGACTGATTTGCATATGGCCATGTCTGAACTGGGGTGGCGGAGTGAGCTAAAGAACGGTGATGGATTTAACCCAGATCAGTTGACTGGGGGTGAGTGTTTGTATTATCAACGCTCCGTCCTTCACCACCTTTGGTTTTTCTTTGTTCGCCCTGAGTTGGCAGGGTATGCTCAGACGTGAGTCCCTTGCTCACTTTGCCACTGGAGTCAAGCAAGCCCGGCTGAAGACGGCTGTAATGCCAGAAACCGGTCATGGGAAGCTTGATTCCGGTCCAGGGAAGACATGGCTTGGCAGTTCAGGCTGGACTGTTCCCATGAGTCACAGGGTCCGACTGATTTGCATATGGCCATGTCTGAACTGGGGTGGCGGAGTGAGCTAAAGAACGGTGATGGATTTAACCCAGATCAGTTGACTGGGGGTGAGTGTTTGCATTGTCAACGCTCCGTCCATCACCACCTTTGGTTTTTCTTTGTTCGCCCTAAGTTGGCAGGGTATGCTCAGACGTGAGTCCCTTGCTCACTTTACCACTGGAGTCAAGCAAGCCCGGCTGAAGATGGCTGTAATGCCAGAAACCGGTCCTGGGAAGCTTGATTCCGGTCCAGGGAAGACATGGCTTGGCAGTTCGGGCTGGACTGTTCCCATGAGGCACAGGGTCCGACTGATTTACATATGGCCATGTCTGAACTGGGGTGGCGAAGTGAGCTAAAGAACGGTGATGGATTTAACCCAGATCAGTTGACTGGGGGTGAGTGTTTGTATTGTCAATGCTCCGTCCATCACCACCTTTGTTTTTTCTTTGTTCGCCCTAAGTTGGCAGGGTATGCTTAGACATGAGTCCCTTGCTCACTTTGCCACTGGAGTCAAGCAGGCCCGGCTGAAGACGGCTGTAATGTCAGAAAACGGTCCTGGGAAGCTTGATTCCGGTCCAGGGAAGACATGGCTTGGCAGTTCGGGCTGGACTGTTCCCATGAGGCATAGGGTCAGACTGATTTGCATATGGCCATGTCTCAACTGGGGTGGCGGAGTGAGCTAAAGAACGGTGATGGATTTAACCCAGATCAGTTGACTGGGGGTGAGTGTTTGTATTGTCAACGCTCCGTCCATCACCACCTTTGGTTTTTCTTTGTTCGCCCTAAGTTGGCAGGGTATGCTCAGACGTGAGTCCCTTGCTCTCTTTGCCACTGGAGTCAAGCAAGCCCGGCTGAAGACGGCTGTAATGCCAAAAACCGGTCCTGGGAAGCTTGATTCCGGTCCAGGGAAGACATGGCGTGGCAGTTTGGGCTGGACTGTTCCCATGAGGCACAGGGTCAGACTGATTTGCATATGGCCATGTCTGAACTGGGGTGGCGGAGTGACCTAAAGAACGGTGATGGATTTAACTCAGATCAGGTGACTGGGGGTGAGTGCTTGTATTGTCAATGCTCCGTCCATCACCACCTTTGGTTTTTCTTTGTTCGCCCTAAGTTGGCAAGGTATGCTCAGACATGAATCCCTTGCTCACTTTGCCACTGGAGTCAAGCAAGCCCGGCTGAAGACGGCTGTAATGCCAGAAACCGGTCCTGGGAAGCTTGATTCCGGTCCAGGGAAGACATGGCTTGTCAGTTCGGGCTGGACTGTTCCCATGAGGCACAGTGTCAGACTGATTTTCATATGGCCATGTCTGAACTGGGGTGGCGGAGTGAGCTAAAGAACGGTGATGGAATTACCCAGATCAGTTGACTGGGGGTGAGTGTTTGTATTGTCAACGCTCCGTCCATCACCACCTTTGGTATTTCTTTGTTCGCCCTGAGTTGGCAGGGTATGCTCAGACGTGAGTCCCTTGCTCACTTTGCCACTGGAGTCAAGCAGGCCCGGCTGAAGACGGCTGTAATGCCAGAAACCGGTCCTGGGAAGCTTGATACCGGTCCATTGAAGACATGGCTTGGCAGTTCAGGCTGGACTGTTCCCATGAGGCACAGGGTCCGACTGATTTGCATATGGCCATGTCTGAACTGGGGTGGCGAAGTGAGCTAAAGAACGGTGATGGAGTTAACCCAGGTCAGTTGACTGGGGGTGAGTGTTTGTATTGTCAATGCTCCGTCCATCACCACCTTTGGTTTTTCTTTGTTCGCCCTAAGTTGGCAGGGTATGCTTAGACGTGAGTCCCTTGCTCACTTTGCCACTGGAGTCAAGCAAGCCCGGCTGAAGACAGCTGTAATGTCAGAAAACGGTCCTGGGAAGCTTGATTCCGGTCCAGGGAAGACATGGCTTGGCAGTTCGGGCTGAACTGTTCCCATGAGGCACAGGGTCAGACTGATTTGCATATGGCCATGTCTGAACTGGGGTGGCGGAGTGAGCAGAGGAACAGTGATGGATTTAACCCAGATCAGTGGACTGGGGTTGAGTGTTTGTATTGTCAACGATCCGTCCATCACCACCTTTGGTTTTTCTTTGTTCGCCCTAAGTTGGCAGGGTATGCTCAGACGTGAATCCCTTGCTCACTTTGCCACTGGAGTCAAGCAAGCCCGGCTGAAGACGGCTGTAATGCCAAAAACCGGTCCTGGGAAGCTTGATTCCGGTCCAGGGAAGACATGGCGTGGCAGTTCAGGCTGGACTGTTCCCATGAGGCACAGGGTCAGACTGATTTGCATATGGCCATGTCTGAACTGGGGTGGCGGAGTGAGCTAAAGAACGGTGATGGATTTAACTCAGATCAGGTGACTGGGGGTGAGTGTTTGTATTGTCAATGCTCCGTCCATCACCACCTTTGGTTTTTCTTTGTTCGCCCTAAGTTGGCAAGGTATGCTCAGACATGAATCCCTTGCTCACTTTGCCACTGGAGTCAAGCAAGCCCGTCTGAAGACGGCTGTAATGCCAGAAACCGGTCCTGGGAAGCTTGATTCCGGTCCAGGGAATACATGGCTTGGCAGTTCGGGCTGGACTGTTCCCATGAGGCACAGTGTCAGACTGATTTTCATATGGCCATGTCTGAACTGGGGTGGCGGAGTGAGCTAAAGAACGGTGATGGATTTACCCAGATTAGTTGACTGGGGGTGAGTGTTTGTATTGTCAACGCTCCGTCCATCACCACCTTTGTTTTTTCTTTGTTCGCCCTGAGTTGGCAGGGTATGCTCAGACGTGAGTCCCTTGCTCACTTTGCCACTGGAGTCAAGCAAGCCCGGCTGAAGACGGCTGTAATGCCAGAAACCGGTCCTGGGAAGCTTGATTCCGGTCCAGGGAAGACATGGCTTGGCAGTTCGGGCTGGACTGTTCCCATGAGGCACAGGGTCAGACTGATTTGCATATGGCCATGTCTGAACTGGGGTGGCGAAGTGAGCTAAAGAACGGTGATGGATTTAACCCAGATCAGTTGACTGGGGGTGAGTGTTTGTATTGTCAACACTCCGCCCAGCACCACTTTTGTTTTTTCTTTGTTCGCCCTAAGTTGGCAGGGTATGCTCAGAAGTGAGTCCCTTGCTCACTTTGCCACTGGAGTCAAGCGAGACCGGCTGAAGACGGCTGTAATGTCAGAAAACGGTCCTGGGAAGCTTGATTCCGGTCCAGGGAAGACATGGCTTGGCAGTTCGGGCTGGACTGTTCCCATGAGGCACAGGGTCAGACTGATTTGCATATGGCCATGTCTGTACTGGGGTGGCGGAGTGAGCTAAAGAACGGTGATGGATTTAACCCAGATCAGTTGACTGGGGGTGAGTGTTTGTATTGTCAATGCTCCGTCCATCACCACCTTCGGTTTTTCTTTGTTCGCCCTAAGTTGGCACGGTATGCTCAGACGTGAGTCCCTTGCTCACTTTGCCACTGGAGTCAAGCAAGCCCGGCTGAAGACGGCTGTAATGTCAGAAAACGGTACTGGGAAGCTTGATTCCGGTCCAGGGAAGACATGGCTTGGCAGTTCGGGCTGGACTGTTCCCATGAGGCACAGGGTCAGACTGATTTGCATTTGGCCATGTCTGAATTGGGGTGGCGGAGTGAGCTAAAGAACGGTGATGGATTTAACCCAGATTAGTTGACTGGGGGTGAGTGTTTGTATTGTCAACGCTCCGTCCATCACCACCTTTGGTTTTTCTTTGTTCGCCCTAAGTGGGCAGGGTATGCTCAGACGTGAGTCCCTTGCTCACTTTGCCAGTGGAGTCAAGCAAGCCCGGCTGAAGACGGCTGTAATGCCAGAAACCGGTCCTGGGAAGCGTGATTCTGGTCCAGGGAAGACATGGCGTGGCAGTTCAGCCGGAACTGTTCCCATGAGGCACAGGTTCAAACTGATTTGCATATGGCCATGTCTGAACTGGGGTGGCGGAGTGAGATGAGGAACAGTGATGGATTTAACCCAGATCAGTGGACTGGGGGTGAGTGTTTGTATTGTCAACGCTCCGTCCATCACCACCTTTGGTTTTTCTTTGTCCGCCCTAAGTTGGCAGGGTATGCTCAGACGTGAGTCCCTTGCTCTCTTTGCCACTGGAGTCAAGCAAGCCCGGCTGAAGATGCCTGTAATGCCAGAAACCGGTCCTGGGAAGCTTGATTCCGGTCCAGGGAAGACATGGCGTGACAGTTCAGCCTGGACTGTTCCCATGAGGCACAGGGTCAGACTGATTTGCATATGGCCATGTCTGAACTGGGGTGGCGGAGTGAGCTAAAGAACGGTGATGGATTTAACCCAGATCAGTTGACTGGGGGTGAGTGTTTGTATTATCAACGCTCCGTCCATCACCACCTTTGGTTTTTCTTTGTTCGCCCTGAGTTGGCAGGGTATGCTCAGACGTGATTGCCTTGCTCACTTTGCCACTGGAGTCAAGCAAGCCTGGCTGAAGACGGCTGTAATGCCAGAAACCGGTCCTGGGAAGCTTGATTCCGGTCCAGGGAAGACATGGCTTGGCAGTTCAGGATGGACTGTTCCCATGAGGCACAGGGTCAGACTGATTTGCATATGGCCATGTCTGAACTGGGATGGCGAAGTGAGCTAAAGAACAGTGATGGATTTAATCCAGATAAGTTGACTGGGGGTGAGTGTTTGTATTGTCAACGCTCCGTCCATCACCACCTTTTGTTTTTCTTTGTTCGCCCTAAGTTGGCAGGGTATGCTCAGACGTCAGTCCCTTGCTCACTTTGCCACTGGAGTCAAGCAAACCCGGCTGAAGACGGCTGTAATGTCAGAAAACGGTCCTGGGAAGCTTGATTCCGGTCCAGGGAAGACATGGCTTGGCAGTTCGGGCTGGACTGTTCCCATGAGGCACAGGGTCAGACTGATTTGCATATGGCCATGTCTGAACTGGGGTGGCGGAGTGAGCTAAAGAACGGTGATGGATTTAACCCAGATCAGTTGACTGGGGGTGAGTGTTTGTATTGTCAACGCTCCGTCCATCACCACCTTTGGTTTTTCTTTGTTCGCCCTAAGTTGGCAGGGTATGCTCAGACGTGAGTCCCTTGCTCACTTTGCCACTGGAGTCAAGCAAGCCCGGCTGAAGACGGCTGTAATGCCAGAAACCGGTCCTGGGAAGCTTGATTCCAGTCCAGGGAAGACATGGCGTGGCAGTTCGGGCTGGACTGTTCCCATGAGGCACAGGGTCAGACTGATTTGCATATGGCCATGTCTGAACTGGGGTGGTGGAGTGAGCTAAAGAACGGTGATGGATTTAACTCAGATCAGTTGACTGGGGGTGAGTGTTTGTATTGTCAATGCTCCGTCCATCACCACCTTTGGTTTTTCTTTGTTCGCCCTAAGTTGGCAAGGTATGCTCAGACATGAATCCCTTGCTCACTTTGCCACTGGAGTCAAGCAAGCCCGGCTGAAGACGGCTGTAATGCCAGAAACCGGCCCTGGGAAGCTTGATTCCGGTCCAGGGAAGACATGGCTTGGCAGTTCGGGCTGGACTGTTCCCATGAGGCACAGGGTCAGACTGATTTACATATGGCCATGTCTGAACTGGGGTGGCGGAGTGAGCTAAAGAACGGTGATGGATTTAACCCAGATCAGTTGACTGGGGGTGAGTGTTTGTATTGTCAACGCTCCGTCCATCACCACCTTTGGTTTTTCTTTGTTCGCCCTGAGTTGGCAGGGTATGCTCAGACGTGAGTCCCTTGCTCACTTTGCCACTGGAGTCAAGCAAGCCCAGCTGAAGACGGCTGTAATGCCAGAAACCGGTCCTGGGAAGCTTGATTCCGGTCCAGGGAAGACATGGCTTGGCAGTTCGGGCAGGACTGTTCCCATGAGGCACAGGGTCAGACTGATTTGCATATGGCCATGTCTGTACTGGGGTGGCGGAGTGAGCTAAAGAACGGTGATGGATTTAACCCAGATCAGTTGACTGGGGGTGAGTGTTTGTATTGTCAACGCTCCGTCCATCGCCACCTTTGGTTTTTATTTGTTCGCCCAAAGTTGGCAGGGTATGCTCAGACGTGAGTCCCTTGCTCACTTTGCCACTGGAATCAAGCAAGCCCGGCTGAAGACGGCTGTAATGCCAGAAACCGGTCCTGGGAAGCGTGATTCCGGTCCAGGGAAGACATGGCTTGGCAGTTCGGGCTGGACTGTTCCCATGAGGCGCAGGGTCAGACTGATTTGCATATGGCCATGTCTGAACTGGGGTGGCGGAGTGAGCTAAAGAACGGTGATGGATTTAACCCAGATCAGTTGACTGGGGGTGAGTGTTTGTATTGTCAACGCTCCGTCCATCACCACCTTTGGTTTTTCTTTGTTCGCCCTAAGTTGGCAGGGTATGCTCAGACGTGAGACCCTTGCTCACTTTTCCACTGGAGTCAAGCAAGCCCGGCTGAAGACGGCTGTAATGCCAGAAACCGGTCCTGGGAAGCTTGATTCCGGTCCAGGGAAGACATGGCTTGGCAGTTCAGGCTGGACTGTTCCCATGAGGCACAGGGTCAGACTGATTTGCATATGGCCATGTCTGAACTGGGGTGGCGGAGTGAGCTAAAGAACGGTGATGGATTTAACCCAGATCAGTTGACTGGGGGTGAGTGTTTGTATTATCAACGCTCCGTCCATCATCACCTTTGGTTTTTCTTTGTTCGCCCTGAGTTGGCAGGGTATGCTCAGACGTGAGTCCCTTGCTCACTTTGCCACTGGAGTCAAGCAAGCCCGGCTGAAGACGGCTGTAATGCCAGAAACCGGTACTGGGAAGCTTGATTCCGGTCCAGGGAAGACATGGCTTGGCAGTTCAGGCTGGACTGTTCCCATGAGGCACAGGGTCTGACTGATTTGCATATGGCCATGTCGGAACTGGGGTGGCGAAGTGAGCCAAAGAACGGTGATGGATTTAACCCAGATCAGTTGACTGGGGGTGAGTGTTTGTATTGTCAATGCTCCGTCCATCACCACCTTTGGTTTTTCTTTGTTCGCCCTAAGTTGGCAGGGTATGCTCAGACGTGAGTCCCTTGCTCACTTTGCCACTGGAGTCAAGCAAGCCCGGCTGAAGACGGCTGTAATGTCAGAAAACAGTCCTGGGAAGCTTGATTCCGGTCCAGGGAAGACATGGCTTGGCAGTTCGGGCTGGACTGTTCCCATGAGGCACAGGGTCAGACTGATTTGCATTTGGCCATGTCTGAATTGGGGTGGCGGAGTGAGCTAAAGAACGGTGATGGATTTAACCCAGATCAGTTGACTGGGGGTGAGTGTTTGTATTGTCAACGCTCCGTCCATCACCACCTTTGGTTTTTCTTTGTTCGCCCTAAGTGGGCAGGGTATGCTCAGACGTGAGTCCCTTGCTCACTTTGCCAGTGGAGTCAAGCAAGCCCGGCTGAAGACGGCTGTAATGCCAGAAACCGGTCCTGGGAAGCGTGATTCTGGTCCAGGGAAGACATGGCGTGGCAGTTCAGCCGGAACTGTTCCTATGAGGCACAGGTTCAAACTGATTTGCATATGGCCATGTCTGAACTGGGGTGGCGGAGTGAGCTAAAGAACGGTGATGGATTTAACCCAGATCAGTTGACTGGGGGTGAGTGTTTGTATTATCAACGCTCCGTCCATCACCACCTTTGGTTTTTCTTTGTTCGCCCTGAGTTGGCAGGGTATGCTCAGACGTGAGTCCCTTGCTCACTTTGCCACTGGAGTCAAGCAAGCCTGGCTGAAGACGGCTGTAATGCCAGAAACCGGTCCTGGGAAGCTTGATTCCGGTCCAGGGAAGACATGGCTTGGCAGTTCAGGATGGACTGTTCCCATGAGGCACAGGGTCAGACTGATTTGCATATGGCCATGTCTGAACTGGGATGGCGAAGTGAGCTAAAGAACAGTGATGGATTTAACCCAGATCAGTTGACTGGGGGTGAGTGTTTGTATTGTCAACGCTCCGTCCATCACCACCTTTTGTTTTTCTTTGTTCGCCCTAAGTTGGCAGGGTATGCTCAGACGTCAGTCCCTTGCTCACTTTGCCACTGGAGTCAAGCAAACCCGGCTGAAGACGGCTGTAATGTCAGAAAACGGTCCGGGGAAGCTTGATTCCGGTCCAGGGAAGACATGGCTTGGCAGTTCGGGCTGGACTGTTCCCATGAGGCACAGGGTCAGACTGATTTGCATATGGCCATGTCTGAACTGGGGTGGCGGAGTGAGCTAAAGAACGGTGATGGATTTAACCCAGATCAGTTGACTGGGGGTGAGTGTTTGTATTGTCAACGCTCCGTCCATCACCACCTTTGGTTTTTCTTTGTTCGCCCTAAGTTGGCAGGGTATGCTCAGACGTGAGTCCCTTGCTCACTTTGCCACTGGAGTCAAGCAAGCCCGGCTGAAGACGGCTGTAATGCCAGAAACCGGCCCTGGGAAGCTTGATTCCGGTCCAGGGAAGACATGGCGTGGCAGTTCGGGCTGGACTGTTCCCATGAGGCACAGGGTCAGACTGATTTGCATATGGCCATGTCTGAACTGGGGTGGTGGAGTGAGCTAAAGAACGGTGATGGATTTAACTCAGATCAGTTGACTGGGGGTGAGTGTTTGTATTGTCAATGCTCCGTCCATCACCACCTTTGGTTTTTCTTTGTTCGCCCTGAGTTGGCAGGGTATGCTCAGACGTGAGTCCCTTGCTCACTTTGCCACTGGAGTCAAGCAAGCCCAGCTGAAGACGGCTGTAATGCCAGAAACCGGTCCTGGGAAGCTTGATTCCGGTCCAGGGAAGACATGGCTTGGCAGTTCGGGCAGGACTGTTCCCATGAGGCACAGGGTCAGACTGATTTGCATATGGCCATGTCTGTACTAGGGTGGCGGAGTGAGCTAAAGAACGGTGATGGATTTAACCCAGATCAGTTGACTGGGGGTGAGTGTTTGTATTGTCAACGCTCCGTCCATCGCCACCTTTGGTTTTTATTTGTTCGCCCAAAGTTGGCAGGGTATGCTCAGACGTGAGTCCCTTGCTCACTTTGCCACTGGAGTCAAGCAAGCCCGGCTGAAGACGGCTGTAATGCCAGAAACCGGTCCTGGGAAGCGTGATTCCGGTCCAGGGAAGACATGGCTTGGCAGTTCGGGCTGGACTGTTCCCATGAGGCACAGGGTCAGACTGATTTGCATATGGCCATGTCTGAACTGGGGTGGCGGAGTGAGCTAAAGAACGGTGATGGATTTAACTCAGATCAGGTGACTGGGGGTGAGTGTTTGTATTGTCAATGCTCCGTCCATCACCACCTTTGGTTTTTCTTTGTTCGCCCTAAGTTGGCAAGGTATGCTCAGACATGAATCCCTTGCTCACTTTGCCACTGGAGTCAAGCAAGCCCGGCTGAAGATGGCTGTAATGCCAGAAACCGGTCCTGGGAAGCTTGATTCCGGTCCAGGGAAGACATGGCTTGGCAGTTCGGGCTGGACTGTTCTCATGAGGCACAGGGTCAGACTGATTTGCATATGGCCATGTCTGAACTGGGGTGGCGAAGTGAGCTAAAGAACGGTGATGGATTTAACCCAGATCAGTTGACTGGGGGTGAGTGTTTGTATTGTCAACGCTCCGTCCATCACCACCTTTGGTTTTTCTTTGTTCGCCCTAAGTTGGCAGGGTATGCTCAGACGTGAGTCCCTTGCTCACTTTGCCACTGGAGTCAAGCAAGCCCGGCTGAAGACGGCTGTAATGCCAGAAACCGGTCCTGGGAAGGGTGATTCCGGTCCAGGGAAGACATGGCTTGGCAGTTCGGGCTGGACTGTTCCCATGAGGCACAGGGTCAGACTGATTTGCATATGGCCATGTCTGAACTGGGGTGGCGGAGTGAGCTAAAGAACGGTGATGGATTTAACCCAGATCAGTTGACTGGGGGTGAGTGTTTGCATTGTCAATGCTCCGTCCATCACCACCTTTGATTTTTCTTTGTTCACCCTAAGTTGGCAGGGTATGCTCAGACGTGAGACCCTTGCTCACTTTTCCACTGGAGTCAAGCAAGCCCGGCTGAAGACGGCTCCAATGCCAGAAACCGGTCCTGGGAAGCTTGATTCCGGTCCAGGGAAGACATGGCTTGGCAGTTCGGGCTGGACTGTTCCCATGAGGCACAGGGTCAGACTGATTTGCATATGGCCATGTCTGAACTGGGGTGGCGGAGTGAGTTAAAGAACGGTGATGGATTTACCCCAGATCAGTTGACTGGGGGTGAGTGTTTGTATTATCAACGCTCCGTCCTTCACCACCTTTGGTTTTTCTTTGTTCGCCCTGAGTTGGCAGGGTAGCTCAGACATGAGTCCCTTGCTCACTTTGCCACTGGAGTCAAGCAAGCCCGGCTGAAGACGGCTGTAATGCCAGAAACCGGTCATGGGAAGCTTGATTCCGGTCCAGGGAAGACATGGCTTGGCAGTTCAGGCTGGACTGTTCCCATGAGTCACAGGGTCCGACTGATTTGCATATGGCCATGTCTGAACTGGGGTGGCGGAGTGAGCTAAAGAACGTTGATGGATTTAACCCAGGTCAGTTGACTGGGGGTGAGTGTTTGTATTGTCAACGCTCCGTCCATCACCACCTTTGGTTTTTCTTTGTTCACCCTAAGTTGGCTGGGTATGCTCAGACGTGAGTCCCTTGCTCACTTTGCCACTGGAGTCAAGCAAGCCCGGCTGAAGACGGCTGTAATGCCAGAAACCGGTCCTGGGAAGCTTGATTCTGGCCCAGGGAAGACATGGCTTGGCAGTTTGGGCTGGACTGTTCCCATGAGGCACAGGGTCAGACTGATTTGCATATGGCCATGTCTGAACTGGGGTGGCGGAGTGAGCTAAAGAACGGTGATGGATTTAACCCAGATCAGTTGACTGGGGGTGAGTGTTTCTATTGTCAACGCTCCGTCCATCACCACCTTTTTTTTTCTTTGTTCGCCCTAAGTTGGCAGGGTATGCTCAGACGTGAGTCCCTTGCTCACTTTGCCACTGGAGTCAAGCAAGCCCGGCTGAAGACGGCTGTAATGCCAGAAACCGGTCCTGGGAAGCTTGATTCCGGTCCAGGGAAGACATGGCTTGGCAGTTCAGGCTGGACTGTTCCCATGAGGCACAGGGTCAGACTGATTTGCACATGGCCATGTCTGAACTGGGGTGGCGGAGTGAGCTAAAGAACGGTGATGGATTTAACCTAGATCAGTTGACTGGGGGTGAGTGTTTGTATTGTCAACACTCCGTCCATCACCACCTTTGGTTTTTCTTTGTTTGCCCAAAGTTGGCAGGGTATGCTCAGACGTGAGTCCCTTGCTCACTTTGCCACTGGAGTCAAGCAAGCCCGGCTGAAGACGGCTGTAATGCCAGAAACCGGTCCTGGGAAGCTTGATTCTGGTCCAGGGAAGACATGGCTTGGCAGTTCGGGCTGGACTGTTCCCATGAGGCACAGGGTCAGACTGATTTGCATATGGCCATGTCTGAAGTGGGGTGGTGGAGTGAGCTAAAGAACAGTGATGGATTTAACCCAGATCAGTGGACTGGGGGTGAGTGTTTGTATTGTCAACGCTCCGTCCATCACCACCTTTGGTTTTTCTTTGTTCGCCCTAAGTTGGCAGGGTATGCTCAGACGTGAGTCCCTTGCTCTCTTTGCCACTGGAGTCAAGCAAGCCCGGCTGAAGACGGCTGTAATGCCAAAAACCGGTCCTGGGAAGCTTGATTCCGGTCCAGGGAAGACATGGCGTGGCAGTTCGGGCTGGACTGTTCCCATGAGGCACAGGGTCAGACTGATTTGCATATGGCCATGTCTGAACTGGGGTGGCGGAGTGAGCTAAAGAACGGTGATGGATTTAACTCAGATCAGGTGACTGGGGGTGAGTGTTTGTATTGTCAATGCTCCGTCCATCACCACCTTTGGTTTTTCTTTGTTCGCCCTAAGTTGGCAAGGTATGCTCAGACATGAATCCCTTGCTCACTTTGCCACTGGAGTCAAGCAAGCCCGGCTGAAGATGGCTGTAATGCCAGAAACCGGTCCTGGGAAGCTTGATTCCGGTCCAGGGAAGACATGGCTTGGCAGTTCGGGCTGGACTATTCCCATGAGGCACAGGGTCAGACTGATTTGCATATGGCCATGTCTGAACTGGGGTGGTGAAGTGAGCTAAAGAACGGTGATGGATTTAACCCAGATCCGTTGACTGGGGGTGAGTGTTTGTATTGTCAACGCTCCGTCCATCACCACCTTTGGTTTTTCTTTGTTCGCCCTAAGTTGGCAGGGTATGCTCAGGCGTGAGTCCCTTGCTCACTTTGCCACTGGAGTCAAGCAAGCCCGGCTGAAGACGGCTGTAATGTCAGAAAACGGTCCTGGGAAGCTTGATTCCGGTCCAGGGAAGACATGGCTTGGCAGTTCGGGCTGGACTGTTCCCATGAGGCACAGGGTCAGACTGAATTGCATATGGCCATGTCTGAACTGGGGTGGCGGAGTGAGCTAAAGAACGGTGATGGATTTAACCCAGATCAGTTGACTGGGGGTGAGTGTTTGTATTGTCAACGCTCCGTCCATCACCACCTTTGGTTTTTCTTTGCTGGCCCTAAGTTGGCAGGGTATGCTCAGACGTGAGTCCCTTGCTCACTTTGCCACTGGATTCAAGCAAGCCCGGCTGAAGACGGCTGTAATGCCAGAAACCGGTCCTGGGAAGCGTGATTCCGGTCCAGGGAAGACATGGCTTGGCAGTTCGGGCTGGACTGTTCCCATGAGGCACAGGGTCAGACTGATTTGCATATGGCCATGTCTGAACTGGGGTGGCGGAGTGAGCTAAAGAACGGTGATGGATTTAACCCAGATCAGTTGACTGGGGGTGAGTGTTTGCATTATCAACGCTCCGTCCATCACCACCTTTGATTTTTCTTTGTTCGCCCTAAGTTGGCAGGGTATTCTCAGACGTGAGACCCTTGCTCACTTTTCCACTGGAGTCAAGCAAGCCCGGCTGAAGACGGCTCTAATGCCAGAAACCGGTCCTGGGAAGCTTGATTCCGGTCCAGGGAAGACATGGCTTGGCAGTTCAGGCTGGACTGTTCCCATGAGGCACAGGGTCAGACTGATTTGCATATGGCCATGTCTGAACTGGGGTGGCGGAGTGAGCTAAAGAACGGTGATGGATTTAACCCAGATCAGTTGACTGGGGGTGAGTGTTTGTATTATCAACGCTCCGTCCTTCACCACCTTTGGTTTTTCTTTGTTCACCCTGAGTTGGCAGGGTATGCTCAGACGTGAGTCCCTTGCTCACTTTGCCACTGGAGTCAAGCAAGCCCGGCTGAAGACGGCTGTAATGCCGGAAACCGGTCATGGGAAGCTTGATTCCGGTCCAGGGAAGACATGGCTTGGCAGTTCAGGCTGGACTGTTCCCATGAGTCACAGGGTCCGACTGATTTGCATATGGCCATGTCTGAACTGGGGTGGCGGAGTGAGCTAAAGAACGGTGATGGATTTAACCCAGATCAGTTGACTGGGGGTGAGTGTTTGCATTGTCAACGCTCCGTCCATCACCACCTTTGGTTTTTCTTTGTTCGCCCTAAGTTGGCAGGGTATGCTCAGACGTGAGTCCCTTGCTCACTTTACCACTGGAGTCAAGCAAGCCCGGCTGAAGATGGCTGTAATGCCAGAAACCGGTCCTGGGAAGCTTGATTCCGGTCCAGGGAAGACATGGCTTGGCAGTTCCGGCTGGACTGTTCCCATGAGGCACAGGGTCCGACTGATTTGCATATGGCCATGTCTGAACTGGGGTGGCGAAGTGAGCTAAAGAACGGTGATGGATTTAACCCAGATCAGTTGACTGGGGGTGAGTGTTTGTATTGTCAATGCTCCGTCCATCACCACCTTTGTTTTTTCTTTGTTCGCCCTAAGTTGGCAGGGTATGCTTAGACATGAGTCCCTTGCTCACTTTGCCACTGGAGTCAAGCAGGCCCGGCTGAAGACGGCTGTAATGTCAGAAAACGGTCCTGGGAAGCTTGATTCCGGTCCAGGGAAGACATGGCTTGGCAGTTCGGGCTGGACTGTTCCCATGAGGCATAGGGTCAGACTGATTTGCATATGGCCATGTCTCAACTGGGGTGGCGGAGTGAGCTAAAGAACGGTGATGGATTTAACCCAGATCAGTTGACTGGGGGTGAGTGTTTGTATTGTCAACGTTCCGTCCATCACCACCTTTGGTTTTTCTTTGTTCGCCCTAAGTTTTTCAGGGTATGCTCAGACGTGAGTCCCTTGCTCACTTTGCCACTGGAGTCAAGCAAGCCAGGCTGAAGATGGCTGTAATGCCAGAAACCGGTCCTGGGAAGCTTGATTCTGGTCCAGGGAAGACATGGCTTGTCAGTTAGGGCTGGACTGTTCCCATGAGGCACAGGGTCAGACTGATTTGCATATGGCCATGTCTGAACTGGGGTGGCGGAGTGAGCTAAAGAACAGTGATGGATTTAACTCAGATCAGTTGACTGGGGGTGAGTGTTTGTATTGTCAATGCTCCGTCCATCACCACCTTTGGTTTTTCTTTGTTCGCCCTAAGTTGGCAAGGTATGCTCAGACGTGAGTCCCTTGCTCACTTTGCCACTGGAGTCAAGCAAGCCCGGCTGAAGACGGCTGTAATGCCAGAAACCGGTCCTGGGAAGCTTGATTCCGGTCCAGGGAAGACATGGCTTGGCAGTTCGGGCTGGACTGCTCCCATGAGTCACAGGGTCAGACTGATTTGCATATGGCCATGTCTGAACTGGGGTGGCGGAGTGAGCTAAAGAACGTTGATGGATTTAACCCAGATCAGTTGACTGGGGGTGAGTGTTTGTATTGTCAACGCTCCGTCCATCACCACCTTTGGTTTTTCTTTGTTCACCCTAAGTTGGCTGGGTATGCTCAGACGTGAGTCCCTTGCTCGCTTTGCCACTGGAGTCAAGCAAGCCCGGCTGAAGACGGCTGTAATGCCAGAAACCGGTCCTGGGAAGCTTGATTCTGGCCCAGGGAAGACATGGCTTGGCAGTTTGGGCTGGACTGTTCCCATGAGGCACAGGGTCAGACTGATTTGCATATGGCCATGTCTGAACTGGGGTGGCGGAGTGAGCTAAAGAACGGTGATGGATTTAACCCAGATCAGTTGACTGGGGGTGAGTGTTTCTATTGTCAACGCTCCGTCCATCACCACCTTTTTTTTTCTTTGTTCGCCCAAAGTTGGCAGGGTATGCTCAGACGTGAGTCCCTTGCTCACTTTGCCACTGGAGTCAAGCAAGCCCGGCTGAAGACGGCTGTAATGCCAGAAACCGGTCCTGGGAAGCTTGATTCTGGTCCAGGGAAGACATGGCTTGGCAGTTCGGGCTGGACTGTTCCCATGAGGCACAGGGTCAGACTGATTTGCATATGGCCATGTCTGAAGTGGGGTGGTGGTGTGAGCTAAAGAACAGTGATGGATTTAACCCAGATCAGTTGACTGGGGGTGAGTGTTTGTATTGTCAATGCTCCGTCCATCACCACCTTTGGTTTTTCTTTGTTCGCCCTAAGTTGGCAGGGTATGCTCAGACGTGAGTCCCTTGCTCACTTTACCACTGGAGTCAAGCAAGCCCGGCTGAAGATGGCTGTAATGCCAGAAACCGGTCCTGGGAAGCTTGATTCCGGTCCAGGGAAGACATGGCTTGGCAGTTCGGGCTGGACTGTTCCCATGAGGCACAGGGTCAGACTGATTTGCATATGGCCATGTCTGAACTGGGGTGGCGGAGTGAGCTAAAGAACGGTGATGGATTTAACCCAGATCAGTGTTTGTATTGTCAACGCTCTGTCCATCACCACCTTTGTTTTTTCTTTGTTTGCCCTAACTTGGCAGGGTATGCTCAGATGTGAGTCCCTTGCTCACTTTGCCACTGGAGTCAAGCAAGCCCGGCTGAAGATGGCTGTAATGCCAGAAACCGGTCCTGGGAAGCTTGATTACGGTCCAGGGAAGACATGGCTTGGCAGTTCGGGCTGGACTGTTCTCATGAGGCACAGGGTCAGACTGATTTGCATATGGCCATGTCTGAACTGGGTTGGCGGATTGAGCTAAAGAACGGTGATGGATTTAACCCAGATCAGTTGACTGGTTAATTGAAAAAATTTATTTTTTCCAGCTACCTTTGAGGTTTGCAGGGGATTCTGGGCCAGAAAATGGTGGGGGATCCACGCAAGCCATACCTCCCCAGAATCCCCTGAGTGTTTAATTATCAGAAATGTGTGGTTTTGGTAGGTTTCCTTAGATAGCTGCCAAGCCCGGGGTCAAAACCTCATGGGACTCCAACCCAGGTTGCTTTGTGATAGGAAATTTTGATGTCACCTCACTAGGTTTTGGGCCTTTGCCTGTTGCTGGTCCTTAACCCACCCACGCAAGTGAGGTACCATTTCCAATGGGATACTTGGAGAAAGGCAGGGGTAGGAAATTTGGTGTTTCTTTTTGCAGCGAGAACATTTTGGCACAATAATGCAAGGAAAATGTGACAGACACAATTTGAGGTTTGCAGGACATTGTGGGTAAGATAACTTGTTGGGATCCACAAGAGAGATATCACCATGTACTCCCATGGGTGTTTAGTTTACGACAATATCTACAGTTGGTAGGTTATTCTTAGATGGAATGTGCCCCTTGGCAGAGAGACAAAAAAGACAAAGATTTCTACAAAGCCATCTGTTCCTCAAGCACACACACATACTGGTTGGTTTTGGCACGAGAGCGAGTGATGGCTCAGTATATAAAATGTTATTAACAAGAGATTTCACAAAAATGAAATGCACTGTCAATAATTGAAAGGACAAAAAATGGAACTCGTGAGCTGTAAATCCACGTCAAGGCCCCAACCGCTTTCCAGGCCATTCACACACCTTTCATACGTGATACACACAAGACCATTCACACCACCAGGCACAAAACCAACACATTACAACATTCACAAAAAGTGACAAGGTACACCCGGTTTGAGAATGACAGAAAAGACCAATATATCTGCACAACCAGTAAAGACCAATATATCAGCACAACCACCTATTCCTCAAGCACACAGACATACTGGTTGGATATGGCAGGAGGGTGAGTGATAGTTCAGTATATATAGTTGTATTAACCAGGGATTTCACAAAAATGAAACAAACTGTTAATAATTGAAAGGAAGAGAAACTGAACCATTGACTCACAGCTCGTGAGCTGTAAAGCCACAACAAGGCACCAACCTCTTGTAGTATATTTCCTATATTCCCAATAGGCTCTGCTCATTGGAAAAATATATCCTATAGATTAGACGTAGGACTGAGGTCGACTAGGTCTCTATCGAATATACTAAACTTAATAGTGAGTGCCAGCTAGCTCAGAGGTCACTAGAAACGTTCTCGAATTCACAAGAAGGGATTTGTTTCTGACAACCGCATAAACATCAACAAACACACAGGGGATGCTAAGGGTCTGAGAAGAAACTACAATAGTCTGTACACTCAAAAGTAGTGTGGTAAAGTAGTTAATGTGAGGAGAGAATAAGAAGGATAAGAAAAATCAGCCCACCCATTGGCGGAGTCTCATCATCTGGGTTTTGTTGAAAACTGGTATCTACTAGGTACCTCTCTGAACATACGTAGAGGAATACTAGTGTCAGATCCACCAGTGAGAGAGAGCCAACAGGATATGTTAGTGGGTTGAAGGGAAAGAAAAGTTGCAGTGCTCATAAAAGGTGTAGAATGGTGAAAATGTGATATTTAAGATTGCCTATTATGATGCCAAGAATAAGACTTTATTGAGGGGGTCATCATAGCGGCAATCTTTATCTTTGTCTAACCGTGGGTTCTGAGAGTGACAATAGCCCATCGTTGCTCTACCAGCAATATAGATGTAGAGCCACTCCATCTAACTTAATTTATCTCGATTAAAAGAGGAAGTTCTCATCCTTTTCTTTGTCTTTTTACCATACTGAATATCACATTGAATATGAGGTCACTCAGCTATGGCAAATTTGAAGTCGTCATCTATTTTACTGTTCACCCCCTCCAGAGGGATTTTCTCTTGACATGGTATAATAGAGGGAATCTTAACAAAGCCAAATGTTTGTAGTCATCAACACACTTGTTTCCCCTCCCCATCTCCTTAGAGCGGGGCCTCTTTGACCTGAGCGAGTGCCAGGCGAGGTGAGGCTATCTCCATAAAATTTATGGGTGAGTTTTTTTTTTTTCACTAAATTTGAACCTGGATATATACATACATACTTGCATTGATGTTTCATGTCCACTGTTTTTCTACAATTGTTTCTGTTGCAGGAGAGTTTCTTCTTTATTATCATGTGAGACTACCACTTAGCAAATTACTACTGGTAGGTCTTGATTTTTTGATTTATTCACAAATTAAATGTTGCAGTAGTGTAATAATTACAGGTCCTGACGAAAGCCTTGTTAGGCTGAAACGTGTTGACCATATAGTTTCTACAACTGATAGTAGTATGTGTTTGACAGACTATCTTCACTCTGCTTTTAATCTTGCCGCTATGATGACCCCCTCAATACAGTATTATTCTTGGCATCATAATAGGCAATCTTAAAAATCAAATTTTTCACCTTTCTAAACCTTTTTTGAGCACTGCAACTTTTCTTTACCTTCAACCCACTAACATATCCTGTTTGCTCTCTCTCACTGGTGGATCTGACACTAGTATTCCTCTACGTATGTTCAGAGAGGTACCTAGTAGATACCAGTTTTCAACAAAACCCAGATGATGATACTCCGCAAATGGGTGGGCTGATGGGTATTTTTCCTATCCTTCTTATTCTCTCCTCACATTAACTACTTTACCACACTACTTTTGAGTGTACAGACTATTGTAGTTTCTTCTCAGACCCTTAGCATCCCCTGTGTGTTTGTTGCTAGTTAGATTGGGGGATAGGATGCAAGCTGGTCTTTAAAGACTTTTCCCCTTAGACCCTTTTCTACGTTTTGTTTTTTGATTAACCGCATAAACATGACAACTTTGTTTCCCAAGAATAAGAAATATATCTCTCAGAGTCGCGGAAACAACAAATAAGTATTTCACTCAGTTAATCGTGTATGCTTCGTTTCAACAGGGTTTGTAGAGAAATAGAGAAATGGGAGTTTTCAATAAAAGGTTTATTGAACAGTCTTCTTTCTCATACAAGAGAAGTGAACTGCTATAATCGTTAAGCAGACTGAAAAGTATAATGCATACAGCGAGAATAGTATTATAAAAAAATACTGTAAAAGCATTGTATGGTTTCCAAGCCATATATAAATACATACATAAATAACATTGACTAAAAATACTCAACTGGTGCTTCTAAATACGCCTACCCCAATGTACCTAACCTAAGTCTAGCACGCGGGAAGAAGTAAGTACTGTGTAGCATATGTTTAGTTGTTTTTTGCCAAGAATCTACCCAAAGGTTTCTCTAGGTTCTGATCAGCTCTATACCTTGGTTTAGAATGAAGGAGGTCTGGTATCTCTGTCTCGGGACTCGATTTCCCAACACCTCGCAAGGGGAGCTTGGAAACACTGGAGCTAGATTCTCGGCAGGAGAAGGGCAGCCTCTTGATCAGTGCGTCAGCTGGAGAGTCGATAGTCGAACTGCTCCGAACCACCGTAGTTTGCCATAGCAAGTGAAGGCATATTTATACCTTGAAGGTGTTTAGAAATGCCATAGTTTGACATAAAGTCAGGGCATATGAGCGTCAGGAAAGAACCCCTAGGAAATAGTTGTTCTTTGCAAAGTACATGAGTTCTTGGACAAATCAATATTCAAGCAAGGGGAAGTTCCCTGACTCCTTAAGTCGATTTTCCAAGAAATAGTTGTGAAGATTGGTACGGGTGGAAATATCCATGCCTCTATTTGCGCCACATGTTCTATGCCTAAAGAAGGGATTGATTTCTATGCCTATATAAGGGCAATGTGAATTGTGCCTATGTAAGGGCATGAATCGGGAAAATTCACTCAGAGCTCTAAACACCACACAATACTCTTTACAAGCCATTTATACACCTTTCAATTATGTGACACATACAAAACCATTCACACCACCAGCCGCGGGCCCAGCACATTACAACACTCACACCAGCAGACAGAGCCATTCAAGGGCCCATCACTTTCACACGCCCACATTCCTGACACAGCAACCACACCAGCTCACGGATTGCGTGGAGTGGCGTTTGGCTAGCAGTGTGTGTAATGACCAGCGCCGGTCCATACACACCACCAGCCAAGTGCCAGCCTAAACACACCGATATCACCTTCAGGATTTTTTATACAAAAAAGAAAACACAAACAAATTGAAATAGATACAAATCTACTTACTCAAAATCTGAAACTAAACACATTGCACAAATGCCAACCTTGACACTGAAAAAAATATATAAAACAATAGAAACCAGGAAGTTCACTTTACCACTCATGGATGCTCCCAAAAATTATTATGCTTGTGGTACACTCTAAATCAAGCAGGCACACACAGCCCAGGGTTAGAAGGACACTTGGGGCAGTACATACGAGACTCCATCCGTGTACCTCTTCGCCAACAGACTCTACATCTCCTACTGGGAAAGTCTTGAGGGTGTGGGAGGAATGTGATCAGGAAAGTGGCGATCTTTCAATCTAGCCACATCCTCTACCACTTCAACTCTAGGAACACTTGCCTCTTCCACTACAACAAGGCTGCCTATTATGGACTCCTGAAACTTAGCAAACATCATCTTTGACTCAGAACAAGAATCCTTGAATACAACAAAACGATTAAAGGTTGACAAGTAGAAAAGATGGATAGCCAACTTCTTATACCAAATGTAAGCCTTAAGAAGAGCAGTGTAAGGTTCCAACCTCTGATCTACTCTATCAACACCACCCATGTGCCTATTATAGTCTAAAATGCACACAGGTTTGTGCGCTTCAGCAACCTGACCCCAAGCAGTCACAGGTGAAGTGCTTTCATCATGGATGGTAGTCAGCATGTACATATCTCTCCTGTCTGAAAACTTCACAGCTAGAAGTTCCTCGCAATGCAAAGCACTGCACTGTCCCAGCACAAGCTTTTATCAGACTAGTTCTTTTGGAAAACCTTTGCAGTTAGAGCGGATTGTGCCACAAGCAACAGTGTCCACTTTGGCCAATTCCCTGAACAAGCGCACACCAATGTAGAAGTTATCTACATATAAATGATGACCTTCGTTAAAAAGTCCTCTACCAAGTTCCCACACAATTTCCTCAGTCACTCCAAAAGTGGACGGACAACCAGGAGGGTTAATCCTGGATTCCCTACCGGTGTACACCCTGAAATTAGAGACATATCCAGTCCTACTGTCACACAGCATATACATCTTAAATCCCTAGGGTGCCCTCTTACTAGGAATGCATTTCCTAAAATCAATCTACCAAGAGACCAATGACAGGCTGAATCTTAAAAAGACGGTCACACTCAGGGTGATCTCGTGGCAATGCTAAACCAAATGCAGCATCCGAAGTAGAAGCAAATACCAATCACGACTCATGAAAGCCGGAAATATAGACGTTGCCATCAAAGGACTAGTAGACCAACATGAAGACATTGATGGCTTCCTTAGCAAGCCCATCAAAAAAGTTAAACCCAAGAACTTCTTCATCTCTTCCAAATTTGTGGGAGTCCACCGGGTAGCTCTAGATTGGGGCCTAAGGCTGGCACTGTTGTCCCTCAAACACTGTTCATCATACAAATTAGCCTGCTCAACAATCTCTGCCAAAAATACATCGTCCATAACAACTCAAATTAAATTATCGGGAAAAATGTCTGTTTTCACTCTACACCCTGGAACACCAGTAAAGTCTGTCAATGCCGGCTGCACCATGCCTGGGGCAACACAGAGGTCATCACTTCCAACTGGAAGCCTTGCAGCCCCAGGCTGCAGCCCAGATGCTTCTAGCTGCACTATCGGCACATCAATGTCCTCCTCTAAAACAGGCAGTTCATCCGCACTGAGAAGCTTTATTCGCACTGAGAGTGGCTTCATCATCCGATGATTCCATGTGGAGAGAAAACTCACTGCCTTAATCTTCCCCTCCCTCCTCTGCCTCAGATGCAGTCTCTGAGCCATGGTCAGAGGAAGGCTCAAAAAGCATACCAACAACCTGCTGAGCAACAATCTGCAGCAAGTCATTATCCTTACTAAGAAAGGAGACGGCACAAACAAGTCAACAACAGCCAACACTGCAAGATAAACAAGTAAAAAAAATGTGTACCTTTATCACAATGATCTACATACTCAAAAACTATAAGATTCACTTGCAAGAGACAGCTACACTCACCAGCGCCTACTCTGCAGAAACTAATATATCCCATTAGAAAGAAAAAAACAAAACCAATTACTCACAAGACAACAAAATACACATCGAGCACAAATGCAAAAGGTTTTTGACACTCAAACAACAGAAGCCAAACATACTGCTAATACACCATTTGCAAAAAACACATTCATGCAGAGAAATTAAACTAATTTACATTGTACAATAAAAAGTCTCTTACCAAACACATGCAACTCCACAAACAGCAGAACCACCAGTAACAAAACCGCAACCTGGAACAGTCTAAAGAGCAAAAGCCTTTACCTAGAACAAAAAGGGAGAAATAAACATTACAATTGCAATTCATAAAAGACAACAATTAACATTGTAACATGCTATGTCACTACCCAAATAGTCAATCTGCCAGATCGGCCTTCAAATAGGGCTGAGAAAAATGGGGGGTGGTCTTGCCTAAGGCATCGGGTGAGGTTGTCGGCCAGGTCGATCTGTCCCCCAGGTGGGGCAGAAAAGAGCAGACAGAAATGTGCCGCCATTGCAAAATAAATAAATCCCTAGTGCCAATTAGGGTTTTCTGCCTCCCCCCTCCTGCCTAGGGCAGAAAGGCAAAAAAAAGGGGAAGATCTGTCTCCAGGAGGGGCGGAAAAAACATTAAGCAAATTATACCCCCTTGGAAGCAACCTCCATTACACACAAAACAAAATCCCTGGGGTCTAGTGGGGTTCACATATAACAAAATATACCCCTTGCCTAAGGGGTCACTTCCATTTTAATTTTAAAATGAGTCCCTGGTGTCTAGTGGGGTTTGGGGGCAGAAAGGCCAAAAAAGGGCCAATCTGCCCCTTCCCTGGTGTCTAGTGGCTTATTCTGCCTCCCCCTGGTGGCAGAAAGGCCAAATAAATGGGCCGATGGGGCAGAATACACATTAAAAAATATGCCTCCTTGAAGGGTCCCTTGCCCATGGGGTCGCTTCTATTTTATTCTTTGAAATATCCCTGGCTCTAGTAGGTTTTTTTGCCCCCCCCCGGGCAAGAAACGCAACAAAACGCAGGCAATCTGTCCCCAGGGAGGGCAGAAAAGTCTTGAAATTAATGTGCCCCCTAAGGAAGTGACACTTGCCCAAGGGGGTCACTTCCTTTAAATAAATAAAAAACTCCCTGGTGTCTAGTGGGGCATTTAGGCAGAAAGGCCAAAAAAACAGCTGATATGCCCGGGGGGGGGGGGGGGGGGCAGGGGGGGGGCAGAATACAGGTTTTAAGAAAATATGGCCCCTGGAAGTGACCCTTGCCCAGGGGGCCACTTCCATTTAATTTTTTTATATATCCCTGGCTCTAGTGTGCTTTTCTGTTCCCCGTGGGGCCAGAAACGCCCTTAAATTCGGGTGATCTGTACCCAGGGGGGGCAGAAACGTCTTAAAATAATATTGCCCCCTAAGAAAGCGACCCTTGTCCAAGCAGTTGCTTCCTTTACACAAAACAAATCCCTGGTGTCTAATGGGGGCATTCCTGCTGCATGATCGCGACGCTGTGCACAATCGCGCAGCAGCAATTCCCTGCATTGAGATATCATGGGAGAGGAAACATTCTTTCCTCTCCCTCGATGCCTCAATGTGAACCGATGTCCCCCCCCACCCCATCGGAGCACAAACCTTACCTGCTACTCACCTTGAGGCCTGGAAACAAATGGTTTCCAGGCATCCATCGCTTCCTGATGACGTCGGAGGGTGCTGTGCATGCTGACGCCACAGGATCGACGAGGAGGGGGTCTGGAGTGGCAGCGGAAACTTTTCCGCTGCCATCCCCCTCTGTGGGGGCTAGATCGGTTGCCCATGGGGGGAGCGCCAGTGCTTCCTCCATGGGTGGGTGCCATGACGGTGTGGTTCCGTCATGAGCACACGCCGACCGTGGGCAGTTTGCCAGTTTGTTTGTGAATTCTTGAGTAATGGGATGAGTTTCTTCTAGGTAATTTGGTTTACAAAATTTATTGAGAATTTTATAGATTTCTTTATTTGCACGGTTAGCATTTTGAATTCTGTCTGAATAGCATCTTTTTCTGGGTTTTTAGATTTATATAATCTGTTACGTTTCTGTAGGTGAAATTTTTCTTGATTGTTGTTTGTTTTGAGCCAGTTGTGTTTCAGCTTTCTAAGTTGCTGTGCTATCTCTATGAGCTCTGTAATTTCTCCAAGGTACCTGTTTGCTTTTTGTCCTCTTTTGCTGCCCTTAGTGATATTGGGATATCAAAGCTTCTTGTAGCCACTCATTTCGTTTTTAAATGGAATTTATTGTACCTAGATCTATTTGGATGTTAGTTATGCTTCTAAGTGTTCAAAATTGAGTTGTTCCATGGTCGATAGGTGGATGCATAAAAGGTGTTTTTGGGTGTTTTACTTTGTGTTGTTTTATGTTGGAAAGCAAGCAAATGGTGATCTGACCATGTGACTGGAGTCATTGTTTGAAATGTAACTAGTCTTGCAAAATATGCATCTAGAATGTGTCTAGTGAAGTGTGGGTTTGTCTATGATCTGATGTAGGTTCAGTGAGTCTAGGCCAGTGATGATTGCTTTTGGATGGGGCATATTGGGTTTATCAAACCAATTGTTCAGGTCACCAAAAATGCAGAGGTTGTAGTGTAGTGTTATCAGGTTTGAACTGTGTCTAGAAGTGTGTCTGGGAATGCTGTATTGTTAGTTGAAGGTATGTTAAGGAGTAGGAAGTTACATGAGGAAGATGGTGTAGAGCTGCAACTGGTGAAGAGTGCCTCACAACCTTATATGGATGTATTGTCCGCCTTAGCAATATTTAATATTTGCTTGAATTTGAAAGCTAGGCCATCTCCTCCTATGCCTATACAAGTTTGTGTGATAGTTTGATAGCCTAGAGAAATGGCTTCAAGCAACACTGTCAGTATGTCATCTCCCATCCATGATTCAGTTATGAAGAGTAAGTTAGGTTGTGTGTCAGTGAGAAGGGTGTAGATGTGATGCTTGTTTTTAGAGAGTGATCAAGCTTTTATTAATAGGCATTTTAGAGAATGTCTATTTGTGAAAGTGTGACTTTGTTTTGTAGCAGCTGTGTCCTTAGTGCTGGTATTAGCTGTATGAGGAAGGCAAGAGTGTAACTTTTCTGTATCGTATTTCTCATCCAGCAGGCTCACAAGGCATTTTGTTGGGTCTGCATGTATAGGTGGTGGAGATAGTGGTTCTAAGTGAGTTGGTGAGCTGTGTTGTTTTTGTAGAGTAGTATTGTGCAATAGATATGGATATGCGTAGTTAAGAAGAGAGGCAGGTTGTATATTTTGTTTGTGTCTGTTTAGGGTAGAAGGTGAATGTGTTAGGGGATGTGGTGCAGCATGTGGGTCATACTACAAGGTTCTAAATTGTCCAAAGGATGAGAGCCAGTTGAACGAGAGTTGCTGTGTTGCTGTATATGCTCTAGGTGTGTGGGAAGAGAGAACGTTTGCCAGTAGTGTTGGTTTAGGGGGTGTATTATTTATGTAGTCAGGAGGGTGGGAGTGGGTGCATGTTTGCAACGGAAACTATTATGGGATAGTGTGTATTGTGAGAGATTATTTTGTGCTTGTGTGTGTGTTATGTTTTACCTTTGAGGAGTAGTAAAAGGAGATGATGATGTGGTTGTTTTCTGAGAAGTATTTGTTTGTAAAATATTCTTGGTGAGTGGAAGCGTAAAGGTAAAGGGTTGGTGATGTGTTTTGGAATGGAGCGTATCTTGTGTGTGTGAGGGGATGGACAAGAGTTACAAGTGTTTGTACTAGATTGGATCGTGAGAAGAAGTAATATGTATGGTAGAGTAGAATGTAAGGGCTGTGTTATTGTGTTTTTGTGGTAAAAAGAGAAGGCGGGTGTTGGTGGAAGAAATGATGGAAGGCTGAGTATAGGTTTGGTGGTGACTGAAATGGGTCTGATAGGAGTAAGTAGAGGGTAGAGCTGGTGCTTTGTGTGAGCAGGGAGTGTGTGTCTGGATGGGATATAGTTAAGTATAATATGGATCTGGGTTGTGTTCACAATGTGTGGGTTTGTTAGTTGTATAGGATAGAGTGATGTTCTGTATGTGAGTGAAGGTACCATTGAGTGGCAGTTGGGGTAGAAGGGTATATGAGGGTGGTTTGTGGGGTTTTTTGGTGGTACTTGAGATGGTGATTTGTAGTTAGTGTATGTTTGTAGTAAATGAGCAGAGTGCATTTTCTGGGAGTGTGTTAATATGTTTGTGGATGTGGATTGGTTCGAATGGCTGCTGCTGAATGGAAAGAAGGGCAACATTTCTGACTCTAGGCCCAACCAATCCTGAACAGTCTCAAACAGGTAACTGCCCTTGTACTCTCCACCCTTAGCCCCAGCATTTGGGCTGAGTCGCCCTGAGCCCCGGGCTTTAAAGCACAAAGCGTGTTTATCTGATTGCGTAGACCAGGGCAGTCACAAGTTCAGGCCGACCGCAATGAAGATTGGACCAGATACAGGGACCAAGTTGAGATCACTGAACAAAGTATCTTAGATCTTTGGTGCGTGGTCTGCGTGGCATTGCCTGGTTCAGCTTTATGTTGTCTGGTGCTGGTTCTGATGACGCTGTGCAGTGGGGCTTTGTATCGCTCTGTGTCATTTTCGGCAAGCTGTTTGACAAAACGTGATGGGGCTTTGCAGCTACACTTGCTTGACGTTGCTTCATATCGGTTCCAGTGGGGACCACAGCAAGACTGGCACAGCACCTTTGTGAGACCTGGCATCCTTCATGTCATTTCCCCCTAACTTTTGGCATTAGAACTCCTGTTTTGGCTGACTAGTAATGTGCATTACATGTGCTCAGGGCCTGTAAATTTAAAGCTACTAGGGGCTTGCAGCACTAGTTGTGCCACCCCTTAAGCATCCCTCTAAACATGTCTCAGGCCTTCCATTGCAGAGCCTGTATGTGCAGCTTTAATAAACCTTTTGCCAAACCTTCCATTTTAATACATATAAGTTACCCCTAAGATAGGCCAGAGACAGCACCAAGGGCAGGGTGCTGTGTATTTAAAAAGTTGGACGTGTACTTTTAAGTTTTTCATGTCCTAGTAGTAAAAAACTCTGAAATTAGTTTCAACTACTGCAAGTCCTATCTTTCCCATAAGATACCTTTCGAGTTGTCTAATTACATTTCATAAGTGTAATTTCCAAGTGGAAGGAGATAAGTGGTCATGTTTGGTGTCTCTAGAATCCTAATTTATGGTGAAGTCAGATTTTAAATTACAATTCTGAAAATTCCCCTTTTAGAAAGGCATTTTCTTGCTAGAGCTGTTTGGTGATTGCAGCTTGTCTCTCGTCACATGACTGGGTTCAGTTGGCATTTGGGGCTTTGTGTATTACTCCTAGACATCTATATACAATGTGAGCTTAGGAGGGACTGAATTGGCCTTCACTGGCAGGATGGGAGGAGGGTGCTGGGCCCAGCTTCACTTACACCTGATTAGGCTATAACATGTCTCCACACAAAGTGCTGCACACCCTCTATAATTAGTCTGGAACCAGGCTGGGCAGGGTGTCTCTGCACTTCAAATGCATGCCTCTAGAAGCTTATCCCCAATTCAAAGGCACAACTGTGTGTAAAAGGAAGACCTCAGACTCCACCATTTCAGTGCACTTCTGGACCTGTGGATACTCTGCCAGGAAGAAGAACCACTGTACAAATAAAGGACTGCTACTCTGCTAAACTACTGCTCTAAAGGAACTGCTGCCCTGCTGTGCTGCGATACTTCCCTGTTGCCTGAGTGAGAAGGACTGGACCTGCATCTCTTGAACCCAGAATCTAGAGTGGCTCCAAGGGCTAGTTGACTGGCTTCCTGATCCGAAGCCTCAGGGATGTAACAGGCTTTTAACAACCTTGCACCTGGACTTTGCCATCTGTGAGTCTAGTGAGTCTGGGGTGCGAAGTGGTGGCACCCCAGATCTGGACCCTTGGAAGTGGCCCACGGTGCTTGCCAGTGGAAATGTTGTAGTTTCTCTGCTGGGTGGTGCATCAACACTATGGGATGGATAGGACCCATTACAAAGACCTATATAGCAACTGGAGTTCTTAGAACCAACACATCATCCTAATGGCGTGTCGCATCCTTGAACCAGGTCCTTGAATCGCTCGCTGATGGCAGCCCCGACACGATGGCGAACACCACAGAAACGACCCATCACCAGCTGTGTATGGATCTCCGATGCTGGCAATTGCATCGCAAGCCCTGTCAATGGGATCCTTGATGATAACAATGCAACTGGCCCTCACATTGCAGCCTTGCCACAATTCGGAACAAATGCATCACTTAAGTTGCGCAGCATATATTCATCTTCAACGTGGATCCACGCAAATCTCTACAACCAAGTGTTCAAGTACTTTATTCAGTTGTTCCAGTAGCCAGCCTGCAGTCCCTCGTGGTCGGTCTGAACTTGGGACTTTGTCCCGGTCCAGCATGACTAGATATCCACAGTTGGCGCTTTGTGCTTTTTAGCACTAGGCTAAACTAAAACTTTAAAACGAAATATCTCCGGATCCACTAATTTAATTGTTGTCTGATTCCTTTTCTGTGTTAAGCTTGGCTTCTTTGTGACAAGTTACCAGGGGTGAGCGCAGGTTAATTTGGGATTTTCTTGTGCCTTACCCTGACTAGGATTGTGGTTGCTGCTTGATAGGGCATACACCTCAGTCAGCCAGTAACCGAATTCCCAACAACCTTTACCCCTACTTCCAAAAGGAGAGAGGTAGGGCTCAGCATGGGCAGAGTCCGGGTGAAGTGTTCAAGGTTGTTGGAACCTTTCTGTCCCTGAAACTCTGACCAGGCGCCAGCTAACTAGCCGTTGGAGTCACTGTGTTACTCCTGGGTTCAAGGTGCAGGTCCTGTCCTTCTCACTCAGGCAGATATGGCAGCAGGACAGCAGAGAAACAGGTTAGCAGAGTAGCAGTCCTTTTTATAGAAGAGAAGCAGAGCAGTCCTTCTGAGTCTCCCACAGGTCCAGAGGTATACTGAAGAGTTGGGATTGAGGGTGCACTATCAATCCTTGGTGCCTGCTTTGAGGTAGGAGAAGTTTCTAGAGGGTTCCACCCCAAAGGTTCTTGGCATTTCCTGTCTTCCTGCCGTAGCCCCAGCATGTTTGGGGCCACAAAAGACTAGTGGCAAACCCACTGTGAGTGTTCTGAGGCAAAGTGTTTCTGATGTGCTAGTATGGTAGGTGACAGCTCCACCCTCCTATCAAGTGAGAGATGGCCCCTCCTGTCAACACCTATTCTCCCTTTATCTCACTGTCTAGAGCAATATACAATGGCCACCTGCCAGCTATACCTAGTCATATGAAACAGGGATAGGCTGCAGACACCAAGTGGTTGGGACAAGGAAATGCCCACTGGATAAAAGTGTCATTTTCAGAATTGTGACTTAAACTTCAACTTAACCATTCAGTAGGATTTTAAATTAGAATTCTTTAGACACCAAAATCAACATTTCTACCCCCTCCCAATTGAGAATTATCACTTATTAAATGTTATAAGTTACCCCAATATTGTCTTATGGGAGAGGCAGGGCTTGCAGTAGTGAAAACTGAATATAAGAGTTTTTTACTATCAGGACATGTAACATTTAAAAGTTCACCCCCACCTTTTTTAGTACAGTATACCATGTCCTATGGGCTTCTCCGCGCCTACCCTAGGGATGATAAATATGTATTAAAAAAGTAAAGTTTAGGCCTGTCAAATGTTTCTTTTTCCAAGTCGCAATGACAGTTTACACTGCTCACACAGGCTGCAATTGCAGGCCTGAGACATGTTTAAAAGGGTACTTAAGGAGGTGATAAGATAAGTGTGGCAGGCCCAATAGTAGCATTTAATTTACAGGGTCTTGGTATATGTAGTACCACTTTACAAGGGACTTAACAGTAAATTAAATGTGCCAGTAAGGCATAAGCCAATGCCACCATGTTTAAATGAGGCAGCACAAGTACTTTCACACTGGATTGCAGGGGTAAAGTGCGCAGACTCCAAAAGTCTTCAAAAACAGGTTCAGGCTGCAGGCGGATGAAGGCAAAAGGTTGGGGATTACCCTGCAGAAAGTGCAACAACCTGCAGTCAAGATTACCAATTAAATCAATAAATAAGTCAATGTTCGGATTATCATTGGATGAAAGGTTTTCATTATAAATATTAAGAATACCAATCTCAGAATTTCTGGACTAGCTCACATAAAAAGCCTGAATCAGACAACTATTTGTGGACATTGGGAGTAATGTGAAGTTCAAAGTAGTCTTAAACCATACAGCTAGACCTGGCCATGCTCGACCTGCACTGGAAGGAACAGCAGGTAAAATCTACACAAAATATATCATTGGTTGCCCAGATTTCCAGTAAGAGGACCACATATGCTTGGCGTGCTGAAGATTGAACCATGTACGCCGATAGTAATTGAGGGAAACATGAAGGCCAGCTATACGGCGAGTCGGGAACTCTCCTACAGGGCCGCAAGTATGCCATGCGTGATCACCTGCTCCACTCCATCCCATACTCGCATTCTGTGCCTACTGCGTAAGGTAGTAATACAGTGGTTAATTTGTAAAACAATAAGTGCCAGGGCTGTCGTCAGGAGGCAGCTTGCTGCAGCTAATTTTTCCTGTAATGCCACCTAAAACAGAGCCAACTACTAACCAGGAAGTGGGAAGAGGATGTGATGTAATGGCCTGAGCTGCTGACTTCGGAGCTGGGGAACCATGTTTGGGTCTCCTCATCAGCTCAACATCCTGTGATTCAGGGCAGATCACTTAATCTCCCAGGTACCTACTTAAAATATGTGTGCCTAACTAGTATTAATAAACCAATAGGGCGGGTGTTGATGATTAAGTGCCAGTGCTGAGCACCGGAAACCACGGCTCATATTAAGCACTGCAATAATAAACCAAAAAGGTAAAAATACGGAAAATACTTACCTTCTACCTTGCGCTGTCACGGATGTCCTCTCTCACTGCTGTGACCCATGATGCAGTGGTTTCCGATGGTGGTGAGGCTCAGACGCCAATTGAGTCTTAGAAGCTCCCAAAGCCAGTACGTTAACAAGTGACCTGAGGGGTCAGGTGATCATGCTGTCGACACAGGGGTAGCAGGGCACACTATTGGGGAGCGCAGTGAGCACCGACCAAAGGAAACATCTGAGAATTCTAAAAAGCTCAGAGTAGCTTGTGGAAGGCTGGGTTATGGAAAGTGCCAGCACTGACCAATGGCGGATGCCAAAACAGACTTGCCACCTGTACAAGAGGGAAAGGCGACAGCAATATGGGGTAAATCTCTAAAAAATCTGTCTCAAAGCCAATCTAAAAGAGAGGGGGGCTGCATGAAAAGTAAGTACTCCTTAAGGTATGGTTTTGTGGGGACCCTCTGTCAAAACATATACCAGTTGTATTGACTGCAAATAAAGAAGCATAATTGAATCTGAATCAAGTACAAGAAAAGCAGAAAAGCACCTAGACTTTCAGGGAAATCTAATTCAAAACCTCCACTTCTCAGCGAGACCACATCCACAGCTGTGTCCATAGGAGGAGACGTATTAAGCACAGGAGCCATAAAACCTAGACTAATTCTCTCCTTAAAATCTGTAAGGCAAAAATGGACCTGGGAGTCCATACAAACCCAGGAAGTCTGGGGGGAACCGGTGGGGTGGCAGCTTCAGCAGACAGGGTCAAAAAACAAAGTGGTAAGGGCACAGTGCCATCAAAGAATAAACTGGGTCCCAAATCAGAGATAAGTAGAGGACATCATCAAGGATTTGTATGTGAGAAACAGATGTACACCACTTGCAGAATTGGTCCCTGATGACTTCACTGTAGCCAACTCTGAAGGAGTAAGAGAGACAGCACATTCTACTTATGCTGAGGTCCCCCAGGCAATGGAGTTAGAGCAGTAGGGCCTCCCTAACATCACCCCCAGGAAGAGAGTACCCGCAGGGATGGCAGAACTTTCAGGAGATAGTCGGGGCACTAATGAGAGAAGTAAAGGATAGGTTTGCCATTTCTGACTCAAATCAGAAAGAAATTAAAAAGACCTGCCTAAGTTTGGAGGAAATAATAGAGGACCTGTCACCTCGCACACGGCTTTGTACAATAAAGTAGCTGAACGAATTATAAAAGTGAACACAAACACACAAGAGGTTACTCGGTTAAAACAGCAGGGCAAATCGACAAAATTGATGGATTGGAAAACAATGCACGGTGAACAGCCTCAGAAACCTTAAGTGTCAGAGGGGCTGGAGGGGGTGATATGAAGCTTTTTGTAGGTAAAATACTGTGAGATTCTTTTCCCCAGCTCCCATCCACTAGTGACCTAATGCAAGAAATGCAGATGGGGCATGTATACCCACTTATGCTAAAACCAGGCTCGAAGAACCCTTGTAAAATCCTAGTCAACTTTCTCTCGTTCTATCTGAAGGAACAAATTCTGAGTTTGGGCCTCAAGGAGAAGTCTTCGCAGTCTCAGGGCCTCTCCTTTCTTGTTCGATCTGACATCACACGAACTACAGAAGATAGACAGTGGGAATGAGGAAAATGTATGGAGGAATTGAGGAAAGTTGGGGCGTACGTCCCAATGAGATGCCCAGCATTCCAAAAAGTAATGTGAAGAAACAAGATGCATAACGTTTTGGGGTTGAAGCAGTGGATACATTTATTGCACACGTTAAGGGAGAGGGGGGGAGGAAACATAGGAGAATAGTTTGATGCCCATAGGAGAAGATCATACTCGCACTCCTAGAGATGCCAAAAAAACTGTAATGGGAGCTTTGCCACTGGCGCGAGGCACAAGATGGTGAGGATGCGTAGAAAAAATTGTGTTCTCTAGGAATATCAGTAGACTAGCAAGACCTATGTGGTGAGGATCTGTCCTGTGATACCAAGACGTTATGAGTGGTTAGAAATCGAACAAATGCCTAAGCTAACTTCAGCACAGAAGTAATCTCTGAATCTTAAAGTTTCTGGAGAAGAGATACCAAGCATGATTAAGAAATTGAAGCGAGGTAAAGTGGCTAATGAACTGTATATGCCTTTAGTGAAAGAGGTGGCTCTAGGATGTGTTAGCCTATTTATCTCTATTATTTGGTATAGTTCATGAATACCTGAGGCCTAGAATGATGCACCAATCTCCCGGATTGTGACGAAATATAAAAAGGCAACAAAATGCCAGTCATACTGCCCTATCTCCCATCTGAACATTTCCTCCTGATTTTAGCAACTCAACTAGGCAGAATGGTGGGGGAGTTATGCAACGGGACCAGAAGAGCTTTCTTCCAGGGAGACACTTACAGAAAATACCAGACTGCTTGATAGGGTCTATTGACCTAGCAATGGCAACAAAATCCCCATAGTCGATCATAACCCTGGACGCAGTCAATGCATTTAACACAGTTAATTGATACTGCCCAATGACTTTCCTAAAACATGTTGGGGTGGGGCATATGTTCCTGAAGGTGGTTAAACAATTCTATAGCACTCTAGGGGCCCGGCTACTAGTAAATGATAATCTGTCTGCACCAGTTAAAATAGAGAGGGCTATGAGGAAGGGATGCCCCCTTTCCCCACTCCTCCTCGACCTTTATATAGTGCCCTTGGATCAAAGACCAAAAGCAAATCAAGAGATCACACCCTTCATTGCTAGTACATTTTCAAAACAAATAGCACTATACCCTGATGGCCTCATTGTATATACAAGTCAGATGTGGAGAATGCAATATTCCAAGTAACATGATAAGTGAGGCATTTGGGGAATTCTCTGGGCATGAGATGAAAGAAAACCAATTCAGAAATAATGACCTGGAATTTGGTATGGGACGGAATGGAGTGCACAGAAGCAATAAGGTACCTGGGAGTTAGGATTGAATGAAATCATGATGACCTTCCGAGGGTTAACCTGAAAAGTCAGTAATGAGGTAGCTAGTTTACTGAAAAAATTGAGGAATCTATGGAAGGATAAACTTGGTCAAAATGGCTATCCTGCCGAAATGTACCGTCCTATTTGATAACATACTGCTGAATTTTAATAGAAAAGAGCTAAAGTGGATTCCCTTGAAGAAGATCCAAGGGAAGATCACCTCATTCAAATGGGCAGGCAAAGCCATTCAGCTAACATGGAAAAAGCTCAAAAGAAGGCTGTTTAAAGGGGGTATGGCATTACCCATATTTCAACTCTACTTATGGAAATTTCAGTTGAACAACTGAGGATGCTTCTCTCCCACCCTGATGAAAACTCCACACGGAACATGTACAGAGCTGTGTTAGCAGTCAAGAGAGGAGTTCCTATACAAGTATGGTGCACCTAAATTCTTTTGAAAAGTACGGTTGAAATGCATTAGATATGCGGCTGGTGTATGGTATGAGATCAGATCTCAGTTAGTGGAGAAGAGAAGATGCTTCTTTGGTATACCTGGGTGAGGATTACCAAGGGGACACTATCAACATTCAAATACTACCAGAAGACTACCTGGTCGGCAAAACAGGGATGGACCCACTTGGAGACCCACAATATGGAGTTGGGACTGCAGGATCCTAGAACAAGGAAGAAAGAGGTGGCATGGTGCTATCAATTCTTAATAGACATACCAGAAGGGAACATGATAACAGCACACCATGTCTGAGATAGATGTTTGCCAGATGCAAACTTAGAGAAGTTATGGCAAGTATTGATTAACTTACTTTAATCAATACTTGCCATAACTTCTCTAAGTAAAATCTGCCCCTTTAAGAAGGAACCACTTGTTCACTGTCCAGAGAGCCTTCTGATCACCACTGAAGTTGGCTAAAGCAGGGAAGAGTAACAACACCAAGTGTAATAGGAGTGAAGGTCAAGGTACACATGTTTGCCAGCTGCACTGTGTTGGAAGATTTCTGGCTGAGAGCAGGTAAGGCAATATGAGACCTTCAGGAATGCCGGTGGAGGTAAGCCACTCTACGGTATACCATGGAAATAGTAAATTGATTTTCTTTTAATATCTCCTGTAAAGGAGAGAAATTTGTAAAAAAAAAAAACGGTGGAAATCAGAGCCTCTTGCTTGTGTGAATATTGGAACTCTGTTAAATTCTTTTACAGATTAGATCAAACAAATTGGAGGCACAAGTTTTTTTTCTATATACCAGATGAGATCTGGCTAACATCAGAAGATGAGTTCAATGAGTTGACCTCCTATGTCAGCAATGGCAGGAAATCATTTGGTGGCATTAAAGGCACATTACTGACGGCCTCGAAGTACGGAACAGAGCATTTGGGATAGTCACAATTACAAGAAGATGCTTGTAGAGGCGAAATGAGGACAAAAAACAGGACTCTATATATGCAATTTAGGGTAGTTTAATCCCAAATTGAGGGTCACAGAGAGAGTTCACTTTGGATTTCTCCTCATCTTTTTCTTGGGTCTAAGATAAAGAAAACTACTGACAGATTAGCTAGGCTCACTACTAAGTTGTTAAAATACAAATTGAGAACTGTTTATATACCAGAAATAATAACAGGCATGCAGATTGCCTGTCGATACTGTGTAGGATTGGGCTGAGGCAATGGAAGACATTGAGAAATGCACCATTGTAGGTTATGAGGTTGATGAAGTAACCTGTTACAGTAAAAATAAATAGAAAGCTGAAATGTTCAGGATACAATCCTGCAAGTTTCAAGTTTCTTTATTTTCTGCATAGTTACTTAAAACCATTGCAATATTACAGCTTAAATTAAAAATATAATTTCAAACAGTCTGTATGATTTCATCCACTTTCGCTGCTTTTTTGTTGTTTTTTTAAATTATGAAAGGCAATCTTTAGATTAAAAACAAATTAAGACCCATTGGTAAATAATTCTTTACAAATATAAAATCAGAATTAATTGTAATCATAGTACATGACCTTAAATAACTGGATACTGTAAATTGCAGTCTCATATTCTTTTGCTCCAGCCATGTAATCTCTTTTTACAAGTCGTATTAATTGTGTTGGTCAAATTTTCTCCACTTGTTACGAGGATTATCGCTATCCAGCTGGCAGTATGTCCTTATAGTGGTCCGGTTTAAGACATGTTCCCGTCAGCGGTATACTGCAGTGCCAAGGCCTGGTTCAGCTTTTGTTGTTTTGGGCATTTTTTGTTCAGCCAGCATAAGGAATTTTACCATTCTGCAGCTTAGTTGTGTAATTTCTGGACTGCACTGCTTGCCTCCTGGTGCGGATGCCTTTCTGTTCGAAAGGTTCTTTAAGAAACTGTTTCCGTGCTTGGTGCAGTTCCTTGCATAAGCAGATAAGGTGTAGAATGTCGCCTTGTTTGGTTTTACACAACCTGCACGGCTCTTGTGCTACTGTCCTTAGCCATGGTGGAAAGTGCTGAGCACACGGAAAGATTCCCATCCTATGGCTCAGAAAGTTCATTTTTATGGACTTAGGGTAACCCTGGTTGAAAAATGATTGTGGAGCAAGTAATTTATAGGAGTTAAGGGTCATTAAGGCATGCAATCTGTTGGAGAAGCTTGCTTTGTCCTTTACCAAAGAAATTTTATTTTACGTTCTTCCAGACCAGTTTTTTTAAATTAGGATAGCCAGTTTGCACATCCCAGAGTCCCGTGAGTTTGGTAGATTCTAGGGCTAGCTGAAGGTTGCTTTCAGCTTGGGAGTGTTCCATGTGCTGTAAATCCTGCCACAGCAGATAGCAGATAGTTTAGCGTGTTTGTGGTGCCGCTTCTAATCCTGTGCCACACCTAGCTACATCTTGTCATAGGAGGCCAAACTCTAGCCTTATTTCAGCAGGTGATGTATAGGACGGAAGGCAGCACGTGATTTTATAGGCTTTGACATGCATGTTGTCCAGCTGCTTTGCATCTCTTCCCCACATTGCCTCACTACCATAAGCCATTGAGGGGAGTAGTTTAGCCTGGACTACCTTCAAAAGCGGAGTCAGAGTAGGCCCCATCAATTTGTTTGGGAAATTTTTCATCGTTAAAGAAATCAGCAGACCTTTCTTTCTAGCTTCCTCTTTCTGGTGCCAGAACGACCCTTCCATGTCGAATATAACTCCAAGCTACTTGTATTCCTGAACTGGATCAAGTTTTGTGCCTCCAAGGAACCAACTTCCCTGGAGGTTCTTTTTATTGTTTATTGACATTGTCCATGTCTTGCTCAAGTTTATTTTTAAGTTGTTGTCTGTGGCGTAGTTCTGCATTTCTGTCAGTAGATGCTGGAGGCCAACCTAAGTGTGACTAAGCAGAACTACATCGTCTGCGTACATGAGGTTGGACAATGCTTTCCCTCCTATCCTCTGTGAATGTGAATTATAGGCATCAAGGACCTTTGGAAAGTCAGCCATGAAAATATTAACAGGGTTGGTGCAAGCACTCAACCCTGTTTCAGTCCCTTTGTTGTGGGGACTTTCAAGGAGATATGGGTACCGCCACCTAGTTTCACCTTTACCCAGGTATCTGTATGTAGAAGTTCCAGCATGTTTAGAGTAGGCTGTGGTATGCCCCATTGTACCGATTTCCCCCAGTCTACCCCTCTCTACATTGTCTAAAGCAACACTAAAGTCAATGTACATAGGTATAAAGGTAGTTTCGAGGTTTTAGCTGCATCGATTATTAGTGAGATTGTAAGGATGTTTTTGGATGTACTGGCCATGTTGCAGAAGCCGGTCTAGTTCAACGGTATTATCGAGTTCGCCTCCGCCCAGTTTGTCAGCTCCTCTAGTATGGTCCCCGCAACGTATTTTGCTTCATTGTCTGTCAGAGCTACTATTCTGTTTAGCCGCCTGACTTTCAGAAATAGAAATTGCAGAATATCAGCCCAGTGTTCACTCTTTACTTTGAACAAGGCAGTTGGAATACCGTTTGGTCCCGGAGCTCCTTCTTTCCTCCCTTTAGCAATCTGCTTTTTGATTGAGAGAGGCAGAGAGCAGGTATCTGTGTCTGATGGCTGATGGTCTGTTTTCTTTGTGTGGCTGCTCCTGCTCCCTCATCTCCGTTATACTTGCTCCGACTTATTCTTCAGATGTCCAACTCTTAGCCACTTGAGCACTGTCTATTTGGTTGTTGAAGTGGGTAGTAAGATATTTTACCCAGTTTAATTCCGAAATATATGACCCAATACCCTTATGATGTGGGTGGATAATCCCGTTCACAGTTTTCCAGAAGCGGACACTGTTGTTGCTGTTTGTATTGTGTCGAAGTTTTGCCCAAAATACATTCTCATGCTCACTGTTGACGTTCCATTTCAGTCTTTCTAATTTTGCCCTTTGATCCTTCAAGAATGCTCGTGCAGTGGCGTTCTCTGGGAGTCTTCTAAGCCAGTGCAGAGTTGCTTTTATTGATTTTTTAAGGTGTTTCAACTGTAGTCTTTGATCCTTCAGAATTTAGTTTTTCCCCATGCTTTCTGGGAGTTACTTTTTTGTAGCAAAGGTATCTGCATGTTGATATAGTAGCTTAGCAGTGAACTGTTCCCAGTGTTCGATTTTGTCTTCTGGGCTGAATGCTGGTTCGTTGAAGAGTTGGATTGCTGCTTCGGCCTTAGAGTTTGTATTATTTATTGCACATCCAATTCTTCTTAAGTTGGAAGTGAAGATGGACCCCAAAGTTGCGTCAATGCTGATTGGTCTTGCTACAGTCGCTATTATTTGAAACTCTTGAGGGCGATGGTCGCTATCGCTGTTATCCCCCATTCTATACCCGGAGATATATGGGAAGAGTGCGAGGCTTGCAAAGGGTGTAGTGCAATATTGAGATTGTTGTAGAAGTATAATAAGAGTCAACTGGTTGAACATCATCCAGAAATCTTCAGTTTAAAGCTCGGAGGTTTAGATGTTCTAGGTCTGCAAGTAGTTGGCTATTGCAGTGTTTCTTCTTTCTGTACAGTGGATGGCATTGTATAGAATTATTGTGAATTCCCTTTTGTATAGCTACCTCCTCTCCTTGTGACGAACCTATAAGATATTGGTTTAGGTCCCATGTTAGGATGAAGATCGTTTTTTACATCACTGTAGCATTCTTTGCTACTTTATTTACAAGTGCTGTTGAGTCTTTCGCTTTGCATTTGGGTACAAAAGGGGGTGGTGATGGACGGAGCATCTGAACCAATCAAACACTCACACCCAGTCAAAATATCTGGGTTTGATCCATCACCGTTCTTTAGCCCACTCTGCCACCCCAGTTCAGACATGGCTATATACAAATCAGTCTGACCCTGTGCCTCATGGGAACAGTCCAGCCCGAACTGCCAAGCCATGCCTTCCCTGGACCGGAAACAAGCTTCCGAGGACCGGTTTCTGGCATTACAGCCGTCTTCAGCCCGGCTTGCTTGAATCCAGTGGCAAAGTGAGCAAGGGACTCACGTCTGAGCATACCCTGCCACACTTATGGCGGCCAAAGCGGTACAAAAGGAGGTGGTGATGGACGGAGCATCTGAACCAATCAAACACTCACACCCAGTCAAAAGATCTGGGTTTGATCCATCACCATTCTTTAGCCCACTCTGCCACCCCAGTTCAGACATGGCTATATGCAAATCAGTCTGACCCTGTGCCTCATGGGAACAGTCCAGCCCGAACTGCAAAGCCATTCCTTCCCTGGACCGGAAACAAGCTTCCGAGGACCGGTTTCTGGCATTACAGCGGTCTTCAGTCCGGCTTGCTTAAATCCAGTGGCAAAGTGAGCAAGGGACTCACGTCTGAGCATACCCTGCCACACTTATGGCGGCCAAAGCGGTACAAAAGGGGGTGGTGATGGACGGAGCATCTGAACCAATCAAACACTCACACCCAGTCAAAAGATCTGGGTTTGATCCATCACCGTTCTTTAGCCCACTCTGCCACCCCAGTTCAGACATGGCTATATGCAAATCAGTCTGACCCTGTGCCTCATGGGAACTCTAGCCCTAGAAACAATATATTGTCCAGCTGCCACAGTACCCCCATCAAAAGAACGGATTCATCAAACAATAAATCATCAACAACCACACCACCCCCTGATCAAGGGTGTCTACTTATACAACAAAGCGGAACAGGAGCAGGAGTAGGGACACTGGATCTAAATCAGAAAGAAGAGGGGAGGGCGTTTATGTCTTACTAAAATACACACAAATGGGAGGACATGCTCGCAACCTATTCACCAAATCATGAACAGGAACAGGAACAAAGGGCGGACACCATCCCAGAACCCTTTGGGAATTCACTCTCCACAGAACAGATTAAAAACAGCTCAGAAAAGAGTGCACAAACAAATGAACTAAATGCTGACATCTGGGCTTCCCTACTAAAGACAATACAATTGGCCGTCAATACATTGCTATACATAGCAATTTCAATCTGATAAGAAGGAAATCCAGTTAACACTACTGAACACACTGGCAGTTTTTACTGCCGGCATTGACGAAAAATTGGGAAATCTGAACGGTTTAATAACAAAAGTATAATCCAATTCCCAATTCAGATGCAGATGCAATCAGGTCATTGATACATTGTCCACCCAGCCCTCAATGCTAAGCAGCCTGGTAAAGGACATTAAAAGCGCAACAGCAGGGAAAACAACAAAATGCCAGGGCAATCCTAACAGCGTGGAGGGAATTACCAATGATCAAACAACCACCAATATGCACATAGGAAATGTTAACGTGGACACGGAGGAAAAGGTTGGTTCCTGAAACGGTGGATCACCAAAACTCAATGCTAAGCAATACCGCCAACTGAAAAGGAAGGGGCACAATCAAAAGCTTCACACAAAAGCAACAGCTTACTTCCCCATCTTCTCAGGCCCAGACAACAAACGTGACATTAACCCAGATGTTGTAAGTTCTGTAAACCAAGTACAACTGTCTCCAATCATCTCCAAACATCACCCGGATCAAGAAGAGGCCCTAAATCAGACTTCTGCAACTAGGGCACATGGGGAAATTGGAAAAGAAAATGGACGAAGAGTTTCACCTAGGGTGCTGTGATGAACTAGAGGATGGCAGTGATGAACCAGAGGGTGGCAGTGGTGAACCAGAGGGTGGCAGTGATGAACCAGAGGGTGACAGTGATGATCCACAGGGTGGCAGTGGTGAACCGGAGAGTGGCAGTGATGAACCAGAGGGTGGCAGTGATGATCCAGAGGGTGGCAGTGGCAAACCAGAGGGTGACAGTGATGATCCACAGGGTGGCAGTGGTGAACCGGAGGGTGGCAGTGATGAACCAGAGGGTGGCAGTGATGATCCAGAGGGTGGCAGTGGCAAACCAGAGGGTGACAGTGATGAACCAGAGGGTGGCAGTTGTGAACCAGAGGGTGGCAGTGATGAACCAGAGGGTGGTAGTGGTGAACCAGAGGGTAACAGTGATGAACCAGAGGGTGACAGTGGTGAACCAGAGGGTGGAAGTGATGAACCAGAGGGTGGCAGTGGTGAACCAGAGGGTGGCAGTGATGAACCAGAGAGTGGAAGTGATGAACCAGATGGTGGCAGGGGTGAACCAGAGGGTGGCAGTGGTGAACCAGAGGGTGTTGTGATGAACCAGAGGGTGGCAGTGGTGAACCAGAGAGTGGCAGTGATGAACCAGAGGGTGGTAGTGATGAACCAGATGATGGCAGGGGTGAACCAGAGGGTGGCAGTGGTGAACCAGAGGGTGGCAGTGGTGAACCAGAGGGTGGCACTGATGAACCAGAGGGTGGCAGTGGTGAACCAGAGGGTGGCAGTGATGAACCAGAGGGTGGCAGTGGTGAACCAGAGGGTGGCAGTGATGAACCAGAGGGTGGAAGTGATGAACCAGATGGTTGCAGGGGTGAACCAGAGGGTGTCAGTGGTGAACCAGAGGGTGGCAGTGGTGAACCAGAGGGTGGCAGTGATGAACCAGAGGGTGGCAGTGATGAACCAGAGGGTGACAGTGGTGAACCAGAGGGTGCTGTGAAGAACCAGATGGTGGCAGGGGTGAACCAGAGGGTGGCAGTGGTGAACCAGAGGGTGCGGTGATGAACCAGATGGTGGCAGTGGTGAACCAGCGGGTGGCAGTGGTGAACCAGAGGGTGGCACTGATGAACTAGAGGGTGGCAGTGATGAACCAGAGGGTGGCAGTGGTGAACCAGAGGGTGCTGTGATTAACCAGAGGGTGGCAGTGATGAACCAGAGGGTGGCAGTGGTGAACCAGAGGGAGCTGTGATGAACCAGAGGGTGGCAGTGATGAACCAGAGGGTGGCAGTGGTGAACCAGAGGGTGCTGTGATGAACTAGAGGATGGCAGTGATGAACCAGAGGGTGGCAGTGGTGAACCAGAGGGTGGCAGTGATGAACCAGAGGGTGACAGTGATGATCCACAGGGTGGCAGTGGTGAACCAGAGGGTGGCAGTGATGAACCAGAGGGTGGCAGTGATGATCCAGAGGGTGGCAGTGGCAAACCAGAGGGTGGCAGTGATGAACCAGAGGGTGGCAGTGATGAACCCGAGGGTGGCAGTGGTGAACCAGAGGGCGGCAGTGGTGAACCAGAGGGTGCTGTGATGAACCAGAGGGTGGCAGTGATGAACCAGAGGGTGACAGTGATGAACCAGAGGGTGGCAGTGGAGAATCAGGGGGTGGCAGTGATGAACCAGAGGGTGACAGTGGTAAGCCAGAGGGTGGCAGTGGTGAACCAGAGGGTGGCAGTGGTGAACCAGAGGGTGGCAGTGATGAACCAGAGGGTGGCAGTGATGAACCAGAGGGTGGTGCTGCTAAACTGCCCGGGAGCCCTGTGGGTGTGAGCCCCCGCGCTGCTGAGCTGCCCAGGGGTTGTGAGCCCACGCGCTACTGAACTGCCCTGGGGACCAGTGGGTGTGAGCCCCCGTGCTGCTGAACTGGCCCGGAGCCCTCTCAGTGTGAAAATCATTCGTGCTCAATAGCCTGGGAGCTCTTTGGGTGTGAGCACACATTGTGCTAAGTGCCCCCCTGCCCCCAGTACATATATACCCGTACCGCACAGCACCATTATGCTCTTGCACCATGAAGTCTGGTGCCTGGATGCTCCTGATCCGTGTAGGTGGTACCACCGTCTGGTGCAATCAAAATGTAAAGTCATAACTTGCTACCCAGCACTAATAAACACGTGTCCCCCCTGGCACAGGTATGTGCATGTACCAGGCGTGGAGCACCCGCATGCCACTGCACCCTACTGCCCAGCGCCAGCATATGTCTGTATGGGGTAGTTTAGTATGAGATGGGACATTGTCCAGCAGCAGCAGCTTCATGCGCCTAATCTCACTGTGCGAAGGATCAGAATGGCTTTGTACCAACACGCGCAGCAGAGCTATCTTGGACATCTGAAGGATTCTGGGGTCCTGTGCCAAACGTATTTTTGCACCCATGAGTTTCCCGAGCGCCATCCCTGTGTAGCTCATGTGATCAGGAGGCTGCTTTCTCCTCATCTGCTGCTCTGCTCGGTCTCTGACCCTTTATAAACAAGATGCATGTGAACTCGCATAGAAGCCCCGCCCGTTTGGGCCCGTCCACCACACCTTAGCAGTATGAAAAGTCTTCCCGCCCGTCCCCACTATAATGGCCAGCTCACTCAAGGGACCTCGGGCCTTTTGGCGCGCTGGCAAAGTTACAAGCACACGTGGTCACATATTTGTGCAAGTAGCACAAAAATCCGCAAGTTCGCGGGAAAATTCACAAACTCGCGGATTTTTTGGGCCATTCGCACAAATTCGCAGACCGCGAATTCGCAAATTTCACCCATACTTACTCCTGAGGCCGGGAACATGAGAGCAGAAATCTGGACAAAGAGGAGCGACCAGCAACAAGCAACCTCGGTTCACTGACCTATCAGCTGTTCCGTGTAGGCACCAATTTGCTAAACGCAGAAGACTGAGCACTGGCGGGAAAGCTGCAGCTGCATTTGCAGCCTCGCAGCTCTGGGGCTTTCAGCTTGCCGCTATTCCCGCAATCTGCAACAGGCAGCTGGACCTGGATCTGGTGATTTTTGACAGCCCACACAGTTTACACACAGCCGGCCAGCTTGCCAGTCCTTCACCTGCCGCCCTGTTGTCCTACTGTCCTGCCGCCCAGTGCCACTAGTACCACTTCAGCGGCACAGGAGCAGGAGTAAGGAGTAACTGGAACTTGGCTTTGTATACAGCTGTACACAGTGGGTGAACGGTTGGTCTTGCTGGTGCTCACGGCAGGGAGCAAGTAAGGAGCAACCTGTGACTTTAAGCCTCTCAGTTCTAGGGCGGTGCCCCCTGCATCTTTGCACCTTTGCGTCCTTGTACCTTTGCATCTTCAGAAAGGACAGGAACGGAGCTTCGGGGTGATTTGCCTGCTAAAATGGCCTGAAGCACAGCGGGGGAGCCCTGCTGCAAAACCATTAGGTCCAGGCGGACCCGGGCAGTGAGCTCAGTACAGGCGGTGAGTGTGGGGAAGGGGAAGGGGAGGCACGAGGCCAACAAGTGGCCTGAGCCAGCACTATTCGATGCATCGGACCCTTCTGCATGCTGCGTACTGCTCACTAGGGGATATTTGGACACTGGATACTGGACTTTGCGCTCTGGATACCGGTTAACTACTCAGCACATTCCATCATACCACTACATCAAAATTTTAGCTTAGCCAGGACAGCGGTGAACGACAATCAGCAGATGACTGAGGCTGTGCAAAAGAAGATCTGCTGCTGCTGATCTGCTGTTGTTTGTCTGCTGTCCAAATCACACAGGCTTAATGAGGTCTGGTACAACATGAGATGCATTGCCACCCAGGACAAGGGGGAGAAAAGGCAAGAAGCAAAATCACAGAGCTCAGCACTGTGCTGAACTAAAACTAGTTACAACAGATAAGCGACAGAGCGAGACAGCAGCACGGATGGGATCCAGTAGTGCTACAAGCTCCAGTCAACCTAAGATCTATACAAAATTCAACTTCCTAAGGGATCCAGGGTCAGCCCTCTTTTCAAGCAACGCAACCCTAAAAGGCATGCAATCTCCACTGCTACCTCTGCGGACCCAAGCTTTCACCCTAAATGCTGAGCCTAAAGAGTCTAACAACGAAGGCAGGGCACCAGACAAACTAATCCAGCAACTACAAACCATGTTACAACCTCCAAGGGTGGAAGTGCCGGAAATTACACTTCTTGTGGGCGCATCTGGGAATTGCGCATTAATTCACAACACAATAACAACACATATTAATTAATTATATGGCAACATGCAAGCAAAATTAGTACTCCTGTGTATAATAAGATGTGTGCATCTTATTCTATGGTTGATTAATTTTACAAAACACCTTTAGTAAATGTTATCGTTATGGGACATTGATTTCAAGAGGGGTACACAAAATTTTGCGTTTGCCACCTCGCTCCATCAATATCGCGAGTAAACTGGTGCTGTGGGTTGTTACCAGCAGCTTGTAAATGGGGAGGTAAATTTATCACAACTTTGGCTGCGATAAAGTGCTGTTAATTTGGCGTTAGCTCCAAATGAATATGCCCCATGAAGTCCAAATGTAGACAATTTGAACGATCATTTAGGGTCAAATACAGCAAGGAACATAAATAGTCTACAATCTAGTCCTAGAGGAATATAAGGACGCAACCAAAAAAGCCAAAATGGACATTTTGTAAATGGTTACAAATAAATTAGCTTCAACTTGGGCACCTGCTGTAACCCTGTAAGTGCTTCATGTACTTCAATTTTTAAAAATCTGTCGCGCACACGATTTCGCTGATTTTCCTGCAATTTCGTGAGGTTTGCGGACCGCGAAATTGCAGAAAATTTGCAAATTCCGCGAACGGAACAGATTTTACACCCATGCTTACTCAGGAGCCTGCGGGAACAACAGCGACCACAGCCTGACAGCCTCTCGCAAGGCTCTCGTGCTCGGCGTGTCAGCGGGAAACCCTGGACTGTATTCTCAACTCAGATGATTATCCTGCTGCCGATTAGACAGGACAATAACCGTCTTAAAGAGCTCCTTAGAGGAGTTCTTGGCTGCACCTTTTCTAGTTGTGAAATAGTCCATTTTGGCTTTTTTGGTTGCTTCCTTATATTCCTCTAGGACTAGATTGTAGACTATTTATGTTCCTTGCTGTATTTGACCCTAAATTATCGTTCGAATCGTCTACATTTGGACTTCATGGGGCATATTCATTTGGAGCTAACGCCAAATTAACAGCACTTTATCGCAGCCAAAGTTGTGATAAATTTACCTCCCCATTCACAAGCTGCTGGTAACAACCCAAAGCACCAGTTTACTCGCGATAGTGATGGAGCGAGGTGGCAAACGTAAAATTTTGTGTACCCCTCTTGAAGTCAATGTCCCATAACGATAACATTTACTAAAGGTGTTTTGTAAAATTAATCAACCATAGAATAAGATGCACACATCTTATTATACACGGGGGTACTAATTTTGCTTGCATGTTGCCATATAATTAATTAATATGTGTTGTTATTGTGTTGTGAATTAATGCGCACTTTAAATATGAACAAACGCAGACTAAATGTGCTTATTGTATACGTTTTTGTGCTAAGAAGTGGTCGATTATGTAAGTATAAAACACATTTTTGTGGCTTATTTGCTAGGTAACAACTAAAGGAAACATTAGTATGGGGGAGGTAAACAGAATGGGTTTAAATTCAATAATTACCATGAATTTGTGTTTGTTTCTATGATAGTTCTAAAAGTGGCTTCTGAGGCCTAGATAAAAGATGGACGCTCGGGTAAACAGTGAGCAAGAGCTTGACAGTGGAGGCGCGCCAAAACCTGCAAGTCAGAGTGAACTGCCTGTGCTCGAGGAGGTTCAAGGCTGCCTTGGCCCGGAATCTAGGATGGGTGCCAAACATGGATGCTTGAATGTTGTGATCGTGGGAATGGGAGGTGATGTTTCAACTTAAGGAAATAGCTAAGCTATGGACTGTCCTAAAACAAAGACCCTTTATTTTTCTGCTGAACCAACGAGAAATTTATGTTGTAATGGTGAGATGATGCTCACCCACCCCGAATTTGTCCAATCAGAGTTTGAATAAGTAGTGATAGTTACTTTTTAGATAGATTAAGTTAGGGAATTAAGGTATAAAAACCCTGAGTTTTGTGTAGAAGGGGTCACTTTTTCGATTTCTACTGGAAGTGCTGCCCGACTGATGATCGATTCCTGGATGTAACACTCTTATGATTTTATTTGTTTGCTTTGCAGGATTGAAGGATAAGATGAGGGTGTTAGTTAGGGATGTTAGGAGAGAATGAATTTGGAACTATCTGTTCTTAGCTAAACTTTAACCAATTTCTAAAAATAAGCGATTTCTCCTGAGCTCTAAATAAAATGATCATTTTGGAATAAAGATTAAGATTTTATGGAACAAAGAATTTATAAATTCATAAATGTGAGACATAATAAAGTTATGCTTTTAAAAAAATTGGGAAAATGGAATTTTAAAAGCTGGTCTTTTGATTTTCGTACGCCTAATTTTCTTTCTAGCAGATCCATTGGCACTATGGTGGTGCGTCTGAATAATTAAATGCTTGAATAAAACCATGGTAAAGTGTAATAATCTATAGGTGTAAGTAATAACTGATTTAAATGGGTTTTAGACACTCCACCAAATGTTACAGCATTTCTCCAGTGTGATTCACCAAAAGCCTTGAAGCCAAGTGTAAGTGTACCAGAGTAAACGTGCAGTGTAATGGGCCCAACTGATGAATGGTTGTGTGTTTAAAGGTTTCAGGGTAATGGTGAGTAATGATTAGAAACGATTTCTGGAGCCGCGCTTTAGCAATAGCAGCTGCAAAAAACATCGCCTCAGAGGACACCCGCAACTATCGCTAATGAGATGTAGAGTGGGCGTTCCCGTACCAAAAGCAGCGACAACATCACACCTCAACATTCTCAACGACCAGCCAGATCAGCAATAAGGACACAAATCTGGCAAAAGCGCATTAGCACCAGGAAATCTGCACCTGCTCTAACCTGGTGTAAAGTCGGACGGCAGCGTGCACCACAAAAGGGAGCACAGTCCAGAAACACATCATAAAGGGCAATAGATGCCATGAAGCCACTCATCAAGCGGCCCGGACAATCAAGAGGGCCACAACAATCCCCGCCAAAACCCGCATGACCCCGGCAACCAAAGACATGCCTCATCAGCTACACCTAAACATGTACAAAATAATCCGCTTGATGTCACACAATCACAACTGGTGACATGCATGTGTCGTCACAGAAATGAGCATCACACATTCATGTTCGAAGCAACAAATGAAACTTTATTAAAATGAACACTGAAATTAAATGAAGACACATGACCGCTCCCCTCGGGGCAATCCGTAGGTCACAGACTGCAAGACAAAAAGACATGATGAGAATGTGCACATCAAAGGACAGAGAGAGAGTAAAGGAGAGAGAGAGAGGAAGAGATGAAGAGAGAGAGAGAGAGAGAGAGAGAAAGAGAGAGAGAAGAAGAGGGAGAGAGAGAGAGAAGGAGAGAGAGAGAAGAAGAGGGAGAGAGAAGAAGAGGGAGATAAGAAGAGGAAGAGAGAGAGAAGAGAGAGAGAGAAGAAGAAGAGGGAGAGATAGAGAAGGAGCGAGAGAGAAGAAGAGGGAAAGAGAGAAAAGAAGAGGACGAGAAGAAGAGAGAGAAAAGAAGAGGGAGAGAGAGAGATGGAGAGAGAGAGAATAAGAGGGAGAGAGAGAGACAAGAAGAGAGAGAGAAGAAGAGGGAGAGAGAGAGAGAGAATAAGAAAGAGGGAGAGAGAGTGCCGCCCCTGAGCAACTGCTCACCTGCTGCCACCGGTGTATCTCCAACCACTTGCCGGTATGTATAGCAGAACACCAGGTCACACATTTGAGTCAGGGCTGTCAGCTGAAACAGAGTCCAGATACATGATTGGCACATTACCCACACTTGCACAAGACAACATCGCCTGCCCACCCATGCACACCCAGGCAGAGGCACCCAAACTGCTCCCGCCGCCCATCGGAGCATGCCCACCCATGCACACCCAGGCCTCACTGCTCACCTTCCGCCACCAGCGTGTAGACTTGAGGTCCCATCACATGCCGCTGCAAAGCCACAAGCCGGGGCCCACGGACATGGCACCCTCCTCACCATGCAGCCATGCTCCGTAGGCCACCAGGTCTCACGTTTGGTACTGGGTCTTGATTACTCCATGACATAGGACGCACCATAGCAGGCTGCACACCCGCTCAGCCCAATGGGTGCCACTCACTCTGATATCCCTGACACGATGACACATGGCGGTAGGCCCGTGCTGCCCGGTAGCTCTGCCCTACACTGTGGTCCAGCAGGGCACACAAAACCTGACCTGTATAGACCCCCAGGTCGGGGCATCATCATAGGCTGCACACCCGCTCGGCAAATTAAGGTGCCACTGTCTCAGTGTACCCAAAGTCACCGTCTCGTGGCGGGGTGCCTATGCCAACTGCAAGGCCTCAGATGCCACTAACCATGTGCAACCCCAGTCAGCGCCAAGTGGTGGTAGGCCTGTGCCGTCTGCTAGGCCTCGGATGCCACTAACCCTGTGCGCAACAACTCATGGGCCCTTCATGATTGGGAACCGTGGAGCGTACATCATACAGATACCACCAGAAGAGCAGGATGTGACGCTGTTGGTCCCTTATGTTGGCGGAGTGACATGGCCTGTGACGCCTGTGCCGGATGGGTGTGGTGTGTGTGCAAACCTTCCCCCAGGGAGTGGCCATGACATGCTGACAACTAGACCACTGACCTGCACACCACCAGAGATTACACCAGCGATGGGCATTAATGAGGGCCCCCTCAGAGCGCAAGCGGAGTGGTCTGGCCTGGCCTGGCGTACACCTGAGCAATGCAGGAATTGCAACATTGAATCGGGGGCTCTTTGCATGGATCAGTCCATGTCCGGACAAGGAAGTGACTGATGCGTGTGTCCCTGTTGTAGTGTCCACGGCACCCGGAACATAATAGGCAATGTTGCACACTGTGACCGGTATTCCACAGGATGTACATCATTGATGCAAGGGAAGTCACTGGCCCTACATTCATTCACACAGTCACATATTAATGATGTAAGAGACGACGCAACAGTGCGCCACTGGATGTTTATTGCACATCCAGTGCAGTTATTCAGCTGGAGTGGTACTGGGCAATGCCGAGCACACTACACAATATGGGCCTGTGGATGGCCAGCCAGAGTCCATCCGGGGATAACATGTACTGCGGAAGAGGAAGGGTACAGTCTGCAGTCTGGTCGCCGTGTCATTGGACATCAAACAGGATGTGGAAGTCCATGTCCCTGTCCAAGGTGAATGCGTTGGAGTGTATTGTAGGCCAGTGGGAGCTCATGAGGCCATGTGTGGGACCAAGCAATAACAGGCCAGGTGGCAAAAATTAATGCTGGTGCCTACTCTTTCTGTGTTGCAGTACCGGCTGCAGCAGTCTGAGCCACTGACACAACAGGTCTGAAGTGGATACGCCTGCCACACTGTGAGGCACTGACACACCAGGGGGCGGAGATGTGGATGGTGTGGGGGCAGCAGCATTCATCGGCACCATGCCTTGTGGCAGCAATGGCATGATGAACTCATGCAGGGCATGGTAGATCCCTGCTACATTTCAATGGTGCGGTACAAAAGGGGGTGGTGATGGACGGAGCATCTGAACCAATCAAACACTCACACCCAGTCAAAAGATCTGGGTTGGATCCATCACCGTTCTTTAGCCCACTCTGCCACCCCAGTTCAGACATGGCTATATGCAAATTAGTCTGACCCAGTGCCTCATGGGAACAGTCCAGCCCGAACTGCCAAGCCATGTCTTCCCTGGACCGGAAACAAGCTTCCGAGGACCAGTTTCTGGCATTACAGCCGTCTTCAGCCCGGCTTGCTTGAATCCAGTGGCAAAGTGAGCAAGGGACTCACGTCTGAGCATACCCTGCCACGCTTATGGCGGCCAAAGCGGTACAAAAGGGGGTGGTGATGGAAGAAGCATCTGAACCAATCAAACACTCACATCCAGTCAAAACATCTAGGTTGGATCCATCACCGTTCTTTAGCCCACTCTGCCACCCCAGTTCAGACATGGCTATATGCAAATCAGTCTGACCCTGTGCCTCATGGGAACAGTCCAGCCCGAACTGCCAAGCCATGTCTTCCCTGGACCGGAAACAAGCTTCCGAGGATCGGTTTCTGGCATTACAGCCGTCTTCAGCCCGGCTTGCTTGAATCCAGTGGCAAAGTGAGCAAGGGACTCTCGTCTGAGCATACCCTGCCTCACTTATGGCAGCCAAAGCGGTACAAAAGGGGGTGGTGATGGACGGAGCATCTGAACCAATCAAACACTCACACCCAGTCAAAAGATCTGGGATGGATCCATCACCGTTCTTTAGCCCACTCTGCCACCCCAGTTCAGACATGGCTATATGCAAATCAGTCTGACCCTGTGCCTCATGGGAACAGTCCACCCCGAACTGCCAAGCCATGTCTTCCCTGGACCGGAAACAAGCTTCCGAGGACCGGTTTCTGGCATTACAGCCGTCTTCAGCCCGGCTTGCTTGAATCCAGTGGCAAAGTGAGCAAGGGACTCACTTCTGAGCATACCCTGCCACACTTATGGCAGCCAAAGCGGTACAAAAGGGGGTGGTGATGGACGGAGCATCTGAACCAATCAAACACTCACACCCAGTCAAAAGATCTGGGTTGGATCCATCACCGTTCTTTAGCCCACTCTGCCACCCCAGTTCAGACATGGCTATATGCAAATCAGTCTGACCCTGTGCCTCATGGGAACAGTCCAGCCCGAACTGCCAAGCCATGTCTTCCCTGGACCGGAAACAAGCTTCCGAGGACCGGTTTCTGGCATTACAGCCGTCTTCAGCCCGGCTTGCTTGAATCCAGTGTCAAAGTGAAATGAAATGAAATGATTACGCTCTTGTATAGCGCACGACTACCCGTAGGCATCTCGGCGCTTGCTTAGGGAACCCGTCCTGGTATTCCCCTGTGAGATACCCCAGCAGGGTGTCCACAAGGTGAAAGCCAGGCATCCCGCCGCGAGGGGCCGTAGTGGAGATTAAGCAAGCTATTGCCCAGAGTTGCAGAGTGTGACCCCGTGAGTTGAGTAGGCACCGGAACGAGAATTACCGAGTCCGTGGAATTTTTGAGCCCGAGACCTGCCGAGGCCGGGAATCGAACCCTGGTCCACAGCTGATCTCAGCTTCCAGGTCTGCCGCCTCTAACCACTGAGCCACGCTTCTCCAAAAGTGAGCAAGGGACTCACGTCTGAGCATACCCTGCCACACTTATGGCGGCCAAAGCGGTACAAAAGGGGGTGGTGATGGACGGAGCATCTGAACCAATCAAACACTCACACCCAGTCAAAAGATCTGGGTTGGATCCATCACCGTTCTTTAGCCCACTCTGCCACCCCAGTTCAGACATGGCTATATGCAAATCAGTCTGACCCTGTGCCTCATGGGAACAGTCCAGCCAGAACTGCCAAGCCATGTCTTCCCTGGACCGGAAACAAGCTTCCGAGGCCGGTTTCTGGCATTACATCCGTCTTCAGCCGGGCTTGCTTGAATCCAGTGGCAAAGTGAGCAAGGGACTCACGTCTGAGCATACCCTGCCACACTTATGGCGGCAAAAGCGGTACAAAAGGGGGTGGTGATGGACGGAGCATCTGAACCAATCAAACACTCACACCCAGTCAAAAGATCTGGGTTGGATCCATCTCCGTTCTTTAGCCCACTCTGCCACCCCAGTTCAGACATGGCTATATGCAAATCAGTCTGACCCTGTGCCTCATGGGAACAGTCCAGCCCGAACTGCCAAGCCATGTCTTCCCTGGCCCGTAAACAAGCTTCTGAGGACCGTTTTCTGGCATTACAGCCGTCTTCAGCCCGGCTTGCTTGAATCCAGTGGGAAAGTGAGCAAGGGACTCACGTCTGAGCATACCCTGCCACACTTATGGCGGCCAAAGCGGCACAAAAGGGGGTGGTGATGGACGGAGCATCTGAACCAATCAAACACTCACACCCAGTCAAAAGATCTGGGTTTGATCCATCACCGTTCTTTAGCCCACTCTGCCACCCCAGATCAGACATGGCTATATGCAAATCAGTCTGACCCTGTGCCTCATGGTAACAGTCCAGCATGGCTTGGCAGTTCGAGCTGGACTGTTCCCAGGAGGCACAGGGTCAGACTGATTTGCATATAGCCATGTCTGAACTGGGGTGGCAGAGTGGGCTAAAGTGGGCTAAAGAACGGTGATTGATTCAACCCAGATCTTTTGACTGGGTGTGAGTGTTTGATTGGTTCGGATAATCCGTCCATCACCACCCCCTTTTGTACTGATTTTGGCCGCCATAAGTGTGGCAGGGTATGCTCAGACGTGAGTCCCATGCTCACTTTGCCACTGGATTCAAGCAAGCCGGGCTGAAGACGGCTGTAATGCTAAAAACCGGTCCTCGGAAGCTTGTTTCCGGTCCAGGGAAGGCATGGCTTGGCAGTTCGGGCTGGACTGTTCCCAGGAGGCACAGGGTCGGACTGATTTGCATATAGCCATGTCTGAACTGGGGTGGCAGAGTGGGCTAAAGAACGGTGATGGATTCAACCCAGATCTTTTGAGTGGGTTGTACATCCTGCTGACAGCACTCTGCACGGGCTTGACTGGGCGGGGTGTTGCCTGCCTCCACACGGTTCCAATGTTGGCCCTGCTCTCTGGGTCCCTGGTGCTCTGTTGGTGTGCCTAGGGACACTGGTTGGACTTTTGGCCCTTCTTCGTCGCTAAGGGTGCCTGCGGGGGGCTGCTGACACTGGTTCCTGGTGTGGCTGCAAAGATCCGCAGGCCAGGTGACCCCTGGTTTTCTTTGTCACCCCAGGAGTCCATCCTTTGGACCACTACCATCTTTACACTGTGGGCTCTGCTGAACTGCTTCTTGCCACAGGATACCCGCTGCTGGGGGTCGGTTTGCCTCTGCCCGGTCTTGCTGTGCCTCTGCCTCCAGTTGGCCTTCTTCCCAACCGCTGGCCCTCTCATCATGGGGAAGACTGACCGGAAACAGCCTAAGATAGCCTTTGAACTCCGGAGGTCCTCCCGACAAGATGGTGCTAGCTCCGATGGTATTGACTCTGTGGTTACGATGTAGGGGTGTAGGCCTAGCCCTGCCGTTTGCCAAGAAGCTGGATGGAGTTGCTCGCTCCTCCCCCTCCAAGTCTCTGCCCAACAGTGCAGTTTGTCTCAGCGACAATGATTGACAGTGCAGACATTATTTTTTCATTAACTTTTTTCTGAATGATGCTTGATATACTCTTAGCTTGGCCACCATGCTTCTTTGCAGGGGTGTACTCCTAGCCCTGCAATCCCCTCATGGGATGATTCCCTTTTCTTCCATTGCTTTCTCTCTTCCCAGTTGTGGGTTCCTGGGGTGGGGCGGGTGAATTACTCAGCCTGATTGGGGGGTTGGAGTGGGTGCGGGGTTGGAGGGTTTTCTTCTTCTGGGATTGTTGGGTTGGGAAGGGGTGTGGGGGTTTCTGGGGGTTCTCTGCTCCTCTATTGGGGAGGTGGCTTCATTTTGCCACCATATTTTTTTTTTATTATTGCTTTCACAAGTCTTGATTACGACGCTGTACTGTGCTTCTTCCCTCGTTTCTTTTCAAGTCAATGGGTATTCACTGTCTGTGCTCACGTTGCTCCTCTGGTCCCTTTGCCCCTTTATTTACTGTACTTGCTGTGTCTGAGTGCATGGGGCACTACCCCTGCTTATCGGCGCACTCTGCTCTTCAGTGCCACATCAGCTAGCTCGATGCCTGCATGCTCTCCCTGTGTTGCCCTGTTTGTGGAGGTCCCCGGTGGGATGCTTCTATTTGCTTGTGGAGCCTCCCGTTTGCACTGCATTTTGCTGCAATTTAGATCACTTCTTTATGACTGCTGTGCCTGCCTGTGGTGCTCACCGCCTGCGTTGCGCAGCATTACACTCTGGACCACCCTCTCATGACTGACATCACTTGCTGGTCCTGGAATGTCCGTGGTCTGAATGACCACCATAAGGCCTGACTGATTCATTCACACTTACAGCTACATAAGGTAGATATATGTCTCTTACAGGAGACGCACCTGATGCCCGGATCCACTTCCAGACTCCAAGCGCGCTATTGGGGGGAATCCCACTCCTCTACCTACTCGTCTTATGCTAGGGGGGTTTCTATTCTGTTACGCAGGGGTCTCCCTTGGCATACCACCCAGGCACTTACTGATCCTGAGGGCAGGCATGTGATCCTCCACGGTTCACTATTGGTCCAGCCTGTTACGATTGCCACGGTCTATGGTCCTAATTCGGACAACGCAGATTTCTTTAATCACATCTGGCACTTGATCTCTGCTTGTGGCCCTGCGGCAGTTGTCTAGGGAGGGGATTTTAATGTCACCTTATCGGCGTCCCTAGATCGATCTGGCTCCTATGCGTCCCATCGGCGTGCCTTCGCAGCTTCTCATGTCTATTTTAATTGATAATTCTCTTTATGATGCTTTCGTCCTGATGACCGTGAGGGCACCTGCGTTACTAGTGTGAGAGGCTGTTGGTCGCGCACAGATTTCTGGCTGACCTCCCCGGACGCCCTGTCCTGGCTCACCGATGCAGCATACATGGCACGCACCTTTTCCGACAATGCGCCGGTCCAGATCTGTCTCTGTCCTCCCCATTCCCCGCAACGGGCATTAACCTAGCGTCTTCCCCCCAACGCCCTCCGGGACACTGTCTTTTGTACGGACATTCATTCAGGTATAACCAACTATTATGACTTAAACACGGGATCCGAGGATTCTACTTCAGTATTACGGGAAGGGTTTAAGACCGTCATTCGGGGTGAATGTATCTCTAAACAGGCCGGTGTCCTCCGTTCTATCCGCACTACTCTGGCTAAACTCAAGGCGGAAATTTAAGATCTAGAAATGGAGACGTGGGTCGGGAGCCGGCCCTCCTCTCCACTGTCTGTTAGGAGGCTCCAACCATGAGGCAGACAAAAGTCAGTGTGTGATGGGCAGCAAGGCAGGGCAAAGACCTCGGAGCCCACTTCAGTGCCCCACAGCTATGATGCATGGGGGACCAGCAAAATTAGATGTGGACACGGCTCGCCAATAAAGACACCACTCTGCATAATGGAGCGGAGGATGCAGCAGCTGCAATAAGTGCATGTACAACAAGCCTTCTTTCATTAGTCTGTCCAAACCTGCCATTGTGTGCCATCAATGCTGTGGCAGTCCTGGAGAAATGTGTCATGGGAGTACTTTTGTGTGTGTGTCTGTGCGTGTATGGGGGGGTGCGGACGCACGTGTGTGTGTGCGCCTGTGTGTGTATGAAAGACTATGTTCACATTTGTGTGTGCTTGTGCATGTCTGAGCGTGTGATGGTGTGAACATGTATTTGGGTGTTTTTGTATTAGAGCATGTGATTCTATGTGTGCTTGTGTTTGTGCACGCAGATGTTTCTGTATGTGTGCTTATGTCTGTGCGTGTGATGGTGTGTGCATGTATTTGAGTGTTTTTGTATTAGAGCATGGGATTGCATGTGTGCTTGTGTGTGTGGATGTTTCTGTATGCGTGCTTGTATGCGCCCTCTCTTCGCGTATGAGAGTGTGTGCGCACATTTGTTGTGTGCTTGTGCTTGTCTGTGCGTGTGATGGTGTGTGTGTGTGCATGTATTTGTGTGTACGTCCTTGGGTATTTTTGTTCTGGGGCATCTGATTGTATGTGTGCTTGTGTGTTTGTGCGTGTCTGCGTGTATGAGAGTGTGAGCGCATTTGTGTGTGCTTATGCATGTCTGTGCATGTGATGGTGTTTGTGTGTGCATGTATTTGGGTGGTTGTATTAGAGCATGGGATTTTATGTGTGCTTGTGTTCTTGGATGTTTCTGTCTATGTGCTTGTCTGTGTGCGTCAGTGCACATATGAGAGTGTGTGCTTGTGCATGTCTGTGCATGTGATGGTGTGTGCACGCTGGATTTGTTATTCTCTGGCGGCCACTGTCCTGTATATTGACTTTAACTGCCTGATGCCTGACCATAGGATGACCACCAGTGTACCAGTGTACAGTACAGTACCCTGCCTGACCCCAAGATGGCTTCCATTTTGGTCCCCTACACATTGTTTTACTTCCCTGGGACAACATTTGGACATTGACCAGACCTTGAACCTTTCCCCTAACCTGCCTACACATCAGGACTTGGAACCTGCGGACCTTACCCCAGACTGTGGAGACCTAGCTATTTGGCTGATGCCCGATGGAGCTGCCATATAGCTAAAGAGGCGATGGGTTGTGGGCTCCACCCCTGCCGTCACCTACCCAGCCGGACCTTGGGCAGATTTTCCCCTCATCTCTACGTCCTATCTTCCTCCTACCCCTTTACCCTATCCCCTTACCCTTCCTTGCTCCATTCACCTTGACCCCTATGTTCTTTAAATGCTTTTCTTGATACTTATGTAATTTTTAACTGATGTAAATCGCAACATTATTGTCCCTCATGTAAAGCACTCTGATTCCATCGGGTCTAGCCAGCGCTATATAATAACTCATTAATTAAATTTGTTCCTATTTAGTACTCTTTCTCTCCCTAGCTCCTATCCACTCTCCCCGGAATCTCTCACCTTGCCTGCTAGTCTGCCTAGCCCCCTGTCCTTTGTGCCCTTTGACTAAGCACTCCTTCTCCCCTTGTTGGGGAAAGATCCAATATTTATACTCTGGAGTCTCAACGAACCCGCTGAGAGAGTCCACTGCACCAAGAGAGCCACTCACAGTTCACAGATGTCACCATGCCATTCACACCGGACTTTCCGTTCGTGTGGGCTTCGGGTCCCCATGCAATATTTGGGCATCTGGTTGAGTAGGGATCTGGACGAACTGTGGAGATCTAACTTCGGTTGTGCAGTTGACTAGCTGGAATCTAAGTACCCATCATGGATCCGACTTCCACTATCCCTGGCAGGCCGGATCGCAATCGCTAAGATGGTGGTCCTGCCTAAATTTCTCTACCTGTTTTTAAACATCCCTATTCCTCTCACTTCTTATTTCTTTCACAAATTACGCAACCTAATCATTTTGCTTGTCTGGGGAGGTAAACAGCCTAGAGTCGCATACGACATCCTCACTCTCCCCATGTCTGCCGGAGGTATGGGCGCGCCTGACTTCAGGATCTATGACTTGTGCGCCCAGGCCAGCTTTCTGCATTTTTGGATCCATCCTACCCCTTATCAACCTCACGTCGCCATTGAGACAGATATAATATAGCTTCCCCTTGGCCTCTATTCACGGCCTTGTTTGCGCCAGCGTGGTGCCCTCAGGCGGAGTTTGACACAGTCGAGACGTTGAGCTGGGCATGGTCCGCCCTTCGCTGGCTCTCCAATCTTCCCCTACTCTCTGCCAATGGCGTGCCAATAGTGAACCACCCAGATTTTCCCCCACTTCAGCCTTCTGGCATGTCTAGGCATGCGTCACGTTTGGGTTTGTGGACGATGGCGGACCTTTACCTGGGGAACTCTTTCTACTCTCTTCCTGACTCATCTGGGCCGCTGGACACGCTTTTAATCTACCAGCTGCGTGTCATTTACCGGAAACTACACTCTACATTCCCTCAGCCCACGCCCACCATGCCGGCTCTGGACTTCATGTATACGTCTCCGTCGCGGCACAAATTAGTTACCAAATTATACGCGCTTACTCTAATAACCACCTCTATTTCCTCAGACCGGGCGCAGGAGGCGGGCGGCGTGGGGCACGGATCTTGGTATGGACATTGCGCAAGCCAATGGGCTATACTGTTGTAACCAGACGAAAAAGCTGTCACCAAATTACCGGCTCTGTATGATACATTTTAAGTATTTGCACACGCTGGTCCGCATCCCCGCTCAGCTCCACAGGCTCCAACCCGCTTCTTGTTAAGACTCACCCCAGGCACAGAATACAAAAGAAAAGAGTTAGAAGAGGCCCTTGATAGGAACCCCCCATGCATGTTTCAGATAACAACCTGGCAGCCAACAAATTTGATGACAGGATCAGGTCATCAGTAGACCAGTTGGCCCCGGAAACAACAAAGAAACTGAGAAGAAGCCAGGCCTCAGCACCCTGGTACAACTCAGATCTTAAAAACGTTGGGGTATATTCACAATAACGTGTGATAACTACCGCAAGAGTAGCGTAATGCAACTTTCAATATCGCAGCCTATCACCGGAAAATAACCCCTTGTCAACGTGGAATTCACAACTAGGCAGTAGCATGCGATAGTCAGCTGAAACCGCGGACAATGTCCGCGATACAACCACCTCATTGAAGATAAAAACACAAACCAAAATACCAAAAAACATGCGGTGGGTCAAAGCGCGATGAGGAAATCAGCGATAAGCAGCGCCAGGCCTGCAACACACACCTGGCAGGCGGCAAAAATCACCATAAAAGTAAAAAAAAACACACAAACACAAACTAGCCAACACCCAAGCATCATGGAGGCAGCCGGAGAAGGCTCAGAGGACGAGAGCAACCCAACAAGCACTCCGGAAGCCCAGCCCGGGACCTCGGGGACAGGGAAGGGCAAGGATAAGAAGAAGAGGAAGATGAAGTTCAGTCCGCAGGCGAACAGGATCATAGTCACAGAGGTGATGGAACACTATCAACTACTCTTCGTCACCTCCAACGTGTCATTGGGCACCAAAACTGGAATATGGCGAGACATTGTGGACAAGGTGAATTCCGTCGGAGAGCATAAGAGGACAATGAATGAGGCGATGGAATGACATCAAGCGGAAGACCAAGGAAAAACTCTCTGCCAACCAGAAGGCAGAAACGCAGACTGGAGGTGGGGGCCCAGCACCACAGCTGGAGCTGATGACATGGAGGAGCCGGTGTCCACAGTGTTCAGTGTGGAGACTGTGGCCGGACTCGGGGGACCGGACACTGCTTGACAGGACACCACAAAACCGCAACAGGGTGAGTGACCAACAGGTACTGGGAGGATGGGTGGAGATGGGCACAATGGTACACATGCACAGTCAAGCACAGCACACTGCACACCCACAATGACTCAGGGACCTCGCCCAGATCTACAGACTGTCACAATGTGCAATGCCATGCTGTCTGAATGTCAACATGTACCATGCAGCTACAGATATGTGGACACTATGTAATAAACCATCTCTCCTTCACATCGCAGGGGCATGGTCAACACCTCTTGCAGAGCAGTCCCAGCCACTCTTCACTGATGACGAGGAGGACATTACCAGCATCAACACCCAAACCGTCCAAGACATCATTGACCTCATCCGCCTCTCACCTCCAGGATCAGGGCAGCCCAGCTACGTGATGAGATCCCATTCACCACCCAAACAACCCAGCAGGAGGCACCTCCCAAGACCCCCAGAAACAACACAAGGCCTTCTAACGCTGTGTGCTGGAGGACCAGAGGGAGACAGCTGAGCAGGTGCTGGTGGAGTTCGACCTCATGGCTACCAAACTGGATGCCATCTTGGGTGTCTAAGCCCGCCCCATGATCTCCAACGAGCCCTGACTAACATCGCTGGGGTCATGACGTGGCGAGAAGAACACCTGTCTGCTCAGAGTGGCTCCAGGGATGCCAGCCGTGAGCTGGCACACATGCGGAGGCTCATGGAGGCAGATAGGATGGCAGCCAATGCTGCACACCATTGAAATGTAGCAGGGATCTACCATGCCCTGCATGAGTTCATAATGCCATTGCTGCCACAAGGCATGGTGCCGATGAATGCTGCTGCCCCCACACCATCCACATCTCCGCCCCCTGCTGTGTCAGTGCCTCACAGTGCGGCAGGCGTATCCACTTCAGACCTGATGTGTCAGTGGCACAAAGTGCTGCAGCCGGTACTGCAACACCCACAGGTGGGGCAGGGCACACATCCGTGGATGACGACGAGGATGGGACTGTGGTCAGAAAGAGTAGGCACCAGCATTAATTTTTGCCAACTGGCCTGTTATTGCTTGGTACCACACATGGCCTCCTGACCTCCCACTGGCCTACGATACAATCCAACGGATTCACCTTGGACAGGGACATGGACTTCCACATCCTGTTTGATATCCAATGACATGGCGACCAGACTGCAGACTGTACCCTTCTGTCAGATTGTATGATGTGGTCTAGTGGTTGGGGTGGAGTTAAGAGGGAGGAGCAGGAACGGGAGGAGCCAGAGGCAGGAACCAGGGCAGTTAGAGTAGGGACAGGGCACGAGCAGGACGTAATGAATAAAGCTCCAGTTAGATGAAACCAGGTGTCTGTATTTATTGTAGCACGACGCTACAACTGGCGACGAGGGTGGGATGACATTGACTGCAGCCCACGAGACCACATACAGGCACCCTGTCCCATGCAGCGTCGAGGGAAGAGCTCCGCTGCCAAGTAAAGATGAGGCCTGATGATTGTGGCCCAGAACAAGTGACTGCGACTCCAAAGAAGCCAGGGAACCCCGAGGAAACCCCGACCTGGGAGCGCTGAAACGCTCGGTAGAAGAAACCCTGTGGCGCTGAAAGCGCGAATCCCGCCGAGTGTGTGTAGACCAGCAGCCAGAAATAAACAGGAGTCGGGAGCCCACTCCGACCCTGTACAGTGCCACACAGTGAGTGAAAAAGTACCCTGGTGAAGAGGACGCTGTCCCCGAGAGCCTGCTGCCGAGCGCGGCTGAACGCGCCGAAACCGGGACCCGAATGCCGTCGGAAAACCTCACGCCCGATGCGTGAGGTTTGGCATGCTGTCGGCGAAGAAGAACAGCGGAAACTCAAAAGTAAGGAGGAATCGGGAGCCCACCCCGATCCTGCCTAATACCCTGGTCGCAAGAAGGCGCCTGGGGCACTGTGGAAGCCCCGTGGTGTGCCCAGAAGCAAAAGCGCTGTTCGCGCCAAAAGAAACTGCAAGCACCCGAGTGAGGTGAGGGCTGAAACAGACTGTGCGAGGGATCTGGAGCCCAACCCCGACCCTGCCGTGCTACCTGAGTGTGAGGACGCAAAGCGGAGACTGTGTGAGCGCTGTGAGAGGAAGCGCTGCCCCGCCAATAGAAATTGTGCTGCCCCGATGGAAAGCCTCACCTCGAGGCGTGAGAAATAGCATGCCGGTAACGAGGGAGTTTGCCTCGATCCTACCTGGATGTGCTGGAGGCCCAGGAGCGTGCAAGGCTCAAGAAGAGTTGCTGCCTAGAAGGGGACCGGCTGCCGGTGAGTACCGGGGAGAGTCCTGTGAGTGGCAGACTGAATGAAAGCAAGTCTCGTGAGGGGTGAGACTTCAGGCGAGCGGCCATCTTTGAGTCAGGCGGATTGTAAGGACATACCCTGTGTGATCCATAGGCGGCCATCTTGGAGTCAGGCAACAGCCAGAAATCAACAAGCATTGGCAAGAACAGAGAAACAAACATTATCAAATGTAAAAGGAAAAAACAAGCACCGGTAAAGACAAGAAAAGAAACTATACAACAAGCATTGGCAAATGCAAGGGCGTACAAACACTGGTACATGACAAGACAAGTACTGACTAAGAGTAAACAAGCAGTGATCCATGCAAAGAGACACAAGCATTGTCACATACGGATCAACAAGCATTGGACAAATCGTGGCCAAGGAAGGAAACCGGCATTAGCGAAGGCCAAACAAACATTGGCAAAGAAACCAATCAGCAGTGGCGAAAAGATACAAACAATCACTTGAAAGCGAACAAACAAACGTGGGCGAGAAACAACAAACCAGCACGAACACCTACAAAGGTAATGCAACAAACACTGGCCAACGCACGTGCGGAAAAGAAGCAAGCATAGACGCATGCAAGAGATAGATGAGTGACTGGATAATCTGCATTAGCCTGGAACGAAAACACAAACAAACACGTTTCGTATATAAACAAGCCCAAGCAACTGCAAGCCTCGACGCTAACAAGCTCAGGATCACGCAAATCTTGAACGAAACTGACACAAGCTAACACGGATCCTGCACTTAAGCAAACACGAGCAAAGGCGAGTACCGAAGCATACCTCCGGCGCCACGCAACGATAAATGATCAACCTACCTGATTCCAAAGAAGATAACCAAACAGAGACTAGAGACCGGGAGGGTCAGCAAAAGAAAACAAGAAGAAGAGGAAGGGAACGGTCCTGCGATATTGTCAAGCCAGCGCAGTTCACCATCATGTCGGTGAGAGAAGAAACTCATACTTCGAGCCCCTGCATTGGAGTGCCACCCCCAGTGACACAGACTAGCAACCAGAACCTGGGGCCAGAATGGAACCGGTGGCTGGAAACACTGGACGATTTTCTTGAGGCAATTGGTGAGCGAAGAGACAGGAAATGTCTGATGCTACTCCTTCAGCTGGTCGGTCATGAGGGCCGACGCTTAATCAGAACATTTCCCAAAAGGGACACAGAGAGCTATGAAAGACTCCAAGTGAAGTTACGTGCCCATTTCCATGCACCGGTGGAAGTGGATCATGCTCGCATCGCTTTCAATGCAGCACGGCAGGAACCAGGAGAACCATTGCCGAAATTCATCACCCGGTTGCTAAGTCTGGCACCCCACTGCTATTTCAATACATTTACAGATGAAGAAGCAGTTCGGCTCCGGATAATCGAAGGCTGCTCAAGCACAGACACAAAGTGCAAGATTCTTCAGGAACAGTGGTCGCTAAAGAGAATCATCAGAGGGGCCGAGGTTGGAGTGCGGATGAAAGCAAAGGACTTATCGAAAGACATGCACTCGAATGCAAGACACTTGGATGTCTGGAGAGAGACATCCCTCATGTCCGGGGGCAAGGCCCAGGAAACAAACAAAGCCGAAAAGAAGGCGGGTGAATCAGAGCCAAGACGAAACAAGAGACACAGCGTCATGGAACACCCCAAGTCACCATCACAACAGACCAGGATGAATCAGGATTGCGAAAGCGACACTGATACAACCTCGCATAGTTATTCAACCTCAAGGAGTCAGTCAACGGATGACTATACTGATACAACCTCACGGAGTTACTCAACCTCAAGGAGTCAGTCAACCGATGATGAAAATGGTTATGAAGCAGATGAAGTGTCAAGCGGGTCAGATCACACCCATGGACAATATGGCAGATTGCTCAACAGGAGGGCAAGCAAGACAAACTACAGAAGACAGGACCAGTCCCGTCAACGCCGGAAATCGGCACACGAACATCCCCGGGCATCCTCCCGCTATGCACCAAAGTCTATAGATGAGTCCGAGGACGCGTCAATCAGCGAGACATATCACCCCAATGGCACGGATGTCAGCACGTCTAACGAACGAGAAGAAGAAACCAACCACATGAGGAGTGGTAAGTCACTCAGACACCGAAAAGGGAGGGGCATGTGCCCTCAAGACAATCGTGGCAATGAGAGAACGGAGAAGGGACAAGTGATGTCCCGTGTAAAGGGTAAAGACCAAATGCGCCGAGATCAAACTAGAGAAATAAATGTGTGGTTAACAAACGATCTCTCCATCACAACAACACAAAAGACACATAAAGAGACGTACCCAAAGGAATGCTCCATAGATAGCTCCGACTTCAGGAGCATGTCATCCCAAACCACCGACTCAATAAACTTATCAGTCACGATGCCCTCAAAGGACCGTTCTCAAAAGAAATCCACGAACGACTCCTCAGAGTCGGAAAGTATGTCTGTCCAATCGTTCAAGTCAACAAAATCATGGTCCCGACCACGTCCATGGCATCAGTCACCCGACCGCACAACGGAACCAAAGGACACCATGTCTCATCAGTCATCGCCATTTCAAGACATGTGTAATATGCCGTCACCCCTGATGGGGTCAGCGAGGCTGACTAAAAGAACTGACGGAAGGAAAACAAAGAGATGGGACAGTATCTACCAAGTAGAAAAGGATCATCCGGTCACCCCGGGAGGAGGACCAAAAGTGGTGACAGAGATCGACTGTCACCGAACGAGAGAGGAACAGGTACCTGACCGGATGGTCAGGAGTTTCGCCGGCTCCAAACATAAGCGTGAGAGAGAGAGACAAACAGAGGCAATAAACAAGTCCAGGAATCAAGACAGGACACCCATTTCAGATAATACATTAATGTCTGGCATGCCCGATGGTGAACAGAAGAACAGTGCTGCTCCCAACCCGACAAGACAAAGAGAAATAACCGTACAGGTGGGAGCTCGGAAGAAGACCGGAACATTGTCCACTCCCGAAGGAGATCAACCGTCAACAGAACAAGAGTCATCAAGGAAAGCAGACTGCCACGGCCGAGCTGAGCCAGCAGCAGTCACACAACATAAAAGAACCATGATAACTGCGGAACCGGATAGTAAACAGCCCACACATAATGGGTTGCATTCTCAAAGGTGCGCTCCCGTAGTCAAGGATGTCTTGGTTAAGGCACCGAAGAGATTGGTCAATGTCAGGACCACCACGGATTCGACACTACTGATGCTTGAAGAACAAGCCGTCCGCCAACCCGTGTGGTGGATTGAAGAAGTGCGAACACTGTGGAAACTAAGTTCAGTTTGTTAAGAAGGGGGGAGATGTCAGATTGTATGATGTGGTCTAGTGGTTGGGGTGGAGTTAAGAGGGAGGAGCAGGAACGGGAGGAGCCAGAGACAGGAACCAGGGCAGTTAGAGTAGGGACAGGGCACGAGCAGGACGTAATGAATAAAGCTCCAGTTAGATGAAACCAGGTGTCTGTATTTATTGTAGCACGACGCTACACCTTCCTCTTCCGCAGTACATGTTATCCCCGGATGGACTCTGGCTGGCGATCCACAGGCCCATATTGTGTAGTGTGCTCGGCATTGCCCTGTACCACTCCAGCTGCATAACTGCACTGGATGTGCAATAAACATCCAGTGACGCACTGTTGCGTCGTGTCTTACATCATTTATATGTGACTGTGTGGATGAATGTAGGGCCAGTGACTTCCCTTGCATCAATGATGTACATCCTGTGGAATACCGGTCACAGTGTGCAACATTGCCTATTATGTTCCGGGTGCCGAGGACACTACAACAGGGACACATGCATCAGTCACTTCCTTGTCTGGACATGGACTGATCCACGCAAAGAGCCCCCGATTCAATGTTGCAATTCCTGCATTGCTCAGGTGTACGCCAGGCCAGGCCAAACCACTCCGCTTGCGCTCTGAGGGGGGCCCTCATTAATGCCCGTCGCTGGTGTAATCGCTGGTGGTGTGCAGGTCACTGGTCTAGGTGTCAGCATGTCATGGCCACTCCCTAAGGGCAGGTTTGCACACACACCACACCCATCCGGCACAGGCGTCACAGGCCATGTGACTCCGCCAACATAAGGGGCCAACAGCGTCACATCCCGCTTTTCTGGTGGTGTCTGTATGACGGACGCTCCACGGTTCCCAATCATGAAGGGCCCATGAGTTGTTGCACACAGGGTTAGTGGCATCCGAGGCCTAGCAGACGGCACAGGCCTACCACCACTTGGCGCTGACTGGGGTTGCACATGGTTAGTGGCATCTGAGGCCTTGCAGAAGGCATAGGCATCCCGCCAAGAGACGGTGACTTTGGGTACACTGAGACAGTGGCCCCTTAAGCTGCCGAGCGGGTGTGCAGCCTACGATGATGCCCCGTCCTGGCGGTCCATACAGGTCAGGTTTTGTGTGCCCTGCTGGACCACAGTGTAGGGCAGAGCTACCGGGCAGCACGGGCCTACCGCCATGTGTCATCGTGTCAGGGATCTCGGAGTGAGTGGCACCCATTGGGCTGAGCGGGTGTGCAGCCTGCGATGGTGCGTCCTATGCCATGGAGTAATCAAGACCCAGTACCAAACGTGAGACCTGGTGGCCTACGGAGCATGGCTGCATGGTGTGGAGGGTGCCATGTCCGTGGGCCCGGGCTTGTGGCTTTGCAGCGGCATGTGATGGGACCTCAAGTCTACACGCTGGTGGCGGAAGGTGAGCAGTGAGGCCTGGGTGTGCATGGGTGTGCATGCTCCGATGGGCGGCGGGAGGAGTTAGGGTGCCTCTGCCTAGGTGTGCATGGGCGGGCAGGCGATGTTGTCTTGTGCAAGTGTGGGAACTGTGCCAGTCATGTATATGGACTCTGTTTCAGCTTACAGCCCTGACTCAAATGTGTGACCTGGTGTTCTGCTATACATACCGGCAAGTGGTTGGAGATACACAAGTGGCAGCAGGTGAGCAGTTGCTCAGGGGGCGGCACTCTCTCTCCCTCTCTCTTATTCTCTCTCTCTCTCCCCTTCTTCTTCTCTCTCTCTTCTTGTCTCTCTCTCCCTCTTATTCCCTCTCTCTCCTTCTCTCTCTCTCCCTCTTCTTTTCTCTCTCTTCTTCTCTCCCTCTTCTTTTCTCTCTTTCCCTCTTCTTCTCTCTCATTCCTTCTCTATCTCTCCCTCTTCTTCTTCTCTCTCTCTTCTCTCTCTCTTCCTCTTCTTATCTCTCTCTTCTTCTCTCTCCCTCTTCTTCTCTCTCTCTCATTCTCTCTCTCTCCCCCTCTTCTTCTCTCTCTATTCCACTCTCTCTCTCTCTCTCTCTCCCTCTCTTCCTCTCTCTCTCTCTCCTTTGCTCTCTCTGTCCTTTGATGTGCACAGGACACACCTTCTCATCATGTCTTTTTGTCTTGCAGGTTGTGACCTACGGATTGCCCCGAGGGGAGCGATCATGTGTCTTCATTTAATTTCAGTGTTCATTTTAATAAAGTTTTATTTGTTGCTTCGAACATGAATGTGTGATGCTCATTTCTGTGACGACACATGCATGTCACCAGTTGTGATTGTGTGACATCAAGCGGATTATTTTGTACATGTTTAGGAGTAGCTGATGAGGCATGTCTTTGGTTGCCGGGATCATGCGGGTTTTGGCGGGGGTTGTTGTGGCCCTCTTGGGTGTCCGGGCCGCTTGATGAGTGGCTTCATGGCATCTATTGCCCTTTATGATGTGTCCCTGGACTGTGCTCCCTTTTGTGGTGTAGGCTGCCGTCCGACTTTACACCAGGTTAGAGCAGGTGTAGATTTCCTGGTGCTAATGCACTTTTGCCAGATTTATGTTCTTATTGCTGATCTGGCTGGTCGTTGAGATTGTTGAGGTGTGATATTGTCGCTGCTTTTGGTAGGGGAACGCCCACTCTACATGTCATTAGCGATAGTTGCGGGTGTCCACTGAGGCGATGTTTTTTGCAGCTGCTATTGCTACAGCACGGCTCCAGGAATCATTTCTAATCATTACTCACCATTACCCTGAAACCTTTAAACACTGCACGTTTACTCTGGTACACTTACACTTGGCTTCAAGGCTTTTGGTGAATCACACTGGAGAAATGCTGTAACATTTGGTGGAGTGTCTAAAACCTATTTAAATCAGTTATTATTTACACCTATAGATTATTACAGTTTACCATGGTTTTATTCAAACATTTAATTATTCAGACGCACCACCATAGTGCCAATGGATCTGCTAGAAAGAACATTAGGCGTAGGAAAATCGCAAGACCAGCTTTTAAAATTCCATTTTCCCAATTTTATTAAAAGCATAACTTTATTATGTCTGACATTTATGCATTTATAAATTCTTTATTCAGTAAAATCTTAATCTTTATTCCAAAATTCATTTTCTTCTAACATCCCTAACTAACACCCTCATCTTATCCTTCAATCCTGCAAAGCAAACAAATAAAATCATAAGAGTGTTACATCCAGGAATCGGTCATCATTCGGGCAGCACTTCCAGTAGAAATCGAAAAATTGACCCCTTCTAGACAAAACTAGGGTTTTTTATACCTTAATTCCCTAACTTAATCTATCTAAAAAGTAACTATCACTACTTATTCAAACTCTGATTGGACAAATTCGGGGTGGGTGAGCATTATCTCACCATTACAACATCATGTTTTCATTGGTTCAGCAGAAAAATAAAGGGTCTTTGTTTTAGGACAGTCCATAGCTTAGCTATTTCCTTAAGTTGAAACACCACCTCCCATGCCCACGATCACAACATTCAAGCGTCCATGTTTGGCACCCATCCTAGGTTCCGGGCCAAGGCAGCCTTGAACCTGCTCGAGCACAGGCAGTTCACTCTGACTTGCAGGTTTTGGCGCGCCTGCGCTGTCCAGCTCTTGCTCACTGTTTACCCAAGCGTCCATCTTTTATCTAGGCCTCAGAATCCACTCTTAGAACTATCATAGAAACAAACACAAATTCATGTTAATTATTGAATTTAAACCCATTCTGTTTACCTCCCCCTATACTAATGTTTCCCATTAGTTGTTACCTAGCAAATAAGCCACAAAAATGCGTTTTATACTTACACAATCGACCACTTCTTAGCACAAAAACGTATACAATAAGCACATTTAGTATGCGTTTGTTCATATTTAAACTGCGCATTAATTCACAACACAATAACAACATATATTAATTAATTATATGGCAACATGCAAGCAAAATTAGTACTCCCGTGTATAATAAAATGTGTGCATCTTATTCTATGGTTGATTAATTTTACAAAACACCTTTAGTAAATGTTATCGTTATGGGACAATGACTTCAAGAGGGGTACACAAAATTTTGCGTTTGCCACCCCGCTCCATCAATTCCCTCATCTGGTGATTTTATCACCAAATAACTCTCAAAACTTTGGAAAATTTAGCAGAACATGTTTCAATTTCTTTTGTTAATATCATCTATACTTTTGTTTCCTTCTCTTTTGAATCTTTGAAAAACTTTTCTTTCATTTCTTCCATTTCTATTTCATTATTTTCTCTCAATCTTGCCTGTTGTTCCTCATTCCTTTTCCTTATCGACTTTCTAAAATCTCTTCTGCCTTTGTATATACAGCATAACCTTATAATAAAAATTACAATCACTAGAATCGATCGGTATTAGTATTTTACCTATAATTGAACTACCTATTTCTTGAAACCAATGCTTAAATGCTGAGAAACTTTTACCCAGCCTTTCAAGGATACCTTCAACCTCCAGTGGTTCAATTTCTCTATGCAAATCAGTAATATTTATAATATACTTTTCAATATTCTGACTTTTATCTGGAATATAAGTGCAACAATGTTGAACTTTCAAAATTCCACAGACTCCTCCCTCTTTTCCTAAAATTATATCAAGGGCAAGTCGATTTTGCATAACCATTTCTCTCATAGCAACCATTTCGGTATTTACCATCAGGAATCCTCCTGCTGTATCTGTTGATAATTGATCAACTATTGTAGACAATTTTCTGATTCTTTTTGCATTAAATGAAATTCCCACTGCTGGTATCAGTGCTCCAAATACATCATCTATTATTTCTAACACACTTTCTCTTCTTTTTCGACTTAGAACTTTACCTATCTCATGCTTTCCATTTGTACCTCTGTCTACATGAAAGATTTTAGGAAAGACAAAACCCACATAACATGTCCCATACCAATGATCTGGTAATTTATAATAGGCTTGATTCCCACAAATGAAATAAATTCCAGGAAATACAGGATCATCTCCTCCTTTAAATCCCCAACCCCCTATAATTCTATTGGTATCTTCACATTGACTTGCACCCACAAAATAATTGTCGTACATTGAGTTGTCTCTTCTAATACAACATTTTCCCAACATTGCATCTATATTGATTGCTACAGTCACATTCTTATCCTCAATATTCTCATCATCAAATGTGTAATATTTAGACTTTGCATGTTTCATTTTCTCATTTCGTTTGTAAGCAATTCTTCTTTCCTCAAACATGTTTAAGAATGCCTTCTCCTCAACTCTCATTTTACATGTCAAATTATGATTAAAAGCGTATTCATGTGTTAATTCATCTACTTCTAAAAAATATTCTCCCATTTCCTTTGCAGGCTTTCTTTTATTCAATGTACCATCAATTTTTAATTTTGCAAATATTTCATCTACATTGGAATAATGATATTCCAATTTCCCAGTCTTGTAGAACAAACTTGCAATTACACTACGTTACTCCATATGTAAAAGGAAGGTGGTGATATGTCACCCCTTCTGACACTGATGCTGGTAATTTTACACAAACATAACAGTCATCAACATTCATAGTTTTAATGTACTCAAGCAATAACTTTGAAAAATTATTTTTGGTATAGTCACTTATAGATCTATCTTGATGCAACTCTGGCTTGTACACATGAGTTTCATGCACCTTTTCTTTCTCGACTAGCTTACTTGAACTCACATTCGGTTTTAATTTTGTTAAATTACTTTGGAAAGGGATCACAATAGCTAAAATTATCCACAATATAATCAACAACCCCATGCATATTGTAAAGCATCTACACCATTTTCTAAAAATAGAACATTTCGTTTTGAGATTATTCATTGCCATTTTCCCTAACACCATTTCTTCGACCTTATGTCACTTACAAGTTGCACACCTTACTCAACACACTAACAAGTTTTCTTCGACCTTGTGCCAATTATTATTCTAAATTATACTATAATTAGATTTTTGTAACAAGTTTTTCTTCGACCTTTCGTCAATTCCGACCTCTCCTATATTTACAATATCCGTCTCACCGGACTTCAGGCTTTTTACTTTAGTATCATATACTTTAGGCACCTATCTTTTATTTCTTAGTTGACTTCTTTACTCACTTTTCCCAATTGGCTTCGGGTTGTACAGGTTTTCTTGACCACTATTAATCTCCTCAATTGGTGGCAGAACAATATATGTCCACTCAGGTGATTTGTACCTTTGATTTGGACGTCTTACTCTTTTTGGCCTTTGAATAGTCTCTATTTTCTTTCCCAATTTTTCTTTCTGGCTGGTGATCTCCTTTATTTGGTCATCTTGCTCTTTTGTTTTGTTCACTATTTTGAATCTCAATCCACCAGCTTCTTTAGGCCAATTGTCTCCTTTACAGACTTTCTTAGTCTTTGACTCTATTGTGTTATGCTCCACTCTCCAAGCTCTTTTTCTTGTACTTTTTCTTAATGGAGTTTCGTCTGCACTGTCTTCAGTTTCACCTTCAGTGTCTTCTGCTGTATCATTGATTATGATCTTCACAATGTCTTTGTCTTCATCAGATTTAGTTTTCTCTACTGTTACTCTGTTAGGAACACCATCATAACAGGTACTTGGAATCTCATCCTTATCATGAGTTACTTCCTCTTCCCCAATCTCAGGATTTCTGTTCCTGCTTTCAGAGTTTTCAGATTGCTTTTCAGTTTCCTTCTTTTCAGCAACTTTCTTTTTACTTTCTTTTGCGTCTCTACTGGTGCTTGTCTTTACCGATTCTCGATCTTCAAGTTGATCTTCTGAATCTGGTATTTCAACAATCTCCCTTTCACCTTCACCTTCAGACGCAGAACTGGCTTCTGATGCTTCCAGATGTCGACGTTCCTGTCGATCTTCAATATCTGGATTCTTTTCTGGTTCACCTTCAGAATCAGAGTCAGTTGTACTTTCACCGTCATTTGGGTATTCAGGTTCAGGCACACGGATGGTGTGACTAGCATGAACCCACCTTTTCAGTCCAGCACACTTAACTGCAGTAGTACTGACCAAGATAACTTGACGTGGTCTTTGCCACCTAGGTACCAAACAATTCCTTCTGCGATGGAATTTCACTCGTACCCAGTCCCCAGGGACTAGATCATGAGCTGGATTTTTCTCTTTGGAATTTGATTCAGTTCCCACCTGGTGGGGCACAGAAGTTACCACATCAGACAGATTTTTGCAGTAATCCAGTATGATGTCATCATTAATTGTCATCAACTTATCAACTGGTACATAGGCCTGTCTCATCACCCTGCCCATCAAGATCTCATGTGGACTTAATCCAATTTTTCTGTCAGGTATGCTTCTCAGTGTCATTAAAACAAGTGGCAAAGCATCAGGCCACTTAATTCCTGTTGCCAAACACATTTTTGCAATTCTGTTTTTAATTGTTCCATTCACCTGTTCAACTACTCCTGAAGCTTCAGGTCTATAGGCACAATGCAGCTTCTGACGAATGTCCAGAGCTTTGCAGATCATCTGCATAAGTTCATTTTGAAAATGCGGGCCTCTGTCCGACTCAATGGTCACCGGAAACCCGAAGTGTGATATTATCTCACGCAAGAACAGTTTAGCAACAGTTAATCCATCATTCCTCTGCGTGGGGAAAGCTTCTACCCATTGAGAGAACAAACAGATTATCACAAGAACATATCTGAGTCTGTTGCATGGAGGTAGCTCAAAAAATCCATCTGAACTCTTGTGAATGGGCCACCCTCCCGTCCTATGGTTCCCAAGCTTACAACAGTTTTTCTGTTTGGATTAAATTGTTGACAGATCAAGCATCTTTGACACAGACTTTCAGCGATCATTCTGAATTTTGGATTATACCAAGTCTGTCTAAAGAGATGAATCATATAATCTCTACCAATGTGGGCCTGACCATGATACATTCGGGCCATATCTGAAATCATGCTCTCGGGCATTACTGGTCTTTCATCTTTGTAAACCCAAACTTCATCTTCCTCCCTTTGTCTGCAGCCTAATTTTAACCAAATATCTTTTTCCTCTGCTCCTGCCTCTTCCTGCATCTGTTTCACTTCCTGCCAAGTCTCAACTACAGTGGTTAGCATTAAAGGACTTGGAACATGTTCTTCAGTTTTTTCTCGATTCATTGAAATTTGATTCTTCGCACAATGTTTGGCAATTGCATCAGCGTAACTGTTTCCTCTTGTGATATAATCCTCACCCTTTTTATGAGCAGAACATTTTACAACAGCCAATTTTTCAGGTAACTGTATCACGTTTATCAGTGTCCTCACAAACTCAGCATTCCGTATAGGTGTTCCTGCCGAGGTCAAATAACCTCTTTGGGACCAAAGCTGTCCATAATCATGAACAACTCCGTAACCATACTGACTATCAGTCACTATGGTTACTTTCACCTCTTTTCCCAACTCACATGCTCGTATCAAAGCAATCAACTCTGCGATTTGAGCAGAATGAATTCCTTTCAGACAAGATGCTTCCAACACTTCTGCTACTGCGCAAACAGCATATGCAGCACTTAGAACACCACTCTCTGTTCTCAAGCTTGATCCATCCACAAACATCACAAAATCTGATTCAAGTAGAGGTTGATCTAAAATGTCTGGACGAGGCTTTGTGCAATACTCCAAAACATCCAAACACTTGTGATCAAGCTCACCTTTCACTTCTGCTTCAATGGTGTCGGGTAGCAGTGTTGATGGGTTGACATTCACACATCTCGCAACAGTCACATTCTCAGCTCCCAAAATTATTTTCTCATAATGAGTCATTCTGCTGTTAGTCATGTACTGGGTCTTTGCTCTAGTGAGGAGAATCTCCACTGAATGAGGTACATACACCCTCACAGGAAATCCCATCACAATTCCTTCACTTTGCTCCAGACTTACACTAGTTGCTGCTACTGCTTGGAGACAACCTGGGAAAGCCTTTGCAACAGGGTCCAAAACAGCTGAGAAATACGCAATTGGTTTTCTCATTCTTCCATGTCTTTGAATCAATACTGACAAAGCACATCCTTCTCGCTCACTACAGTACAATTCAAATTCTTTTTCGTAATCAGGCATTCCTAAAGCTGGTGCTTCACACAATTAAGTTTTTAGCTGTTCAAATGCTTCCATCTCTGTTTTAGTCAGAACAATGTGGTCTCTGATATCTGCTTTTGTCAATCTCTGCAATGGTTTTGCAATCGATGAAAATCCACTTATCCACTGTCTACAATAACCTACCATTCCTAGGAACATTCTTACCTGTCTATGGGTTTTTGGCGGCTGCATTCCTTGTATCATTTTGATTATTTCAATTGTGACTTGTCTGATTCATTTAGCAATCTTGTGACCTAAGTATTGTACTTCTTTCTGACAAAATTGTAATTTTGATGGAGACACTTTATGTCCCTCCTCAGCCAAATGATTCAACAATGCCACTGTATCAGTTATACAGGCATCCTTTGTTTTTGATGCAACCAAAAGATCATCAATATACTGTACTAACACAGATTCTCCAGGCATGCTCACATTTTCTAATGATTTCTTTAAAAGCTGATTAAAAACCGATGGACTCTCAGTGTACCCTTGTGGAATTCTACACCATGCTAGGATACGATTTTGGAAACGAAACACAAAAATTGGTTGACTTTCTGGATGCAATGGAACAGTAAAGAACGCATTGCACAAATCAATCACCGTATACCATTCTGCATCATGAGGAATTCGGTACAGAATCACTGCTGGATTCGGAACAATTGGACAACTTGGGATAACAATTTTATTAACCTTTCTCAGGTCCTGCACAATTCTAAATGTTCCATTCGGCTTTTCCAATCCCATAATCGGTGAATTACAAGGACTGCTCTCAATTTCTCTTAAAATTCCCTGCTCAATCATTTTGTCAATTACTTGAGTAATTCCTTCAATTACTTCGGCAGTCATTTTATACTGAGGTATATTTGGGTAACTTGCACCTTCTTTTATAGACACTTTCACAGGATCAACTCCTTTCATCAACCCTATATCTTTTCCAGTGAAATCCCATACGCTTTCTTTCACTGCCTCTTTCAGTTCAACAGGAATTTTCTCTTTATCAAAAACAGGAAACAGTTTATCTTCTTCTGCCTCAATCATGAGCATTGTCAATTTATACAAACTATCTTCATCTGGGGTTTGCAATTCTATTCCATCTGGTGAACAATATATGGCACAATTCATCTTACACAATATATCTCTGCCTAACAAATTAACTGGACTGCTATCGCACACCACAAATCGATGCATATCTTTGTATGTCCCAATCTCTATTTCTACTGGTTTTGTCAAAGGAGTATTTATTTGTCTATTAGCTACACCTACAACCTGGATTGTCTCACCCGAGAGAGGAAGATTTTGAATTTCCGCTGATCTAACAGTAGGACGGGTAGCACTTGTGTCCACTAGGAAAGTTATTTCCACATCATTCACCTTTCCGCTCACAAATGGACCTGACTGATCTACCTCAAGAGTGGCTCCAAGCATACACTCTTCTTCCTCCCACAGGCACCGTCAGAAACTTTCATCCGGCTCACTGCCATTCTCTTCTTGCAACCAATTTTGAGGACACGCATTTACTCTTTGCGGTCTTTTTACCTGCTCACCTCCGTTGAATCCGGTCTCTGCACTGTATCTCTGCTGATTCCCACTGTATGGCAGTGGCGGTTGCGGCACCTGACTTTGCTGATTTGCTATCTGCTGTTGTTGCGGTTGCTGCTGATTTACCTCAAACTGCACCTGCGGATTCAATGATGTATGTTCCCCATTAACTCTAGGCAGACATTTACACTCTCGTTTCCAATGCCCTACCTTGCCGCAATTGAAACATGGCATTTTCTTTTTCAATTCATCAATATTCCCTACCAATTTAGGTTGGCCTTTAAACCCACCTTGATCCCCTGTATTCTTATTCTCCATCTGTGCTACTTGTTGTTCTGCTACTTTTACATATGCCCACGTGGCTTTTTCTTTCAACTTTTTCTGTTTTGCATCAATTTCTTCACTGCAATACTTTGCCTCTCTCAGTACCTTATCTACTGAGCTCGACTGCCAATCCATCATGCTATGTCTAATCATGTCTGGAATTTTCGGTCTTAATCCTTATACAAACCTATGCACAAAGTGGCTCATATCTTTTTCATCTAATTCCTCATAACCACTATATTGTTTGAAAACTAACAACAACCTTTCATAAAATAAATGCACAGGTTCTTTTGGCTCCTGGGTGGTTCTTTCTATCTTTACCCAATCAGTTTCTTTTGGAGGTATTTTATTTTTCAACCACACTATCACTTGTTCATATTTTCTCATCACGTCTGGTGATGGAGCTCCTGTTTTCTCATCTCTGGGATACTCCTCCATTGGCCAATCCACAGATATTTCACATTCTGTCCATAAATCTGTTGGCACCACTATTTCAAACAACCCATCCAAATCAATCCATAATACGTTTGATACCTTTACAAATCTGTCAACTTGTCAATACCACTCTACTGGCTTCTCTCTCAATCTGGGGAAAGCATTAGTAAATTACAATATATCTTGTCTGCTCCAGGGAACATGTACATATCCTCCTCCAGGAATTTCTCTCATAGGGAATTCAGTTGCTACTGTCCTCTTTCTCTAATAGGGAAAGCTAATGTAGATCTATCACTATTCTCTTCTTTCTTCTTTGCCCACTTGACTCTCCATTTTCCTACATCACCCCATTTGCGCAACAATACAATCAAATCTTTTATCTGAACTAGCCTTCCTGCAGTGTTCATGTTTTCAATCTCTCTTTCTGCAAAATCTACTCGATAAGTTTTCTGCAATGATTTTATTTTGGAAAATTCTATTCCACATTCACTTGCCACCTCTTCTAATTAATCGTACATTTTTTTAGCTCTCCATGTTATGCTTTTACATAAAAACATGAGCTCATCATCGTGGTAAGTTTTTAATCTGTCTGTCCCAATCGTTCCAATTATTAATTCTTCCATATCTACTTTTAATATAGCCACATCCAACACTTTTGATTCCTGTTCTTTTAATTTAATGTTTTTATCCATTCACTCAACTCTCTTTCTGATGGTCCCATAGGTGTTTGTGTTAAATCTATTTTGTCTGCACTTCTCTCTGGAGTGGCAGAGTCAGATTCTGCTCCTGTCGGGTATCCGCATCACAAATTTTGATTAAAAGTTAACTCTGGTGGATTTACACTTATATTTTGTCTTATTTCCGACAAATCAGGATTAGTACTCCCTTTTGCTCTCTGTAGACTTTGTTGTAATGGAATAGTTAATCTTGGCTCTTTTATTTTCTGATCTTCAAATACTGGTATCACAGGTCCTATTGTTACTGGGACAGTTACAGCTTCCATATTTTTAGTAAGGGTTTGAATCAATTCATGTGCAGATCGCTCATAATCAGACATATTTGGTTGTTCATCATTTCGTCTTTCCGCACTTAGCACAATTCTGTGTGAATCATTACTTTGTACAGGTGTACCCATAATTCTAGCTTCTCCTATCGGTGTACTCGGAACATAACTTGTTTCTACTCTCTCAGGGAAATCTCTAAAATTTGATGGCTGTCTTGGCGTTTCATTAACTCTTTCTTCTGCCATCGGAGCATTTGGGGTAGTCCATAAAGAACTTGGTTGATATGGGGGTGGTCACCTATTTAATATTTCTTCTAAAACAGCATCCTCTGATTCACTTTCACCATAACTTTGATTTCCTAATTCTGTATTCTTTTTCTTCTCTGTACTCTCTCGTCCCTCATATTCTTCTACCAATCTGACTGGATACATACCATCACACATATTTCCATTCCTCCATCTTCGCATTCTAGTCTCATGTGTTTCTCCCCACAAGTCTCTACCTCTACCTCTTGGTCTAAGATGCCTACTTAATCTCTCACTCTCCATTTGATGCATCTCATCTTCCCACTCAACCAGTGCTTCAAATTGAGTTGGTCTGGGTCTCAGTTCAAGTTTCATCATTTTGTCTCTCAAATTCCTCAAAATGGCCAAATCAAACGTTCCTCCTTCTGGAACGGCTGACACACCATAATCCTTGGTATATTGTGCCCAGTTTTCCAACCAAACACACGTATGATATCCATATTTCGTCAACATATAAGAAGCAGGTGTTTTCAGTGAAGGAAGTATTTTTCCTTCTCTCGTAACTACCTCTTTGTCTTTTACAAACATGTTTTTCAGCCTCTTAAACCATGAAGGTTTCTTCTTGTCATCATCATAATAGTAGCATGACATTTTCGGTAAACATTACTGCTTTCAAAAGATCGCGTACTATTCTGTTGCTGATTCCATAACACCAACCTATCACAGCGCAGTTCGCACTAATGCACCAGTTAGAACACGATATGTCACTTTACTGCTTAACCAATAGCCTTTGCTGCATTCTGTGATGAACCAATCAGCTCCTACTCTGTCTCGGTCACGTGGACCAATCCCAGCAGGACACGTTTGACGTCACCAGCGCTCCGGCTTCTGCAGCTCCGATTGACCCCTCCTTTACAATGTTTTTTCGAGAAGCCGTATTTACAAGATCTTTTACAAAATCAGTTAGTAACTTGCACAAAACATTTCCACTAATCTGTTTCGCTAATAAAGTGATAGAATTTTCAATCGCACAAGTATTCTGTAAGCGGAGTAGACGACGCTTATCTCCTCAGAATTTTTTAGACTCGGCGATAAAGCAACACTACTGGCCTTACCCTTCTATCAGGCAATAACAAACTCGTTTCTCCAGGAAAGCACATACAGAGATCTTTTTCACCTCCTTAGAGACAATCCCAGAGTTTCACCAGAACGCATATTGCAATTTCATTTACACACGTTCATACAGAAAACCATATTCATATACGCGTGAACTCTGTGTTACCAGGAGGCAGCGCGTCCATCTAACCTACCACAGAATTCCTCTATCGTTAGTAAAGTAGACGCCGCTCCTTTACCCTTCTTTCAAGCTCGGGTTGAGTCCTACTACTCTCCCAGCAGTAAGTTTTAATCAGGATACGCAATGATCCCTGTGCTTGAAAGCTGAAATTTCATAGACTGTCCTCACTATACATTTATCCTTTCACACCTAATGTCCCTAAACAGTGATATGCAACGATACCACCGCAGTATTCGGCGATACTCCTTTTTTGAAACAGACCAATGCACTGTGCGACTTTACCTTGCCACAGTTCCTCCCTCTGCAGACAGAGGAACTCTGGAAACCTTTGGAACCTCACGCAACACTTGGAAACCTTTTGAAAACTACATGTAACGTAATACAAACTCAACAGATGTTAGTCATAAATCTATGCATCAAATTGTATATAGTACGTTATACATAACCCTAGCTAATTTCCTTAGCAACCACTACTCTGCTACCAAGATATAACTGCTACAGCGCAGCTCCAGAAATCATTTCTAATCATTACTCACCCTTACCCTGAAACCTTTAAACACACAACCATTCGTCAGTGGGGCCCATAACACTGCACGTTTACTCTGGTACACTTACACGTGGCTTCAAGGCTTTTGGTGAATCACACTGGAGAAATGCTGTACCATTTGGTGGGGTGTCTAAAACCTATTTAAATCAGTTATTATTTACACCTATAGATTATTACACTTTACCATGGTTTTATTCAAACATTTAATTATTCAGACGCACCACCATGGTGGCAATGGATCTGCTAGAAAGAAAATTAGGCGTAGGAAAATCACAAGACCAGCTTTTAAAATTCCATTTTCCCAATTTTAATAAAAGCATAACTTTATTATGTCTGACATTTATGCATTTATACATTCTTTATTCAGTAAAATCTTAATCTTTATTCCAAAATGATCATTTTATTTAGAGCTCAGGAGAAATCGCTTATTTTTAGAAATTAGTTAAAGTTTAGCAAAGAACAGATAGTTCCAAATTCATTTGCTCCTAACATCCCTAACTAACAGCCTCATCTTATCCTTCAATCCTGCAAAGCAAACAAATAAAATCATAAGAGTCTTACATCCAGGAATCGGTCATCAGTCGGGCAGCACTTCCAGTAGAAATCGAAAAAGCGACCCCTTCTAGACAAAACTAGGGGTTTTTATACCTTAATTCCCTAACTTAATCTATCTAAAAAGTAACTATCACTACTTATTCAAACTCTGATTGGACAAATTCGGGGTGGGTGAGCATCATCTTACCATTACAACATCATTTTCTCGTTGGTTCAGCAGAAAAATAAATGGTCTTTTTTTTAGGACAGTCCATAGCTTAGCTATTTCCTTAAGTTGAAACATCACCTTCCATTCCCACGATCACAACATTCAAGCGTCCATGTTTGGCACCCATCCTGGGTTCCGGGCCAAGGCAGCCTTGAACCTCCTCGAGCACAGGCAGTTCACTCTGACTTGCAGGTTTTGGCGTGCCTGCGCTGTCCAGCTCTTCCTCACTGTTTACCCGAGCCTCCATCTCTTATCTAGGCCTCAGAAGTAAGCATGGGCGGATCTAGCGGATCTTGCGTACGCGAAATTGCGGATTTACGGATTCGCAATCCGCGAAGATACGCGAACTCTAGCGGATTTGCGGGTTTTTCCGTTTTTTGTGTTGGCGCGCGTTCGCGCCGATTTTGGGACAAGTTCGCAATTGCGAACTTACTTTTCGGCTCGCAACGGCCGCGACTATGTTGTTTCTACGTCTGGTTTATCATCACAGGTTCACAGCACCCTCTGTTTCACCACTGCCACCCTCTGGGACACCCATGCCACCCTCTGGTACATCCTCACTGCCACCCATTAGGTTTATTTATCACTGTAGATTATGGTGGTTGAAAAAAGCAAGCACACCTGCCCTTCTTCAACTGCCATCAATTAATTTGTGGGTCATTAATGTGTCAGTAATTTTGAAAGTTCCAGTCTGGCTGGCACCTGCTTCCTTCCTTATCTGTAATTTGCTTTTTGTTGCAGTGAAATTTTTTTTCACAGGACCTTTATGGTCTACTTGTAGCTATTCTATGAGCCTGCTGTTTGGGTCATAGCAGGGTCATAGAATAGTTGCAAACTCTGGAGGGGCCCCTCAGGAAGCACTACCTTGAATGTTACTAATGTTAAGTTTGAACTTTTGCACCTGCTCATTGCTTTCAGTTTAGCTAAAATCGTTTTTTCTGCAATTTCGCAGGTTTTTTGGGGCGCGAATCCGTGCGAGATCGATTTCGGAAGCCGCGAATACGTGCGAATACAAAATTGTTTTTTTTGCGACGTGTATGTTCGCGTGATCTTGCGCGTGTTCGCGAGGCGCTTCTAGCTATACGTTTGCCAAGTTACCCTATCGGTCGTACACGGGCGCGGCCATCTTGTTTGCGTGACGTAATTCCGTTTCCGGCCGCTATGTGTAATCTCGCAAAGTGTGCTGCTCGCTAGTACAATTTCGCGCGTGCTCGCGAGGAAAATCTCGCGCGAACTTACCCACGCGGTCGTGAACGGGCGCGGCCATCTTGTTTCTCATTCATTGCTATGGTTCTGGGCATGCTTTCTCTATCCTCTCTCAATCTCTGCCATCCTTTGCTTGTTTGAAGTTTATTTGATCTAATTTTACTTATTATCTATCCCTCTATTTTTCTAGCTCTATATTTTTGTGTTTTCTGCTGCTTTTAGTTACTTTTAAACTACTTTTTTTAACTCTTTTCTTTTCTTCTTCACTACTCTATTTCTTGTTTATCATTTAACTGTATTTCTGCCCAGACCATGGTAAAGGGAGCCGGGAAGCACCCTGAGAAGGGGAAGGGTCCCGCACCCCGTGCCCGGCTCCCGTGCGGGCGTTTGAGGGGGGAGCAAGTGGTCCCGCGGGAGATCTTCAGCGCGGAGGAAGTGGCGGCACTCATCTTCCACGTCCAGCGCCGCCTCCCCAAGACGATCCTGGGAGGCGGCAAGATCGCGACTGGCTATGGCATCCGGGAGCGCCGCAAGCGGTGGGAGAAGGTGTGCCGGGCCATGTATAAGCTCTCTGGGGTCCGGCGCACATATAACCAGGCCACCCACCGCTGGACCGATGTCATGGACCGGGAGCGGGACTTGCTGGACGCGCTCGGCGTAGAGGTCCCCGGGCTTGGTGAGTAGTAGTAGCTATTCATTTACTACTCTGTTTTATCCGGCTCTGTTATTTGCAAATCTTTGTTCTTTACCAAGAGCAATAATGCTGCCGATTACATTGAGGTAAATTATATTTCAAAATCTTCTATGCATTTCAGGTGCACTGCTCTCCTTCTCAGTAGCCTTGCTTGCTACTATGCTTCTTTGTTTTGTATGTTGTGTTCAGAAGCATTTCATTGGCCTGAGAAATTATGTATGAGTGTAGTGTAAAGATAAGAACTGCGTAATGCTAGACACTAAGGGTCATATTTGCAATTACCGGCGCATCCCTGCAAAGTAGCAGGGATGCGGCAGTAATTGTGTGCCATGCCACCACCACCCATTGGCCCAAAACGTCACAGAAGCCTTACGCATCTGTGCCGTAAAGGCAGCGCATTGCTGGAGTTGCGTGCCAACGATGGCGCAGCTCCAGCAATGCTCTGGGGTACCCTATCTCCCCAATGCTGCATCAAGCCGTACGTCGGCTTCAAGCGCGCAGGGTTTGAGTCATGCATCATTGTCCTAAAAGTGACTGATTGACATCTTGTAGATTTCCCTCAGCCACTTTTAGGATTCGTTCCTGCGCAGGTACGCCCTCCCTTGCGCCGGAACGCCCCCTGATGGCGCAGGGCTTTACAACGTGATGCATCGCCCATATGCCCATATGTGGTTTTTTTTATATATACGCCGCACCAACACCATGGCGAGTCTTTTGTTCTGCCGCTGCGTCACAAAAGGCACGCAACAATGGAGGAAAATGAGCCGCAAGGGACTTCTAAATCAGCCCCAACAGACTGAAGTCCAGTCCTTCCTTTAGACACATGGCTATAAGAAGAAATAGTGGCGGTGGTGGGTGGATTGATAGTTTGAGTATTCACTGATCTGCAAGCAGGATGGACTTTGTCTGTCACTTCGCGTGCTGCGGACTGCTGCCTGCAGTGCCAGGCCTAGGCAAACCTCTTTAGTAGTCTGTTTATTGAGTTACATAGGAACTTTCTAAGTCAACGTTCCGCAAATCAGGCAATACGAATAACGTAGTATACCACATGAGATAGATCCCATGGAATAGTTGTCTATCTATTTGCTATTTCTCCAAAATATTTTGTTATTGTTCTTTTGAAATGTTTGATTTGGTTGAAAAATCTCATCCATGTTTTCTGGTTTTTCTTTCTTTCATGTTGTACATCAGCTCCCCCCAAGGGCAAGAGGACACAGGAGGAGGGTGCTGAGGATGCAGGCCAGGATCGGGCAGGCGAGGGCTCCTTTGCTGGCCCCAGTAAGTTTACATTTTAACAAAGAGTACCTATTTTTTCCTAGCGTTCCTCATTCGATTTTTTCTAAATCGTCTTTGATCTTCTTGTAGACTGGATATAAATTCTTATCCTGCCTCGAATATGACTCCCTGTGGTATTACTAGACTATTCTTATTAGTCTGTCTGTGTAGCTAACTAAGATTGGACATTTGGCAATTCCATTGGACTCCCATTCTATTCAGCAATAGCTCTATGCACTGTCTCCTTACTGACTAGATAGTGTGGCAGAGTCATTCATCTCCCGAAGTCACCGATTATTGATCCCCAATGATCTCTAGATTATCGTACGCAGGACAAGAGAGTACGGAGTCACAGCACAGTCAAGAAGTGTCAGAGGCACTCATGCTTGCAAAAATTCCAAAACCTTTAGCTCATCCACTCTAGTCTGGAGGAACAAAAACCGCAGAGTCTATTTAAGTTTAAAAGCTTTATTAAAAGTAAACACATTTATTAAAATCTACTTTGTCATAAAACTATTTAACTGAAAACGGAAAAGTGGTTAGTGCTGACGATTAATTGGACACATTTCTTGTGGTCGAGCCGAGCTCTCACCTGGTTTGAACTTGATCCTGGTCGTGTTCTTAGGAGTCAAGCTTCTGTCTGTTAGGAGAAAAAGTGGTGCGTGTTAAAAATCAAAAGCAAGCATTCATCAGTTGTGCATAAAAGTGCAGCAAGACAACAGCCTTCCCTGGAAAATGGGACATTTTTACTTTGGAGTAGACAGTCACAAATTATTACATTGTATTCAGTTTTTTTAACATTTCTCCTAGACCAAATATTATATAGTAGTGAGTGGTGTATTCTAACATTCTTAAATGTACTTTGTAGGTGTAACATCTGGTGACGGGGCCAGCGCGGAGGTGACTGTGTTGGGCGAGGACTCGGCGGACTCTGGGGAGGAGGCGGTGCAAGAGCCGGCGGACGGTCCTGTGGGGGTTCAAACGGTGGTGGCGGAAACAGGTAAGCTATATATTCCTTACTTATTGAGATTGAAGACTGCATAGTGTGCTTTCTGCACGGGTGTATTACAAATCAACCAGGTAGTAGCCTCTTCGAAATGTACTTCGACTTAGCTGTGAAGTTTTTGGTGAGAAGAATCCCAATAAGTTCTTAGACGAACGTGATGGATGGGATGAACGAAAAGCGAAAGAAGGGTGTAAGTAAGTGGGACGCGAACTTGTATGATGGCTGGCAAAGAAGAACGATATGTGTTTGCTTGGCCACCGAGGTGGCTGGGAAGGAAAGAATATGGTATGGTGCATGGCTGGGTCAATGATGAAGCAAGGATGGGTGGAAGGACAGCAGCCTGGGTGGGTGAAACAGAAACTGTATGTGTGCGTATACTTTGACTGAATGGATGCCTGGAGCATGGTATTCTCTGACTCTTAGATAGCACATGTGTATCTAGAGAGAGTAGATGGTCGCCAGATGAAGTAAGTGTTACCTTGAAGAGCATGTACCACCGCACCCGCACGTCTGTTCCAGTGCAGGGAAGGCAAGGAAAAAAAATTGTAAATGTGTCCAATACTACCATGAATAGTAGCAGTACTTTGTATTGCGTCTGCAATCACAGCATATATCTGGTTATTACGGTGGACACTCCGTACCTCTCTTAATAACTTTAGTTTACTTGTAGTACGTCATTCATGTGTGGGTGTATCACTGTTCACTCAATATTAAGCAAAGCACCTAAAGTCATCCCATATGTCATCAAATACGTCCCATGTGAAGTGATAGATAATCAAATTAGTTAGCTTCTTCATTTTCCTTTTCTAGTACTCATTTGCACTGTAGGGTGAAAGGTAAATTAATTAAGCAGTAGCCCTTGTAACAGAGTATTCTCAGTGCCACCCGTAATAGAAAAGTAATAGCTTCACCACCTGCATGTACTGGACCGGTACAGTAACGCAAGTCTGTCTCACTCATCATGGTGTGCAACTTTTTTTCTCGGGTGCAAGTTCACTGTGCTGTCCATGTCATTCTGCCGGCTTGCATAAGATAACGTACCAATTTCCCTAAACAAGAGAGAAGAAGAAGAATAAGACTGGTGTACTGTCATAGTCGACTGTAATGGAAGTCCATAGTGGTCGTAGAATTTGTTCATTAAACTACCACTAATGTTAGAGCAAGAATGCAGAAGTGGGAGGTTATTACATAGATACTGTCCTCAATAGTTATGTACTGTGCTTTCAATTTGCTACTTGTACTGTGACCCAACTTTCGGCTCAATCACTTTGTGTTATTAATGCTAAGGAGCATTGGTTACAGACTATGTCTTTCTTTCTTCATATAGTTGCTCCTTCCAAATCAACAACACGGAGGGAGCAGGCTAGAATGGCCCGGCAACGGAGGCTGGAGGCCACTGTCGCCGAATATCGGCGGCTGGTGGCCCTGGAGGAGGAGGAGGACACGCAGTCGAGCGGGGCAACAACAACATCCTCGACTGTGACCACTGCATCCTCCTCCGTGACTAAGCCAGCGGGACCGAGCCGGGCTAACAAAGACAACCGCCACCGCCAAGCAACAGAAATACCAGCTGCCCCCCACAGGAGCTGCAAGGAACGCCAACGCCGCCTACGAGTCCGAATGTCCAACCTGGAGCAGGAGGTCCTGAAGTATAAGAACTTGGTTAAGGGCCTCCGCTCCGAGCTTGCCACCCTCCGCAAGGAGTATGATGCCCATGCCGCAAAATGCACCAGCACCCTCCAGTAGTGGAGTGTCCCTTGCCCTTTTTTTATAGACTTTTGGGGGGTGGGATTTGGGAGTTGGGATCGTTTTGGGACGTTTCAAAGACAATCGTTGGGGTTAGGGTGGGTGAGGGAGATTATTTTGTTAGGGCTACATAAATATATTTTTAAACTTTATCTGACCATACCTGTTTTTTACTGCTTTTCAGTCTGGTGGGTGGGGGGCGGGGGTGTAACAGTAACTTTGTTTTCCTGAACAGTCGTAGGACTTTAGTAGTACAACCGTCAATCTCTTGTCTACTCCGAAATAATACTCCATTATACTACCTCCCACCAAACGCTTATCTTACCTGTAATTTGTGTTAGAAATTAGGGCTAGGCCCAGGGCTGGCTCCACGTGAAATGGGGATTAACGTTGTCAATCCTGGGCGGGTGACATTTCCTCATTGCGGTGGTACTAGTGGTGTGACACAGTGGCAGTTGCATGCCTATGGAAAAAAAGAAAACGAAACCTTGTTTGTCCTTACTGTAGCATTACAACGGTTACGGTACGATCGAGAATATAGCAGGTGACAGACAGAACAGTGCCATAATGTAGCCTAACAAATGGTAAAGTATTTGCTTGCAAGTATAACTAGTACTTGCGTTGAATTTATTTGACATTGGCTACTACTACTAGAAGATATAGTACTGAAGCTGAGTAAGTCTAGAAGATATCCTCGTATTCCTTCACCAGCCTGTTGCTATGACCTTATCCTCCCCAGCAAGTGTGTGGAATTATTGATGTCATTTTAGTCAGACATCAAGCAAAACAACACAGCCCGGGGGAAGAGGGTTAGGGTTTGTAAAATGGATGGGAATGGGGGTTTCTTTTTGGGTAGGTTTTGTTGAGAGAAGAAAAAAAAAGCAGAGCATGGACAAACAATAATTGAAGATAAAGACAATCTTTGGTTACAAACTAAAGCTAAGCACATGCAGTCACACTCATAGAATAATACAATGGATACTGTATCTGTATTGCGTATGTTGTTGGAGTTGTCCTTGAATTTGGTAAGTAAGTTGCATGCAGCAAACAATTCCTCTTATTGGCGGCACTCCTCCATTCCTGCTGACGCTTCGTCCATCAATGTTGGTGACCACTGACAGAAGACACCCTGTCCACTGCCTGCCTGGCGGATGTTGACTGAAACCCGGCCTGTAATTATTGAACGGAAAACAGGAAGTGCTATTACAATACCACTGATAAATAAATAAAAGGTATGTACGCTGTGTGGTTCAAAATGTGACACTTTGATTTCCCTAATAGACAGTACAATATTTTTGAAATTGCGTGCTCTGTCTGAGTCACCTTTTTAAGGATAAATAAGTATGGCCAAAATATTATAGCGGATCTTTCCCCTCAAGGTAGGTGTACTGTAAACTGTGTTTTAGAACAAAATTTGACCTTCCCAGCAATGCTCCCACCAAGACCCTTACTAAAGCCAGTCGCAAAAATGTAGAAGAACCCCAATCAGATCTCCAAAAACGATGCCTAGCAGAAAAATGGTTACAAAACGTACTTTGAAAGTAACAGTAGGCCCAAATACAGACCGTGGATTGTATTCAAACCACTTGCAAGCAAGCAAAAGTATCCATAGCCAGCATCGCTCCAACAGTGTTCTACAACACCAGAACTGCGTTGCAATAGAACCCCCCGAAACACATGCAATCCTGCTGGTAGGGCTAACCCTAACGAACCCTAACTTACAAAAAGTGCCAAAACTGGTGTTTCCTTCAGGATTTTGTCCAAAACACTTCTATCCGGTATTAGACCTTCCCAGGAATGCCCCAGGCAAGACCCGCCAACCCACCCGGAAAAAACCACCCGACAACACCCCCAAACAGCGAAAAAGCTAAATCTCATACTTACAATATCTCTCGGCCTTCGGTCCAAACGCGGCGCTGTGCAGCTAGGTCATCATCATCATCAATCATCATAACTCCTGTTTTCCACCACGGATTTCCTGAAAAGCAAATGCAATCAAGATTAGATTGTCGCAGCAGTGCTTCGACAGAGACCCCGGCCGCAACCCACCCACGAACAGCAGGAAGCCCCCCAAAACGCTACATTGAGCAAGATGACAGAAGAAATAGCAAAAAAAAGGCTGTTCCTTCAGGATTTTGTCCAAAACACTTCTATCCGGTATTAGACCTTCCCAGGAATGCCCCAGGCAAGACCCGCCAACCCACCCGGAAAAAAGCACCCGACAACACCCCCAAACAGCGAAAAAGCTAAATCTCATACTTACAATATCTCTCGGCCTTCGGTCCAAACGCGGCGCTGTGCAGCTAGGTCATCATCATCATCAATCATCATAACTCCTGTTTGCCACCACGGATTTCCTGAAAAGCAAATGCAATCAAGATTAGATTGTCGCAGCAGTGCTTCGACAGAGACCCCAGCCACAACCCACCCACGAACAGCAGGAAACCCCCCAAAACGCTACATTGAGCAAGATGACAGAAGAAATAGCAAAAAAAAGGCTGTTCCTTCAGGATTTTGTCCAAAACACTTCTATCCGGTATTAGACCTTCCCAGGAATGCCCCAGGCAAGACCCGCCAACCCACCCGGAAAAAAACACCCGACAACACCCCCAAACAGCGAAAAAGCTAAATCTCATACTTACAATATCTCTCGGCCTTCGGTCCAAACGCGGCGCTGTGCAGCTAGGTCATCATCATCATCAATCATCATAACTCCTGTTTTCCACCACGGATTTCCTGAAAAGCAAATGCAATCAAGATTAGATTGTCGCAGCAGTGCTTCGACAGAGACCCCGGCCGCAACCCACCCACGAACAGCAGGAAGCCCCCCAAAACGCTACATTGAGCAAGATGACAGAAGAAATAGCAAAAAAAAGGCTGTTCCTTCAGGATTTTGTCCAAAACACTTCTATCCGGTATTAGACCTTCCCAGGAATGCCCCAGGCAAGACCCGCCACCCACCCGGAAAAAACCACCCGACAACACCCCCAAACAGCGAAAAAGCTAAATCTCATACTTACAATATCTCTCGGCCTTCGGTCCAAACGCGGCGCTGTGCAGCTAGGTCATCATCATCATCAATCATCATAACTCCTGTTTTCCACCACGGATTTCCTGAAAAGCAAATGCAATCAAGATTAGACTGTCGCAACAGTGCTCCCAGACACCAAAAATTACCCACAAACACCCGGAACCCCGCCAAAGAGCACCTCAAAGGCAAGCAAGTCAGCAAAAACGGCAAGAAATTTCCACCTCATATTTGGTCCAAAACACTTTTGTCCATTATTAGAGCTTCACAGCAATGAGCCCAAATCCGTCAACTCACCCGCAAAGAAGTACAACACCCCCACAAGTGCTGAGTCTTTCTTCATTGGGCGTAATCCAGCACTCTGCTTTGAGGGAAATCGCAGTCTGGAGGAGGAGGATAGAGGAGCATGTTCTTCAGAACTTGTGAACCTGAGGAATGTAGACTGCGGCACCTTCAAATCAATAAGCAAACAAGTGAAGACAGTTCTGATGATGGTCTTGTTTTTGGGATTAGGTGATTAAAGTTTCAATTAAATTAACTGTGCAAATCAAAGAAAGAGAGACACAAAGCACACAGGAATAAAAGTGAATAAGGACGAAAAAGAAAGTTCTTGATTGATTGTCTCATTTTCAGGGCTCGGTGTCAGGGAATAAGAACAAGATTTCGTCATCATACTCTGCGAATTCAGGCTGGATGAGGTCAGTGCCACCGAACAGAGAACAAATCCCCTCATCTACGTTGCCGTCCTCCTCGTCTTCATGCGGCGTGCTTTCTCGTACTTTGTAATCTGGTGGTATGAGGTGCTGATTCATCTTGATCATTGTCAGCCGCTCCACATTTTTGGGCGAGAGGCGGCTCCGTTTGGGAGTTACAATGCCACCAGCAGCACTGAAAACACGTTCAGAAGACACACTTGCGAGTGGGCAAGACAAATAGTTTATAGCCAGGTTGAAGAGCTGTGGCCACAATTGTTTTTTGCCATGCCAATACTGCAATGGCTCATCATTAAGAAAGACCTCTGTTGAGTCATTCAGATAGTCCTGCACCATCGACTCAAGGTCATCAACTGTTCCTCCACTTTGCTTATTTTTTGCTGTGCCTGTGACATTTTTTCGAGAACCATACCCCATCAAACTTAGCCAATCCTCCTCCGCAGCCACTGTTAGTGTTGTCATTGTGTGTGGTGCAGATGATCCAGTTGCCGGTGTCTTTAACGGCTGAGAGGTCACTTGTGCCCCAGCCACAGGTGCAGAAGTGGATTCTTGTGACTGGGGATGGCCTGCTGATGCTGATGCTGATGTACTGGCTTCTCCTTCAATAACCTGCCGTTCTTTTTCAAACCTCTTGGCTGACCAGGCTAACCAATGTTTGTACTTTTGAACATCTGCATCAGCAAAAGGAAAGAATGCTTCGCCTGCCAGCGCCTTTTTGTAGCGTGGATCCAGAATAGTAGCACAAATGTAATGCTGATCTGACTTGATATTTTGAAGACGTTCATCACCACGTAGGCGCTCTAATAATTTCTCAGACAAAATAAAATGGTCTTTTTTTTGTACATCTTTTTCAAACTCAGAAGACACCGCCATCAGTTGGTGCTCCAGCATGCACAACAATGGGATAGCTTTTCCCAAATTACAGTCCTCCTGGCTGACTGCACGCGTGAAGAACTCAAAAGGACGAAGCATGTCTGTCAGGCTTTTAACTATGTCCCATTGCGCCGCACTCATCCGCAGGTCCTCCTTCTGAGATGTACCCTCTGTGAAGAAATAGTGATCGAGTACCGTATACTGCTCATACAGACGCTCAAGCATGTAGAAGGTTGAGTTCCAACGTGTTGCCACCTCCTGGATGAGTGCTTTCACTGGCATTCCACGTTGAAGTAGCAGTCTCCGCAGATGCTTCCGGGCCTTAAAAGAATGGCTGAAATGGTTGCACATTTTGCGGCAGGTGGCCATTACCTCGAACGCTGGACTCTGTTTATCAATCAAGAATTTTTGAACTACCAGGTTGATACAGTGCGCCAAACACGGCACTCTAACATGGTCACCCTTCACCATGGCCTTAACTACATTGGCGCCATTATCCGTGGAAACATAACCAATCTTGCGTTTTAGGGGGGATAGCATTTTCAAGACCTTTTTGTTAAACTCTTCCAAAAGGTTTTCTGCTGTGTGACTTTTCTCCAAGCCAAACATGGCTAGTGTTGCATGTTTCCGAGCAGCTTTGAAAACTTTGTCCGGGTCAACACCTGCGTTTAGCTTTGCTTTAACACCTGAAAAAGAGACCCAGTGTGCAGTGATGCACATGTAATCAGCGCCTGCGCCACTGGTCCACATGTCTGTTGTCAGATGTATTGTGTGAACAGCACTCTTCTGCAAAGCTGCTCCCAATCGCCTCCAGCACATCTTCATGTAGTGCTGGAACCGCAACTCTGGCAAAATAGAACCGGCTCGGAACCTTCCATTTAGGGCAGAGCGTTGCCACTAATTCAAGAAAACCTACCGCTTCTACAAAAGAAAAAGGTAGAAGGTCCACAGCTAGCATTTTAGCCAGCTTAGTGTTATACAGACGCGTCAGTGGGTGGTTGCGTTCATATGGCACGTCTGAAGTAAGCATTGTTCTAATGTTGCCCTGGACCAAGCATTTACGGGCTGATAATGACTTTGTTGACCCAATTTTGCTCGCTGGTGAACTTTTGTGCGTTGGTGTCTCACTCGCTCCAACACTCTTAGTGTGCCTCACATTGGGTGTGCTGCTGACAGGGGTACTGGGTGTAAGGGAAGTGTTTGACACGTCTTCTTCCTGCTCGTCATCATCAGATGAAACATCAACGTTTCCTTGAATTTGGCCTTTCTTGATCGCATCTAGGTGCGCAAACCATTTGACAGCGTGCTTTCTCTCAAGATGACCTCTCTGGCCGCCGGTACCATAGTTGGTACCTGACTTACCACGACTAACTGCAAGCTTACAAAGGGTACAAATGGCAAACTTTGGATTTTTGGGACAAACAGTAAAGAAGTCCCAAACTGGGGACTTGAAGTGTCTGTGGGACCTGGAGGAGGCGGCGATACTGGTGGTGGTGGTCATGAAGCTAATGCCAGATGAAGTGGAGGATCTGGATTGCCCAACTTTTGTACGTTTTGCACTTTCACCACCACTAATTAAGGTCGAGGTTGACGGAGGTCTCTTCTTGCCAGAAAGAAATATGGAAGCGGGACGAGTTGGTGTACTACTTAACTCCAATGATTGTGGTGTTTCCACTGCCTCCTCATCGACAACATCATCATCATCATCATCACGCTCAGCAGCTCTTCGGGCTAGGGTCAAAATGTCTGTTTGCTGCATGCCCGCTGGGGCTGCAGTGACCTTTATGATGACTGGGTCGTCGTTGGCAGAGTCTTCATCAGCAGCAGTATCCGCCACTTCTTGTTGAGACTCATCACACTCCATAACTCTGAGACTTTGGACGAGCTTCCTTTTACGCTTAACTACCTTTGTCGGATCATGGTGTGCCTCACTCTCAGACGGCTGTGGTGCTGGTTCCCAAGTTTGATCCGTATCATCAGAAGGAGGTGTGCTTGAAGAAGATGTAGACACCACCCTTGATCTCTTCCTTGCTAGGGGTGTGGAAGACAATGAAGGATCATCAGGAGGAGTGGCTTCCTCAAATGATACCTCGCCTTGATTGTCGATTTCCTGATGTGCCCCTACTTCGGGAGGAACAACTATTGTGGGCACTTGTGACCCTCCATGCACCTCTGCTTGCGCATCTCCTTGCGCTGCCTCTCCTTCCACATGTACTTGGGCTTGTACTTGCACATGTGATTGTTGTTGCGGCTGTGGTTGTTCAACACTCGTCAGATGAGCTACAACAACCTGTGTTGATTGAGGGACATTGCTGCTGCTTTCTTGCGATGAGCCAACATCACTGGTCGATGGTGATTGAAGAACTATACTGGCTGCCTCTGCAGCACTCAAGGGCTTGGACTTAAGTTGGCGTGGTGGTGGTGGTGGCACTGAGCCCAATGGAGCGGGGGTGCTGCTGCCAGCTTGGTCCCCAGCAGATCCCGCTGCTGCTGCTGCAGGCATACTTTTTTTTTTACTCCCAAAAAAAGGGGCGGGCAGCACACCAGTGTCCTTGGTAACTTGCTTCTTCTGCTCCTTACTGGCACCTTTCTTGCTAGAGGAGCTACGGGTTACTTTTTTTGGGGCCATCTTCTTCAGAGCAGGTCAGCACGGCAGCAGTTGCACGAGTTGCAGAGGGTTCTGTGTCCAGACATGACGTCGCGTGACGTTATGCTGCACACACGCACCGCTGCAGGACTTCTTCCTGGCACTGGTGGTTCTCTTGAGTCTTCTTGTGCACCTAAAAGCAATGGAAGACAGAGGGACATCAGTTCAGTTATACACCCCAAAAATCGACAAAACACAGAAAAATGAGCACAATCCCATGCCATCCATGATGTTTACATTGAAGACACCCCACAGAAAGACTAGGGACATGCAAGTATGCAACACTCACTACCCCTGGGCATAATGGATGAAAAGTAGGCAAAATAAGTGCAGGCCTCAGACACTGCCTCTCCTCAAAATGGCCCCTTACACCCCAAGCACATGTTGCCTGTACCAGCCAGCACTCAAGATGGCCACCACCACCACCCACATGGCCAGTCCACATCAACAGTACACCCCCAAAAAACAGAAAAACAGCCAGAAATCACCACAATCCAATGCCATCCATGATGTTTACATTAAAGAGAGTGAGACCACACCACAGGCACACTCAGTCCATGCACCACCACCCCTGGGCAAAAGGCCACACCAGCAGCCCCCCAAAAACGACAAAAAACAATAAAATAAGCACAATCCCAGCCCATCCATGGCCTCAATTATGTTTAAATTCAAGAAGACACCCCACAGAAAGACTAGGCCCATGCAACACTCACCACCCCTGGGCAAAGGGCCCCACCAGCAGGCCCAAAAAAACGACAAAAAACAATAAAATCAGCACAATCCCAGCCCATCCATGGCCTCAATGGTGTTTAAATTCAAGAAGACACCCCTCAGAAACACTAGGCCCATGCAACACTCACTACCCCTGGGCATAATGGATGAAAAGTAGCCAAAATAAGTGCAGGCCTCAGACACTGCCTCTCCTCAAAATGGCCCCTTACACCCCAAGCACATGTTGCCTGTACCAGCCAGCACTCAAGATGGCCACCACCACCACCCACATGGCCAGTCCACATCAACAGTACACCCCCAAAAAACAGAAAAACAGCCAGAAATCACCACAATCCAATGCCATCCATGATGTTTACATTAAAGAGAGTGAGACCACACCACAGGCACACTCAGTCCATGCACCACCACCCCTGGGCAAAAGGCCACACCAGCAGCCCCCCAAAAACGACAAAAAACAATAAAATAAGCACAATCCCAGCCCATCCATGGCCTCAATTATGTTTAAATTCAAGAAGACACCCCACAGAAAGACTAGGCCCATGCAACACTCACCACCCCTGGGCAAAGGGCCCCACCAGCAGGCCCAAAAAAACGACAAAAAACAATAAAATCAGCACAATCCCAGCCCATCCATGGCCTCAATGGTGTTTAAATTCAAGAAGACACCCCTCAGAAACACTAGGCCCATGCAACACTCACTACCCCTGGGCATAATGGATGAAAAGTAGCCAAAATAAGTGCAGGCCTCAGACACTGCCTCTCCTCAAAATGGCCCCTTACACCCCAAGCACATGTTGCCTGTACCAGCCAGCACTCAAGATGGCCACCACCACCACCCACATGGCCAGTCCACATCAACAGTACACCCCCAAAAAACAGAAAAACAGCCAGAAATCACCACAATCCAATGCCATCCATGATGTTTACATTAAAGAGAGTGAGACCACACCACAGGCACACTCAGTCCATGCACCACCACCCCTGGGCAAAAGGCCACACCAGCAGCCCCCCAAAAACGACAAAAAAACAATAAAATAAGCACAATCCCAGCCCATCCATGGCCTCAATTATGTTTCAATTCAAGAAGACACCCCACAGAAAGACTAGGCCCATGCAACACTCACCACCCCTGGGCAAAGGGCCCCACCAGCAGGCCCAAAAAAACGACAAAAAACAATAAAATCAGCACAATCCCAGCCCATCCATGGCCTCAATGGTGTTTAAATTCAAGAAGACACCCCTCAGAAACACTAGGCCCATGCAACACTCACTACCCCTGGGCATAATGGATGAAAAGTAGCCAAAATAAGTGCAGGCCTCAGACACTGCCTCTCCTCAAAATGGCCCCTTAGACCCCAAGCACATGTTGCCTGTACCAGCCAGCACTCAAGATGGCCACCACCACCACCCACATGGCCAGTCCACATCAACAGTACACCCCCAAAAAACAGAAAAACAGCCAGAAATCACCACAATCCAATGCCATCCATGATGTTTACATTAAAGAGAGTGAGACCACACCACAGGCACACTCAGTCCATGCACCACCACCCCTGGGCAAAAGGCCACACCAGCAGCCCCCCAAAAACGACAAAAAACAATAAAATAAGCACAATCCCAGCCCATCCATGGCCTCAATTATGTTTAAATTCAAGAAGACACCCCACAGAACGCCTAGGCCCATGCAACACTCACCACCCCTGGGCAAAGGGCCCCACCAGCAGGCCCAAAAAAACGACAAAAAACAATAAAATCAGCACAATCCCAGCCCATCCATGGCCTCAATGGTGTTTAAATTCAAGAAGACACCCCTCAGAAACACTAGGCCCATGCAACACTCACTACCCCTTGGCATAATGGATGAAAAGTAGGCAAAATAAGTGCAGGCCTCAGACACTGCCTCTCCTCAAAATGGCCCCTTACACCCAAGCACATGTTGCCTGTACCAGCCAGCACTCAAGATGGCCACCACCACCACCCACATGGCCAGTCCACATCAACAGTACACCCCCAAAAAACAGAAAAACAGCCAGAAATCACCACAATCCAATGCCATCCATGATGTTTACATTAAAGAGAGTGAGACCACACCACAGGCACACTCAGTCCATGCACCACCACCCCTGGGCAAAAGGCCACACCAGCAGCCCCCCAAAAACGACCAAAAACAATAAAATAAGCACAATCCTAGCCCATCCATGGCCTCAATTATGTTTAAATTCAAGAAGACACCCCACAGAAAGACTAGGCCCATGCAACACTCACCACCCCTGGGCAAAGGGCCCCATCAGCAGGCCCAAAAAAACGACAAAAAACAATAAAATCAGCACAATCCCAGCCCATCCATGGCCTCAATGGTGTTTAAATTCAAGAAGACACCCCTCAGAAACACTAGGCCCATGCAACACTCACTACCCCTGGGCATAATGGATGAAAAGTAGCCAAAATAAGTGCAGGCCTCAGACACTGCCTCTCCTCAAAATGGCCCCTTACACCCCAAGCACATGTTGCCTGTACCAGCCAGCACTCAAGATGGCCACCACCACCACCCACATGGCCAGTCCACATCAACAGTACACCCCCAAAAAACAGAAAAACAGCCAGAAATCACCACAATCCAATGCCATCCATGATGTTTACATTAAAGAGAGTGAGACCACACCACAGGCACACTCAGTCCATGCACCACCACCCCTGGGCAAAAGGCCACACCAGCAGCCCCCCAAAAACGACAAAAAACAATAAAATAAGCACAATCCCAGCCCATCCATGGCCTCAATTATGTTTAAATTCAAGAAGACACCCCACAGAAAGACTAGGCCCATGCAACACTCACCACCCCTGGGCAAAGGGCCACACCAGCAGGCCCAAAAAAAGGACAAAAATCAGCACAATCCCAGCCCATCCATGGCCTCAATGGTGTTTAAATTCAACAAAACAGTTGTATCATGCACCCCTAACCAACCCTGGTCCTACTGGATACTGTGGCTACCCACAATATAATTTATTTAATGTTCTGAAAAAGTTCCAAAATTTTACTTGCAGCAACTGTAATGCCCCAAACAAACTTACTTGTGAAAGTTGAGTTCTAATCCAAAAGTGATCCAAAGACAGTCAAAAAGGCCTCAAATCCAAATATCAAGCAGCACCCACAAAAAGTAATCCTTCCAGCTCCAGATCCAAATGAAAGTGACCAGGAGATGGACAAAGCACTGGGAGGAGCCTGCTGGACAGGAACAGGAAGTTGGAGACTGTGGGGCACTTCCTTCCTCCCCCCCCCCAAAATGGACTCCTTGCAAAAAAAAAGGCCATGCAAATGTCAACCTGAGGAGTGATTCTGATAAAAATCATAATTTTCTGAAGGTTTATCCTGTTTGCTGGTGATTTTCTTGTGCGAAATTGCAAAATCTCTATTTCGCAAGTGCGAGATTGTTCCTTTCCGCCGCAACTACGTGTTCGCAATTGCGAACTCTCGCGAGGTGTGATGTGCAAGGTGGCAAGCCGCGATTACGTATTCGCGGGCGCCAAACTCCCGCGGGAACACGCAGCAAGATCTAAAATGGCGCGTCACTCGCAAAGAAAAACAACTCGGCAAACGCTAAATGACGGAAAGTGAACGCCGCGCACCACGCCGCGCACCGCAACCAAGCAAAAAATCCGCCGCGAGCGGATTCACGGATTTTTGACAAATTCGCGAGCGTTCGCGGATTGCGAATTTGCCGAAAATCCGAAAAATCCGCGAGCGGAGCGGATTTTACGCCCATGCTTACTCAGAAGCCACTTTTAGAACTATCATAGAAACAAACACAAATTCATGTTAATTATTGAATTTAAACCCATTCTGTTTACCTCCCCCATACTAATGTTTCCCATTAGTTGTTACCTAGCAAATAAGCCACAAAAATGCATTTTATACTTACATAATCGACCACATCTTAGCACAAAAACGTATACAATAAGCACATTTAGTCTGCGTTTGTTCATATTTAAAATTCGCATTAATTCACAACACAATAACAACACATATTAATTAATTATATGGCAACATGCAAGCAAAATTAGTACTCCTGTGTATAATAAGATGTGTGCATCTTATTCTATGGTTGATTAATTTTACAAAACACCTTTAGTAAATGTTATCGTTATGGGACATTGACTTCAAGAGGGGTACACAAAATTTTGCGTTTGCCACCTCGCTCCATCATTATCGCGAGTAAACTGGTGCTGTGGGTTGTTACCAAAATAATTTCAAAAAGGGGGTGGTGATGGACCGAGTATCTGAGTTAATCAGAACACTTATACCCAGTCAACAGATCAGGGCTTGATCCATCACCGTTTTTTATCTCACTGCACCATCCCAGTTCAGAACCTGGCTACATGCAAATTAGTCTGTCCCTGGCCCAGTGCATCATGGGAACAGGGCAGACCAAACTACCAAGCCAATTCTTTACTGGAAAGGAAACAAGCTTCCGGGGACCGGTTTCTGGCATTACAGCTGTCTTCGGCCCGGCTTGCTTGAATCCTGATGGTGCAGTGAGCAAGGGACTCATGTCTGAGCATACCCTCCATGGATCCCACTGAGGTGAAGAATTACTGTTCAATATCATGTCTACCAATATCGGCCAAAAGTTTTGAAAAATCAGTTAATACTGAATTTACCCACAACCTAGATTGCAATGACCTCCTAGACTCCACCCAACATGGTTTTAGACCACGCCACTCTACAGAGTCTGCTCTGATCATGGCAACTGAGGAGATGTGCAGGCAACTGGATGGGGGGAAGAGACATCCTTATCCTACTTGACCTTTCAGCAGCATTTCACACCGTTAACTGTGAGATGCCAGTGGAACGGCTGAGGGCAATCGGTATTAAAGAGATGACTCTAACCCTATTCTCCTCCTTCCTGACATCTAGGGAGCAGAGGGTATGTTGGGCCAATCTTAAATAAGAGAAATTCTGCCTCCCATGTGGGGTACCATATGGCTCTGTAGTGTAGTTCCTATATTCCCAATAGGCTCTGCGCATTGGAATAACATAAACGATAGTTTAGACGTAGGACTGAGGTCGACTAGGTCTCTATTGAATATGTTAGACTTAATTAGGTATGCCAGCTAGCTCAGAGGTCACTAGAAACTTTCTCGAGTGAACAGGATGGAGTTAACTTTCCTGAATAGACAAGAAGAGATTAGTTTCTGACAACCGCATAAACATGACAACTTTGCTCCCCCAGAATAAGGAGTATATCTCCAGAGTCGTGGAAAACAATAGACAACTACTTCACTCAGTCAATCGTGCATGCTTAGTTTCACCAGGAGTGCAGAGAAATAGAGAGACAGGCGTTTTCAATAAAAGTTGCTATTTATTGAGCAGTCCTCTTTCTCGTGCAAGAGAAGTGAATTGCCACAATTGCAATACTTGTCATAAAGTAAAGTGCGTACAGTAAAAGAAGTATTATGAAATAATACTGTAAAAGCATTTATATGGTTTCTAAGCCATAAAATACTTAAAACTGATAAAATATATACATACATAAAATCCTTGACTAAACGTACTCAACTGGTGCTTCTAAGATACGCCTACCCCGGTGTACCTAACCTAAGCCTAGTACGTGGGAAGGAGTAAGTGAGCTGCAGTTTAAGTTAAGATAGTTTTGCCAAGAATCTGAATCAAGAATTCTCTGAGGATCTAATCAGCTCCGTACCTTGGTTATAGAATGAAGGAGGTCTTGTATCTCTATCTCAGGACTCGATCTCTCAATAACCCGCAAGGGTGACTGGAAACACTGGAGCTGGATTTCTCGGCAGGAGAAAAGACGGCGTCTCTCTCAGTGCGTCAATGGGAGGGTCGGCTTCCTTCGGCTCTCGTTACAGCTGGGCTTCGGGTAAGTAGTTAGCCGATCTGCTCCAAACCACCGTGTCTCCTTAAGGCAAACGCTGGTATATTTATACCTGGAAGGTGCCGAGTTTGACGTAAGGTTGGACATAAGACGTCACTAAGAACTTACAGTTCTTTCAGGACTCTAGGAGTTCTTGGACAAATCAAAACAAAAGCAGGGGGGATTTCCCGGGCTGCTGGAGGCTTGGTTTGTTTAAAGAACGCGTTGTACTTTCTAGGAGTCTATGGGAGTAGCCTTGCCGTATTTGGACTGCATTGGCTATGACTAAATATGGATATGATTCCTATGCCTTTATAAGGACATGATTTGTTATAAATCAAAACAACATAAGAGTACCCAATAATAGGGGATTAACTCAGACTAAAAATAAAAATTGGAGGGATAATTTCAAGGGTGCAAGGGTGTCAAAATGACCCCCTGTGGCACCCCTGAAATTGATCTGTGCACATATGTTGCACACACGCATGCCCTAAGGGCATGTGTGTGCCCAACATAAAAACTTTGAAAAATGCACAAAAGTGAATTTTTCAAAGTTTTTGCAAATTACCATGATAATTTGCTACTCCTATTAGCGAAATCGCAAATTTTTTAACTTTCATGCATTGCATTTAAGGAATCTCAATTTGAGATTCCTTAAATGCAATTTAAAGAATCGCAATTTAGAGATTCCTTAAATTACGATTTTTGCATTTTGGATGATGCATCCCAAATGTAAAAATACCGGTCGTACAGGGGCGGATTTTGAGAATCTGCCCGTTTGCAACCGTATTTTTGTTTGATGCATGTGCCTGATGGTTATTTACGCAGTGCTGGTTTGCACATACGCAAAGCGTTTTTTTGGTTTCAAGCGGGATTTTAGTTACATAGCAAATTATTCTTTGTTATTCAAGGGTGCATAAAGCTCTTTTCCTCATATGTAAATGTTGTGTGCATGTTAGTTTTCTCTTATTTATTATTTGTAGTTATTAGTACCTGTTAATGAGAGATTGATCCGAGCAAGTTTCTTTTCCTTGATTTCTTGCTCCATCAATTCTACATAAGATTTTGCCTTTTATTCCTCAGGCTCTTAGGACAACGGTAATAGGAGCATTAATTCTCTCAAAAATAGACTATGGCAACGCACTATTCTTGGGCATTGACAAGTATCAGACAGCTAAATTGCAGTCATTGCAGAATGCTGCAGCACGAGTACTACTCAACATCCCTAAATAACACTTTATTTCCGCTAGTATTAGGCAGCTACACTGTGTTGAATTTAAGGCACTCTGTTTGGTACATAAGGCGCTGTATGGTGGGGGAGCCATGGACATACAGAAACTATTACTCTGGTATTCTCTGCAACGGAATCTTAGATCAGACAACACATCGCTAGTTCAGGTTCCCAAAATCAAAAACCAGATGGGGAGGGAAAAGCCCAACTCACCGAGCAGCTAAACTCTGGAACAGGCTGCCAAATACTATTAGGTTACAGCCAAATAGGGTCCAGTTTAGGAAAATGGTAAAGACTTGACTATTTCACCCCAAATAATATCCGCTACTGTGCCTAGACAACACACAACACATCATTTTAGCATCAAGACGCCTCGGCATTTGTGCGCTCTACAAATACTTTACTTACTTACTTACTTAACTCAATGAATAAAAATGATGCTGACTGACTGACTGACTGAAATTTTTATTAGGCGCTCGAATGCAGCGGCGTCTTGGCGCTGTAGATTAGAAGGCGGTGTGAGGCAAATCAGGGTAGGGAAAACAGCCATGTTTTCAGGGATTTTCTGAACCTCAGTTTGGAGGCTTGTGAGCGAAGTTCAGCAGGCAGTGAGTTCCAAAGTTTGGAAGCCTGATTAGAAAAAGATTTTCCACCCCAACGCACTCTCCGAATTCTAGGTACACAGACCAGGTCTTGATTGGCCGATCTTAGAGTTCGGTTGGGCACATATCGCGGGAGGAGTTTGGCCAGGTCATCCGATCCATTTCCGTGAACGGCTTTTTGGGCCAGGCAGTGGGCCTTAAACTGAACTCTGCGCTTATTCGGCAGCCAGTGTAGCTCTCGAATGGCACGGGAGGTGGGGTGACCCCTTGGCAGGTTCAAAAGAACCCTGGCAGCCGCGTTCTGGATAGCCTGCAGATTGATAAATTGCTTCTCTCCCGTACCAAGATAGAGAGAGTTGCAATAGTCAACCCGAGACATTACCAGGGCGGCAATAACAGTCTTTTTGAAGGTGGGTGGGATGTAGGGCAAGATCTTTCTAAGTACCTTCATCGTATGAAAACAGGCAGAGGTGACTTGATTAACCTGTGCCGTGCAGGAGAGGCTTTTGTCGCTTAGAAATCCAAGGTTTCTGACCTTCTCGGCTGGAGTTGGACAACAGCCGGCTTCCGGGGGCCACCATAGCTGACTCCATATCGAGGGCTTCCGACCGAATTCTATGACTTCAGTCTTCTCAGTATTTAATTTGAGAAAGTTTTGGCTCATCCAGTTTTTCACACTGAGAAGGCAATTCCTGAAACGTCCTGCAGTTGCTTCAATAGAATCGGAGACAGACACTATGATTTGTGTGTCGTCTGCATAAGACACTAATCTCAGGCCATGATATTTTATCAGATCCGCCAAGGGGGTGACATATAGATTGAACAAGGTTGGTGATAACGCCGACCCTTGTGGGACTCCTCCAGGAAGAGTGAATTCCTCTGATTTAAGTCCATCCCAATAAACCTGTTGGATTCTGCCTGTCAGGAATGATGCTAAGAGGTCCAGAGCGGCATCAGAGATACCCAGATTTTCCAGTCGGCTCAGTAGGACTGAGTGGTTGACGGTGTCGAACGCCGCGGTTAAGTCAAGTAATATGAGGGCCGTTCTTCCACCGTCATCCATAGTCTTCCTGATATCCTCTGTTGCCATGATGAGAGCTGACTCAGTTGAATGGCATGCTCGAAAGCCATGTTGTGTAGAGTCAAGAAGGTTATTCTTCGTTAGAAAAGTCATCAGTTCTAAGTTCATGGCTTTCTCGAGGATTTTAGCTGGTAGAGGCAGACAGGAAATGGGCGATAGTTTTTATTTTCGGAGGGATTGAGTGATTCTTTCTTAAGAATCAGGCGGATGCAGGCTTTCTTCCAGATTGAAGGGAAAGAGCTCGAGCAGATAGCCTTGTTTAGTAGGAAGGTCAAAACTCCAGTTATGGGAAGTGGAATAGAGTGCAGTATGTGCGGAGGGCATGGATCCAATGGGGATCCTGATTTCATCTGTAGGAGAAGGTCCCCGACCTCCGACTCCTTTAACATGGGAAACCTGGGGTAGGCAGGGAGAGTAGATGGTGATGATTTCCTAGTACCCGCTGCCAGGACCTGAGTGGGAGTGACAGAGATGTTAAAGTCGGTATTGGAGTTGTTAGCTACAGTGCTGAGATCATCATATACTGCCTGTACTTTGTTCTGGAAAAAAGCAGCAATATTCCCGACAAAGTTCTGGTCAGGTGTAAATATAGTGTCTCGCGGGGTTTTTGCCAGAAGAGTAACTGTTTTGAAGAGCTCTCTGGCAGAGTTAGGGGCTTCTTGGATTTTGGTGGTGTAGAATATAGATTTAGCCTGAATAATCGCTGCTTTATACTCCTGCAGAGCTTTGGAGTATTCAGCCTTTTTGAGAACACAGTAGTTAGATCGCCAAATGCGCTCGGCTTTGCGGCATTTAAGTTTGATTAATTTCAGCTCAGTCGTGTACGACTGGGCGGTGGCCGACCGTTTCTTTGGCACTCAGGACTCCAGAGGAGCTAACTCATCAGCAGCCTGAGCAATCCATCTATTAAAGTTGGAAGCTCCGGTGTCGATGCTACATTGCTCAAATATTGGTGGATTGTTAGCAAGCGCCTCTGTTAACAGTTTCGAATCTAAGTTCTTCCGTGAGCGCTTATTTTCCGGGAGCAGGAAGCGTCTTCTGTGTCTGGCAGAGTCATTGAATTTTAGGTTAAAAAAGACAGCCATATGGTCAGACCATGGAACAGGCAAAATAAAGGAAACTTTTAGGTTATTGTTATTAGTGAAAATGCCATCGAGAGTATGTCCTGCATTACGGGTGGGCTTACACACTAGTTGGTTCATGCTGCAGTAACAGTCTTTAATTATTTACTTTATGGCCAAGTTTTGATGAAGATCAAGCTAAAAAAGGTGTTAAAAAAGGCTGTGGGCTGGTATGTAGACTATGTTGCAAGCCTCACCTAAATTGGCCATAACTATTGAGCAACCAGTGATTTATGTTCAGGAAATAAGGAATAAATTAATAATAAGCAAATATAATATATGAGTGCAGACATGAAGTAAACTTTTCCACAACAAAAGAATGTTTAGGAAAAACGGGTACTAGAAGAAACTAAAGATAGGAGTAAGGGAGTGAGTTAAAAGTAAAGAAGTGAGGCCTGCCTGGCTAGATATGTATTTTCCTTCAGTAGACAGCAATTGCATGAAATTTGGGAGCAAATATAATTTTAGCAAAGTATGCTAATCTATATGGAAGGGAAACATGAGCTCAATTCAAATCGATTAAGCTAGATGTGATGGAAATGTTTGTGAACTAGTATAGCATGCGCGATGATCTGTAGATTTGAATAGAAGGTACTAAGTTGGGAAGTGTGAACTATTATGGTAAGAATGTAGAAGTAATAGTTCATTGTGTTGAATGATTTTATGAGAAATTGTATCAGAGATCATGTTGGAGCAGACAGTTGAATGGCTGGGCATTTATTCTCGTCATAATATTGACCTGAGTGGATTGCTTTGGGTCATAGCTGAGGAAGAACCAAAGATATACATGTTATCTACAAAGGCAGCTTTTTCATTAGGATCCATGCATTAAGTAGAGTCAGCAATAAAATTGGAACCAATAGCTAATCCTGAAGTGTGGTGTGTGGTGGAAGTCCACAAACGTTTTTGGGGTCATTATCTATCGAACGCATTAAGGAAAGGTACAAGAGTGTGTTGAGTGATCTGTCGGGGTATGTAAACGCCTTATGCTTTTGACAAATGTATTCGAAATATTCTGTAGAAACATAAAGATGATATTCAGAGATTTCCACAAAGAGAATTTTACAGTATCAGTTGAGTACTAGGATTGTCTAGCTCCTCTTTTGTTCTCTTGCAAGCCCAGTTAGGTTTTCAGACTATGGATCAACTGAAGAGCTTGAAATATCGTGTCTGCATACGCAGTCACCCACAACCAAATATCCACTGAATTGTCTCGACATTGAGGACTAGCACTATGTTTACCCATTAAAATACTTCACTGTGTTTTATCCAGTGGTGTTAGATCTTCAATTGAAAAACATGAATGCATTTATTACACCCTGAAGACATTAACAATACCATCATGTGATGCCTGGCTTGGGGAGTGTTGCAGCTGTCCATCAAACAATTATGAATAAGTTGCTTAAGAATCAAGAAGGAACCATAGGCATTCTGGGTGATATTTCAATCCATGGAAAAGTTCAACAGAAAGTTTTTACATATCCTTCAAAGCAGGCATGGTCTGCTCAATGCATTTTTATTTGGGCAATCGTGCGCTTTATAAATTCGCACATCAAATCGAATCAAATCAAATCATTTGGTCAACTTCTTTCAACCTGGGGCCATATTATGAAAAGTACCCTGGCACCACAAATGTTATGTGTGCCCACTTTGAGCAACATTGGGGCACTTTGGTAATACAGAAAGGGCTACAATTGCTTTTGTGGATCTTTCTGGAATGCAGATAGTGCTGGTGCACATACAGCACCAGTGCTATCACCAGAGGGTGTTCCCTCATTTGCATGGCAAAGAAGCTGTCAGGAGGAGCATTGACAGTGTGCTGCCTAAAAGGTGGCACACTGTCAGTGCGTCCCCTGATGCCCTCCGGAGGGGAGAAAAGGTGGCCCAGGACCCCCAGACATCCCCTTTCAAGCAGGTGAAGTCATTCAATGTACCTGCCAAAAGCAAGATGGGTTACCGTCTGGCAGTGAAATATTGGGATATATTCACAAGAATTGGTGCATTGATGTGTTCCCGCAGCAATGCACCTAATAAATAAACACCACAGTACAAAAGATTCCTACACCATGGAAGTGTCACATTTACAAATCATTGCCCCCTGACGTAAGGAGGTAGCCGGCGTCATAAAAACTGATGCTGTTTTGTGTGCCATTTCATGAAGGAGTCTGATGCTACTGCTGCAAAAGTGATGTTCGGCTGAATTGTGTCTTGTAAATAGATAACATTACACTTTGCCTGTCCTTATGTGTTATACTTTAAAACCCAGTGTGTGTGTGCATCTATACTCCATGTGCTGGTATAGTGACTATAGTATCAGCGACTGCCAACCCTTTATTTTTCGGGTTGGCAGTCGCTGATGATGAGAAAGTGAGGAGTCAGGCGAGTACCAGTCTGTCATATCCTCCCTCGGGTGTTGCTCCCGTGAGGCACTGCCAACCTTCCCTCCCCTTTTTTCACTAGAGAAGGGTAGAGATAGTCACTATACCAGCACATGGAGTACAGATGCACACACACACTGGGTTTTAAAGTAGAAGCACTTACATAAAGAGTGACTATAATTAGCACACGCAGACAGGAGGCTGTAGATATACCCACTGTTGACGGAAATAGATATATCAATTGATTGTGGGTGTTTACCCATAGAACACATAAGGACAGGCAAAGTGTAATGTTGGTTATGGTGAGTGGGGGGCTGCCTGTATAAATCCTTGTCCAATTCCCCCTGGGGCCCCTTGGTGTTTGGAGTCTTGTAAATAGATGCCAGAGATTCTAGCGTCACTTTTGCACAATTAGTGTAAAATATATTTTTTAAAACACCACTATGTGAAAAAAACGACCTCCCTTACATGAAAGCAACCATGGAGGTGACAGCAGAGCTCAGGACAACAACCCCAGCAACCCCAGTACAGCCCAGGATACCCTAACAGAGTTCCAGGGGTAGAGGATGTACAAATTCAGTGAGGAGGAGAATGAGATCCTGATCATTGAGGTGATGGAGCACCAACAGCAGCTCTTCGTCAACTCCAAAATATCATTAGAGAGGAAAAAAGCCACATGGCAGACGATTGTGGACAAGGTGAACAGTGTTGCAGAAGACAGGCTTCCACGTAGGGCTCCCGTCATGCTCCGTGGCTGAGCTAATTTCCGGTTGAGGAGGCAGTGGGATGGTGGTCGCTGAATACCTATTTGGTCTGGTGGTTCTCATTGAGCTCGGGAGAAAGCGGACAGCGGAAAGCAGAGAGAGACTTGGAGTATTGCAGGCACTACTCTTAGAAAACTGTTCGGGGTCCAAAACTGGAGAATGCGTTGACAGGCTGATCAGCTGATTGGTAAGGAAAACCCAAAGCGCTGCAGTAATATCCTTGTGTCTGCTGAATTGGACTCTCACCCTGAGCTGCATTACATCGTTGTGCTGAGCAGCTGATGGTTTTATGTCTGTTTGCCTCAGTAGTTCTACATATACTGAAGTGCTTACCAATAAAGCCTGTCCTAAGGCATCTTGTGTATCCTTCCTTATTGTGCCTGCGCTTCCTGTGCTCTCTCTCACACTCAGCTCTGTACAGGCATTATGAAAGAGAAGGAGAGACATGCAAACAATACCTTTCCTGAAGCAGTGATTAAGGATAAGAGAGGAGGAGAGGAGGTCAGAAAGCCAGCTTAGGTCTAAGGAAAGAAAAAGAAGAAAAGGGGGAAAAAGGGGTGTCATGATACCTTTGTTGGTACACTAGGTTCTATCCCAAGGGGGAGGAATTACAGGTTGGTCGCGGAAGAGGTAAGTGCAGCATGGATGGGGCTTGCGGCCACCTCATAATACCTCCAACAATAGCCCCTGTCCCCTCCACTCTACTTCAAAGGAGGAAAGAAAGTGCAAAAGAAGGACATCACAGCAGGTGTTTATTTATCATCAACCTGCTACCTCGATGAAGCGCATTTCAAGAGATTCCTCAATGAAAACCTATACAGCCAAGGGGATAAGGCTGGTATTTTTCAAGTATCAGAACAAACCTGAAAATAATAGCCTCAAACTCTGAAACAGCAGTCCCGTTCTCCTGAGGGATCTTGGCATAATCTCTCTCAAGAAGGGGAGGTAGATCCAGTTCAAACCCAGAAGCTTTCTCTCCCCCTACTTTCACTGCAACAGTGGACCTCCCAGACCCCCCACACCTCCTTGCTTATACCTCAAACGTCGGAAAAAGAAAAACAGCCCCCTTATTTTCATGGGCAATCACCATACAGACTCAGGAGGATAATAGGGTGGATCCACGTTGCCCAAGGTCTAATAATGCTCAAATGGAACCAGAGCTACCAGTTGCTTGAACGAATAAGCCCTTGAAGTCAAATGATTTAAACCAACAAGGATTAGTGATGGCAACTACGTCCACCTTAAATCCTGCACTGCCTTCTCCAATTGGGGTGACTCTAAGTCAGATCTTAAGTGAGCTCCGTGGGATGAAGATCTCGCAAGAGAAAGCTCATCAGAAAACTAATGAACAACTCAAACAAATTAACTAGAACATCCAACAACTTGCCTCCTGCATGACTCAGGTGAAGCTCAAGGTCTGTACTCTAGAAGATTCTTCCAGTAACCAATAAAAGACATTTTGAAAAATGCAGACTGAGCTGGAAAATCTTCAGTTAACGATGGATGATGTCAAAAACAGAGCTAAGCGCTCCAATCTGAGATTTGAGGGAATACCTGAGAATTGTGAAGCAGGTTCATCTGTAACAAAACCGATTTGATCCATATGTACTACCGGAAAAGACAGCTGAATGCGGAGACATCACCATTGTCCAGGCACATCAAGCATCAGCAGTCCACCCTATGAATGCCAAATACCCCCTAACAATTCTAGTCAATGTTGGCTATGTTCGGATTAAAGAAAAGATTCTTTCTCATGCAATTTCTAAAAAATCTTTTTCCACATCAGAGAATTTTTCATTTTGAATTTTTGCAGACTTGTCGATTCTAGCAGCACGAAGGCCCCACAATATTGTTGGACTGATTAATGAATTTAAACATTATGGGACTCCGGCTGGAATTATGCACCAATCCAAATTAAGAGTGCTATTTAAAGGACGATCGCATGTATTTTTGTCAGTGGAACGGACCAAAGAATTTTTGCTCACAATAAAAGAGGAAGAAGGGTGAGGGGGGAGCTCTCCTGAATTAAAACCTCAGTTCAAGGGGTTCACAAGAAAGGGGAAGGGGAACAGAAAGGGGGGAAGGTAAAAGAAAAAAAACAAATGAAAAAAGGGACGTTTGTCCTTGCTGAGGAAGACAAAATAGCCCTATAACAAATTCAAGCCATCAGGCTGCTCCTCATGGAAACAAGCTTAGGAGTACTATTCCAAGGTACTCACACAAGGGGACGAGGGGGGCGGATAGGGTGGTCACTGTGATCATGATGGGTGGGGTTCCAATAATGGGGAGCAGAGGGGCGATGGGGGCACTTGGGTTGGAGGTGATCGGGTGGAAAATAGAAAAATCGCAGTTAGAAAAGAATCAAAATGTGTTATTCAAGACAATAAGAAAGATTCTGTGGCAAATTGCAGCCTGGATTTATCACTATTACTTGTCAAGGGGTGGCAAGATGGTAAAGAAAAAGTTCAGCGAGGGTACATGTTCTACCATGAACAGTATGTCAGATAAACAAATGATTCGGACAGCATCTTGTAATATTGATTAGGGACCAATAATCAAACTAAATGGAGATCCACACGCCAGTGACTTTTATCGGCCTAAATAAAAATGATTCCACTCCAGGAAACACACCTGAAATCAGATTTACTCCCCCTAGATTACCTTGCTGTGTTTCACATGCCTTTTATGCATCATAAAGGGCAGCAGTCAGGGAGATGATTATTTTGTTTAGATGCCACTGCCAGGGGGAAGTCTTGCCGATCATCAGGGACCCCAGTGCTAGATGGATGGTAGTAAGCTGGAAGGTGGGAAAACAGATTTTACAGATTACTAGCTTCTATGACCCAATAGAAGACGATACAGCAGCCCTCTAGGAACTTCCGAACGTCTTTGGGAGCTTCCAGGCTACTTAATCTTAGGGGGAGATTTCAATCAATCAATCAATCATGCCATTTGTATAGCGCACTACTCACCCGGGAGGGTCTCAAGGCGCTTGGGGGGAGGGGTATGCTACTGCTCGAACAGCCAGGTCTTGAGTTGTTTCCTGAAGGCGAGATGGTCCTGGGTCAGCCGAAGGTGGATGGGGAGGGAGTTCCAAGTCTTGGCAGCCAGGTAAGAGAAGGATCTTCCTCCGGCGGTGGCTCTTCGGATGCGTGGTACGGCTGCGAGGGCGAGGCTGGTGGACCGTTGCTGGCGGGTGGGCGTGTAGAAGGTCAGGCGGTCGTTGAGGTACTTGGGGCCCAGGTCGTGGAGAGACTTGTGTGCGTGGGTGAGGAGCCGGAACGTGATCCTCTTGTCGACGGGGAGCCAGTGCAGGTTCCTCAGGTGGCTGGAGATGTGGCTGCGTCGGGGGACATCCAGGATGAGTCGGGCGGAGGCGTTCTGGATGCGCTGGAGTCTTTTCTGTAGCTTGGCTGTGGTTCCGGCGTAGAGGGCGTGTCCGTAGTCCAGTCGGCTGGTGACGAGTGCCTGGGTGACAGTCTTCCTGGTCTTGGTCGGGATCCAGCGGAAGATCTTGCGAAGCATACGCAGGGTGTTGAAGCACGATGAGGAGACGGCGTTGACTTGTCTGGTCATCGAGAGGGAGGGGTCCAGGATGAAGCCCAGGTTGCGTGCGTGGTCGGTTGGCTTGGGTGCGGTGCCCAGGGCTGGGGGCCACCAGGAGACGTCTTTCATCCCTTCGTGTAGGCAGGTTCTGGCGGTGTCGGGGTCTCTGGTGAGGGAGAGGATCAGCTGGGTGTCGTCGGCGTAAGAGATGATGTTGAGGTTGTGCTGGCGTGCGATGGCTGCGAGAGGTTTCATGTAGATGTTCAAGAGGGTGGGGCTGAGTGAAGATCCTTGCGGGACGCCGCAGATGACTTCGGTGGCCTCGGAGCAAAACGGGGGGAGGCGGACTCTTTGTGTTCTTCCGGCGAGGGACGAGATGATACACTCCAGTGCCTTCTCTTGGATACCGATGTTGCTGAGGTGCTGGACTAGGGTGCAGTGGCATACCGTGTCGAACGCAGCGGAGAGGTCCAGGAGGATGAGGGCCACTGTTTCCCCCTTGTCGAGCAGGGTCCGGATGTCGTCGGTGGCTGCAATGAGAGCGGTCTCGGTGCTGTGGTTGGCTCTGAAGCCGGACTGCGAGGGGTCGAGGGATCCGTTCGTCTCGAGGAAGGCCGTCAGCTGTCTGTTGACGATCTTCTCGATGACTTTAGCAGGAAAAGGGAGGAGCGAGATGGGGTGGAAGTTTTTGAGATCGGTGGGGTCCGCTGTAGGTTTCTTCAGGAGGGCGCTGATCTCAGCGTGCTTCCAGCTCTCCGGGAAGGTGGCGGTGTTGAAGGAGGCGTTGATGATGTTCCAGGGTTGGGGTGCGATGGTGGAGTCGGCCTTCTTGAAGACGTGGTGTGGGCAGGGGTCGGTCGGTGATCCGGAGTGGATGGTGTTCATCGTGCGGGCTGTGTCTTCGGTGGTCACCGTGGTCCAGGTGCGAAGGGTGGCGGTGGGGGGCGGTGGTTCGACGGTTGGGTGCGTGGGTGGGGCGCCGAAGCTGTTGTGGATGTCGGCGATCTTGCGGTGGAAGAACGAGGCAAGGGAGTCGCAGAGGTCTTGTGACGGAGTGATGTCGTTGGTGCCGGTGCTGGGGTTGGAGAACTCCTTGACGATAGTGAAGAGCTCTTTGCTGTTGTGGGCGTTGTTGTCCAGTCGTTCCTTCAGGGATTTCTTCTTGGTGGTGCGGATGAGCTGGTGGTGCTTGCGGGTAGCGTATTTGAGGGCGGTCATGTTGTCGGTAGTCCGGTCGAGGAGCCAGGCTTTCTCGAGGGTGCGGCAGGTCTTCTTGGAGTCCTTGAGGTCGTCGGTGAACCAGGATGCCTTCTTGCTTCTGGGTCTGCTGGGAGGGTTCTTTAGTGGCGCGAGGTCAACGGCGCAGGCGGTCAGCCACTGTGTGAAGTTGCGGGCTGCTTCGTTGGGGTCCGTTGTGTAGGCGGGTGGGCTCTGGCTGAGGAAGGTGGTGAGCTGGTCTGCGGTGATCTTGCTCCAATTCCTGTGAGGTACCTGTTGCGGGTGGTGGTGGGTCATGGATCTTTTGAAGCTGAAGTGGACGCAGCTGTGGTCGGTCCAGTGGAGTCCGGTGGCGTGGCTGAAGGTGATGTACTTGCTGGAAGAGAAGACGGGATCAAGCGTGTGGCCGGCGTAGTGGGTGGGGGTGTTGACCAGTTGCTTGAGTCTGAGGTTGGCGAGGTTTTCCAGCAGGGCGGTGGTGTTGCGGTCCTTGTTGTTCTCCAGGTGGATGTTGAGGTCCCCGAGGAGGATGTAGTCAGTGGAGGGGAGGGCGTGCGGGCTGATGAAGTCTGTGATGTCTTCGCTGAATTGTGTGCGTGGTCCCGGGGGTCTGTAGATGAGGGTGCCTCTGAGGGTCGTCTTAGGGTCGGTGTGAATCTGGAAGTGGAGATGTTCGGCTGCGGCGAAGGAGTCGTTGGCGTCGGTTGTGATGCGGATGGTGTTCCTGTGGACGATGGCGATGCCACCTCCGGTCTGGTTGATGCGGTCCCTCCTGATGATCTTGTACCCGTCCGGGATAGCGATGGCGATGTCGGGTGCAGAGGAGGCGTTCATCCAGGTTTCCGTGAGGAAGGCGACGTCCGGTGATGTAGCGTCGAGGAGGTTCCAGAGTTCCACGGCGTGTCTGTGGACGGAGCGGGTGTTGATCAGGATGCACTTGAGGTGGTTGCTGCTGGTGTTTGTCTTGGCGGGTGCGGGGCAGGTTCGTAGGCAGGTGAACTTGCAGGTGCAGCAGGTGAAGGGTCTGTGGGTGCGTCTCGGGGTGGCTCGGCAGCAGGCGTGGGTCCGGCCGGCATTGAGTGCGTTGAGAGTGGCGGCGTCGTAGGTCAGTTGGGTCGTCTTGCCTCGGCGGGAAGGGCGCTCAATCGGCGCTCCCGCTGCGCGCGTCCGCTGCGCGGTCGCACTGGGGGCGTCATAAGTAAGGAGCCGGGAGGGAGGAGCAGCTGGGTGGCGGGAGCGGGGCGGCGAATGGAATCACAGGGGGGCGGGGCCGCAGGGAAGCAGCGCCGGGAGATTTGAATTTAATGCACAATTTAAATATAGGCTCCTCACGTAAGAATACATTTCAAAATAACCTTAGAGAAGCCAGATGTTTGGCTACATTGATTCTAGACCTTGCATTAATTACTAATTGATCATTGGCGAGTTCAATATCCTCAGTCATGCGTGTATAATTGCTTCTCTAAGAGATTCAACTCCGCTTCTAGGATCAATTTCTTTTTAATCTACCATCAATGGGAGTAAGGTAGGGTTATATCCTCTCAAATCCATTTTACATTGACTCGAACCCGGTAACAGAAATTAAGATCAGTCTAACCAGGAAGGAATGTGCTCGATGAACCCTAGATAGGACCCTGTTAAAACTGAGGAAGGATGGGTCGCAATTATGCATGTTAAGATAAAGGAATTTTTTTTAAAGAATATTGGGTTTGCTTCATGCTTCTGAGTCTGGTACCCAGACTGATTTTTTTTTCAGACTCCAGTCCTGAGTTTCCAGTTCACCAAGAACAGCGAGAGCAGTAGCGAGGGTGCAGTGCGGGAGATACAATCACCGAGAACGCCGTGGGAGGTTTTCTGACCCACCCGCCCGTTCCACCGCCAGGCCCTCCCGCTTCCAAAGCCTCACTTGGATCCTACCGAGGCTCTAGCCGAGGCTTCTTACCAGCCCACCGGTCCTGCGAGCACTGACTTGAGTTGTGTCCACGGGTACTGAGCGGCAGTGCTGAGCTGAGAGGGCTCGCCAGAGGCTCTCTCCAGCCTGCGGTTCCCCCGACATTGCAACAGAGCAGTTGTGCTGTGGTCCACCATTGACACCGATCAAAGTATTGGAAGTTTGAGAGGGTGTTGCTTGGTTGTGAGGTGAGCTAGTGAGACAATCCAGAGAATCCAGAGGATCCAGACCGGCGTTTCCTGCACGCTCTCGAAGCAAGAGCGTCTGGGGCTCATGGCCCAGCGGGCTGCAGTCATCTGACCAGCGGGACTGTTCTTCCTTGTCCCCGTCACCCGTTACCTGCAGAGGCAGGCAGACAAGCACAATCAGCCCCTGGATCAGCGAAGTGTTGCAGGGCGGCGCAAACTTACGGGACCCAAGGGACTGGTTCCTTCCCTCCCCCGTTACCCGCTTCTTCTAACTGGCCCGAACCAATGGTGCGCGTGGGGTGGCCTTGATCGGCCTTGATCGGATTGAAGGCACTGAAGGCAGTCCCCATTCTGTTTGCCTCGGGAGTCTGTGTCTGCCAACTGTAGGGCGCTGTGGGTGCAGGGAACTTGGAGCAGCTGCTCTTAGTCTATCTAACCTGTGAGCTTGAGCCCGCCACCCTGAAGAAGCGGCTTGGAGGCTGGAGGTTGGAGGCTCCGGAAACGGTCAACAGCATCTGGAACCCGCCTCCTTGCTGTGCCTGTCTGGTGCTTTCATCTTTGGGTCCTTACCGCCACTCTAACGGTAAGAAGGTTCTGACTGTAAGCCCCGCATCCTGTTACTCCTGAAGTTTCTGGGCTCTTTTTTTTTGTTTTGCGTTACCTCTGCCCCCTCCCAGCTGCTGCGAGGACTGCTGCCTCCATCCTTAGCAGGCTGATTGGAGGGAGGAAGTTGCCGTTGGAGATTCTTCTCCAGCAAGCACTCCGAGTGGAGGCAAGAGTCTGCTCCCTTGTGACATTCAAGTATGCCGGTGCAAGATGTCCCCTAAAAAATTACACTTGGGCTGTGTACTTTCCTTGTCTCCAACTCATACAAGCAGATTAAGGAGATCGTATAGCGGGTCCGGACATTTACAGCATCTGTGTTATAAAGCTCAACCAGCCATTACCGGCTTCTTCCGTAAAACTCACCGGTAGCTCCTGTGGAGGCAATACTGGGTCAAGAAGGCTTCCTCCGTAAGCCCATCCTAATAACATCACCTCATTTATCCTTGGGGGAAGCACAGAGGATTTCCTGTGGCCTTACGGGGAGTCAGACAAAGTACTGCAAAGGGGCCACGGCCCAGATGACCCCAACAAATTTAGGACTCAACTGGGGAGCTATCGGATCCATATGCATAAATATGGGCCCCGGTTCACGCGTCCGCCATTCAACCCAACAGAGCCGGCAGAGTCAACAGCACATCTCTCTAAACCAATCAAACTTAGAGCACTTTACTGCTGGTTCATTCACCGCATCATTCATTGACTTTTATGCAAAACTAATCTCGGAACATCTCTTTACCCAGCAGAGTCATCAAAACATTACTGTGAATAGGGAAACACCTAATAGTATGACTGGGGCTGTTTCTGTTGTCTCTCTGGAGCAGGGTGGCGCTGACAAGGGATCAGGCGTTGACTGGGCACTTGGGTTCACCAGAGGCCCCCGGAAGCTCTGAGGGGCGGATGTTCTGGTTACGGATGAGAAGGCAACTGTATGCGGAAAACTCCATCAAAGGGAATCTTCCCCCAGACAACTCTCATTGCCTTTCTTATATTGAAGCACAAGCCACCTGATTGGTATATCCATGGAGTCTGATCATGATGCACATGATGTACATGTTGTGTTCTTGCCTTGTTCACAAGTGAAGCTGGGAAATGAAAATGAGAAGCATGATGTGCCCTCTAAATATTTGGTCTGTATTGAAAGAATACTAGGTTTTATTCTGTCTTCACTAGAGAAATCTGTATTGAGATCAGACCATATGCTTGAAATGATCTCTGTAATGCTGTTCGAAGTGCAAAAGGTAACACAATCTGACATCATTAACCATTCGCCTAAGATATGTATGCAAACCGAACAACAGACAGATCTGGACTCTTTCTCCTGTTCCCTGGAGAGAGCTGAGTGATGCGTCAGTTCAAGCAAGAATACACCTTTTTCCATTACCCCCCATTGAACCTTTGTGTAACTTCGACAAGGAAGAGCTTTGTCTAAACTCACTCTTCAGAGAGTCCATAGTGGGCCCCCCTCTGGGAAACGTCACACTAAAACCTTACTCCTTGTTTATCAAGGGAAAAAAGGGGGGTAGTATGGATAATAAGAAAGATGAGAAAATCAGGAGCTATATGGGGCAAAAAGGTAAGGGAGAGATGGAGGGGGAGGCCCCATCCCCATCACCTCTCAGGGTCAACCCCCTACTTTATCGGAGAAAGGGTGGTTGAAAGCTAGGAAGAAGGGGGTCTCACAACAATTCCTAAACGGGTTAATATGAAAAAGAAACATAAAAGATAAGACGATTCCCTAAATGGAAAATGGCAAAATTACACTTCCCACAGATCCCCGATTGTCAGAGTGATCCCCAAATTACAATGGAGGAGGGTGGTCTTGAATTGCCAGTTGTGGAGGGTGCTCCTAGAGACCTGACTATAGTGCATTTTACATTAGACGGGGTATGGGGGCAACAGGAATGGCTGATATTCCATCAAGTCCAGTGTTGCTGTATACACAAGTACCTTATTCCCTCCAGACCAGTGTGTTGTGCGCTCCCTTGATTATGGGGATTTTAAAGGGAGGTGGGGCTGCTATACCTCAGACACGGCCTAGAGCATTGGGGGCCAGAGTTGATGCAAGCTTAATGGTGGGGTCTCATGTACTGGGTAACTTACAAATGGGATCTAATAGAACTTTCAAAGGGACAACAACATTGTATAACAGAAAGTCAGATATCCCAAACACCACTACAGTGTTGCATTTAACGACTCAGTTTAATGAGGAGGCACAAGCTGTCAGTCTTGGTGATAGAATGCCTCTATGTATCTCTCCAAGAGACGCTGTAAAGAAAGATAATGGGGTGCCAAATGTCTCTTCTTCCATCATGGATTTTATCTGGCTATTTGACAATGAATCCTGTCCGGTAAATAGAGGATTCATTCTTAAGCTTTTTTCTGAAATAGAGGCACTAAAGCTGGTGGAAAGTAGGGATATCTCGTCCGTGAAGACTATCTTGCATGAGAGCTTCTTTTATTCCAGGGCCATTTTTAGCTCTCTGATTGTGGCAAATTTGGTCCTGCAAAACTGTGAACACTTTCTAAAACGATGGCTGGATTTAATGCCTATATTAGATTCTGAGGAATATCACATTTGTGTCCTATACTTCAGTACTCGAAAGTACAGGCCCGGTAATCCTGTGGTGTTAGACGCTTTGGGCCCGACTCAGAGTTCCCATTGGTTAATGGTCTAAATATTAAGGTGTCATTAGATAAAAGGGTTCGCTCAATAAATTTGGAGTTAGATTCCATTGACACCTATCAGGATACAGACATAGATGACGGTTTGGCTCAGTGGAGTTGGGTTGCAAAATCCTTGAATACCAACTGCCTGGTGGTAGAAAGAAGTGGTTCACTGAGGTAGCCGGTGTGGGGGGGGTAATTCTGTCCTGGAATATGGCCGGTTTAGGTCATAAAGACGAGAAACTGAATTTTTTCCTTGAATCCCTCAATTATATGCTTACAAAGAAACCTGGTTGTGTAAAGATTTGGATTGTGATGGCTTTTTAGTTTTTTCTTCTTATGCCAAGCCCTCTGAAAGGGGTCATGCTAGCGGGGGGTATCCATCCTGCTTAACAATACGATAAACTGCTATCAGAAAGTTTTCTGCCATCCATCAAATCTTTGTATCTGCCTCAAGCTGTCATGTTTGGGATAATCTGGCAGCCTTATTTTCTTTCTTGTGGCAAATCTATATATCCCTCCAGGGAGAAACTTTGACCATTTGTTAAGTACACTTTTCTCATATATTCATGAGATAGCTACCCTGGAAGAATGCCACTTGGTTGTATTAGTGGGAGATCTGAATGCGAAAATTTTGAATTCTGCACTGGAGATTTATGACAATCCAGACAAAGAGGAAATTTGGCATATTCCAGATTCTCTGCTACCACATAAAATAAAAACGGGGTCTTCTCTTGCTTGATAATATCAGAAGTATGGACTTGGTCATTTTAAATGGTGGGGTTCCGCTTGATAAAATAGCAGATTTTACTTTCAACTCCCATAATACACAAAGCCTATTTGACTATGTGGTTGTCTCCTAGCAAATGTTTGGGGCCTGTAAAAACTTAGTGGCATTTCCGTCAATATGGAGTGACCACAGTGTATTGGGTTTGACAATAGCCTTCAATTTACCCGCATTGAACCAAGGAAACCTGGAGCAGGGATCGGTGGTTTTTAATAAAGCTAATGGCTGCTCCTTTTGGACCCCAAAAGATACCACTGAGGTAGGTGTGATGGTGAAGAAAAGTTACGTAGAATGGCAGGGTTCTGATTCCTTAAACATTTTGCATTTTTTCGAGGCACAAATGAAGGAGATAAAAAATGTAAGTACTGATTCCACTTTACCCCGTGTTGCAAACCAGGGTGTGCCACTGCTGAAATTATTCAATCAAGAAATTAACCGTTTAACAGAAAACAACATTTACAATTCTCCATTGGTAAACAACAAGAAATCAATCGCCTTAAGCGAGTTAGAAATTGTTATAAATTTAGTGGAAAGAGAAGGGAGTTTGATGCCAAATGGATCGGGTTAAGGGAAGCCTCCAGAGCCAAAAACTCAAAAAAGTACTGGCACCTAATCGCAGAATACTGCGATTCAAGACAGAGGGCTCTGCCTATTTCAATCCCAGAAAGGGAGTGGATGGTCTATATTTCACTTTTATATAAAAATAATGGTACAGTACCTTTTTTGACGCCCTCTGTAGAGGAGTCTTCTCTTCTGGAATATGGTCCTCCATCAAGGGATGGAAGTAGTGGGTTACATAAAGAATAGTATATCCTCCGGCGCACAAGGGGCGGATGGAATTCCGAATGAGTTAATTAACAAGCATTGGAAATGCAATAGGTCTCGCAGCATTAGAGTTAGTGCATTTAGAATTGTTTATGGGTTTTTTGTTGTAAATCTTTTGCATTTTTATTTTTTGTAGCCAATGCTAAAGAATTACAAATTAGAAAAGCAATAAACATTTGTAAAAGCTTTAACTAAAAATCACTAGTAGATACAAATGCTGTAAATTGTACATAACTTGGCATGTAGACTTTTCTTTGAACTGTCACGTGTTTGTTCACACATACATGCCGGTACAGTAGCATGCATGCAGTTCTCCAATACATTATATGATATTGAATATCATATGTCTGTGACGGCAATATATTATTCTTATGGACGTAATGTGTATTTACACGTGTTTACATTTTGTGTGTGTGTGTATACATGTATAAATACACACGCAATCACAAAAACCCGCAAACAATTATTTGATGTCAGCAGTCATTCGTGCAGTCTTGTCATGCGAGATCAAATCAGGCGCTATGCTGATGAAAACGCTTGCATATGGTGGGTGGATTAAGGGCCAGAGACTCCTTTTTGTCATGGAAATGTTTTTGGTTACTTGGCGTTGCGTGGGTGAGTGGCGTTGCGTGGGTGAGTGGCGTTGCGTGGGTGAGTGGCGTTGCGTGGGTGAGTGGCTTTGCGTGGGTGAGTGGCGTTGCGTGGGTGAGTGGCGTTGCGTGGGTGAGTGGCGTTGCGTGGGTGAGTGGCGTTGCGTGGGTGAGTGGCGTTGCGTGGGTGAGTGGCGTTGCGTGGGTGAGTGGCGTTGCGTGGGTGAGTGGCGTTGCGTGGATGAGTGGCGTTGCGTGGATGAGTGGCGTTGCGTGGATGAGTGGCGTTGCGTGGATGAGTGGCGTTGCGTGGATGAGTGGCGTTGCATGGATGAGTGGCGTTGCGTGGATGAGTGGCGTTGCGTGGATGAGTGGCGTTGCGTGGATGAGTGGCGTTGCGTGGGTGAGTGGCGTTGCGTGGGTGAGTGGCATTGAGTGAGTGGCGGTGGGTGAGTGGCGTTGCGTGGGTGAGTGGCGTTGCGTGGGTGAGTGGCGTTGCGTGGATGAGTGGCGTTGCGTGGATGAGTGGCGTTGCGTGGATGAGTGGCGTTGCGTGGATGAGTGGCGTTGCGTGGATGAGTGGCGTTGCGTGGATGAGTGGCGTTGCGTGGATGAGTGGCGTTGCGTGGATGAGTGGCGTTGCGTGGGTGAGTGGCGTTGCGTGGGTGAGTGGCGTTGCGTGGGTGAGTGGCGTTGTGTGGGTGAGTGGCGTTGCGTGGGTGAGTGGCGTTGCGTGGATGAGTGGCGTTGCGTGGATGAGTGGCGTTGCGTGGCGTGGTGTAATGTAGGAAGGGAGAGGAAATCTTGATGAGAAGCTCGATTTAAACCGTTCAGTATACAGCAGAGGCGCTTTCAGTGACAAACACCACAGTGAATAATGATCACCCGAGGTAGACTTCACTGATCAAGACTTGTGGGAATTAGACATACAGTTTGAAGATTATTTCACAATACTCATTGATCACGTGAAAACCACAGCGTGACTTCCATATAGACGGAGATCAGCAGTCAAGATCATGCACGCTATGAACTGGTTTTGGATAAACGCTTGGTGGGAAATGCTGCTGCGTCCCAGCCAGTTCACAAGTGTGTCGTAATGGTTTCATGACATGCCCGCAATGTTTATGCGCAATGGTGCCCTTTGAAATAAATGGCGACAGATAGGGTAATGAGAGCGGGGTATCGAAGTTGCCAGCCCGCTTTTCGTAAGATAAGGAACTGCGGGGCCTGCCGCTTTTTATCCCCGCTCCCAGTCCAGACTGGTGGAACAGTAAAAGAGGCGCCTGGGCATAACAAGCCTTTCACCGTAACACGGCGGGCAGGGGAGGGGGCGGAGAGGGGAGAGGTGCGACACGACAGGCAGGCAGGCAGGGGAGGAGAGTAGGAGGAGGAGGGGGGAGGAGAGTAGGGGAGGCACGGCCTAGCGGCCGATGCAGAGTCAACATGCCATCTTTTAAACGCTGCCTCAAGATGCGTTGATGCAATGTGAAGCATGCTGGTTCCATTAATGTAGGAAGGGAGAGGAAATCTTGCTGAGAAGCTCGATTTAAACCGTTCAGTATACAGCAGAGGCGCTTTCAGTGACAAACACCACAGTGAATAATGATCACCCGAGGTAGACTTCACTGATCAAGACTTGTGGGAATTAGACATACAGTTTGAAGATTATTTCACAATACTCATTGATCACGTGAAAACCACAGCGTGACTTCCATATAGACGGAGATCAGCAGTCAAGATCATGCACGCTATGAACTGGTTTTGGATAAACGCTTGGTGGGAAATGCTGCTGCGTCCCAGCCAGTTCACAAGTGTGTCGTAATGGTTTCATGACATGCCCGCAATGTTTATGCGCAATGGTGCCCTTTGAAATAAATGGCGACAGATAGGGTAATGAGAGCGGGGTATCGAAGTTGCCAGCCCGCTTTTCGTAAGATAAGGAACTGCGGGGCCTGCCGCTTTTTATCCCCGCTCCCAGTCCAGACTGGTGGAACAGTAAAAGAGGCGCCTGGGCATAACAAGCCTTTCACCGTAACACGGCGGGCAGGGGAGGGGGCGGAGAGGGGAGAGGTGCGACACGACAGGCAGGCAGGCAGGGGAGGAGAGTAGGAGGAGGAGGGGGGAGGAGAGTAGGGGAGGCACGGCCTAGCGGCCGTGCAATCAAGTAGTGAGGGGGCGGAGTTGTGGGAAGGCTGAGAGAGAGAGTAGGCGGCTGGGGGCATGTGCACGCGCATTTAAGCTCAATGCGCATGCGCATTGAGCTTACATTTCTCGTGCACTGCAAGGAATCGCCACGATTCCTTGCAGTGTGGATAAAGAGCGGATAAGTGCCTATACTCTCGCCTTGCTCGATGCGCATGCGCATCGACAGGCGAGACCTAAAAAGGAGCCAGCAGCCTGGGGAGCTCTTTAGCACCATTGTTTGATTTCTGCTTTCGAACTATTAATATCCCCTCCTCTTGGAAGGGGAGCATTATAGTTCCTTAGTATAAAAAGGGCCCAAAGAGTCAACCTACTAGTTTTAGACAGATTGTGTTGTTGGATGCTACATGCAAATTATTTACAAAAAGCATACTCTGTCACCTGCAGCAATGGGCCAATGATCAGAACATCTTACCACCTGAACAGGCAGGCTTTAGAAAGAACCATGGAACCCTGGACAACATTGCGGCTGTCCAGACCATTGTAGAGAAATATACTTTCTCACGAAGCATGCCAGTTTATATGGTTTTCATTGATATCTCCACACATTTGATAAAGTGGTTCGTCAAACGCTGTGGAGAAAGCTTCATCATCTCGGAATGCCACACCATCTCCTGGGCCTCTTGATAGAATTACATACAGACACTTCGGGGCCCATTAGGATGGCGGACGGACTTTGTCCGCCCACCATCCCCTAGTGTAAATGGACCGCCCGCCATAAGGGCGGGGGTCCCGTGGATGCTATTAGGATGCGCCCCCCACAGTTACGGGCCCATCCGGCCTCCCTAACATTGTGCCGCCACAATGTTAGGGAGGCATGTTGTGCACTTCCATGCACAACATGGCAGGCACCGCGCGATGCCTGCCATGTTGTGTATGGAACTGCTGGGGGGTACCATAGGTACCCCCCCATGTGCACCCCCCATGTCCCCCCCCTCCCCCGGAGACCCTGGTGGCCCGCAATGGGCCGCCCTAGCAGACTTTGCAATGCCGCCACGGAAAGGCATTCCTCAAAGCACATTGTAATACGGCTGGCGGTGTCAAACAGACACCGCCACCATATTGCAGCCTTTTCCGCCTGGTCGCAAGTCAACCGGGGCGGAAATGCGGCGGACGGTCTTTCCGTCCACCATGGACCCCCCCAGCCATAATAATATGGTGGGGGTCTGTCCTAAAGGGATGGCGGGCGGATTGCCCCCGCCATCCTAATGGGCCGCGTGGTGTCAAGTGATGATGGGAGGCCAGCAAGGTCTATCTTGCAGGATTGAGACTGATAATGGGCTGAAGCAGGGCTGCCTTTTGGCCCCTCTTCTGTTTTCCTTTTATATTTTTGATCTTCCAGGCACATTACATTCAGTGAGGGGAATGCCCCTAGAATTGGTCCATTGTCCATAGTTTCCCTACTTTATGTAGACGACGTTGCGATTTTTGATTTAACTCTTATTGGCTTGCAACGTCGACTGGATGTCCTAACTAAATATGCGGAGGATAATTTTCAGAAAATTAATATTTCCAAAAGCAAAATCTTAATCTTCCGCAAGAAAGTTCATAGAATAAAGAAAGGGCATAAGTGGTTGTTAGGGCATAAAGAACTAGAATTGGTCGACTCAGATTTGTATCTGGGAAAGGTTTTTGAAAAAAAGCGGGCGTGATTGTGTTGGTAAGGCTGCCTCCCAGGCTGGAGCACTGAATAGATTTCATACAATTTGTGGGAGACGTCATTTTAGTCATGTCCTGTCAGTATTAAAGGTTAAAATTCCGCCCTCATTAACTTATGCTGCAGAAGTATTGGATAATAATTACTGGCTCGCCTTTGACAAGGCTAAAGGTCGGTTCTTCCACCAACTTTGTAATCTAAATTCACTGGCCGCCCCACATGTTTTATGCTTGGAATTTGGTTTAGTCTCCTGGTTTATTTTAGTTTTGTCAGCGGTCTTGAGGTGGGGGAACGCTCTTCTTTGGGGAGATGAGGGTTCCCTTAGGGCGGCCTTGAGAATGGAAATCTTTGACAAGTTAAAGGATCAATCAGCATTTCTTAGATCATTTGCTCACGCAAATGACATATTTGGGCTCAGTTTAACTGGCAATTCATCTATGCCAAAGTCTGCATTGAAGCTATTCATAAAGACGTCTGCAAGCTGAATTAGTATGGCGATAGATATTGCTCTAAGTAAATCTAAGTCCTAAAATGAGTCTGTGGTAGTGCCTTGGGGAAAGGGCCACAACCTTATTTAATTTGGAATCATCCACATCGGATTAGAAGACTGGTGCTTCTTCTGAGAATTATTCTGTTGCCCTTAAGAGATGTTACTGGCATATGGGATAAAATCCTGAGAGAGGAGAGAATTTGTGAATTGTGTTATTATCAAATCCAGGCTCTTAATCATGTCCTATTTGTGTGCCCGGAATTACAAAGGGCAAGGCGTATGTTTTTAAGACCATCATTTATTAAATGAAATATTCTTTCGGCCCAGGAGGCCAGAATATTTGTTTTATCCCCACTAAATGAAATTTGTTTTAAACTTTTCTGACTATTTATTAGGAAATACTTAACATCTCCCTATTAGGTTGTATTGTCTACTGGGTGGATATCAATGATGTTTGTATCGTATAAAAAGCAAGTTCACTCTTCTTTCGCACTTTTTAATCTATGTTGTATTTTAGGAAAAAAGGGAATTATTTTTTTTGTATTGTATTTAAAATTGTCTCTTTTAGTGTATTGGGTTATTTTGTGGATCTCCGTAGGAGTTCCTTAACAAATAAAACTTTTTTACTTTGGAAGCACGTAAAGCCTTTATTAGGAGAGAGATAATATCATATAAAGCCAATATATCTAAATTGAAGAAGGACACGTTCATGACTTTGCAGCACAAACTGGATCAAGCAACCCAGATGTACATAGCTGATTACTCCTAAGTGACTAAAACTATGCTAAAAAAGCTAGACAAGACCTAAACAATTATTATGACTCTAAGAAAATTGTCAATGAGAATACATGCTTTAAAAAACTATATGAAGAAAGCAAACATGACAGAAACCTTTTGTCCAGGTCAAATAGAGAAACAACAATGCCACTATAAAATCTATTCATGATGAAAACAGAGAGCAATTAGTTGACCAAGTGGCAGGTATTGATGCAGTTTTTCTTACTCAGTCTAAGAAACTATGGGCTTGTCCATCTTTACCTACTTCAGCTTCTGTCGAAGAGTTTCTTAAACTAATAGATATGCCTAGACTTTGTGGTGATCAACAAGTTCACATAGTAACCTCTATCACAATCAATGGAATTACAGAGGCCATTAAAGACCCCCCCAATGGGAAAGCGTGTGGCTGTGATGGATTTCCAGCTGAGATTTTTAAGGTATTTATGCCTCAACTAATGGGTATTCTAGTACAACTATTCAATGCAATCCTTGAGGGGTGTCAGCTACCTTAATCCATTTTCTGAGGCCGCCATAATAAGTTTTGTGAAAAAAGATAAGCCACCGAATAGCCAGGATCATATCATCCAATCAGCTTACTTAACTGCAATTACAAACAAATTACGAAAATTACGGCAACTAGAATAACTACCCCTGCTCAAGAAGTGGTACATAGAGGTCAATGTGTTTTTTTTTTGCCAGGAAGAACTATGGCAATTAATACCAACTTTTAATCCAGGCAATTGATTATTACACTAATAAAAAGATAGAAACAGTGATTATCATGATTGATGCTGGAAAGTTCTGTTTACTATTTTATTAAAATTCAATTTTCGGGGGCGTGTCCAAGATGGCGGCGTGATCGGACGCAAGTCTCCGGAGCTCCCTGCCCGATCCCGCCATATCGCCTAACATAGCCGCAATTCTCCGTTCATTGGCACCCGGAGGTCGGAGGAATCAACCGCCGGTGCTCGGCCAACCGAGAGACGGACGCCCATCGCGCCTGCTGCGATAGAGCCGCCGGAGCCCGGATTTGGCGCCATTGTGCGGCGGCTGCACCGCTGGACCGGAGGGGGTCCCGTTGGCGACCGCCGGCGGCTCGCTGCCCCCCTGTGTGGTGGGGACACTCCTGGACATCCGGCGAGGCTTCGCTGAGCCCCGCTGCCGCCCGCTCGAGCCCTGGGGGCTTGCCGCTGCACCAGCACCTCTGCCCGGGCCGCCCTGATCCTGATCCGGCGGCGGACTACGCAAGACCCCGGCTTCTGGCCTACTCGCGTACCGCGGGCGGGCCTGTGCATCGGGCCGGCAGCAGTTCCGGCGGGGCGCCGGCCCGCCCCTTCTGCAGCGGACCTCCTCGACTGCATTCCAGGCTGCCACGCACGTCGCCTGAGGCGGAGGCTGCCGCCCCAGCAACCCAGCGAGCGGCCCGGCGGCTGTGCAAATCGAGGCCCCGGCTTCGGGCCTAGCTCACTCCCCCACCTGCCTGGAGTTCCCGCTGAGAGCCGACCGGAGCCCCGACTGGCCCCGCATCCGAGGGGGCCCTGGACACTGCCCCCCTGGTTTTCCGGCAACCCGTGGCGACACGGCTGACCTGGCCTGGCGACCGGAGTCCCTGAGCACGCCGACCCACCACAGGTGAGGAGAGTGGGGAAGGGAGTGGGAGAGCTCCGGGGGCACGACCGAGTCCCCGGCGTACGGACATCCCTGTGGGCCCCCGCTGCAGAATCCTAACTGGTACCTTTGGAGCGCCTCTCTGGGGGGGTGGGCCGCACTCCACTCATTGCGGTCTCTCGCCGGTCGGGCGGAGGCTTCCACCTTGCCTCTCCCCCCCCCTTGGGCTTGCGGTCATCTGAAGACATCGGTCCCTGCCCGTGCGCAGACGTCTGGACACTGCCTTACCCCCCACTCCCCGTCTGCCTCCTCACTGGTCCCTCTTAGCACAAGCGCTCCAATCTCCAACTGCCTGTCGGGGCCATACCCCCTCCCGCGCCATGGCAGGACAAAGAGGCAAAAAGGGATCGCAAACTCTCCCTGAACTGTTGGCTAAATCGCAGCCCAAGCCTGGCAAAGACCCGCCGTCCCCTGGGACCGGGAAGGCGTCATCGGCGACCACGGATGACCAAATGCCCATCACCAAAGCCTTTCTGGAGACGCTCTTCAACTCGCTACGGGACGATTTCAAATCCCTGCAACAGGAGGTGGCGGGGGAGGTGAGGGAACTCCGGCGGGATGTGGAGGACCTCGGCGAACGGGTGGTCGCAGTCGAGGAGGCTGATCAAGCCAGGAGCTCCGAGATCGAACTGCTCCAGCAAGAAGTCCTGCGACTCACGGACCAGCACCTTGACCTCCAGGCCCATACGGAGGACCTGGAAAACCGTTCCAGACGGAACAACATACGGGTCCGGGGGGTCCCTCAGAAAGAAGAGGGGGCTGATGTCACTGCGTACCTGCAGGCCCTCTTCAGGAGCATTCTGGGGGAGGCAGAAGATTTCCACATCCGCATTGACAGGGCGCATCGCGTAGGACTGCCACGCAGAGCCCCAGCCCCACCGCCGGACATCTTGGCCTTCCTTCCAGACTTCCCGCTTAAAGAAAGGATCCTCCGGGAAGCCCGGAGAGCTCAGCCCGTCCAGTTTCGAGGCCATCCCATTGCCCTTTACCAAGATCTTTCCGCCACGACTCTCCAGAAAAGGAAGGAATTCAAGCCAGTCACGGACTTCCTGCGGGGAAAAGAAATCTCATATTCTTGGGGGCACCCCTTTCGAATCATATTCAAATGGAACGGACGGCTACAACAGCTACGATCTCTTAGAAACACTTGTGGTCTCCTGGGTCTTGACCAAGTAGATGCTGAACCGGTTTTCAAGAGCTCGCAGGGCTCCTCCAGAGGGGGTTGGCAGACTGTAAGCCGCAGACGATCCCCTCCTCAGCGCTTCAGGCCCGATGCCTCTGCCATCTCCCGGGAGCGTGAGACTGCGGTGGCAGAGGTGATCAGAGGGACCTCTTCCCCAGAGTGATACTGACTCTTGCTTTGGAGATTGTGTATCGCACCTGCTCAGCCCTGACGACTGGCGGTTCGGGCGGGGGGCCCGGTGAAGCTGCCATCGGAAATGACCCCTTCATTGTTCTTAACCACAATCCTGTGTGCCTTGACGGGATTGGGACTACAAGTTTTCATTTTGTTGGGTTTGGGTGGGGGGAACTGGGTTTGGGGTTTTGTTATTACGCCGCGGCCTACTACTGTCCTTATTTGCCTGTGCTACGTTGCCTACTTTGGTGGCTGTGGGCTGTTTCTGGGAGGGATGTTGGGTTAGGGAGGGATCCGGGTGGGGACCAGTGTGCCACGCTACTTCAGCTTTCGCGCGAAGAGACCCCTCACCAAGGTGCATGTGCCGACTTGGAGTCTTCACCCACACAAATGGCTCATACCTAGACACATACAGGGACCACACCATACACTATTCACCGAGAACCGCCACGTGCTCCTTTGACGTGCCTATGGCCCACTCAGCGCTGCATCACACGCCCACTGCGCGATGACAGACAACTCCCTTAAGATTATAACGCTTAATGTGAAGGGGCTCAACAACCCGATCAAGAGGAGAGCTGTTCTCTCTTACTTGGAAAACTCTGAAGCCACTATTTGCCTGCTACAAGAGACGCGTCTCCTCCAGAAGGACTGACACAGAATGCGCTCGCGAGCCTTCCCGCAACAATTCTTTTCCTCCCTTCTGACAAAGAATGCTGGGGTTGCGATCCTAATCTCTAGCTCATTTAAGGGGAGGGTGGGTAATAAGGTGGGGGAAATCAAAGGCCGCCTCCTGGCATACACTCTCACCGTGGGTGACACAACGCTCACGATCGGCACCCTGTACGCTCCAAACACAGGTCAAGAGGCCTTCTTAAAAGGCGCCATTTCCGAAGCCCTCCAGACACCACACGCACCCCTACTCCTGGGTGGGGACTTTAACATTGTTATGGATACACATGCCGATCGGTCTGGCCACCGCTACGGGGACGTTGGGGCCTTGTCAACTGCCGGGCATGATTGGCTATCCGAAAGGGGCTTGGTAGACCTCTGGAGGGCACGTCATCCGACGGCCTCACAATTCACGTTCTACTCGCATGCGCACCACACCTACGCCAGGCTTGATCACTTCCTGGGTTCTTCAGATCTCCTTACAACCCTTGAGGGCATTACCATCACACCCGCAGCCCTCACTGACCATGACGCGGTGGAACTCTCCCTCGCTCTCCGAGCACCCCGACGCCCTCGAGGCCCATGGCGCCTCCGCGAACCCTTGCTACAGCGCCCTGATGTCACTAAACGTATTGGGGAATGCATAGACACTTACCTATCTACCAACGATACACCGGGCATCTCAGCGACGGCTCTTTGGGGGGCTCTGAAATCGGTCGTGCGGGGCGAGCTCATAGCTATTTCGGCTGCGGAAGCTAAAGACCGCAAAAGCAAGAGAGAGGAACTTACGGCGCGGGTGGCGGAGCTGGAACGGGTGCATAGCCGCACGTGTGCCCCTCGTGTGTGGAAACAGCTAAAAGCTGCTCGGGCCCAACTCGCCAGTCTGGATACAGACAGGGCGGAGTTTGCGGCTCTCCGCCTACGGCATACTTATTATGTCGGAGGGAACAAAACGGGGCGTCTACTGGCCAGTGCTCTGAGGGCTAAGACCCAACGGGCCAAACTCACCTCTTTGGTTGGCGCCAATGGTAAAGTGCTCACAGACGATGCCCAAGTGGCCGAGGCGTTTCGTTCATACTACGCTTCCCTGTACGGGGGGGAGGAAGTCCCGTCCGGGGATATTGAAGCGTACCTAAATACTGTGGCTATCACAGCGATCCCTGAATCTACCGCGGAAGCTCTCGATGCCCCCATAAGCCAGGAAGAAGTCTTAGCTGCCATCTCTCGACTGCGCCCCCTTAAATCCCCGGGCCCGGACGGCTTCTCGGCGGGCTTCTATAAGCTCTTCAATCGGCGTTTGGCCCCGGTGCTTGCTCGCCTCTTCAACTCTTTCGAAGGGGGGGCTGCCATACCTCCGGACATGCTAGCCGCTGAAGTGGTAGTGCTTCCTAAACCCGGGAAGAAACCCACGCACTGCTCTGCGTTCCGCCCAATCTCGTTACTGAACCTAGACCTGAAGCTTTTTACAGGCATCCTTGCTGCCCGCCTTGGCCCGTGCCTTCCTGGTCTTTTGGAACCAGACCAATCGGCTTTGTTCCAGGCCGCCAGTGTGCAGACAATACTAAACGGGTGCTCCACCTTATTGACAAGACGCATTCTCGAGCTTCGGACTCTGCGCTTCTTGCCATCGACGCGGAGAAGGCGTTCGATCGCGTGAACTGGGATTATTTACAACTCGTACTCCGCCGGTTCGGTCTCAGTGACCGTTTTTGCTCGCGCATAGCGGGCTGCTATCATCATCCACAGGCCACGGTTCGCCTGGGGAGCCTGCGCTCGCCCCCGTTTGAGATCCAACGAGGTACCAGGCAGGGGTGCCCCCTCTCCCCCCTCCTATTCGCGATGTATATCGAGCCTCTAGCACAGAGAGTCCGCGACAATCCGAGGATAGAGGGCATCGACTTCGGGCGCGAACCCCATCCTATCAGTCTATACGCGGACGATGTCATAGCCACTCTACACAGCCCTGCTACTTCGGTGCCTGCCTTCATGGAGGAACTTGACTCGTTTGGGGCTGTTTCAGGCTTCCGCATTAATATCGCAAAATCCCTCATCTTACCTCTAGGCAAAAATGCGCGCCCGCAGGCCCCGACATTGGGTCACCACAGCGGCCTACAGGTGGTCGACCGGGTACCATACCTAAGTATCACCCTGACTCCCTCAACCGACCTCACGGTCTCCACTAATTACGCAACTCTTGTCACCCGGATCCGCTCAGACCTGGCGAGATGGTCCAAACAACCTCTTTCTCTGCTGGGGAGGGTGGCGGCTATAAAAATGTCAGTCCTGCCGCGGATTTTATATTTATTTCAAACAATTCCCATTGTGCCCCCTGCGGGCACGTTGAATACCTTACAAGACTTACTGTCTGGCTTTATTTGGGAGGGGAAGAGAGCCCGACTTCACAAACTGCTTGCATACAGGAGCATGGATGAGGGCGGTCTCGGAATCCCGGACTTGGCGCGGTACTTCCAGGCATCCCAACTCCGGTACCTGGTGGAGTGGTACAGACCCGAATCGGAAAAGAGATGGCTTTTCCAAGATAGAGCTATGGCTCAGACGCCGCTGTGGCGGGTTCCATTCCTGGCCAAACACCACAGGCCCAGATATATGTCACGGTCCCCAATCACTCGCACGACCCTACAGGTGTGGAATCGGGTAGCGCTCAAACGCGGACTGACTACTTTCCCTTCCCCTTTCACTCCCCTTCTGGACAACCCTGACTTCCCCCCAGGTGAGGGCCCAGGTGCATTTTCTCAATGGCGGGGCTCGGCGTGCCGAGCTGCGGGACATCTTTTTGACCTGAACGGATTCCTTTCCTTCGACGACATTAAACAAGGATACGGGATAGAACACCCCCACTTCTTCCAATACCTCCAGCTCCGACACTGGCTCACAGACCCGAACGTCATTACCCTAGTGGGCCGCCCCATGACGGACTTCGAGAGGTGGCTGCTTACTAAGTCAACAGATAAGCGCCTCGTCTCCGAACTCTATAAAATGCTTGCCCCTTCACCCTCCCAGGCTAAATCACCTGGTCAACGGCGCTGGGAGGCTGGACTTGGGAGGACCTTGTCATCCAAAGAATGGGGATACATCTACCATAGAGCCTCACACACTACACGAAACACCAAAGCGAGGGAAACTGCAGTCAAACTCGCCATATATTGGCACCTTACTCCGGTCCGATTACACCAGGGAAACCCGAAGCACAGCGACCTTTGCTGGAGAGGGTGCGGGGAACGTGGTACCTTGACTCACATCCTCTGGGGGTGCCCGAGCTGGGAGACTTTTGGAAACAGGTCCTAGATGACATAGACTCCACTTTCGAAACTGAAGTCCCGAGATTCCCAGCGTACACCGTGTTGGGCCTGCCCAATGCTTTAATGTTTCCCCTCAAATCACTACGCGGCCGGCAGATGGGCATCGCTATGCAGGCAGCCACACAACACATCTTGTCACTATGGGGCACTACGACTAAACCTACGCACACGGGATGGCTCCACAAACTGTGGTTCACCCTTGGGATGGAGCGTATCCATGCCACTCTCACCAGCTCCACAGATGCCTTTCGCAAGACATGGCTCCCCTTGCTGACCCTCTTATCCAAGGAGTTCAATGAAATCACCTGCCCCAAGTATCTTAGGGTTTTGCGTCTCACTAGCACCACCGATGACTCCCGGTGACTCTACTACTCATGGCCTCGTCTTGCTCCCGCGACTCGATGCAGGTGTCACTGACCTTCGTGGGCACACTGGTCGGGGTGGAGGGAGGGGGGATTTTGTGGGGGAGGGGTGGGGGTTTTTGGTTCGTGTTGTTTTCCTTATGTCAATCTTTTGCTCTTCCATGCATGACATTGCATCGCTAATTGGGCGTACCTTCCTTGCTTCATCTGCTACACAAGGGAAGACATGCTTGTCTGTCCCGCCCGCACTGTACGCTCTGAGTTTACTTTTCTCACAGAACTGTCTTACTATATGCCTGTTAAGAATTTCAATAAAAACACTTTTTGAAACTAAAATTCAATTTTCCTTTGAAATGTGTAAATGTACTGCAGAACTTATATAGCAAAGCTGAAGCTAATCAACTCTCATACTGCAGGGTCATTACAAATTAGACGTGGTACTCGACAAGTCCCTATGTCGCCAGTGCTGTTTGCACTATTTATAGAACCACTAGCATTGCTGTTACGGCAAAATGTACAAATCAAGGCACCTTTATTAGGAGCTCTTAACCTCAAACCTTTTGCAGGCGATTTAATTTTATACTTGGCAGCAGATAAACAGAATATTTCATAGGTTTTTAAAAGGATTCAAAAGTTTTCGAATCAAGGGGGATATAAACTCAATCATTCCAAATCTGAGACATTACTGTTCAACTGCACAGATCAAATTCTTCTCTTTGCTATGCAGAACCAGATCTGCAGAACAGGCTCAACTAGATATCTGGGCATGTTTCTGTCACATGGTCTTTCACAATTAAATCAGCTTAACTATGAGACGACAATATCTAAGGCCAGGAAACTTTAAAGCAGTGATAGCTTTTTCCTCTCTCTATAATAGGGAGAGTCACTGTTATAAAAATGATGATTCTCCCTCTTTTTCTTTTTTCAAACATATTAATAAAGGTTCCGCAAAAACTTTTTTATTCGATAGATCAGATGTTGCAAAATTTTGTCTGCTCAGGCAAGAAGCCTCACACAAAACTAGAAACTCTACAGCTTTCCATCCAAGAAGGTAACATTCATGTACTGGTGTGGGCGAGCAGTTACTAGACGAGATTTGGGAGGCAACTTCTATCTTAAACCATGCTTTTGGAAATTGACAATCAGCTTGTTCCATTTATTAAAATCCCCAAACTTCCACAACGTGGCAGCTACAAGACTTCTCATGTTATTCAATTTAGATTTTCTCAATTGAAGGAAGAATACCAGTTTATCGCCTTTCACCCTGAAATCTTGATTGTGAATAGCAGTAGACTAGGTATTCACCTAAATGAGAAAGGTATCAAAACTTGGGATAAGGCTGGGTTTTACCGCTTTAGTGATTTTTTATTAGAAGGGGTGATGAAGACTTGGGACCAATCTAACCAAAAAGGCCTCCAAGAACTTCAAACACAGACTTCTCAATCTACACCCAGAAACCCTAATCTCTGATCCCTACTACTGCGCATCTAAAGGAACCTTAATAAACGATCTCATCTTCTACACAAAAAAAAGAGCCCAATGGAGGAAAGCCATCTGCTCAACGCTCTTGATCTCTACATCCAGGAAAACCTTGCATATCCTAAGACTATACATTGCTCCCTCACCCACCTTCAATGCAAAAATAACCATCTCCATCCATAATAATGGGATAATCCTCATCCAGTCATCACACCGCAACCTAGTTCTATTCAATAAATTCTTCCCAATTATCAAACATGCAATATCTAATAAGGACTTAGCCCCCTCCCTAGATCATCCTGAATCTATACACGACTGGCAGGCACCCCAAACATTGTCCTCGCCCAGGCTAGCCACATTAAACAATCCACTCTTATCCCCTACACACCTCACCATAGCAATCACCCCACACAATACCAACTCCTCCATACCCCCTGATGGACCATACCACCTGATGGACCTTCCCATCGAATCACCAAACCAATAGGCACCCACAAATCACTGCAATTACAAGGGCCACGAGTCACACAGCAACAAAAATATCTCCTCCACCCCAGCCCCACCCCCGATTTCAGAATACAAGCCTAGAACCATCTCCAGCCAGACCTCCCCGCACCGTCACTCTCAGACCAGCACCAATACACCTACACAATCCAGAGCTGGGTGCCTCCTGGCCCTCTGACCCAAACTACGGCCACATGCTCCCATGCCCCAATAGAATCTAGACTTGACAAAATTCCACAAGACCTATACCAACTCAAGTCTGACCTACAGAGACTAATAAATATCACGTAAGAGCTGGCCTATCACAGATGGCCAAAAAGGACTCCACAAATCCCACTCATGGTATCACAAACAGGCACTCCTTACAACAGGTTGACAACCATCACACCATCCCCTCTCACAAGTTGGCAATCTATACCCTACCACAATGCCCCCACAAGCCTGTCAGGCTTAAGGATTCGATATCACTGAATCCAGCCAGAACCAGTTCGGTGGGTTTAGGGAGCACTTGGTTTATGAGGCGACATCGTGCCCTTTGAGAATCAGGGGGTCTGACGCCCAGTGGGAGGTGGAGCCATCATTCACCTTGCCAGGCACGGCCCTGCTCAGATCAAAGAGTCACCAACCAAATACTCTGAATGACGATCTCTCTCTCCAGCCAGGTCTGACCCAGCTGGCCCTGCTGCTCCAAAAGCAGACGGCCAATACACATACTAGCAAAGCCTACAGGAAAGCTTAGGCAAGAAATTACCTCGTTTTTAGAGGAGGCATTTTCGAACACGGGATATGCAAATGATCCTTACTAAAATTCGAATTTCTTATCAGGTTCCTGGGGGCAGGTAGGATTATGGAATGTAACACTCAGCCCGCCCATTCTGGCCTATGAGAACGGATAGCCTCACAATAGTAAACAGTGAAATGGAGGGTAACTCGCTATTAGAACATGCTACACAGACATACTTTAAAAGCTGCATTGGCTGGTATCGCAAATCACCGTTGCAGGCCCACCAGCAGTATTTGGTCTACCAGCCCTGGGCACACACAATGCACTTATACTAGGGGCTGACAGGTAAACCAAACGAGCCAATTATGGTTATCCCAATTCATACAGTCATCTTTACACAGGTAGCATTCGCGCTGTGGTACTCATTATCAGTGGCCCAGTGCCCAGAGCATCTAAATCCAGCCAACATAAAAGATAGGAAGCGAAAAGAGGAAGGGAGATCCGCGCCAATGATGCCAGGTCTACCAATCGTGCACACCACAAAAACTCAGACATCCTGACTCCCATGCTAACAATTGCCTTGAACACACACACAGAGCCAAGGCCGAACTCCAGAGAAGTAAATAAGGTCAACCTTAAGCAGGTCCCCATTGTACCGACAAACTCAGTAGACACCAAACCACACCTGAAATGCATGCTTCTAAATTGGAGTGGACATTGCTGACCTCATCCTTGCCCACGAGCTTGACCTCTTACTCCTAACAGAAACATGGCTAAATGACTCCTCTGCACCAATCCTAGACTTATTAGTCCTACCTAGCTAGGACATTTTAAGATCAGACAGACCGAATGGACTGGGTGGAGGCATTGCCTGCATAAACCACAGTGCCCTTGCTGTGAATCAGATGCAAACCGTCAAGTTATCCGCTTGTGAATACCTCTGCATAAACATTGCGTGTAACAACAAACCACTATGTACACTACATGTGATCTACCACCCTCCACGCAATAACCTCTTGTTCATCGAACAAATCAGGGAAATCATCACTACCAACGTAGGAGAACACTGCTCTCAGATCTTCCTCAGAGACTTCAACCTTCATTGTAACGATCCTAATGACCCCTCAGTTAACAGTCTAAAATCCTTTCTAGTGGACCTTAAACTGAACCAAATCTGAGACAGCCCTACGCACAACCTGGGCGCGACCCTGGACCTAAAGCAAACTCCATTAAAATTGAGTCTATTGTCCCATGCGATTGGACAGATCACCACTGCATCACCTTTCTCATCACCGAATCAGTGGGGACACATAAACCACAACTTAAGAAACCCAGACAATGGAAAAGGATCACTCAGGACATAGACCTTAATGACTTGACATCCCTCAGCAATAAAGTTTTGCCTCCTCCAGCGGACATTGTTGATGTCGATGACCTTACAAACCCCTACAACAACTCCATGATGACCATTCTTGATGTTGTTGCGCCATTACAGCTAAAAAAACTGTCCACTAGAGATTCCAAACCATGGTACGATGGGAGCCTAAATAAAGAACTACGCAATTTGAGACTAGCCAAACTGTTGTGTGGCGATTTAGATTCCGTATGCATTTTCCTGATTCATGCCCATATATATGTACAATTCACATTGCCCTTATATAGGCATAGAAATCAAGCCCTTATTTAGACATAGCCCATGCTACCCAAATACAGGCATGGCTACTTCCATCCGTTCATCTATGTCACAACGATTTCTTGGAAAACCAGACTCCTAAGCTGAAGGGACTTCCCCTAGCCTGGATATTGATTTCTCCAAAAAACTCATTATAATGCATGAACAACTATTCCTTAGGGGTTCATCCATGACATTCATATGCCCGACTTTACGCCAAATCTGGCATTCCTAAACACCTTCAAGGTATAAATACACCTTCACTTGTATGGCAAAGCACGGTGTGGTTTAGTGCAGTTTGACTACCTACTTGCACGACGCAGCTCGCTACAGCAAGTGCCGAAGGAAGCCAACTCTCCAGCTGACACACTGATCAGAAGCTGTCATCTCCTGCTGAGAACTCCAGCTCCAGTGTTTCTGACTCCCCTTGCGGAGTTTTGGGAAATCGAGTCCCGTAAAAGAGATACCAACCTCTCTCATTCTAAGGTATGGAGCTGATTAGGACCTAGAGAAACCTTTGGCAAATCTTGGCAAAACTAAACCTATGCTAAAGACCACATTTACTTCTTCCCTGGTACTAGACCTAGGTTAGGTACATTAGGGTAGGCGTATTTTAGAAGAACCAGTTGAGTATTTTAGCCTGTGTTTTTTATGTATGTATTCTTATATGTCATAGCACCAGACAATGCTGTTACAGAAATATTTTATACTACTGTTTACGCTGTACGCAATGTACTTTGCATTCTGTCTAACGATTGTAGCAGTACTCCTCTCCTGCATGAGAAAGAAGACTGTTCAATGAACCCCTTTTATTGAAACGCCTGTCTCTCTATTTTCTCTGCAACTCTGTAGAAACGAAGCATGCACAATTGACTGGGTAAAAAAGTTATCTATTGTTTCCACGACTCTGAAGATACGTTTAATTCTTGGGAAACAAAGTTGTCATGTTTATGCGGTTGTCATAAACTAATCCCCTCTTGTGTATTTGAGAAAGTTTCTAGTGACCTCTGAGCTAGCTGGCACTCACAATTAAGGTTAGTATATTCGATAGAGACATACTGACCTCAGTCCTATGTCACATCTTTGGGGTATATTATTCCCTATTGGGAATATAGCAAATACACTACAGAAAGAGTGTGGACATCCTCACCTCAAGCTCCTACGATCACTGAGGAACACCTACAATAATCACATCAGAAACTCCAAAGCAAATTTCTTCAGAGTTTAACTAGACAAAGCCAAAAATCATCCAAGAAAACTGTTTGAAATTATCAAACATCAGTCTACTCAAAAACCCAAACCTTGCATATTGGGATCCCTTCCGCTGCCAAACTGCAACATATTTGCCTCACTCTTTCTTGAAAAGTCTAAAAAGATTGAAAGTGATCTCCAAAGCAATTGAGCTCCTCCTGATGATACCCCGGAATAGCCCAGGCCAGCATATGATCGTTCAGCACCCAGACCTACATGGACTCTCCCTCAAACACAACACGTCGTGGGACACTTTCAAAACCTGGATGAAAATGCCATTCTTAATATCTTAACAACACTTAAACCATCAAACCACTTCTGTGACCCTCTACCAGGTAACATCTTCAATGAGAATAAAACCTCTTTACTCCCTCTCCTGACTAAGATAGTGAATGCTTAACTACTCCAAGGGGCTTTGCCAGACTGCCTAAAATCAGGACAGGTAACCCCCATTCTACAAAAAACCACAGCGGATCATACACAGCTATGCAATCACCTTGATCAGTTCCACCTTATTGTCCAATTCTAATCTCGTTTCCGTCAGGTTCACAGCATGGAAACAGTCCTTACGCACATAGTTGATGATGCACTTAAAATACTAGATCAGAACAAATCTTGCCTCCTAATCCACCTAGACCAATCCTCAGCTTTCGACACAGTCAAACAAGACAGCCTCCTTGAATTACTTGAACACAGAATGGGATTATCGGGGGTTTTCCTAAATTGGTTTGCACATTTCTACACAACAGAACTCAAAGAATTAAGGTTACCAATCCTTGTCCTCTACCATTCCTGTCACTTTAGTGGTACCCCAGGGGTCCACCTTTTCACCTACTTTCTTTAACCTGTTCATTGAGCCTCTAACTGAAATTCTCAAATTTTCCAATGTACAATACCACGTGTATGCAGATGACACCCAACTATACCTTAAAATCATCTCCCCTGAGGATATCCGTCTACTCAACACAACTCTCCAAAAAACCCAAAACTGGCTAACCAGAAACCACCTTAAACTCAACTCGCTCAACACCGAATTCCTCTCTATTGCCCCACCAAAAAGATCCCTCGACATCGAAGATTGGATGAAACACTTAACAGTTTTCAACTGCCTTCCACGTAAGATAGATTTCACAAGATCACTTGGAATTACACTTGACAAGAATCTCAACATGCTAGAGTACACCAGCTCAGCCACCAGAGGAGCAAACTCTCAAATGAGCATTCTAAGAAAAATAAAACCCTTCCTCCCTTGTAACGACCTCACATCAGCGGTGCAAGCGCTAGTTTTCCCCAGATTAGAATATGGGAGTGCTACCCTATGTGGTCTGCCAAGATTCAAGTTGGCTCCACTAAGGGCATCCCTTAACTCTGCTGCAAGGCTTATCACTGGATCGAAAAGGTATAGCCACATCACTCCAGATCTGAAGGCACTAAACTGGCTCCCTTATAAGGCAAGGATTCAGAGAAAAATTGCTTGCATGACCCACAAAGCCCTATACTTCAATACACCAAAGTACCTAGCTGACAAACCAACCGGCATTGGCAGATCATCTAGAAGCACCAGCACCTTACTGTTGAAACCTCAAAAAGTTCGAAAAAATAAAACCTACAACCTTAGCCTTCTCCAGATTTGCCTCTAGAATCTGGAACTCCCTGCCCCCTGAAATCAGCCTGATCCATTCAATCACTTAATTCAAAATAGAAGCTTTTAATGAACAAATCTCTACCCTGAACCCACAAATACATCCTCTGGATACTAATCTGATGCTGTTCTCCAACCAGGGCTTGCACACCATCTAAGTACTGGTTTATAACTCACTATCCCACTGCTGATTTGCAACGGACATCGTCAGCGTTTATGTTTCTTGGTTATCTATTTCCTACTTATTTAACTAATCTGTAAAGCACTCTGATGCACTCTAGGGTCAAGTTTGCATTATATATGACTTTATAAATTAACAAATGAATAAATAAATTAAAGTCGAGCAATCTGGGACTTTCCTCTTTGGTACATTTTTCTTTTTTTTCCACTTTGTACTTTTATTCGGAATTTACAATCCCCCAAAGATGTCCTTGCAAACTTGATTATTCATACTTACTATATGAGGGAGACCAGAGGGATAGGTAATTGGTACCAAATCTTCCAGGAACAACTGCGTACAAAAGTAGTTCCACAAGCTTTACAAAAGATTCAGAATTCTACAGGTTGGAGATAAGGCATACAATCATAAAGAGCGTAAAACATCTGGGTGCATAAAGCCATTCGGGGCACTAATTTTGTAAGTGGCAACTCTATTATACACCATCTCGTCTACATAATATGTATGCTTCAATCCCTGGGGCATGTTTCAGGTGTAATTATTACAATGGGGATTGGTTTCATGTTTGTGTTTCATGTCCGGCTTTAATTGAATTCTGGAAGCAGATTTTCCAGTGGCTTAGTGGAAGTCTTAGTCCCTGATCCAAAAACTGGCCTTTTCGGAGTTGTTGATACGCTCAATCTATCTATTCGACAATGACAGTATGTTTTTATTGCATCCCTAGTTGCTTAGGAGTTCATTATGATGACGGATGGAATTCAGTCCGTCCGCCATCGTATCATATTTGGGACCACCCGACTACAAGGCGGTGGTCCCACAGGGCAAATTACGATGCAACTGCTATTGCCCATGTTTTGTATTGTGGGGGTGCTGCGCTCTGCAGCACCCACCGTAATACAAAGCAGACACCCCACACATATCCCTGCACTAATGTGCCTACCCCATGGTGCAGGGATATGTTGGGGCCCCCCAGGTGGTAAGTGGGTTCCTCTATGAGCCCCTAAAGTTCCTTTACCCCTGACTGTTCATGGTGAGTTAACCACCATGAACAAGTAGGCAGAAAGGGACATTGTAATCCCTACGGTGGTGCCTTGTAGGCACTGCAACCATTGTAGGGAGTACAAGCACCTGTGCCGCACCGGCAGGCTCAAGGAGCCCATTGGATGTGTGGAGGTTGGTCTTTACAACCGCCACACAACTGCCCGCCATCATAATGTGGCGGGTGGTAAAGTTGGTTACGATGGCGGGGAGACCGCCAGTGACAGCTTGTCAGTGGCGGTCTCCCCGCCATCATAATCGGGCACTAAGTCTTTGACCTGCAAAAATGGAAAATGGTTGAGGCTCCAGTTTTCTCACAATGGAAACTTAAGATGAATCAAATTAAAGCAAAAAAATGTTTGACTCTCAAAGAGTACGAGTCACAGTAAAATTTCTTTAAATTTGGGGTGAGAGGCGGCAGGATTACCCCTCAGGTACGAATATTACAGAGTCTGGTTTTAGAGATTTATAATAGGTTCTAAGTTTGATCAGCTCAGGGAATGAATTTGTACATTTATGTCTGATTTGAATCTCTTATTTATATTAATGATGTAAATGTCTTGATGAATTGTAATACTTATACTTCCACTAACTGCAAAGATATGAATAATTTTTTTTTAGGACAGCAAGTGACTGCAAAAAGCGCTGCTATGTTTGCAAGCGCAGGACAAAGGAGGATGGAGCAAAGATGCCTGAGTTGGTGCTATAACGCCTATTGTGCGCCAGCACAGGGGAAAGCACAGGGATGCATTTCATTGTTGTAAATAAGATGAATCCCTGTACTTTCCTAATGACACAGCTCAGTGCAGCAAAACTGCTTGCAGCACTGTGTTGCACCATCGTTTTGTAAATATGCCCCTCTGTCTCACCTGGGCCCATGCATACTAATTTAGCCTACAAATCCTTGACATTGAATGGGTTTGTCAGATTAGAAACAACTCACCTTGGGGGTGGGGTATTTTTGGGCAAAGGGAAGTATGTTATTTGTTGTTTGATTTTTGGTATAACACATGGCTCATCCCCGAAGGGACATCTCGGTGCTGCAAGGTAGGTAGGTGAGGGAAAAGCTGCAAATAGAACAGCTGGGTTTTCAGTAGTTTCTTGAATTCAGCTAAGCTTGAGCATGTTCGAATGCAAAGAGGAACTTTATTCCAGTGGGGTGGAGTAGGATATGTGGTAGTATGGCCTCCATATTTGGCGGTGCAAATCGTTGGGAGCATAAAAGTGAATGGTGGCTAGATCAGATATTTCTACTTGGGATATAGGGGGTAGGCTTATTGGGAAGTATTTTGGCCCTGACCCTGATAGAGATTTGTATACCAGGCAGAGCAATTTGAATAGTGATCAGTTGTGGATGGGAAGTCAGTGTAGATCTCTAAGTATGGGTGCTAAGGAGGTTCTTAGAGGTAGGTTATTAACGATACGCGCAGCTGTGTTTTAGACCACTAGTAATTTGGACAAGAGGGAATTCATTGGAGGCAAGAATCAAACTATTCCCATAGTCAAGGCGGGTGCTGATTAGCACCTGGATGAGTGTGTTTGTGACGTCAGTGGTAGCCATCTAAAGGTTTTTCTGAGCAAACACGTGGTGCCAAAACGTGTGCCAAATACAGAGGTGATCTGGTCTTGCTTTGATAACTGATCATCAAAAATTATGCCTAGATTTTGTGCGGTTCCTGTTGGCAGGGGAGGAGAGCCCAGTTCTGCCGGCCACCAGTCATCCTTCCAGAGACTCTGAGCTTTGCCAAACAGTATAATTTCTGCCTTTCCCGCATTCATGTTGGAGGCAGTATATACACATAGGGACATGCCAAGATCCACATCTATAGTAGCCGAGATTAAACTACATTGGACGCAGCTGTCCTGGCATGCAAGGTCAGTGCACACAGGCTTCAGCTGCCATAGTAGGGACAGCCTGAATTCCTCTCATCTACTAACTGACTGGGTGTGGGGGTGAATGCAAGTGATGTACACCAGAGAACCATGAATGTTAAAATAAATTATGATGGGTGGAACTGGTGGGCTCCTGCTAGTAAAGTGAATAGTAGGTGCTTGCTGTGCACATCATCTGCCACTCTGTCTGAATGGGGAGACATTGCATTGCAAGGAGATGAAAAGGGCCATGTGTACTGTAAGGTACCCTCACCAATACTCATGCATTCCTGTGTCTGACTGGGTCTCACTTGTGTTGCAGCTGTTTAGGGATGACAGGCAACAGCCCAATTGTGGTCCTACATTCCACATTTCTCAACATCAGGGACCTTGTCAGTACCCCAACTCAAGATGCACTGCTGAGAAAAGTATACAAACCATCCAATGAGCTTCAAACATTTCTTGTCCACATTGTTATCCAAATTATTCCTTATGTAATCCAATCATCAAAGTATTCCAATATTCTTTCTTTTATCAAGTTCAACAAGTGCCTGCACCGGCTTGGCTCTCGTACACATAGAGGTTTATTATTTCACATATTCTGATATGGAATGTTCAGACCCAATGCATTTCTGGCAAGTTACCCCCTTCCTCAGGGGCTACTCAACCAAATCAGTAAGCATGTGATTCAATCATCCAAGCATGCTAAACCCATCTCTCATCTATACTACATTCTACATGTCATGTGGACCTAGGTGAAAGTGTAGTAGGTGCCAGGAGAGAATCTGTACCAACATTGTCTCACTGTGCCACATGTACAGTACAAGTCAAAGGATGTCATACAGAGAACTGTCAAGAGATAGGTAGAACTACGTAGCCATCACAAAGGACATAGGTCCGGGAAGGTCAGAGGATGAGATAGATGGGCCTAGTTGTTTTACAAAACTGGGTAGGTACATGTCACCATTTCAAGCACTACTACCATGTAGGGTGCTGCCCGGCCCATAACACTCAATAACAGGCTGCCATGTAATGTAATGTAATTTGTACTTGTAAAGCGCACTAATACCCTAACTGGGGTGTCCTGGCGCTGTAACGCATACCGCTGTGGAACCCTTCCTGGCTTTCCCTGTGAAATGTCCACTCCTGGGCACCCCCAAGGTGAAGCCAGGCATCCCAGCGCTGTTGTGGCCGTTGTGGAGATTGAGCAAGCTATTGCCCAGAGTTGCAGAGTGGGACCCATGATTAGAATAGGCGCCGAGGCGAGAATTAGCAGGTCCGAGGAAATTGAGCCCAAGACCCGCAGAGGCGGGAATTGACCCTGGTCCCGGGCCAGACCTCTGCATCAGGGTCTGCCACTCTACCCATTGAGCCACACTTCTCCACTGTCAGTCCATTGGATATGGTAACACATAATGTAGGTATCGAAGGCACATGAGAGTCAATGTATAATCCGGTTTTCATCACTGTGTGGCAGTAAGTCACCTGCCAGGACCGAATTGGGAACATCCAGAGAAGGTATTACACATACAAGTGCTTGGGGCTGATTAAAATGATGTGTGACACTCTGCAGATAACGAACTCTGGTCATGAAAAAATGAGGTGGACGTCAGTGATCGAAATCTAGCTAGTATGACAGGGCCCATAACATCAGAGTGGGCACACAGTAATAGTACGAACAATGCTGAGATCAAGCAGTCTGAAAGGGAATCCAGTCCAATTTGCAATCAATACCCATGCATAACAGGTGTCCTACGCATTAGTTAGGAACTGAAAGTGATAATTTGGAACCTTGATTGTCAACTGAATTACTCATATCAACATTTAACAGAGATCACTAATAGTATTTCTTAATCTAATTGCAGAGGATAAACCCTCACCTGGTCAGCAGGCTGTCCCGGACTTTAGCGATGATGTGGATGGCAACCTGCAAACCCTCGCACAGGAAAACCTTAAATAAATCATGGACTCCATTGAGGCATCATCTCTGGACATGGGGAGGGTCAAAAAAATCATGGGGTCTCCACATGATCTGCATACCAACCAACAGACTCCACCTGGCAGCCCACCCAGAGCCCTGGACTTCAAGGACTCTCAAATACTTTTCCAATGTACTGCCCTGGGAGTCCAGCAGGAGATGGTAGACCAAATATGGGTGGGAATGGACACCGTGGCAGCCACCCAAGAGGGAGTTTGTGGGTGCCTTATTCCCAATAGGGACAACACTGCTGCCATAAGAGGCACCTACTGTCCACTCCATGGCCTCCAGCATCCCTGGCTGACATCACTGGTGCCATGAGGCAGAGGCATGAGCAAATTATCTGCCAAAATGGCACCAGCTAGGTTGCCAACTGTCTGGGGACAATCAGAACCATCGTGGAGTTCATGGTGCAGAAGCAGGACTCCCACACTGCTCCATGGCTGACTACCACCACAGTGTTGCTGCTGTGTTTCAAAACCAGGAGATCCTAATCGGTGCTGTGCTGCCTCATGTGTTTTCACAGATAAATTATGCTGCAGACACGGGATCCACATCTCCAGCCCCTGATGTGTCTGTTGTTCCCTCGGCTGCCACACCTAAAACACCCCCTCACAGGAACCACCCCATACATCAGAGGAGGCAGATGTCGACAGCACCTCTTTCTCACGCAATAGTGTCCGGTAGCATTTCTCTATGTCACATACCCAGTTTTTCCTATGACCTGTGCTTATGAACATGCCAGTGAAAATCAGATGGCACTGTCCTCAATTTTCTTTCCTCCTTTTGACCTTTACTATTTGTGGACTGTCAATGTTGCCTATCCAACCATAGCCAATGTGGTCCTCAGTGAAGCACTAGCCCGTTATATGTTCCACCGATGCACTCTGTCTGGACATCCACTGGCTCAAAACATCTTTTGGTTGTTGTCCTATGAACTTTCCCTGTGAGCTTCATAAGTATTGGTACAAATAACTGGACTTAGTAATAAATGTGTCTTTTCTGTCTGTTGGAACATAACCAAGTTGAACACTGTGCAGTCTGTGAGGCAAAGACACCAACTTACATGCCAAAGGGAGATGTGTTGTTTGGAGTCAGTGCTATGCAGTGCAGTGGATAATGCTAGACAGCGAGAGTAGACCATACTAGGTTAACCATATGTGTGTGTTGACTAGCAAGTGGTTACACAAGGTTGCAAGCATGAAGTCAAACAGGTACCATACAGTCAATGTTAATGGTGAATGAAATCACACCACAGGTGCCAGGTCTACCCATGGATACCAGCAAGCAAACAACATTGGGCTAACAAGTAAACAATGCAAGTGTGAGTGTGTATGGGGCAGCCATCAGTGTGTGAGTCAAAAAACCTTCAGTTTGGGAGAATGTTTTGACCACAACATTTCTTCAATGCATGTCGCATGACGTGCCCACATGGATAAATTGTATGTGGATACATGCGTTGCACTATGTATCCATTCCCATCATGATTGCCACGTACACTGCTCAACAATGACTGTGGATAGATTATGTAAAGTCATGATCTACCTGACAGCTCCCTACCCATAGGTAAATAACCTACTCACACATGTTGCCAAACACTACTGGAAAAGACAAATATCAACTGAAAACGTATAACTAAAACAACCTATACTGCACTAACTAACTAATCTAACCTAACCTACACTACCTTATTCTAAATTCTATCTAAAACCAACTTAACTTAACCTAACTTACTCTAAACATATAGCACGACATGATAAAGATGAACGTAAACATCAACTAGCTACACCTATAATCCCACCAACATTTTTTTGTTGTTGTTGTATATTTTGTGATTTTTAAAACACATATATAACACATCAACCCGCTGGCCCCTACTGGAGTGAGTTCCTGATACTCAAGTGGTGCCTCCCCAGGTCCTGAATCCTTTGCTAACATCAGAAAGACCTCCATCTGACCTAACTCAAGGTTCCACCAAATCCAGCATGAATCGACGCGAAGCACCACACAGCTGCAAGCCTCATTGGAACTGTAGACCACTGATACAAATCCCCATAAAGCCTCACAAAACCTCACCGCACAACTCATCAGAACTCACACAGAGTGATGCAGAGCCCCTCAAAGCCTCACAGGACAGCTCCATCAGAACTGATGCTGGATGACGCGAAGCCTCGCAAACAATGCCTCGCAGATTGCGCACAGACATAAGGTACAATCCTCAAAAGGCCAAACTTTATCCTGCCCCCTTTCTGTGCTCTATCACAGTTGGTCTGAAACTGTAACTTTTTTCCAGTGCAGCGAGACCAGATACACTCAGTCGGCAACTTGCGCCTTTTGGTGCTACTTTTATCTAATCATTTAGAACTCAATATATCCAGTTCTACTAATACCATTTTTGTAGTTTTGGTCTCCAATAATCTATCACATTTTACTCTCTTCCTCTAAATTGGTGTGGGATTTTTCTTGTGTTGTGTTTTCACGTTATTGCTGTTTGAGTACTATTTAAATACTTTATACATTGTCTGTAAATTAAGTATTACTGTGTTTGAGCCAAGCTACCAGAGGTTTAAGCACAGATTATTTTAGTAACTTTCTGTAGTTCACCCTGACAGGGACTGTGGCTGTTGCTTGACAAGGGCTTACACCCCCCTCAACCAACAAACCAATTTCTCATATTGTAGTATAAAAATCGTTGACCATTGGAAATGCTGAGCAACTACTGACTAATTTCAATTATACAAAATAAAGCCAAGAGAAGTAATAATCATTGTATATATTCTGCTTTCATCTAAAACACCATAAAGCCTGTTTGTAAAAACAATGTAATCACCCTTTTCCGTGGGTTAGAGGGAATGAATGGAGGATTTTCCTGATGTTTCAAAGGGTGTTGAAGCTTAAAGAAATAACTGAGCTAATATGTTCTAAGATTTAAGTTATTATCTCTTAGGACTCGTAGAGTTTTCACTTTTTGAACGGGTGTAGGGAGTGCTCCTAGATCAGAGGGCCGGAAATAAGGGCTCCAGAATTGTGGTCTGTTACCAAAAAGAATGATCTCAGTTTTGTAAGAGTTTTATTTAAGGCAATGTTTACCCATCCAGTTTACTGACAGCTCTCATACAGTTGTAAAGCTGGAGGTTGCTGTCATTGACATTGTTGGAACCTGACACAGTGATTTGCATATTGTCAGCGTATGACATGGGTGAATGACCAAAAGATATAATAATGGATGCTAATTCTGTTACACTGATGTTGAAAAGTAAGGGGCCGAGTGAGGATACACGGGTAACCCCGCAAAGAAGAGAGAAAGGCTTGAAGGTGAAATTTTTCAGCATCACAGAGTGTTCTATGTCTATCAGGGAGAATAGGAGCAGAGCGAGAGTTCTGTTGTTAATGGCGAGTTGTTTAAGGTGAGAGATCAGTGTGGAATAGTCCAGTGTATCGTAGGACGCCGGTAAAATGAAAAGAATAAGGGCTGCGAAGCCTCCTCTATCCAGGATGATTCTTAATTCATCAGTAGTTTTTATTAATGCAGTCTCTGTGCTGTGTTCAGCCCTGAAGCCAAATTGAGTGAGGTCCAATAAATGATTTGATTGGATGAATTGCGTCAATTAAGTATTTAGTTTCAGTCTACAATTGTGGCAGGGAAAGGCAATCTAGAGATAGGATTGTAATTTACCGGGTTATCTGGGTCCAGCGTATGTTTTTTAGAGAAGAATAGAAGCCTTTTACCACACGTTAGGAAAGATCCCTGAAGTAAACATCCCATTAAAGATGCTGGTCAGGTAAGAGTCAATGGGGTCAAGGATCTGTTTCAGAATGGAGGGGGGATACGGGTCATAAAGCAATCCAGATTTGGTGGATTTGATGATGTTAAGGACTTCCTGCAGCATATTGAGAGTGAAGCTTAGATAGGGGGCTGCTAACAAAGGTGGTACAGTCTTGGATAGGAAGATGGATTATCAAAGGGATATTACTAGAATCAGCAGAGCTCAAAGAGGTGAACTGGTTATAAATTTGACCTACTTTATCACTGAAGTGGAGGGCTATCTTATCGCTGAAAGGTGGACTGTTGTTGGGTCCTTTTAACTCTGCCACTTTAGTTAGCTTGCTGATGACCTGAAATAGCTCCTTTGCAGAATGCTGAGAGGATTGTATTTGTAGTGTAAAAAAGTGGTCTTTTCTTTGATGACAAGGGCCTTCTACTTAGCAAGGGAGAGATAAACGTCTTTGTTGTAAGAGTCATATTTGGTTCTCCAGTTCCTCTCATGCCTTCTGACGTTTTTTTTTCGAGGCGGAGGACTTCGGTGAACGAAGGTGATGATTGGTTCGTTCTACCTGGGTGAGGGTTCTTAAGAGGGACTGCTTTAAGGATGGTAGAGCTTAGCCAGTATGAAGCCTGACTGGGTCGAGTGGCGGTTGGGGGTTGGCCTGGGAGAGTTGTTGTTGCATTACATTATAGTTAGTTTTACTCCAGACTCGATGGGAAGTGAACTTAAAGTCTGTTTTTCAATTTTGGGTAGGAGGAGGGACATTTAGTTCAAAGGTGATAACCATGTGGTCGGACCAGGTGAGAGGGAGGAAATCTTTGATAGAGCTAAACAGAGTATGTGAAAAAATAGCTTTTAAAGTGTGACTAGCAAGGTGAGTGGACTGATGCAGTAATTGAAGGAGGTTCATGATCTCTAACATAACCTCATGGTCTTTACCCTCTATACAGTCCAGATGGAAGCTGAAGTCGCCAAGCACAGTGAAATCACTATAGCAGGCTTCGACCTCAATAAGAATATATATGGATTGAAAGAAACCACTTCTTTGGCCTAAAAGAGTAGTTGTTGGTTAATTCCTTACAGATGGTGAGACCTTCGCATTCAAGGTTAGACATAGGGTCAGTTTTGCACTTAAAGCGGTTTTATAGACTACCCTAGCCCTCCTTCCTCTTTTAACAGGTCTATCCAATCTGGCCATACAGTATAGCGTGATTCCAATTTTCTCAATTCTAAAGTCCTATTCTCAACTCTGATATGCAGTGGTATTCTATCCTGGACTGCAAACTGTAAATGTTTGATGTCACTGGAATGGTAATCTTTGAAAGGTCTAGCCATTGGGTATTGTTATTGTGTTTAGTTATGGCATGCATTTGTTTCAGGACTGCTTTTTTGGGTTTATGTATAGTACTTCCTAAATAGTACTTGTCACCAGGGCATTTAAAGTTGTACAGTAATCAGAGCTGGAGGAAAGATTTTTGAGACTTGTAAACTATTTTTCTGCTGATGGAAAAATTATCTTTTGTACATTCACACTATAGTTGCATGCTTTGCATTTGGTACATCTGAAGAAATCTATTGACCTTATTTTGTTTCAGGGATCATATTTTTACAGAGAATTTCCCTTAAATATTTACTTTTCCAGTATGTTATTTGCAGATAATTTTCCAAATATTTCAAAAAGGCCTCATCTGTATGTAAACTGTGCAAGTTTTTCTGGAGTATTTTCCTCGCATCTTTGCCCATGTTATTGTATGCTGTAATGAATCTAACTGTATTGGATTCCTTCCTAATTTTTTTCCAAGATGTTAGTAAGCTGTCTCTTTCAATTTTCTCCGCTCGTTTTACTGCATCTTTTATCATCTGTGTGGTATACCTCCGTTCCTGAAATCTGACCATGTTTTCTTTTTTGGCCTGAAATGTCATCTCATCGATATAAATCTGTTTTGCTCATAAAAGTTCCCCATATGGGATACTATAAATGAGATTTTTCTGGGCGGTTACTGGAAGCATGAAAGAGGATATTATCCGCTGTGGTCTTTTTACATAGTTTAGTTTCAAGTTTGGTCTCTTTAACCTTAATCAGTAGATCTACAAATGATATTGCTTTTCTATCTAGGTGTTTGGGAAAACTCACATCATGGTCATTACTGTTCAATAATTGTACAATAACTTGTGCTGACTGTATTAAGCCCTTCCAAATAACAGAAATATCATCTACATATTGGACCCCGAGTACTCTGCGATCCTCAAATAGGTGGATGTTACTAACGACCTGTTACTCCCACCAGCCCATGTAAAGACCTGCATAGCTAAGGGGAAAAACAGGTTGTGTCCGCATAGCCCTAGGTTTGTAGATACCAGCATTTTCCAAAAAGGATAACGCTGCTGACTAAGCAGTACCAAATTCATGTCTAGTAACATTTCTATGTGCAGAAAAAAAGAAAGTGATCTCACCTAAGGAAGTGGAGACATGCAGTTATAATCAAATCATGCAGAATACAGGTGTATTATCTGTTTAAATTTAGACTAATAAGAAGATAATCTTCCTCCCAACTTGTCCCTTCTATGATTGTGAGTAAGTCCGCCTGTCTTTCAAATAAGAGGGCAATGATTCTACAAAGGGTCTCAAATATAAATCAATATATTGGAAGTTTTCTCTAACAAGCACCCTATTGAAGAGACTATGAGGTATATTCACAAGAATGTGTGATAACTACCGCAAGAGTAGCGTAACGCAACTTTCAATATCGCAGCCCATCGAGGGGAAATAACCCTGTGACAACTTGGGATTCACAGCAAGGTGGTAGCATGCGATAGTCACAAGATAACACGCCCAATGTCCGCATCAAAATCAATGCCACGCCTCATAAATGCGATACGCAAATGCAAAAAAACATGCGATGAGGCCATTCGCAGTACAGAAATCAGCCAAGACCAGCCACAGGCCTGCAAATCCCATGCGTCTGGCGAAACATTGCACTATGAAAGCAAGAAAAAGAAAACCAAAAAACAATTCAAACTACATAGCAACATGGATGCACCCGGACCGAGTGCAGAGGACAAGCCTAACACCACAAGCCCCATGGAGGACCAGCCAGGAACCCCGTGTTCGGGGAAGGGTAAGGACAAGAGGAAGATGGCGTTCAGTCCGCAGGAAGACCGGACCATCATCATGGAGGTGACCCAACACCATCAACAACTGTTCGGCACCTCCACTGCGGCACTGGCAAGCCAAACAGAAATATGGCAGGCCATCGTCAACAACATCAATGCAGTCAGACGATAAGAGGTCACTGGAGGAGGTCAAGAGGCGCTGACATGATCTGAAAAGGCTGACCAAACATAAACTCGCCGCCAAGGCAGCAACAGCGACTGGAGTTGGGCTCCCTGGGCCCACTGCGACACAGGAGGAGCTGGATGAGCTGGAGCAAATGGTGGCCACAGTCAGCAGTGAGGAGACGGTGGCAGGATTGGGGGGCCTGGACATAGCACGATACGACCGGATATAATGGCAACAAGGTGAGTAACGACCAGCGACGGGGGGAGATGGGCACAATGGCACACATGCACAATCAAGTGTAGCACACTACACACCCACAATGACCGTAGAACATGTCCCTGATTGGCTTCTCACACTGCAGTACACATAGAAATTCCAAGTAGGCCCCCGTCCACAATGTGCACACAGGGACCCACCTCCCTATCACCAATATCACAACCAACACATGCACATGTGCTGAATCCAGCAAAGCAGCGGCTCCGTGACCCACACTGACTATGCAAGTAACAATGCATGTTCGATAGCAGGGCAGCAGCCAAAAAAAATGACACAGCCCACAATACGGCATAGAGGTAGCCCAGTGTGGATCACATCCGTAAAGGAGCAGGTCACACTTAGACATATTCATGCGCATCCACAACCCATGTCCTACGAAACACGCAGCAGACGAACAATGCACCAGGTCACAAAATCTGTCCAAGAGCACATAGGACCAAAGTCAAAAGCAAATCATGCCCCGATATGCACACAACTCTAAGGCAATCCACCTCAAAGGGAGAAGGCCACACAAAATCAGAGCTGCAGGGGCTACGCCCCCACAATGCAGCACACACACATAGCAATCACAGGTTATCAGCAACTACGGCAATGTGGTACAATGTGCATCACCAGCACCACATGGCAGAGCTCACAACAGGTTCCGCTCATGTGTAGTAACTGTCCACTCACATCTGGCGTTGCCTGACACAGTGTGATGATAATGAACGGGTAGTACCCCACATCCGTCATTTATTCGGAAAACACACTGACTGCCATCAAATAGCCAGCTCCTTCACAACAGTCACAATGTACATTGGCATGCAGTCTGAATGTAAACATCTACAATTCAACAACATACATGTGAAACTCTGTTAACCTGCATCTCCCATTAACATTTCAAAGGAACAATCAGCACCTACTGCAGAGCAGGACACAAACCCCATCATTGATGACTTAGTGGACAACCTGCACATATGTCAAGATACCCTCCAACGTATACTGGTCAGCCTCTGCACCCCACCCCCAGGATCAGGGCAGGCCAGCTGCCTCGAGGTGACCCCACCACCTGCACAGACCACACAGCAGGAAACACACACCACCACAGCTGTTTCTCAGGACCCCCGACCAATACATGGAGCACATACAACATGTGTGGTCTTCCCAGGTGGAGTTGGCTGAACAGCTGCATGTGGGGTTCAAGCTCAGGGCAGCCAAATTGGATGCCATACGTGGGTGTCTGATTCCCATCAGGGACCACCTACAGTCCCTATCGGACACTCCCTGTCCGTACCATGCTCAGCAACGGAGGACTGCAGTGGGAACATTGACACACACAGCTCTGACCCATGATGTGTCCCTGGCACACAGTGATGCTACCCCATCACCTATGCAGTCTGATGTGTCTCGTGGCACACAGTGATGCAGCCATCACCCCGCCACACACACCAGACTCACCGGTCACAGAACCTGTATCAGGGGATTAAGAAGGGTTTGTGAACTACTGTTTGAGGAAGGAGGTAGTAGCAGCCATCACTGTCGTATGGCCTGTCCCTGCCTGGTTATTACCTATGCATCATGGCCTGGGAAACCCCTCCTAGTGACGCATGGAACAGTCTGCGGCTTTCAGTCGGACCCCGACATGGACTGCCATTTTGCCACAGAAGGCCAATTACACAGCTATCCTACTGTGGACTGAGCTCTCCCTCTTCCCAATCACTGTGCAATCCCAAAAAGACTCTCGTTGGCACACCACTGGGCTTCCATGTGATGTGTGCTTGGATGTCCATGTACAGCCCCAGCTCCGTCAATCACCTGAATGTGAATAAAACATTAAAAATCACACTGATGTGTTATCACTATGTTCACTCACGTATGGAGTTGTGGCTGGATGTAGGGACAATGTTTGCACATGAAGGTACACCCTGGTAACTAACATCTAGGCGCATGTGTATCCCTGCGACACATGGCCAATTGGATGACTGTGAAGGTGAGTACTAGCTGTGTCCCCATTGCACATCGACAACAATCCCACAACCCCCAATATAGGCACACGTCCATGTACTGAATAGGGCTGTGTGTAGAACTGACCCAAACGAGTGCAAGCCAGGAGTGGTGTCCTACACCACATGTGACACCAGAAGTTCACGTCACATACCTACTCACCTACAGCTGTGTAAACACATTCTGTTGTGGTATATGACATTGTTCCACGTGGTCAGATGTTGGGCACCATATTCACATTGCTATAGTGACATAAGTGCACATGATGTCCAGCACTAAGCCAAAAACACTGTCTGGCTCACAGAGGTGGAGCTTGACAAAGGGACACCCCCCATTGCACAAGCGCCAGTCACTTCCTCCCTGTGTAGGGACGATGCTCATTGTGGCACACAAGTAGATATTCCAAACAACACACCTCACAGTTAGACACCAGTGGAGTCACATTGACTTTATTGGCATGTGCGTGTCAGTACGGACAAGGCAATGACCACAACAGGCAGGGACATGCTTAAGACACTTACAAGCAGCATGGGTTCATGTTGAGGTTCAGGAAATGGGGCTAAAATAAGCAACATTCATCACGGATGGCAATGCCCTTAGCCCACCTTACTGTGCGTCTGCCCATTGCCACGTGTGAGGGGCACGACTCATTGCCCATGGTTTTTGCATGGTGCTCTGCCTCCAGAGAGCAACAATTGTCTGCTCTGCTGAAGGTGATCAGGTGTGAGGGTCCGACAGGTTCACATGTCGTGCTACATTGCCATGTGTGTGCTCTCCCCCAGCAGTGTGTCCAAATTGGCAACTCTGCCAAACGATGCTGTGTTGCACCGAGCATGGACCTGCATCACCTTGCACAGGTGTGTGTACACACGCGTTGTACCACGCACATGCATCCAGAGCCCGGACGAAGGCAGACATTTTCCCAGTGGGATATGTGAGCAATCCCCACGATGCAACACGTTGTTGGGACATGTGCTGTGGGTGACAATCGGATGTGGCTGCAGGATTGTAGTTACTCGTCCTTGAAGGCCCGTGCAGCTTCATGTGTAATGTGTTCCAATAGTATGTTGTTGTCGTGTTCAAGGAACACCAGGGTGAACCAATCCATCAAGTGGTCCGGGCAGGTGTGCTCAGCCCTCGCCGTTTCACCAATCCGCATCACAGCCCAATAGGGGAGCGCCTCGATGTGGTCACTGCACACGAGGAATTGTGCAATCTCCCAAGCACAACTACCACTACATATGCAGTATGTCAGGACATCCCATGCACGGCAGTCTCAGTTACACCCCTGTTCGTAATCCAACAGGGGACACAGACACAGGTCATAGTCCAATTCATCAACAGTTGTGTAGGATAGGCAGACATACATGAGACACTCGAATGTGCATGTTCGGCAGTGGAACCAGGGCTGGACGCAGGTGACATAGGCAAGGCGGAAGCTCAGCCGGTAACTGATCCGCAATGCTGCCAGTGGCAGTGCGCCCAGTAAATGCAGCATACGTGCACGGTACTGTTCCACGTGACGGGGGTTGTGCATGTGCTCGGTGTGGCCTGCCATAGCGTTGCTGCGTCTCGTGGAACCGGCACTCTTCTGAACTGCAGCAGTTGTGTGGAGGATATGCCACAGCTCTAGCAATAATTTGAATGTGGATGCAACATTGGGGAGAGTGGCTTTCGGATTCCGTGTGTGTCAAGGTCATCCCATGCGTTGGTACCACAGGAAGGGGCATCTGTGTGTGGGGTGTGGATGAGTCGGATTTGTCCTTCTTCTGTGCCTGAGACCGGACCTTTGTTTCTGCTGTAGCGCACTGGCGCTGTGAAACCCCGAGTGTCTTTTACCCTGAAAGCGCCACCTCTCGCCGGACCCGCTTCGCGGGTCCCGCTTCGAGGCGCTGGACTCTAGTGGGTGTAAGAGCCTCCAAAGACTGCTGTGGGCGCAAATTGAGCAGGGCTGCGAGCGTGCTGGCAACTGGACTCCGTTTCCCAGGAGTCCCTGCGGTTGCTGTCCTGCCCGAGTAACCTGGGCAGCTCTCCCTGCTCAGACACGACCACCTTTATCACTCCCCCTATAAACAGCGCACATCATTCCCACAGCGCGGGAGCGTCCCGGGAGAAGCCCGGGACAAGGGCAGGGCTGTCTGTGGCCGTCAGGGGCCGAGGGAGGCCGGGCTGGGCCCGGTCCCTAATGTTATATACACTGCTTCTATTGCACTTGAGTTAATTTGATGCCATATAGTTCAATATTGCATAATCTGTCACAGACATGTCTAACTCCCTTCCATCTTGTGTTGGAGTCTCAATTTTAGGGCCCCTCGACCAATACTTCGAAAAAGCTAACAGGGAGATAGACAAACAACTTCTTCTAGAAGAAAAACGTGCTGAGCGACGCAGGTCCATTGAACACTTGAAACAGAATCCAATTCCCCCCATTACGAATAGAAGTGTCACACAGGACTTGGGAAGCACATGTGGGTCGGACAGGGATGCCGATCTTTTTTGTACTGACCATTTACCTACCATTTTTCGGGACCTCAATACTTCTGTTATAAACTCTGGTAATAATAATGCTGACAATTGCAGTAGTTTGACTACCGACTTAATTAGTCTTATAGACCTCAACACACCTATAGCTCAATCCTTAGATCCACAACTACATTCTCCTTTAACCAATCAATCGATCGATAGTGTAACCCCAACTAAGCCAATACAAAATAAAACAACGTCCTCTAATTCTAAAAATGTTACTGGAGCCAAACCCACTAATCATCGTAGGGTTTATCATTCCCCGCCTAGAAAAAGGAGGAAAAAAGGGGGTGTTAAAAGGAAAAGTTCTGTCATACAGGCCCCCTCTTCCCCACGGGGAGGAACACCTAAGATTTAAAAAAGTGTACCGCCAGTGAGGGTATTTTTGCCTGGTTCTCTTTCCCAATCCACTCCTCCTGTTATTGATGATTCCTTACATATATCAGAAAAAGAGACTATAGTTCTCTTTGATCAATTGTTAAAATCCTATATGCTCCCTCTTATGGAGAGGATTAGGATTTTGGGGGAGAAAATGGATAATTTCTTATCAATAGCTGATTCTGCTAAAAAACCTCACCCAAAGTTACCTATGGATCACCCCCAATTGAAGGTGATTCCACCCATCCCTACATCGATTCAAAGCACATCACCCAAAACCCTTGCTAACTCAGCTAGTGAAAAAACTATAGTCACCCCTACATCCAAACCGTCATTAGTATCCAAACCAGCTAATGAGAAGCCCGCGTTGGTTACCAATCCAACATCTATTGCAAATAGTCAGACTCAACTATCGGGGGCAGCTAAAGCCAAATCTTTATCCCAAAGACTTCTTCCAAATCGTAAAAATATAGTGGACCTACCCCCTGAATCATCAAATTTTGTGATCATTTTAACCGGAGTTCCTCCGATTAGTAATGGTAGCCGTGAGGCCAATGCAAACTTGAAAAACAAAGTCATCTTTTGGCTGAGTAAATATAGACCCCTACCAGCCCATCTAAACGGAGATATTATCTCAGTAAGAAGGTGTAACTGGGTGGGTCTCCGCCCAAAAGATCTAGAGGGTGACATCGTGATTATTAATTTCAAAGATCACAGAGTGGTCTCCCATATAAGCGATTGGTTTCCCGGGAATAACGAGGGTGATGTTTCCACAAGAAACCTGAGTTATTTCTATCCAGAGCCTTTGTTTAGATCTCAGGCTTATCGCGGTGCTAGTGGCTATACTCCCTTTTTGAACACCCGAAAACCCTTCCCGCCCCTTTCGTATCCTAATAATAATTTTAACTTTCCATATCCCTCCAACTCTCGTTCCTACCCTCCCAAATATCTCCCCACACTAAATAATCATTCTACTTCAAACTGGCCCAACGAGCATTGGAACATCCCACTGAAAAATCTCTATGAACCTCTGACTGGGATGGACCTAAATGATTGACTTGATTCTCCTTTTCAAGTTGATAGGGTCTTTTAGACCTCCCAGGTACTCCTACTACTATTATCCCAGAACCTGCTAGTCTCTCTGGAGATATCTCCAGCCAGATACACACTTATTGTGGCAAGGAGAGGCAAGTCACTTCCGGTGGGGCTTGGGGTAGGAACCTGCATATAGAAAGGGTAACACAGATAGTATCAACTGTAGAGGCTGATGATGTGGTGATTGAAAATGACGGTGGGTTATGTAATGGGGTCTGCTTGTTAGAGTTGGGAGTAGATGGAGGGGTCGATTTGAATAAGAGTAGAAATAAAGTGCCTCCAATGGACAGATCAAACTATACGGGTGTTATGGCTGATGGCATAGTGAAGGTGTACAGCTCTCCAGGGGTTGTCTTAAGCGGGACCAAGTTTGGCTCTTGGAACATTGCTGGGCTTGAGTCCCGTCTGCATAACACGGTATGGGTGGATTTTATTAATCAAAGCGATGTCTGGTCATTCCAGGAAACTTGGTTACTCCCAGCTGTGTTCCTTGTTGGCTACCTAAATTTTAGCAAGTCCGCAATTAAAGGGCATAGAGGACGTGCAAAGGGAGGGCTGACCATTTGGGTCCGACAGTATGAGGGTGTAAGAGTTGAGGAGGTGCAAATTGACAGCCCCGACATACTGATAGTTAGAATAAGATCCACAAAAGGCCTAGACATCTTGCTGATAAATATTTATGCCAGGAGTTCTCAGGGTGGAAGGGTTACCTCTAGCCTTTATATTTTGGACAAATTTCTCTCTGGTACTAATGTAAAAGGCTTCACGGTTATAATGGGGGACCTTAATTCCTGTTTTGAACCACTTAGTATAGGCGATGATTTACTTACTGAGGCTGAGGATATGACATGGGGGATCCCCCAGCTTCAGTTGGACCCGATTAGTAAATGGACTCAATCTGCCATATTTATTAAAGGGCTTTGTCTGGACAAGGGACTGAGAGCACTCAACGGTAGGGTACGGTCCGATAGGATAGGTAAACACATGTTTTCCAATGGCAGATCCAGTAGTAGGATTGACGATATCTTGGTTGATGTTAAGATGTGGGCCATTGTGAAAGATATGGTGGTTACAACACGAGCTGAAAGGGATCACGATCCATTGGTGATGGAACTAAGGGAACATAGCTTTCAGGGGTTAGATAGTAATCGCATGCATATTGTAGAGAATGAAGTCGTGCTTAGCAACGATACGAGAAGGGTTCGGTGGCCAAAAGTCTCAGTTGATGTCGAGGCGCGGAAGGAGATTAGGAGCTTGGTTTCAAGCTCTTTGGAAGAAATTGTGGGTTGTGAGTCCCAAGATGATATTATAGTGATTATCACTGACATCCACAATAATCTGTTTTTCGAATTAAAAAAACTCTTTATTAAAAGCATAGTTAAGCAGGTTAGGAGGGGAAAACAGAAAACCTTATCTTGGTTTAATGAAGATTGCCGGCGAACCCATGGGGATCTGTTTAATTCATTAAAACTCAAAAATCATAGTGTAATTAAGGAATGTAGGAAGGCTTATAAAATAGCTAGGGATAAAGCTAAGTCCAACTGGGATGATGAACGTTGGGCAATGTTAACAGAAGCTTGCAATCCTCGTAACATGTGGCAGTTTTGGCACCTGTTAAAATGGGGCAAATCTCAGGAAGACCGCCCAAGCCCTGCCTCGGTTGGTCAACACCAGTGGGTACGATATTTCGAAGACCAATTTAAGAACAGTAGCAACATACAGGTTGATATCCCTTGTCTTATTCCCTGTCCCCCTCTTAAATTCACATGTATTGAAGTTAAGCGTACCCTGCAGTCTATTTCAAGTGGTAAGGCCCCAGGCCCGGACTGCATTCCTGCTGACCTTTTCCAACAGGATCAGGACCTTTGGGTCCGGTATCTAGTGCACTTGGCAAATGCTTTCGCTTCAGGTGCTAAGGTCCCCGAATCATGGTTTGGGGCTGAAATCCTGCCAATATACAAGAAAGGCGATCGGTCGGTTCCCTCAAATTACCGGCCGATCAGCTTAATAGACGCGGTGCAAAAAATCATTGCCCGTCTTGTTCTTGGCAGGATTCAAGAATGGATTGATGAGTCTGATGCCCTTACACCCCTTCAGGCGGGCTTCCGGGCACATGTGAGCACCCTAGATCAGGCCCTTCGATTTACTCTTCTTCATTGGAAGATTGTCACCATAGGTAAAGGCAATCTCTATGCGGCCTTTGTGGACTTAAGTTCAGCTTTTGACCTTGTCCCGAGGGCCAAGCTGTGGGATTGCCTTGCAAAGATGGGTATGCCATCCTCCCTTTTACGCCTTCTGGTTAATCTACATGCCCATACATTTGCCCAAGTGCGCTGGGGTAAACCAGGCGAGGTCACAGACAAATTTTCAGTTGCTAAAGGTGTAAGGCAAGGGTGCGTTCTCGCACCCACCCTGTTTTCTTTGTATATAAACGGGGTTATGCAGTATTTTACTAATCAGCCCACAGATGCCCCGATCCTGGCTGGACTGAAAATCCCACTGCTCATGTTCGCAGACGATACTCTTTTAATATCTAAGACCAGACAGGGCCTTCAACACGCCCTGTCTAGGTTTGATCTATTCTGTTGCGAACATGAGCTAGAGGTAAACGTGACCAAAACTAAATTTATGGTTTTAAGAGGACATTCCCCGATTACAGCCAGGGTCTCTATGGGAGGTATACCTCTGGAACAGACCAAGTTCTTTACCTACCTTGGGGTTACCTTTAGTGAGACCCTCGGCTGGACCCATCAAGTTGATTTATTGGCACTGAAGCATTCGCAGATAGGAGGAGCACTGCTTAAAGAACATAAAAGCTCCCTTTCTAGGCCCATGTTGCCCCTAATTAAAATCTACGGCATGAAAGTACTACCATCAGTTCTTTATGGAGCAGAGCTTTGGGGCTATAGTAACCATGAACCTCTGAAGGTTGCCCAAAACAAATTTTTAAGGTTAGCCACCGGCCTCCCGCAGTCATCCCCGCGGTTTCGGCTCCTGTTTGACCTTGGGTGTCAGCCGGTGGAGGACATGGCTAGACTGCGTCCACTGGCGTTCTGGCGGCGCCTATGGACTACGCCCGAGCTTCAGTTGTATGCCAGAGCATGTTTGGAGGTTAAAAATCTCCCAGGCTCTTCTAACATCGGTTGGTTCAAGACTCTAAAAACCACTCTATTCGATATGGGTTACGGGGATCTTTGGTTAAATCCAGCCAATACAACCTTTCCCTCAAAAAAGGATTTAAGGTCGCACTACTGGGAATGGGTGGCAACCAAAAGATATTCTGGTTTAATACACAATAACCTAACTGACAGTTTTTTCGCTATGAAAGACGTCCCCAGCCTCGAAAACTATTGGGAAATTATAACTAAACCCCTGGACCGCAAACTCTTCCATCAATTTAGGTGCGGTTCCTTGCCCTTAAGGGTATTCACTAAAAAATGGGGTAAGGGAGGTTCGGGTAACTGCCCAAGCTGTTTTGGTCAGGAAGAGAATATCGATCATTTTCTCTTTGTCTGCCCGTTGTATGTTGCTCCTAGAGTAAAATGGCTAAGCCCAGTTTGTAGGAATCTGGGAACTCGCTCAGCAACAAATGCTAGAAGGATATTAAAGTCTGACCTGTCACCCCTAATAGTAATAGGAGTTGCTAAATATATTGGGTGGGCTTGGATCCTTAGAGCCAGATTTATTAATCTGTTATAGGTGCCATTTTTAAGCTTTTAGAATTGTTGTTCGTGCGCTACTATAGATTCTTTTTTTTTTAACTGCTCTACGACTATTGCTAAGGCCACTTGTCTCAGGATTTATTGTAAAGTATCTTTTTATGCATTTCAAAGTTGTCTAATATCAAATGATTTAATAACTTCTTATTGCTTTTATACCTACACTATCTATTTTATGGGATGTACATGTATTTTTAGAAATGTGTTTTTTTGTATACATGTCTTTTATGATTTAATTATCGAATAAAGACTTCTTGAAATGGTAAGAGTCGGATAGTTCATTTGCGGAATGCGTGGTGTGGGCGTTGTGCCCGTCTGCCATGGCATCTCTCTCAGGGTGTTCCAGATGCGTTCTGGACCATGGTCAGAGGTGCAGGTGTCCTCCTGCCTTCTGCATTGGAACAATCGAGCTTTCATCCCTGATATTTTTCTAACTACTACTTGCGTTTTAGGGATGGGATGTGGCTTTGGCGCTGAGATTGGGACCCAGCCTTGGGCTCATGGTGTATGGATGGCGATACACACACATTTTGGCATGTGTAGCCAGGTGGCCGAGAGGCCTTGCTCTGCTTGTGCAATCTCACTTCGTCTCTCTCCTTTGCTCTCTCCCTCTCTTTCCTTTGGTGGACGCATGGCACACCTTCTTCTCTTGGATTTGGTCTTCCAGGCTGTGTGCTACGAATTGTTCAGTAAAGAGCCGCTAGGACTCATCCTAAGGGTTGTCTGGGCTTTGTTTTTTGTATGGTGTTTTGTGTTGTTGATTTCATTAATGTTTGACTGAGTATCCATTTTCTGGCCACACAGGTCTGTTGTATTTCCTACTTGTGCGACAGCAGGCAAAATGTTTGCATTGGCATTCGTGGTGTTGGTGTGCAGTTTCTTTGTCCGGGGTTGGGGTGGTCCCGGGGGGGGGGTGTTGCGGGCCTGGGTGTGGTGTCGGTGGTGTTGTGGCCCTCTGGGTGTCCGGGCTCCATGAAGGGTGGCTCCATGGCATCTGTTGCCCTTCCGATGTGGCCCTGGGCTGGACTCCCTTTTGTGGTGCTGGCTGCCTTCTGACTTAACACCACGTCAGGGCAGGTGTAGATTTCCTGGTGCTAACAAGCCTTATCGACTTTCTTTGTTCTTATCGCTGATCTGTCTGGTCATTGAGAATGTTGTGGAGTGGTGTTGTCGCGGCTTTTGGCACGGGAATGTCTACTCTGTATCTCATTAGCGATGGTTGCGGGTATCCTCTGTGGTGATATTTTCTGCGGCTGCTATCACTGGTAAACTGGTGCTGTGAATGGGGAGGTAAATTTATCATGACTTTGGATGCCGTTAATTTGGCCATAGCTCCTTGTGAATACGGCCCTATGGGTATCCCAGGAGGTTTTGTAGAGTTTTTAAGTAACTTTGGTTAGATGTAAAGTACTAGAATTTTAGGATGATCACACTTGAGAAAATGGTATTCATTCCATTCAAATAGGCCTTGATCACACCAACCTATCAATTTTTCATAGTACTTTATCGGCGTGATCAATCATTTCTCTACTAGTTTGTTCATAACAGGATACATCACCTAGCTGTCTATATCCTTATGCCAAACATTTCACTTTCAAAAGAACCACTCTATTAACTCCTTTATCAGAAGGTTTGATGACAATTTCATAATTGTTTTGTAAATCTTGTAATGCCTGTTGATTGATAGGTTTAGGGAATGGCATGTTTTTCTGTATCTCTGTTTTTTCAAATCTTTTATCACACCTTTTTCAAAAACATCTATTGCGGTGTTAGGCATGTTAGGCAGAAAAATTGATCTAGGTTTAAAACAACTAGGGCAACTCCTTATCTGTAAGATTCAATATAGGATTCACAGCACACATTACAATCTCATCTCTGTCACATTAAGGGGGCGATTACGATACTGTTCGGAAGGGCTCCAAATTGGCTTTGGGTTTGCCGAATCCGAATTGGAACCCTTGTTTCTGACTGAATCGTACACAGTTCCCAACAACTAATTACGATGTCCGGAAACTGTTCAGGCTGTCTGATTTGGTTACAAAAGGCATTTGGACAGGTCGAGTCTTCAGGAGCCAAATCGTACAGCTCCATGGACACGGTTTCCGAGCAAGCGATTACGCTGACCGATTGAGACAGCCAAACCAATTCAGCTTGCCTGAAACAAAATGGCTGTTGGAATCTGTCTTTGGGGGCCTATAGCAGGCCCCCCCTTCACCCAGGGCCATCTGACTCAGGCCTATTCTGGTACCCTAGGAACCCCCCCTTTCCAACCATGCACAGTGTGGCAGGCACCATGGGGTGCCCGCCACAGGGTGTACGATTTTCCCCAGCCATCCCTTTCTTCAATTTTCCAATGGGAGCCTGTGTTCTCGTTCGGAACACAGGCTCCTATTGAAGTCAATGCGAGTCTGACAGAATCATATCCGGAAGCATCAGGATGCATTGTAATCAGTCGGTCGTACTTGCAGAACCCGAATTGTTCGGAAATGATTCTGAAACAAATTCGGTCAGAAGGGTTTCCTAACGAGATCATAATCGGCCCCAATATGGGCAATAGTTTAATGTCCATTATGTTTAAGTTAGTCGTATATAAATTTAAACTTTGACTCGAACAGTAGGTAGTCTGTTTCAGTTCAGACCATCTATTCAATTTTAACTTCCTAGTAAAATTTAACAGATTGATCCAACAGTCTGTATAGTTAAGCTTTGGGTTGGGTCAAAAGAGAATCCCAAGCAGAGAACCTCTATTGGTCTTCTTTGTAAAGTAAATATCTGATAAAATTACCATACTGTTAAAGTGCTCTATTACTTGGTTGAAGATTGGCCCCTTTTTTCCATTCCCAATGAGCCTACAGCGTTTCTTGATTTCTTTGTATCTCTTTTGTTTAAGCCTCTTATTCCTCTTCCTCCTATTGAGTCTGGTGTGGGTTTTGTTTTCAACATGCCAAGTATGAGGAGCTAAAGTTACTTCAGTAAAATGTATTTTGTTCTTGTAGAGTCTGTGCGTATGGGTGCATCACTATAATTGGCACTACTATCTTCTTGTGGTTCTGATGAGAAGGTGGTATTTGCCATCTATTGGTGTTCCTGTTGGTTCATTAAAGCTGGTTTCGGCTCTCGTTTCTGTTCCTTCTTTATATGTTCACATTTCTTACCAAATGTTAGGACTCTTTGAAAGTCCTTATAAACCAGACAGAACTTTCTTTCATTAAGAGAGGTCCAAGCACAGGTTGTCAGATAAACTCTCTTTATTGGCATTTACCAAAGATACCAAAGCCACTATCTGACTCAGCCATAATTCAACTGAATCAATGGTTGCCCAAGACACCCACAGTGTTCTGTATGGTGCCTCAAACATCCACAAGTTACAACAGAGCCAAACGGCACGTTACAACACTTTTGTTTCTTATCTTCTCTTTCTTCCTAAAGTTGATCTAATGTTTCATTTAGTTTATTTGTTTCATTCTCAAATGTTTATTTTTCCTTCTCCGCAGTTACCATTTCTATCTCTAAAAGTAATTTCTCCCTGTCCTTCCAAGCATATTTTATTAGAATGCACAACATCACCAAAGAATACTCATGAGAATTCGCTGCCCATTCCTCGAGCTTTGCAGAGTCTAGCTCTTGGTATAGGCATACCGTAACAATCAGGCCCGTTGCTAGGAATATTTGGTTGGGGGCATTGCCCTTGTAATGACAGCATCATGAAAAAGTTCCAGCCAGGTTATATTGCCTTAAATTTTTCCATAGCTACGGGGGGCCCAGCGGGGCCAGGCCAGCCTATATTTTTCTGTGTCCCCCTGTTAGATCCGGGGTCTCTAGTTGGCAGGGGTATGCACCCTAGTCCAAGTAGGGACCACCGCTTCCGACCTGGTAGCTTGGCGCAGAGCAGCAAAGGCGTAACTTCAGAGGCAATGTGTAAAGTATTTGTGCAACACGCAGCAGCGGTGACGCAAAAAGAACACTCACAAAAGGAACACCACACCAGTTTTGTATAAGAATAAGAATTCCTTTATCTAAAAGATATGCGAGAACCAAAAGCAGGTAAATCCAGCTCCAGGCAAGGTCAATAATAAAAAGGATTCCAGTTTCCAAGCAAGATCAATAATCAATGAGAATGAATCCAGTTCCCAGGCCTGATCAATAATAAAAAGGATTCCAGTTTCCAAGCAAGATCAATAATCAATAAGAATGAATCCAGTTCCCAGGCCTAATCAATAATAAAAAGGATTCCAGTTTCCAAGCAAGATCAATAATCAATAAGAATGAATCCAGTTCCCAGGCCTGATCAAATCACCAAAAGCTCATGTATGCCAAGGGCTCCTGCTGGTAATGTCTTTCTCACAGTGTCCTTGGATGGCAAAAGTTCACTTGAGGTAGGTACTTATGGTCAAAATTCACTGGGGGAAGGTTCTTAGGCCAAAGTTCCCTTGTAGCGTAATAAGTGTGCCTCTCATAGAAATGATGCTCCCAGTGCAGGAAGTGCGGCTGCCCAGGCGCTGCTGGTGATGCTAAAAAAAGCCCCAGTGTCAATTACCAAGTAATTATGCCCCCGTAGGCCGGACAGTGAAGGACGGTTCCCAGCCCAGCACAAAGCTCACACTCCAGGTACACGGCCAACCCGCACCCCGCCCCCTCGCAGCAGCCTGGTTGCACTGAGGCGTTACCTGGGGTGGTGGTTGCGGGCGTGGGTGCGAGGCTCCTCTCCCCCTGGGGCCTCGGGCTCAGCAGGCGCTGCACGGGTGGGGGTCACGGCCACACAGCGCTCCTTTAGCACAGCGCTTAACAGTGCCTCCAAGTCCGGGGCAACGACGGAGCCTCCTGCCACACAGTGCTTCGCTTCTCAGCGCTACACAGCGCGCTCCGGTCCCAGTGGCAGTGACCTCAGTGCCAGTTTCAGACGGCTTGCGCCAGAAGCAGAGGCAATCACAGAGCCCTCAGGAGGATCACGGGGCAAGTAGTGCTGAGGGCAGGCACAGCGTTGCAAGGCAAATCTTGAGAGTGTTGTTGCTGTTCCAAAGGGCAGTCTTTAAAACACTGTGGTCCAAGGACAGGTAGTTTCCTTTAGCTTAAAAAGGGTGCAGTCCCAAAAAGGCAATCTTTAAAAGGTTGAAGACTCTTTAAAATGTGGTTCAAAGAAAAGTAGTTCCTTTGGGAAGTTGTGGAGACACTCTGGTGGTGATGTTGCAGTCTCCCATGCAGGGCAGGATCAGCAGACAGTAGGGCAGCTCAGCAGGTTGTGGGGCAGCAGTTCCTTGGAGCAGTCAGCCTCCTTCCCAGTGGCAATCCTCTTGCTCAGCAGTCCTCACTCCAGCAGGGATTCTTCCAGGTCCAGCAGTGTAACAAGAATGTGAGGCCAGGACCCTCCCTTATATATCTTTTTAGCCTAGGGGCTAGAAAGTGGTGGAAGTCTCTGGAAGGGTCTGGGGGCAGGGGCTTCTGGAAGAGTCCAGGGAGTTCTGGTATGTTCCCTGCCTTCCCTGATCTAGCTGTCACAGTGACGAGAGACAGGCCGTTAAGGCTACAGTGGGCAGCCCATCACAGCTCATCCCAGGGAAGAAGATGTGAATCACCACTCCCACCTCCCAACCCAGGCAGGCTATCAGTATGCAGAGGGGAGGGGGGAGTCTGCAGAGCCTAATCTAAGTGTAGGCAGGAAAAGGTCCCCTTTATAAAAGTGGGATCTCTAGCGTAGTAATGTCCAAACCCTATATATCATTGGAAAGGGTTCCCCGCCCCGAGTCCAACAAGACCAAACATGACAGACTTATTAGGTCCCTGTCAGAAGTTATCCCATAAGGAGAGGTTCCCAATATGGAGGATTAGCCTTACTGCAGTAGCAGGGGCTTGTGGCAGATATGCCAGCCTCACAATGTTTTAGGGGAGAACACCTGCACCTCAGCACTGTTTAGCAGAGGTGAGGCGCCCAGAGTCCTAAGTCCAACAAAATGTAAGGTAAAAATGGGAGGCAAAAAGGGCACAAATGTAGGGGAGACCACCCTAAGGCTGACAGGTCTAACACGTGTCCCCCCCAGCTGAAAGTGGGGAGAACTACCCAACCTCTAGGGAGTTCTCATCACTAAGGCGGAAAAACCTAGAGAGACCGTCAGCATTGGCGTGGTCTACTCCGGGTCTGTGTTCCACCCTGAAGTCCATCCCCTGTAGAGAAATGGACCACCTCAACAATTTGGGATTCTCGCCCCTCATTTGCATGAGCCACCTGAGGGGCCGGTGGTCAGTCTGAATCAGGAAGTGGGAGCCAAACAAGTATGGCCTCAGCTTCTTCACAGCCCAGACCACTGCGAAGGCTTCTCTCTCTATCGCACTCCACCGCTGTTCTCGGGGGAGCAGCCTCCTGGAGATGAAGGCTACTGGTTGGTCCCTTCCCTCCTCAATGAGTTGCGAAAGTACCGCCCCTATGCCACGTTCTGAGGCGTCCGTTTGGACAATGAACTCTTTGGAGAAGTCAGGGGCCCTAAGCACAGGAGCGGTGCACATGGCCCGCTTTAGAGAGTCAAAGGCTTTTTGGCAAGCCTCCAACCAGATCACTTTCCTAGGGTATTTCTTAGAGGTTAGCTCAGTCAAGGGGGCCACAATGGTGCCATAGCCCTTGACAAATCTGCGGTAGTAACCTGTGAGGCCCAGGAATGCCCTGACCTCAGTCTGTGTTTTGGGAGGCTCCCAGGCCAGGATGGATTCTATCTTGGCCTGTAGGGGCTGCACCTTGCCCCCGCCTACCAAGTGTCCCAGGTAGACTACCGACCCCTGCCCTATCTGGCATTTGCTAGCTTTGATAGTCAGGCCTGCCTGCTGCAGAGCCTGAAGCACTTCCTGGAGGTGACCCAGATGGTCCTCCCAGCTGCTACTGAAGACCGCTATGTCGTCCAGGTAGGCAGCAGAGAAGGCCTCTAAACCGGAGAGGACCCGGTTCACCAGCCGCTGGAACGTGGCAGGAGCATTTTTCAGTCCAAAGGGCATCACTCTAAACTGGTAGTGGCCCTCTGGGGTGGAAAAGGCGGACCTCTCTTTAGCTCCATCTGTTAGGGCGATCTGCCAGTACCCTGACGTGAGGTCAAAGGTACTCAGGTATCGGGCAGCCCCCAGCCTGTCAATGAGCTCATCCGCCCTCGGGATAGGATGAGCGTCAGTCTTGGTCACAGAGTTCAGTCCCCTGTAATCCACACAGAACCTAAGTTCTGGTGTGGTGCCCGGTGGGGCAGCTTTTGGTACCAGAACCACCGGACTGGACCAAGGGCTGTTGGAGGGCTCTATCACCCCCAACTCCAGCATCTTAGTGACCTCACTCTGGATGCTGGCCTTCACCTTATCTGACAGCCTGTAAGATTTGGACTTGACAGGGGGGCTGTCTCCTGTGTCCACATCATGGGTACACAGGTGGGTAATCCCAGGGATAAGGGAGAACACTGAGGAGAACTGCCCCAGGACCTGGCGGCAGTCCCTCTGTTGCTCAGGAGTTAAGGATGGGGAGAGGACCACTCCCTCCACCGATCCATCCTTCTCTTTGGAAGCAAAGAGGTCCGGGAGAGGTTCACTTTCCTCTTCCTCGGCCCCATCAGTCACCATCAGTAAGGTGAGCTCACAACTCTCTTGGTGGGGTTTGAGGCGGTTGGCGTGTAGCACCCTGTGGGGCTGCCTGGGGGTCTTAAGGTCCACTAGGTAAGTGGCCTTGCCCTTCTTCTCCAATATCTCATAAGGGCCTGTCCAGTGATCCTGGAGGGCACTAAGCTCTCCAGGCTCCATGACCCACACCTTCTGCCCAGGTTTTAGCTCCACAGGGTGAGAATTCTGGTCGTACCATTCCTTCATTACCGCCTGGCTGGCCTCTAAGTTGTCAGAAGCTTGTTTCCACAACTTAGCCATTTGGCTACGGAAGGCCAGCATGTAGCTCACTACATCCTGGGGAAGTCTCCTTGGAGTCTTCTCCCACCCATCCTTCACTAAACTGAGAGGTCCCCTAACAGGGTGACCGTACAGGAGCTCGAAGGGGCTGAAACCCACCCCCTTCTGCGGTACCTCCCTGTAGGAAAACAGCAAACAGGGCAAGAGGATGTCCCACTTTTTCCTCAGGCCCTCAGGCAGACTCCTGATCATGCCCTTTAGGGTCTTGTTAAATCTCTCCACAAGACCATTGGTCTGTGGGTGGTAAGGGGTGGAGAACTTATAGGTAACCCCACACTCCTTCCACATGGCTTGCATGTAGGCAGACATAAAATTGGTACCCCTGTCGGACACCACCTCTTTGGGAAAACCCACTCTTGTAAAAATCCCAATCAGGGCCCGTGCCACTGCAGGTGCAGTGATGGTTCTCAGAGGAATAGCCTCTGGGTACCGGGTGGCGTGGTCCACCAGAACCAGGATAAACCTGTGACCAGAAGAAGTCGGTGGATCCATAGGCCCAACAATGTCGATGCCCACCCTCTCAAAGGGGGTGCTAACGACAGGCAGCGGTTCCAGGGGAGCCTTCAGCTTAGTCCCTGTTTTCCCACTAGCTTGGCAGGTCAGACAGGTCCTGCAGAATGTATCTGAGGAGATCCTCATCTGCGGCCAATAAAAATGTGGGACAAGCCTAGCAAAGGTCTTGTCTTGGCCCAAGTGTCCTGCCAGTGGGATCTCATGAGCCAATTCCAAAAGAAAGGCCCTGTAGCACTGGGGGACCACTAAGGCCCTTGATGACCCATGCACAGGAGCCTGGGGCTCACTGTAAAGGAGCCCATCCTCCCAGTAAATATGATACTTCGCGGAGGCATTGCTGCTGCTTGGGCTTCGGCCTGTCGCCTCATGCCCTCAAGGGTAGGACACTCCTTCTGTGCCCGGCAAAACTCCTCCCTGGTGGGCCCTCCTTCCACCTGCCACCCTGCAGGGGTAGGTAGGTCCCCCAAGGGAACAACGCCCCCCTCCGTGGACTCCGGTGCAACCTCCTCAGGTGCCCCATCCATCTCACGGGGTGACTGCCCCGGGGCGAGCTTCCCACGCCCTCGGGCTCCTCCCTTCTTAGCAGCTGGCTGGGCCATTTTTCCAGGCTCCAGCCCTGGCTGACTCCCTTTCCGGGCAGCCATAGACCGTGTGGTAGCACAAATCCACTCCGGCAACCCCAGCATCTCCACATGCGCTTTGAGCTCTACCTCCTTCCAGGCAGTATGCTCTAGGTCATTCCCTAACAGACAGTCCACTGGCATGGCAGGGCTCACAGCAACTCTTAAAAGGCCTGAAACCCCTCCCCACTCAAATGGAGCCTGTGCTATGGGATAGTGACCCCCCCGGTTGTCAGCCATCACAACTGGATGGACTGCATCGGGAATTATTCGCTCTGGGGACACCCGCTGACTCCTTACCATAGTCATGCTGGCACCTGTGTCCCTCAGGGCCTCCACCACCCGACCATTGAGGGTGACCCACTGCCTATACTTAGTAGTATTGGAGGGCACGTGGACCTTAGGAACCATCTCACTGTCTCCCAGAGACACTAAGACAAGCCCGGCCCCCTCACTCCCCTCATCTAGGGACAGCTCCTCCCCAAGCGCTACACTAGCCACCCCGGGGGGTTTACCTCCAGAGGCCTGTGGTGCTCTCTTGCGACACTTGGGATCCCCCTTGTAGTGTCCAAGTTCACCACACTCATAGCACCGGACAATTCTGGGATGCTGACTTTTGTCAGGATAAGTGGGCTTCTGGTGGCCAGATTGGGGCTGGGACCCAGACCCTTTCCCTTGTGAATTATTTTGGGGGCCTTTGGAGAAATCTTTCTTTTTATCTCCCCCCTCTTTCTTCTGGTGGGAACCCTGACCACCCCTTTGGGAGTCCCCCCCAGAACCCTTGTTGGACACCCTGGTACTGACCCAGGTGTCCGCCTCCTCCGCAAGCTTCCTAGGATTGGTCAACTTGCGGTCAACCAGGTGTTGGCGCAGCTCTGGAAAACATTTCTCTAGAAGGTGCTCTCTTAAAAACAAGTTATACAATCCTTCATAGTCATGCACATTGCTGCCCCGCACCCAGCCCTCTAAAGCTTTACTAGCGTAGTCCAGGAAATCTACCCAGTTCTGTGTGGGAAGTTTGTGGCTATTCCTAAACCTCTGCCTATACCTCTCAGGGGTAAGACCGAACCTCTTAAGCAATGCTTCTTTCATAAGAGAATAGTTGGTCTGGTCTTCCTTTTCTAGGCTAAGGAGTGTGTCCCTAACTTCCGGAGGTATGTACTTGTACAGACCACCCCCCCAGTGACTCTCTGGGACCCCATGGGCTCTTAGTGACACCTCATAGGCAGCTAACCAGTTATCAATATTATACCCCACCTTAAAACTGGCCATCACATCTTTAGGCATAAAGACCCTGGATTCACGTGAAGCTTCCATAGGTATGCTGCCACCACTCTTGATGCTGTTCGTCCCTGCTTGTAGGGCTCGAATTTCCAGTTCCTTCAGGTTGAGCTCATGGGTAAGTTTCCTCTCCTCCATGGCCCACCTTTCTTTCTCACGCTCCCTTTCCAATTTGGCGAGTTCCAATTTAAACTGTCTCTCCTCTCTCCTGTCCTCCAATTCCTCTGAGGACAGGGCCCTTACTGACACACTACTGCCTGCCCTGGAAGGTACCCTTGTACCTGGTAACAAGTTGCCATTTTCCACCAGGGGCAGTAGGTCAAGTTCTACTGTGGCCCCTTGCTCCGCTCCCTGCCCGTCCCCTTCTCCATCTCCTTCTGGGTGGGCCGTTACCCATGCCCTCAAGGCTTTCTGAAGCTCTGTCTTCTTAGCACCTCGCTTAAAGGGCACCCCTTTCTCCTCGCAGAATTCCTTGAGTTGTGCCACTGTGTAAACTTCCAGATTGGCCAGCTCGAATTCCATCTTGCTAGGTAGGGCCTCAGGGGTTTGTAGAGAAAACCAAATAGGACTTAGGCAAAAGGACTTTTAAAAAGAGCAGCCAGTAAGGGAGAATTAAAAAAAAATTTAAAAATGCCAATTGGAGAGGGTAGACAAAAATTCAGTAGAGTCAGGTGTAGGGTTGCGGTGTACACTGCGTCGCTGCGTGGTGTTACACAAGCACAAGTTCTATCCCACCGCTCGATCACCAATGTTAGATCCGGGGTCTCTAGTTGGCAGGGGTATGCACCCTAGTCCAAGTAGGGACCACCGCTTCCGACCTGGTAGCTTGGCGCAGAGCAGCAAAGGCATAACTTCAGAGGCAATGTGTAAAGGATTTGTGCAACACGCAGCAGCGGTGAGGCAATAAGAACACTCACAAAAGGAACACCACACCAGTTTTGTATAAGAATAAGAATTCCTTTATCTAAAAGATATGCGAGAACCAAAAGCAGGTAAATCCAGCTCCAGGCAAGGTCAATAATAAAAAGGATTCCAGTTTCCAAGCAAGATCAATAATCAATGAGAATGAATCCAGTTCCCAGGCCTGATCAATAATAAAAAGGATTCCAGTTTCCAAGCAAGATCAATAATCAATAAGAATGAATCCAGTTCCCAGGCCTAATCAATAATAAAAAGGATTCCAGTTTCCAAGCAAGATCAATAATCAATAAGAATGAATCCAGTTCCCAGGCCTGATCAAATCACCAAAAGCTCATGTATGCCAAGGGCTCCTGCTGGTAATGTCTTTCTCACAGTGTCCTTGGATGGCAAAAGTTCACTTGAGGTAGGTACTTATGGTCAAAATTCACTGGGGGAAGGTTCTTAGGCCAAAGTTCCCTTGTAGCGTAATAAGTGTGCCTCTCATAGAAATGATGCTCCCAGTGCAGGAAGTGCGGCTGCCCAGGCGCTGCTGGTGATGCTAAAAAATGCCCCAGTGTCAATTACCAAGTAATTATGCCCCCGTAGGCCGGACAGTGAAGGACGGTTCCCAGCCAAGCACAAAGCTCACACTCCAGGTACCCGGCCAACCCGCACCCCGCCCCCTCGCAGCAGCCTGGTTGCACTGAGGCGTTACCTGGGGTGGTGGTTGCGGGCGTGGGTGCGGGGCTCCTCTCCCCCTGGGGCCTCGGGCTCAGCAGGCGCTGCACGGGTGGGGGTCACGGCCACACAGCGCTCCTTTAGCACAGCGCTTAACAGTGCCTCCAAGTCCGGGGCAACGACGGAGCCTCCTGCCACACAGTGCTTTGCTTCTCAGCGCTACACAGCGCGCTCCGGTCCCAGTGGCAGTGACCTCAGGGCCAGTTTCAGACGGCTTGCGCCAGAAGCAGAGGCAATCACAGAGCCCTCAGGAGGATCACGGGGCAAGTAGTGCTGAGGGCAGGCACAGCGTTGCAAGGCAAATCTTGAGAGTGTTGTTGCTGTTCCAAAGGGCAGTCTTTAAAACACTGTGGTCCAAGGACAGGTAGTTTCCTTTAGCTTAAAAAGGGTGCAGTCCCAAAAAGGCCAACTTTAAAAGGTTGAAGACTCTTTAAAATGTGGTTCAAAGAAAAGTAGTTCCTTTGGGAAGTTGTGGAGACACTCTGGTGGTGATGTTGCAGTCTCCCATGCAGGGCAGGATCAGCAGACAGTAGGGCAGCTCAGCAGGTTGTGGGGCAGCAGTTCCTTGGAGCAGTCAGCCTCCTTCCCAGTGGCAATCCTCTTGCTCAGCAGTCCTCACTCCAGCAGGGATTCTTCCAGGTCCAGCAGTGTAACAAGAATGTGAGGCCAGGACCCTCCCTTATATATCTTTTTAGTCTAGGGGCTAGAAAGTGGTGGAAGTCTCTGGAAGGGTCTGGGGGCAGGGGCTTCTGGAAGAGTCCAGGGAGTTCTGGTATGTTCCCTGCCTTCCCTGACCTAGCTGTCACAGTGACGAGAGACAGGCCGTTAAGGCTACAGTGGGCAGCCCATCACAGCTCATCCCAGGGAAGAAGATGTGAATCACCACTCCCACCTCCCAACCCAGGCAGGCTATCAGTATGCAGAGGGGAGGGGGGAGTCTGCAGAGCCTAATCTAAGTGTAGGCAGGAAAAGGTCCCTTTTATAAAAGTGGGATCTCTAGCGTAGTAATGTCCAAACCCTATATATCATTGGAAAGGGTTCCCCGCCCCGAGTCCAACAAGACCAAACATGACAGACTTATTAGGTCCCTGTCAGAAGTTATCCCATAAGGAGAGGTTCCCAATATGGAGGATTAGCCTTACTGCAGTAGCAGGGGCTTGTGGCAGATATGCCAGCCTCACAATGTTTTAGGGGAGAACACCTGCACCTCAGCACTGTTTAGCAGTGGTGAGGCGCCCAGAGTCCTAAGTCCAACAAAATGTAAGGTAAAAATGGGAGGCAAAAAGGGCACAAATGTAGGGGAGACCACCCTAAGGCTGACAGGTCTAACACCCCCCAAACTTTACATTTATGCTTGCTGCTCTTTTTATGTGCCACAAAAGTCACAATGTGATTTGGACCAGTTTCTTCCTAAATTCTTAATATGTTCAATCTCAGCACACTAGCTTGCTCTATGTGAGGGGGGCTTGGATGGTCCTATTACTAATTCCCATGAGGAGGGGTTGGGGCAGTCATGCACATTTTCAAACTTTTCATTTAGGCCAAGCCCCCCTCTGAAGGTGCAGCCTGAAGACCTGTGACAGGTGACTTCAGCTCAGGAACAGGTTCCATTCAGTGCAGCATGGATCTCTCATCTGCTGCTACTTTAAAGGCTTGCAGAACCACTATTGTCCAGGACAGCAGCTACAGGCAGTGATGCACTTCCTCAGTCAGAAGGTGGAAATAGCAGCCGGATTCGAATCTGCTACCAAGTAAGTAAACTAATAAAAGGAGGAAGGAAAAGGTTCCCTTCTCATAGGAGGAGTGGGTGAGCCAAAAAATTAAAACAGCGCGCTCCCCAGACCAGTAACCATTCAATGTATGTAGAGCAGGTTCTGATGAACAACTTTAAAAAAACCTTGTGATGTTTTCTTAACACGTTTATACAAAAATATTGTACACGTCATAACGAGTTTCAATGATAGAATTAATTCCATTTTGTACCGGGGCACAGCATGGAAGGCACAACACGGCGACCTCTGAAAACATTCCTGCAGCATGTATTTTTATTTCCCAGCATCATAGCCACACGATACTGTTCAAAAAGGTGTGATTTGTCTGATAGTGGCTGGTGTCAGCTAACCCCAGGCGTCGGACTACGCTATGCTCGCGTAGTTGAACAAACCCAGTTTGACTTCAAAGATTAATGCTCAGACTTAAACTCTTAATGATTCAAGAAAACAGAAGCGTTTTATCTTAACATTTTAGATTACATCACTGCATTGAGTGTAACTTAATAAAACAGCTTTTAAACTTTAACTTAAAACATTTCTGCCAACCTCCGAGATGACAGCGCCATTAATGAAAACTAAGAGCCAAGTCACTTGTCCAAAGTTATTATATATGAAGCACCATTATAGCCTATTTGAATCAAACACCCCTACCAAGCCTCTCTAGGCCCTGGAGACCCCATCCCCCAGGTTTTTCTTTTAATTAAAGGGGAGGGGGACAGCATGGCCTCCCTCCCTGAAACTTATTTGTCCCCAGGGACCCCATCTTCTGGGGCCTGCAATATATCAAGGTGCCTGGCCTGTAGCCCACCCAGAGCAACCATGATCCACAACATTGGGGGCCACAGGGGAGCCCCAGGGCCCGAGGTCCCCCTGCATGCTGCCCCCATCAGCCGGCATTGCCCATTCCCGCAGAGCACAGCTATTTCTGCTGCTCCCCCTGGGTGGGAAAGCTTCTTGATCATTTTACCTGCTCTCATTACTGCAAGTAGGATAACAGATCAAAAGTATATGTACATAAATACTTACTTTTATTTACTGTTGCTTATTTACTGTTATTTGCATGGTTGTAGTTCGGTGTTAAAAAAACTTGGGGGTGTATTGTTATGATTTTAGGTATATATTTTATTGGGGTGAATAGTAAAGGTTTTGTTGATGTAATATATTTATATTTATTTTATGCATGTGTATAAAATGTTTTAGATTTATTTTCAAAATAGTTTTATGTAAAAAGTTTTTGTTTTTTTATTAATGATTACTGAATTATGTTGTTGATAATATTGTAGACGATTTTTGTGTGAAGCAATATTTTTGACATATTATATGTTTATTTAAAGGTAACAATATCTTTATTTTCGCCATTTTTATTTTTGATATAGGTAAAAAAAAATGTAACAACGATATCTTTATTCTCAATATTTGTGGTTTTACTAGTTAAGTAAAGGAAGTTGATATATTTGTTATCAATATTTAGTTTCCAATATTTTTGTGTTTCGATATTAAATGCATCAATATTATGTCAGTGATCCTGTAGTCTCTAAGTATTTCCCCTGAGGTCCTTGGAGTTTTACAATTGTACTCTAGTGGTAGACTGGAAGTTAAAGGACAAAAGTCAGAAGGCACAATCTTTGACAAGGGCGAACATGGCTTGTGTTCTGATTTACGCTCCATTGCGGCTAGCATTGAATTAAACCTCGGTCCCAGTTTACCATGTACATTGACTGCCATTAGACTTTATGCTTCTTAGCTCTATTTAGGGGCGTAACAAATGCCCCTGCAGGCCCCGCGGTGTGGGGGGGGCACTCTCTTCATTAAATGAAGAGGGCCCCGGCCCCAGGCCCCTCAGCTCTTCTGAGAGCTGTGAGAGAGGCTTGTGCTTAAGCAAGCCTCTCTCCCTCTAAAGCAGGTGCAGGCTGTCTGCAGCCTGCTCTGAGCCCCTCGCCCCCTCCCTCTGATTGAAGAGAAACAAAGTATCAACATACATTGTTTCTCTTCAGTCAGAGGTGCCAGGCCCAGAAAGAGGATGGGGTGGGGGCCCAGAGACAGCATTGCCCACAGGGCTCTGCTCCTCTGAGAATAGACAAGGACAAGGATGGGGGTGGGGGCCCCAGAGACCAGGAGGCAGCACAGAGCACTGCTCGGGACCCTGACAAGGACAGGGGCTGGGGGCCCCAGAGAGAGAGGAGGCAGCAGAGAGTACTGCTTGTGACTCTGACAAGGACGGGGGCTGGGGGCCCCAGAGAGAGAACAGGAGGCAGCACCAAGCACTGCTCGGGACCCTGACAAAGACGGGGGCTGGGGGCCCCAGAGAGAGAGGAGGCAGCACAGAGCACTGCTCGGGACCCTGACAAGGACGGGGGTGGGGGCCCCAGACAGAGAGCAGAAGGCAGCACAGAATACTGCTCGGGACCCTGACCAGGACAGAGATGGGGGCCCCAGAGAGAGAGCAGGAGGCAGCACAGAGCACTGCTCAGGACCCTGACAAGGGTGGGAGTGGGGGCCCCCCAGAGAGAGCATTCTCCAGGGCAAAGCTCATATGAGAAGGGATGAGGCAGCAAAATGGTGCCCTCGGGTAAGCACTCTTGTTAGAAGCACCATGTGGGCGTCTGCAGGGGAAGGCAAGGGTGGGCCGAGAAGGGTGCAAGGCATAGGGGAGAAGGGTGCAAGGTAGAGAGGAGAAGGGTGCAAGGCAGTGGGAGAAGGGTGCAAGGCAGAGAGGAGAAGGGTGAAAGGCAGAGGAGAGAAGGGTGCAAGGCAGAGAGGAAAAGGGTGCAGGGCAGAGGGGAGAAGGGTGCAAGGTAGAGGGGAGAAGGGTGCAAGGTAGAGAGAAGGGTGCAAGGTAGAGAGGAGAAGGGTGCAAGGTGGAGAGTAGATGGGTACAAGGCGGAGAGGAGATGGGTGCAAGGCGGAGGGGAGAAGGGTGCAAGGTAGAGGGGAGAAGGGTGCAAGGCAGAGAGGAGAAGGGTGCAAGGCAGAGGGGAGAAGGGTGCAAGGTAGAGGGGAGAAGGGTGCAAGGTAGAGAGAAGGGTGCAAGGTAGAGAGGAGAAGGGTGCAAGGCGGAGAGGAGATGGGTGCAAGGCGGAGAGGAGATGGATGCAAGGCGGAGGGGAGAAGGGTGCAAGGTAGAGAGGAGAAGGGTGCAAGGCGGAGAGGAGATGGATGCAAGGCGGAGGGGAGAAGGGTGCAAGGTAGAGAGGAGAAGGGTGCAAGGCAGAGGGGAGAAGGGTGCAAGGCAGAGGGGAGAAAGGTGCAAGGCAGAGGGGAGAGGGGTGCAAGGCAGAGGGGAGAAGGGTGCAAGGCAGAGGGGAGAAGGGTGCAAGACAGAGGGGAGAATGGCGCAAGGTAGAAAAGGGTGCAAGGGGGAGAAGGGTGCAAGGGGGAGGGGGAGAAGGGTACAAGGGAGAGGGCGAGGAGGGTGCAAGGCAGAGGGTAGAAGAGTGCAAGGGGAAACATTTCTGAGGAACAGACACTACCTTCGGAGAGAGAGTGGAGTGAGAGAGAGAGTGGAGTGAGAGAGAGAGTTGAGTGAGAGAGAGAGTTGAGTGAGAGAGTGAGTGGAGTGAGAGTGAGTGGAGCAAGAGAGAGAGTGGAGCAAGAGAGAGAGTGGAGCAAGAGAGAGAGTGGAGAGAGAGAGAGTGGAGAGAGAGAGAGTGGAAAGAGAGTGGAGAGAGACAGTGGATAGAGAGCGAGAGAGAGTAGAGAGAGAGAGTAGAGAGAGAGGGTGGAGAGAGAGAGTGGAGAGAGAGACAGTGGAGAGAGAGAGTGGAGAGAGAGTGGAGAGATAGAGAGTGGAGAGAGAGAGAGTGGAGAGAGAGAGACTGGAGAGAGAGAGTGGAGAGATAGAGAGTGGAGAGAGAGAGAGAGTGGAGAGAGAGACTGGAGAGAGAGAGTGGAGAGAGGGAGTAGAGAGAGAGAGTGGAGAGAGAGTAGAGACAGCGAAGAGAGAGAGAGTGGAGAGAGGGAGAGAGAGAGAGTGGAGAGAGAGTGGAGAGAGAGTGGAGAGAGAGAGAGTGGAGAGAGAGAGAGTGGAGAGAGAAAGTGGAGAGAGAGAGAAAGTGGAAAGAGGGAGAGAGAGTGGAGAGAGAGAGTGGAGAGAGAGAGTGGAGAGAGAGAGAGAGAGTGGAGAGAGTGCAGAGGGTGGAGAAAGAGAGAGTGGAGAGAGAGTGAGAGTGGAGAGAGAGAGTGGAGAGAGAGAGTGGAGAGAGAGAGTGGAGAGAGGAGAGAGAGAGTGGCGATAGAGACTGAGTGGAGAGCGAGAGAGTAGAGAGAGTAGAAAAAGAGTAGAGAGAGAGAAGAGAGAGAGAGAGTGGAGAGAGGAGAGAGAGAGTGGCGATAGAGACTGAGTGGAGAGCGAGAGAGTAGAGAGAGTAGAAAAAGAGTAGAGAGAGAGAGAGTTGAGAGAGAGTAGAGAGCGTGAGAGACAGTGGAGAGGGAGCCAGTGGAGAGAGAGCCCGTGGAGAGGGAGTGGAGAGAGAGTGGAGAGAGAGTGGAGATAGTGGAGAGAGAGTAGAGAGAGTGGAGAGAGAGTAGGGAGAGTGGAGTGAGAGTAGAGAGAGAGAAGGGAGAGTAGAGAGAGAGAAGGGAGTGAGTGAGAGGCAGTGGAGAGAGAGTGGAGAGAGTCTGGAGAGAGAGTGAGAGAGTGAGAGAGTGGAGAGAGAGACAGTGGAGGGAGAGACAGTGGAGGGAAAGACAGTGGAGAGAGAGACAGTGGAGATAGAGTGGACAGAGTTGAGAGAGAGAGATAGAGTGGAGAGAGAGTAGAGACTGACTGACTCAGAGTCTGAATACTGACTGACGGAGAGACTGACTGGCTGAGAAACTGACAGAGAGTTAGAGACTGACTGACTGAGAGAGACTGACTGACTGACTGACTAAGAGATAGCGAGACTGACAGAGAGAGACCGAATGACAGACAGACTGACAGAGATAGAGAGAGAGAGACTGACAGACTGACTGACTGACAGACTGACTGACTGCGAGAGACTGAATGACAGAGAGAGAGAGAGACTGACTGACTGAGAGAGAGAGAAAGACTGACTCATTGAGAGAGAGAGAGTGAGAGAGAGACTGTGAGAGAGAGACTGTGATGGAATTGGGGTCACAGTGTGTATGAAGCTATTCAATGCCTTTTAAGAATGCTATTGTCTACTAATAAAAATGTATTATCAAAATGTGCTCTTTGTAGTTACATCTGCTTTTGAAATACTGCATTGTCGCTTTGTCTAATGTTTTAAAACGGAAACGAGAAGGAGCAGTGGATGCACTTTTGTCAAAACTGAACGATGAGTGTGCCCGATGTTGTATATCATGACAGGAGTCTGCATCAGGAAACCCACCTAAAATTGGGCAAACTACCCCGGTCTACTGATGGCAGGGACCCTGTAATGAATGGACCATCACCTATGATAGCCTGCTGGCAGACTAAGCCCAACCTTTAACTCCACCATCCAGTGTTACTTATAACGGCTGTATTGGTGACAGTGGCGTAACAATAGCCCCGCATCCCCGGCAGTATGTCGGGTCGCAGGCCTGAGAGCTCTAGACTGGCACGGAGGATGGGAGGGGGGCCCCCTCCATGTAGTTTGCAGGGGGGGGGGCCTAAAGTTTTGTTACGCCACTGGCTCTATTTCTACTTAATACTTTTAAAAGTATCTATTGCATTTGAAAACAAATATAAAATATATTAAAAAGAAATAATAAGTTTCCTTAGATTTTAAATAAGATTGTTCTGACTCTCACAACTCAACTCTTAGATCACATGATGATCATGTTTCATAGTTTAACTTTCATTTTAAAACACATGCGCCTCTCACAGCCATCAATCCCCATACTACATCTTAGGACAAACCCATCACTTGAATCCATATTCAGAGGTCTCTCCTCATTTCTTATTGCAGGCATTTTACATTAATACTAGATTTTGATTGTTATATGTGCAATAGTTGTTGGCTGTATATCAAACAGAATCCATAGTTTAGGATCAACGGACGGATTATTGTTCATGTTTGGATAATATATATGTTTTTGAAAAAACCAACATCGGAATATATACAGGAAATTTAATTTTTTTTTAAATACATGGATAGGATTTAAGATGTGCATTTTGGGAAATCTTTTGGTGCCTCATTCATTGTGAACAACATTTCTAGAGTAGCATCATCCCATAGGGAATGGCTACGCTTAATGATACCCGTGTTACGATAATAGTTATAATTCATCGCTTCACGTTATTTATTCTGGGCCTCATTTATGAGTTTTTGCTGTTGGGTAGCGCCGCAGGCCTTCCTGCTGCGCTGCCCTACGTCAAAAGAAAAAGGCAGGAATGCATCAGATATGGCACATTCCTGTCCTGGCGCACAATGGGCTGCCGTCCCCTAATGCAGACACCCTTGCACCATGGTGCAAGCGTGCCTTCATTGCCGGGATGATTATATTTGTGCAGGAAGGGAAAGAGGCTACTTCTGCAGGACACATAGAAAAAGGAAAACGTGGAGAAATAAAGATATTTCTCTTCGTTGTGCGTCCCTTACGCCTACTCTAGGAGGCGTACGTTTTTGGCGCTGCCTCAGAGTTACAATTTCTCATAAATCTGGGCAGGGTCAAAAAGCCATGGATGCTGCTAGGAACGACTCCACCAACACCCATTGCATGTCCCTTTACCGCAGAAAACTGTGTCCAAGGGAACAATATTTACAAGGCAGCATTAAGTAAATAAAAGTGGCTTAGTGCGGCTTGGTAAATATGGAGCAGACTCCACCGCTTCTAGAGCATCACAAAAAGTGACGCATTGGTGGTGCAATTTATTTCTTATTTTTTTTGTTTCAAACCAGTACTCATTATCAGGTCAAAAAGGATTTCTGATCCTGCGTATAGTAAGATCCTATAATATACCTAACAGATAAAGTAACTTCTCAATCATTTAATCTGTTAAATGTTTGCTTAGCAATATATCTCCATACCATCAGCCTCATTTATTAATCATTAAGAAATAATTTCACTTCAATGTACCACACCTACTGCACACAACATTGCATAAAAGGCACATAACTGGCACAGATGCTCCCTCCGGATCGAACATCCACCATAGCAATTGAATAGACAATTATGCATCCAATTAGAATAAAAAAGAGTCTTTTGACACACACACACACACATCCTTATATATTAGGCACTGTTCTTACTTATAACAGAATCTGTCCAACCACAATAGAAACAACACTACTTTAGCCTATTATAACCCGAAAGCCCACTTCCTTAACATTATTCGCTTATGAAACACAGCCAAAAACAATAGTAACTGTCCTCTTTGACTCTGGTCAACGAGAATCTCAGAACCCTAAAGGGCAAAGAGCAAACAGGTTACTAAAACACAGTGGGGCCATGCACATGGTAGGCCAAATGCATGTAACATAACATGCCACAGCAATACATAACATATCAAAACATAACATGACATAACATAACACAACACTACTCCTAGGTCCTCTCCATTCTGTGGTTTATTTTGGTGGTGCCAAGTTCCTCAAATAATCGCCATTGCTCTGCATTGTTCTGTTCTCATTAGCTTGCATGGGCAGTCTCGCCTTGCTCAGATTATTAAGAGTCCTTATGGAACATATGTACTAATGAGTGCCTGGTCCATCAGGAAGCTACTGAAGCACAAGTAGTCACTCTTGGACTGTAATGCTCTTTGGGGAAAGATGCCGGCAGAGCAGGTGGAGTTCTTTGCAGTGGAATGGAATGACAGAATATAAATGTGAGATTTCAGAGCACTTCAGGTATCAGGTTCTGAGGGCTGCACTCTGTCTCAGGTGGTGGTGAGGGAGGTTCTCTGAGGTAACAACATACATATATACTTTTCTGTTGTGTTACATTCTCTATTTATTCTGGAACAAATATGTGAAGGGAGATATTGGGAGATATGGGATTGTGTGAAAGATAGTTCATGCCAATGGGTAATGAAAAAAGTCTGAGAGATCGAAATGGTAATCCACGGGCAGTCAGGGTAAGAGGAGGTTTCTGCATTTGGAGGGCAGAGTAAAGGCAGGAGGCAGGGCCAGACTGGCCTACAGGCATCGGGCATTTTCCAGGGAGTCTGGAAGGGTGAAGGTCGATTTTGGAGCGTGGGGGCTGGTTTTGTTACTGGCGGCCGGTTTTGTAGTGGTGGTGCAGTATCAGCCCGAGTGACAAAAGCAGCAGTGCTTCACACTTGTCCCCCCTGCACCCTAAGGGGCTGGTCCGACAAAATTGCCAGTGCTGCTTTGAGTTCTCAGTTCAGCCCTGGCAGGTGGGCAGATGTAAACTCTCTCACCACCCTGCCTGCCTTTACTTCCTCCAATCCCTAAATCATGCCTTAATCTCGTCATACATTTTGCAACAGTCTATCTTACTGCGTGTAATACAATTTTAAAATAATAATTTGCTCAATTACAGTGCATTTGCCGCAGTCTGGGGCCTCACAGCGCTATAAATACACATCACTATTCCCGAGTGCACCAACCAGGATTCAGTTCTGTGACAGTCTCGTTGCACAGACATTTGAAGTGATCGCATTAACCAATGGAGCATTTGTGACAATAGACTGCATTTCCCACAGATTAGTTGTAGAATATATATATATATATATATATATATATATATATATATATATATATATATATATATATATATATATATGTTCATCCACGTTTCTCCCAAACTCTGTGCACTCATGCTCACATGTACTATACTTTTTTTCACTTAAACCTGGATGCGAAATACTTTGTCCACTGTCACTGAGGTCCCAATTAAAGCACAGCCCAGCCCAGCACACACCAGTTAAAGGATTGTCTGTGTCTGGAAGCAGCATCAGCCTGGGCTAAGGGAAACAAGAGGGGGTGGGTGGTGATGATGTTGCCCTTTTAGATCAATTAGCCTTGCACACCTGCTGGGCCACACATGCACAACTTGATTTCAGTAAATCTTTGTTTTCTCCTCACTCATCCTATCCTTAAGGTGCTTATGTCCGGGGTTTATTTAGCTCAGACTTTGCTGCTGAGATGTGTTTATTTTACTCCATTGAAGAGCGCGGACCGAGCTCCCAGGGCGCTCAATGCTGCTGCGAGGGATTCCGGGGGGAAAGTGCACTAAAGGAACACGAATGGCGAAGATTTTCGGACTCGTTTTAGATCGATTGGGGAAAGTAGAAATAAGTCGCACATTCGGCTCTCTGCAATCCATCGGGATACTGTTCATTTCGGACAGAAGTCATTAAGTAGATTTCAATGAATTTAACTCAATAATTCGCAATATGATGGTGGTGTGATTGCAGAGGCGGGTGTTAACAGTAGCAACATGTCTGTACTTTATATTCATTCATCATACATTATTTTATTTTTATTTTATTTGTAGAGTTTTATATAGCGCGAACTAGACGTGAGACATCGGGTATCAGAGCGCTTTACATGTGCACCAGTTTCGTTACATGAGGATACATTCATTCTTGTTAGGCACTGGGACATTAAGTGATTGGCCCAGAATCACAGCATGTTGAGCGTCATTGCTGAGACTTGAACCCGGTTCCCCAGCTTTGAGGTCGACGCTCTAGCCCTAAGGCTGCATCCTACATTTTAGACGAGAATAGCGGGAGATATTTTTTAAAACAAATAATCAGCATAATGCATTTCTCACATTGACTTCTATTGAGGGCAAGGCCTTAATCAGGTCTGTTGTCATGTATGGGACTTGAAACTGTGCTGCTGCGAGGTCCGATTTTAGAAAAACAAAAAAACTTTTTTTTAACATGTCAGGAGGACGGAGAAAGCACTATAGCAGGCAGAGAGAGCGTGACAAAATGTTGTGCACTGGCCTGCGGGAGCAAGTTTATGGCAGTGGATACTCCCTAGTCACACAAGAGCAGTCCCTGCCGGCAGAAGCCCTTCCATGAATTGGGTTTTTGATGCAGTAATCGGGAGGCGGGAGACTAGCCTTCAAATCGGTAGTCTCCCGCATGAAGCGGGAGGGTTGGCATGTATGATTAATTCAGACAAGAAGACGGAAGAAATTGGCTGGTACAGATAAACAAAAATAAGTTTGCTGCAGTACACCGTCAATGCAAAATCACAATATAATTCCAATCCAAATTAAAGCTTGATTTTCAATCGAAAATATGTATTCCTACTAGCATCCATTCTTGGAATTCGTCAAGTCTTGTCATTAACTGTCTTCCTCAGCAGAATGTAGAACACTATTGTGTTCAGTAACTCCCATTTCACAGACACCATTATTATGTGCTGTGAATGTATCTAGGGTTTGCAACAGTCAGCCACCCAAAATACCCTTGAGGGCTTGGGTAAATATGTAGAAGGGTATGGGGTGCCTTCAAGGGAATTTGTTTAAGTAAAATAGTATTATTTTGTAAAATTTAGGAGGATAATTGAATAAACCTCTAAAGGACTAAATCCAATATACTATTCACTAGAAAACTAAGACAATGCACATTATTACAAAGACATGAAACAAAAAAGAAAACATGAACACAGGTGTATAGAAAAATCTCGAATTTATCAATTCATGAAAAAGGCATTAAATTATGTAATACAAATATAGATGAAAAACAGGACTACAGGTATAGGAATTATACACGAATATATAACCCTGTAGTTCCTGGTTGAGCCTATCCTAAAAACATAATGTGGTTAATGAATGGAGAAGGACAAGGCGCTGGTCGACGTTTCGGTCTCTTAGGTATTAATCTGTGAGACCATCTTCAGGACGATGGATGTTTGTATTTGTATTAGCCCTATTGTAATCTCTTTTTAGTCGAAGCCGTTATTTTGAACGTCAGATATGGACAAACCACGATATATGGATTGATATGGTATAACCTGAAACGGATATAGCAAGTGATATTGAATGGCTGTAGTTATATGTAGTAGACCATTGTGTCTAATCAAGCAAGGCTCTCATTACCTTAAGTGTAAATTGTAGGGGTCTCGCCTACAGGAAATTTTAATAAACGATGTACCAATCTTAAATCTGGTATCGGGCCGCAGATTTTAATTTCGACGCTTAAAGGGTGACAGCCATAGTTGTAATTGTTTGGCACTAAGATAAATGTGCTTATTTTCTAAACTTTATGCGGTGCAGTGGCTTATATGCAGCTGTACAGATGAATCGCACTCTTGAGTTATGTAGTTCTTGTCGAAAAACCGTTCCGGCACCATCGGCTTCAGCAATTAATTAGCAGCGAATGTATCTAAACATGCAGTGTGCACTTTCATGAATTTATTTTTGTATAAAGCAAAGTCATGAAATATTGTGACATTTATTTATTTTATTTAGTGGTTTTATATACTGCTCCTTCTTTGTGAGGATTTAGTGTGCTTCACATAGAACTGGGAGATACAAAGAACAGGTAACAGAAATGCAGTAGGCAACAGAAACAAACAAGATGACAGCACTCGCTTTGATTGAGTGGCCCTAGAATTAAAGCGGAAAAGCATCGTCCAGATGTATGCAGAACAGATGCTTTTTCAGGTTTTTCCTGAATGGTGGGCGCAGGCTATTTTTGTCCTCAGAGCGAGGTATAAAAAGGCATATTTGCAGCTGTCCACCACCATGACCCACATGCCATTGACATGATGGAATAACAATAGTGGTGCTAACACACAATCATCTCTTACAAAGTTGTTGCTTTGCTTTTCTTCGTGTGTAAATTTTCAGCTGTTAGGATTCACCACAATGGTGAAGATTTTTTTTGTTCATTCACATTGTCAGTTTTCTCACATTCATCCACACAACTTGAGTAGAAGGCAAATCAGAAATAGACACAACCTCTAGGAAGGCTACAGTGAGGTATATTTGTTGGTCTGCTATGTTTGTGCTTAATGGGCAACAAAACAAGGACCTGGTGTGTCAGTTAATAACAAGTAGGCTTACTGATTGGTGCAATTTGATTATGTTTATTGGTCCTTTATTATGTAGTTTACTTAGAGTACTGTTTCCCTAGAACCTCAAGATGTTATCTGAGGCTGAAAGATTCAGGAAAGGACTGGCAAGAATCGAAAAAACAGCAGTACACACGTTTTTGAAATTTCACATATTTCACAGAACCTCTTTGATTGTTGACAAGTGAGGCCAAAAGCTGGATCATTGTGGCTATCTTGACATCCACCACTCTCTGCAATGAGGTTTGGGATCTGTACTACAACTAGGATGCAGCAGATAGCAGAGTCCTCTCAGTAGAAGATGGCACTTAAGAGACTGACCAAGTTGAATCCCAGATCTTACCCCACATTTGTTTTTTTTGTTAACCCATACCGTTACAAAGAAGGCCACATGTTTTGAGAGTTCTTCTACGTGGTGGATAGTTAAATTATAACCAACTTAAATCCTAAGCCATGTTTTCGTTCCAAAACTTGTACTAATTGGTTTCGCCGATGATGCTTGGCATACCAGAATCCTTCCCTCCTGTTCCTAGATTTTGTTTTGCCACTCTTTATCAAACCAGGTCACTGTACCAAAAAAGAAGCCCTGTTTATAATGTACTGCAATAGGCAGATTGTTTCCTGCCGTCCTGATCTGAACTTCAGCATTGCTCTAAATGAGCAGAGGATTGAAAATATTACCTTATCAGATATTGTCTCTGAATGTTCCGGGAGATAAAGTCCAGGAAACAGGGCTCTGCAAAGCAGGCCATGGTTCTAATTGTTAAGTGCTAATGAGAGTTCTGCTTGAATAGTTGCTTCTCACAGTAGGCACTGTAACATAAAAAGTCAGCTGCAGTTGTTTCAGTGGAGCAATGATGACCTCTCACTTATAGATGGTAAGTAAAGTCACAACTGGACTGAGGTTAAGGTGGTAGCTTAAATAAATCTTGCAGTTTTTACATGAATAGCATGTGTAGCTTATGCCATTTGGTTCACTCACCTCTTTCCTATTGAATCGTTACATCCATCCATCCATCCATCCATCCATGTATATTCCTCTGCTTCTTCCACTAGTTCATAACATTTGACATGACGACTCTTCTTTCAAGAATTGACTGGAGTTACAGCTACCCTCAAACTGAAGTAATAGCGTACTGTTAGATCTAATGTCATTGTGACCACATTTGGTCTCTCTCCTCACTGATTATGCTCAATTGAACTTGCAACACTACACAATGTCCTTACAGCCTCACCGGACAGGACCCAGGTACAAAGAGGAGCCTCCCCGATATTAATACAATGCAAATTTAAAACAACCTTCGAGTCACAGCTATAGTGGCCTTACAGTTTACATTACATTTTAGTTACAGTCAATGCAATAGCCACACTTTGGGCAACCATTTTTGTAAGGCAGACCAAAAATGCATGCTCTCTTATATATATATATAGAACTATATGTGATATTGTATGGGAGTCAGACATGTTAATGATTGTCCTTGATGTTAAAAATGCATGCTCTCTCATATATATATATATATATATATATATTCATTGAAAAAACCATAGGTTATAGACCATATATAGTTAGGAATTAGCATTTACAAAACCTTGAAAATTCACTGAAAAAACCATAGGTTATACACCATATATAGTTAGGAATTAGCATTTAAAAAACCTTATTTTACTCACACAAAACCATTGAAATTCCATATATAGTTAGTTGTACTAACTATATATCGCGCACCCGCAATCCACTGCTGATCATGTCACATATTACATCATTCATGACATGGTCAGTGACATCACTGATGACATCACTGATGACATCTCAAATGACATCACTGATGACATCTCAAATGACATCACTGATGACATCACTGATGAAAACATCCAGTGACTGTATTTTTCTGTAAAGTTAAAATATGTCTTACATATTTAAGAATGAGTGGATGTATAAGTGTCTGGATAAAGGATTTAGTAGGTGCATGACTGACTGTATGAGTGAGTGGTTAAATGTGTCTCACTGAGTGCATGGGTTAGTGACTAAACTGTCTTAATTTGTGCATCATTATGTCTGTTGTTCTGTAAACTGCTGCATGTGTTGATCAGTAGCTATATGAGTAACTATATGGGTTATTGATTGGTTGCCCAAGCATTTGTATGGGAGACTGAGTGTGTGTGTGGGTGGCTGGGAGGTGTATGACTCTGTGCATAGATGTATGGGTTCAAAAGTGCATGTGGAAACAGCTGTATGGGCGGTTGACTGTGTGCATGACTGTATTGGTGAGTGAATAGATATCTCAGTGCTACATGTCAAAGTAAGTACATATGTAAAATACAGGACATGTAAGAGTTGACATATATAAATAACTGTGCATAAGAGCCAGTGAATGTGTGAGTGGCTGTATGGATCATTGTGCACTTGTATCCAGGATTGTATAAGTGAGTAAATATGTGTTAGTATATGTTTGAATAAGTAAGGTGTGTATAACTGTATAGTTGAGAAAATGGAGGTGTGATTGATTCTTTGCATGACTGACTAGGTGTGTGTGTAACTCTATGGATGAGTGACAGTCTGTGAGTGTCTGTTTACACTTACTGTATCTAAGGTTATATTAGAGTCTGAAGAGCTTCATCGTATTATCACATGAATAATGTCATCAGTGATGTGATCAGTAATGACAAATGAGATGTCATCAGTGATGTCATCAGTGATGTCATTTGAGATGTCATCAGTGTCATATGTGACATGATCAGCAGTGGATTGCGGTTGCGCGATATATAGTTAGTACAACTAACTATATATGGAATTTCAATGGTTTTGTGTGAGTAAAATAAGGTTTTTTAAATGCTAATTCCTAACGATATATGGTGTATAACCTATGGTTTTTTCAGTGAATTTTCAAGGTTTTGTAAATGCTAATTCCTAACTATATATGGTCTATAACCTATGGTTTTTTCAATGAATTTCATTGGTTTTTTAAAAGCTAATATCTATAGCTGTAAAATGTATTCTTCTTTAAATCCAAAAATATATTTTATATGTTTATTAATAATTTTTTTAAAATATTTTTTTGTTTCGCTCCCGGTCCGCGAACCGGGAAGCTTCCCGTTAGCTCAATTTGATTCCGCGATCCGGTCCGCGAACCGGTAAGAAATCAACATAGTGACGGTATCGCGTTGCCGCGTAATGCGTCTTATGACGTACTGCGTTAGCGCACCCGGAAGTGCCCCGGGGCGCGGACCGAGGCGCGAAACGCAACTCCCCGGAAGCGATCCGCGGCGCGAAAGCGCGACGTATCGCGTTGCCGCGAAATGCGTCTTGTGACGTATCGCGTTAGCGCACCCGGAAGTGTCCCGGGGCGCGGACCGCGGCGCGAAGGGGAGCGACCCGGAAGCTAACCGGGGAGCGTTCCGCAGCGCGTAACATGAGCGTGAGAGGTCATGTGACTTGTTAATAAAACTTTTCATTGGTTCATTTCACTTTTAGTATCATAATTATGGAAGGCTAGGTCAGGTGACCTAAAAATAACACTTTTCATTGGTTGAGAAGTATTGTTTTTTCCAAATGATGAAAACCACTCCTTCTTTCCTCACTCTGACTTTCATTATTGTGAGAGGAAGACCTATTTTGCTTGTTGGAAGACCTATTTTGCTTGTGTGAAAATGGCTTCATTGATTGCTTCAGCTGGTGGACCCCCACCACCACCTCCACCTCCTCATGGGAAGAGAGGACCACCTCCCCAGGTGGTTACCAACACTGAGGAGGAAGATGAAGAAATGGATGAGGAGGGAGAACAACCACAATTCCTGGAAGAGTTGCCCCGGGTTTCAAGAAAGAAAGCCAGTTTCATCTGGCAGTTTTTTTCCATCCCTCCTGGCCAAAAAAAGGTCAATGCCAGGTACGCAACATGCCTCATATGCAAGGAACAATTGTCCAGAGGGACGGACAAAAAATACAGTTATGGTAATCACACCATGCATAGGCACATGACGAGGAAACATCCCCTAAATTACAGCCGGGCGGAATTAAGGGATATGATGGACAATCCTAGACCAACTCTTGTGGCGAGACCAACAACATTGGTTTCTTTAACACCAGAGGAGGCACGGGAAACTGTGCCAAATATCCAACCAAATTTTGAGCATATGATACATTTATGTATGCACTGTCGTGCATTATTAGCTTGTGGCAACATGAGCATCAATGCACTCAACCTTGCATATGAACACCATGATTGCCCTAACCGCCCCCAGTAATTTTTTTTTGCTCCTGTTGAGCCCTTTTCAACGCCTGTTTTTTGTTGTTTCCCCCCCCCAAAAAAACCCAAAAAAATATAAAATCGTTCAAAAAATACAAAAAAAACAAAAAATGTTCAAAAAATACAAAAAAAATATAAAACAACAAAAATATATAAAAAAAAGTTCTTTTCAGAACTACCTTCCCTTTCAAAAAAAATTGCTACAATGTTTAGCACTCTGGCAAGCTCTATTTCTTTTGGTTCGCTCCCGGGTTAGCTTCCGGTACGCGGACCGGGAGCTAACCCAAAAAAATAAAAAAAATAAAAAAAAGTGTAAGTATAAGGAAAGTAAACAGAGAGTGATGTTAAAAGAAAGACAGCTATAGGGAGTAAAGAAGAGATACTGTTTAATAGATCTATTTACCGAAGAAAAGACAGAAGAGGGTATAATTGTGAAAAACAAAATAGATAACGAAGTGAAAGAAAAACAAGCATTGGCATAGCCAATAGGTCTCGCCTTTGGGACCTTCTAAGTATTTAGTTATGCAGCATAATATCCTTGGTGCAGCAACATCAACTGTTGCATGGCTAAACACGTATAAGGTCCCAAAGGCGAGACCTATTGTCTATGCCAATGCTTGTTTCTTAAGTAGAATTGCAATACGTCTGACTCTTCCATGTGAAAAGATCTTATCTTGTGCTCTAAAGATTGCTAAAGTCTCGACAGAGAACAGGCTAGGCTGTAAGTAGGGTAAATTGCGCTTGGTGATCTGTTTGAGGGAGCGTCTGCTTTGCCTGGTGTCTTTGGAGAGCAATTTTGATTGTTATACTGGACAATGTTAGTTTTATTGGTCCAGTAGACAATTAAACTGCTGCATGACCACACTGTGTGATCATGGGCACACTTTACAAATCCTACCTACCATCCAGCGGCTGAAGTGCAAATTGTAAAACCTGATAGCTGGGCACAATTACAGTGTCATTGCAGGCACACCCTGTGTGATCTTGGACATTTATCACATCTCAAAGTACTTTTAAATGCTTGAGCTTGGGATAAACCCTAGAAAAATACTCTCATGCATTTGACCTACCCAGGTGTTTGCTGCTACGTGCTTGATAAGAAATAATGCAACACACAATTGCAACTTCTATGCCCCTTCCAAATAAACACTAGAAATCAGAGTTGTAATTAGTCTCTAGAATGAGTAAGATGCCCTCCAGCCTCCACTTGAAAGCAGGGGTGTATAGTTTGAGGGGAGTGAGGGGGGGGGGGGGGGCGAGGGAGGCATGCAATACTTTAACGCAGGTAAAAGTGTCCAAAGTCACACCATCTGCCCACTAAAGAGCGGCTCGCAGTGGCCGGCTGGCCCGGCTGATTAGGGGAGCTGTTGGTGCCGAGCCTGGTGGGGCAGGTGCCAGCTGTGCTCTGCCGGGCTGCAGGCAGCTCAGTTATTAGGCAGCTGGTGGCGTGGGGACCACTGCTATTCCGTCTGTAATGTGCCCGAGCCTCCCGGCAGGCGGAGGGATCACAAGAGCGACCGCTCCCACCCTCGGAGGCTAATTAATTGGCAGAACAACAGCGCATTAAGGCGGATATAGGAGGGAGCCCTGTGCTGGCACCTTCTGAGTGTATGAGCTAAAGGCAGGTGGTTGAGTGTTTCAAATGCCTCTCAGACTACAAAACTCAGCGAATGCTATGTCCAAATCTGAAATTAGGAGTGCTCGTGTGCACGTGCCTAGGTATGTCTATCTAAGTGTGTGTGCTTCATAGTAATAGTCTATGTGTCACTGCATCTTAGACTGTGTGCCACTTTAAGCATGTAACAGTGTGAGGGTATGCACTACTGCGCTTGTGAGTCACGCTGTTTGCGAGTGGGTTTGTACCTGACAATTACTGACCTTGCAGTTGTGTGTGACTCACTCTGTGTTTGTGCCACTTTATGCGTGTGCATTTAACCTTGAGTGCCTGTGTATGTCGAGCGTGATGTACTGCGTGTGTGTGCGCGTATGTGTACAGCGAGTTACTGTATGTGGCCTACTGTGAGTGTGCGTGTGTGAGCCACTGTGTTTGTGTGCGTGTCCCACGCTGTGCTGTGTATCTATCTATGTTTGTTAGTGTGTGTGTGCTGCTGTGTAGGTACCACTGTATGTGTAAGCGGGTGCTGGAGTGTATAGACAAACACACGTGAATCCTCAGTTTGTATGCAATGTACGTCACACGTAATTTACGGTCCTGTTCCGCTTTATTTTATTTTGATTGCAGTATAAAAAATGCTTGTTTATATTAGACTGGGGAATACAAACAGGAATCTAGTCTTCAAAGGGAGAGCTGCATGCCAATGTAGAACAAGCACCGGCCAGCTTATAACCCTACTCTGCGATGCTCTTGACTCCCATGCCATTGTTCACCATTTGAATGAAGTCATGACCCCGCCTACCGAGCGGGGTAAGAAATGCTGTTCACAAGTGTGGTTGTAGCTCTCTGGGCACTTAAATATGTTGCAGCTGTCACGTTACTTAAAAACATTGTGAGAGCCTAAGTAAAACTAGAGTGAATTATCGCACGGCATTTTATGTACAGCCCTAATGTAAATAACATAGGGGCATATTATCAACATAGGCAATAAAAGTTTTGCAGCTTTTATCGGCAGAAATGTGTCGCTAAAGCTGCTTTTGCGGCAGAAAACTGCCGCTAAAGCCGCTTTTGCACCAGTTTTCTGCCAATAAAAAGAGCAATAATTTTATTGGCTGTATTCATAATATGCCCCTTAGTGTGCTTCAACTACACAGAGAAAGCATTATGAACAAATAGTGATACAGTGATCAGTCAAAGACACTAAGAGTAATAGAGACGGAGTGAGTGAACAAGAGTGAGGAACTATGAGAAGAGAGGGACTGAGAAAAAGAGTGGAAGGAGTTGAGTAAGTAGGTAATAGAGAAAGGAATGAGGGAAGTAGCAAAGGCAGGAAACTGAGGATTAAAGAAATGAAGCAGTGGAACTAATAGTAGTTCAATGTGATAGAAATGTAACGAAAAGAGTACAAAATATTTACCTTATAATTATCGTTAAATTACTCACTTTTTGTTTTTATACTTTCAATCTGTGAAAGAGAGAACAAACATTTGAAAAATATAAAAACATGTATTAAAAAATTACAAAAGACAAGGGCAAAGATTGAAGGACAAACAGTTTTTCAACAACTTTGACACTTACAGAAGCTACACAGTCCTAAAGATATACATTTTAAACTAACAGTATCTTGATGCAGATGAAGTGAGGCCTATCTTAAAACATGGTGCATATTTTGCATTGCTGTTGTTTCAGAAAAGTGTTGCAAGACACTAAAATTTTAAATAATTGCTTCAGGATGCCAATAAGATGTCTACTATCCAGAGTTTTGTTTCAGGTGAGGCCTACTCAGGGTTGCAGATGAAATTTCGAGTTGTTGAAGAGAATAGAGGACATAATACATGTGAAGGTCTACCAATGAAGTGAGTCATGTCCACTGCAATCTTCAACAAAGTCCAAACCTCCTATGTTTCCCTGGACAGACCTAAACTTGATCTGCACAATGTGATTCGTAATGATAGGAAACACAGGTGATGTAATTGAAATACATGCAATTTATTTTGCTCATTTCACAATCACATCACTTGTGTTTCCTTTGCTTAGGTATCTCATTGTGCAGATGTAGTGTAGCATATGAAAGAATACGCAGAAGTGCAGCACTGCATGCAACAACTTTGACACTTACAGAAGCCTCACCTTCTCCATGCCTCCTACACAGTTCTACATATACATCATAAATGCAAACAGTACAGAATTAATTATACATGTTAAATGGTTTATTTTTGCTGTTCTCAGAATGTATCAAAATTCACTAAAAACAGTGACTTGAAGGTATTCATCATGTAACAGCGGGGAAAAAAAAAAACAATCAAAATGATTGTGTTTAAAAAACCCATACAACATCAGAAATCAAAATTCAGAACTCCTTAAAGTTAACTTACTTTCCATGACGTCCAAGGATGTCCTATGAACAGCTTACACTCTTTTGTGCTGTTATTACTTTCAGCCCGCCACTTTCTGAAAGAAAATCTCCATCGTTTTTAAAAACACGTTACATGCAATAAATGACTTCTTGCTCTCTACCACAATTTTCCACAAGGCCAAATCTAGTCAGAGCCATTTATAACTCTTGGATTTCTTGTAAGCCAATCCCGTCATTTGGCATTTCCGCAACTTTCAGAATTAAAATGTTGAAGATCATTTTCACAATCCTGGAATAGTAATATCTTCCCCTTCTTGCTCAGTCATGTTCTACTTTTCCTATGACACTGCTACAAGCAGACTTACACTACCTCTATGACTACTACAATTATTTAATTCTCTACATCACTTTTAATCACAAAGCAATGTAAAACAGTAGACAGCATTGCAGACTTACATTCCCTCTACTCCATGTTTTGATTGGCTGTTTCAATTAGCTTATAAAAAGAAACAGTTTTTCTGAACTCATTCAAAGTGCACTTATTTCTCCATGATGTCCAGTCTTATGGTTAGAAGTTATGTCTCTGAACTACACTTATCCTCAAGGCCAAATAGTGTAGGAGCCATTAGAACTTCTTGAAATTCCACAGAGCACATCCCGAGATTATTTCCCTAAAATGTTGGTTTTAAAAACACCAGGTAAGAGTTTTTAAGGTCATACGGCAATTTTTTTTTGAAAATTAAAACAGAATCATTGCAGAATGACCAGCCATTTCTAGACTTTAAATAAGCTGTGTAATGTCCTGATGTTATTGAAGGGCCGTCATGATATATAATTGCTGCAGTTACAAAAGTCCTTCCTGATATTGACAACTGCGAAGCTACAAAATTTTTTATTAAAGTTGTCAATTTTGTTCCATCAGGCCTACATCGTTGGAACATTAAAATGACGTACTGGCCATATGTTCGTATAAATAATGTGGACATCATTTCAGATTTACATTGGCTACACTCCATGTTGTGATCAGCTGCTTTTACTAGCTTATTAAAGGAGACTGATTTACTGTCTGGCAAAGTTAAATATATAAATCTTTCTGAGTCTACACTAGTAGTACTTGATACCATACAGTTCTCGCAGTCATGCTGCCATTGATAAGAAAGCCCAAACAGCTGATCTACATCTACACCTTCAGCATGTAATACATCAAGCATATACATTAAAAACTCCTGACAATCTTGCTGAATATTTTGAGAGAATTGTGTTTGGCCTGAACATCTGTCTAACAGATTTCGAATTTCAGACACACTTTCTATGTTTCTTCTATCAGTGGTACATTTCTCTAACACAGAATTTAACAAACTGCAAAATCTTTGATCAGAATTGACCACAATCTCTTCTTTTACATTTTTTAGAGAAAACAAAACATTAATAACTACATTAGCATAGCAGTTGACACCAGCACTGTTTTCAAACTGAAAACCAACAACATGTTCAACAGAATCCTTTTTGTTTCTGCTTGTAATTTTAGGTTCATTGACTTTTTGTCTTTTTGCTACAACCTCCCCAGTATTGTTCTCATTTCTTCGTTTCCGGCCTACCACACGTTTCTCAAACAAAGGATACTGAGGCAAATGTGGCGCATACTCTCTTCTTAACCTATTGTATTCCTTAACACAATCTAGATCCGCACAAATGTTTGTGACATCACACTCAATCAAGTACAATCCCGATAAAGTTCTAACTCGTGACAATGCCACATATGCCATACCCTCCTTGAACACAGAACTGCCAATATTCACCAATGCACTGTCTACACTTAAACCTTGCGATTTATGGATTGTCACCGCATATGCCAAGCAAACAGGAAACTGCTTACGGCGAACATATAAGTCTTTTACAAGCAAAAATCTAGCAGAACAACGAGCAATTAGCTGTACTTCCTCAATGCCATCAAATTTAATTTTTAAAAATTCAATTCCATCTCTATTTCTGTATTTTACAAAATCAACAACATTACCCATTGATCCATTTACCAGACCTCTTTCAACATGTAAATTCCTTCTTAAAATTATACGGCAGTTCAAGCACACATTCAGAGTCTTTTCAAAACCTGCAGTTTTAGATATACTCTTCTCTAATGAATCCAATTTTGTTTTCAGATTCTCAGACAAAATAATTGTTGATCCCATATGCTCTACTCTATCAATAGCTTCCAGTTTCACAATCTCTTGCTTTTCTAAATGCAACATTTTGTTGTTAAATTTGGCACATTCTGCAAGAGTTGGCATCAAACATATTCCAGATTTCTTCTCAGTAATTTTCTGAAAAATATTCTCAGGCACAACATCTTGTTCTGGATATAAATTTGACAGTAATCGTGCATGTAAAGCTTCTTTCCCATGCTCGGTCACTTTTCCAATTCTAACATCTTGTAGAATAGTCTTGTAAACTTCATCCTTCGCCTGACGCATATTTTCATGCAGTTCAGCATAATTGAAGTTTAACCATATATTGACGTTGCCAATGCTGCCTAGGCACTTCCTGGTATCTTCATGCGTGAGCATTTTGAACACAGGTTGCCCTTTCACTGGTGTCAGCTGCAGAAGATCTCCGAAAACAATGATGTGTTTGCCACCAAATAACACATCTACTCTGTTTTGAGAACTTCTTGCATCCTCAAATGCACAAAGGCAAGCATGACATTGGAAACCATGCTTACTTCGTCAATGATAAGAAGTTTCATTTTCCTCAAGATTCTTGAAACTTCAAAACAAGCATCTCCAGATAGCTTGTGATATTGTAATTTGTTGTCATGCTCCACTGGCAGCATCAGTAAACGATGTAAAGTAATCCCTTTAATATTATGTGCTGCCAGTCCAGTTGGAGCAGTGACAACACAAGACAGCGATGACTCTGTCCTTTCCTGCAAATAGCATGAAATTGCTTTAATGAGGAAACTTTTTCCAGTTCCCGCTTCTCCACTCACGTACAGTCGGACAGGCTTCAACGACGTACATGAGCACTCTTTCTTATCATGACTTAATCCATGATCAATTTGCATGGTAACTTCGTCATATATTTTCCTCTGCTCAACGTTGAGTTGTCTTTCCAACTCTTCTAAGTTAACCGCATCCTCTTGAGCATGTGCCATGGCTCTTTCCACTTCATTCATAGCAGTGGCAGCTTCATTTTCGATAACAGGTCCTCCTAGTGGATCCTGACTCAATGAAGCAGAACTCTGACTGCCCTGAGAACTGTCTCTGGCAATCTCGGCTGCAATCGTTGCTTCCTGCTCAATTTCCGCATTCAACATTTCTACATATTTGGGAAAAGCAGGACATTCTATGGTCTCCTTGGCGGCATTGAAAGAGTCTTCGTAACAGAGGAAATCTCCAAGCAGTTCCTCTTCTGCACGCCAAGGCTTGAAAAGTTGCAAAAGTGCTAAATAGAAAAACTCCTTTTTTTCAGGAGATTCGCCACTCAATTTTCGATGGTTTACCAAGTGGCATTTTCTTTGCTTGACCAGACATCCCTCACTTCCTATTACAGCATACACTCCTTTCTCAGTATCTTCTTTGATGTTCCTCTTGAATATGTAATTTTGCAGAACCTCATACAGACAAACATTCTCGAGGTGACTGCTTCGATTTGGATAATATGTATCCAACATGTTTGTCTTCAAAATGTCGGTACTGTTTGGCTCCTTTTCCGCCAAATACTCAATTTCCCGCACAGGTTTGAGAACTCGATTACGCGTTGCAGCAAGACCAAGACTCGCCCAAACGATACTCCTGGACTTGGCATAGAGACTTGCTGAAGACAACCGGTCAGAACATTCGTACGCTCCGATTTCTCGATGCGACAACATCTTCAGACTGAAACTGTACAACTTCTTGCTGAGGCTCTTTTCATGGGAAATGTCCTCCCACATATCCTTCAATTCTGTCTTCTCTTTTTTGGTGATGTAAGACGTCACATACCGAGCCACAGCCATACAGTTATCAGCCACAAACTGTATATCCATGTTAGCATTCCACATGGACAAAATCACCGGGTTGTAGTCGTTGATGTACTTGGACTCTTCGTTCCTCTTCAAATTGTAAGTGTTTTTAGGTGATTTCTTCATGACATTGTGTCGCAGCGAAGACATCAAACTGTTTACTCTTCCTTTAGAAATCACCGGTCGTGGAAAGCCGAAACGACATTTAGTGTAGAACTTGTCTTTGTTTCGGAATTTACGACGGCAGTACTTTCCACATCGATGGCTTTGGAAACGCAGAACTTTTTCTCTTAGGCTTTTCTTCTCCTTTGCGTTTGGAACAGCACACGTAGAATACTGTTGGATGAAACTCATCACTGAGTCTTCTGGATCCGTTCCAAATTTAGGTGCATCCTTGATCCACAGCAACATATGTATATGAGGAGCACCTCTTGCTTGGTACTCCTTTCTCCAGAAGAAATCCAACACCTCTCCAAGAGGTGGATTCTTCTTATTCATGATGAAAGACATCATAGCTTCAAATCTATGATTGAAGTACCTACATACATTGACTGGATCCAAAGAGCACAGTTCTCCGGGTGTCTTGAATTCGATGTTATCTACGTTAGCATTTGCCTCTCGTAGAAATTCAAGTAAGTCTTCCCAGCCATACTCGGCACAGCTCAGAGTGAGGAACCATGTGGGAGTACCTAAGTTCCTCAGCATACATTCTAAATCACCATGACGACGGTACCAGTACTCATTAGTACCACGCTGACACGCCATGAGATTAATCAGGTGAGAATCCAAAATACTATCTTGGACATTGACTTTATCCATAAAGTCACTTGCCGAGATGTTTTGCATGTGTATACCACTTTTCAAGATGTGGTTCACTGCATATGACAGTCCAGACAGATCGCTTTCAAACAGGAGATGAAACAAATAAGGAATGCATTGTCGAAACCTAGCATCTCCTGCATACAATCGCAAAGTCCGGTATTCAGAAGCAGGAATTTGATGTGGTCGCTCATCATATCTTCCTCCCTGACCTGTTGGAAAAAGCTGTGGGAAACACCGAGCTTCCAAACTTTCCTCCCAAACACTAATGGGACTCCCTTTGGCTTGTTTCATTTGAAACAACTCAATAGCATTCCCCATGACTTCCTTGGAATGCAAAGGATGAACACTATAATGTTCATATATTTCTTCACTAGTAGAGGGTTCTACTTTCTCAATTTGACCAGCACACAAATCGCTATCCTCTTCCTCACTTACTTCCTCTTCTGCAACATATACATTCTTATAGTATTTATTATTTTTTTTCAAATACAATGTTGCCTTTTTGACTTTCCTAACATCTACTAAATCTTGCCATATTTTCTTATTCTTTGTCGGAACCCCATTAACTAAGATAACCAGAGGTTCCTCTTCCACTTTTTCTACTCCAATTGTGTTAATGTTTTTCTTCAAATCTAGAGGCAAATAAACAACTCTTCCCTTTAATCCTCTCTGTAAATCTGATGGAGGCAATTTCCCTGTCTTTGGCTCCATTCTTACAATAGCCTGAAAGGGATGGATACTTTGAATCAAAATAGATTCATAAGTATTTAAATCCTTCAATTCAGAAGGAATCTCAACCAATTCCAGATTATTATGAACTGCTCTAGCAGGCATCTGGTTTTGATTTAATTTGCAACAACAATAAGTACACACACGTTGATCCAATCCCAAATCAAAACAATTTTCTACCATCAAGTATGTTGCAAAATCCTTCCATTCACTATTATTTTCCCTTTCACTTTTTGCATATAAATCCACTAACTTAGTCTGATTCTTATAATAAGTGCGTCGACAACACACACAAGTGAAATTAGGCCTCTCACTTGATTTCACCTCAAACGTCGCAATTTCCCTCTGGAAATTATCTGTACTAGAAACCTGTACACTATCTTCCACATGACCCTCTTCTTCTTGCTCAATTTCAACATTCTCCTCTTTACTTCCAAAGTAACAAAACTCAATTTCTTCACATATATTCTTCACATCTATTTCAGAACCATGCAAAAGAGCAGCGCATAATTGTTTCAGCATAATTGCTGGACTCTTAGCATAATACAACATTCTAACTAATTTCCTCACTTTGTTATGATGCACTGCTAGCATCCTGAAATGATGAAAAACACTCTGGCATACTCTCCTGGAAAGACAAGCCAGTGAATGACCATGCAAACCTGTCACTTCTCTTACTCTGCAAGGATCTAATTCTTGCAACAACATCATTTTCTGCTTCAAACTTTTTTTATTAAATGACCGTACAAAATCACAAAGCAAATTGATGGAATCCTGTTGCACACTGCAAATACTACTACACTTCCAGGTGTACACAGGACCCTTACCACGTCTTCCTAAAACCTCATTACCTAACACCTCTTCTGCCTCTGTTGTCACAAGTTTTTCTTTTTCAACTGGACAACCATCTTTCACTTCATAAGCACGACCACTGGGGTCAACTGCATGCACCAAATCATTATCCTGGAAATAACTCTCCTCATTAAAAAATGCCTCACAGCTTGAACTATGCATCCATTCTCCAGAAAAAACTTCACAAAAATTACTACGATTAACTATTCTCTTCCATCTACTATTTCTTTTGAAATCAAAAATTGCCTTGTTTAGCTTCCTAATTCTATTGATTATCAAAATAAATAACTTACGTTTAATTTCAAATGCCTGATCAATAACTTTCTCAACTTTTTTTTTTCTCTTATAAAAAACTAGTTTCTGTTGACCTTTCTTAATATTTTTTAACAAATTGCCAATTATCCTGTTCCGGAACATTCGTTTACGAATCTCCCTAAACTGTTGTTTCCTTCTACTATCATGCACAGATTTATCTCTTGCTCTAGCAGTAACATTTTTCATTGTCCTTTCCTTTCCATTTGATTTCCTTCTCGTTTTATGGACTGAAACATTTTCTGTAGTAATATTTTTTTTACTACAAATATTTCTTATGAAATATTTAGAGCTCTTACCCGGTGCTTTCTTCGTGGCTTGAGAAATCTTTTTCTTAGAGGACTGCTGCGTTTTTTTTTTCACCTGCTGTCTTTGACGTTTTGCAGCCTTTATCTGTCTTTCTATTGTAGGCATGGTGAAATCTTGAAATGATCTGCAGTTGAATCTGTGGAAAAATATAATAAAAAATGTTATTAACCATTATTACCAAACAGTAAATCAGTAACAGTGATCAAAAACTTAACACACTACTTGACATTTTAATTAGAAGATTTTTTAGTCGTTGGCAAATTTACAATACAGAAATACCAGAAAAGAAATGACATTTATATTTATGTTACCTATGCTATTTTATATGTGAATCTGATCTAATTTTATGAGCATATTTTAATATTTTATTGAAGACACTACACATAACCTGTTTTTGAAGGTGTCTTTATTTTTAAATTAAACGGTTTACCTTTTTACTTTTTATTAATTATAAATTTTAAAAATAAATGTTTATATTTCCAAAGGCTCAAGCAGGTCAGCTTCCCATCCTATATCATATAATTCGGACAAATCTGCATCCTCATCACGCTCTTCTTCATCCTCAGGATTTAAATCACAAAGGATCAACATCCACTGATGTTTCAATTACAAGTTCAATGATGAGGTCAAAATCAACTGATTGCAGATTGTCGCTCATGTTGAGGTTGTCTTTATCTTTAAAGAAAGATAACAACAATGAGATGTTGCAGAGTAAGAGACAAATCTCAGAGATTATAATAGTAAAATTGTTTAACAAGATTAACATTTTGCAGCAATTATTTAGCCATGTCCAGCGATGCTGAGCAGGTGAAGCCTATGTCTAAATTTTCACTGAACAGGAGTCACAGGACTCATCTCTTCTTAACCTTGGATAAGCCTCACCGACTCTGTGTCCCCTGCACATACTTAAATGTAAAGGGGCAGATTTATGTTAAATGGCACATCCCCAGGCATGCACCAGTTAACGTGCACCACTGCTCTGCCACCCATGGTGTGCCGCATTTACAATCAGATAGGAGAAAGCTGCATCAAAACCCTGCGCCTGCTTGAAGCTGGCATAGGTCTTGACGCAGCATTGTGGAGATGGGGCACCCCTGAGCCTTGCTGGAGCTGCATCGCACTTGTGATACAACTCCAGCAATGCGCCACCTTTACGGCACAGATGCGTCACGCATCTGTGCCGTCTTTGCCCCATGCTGCGCCGCATTGTAAATGCAGCACACCATGGGTGGCGGAACAGCGGCGCAGGATGACTGGCACATCCCTGGTGATGTGCCAGTCATCATAAATCTATCCCTAAGCTTCTTATCTTGTTAGAGATGAACTGCCATATGTATCATCAAACTATTTTGCATTTCCTAAATAGCGAATTTTAAGGAATAAATAGCGATTCTTTACCATTCCTAATTTGCGATGAGCAAATTGCTAATTGCAAGTTACCCATTCATTTCCATGGGCTAGGAGGCTCATAGGAATGAAGGTTTAATTTGCGATTAGCAATTTGCTCATCACAAATTAGGAATTTTTCCAAGGGTGCAGGGGTGTCTCAAGAACACCCTGCTGCACCCCTGAAAAAGAAATTTGGGGGCATATGGCACACATACATGCCCTAAGGGCATGTGTTGGCGTCATATGGCACCTTTTGTTTTTTTGAAAAAAAGCTTTTTGAAAAGAATTCACAAATTACCACCAATTTACCACAATAGTTTCCAAATCCTTAATGTCATTTTTTACATAGTTTTTGTTTGATACATTGCATTTAAGTAGTCACAAAATTTGCAAATCCTTCAGTGCAATTGCAAAATAAGGAATAGCAAATTTTGCTACTCCTTATTTTGCATCAAACTTGTTTGATACATACCATTTGTCTAATTAACATTCGCAAAGGCCAAAATTCGTAGAATTTTGATCTTTGCGAATGCTAATTAGCTTGATACATATGGCCCCAAGTGAGGCCTGTCTTGCGACATGGTGCATCTTTTGCATCACTGCTGCATCGGTTTCATGTGGTACGTTTTTTTTACACCATGACATATCTGCCTAAATGCATCAATTTGTAATGTTGTCGCCTCATAGCAAATCTTTTGCACCACCGCTGCATCATAAAAGTGACGCACAGTGGCACAAAAGAGGCATACACCTATCATAAATCTGTCCCTAGCTTTTTAAATGATTAATCCAGGATGACGATAAAGTGTGTCCTATCCAGAGGTTTGTTTAAGGTGAGGCCTACTCAGGATTGCAGATTAAAGTTACGCTTGATGAAGAATACAGAGGAGATAATACATGTAAAGGCCTACCAATGAAGTAAGTAATGTGCACTTTATTGCGCCAGTCATCATAAATGTATCCCTAAGCTTCTTATCTTGTTACAGATTAACCACCATATGTACCATCAAACTATTTTGCATTTCCTAAATAGCAAATTTTAAGGAATAAATAGCAATTCTTTACTATTCCTAATTTGCAATGAGCAAATTGCTAATTGCAAATTACCCATTCATTTCCATGTGCTAGGAGGCTCATAGGAATGAAGGTTGCAATTTGTGATTAGCAATTAGCTCATCACAAAATAGGATTTTTTTCAAGCGTGCAGGGGTATCTCAAGAACACCCTGCTGCACCCCTGAAAAAGAAATTTGGGGGCATATGGCACACTTACATGCCCTAAGGGCATGTATGGGCGTCATATGGGACCTTTTGTTTTTTAGAAAAAAATGCTTTTTGAAAAGAATTCGCAAATTACCACAAACTAGAAGTTGGTGGTAGTTTCCAAATCCTTAATATCATTTTTTACATATTTTTTGTTTGATACATTGCATTTAAGGAATCGCAAATTTTGAATTAATGACATTTTAAGTCATTTCCACATGTGCAGTGTTTTCAAATTATGATTTGAAAATCGTTTTTGGGGAAAAGTAATGGTTTGCAAATTTATGACAAGGACATAATGGTGTATGCTTCTCTATAAGGCATTTCAGTGTCTCTGATGTCATTTTTCCCATATTACATTATAAGACCTTTCCCCATGGAGCACATTCCTTGTAAATATGCTCCCACCTGTGCATTGCGAATTTAGATTTTGACTGTTTGAGTCACATAGCCATGTTAAAAGTGACCCAAAAAAATTGCAAACGTTTTAAAAAAACACATTCATGTGTCTTAAGGACATTTTAAGTCATTTCCCCATGGACAATGTTTTCTAAGTGGCGCAAAAGAGGCATACACCTATCATAAATCTGCCCCTAGCATTTTAAATGATTAATTCAGGATAACAATAAGATGTAGCCTATCCAGAGGTTTGTTTAAAGTGAGGCCTACTCAGGATTGCAGATTAAAGTTACGCTTGATGAAGAATACAGAGGAGATAATACATGTAAAGCTCTACCAATGAAGTAAGTGATGTCTACTTCATTGCGCCAGTCAGCATAAATGAATCCATAAGCTTCTTATCTTGTTAGACATCAACCGCCATATGTATCATATAACTATTTTGCATTTCCAAAAAAGCGAATTTTAAGGAATAAATAGCGATTCTTTACCATTCCAAATTTGCGATGAGAAAATTGCTAATTGCAAATTACCCATTCATTTCCATGGGCTAGGAGGCTCATATAAATGAAGGTGCAATTTGCGATTAACAATTTGCTCATCACAAATTAGGAATTTTTTCCAAAGGTGCAGGGGTGTCTCAAGAACACCCTGCTGCACCCCTAAAAAAGAAATTTGGGGGCATATGGCGCACATAAATTTTAACAACATTCCTTTACCTCAAAAACGATTTTCAAATCATAACTTCAAAACACTACACATGGGAAAATTACTTAAAATGTCCTTAAGACACATAAAAGCGTTTTTTGATTGGCTTTCCTGCATGGTAGGGTCACTTTTAACATGGCTATGTAACACAAACATTCAAAATCTAAATTTTCCATGCACATGTGGGAGCATATTTACAAGCAATTTGCGCCACAGAGAAAGGTCTTACACTAAAATGAGAAAAATAACATCAGGGACAGTCAATTGCCTTATAAAGAACCATACACCATTATGTCCTTGTCATGAATTTAAAAACAATTCCTTTTCCCCAAAAACGATTTTCAAATCATAATTTCAAAACACTGCACATGGGAAAATGACTTAAAATGTCATTAAAACACATGAAAGCGTTTTTTGATTGCCTTTCCAGCATGGTTGGGTCACTTTTAACATGGCTATGTAACACAAACATTCAAAATCAAAATTTTCCATGCACATGTGGGAGCATATTTACAAGCAATTTGCGCCACAGAGAAAGGTCTTACACTAAAATGAGAAAAATAACATCAGGGACAGTCAATTGCCTTATAAAGAAGCATACACCATTATGTCCTTGTCATGAGTTTAAAAACAATTCCTTTTCCCCAAAAACGATTTTCAAATCATAATTTCAAAACACTGCACATGGGAAAATGACTTAAAATGTCATTAAAACACATGAAAGCATTTTTTGATTGCCTTTCCAGCATGGTTGGGTCACTTTTAACATGGCTATGTAACACAAACATTCAAAATCAAAATTTTCCATGCACATGTGGGAGCATATTTACAAGCAATTTGCGCCACATAATTCATAATTTTCTCCTTAAAGCACACTATTCTCTATCTAAATTAAAGAAATATTTTCTCACCTTAGCAAATACTTTGAGTTTGAAAACAGTCTCAGAAACACACCAATTTGTCTTCAGCAGAGCAAAAGGTATGCACTCCAGAGTCTGCAGCTATCAAAAGCACAGAAATGCTGTAATTCTTCACACATATTTCTCATGTCACCCAATCAAAACTCTTCCCTCACTTTTTTTCAAATGAAAACCCTTCCCCCCTCTGCCCTTTCTGCCTATTTTCCATAGCAACCACCTCTTGGAAGACTTCTGGTGTTTGCAAGTTCACACAACTTTGTTGCAATTGAACTCTGAACTCTCAGTGCACCTGCATATCCAGTGCATTCTTTCATTTAATGATTTTTTATTGACCATTCAAAATACACCTTTCAAAGAACACATCCGTGCACCCTAACTTTCTGTTTTCATCAATCAAAATCCACCAATCACTGTTACTGCTTCATGAACACAGAAACTCCACTGTTTTTTTTTCATTTTACACTCTCATTTTTTCAACTGCCATTTCATTGCCACACTTCATCTGACTGCAGGAGAACCTTCTCTCACCATGTTTTCTGTCTGGATTGTTGGTCATAGTTATATTCACTGGGCTCAAAGGTACGTTGAAAGCAGGAATTTACCTAACCTCAATTTACAAGATGTGGAAATTAAGTGGTTTGGCCACAGAGGATTAAAATGTCACCAATTGATACCATTGGTGAAAACCTTTATGCATTTGCCAAAACCTGACCTGTTAATTGTGCACTGTGGTGGTAATGACTTGGGCACTTTGACTGGTGTAGGTCTGGAAATGCTTTTAAAGGACACCTTTGAGCAATTGATGGCACTTTTTCCTCAGACTGCCTTGGTATATTCAAATATATGCCAAAGACAGAAATGGAGGTGGTCAAACCAATTTTGTCCACAAATTGAGAAGTCGAGGAAGCATGTAAACAAATCTGTTTCAGCTTACATGAGAGACCATGGAATGGGCTCCCTGTACAACAATAACTTGCGTTACTACATGCAAGATATCTACAGAGGAGATGGAGTTCACTTCTCAGATGAGGGCAACAGAATTTTCACTCTGAATTTAAGAATGTGCATTGGTACCTACTTATAAGTACTTAAATGTACCATAAACCCAAAAGCTCTTCTCAGAGCTACCCTACATCTGATCACTCACAATTATTATTTAACTCTAACATTTTTCACTAATTTTCAACAAAGTACGCTACCGGGGCCGCTACCCGGTACGCGAACCGGGAGCTAACCTCGCGATTTTTTTTTTAAAATGTTTTTTTTTCGCACATATAAGCCTCCTCAGCCACCCTCAGAAAACCTAGGGGGTCAAGATAACTCTACCGTGCCCCCTTCTACCCATTCTGAACATTATTTGCCCTCCATCTTGTATCTTAATTCGACCGAAACACAAAATGGTGGACTCCTGGAACGCTTAAGGTCCGCGAACCGAGGCGCTCAACGGTTCGCGTACCGGGTCGCTCCCTGGGAAGCGCACCATCAAAAAAGGTGGGAAAGTAGTTCACAGAAAAGCCACTGGAGACAATTTCACCAAATATAGATTAGCTCATACTACATACCAATCCCTACCATTTTCACAAATTTGATTGGAATTCCATTTAGCCATTTAGCCTGTAGACCTCTCTAAATACCCTGAGGTAAATTACTTCACAAAACACATCTGAAGTGTTGGAATTGACAACCAATGAAAATGTTACTTTCATTTTCTATTTTTTTTACCTGACATTTGATTGGTTATGTACCTGAATATATATAAAGGAAGAGAGAGAAACACAGCCATTTTGACTACTACTTCCTGAACTACATTGCAAGATCATTTTCACTCACAACTTAAACTTGATTTTAGAAGGTGAGATATTATTTTATAAATTTGAAAACATTTTCAGATAGTTATATACTATGCCTCTGTAAGAGTTAGACATTGAGAAAGGCTTCTTTATTATAATTATGGATTGATTTAGGTTTCTGTGGTATAATTATGAATTTACTTAGGCTTCTTCACAGGCACTTTTTAATAGTACTACTTCACGCCTGAAACCATACAGTGCCCATAGATTACTTCTCTGTTATAAACTCACAAGTACCTGTCTGAACTTAAACCCAACAGTGCCCTATCTCTACTGATATATTTATTTTTTATGCAAATTACAGCAAGAAAATGGAAGGTGAGCAGAATGTTTCCTTTGAAATTGTTCTGGAGAACAACACAGAAAAAGATATTGAGGACAATGATGACTCAGATTTCATGGATGAATCACGGGACCATGAATTAGTTCAATGTGTAGAATCTGTGGATCATTTACTTCATTATGATGACGGTCAAATGTGGGAACTTATGTTCACTCAACAAGAGGACATATCGGACAGTCAAATGCTAGACGTACTAATAAATTTTGAAAAACAATCCGAAAAATAAAATTGTATGTAATATTAAAAAATTGTTTGAGTCTTTAATCATTTTTATATGTAATTAATAAACTAGTTAAATGTTAGAAATGTTATTAAATTTTCAACCACAATCACAATAATAAATAATTGCTTAAAAAACTTAAAAAAATAAAAAATAATCAACAAAACCAACAATCAATTAACATACTGCATTTGAAAAGTCTCTCATTCATTTTTCATTGCAGTACGCTGCCCAGAACGCTTCCCGGTTCGCGGACCAGGCGCTACCCACGAAAAAAAACAAAATTTTTTTTTTATTTTTTTGCCCCGCGGGGCCCTTTTAAAGCCTCCACATTAAACCTAGGGGGTCAGGGAGGATCTACTATGCCCCCTTATGGTTATTTCCCCCTTTGTTTTGGCCTCCTCTTGTCTCTCAATCCTACCGAGAGACAAGATGGCGGCCGCTCCGGACTGTTTAGAATGTTGACAGACACCGGAAAGCCAATCAGCTTCGCTACGCGAAGTTCTGGTACGCTCCCCGGTCCGCGAACCGGGGAGCTGCCCGGTCCGCTGTTACAGATATATATCTTTTTTTAAACGGTAATTTCTCAAAATCCACTGGAGCACATATATTGAGACCTACAAAAGGCACATCGGGCTACCAGTCCCTACAATTTTGCCAAGTTTCGTGCAAATCCATTCAGCCGTTCGGGCTAAAAGTGAGGCTAACCGCCCTATGGAAAAATCAATGTTAAAAACACGTTTTGGGACCCCCCTTTCTTCTCGGCCCCCCCTGGACGAACCCCCCCCAAATTTTCAGGGGCTGCTCAGAAACAAAATGTTCCATTTTCCAGAAAATTTCATCCAATTCCGTCCACAAACGCCAAAGTTATTAGACATAGAATTTTCAAAAATCCCATAGGGAAAAAATCCTAACTATATATACCTACTGGCGACCGCCAGTAGGTAATAGAACTATATGTGATATTGTATGGGAGTCAGACATGTTAATGATTGTCCTTGATGTTACTGGACTATACACATGCATCTCCCACCAACACGGCATACAAGCAGTGGAATATTTTCTTAAAACACGATCATTGAGGTTTTCAAAACATAATGCGATGCTGTTAGAATTTTTGTCCTTTTGCCTCAATACCAATATTTTCCTGTTTCAGAAACAATATTTCAGGCAGTGCAGGGGTACGGCGATGGGAACCTGCTTCACCCCCAGCTACGCGAAATTGTTCGTCGGCTGGTGGGAGAAGCAGGTCGCCTGGGCTGATGGAAATCAGCACTGGGTCTCATCAATTGAAGGTTGGTACCATTATATCGACGACCTTTTCATATTTTGGAAAGGTCCCCGAACAGAGGCTGAGTCATTTATCAAACACCTGAATGACAACACAGTGAACCTGCATTTTAGTGGCAACATAAGTGATACTGAGGTTGACTTTTTAGATTTAAAAGTCTTCGTTAAAGATGGCATTATATGTACCTCACTTTATCGGAAAGCCACTGCAGGAAATTCGATTCTTGAAGCAAGCAGCTGTCATCCCAAATCATTAAAGTACAGCATTCCGTATGGAGAATTGCTCCGTATCAAAAGAAATTGTACAAGATCCACCGATTTTGATACAGCGGCCCATGAATCTATGTTAAGGTTCCAAGCAAGAGGGTACTCGGACCAGATCTTAGAAAAGGCATAAGATAAAGTTCGAACAATTCCAAGAACTAATCTCCTTAAAGATAAGCAAAAGACATCTGCAAAGGAAGACAATACACCTAGATTTATCACTACCTTTTCGAGAGAGTCCAAAGAAATACACAACATTATGAAACAAAATTGGCAGATTCTAAGATCAGATGGGATAATAGGCAAAGAGTTAGCTTGCTATCCAAAAATCATGTATCGAAAGAATCGTTCACTGAGGGATCTCCTGGTGCACAGTCATTTTGACTCAGTTCCACATACACCAAGACTAGGTAATTCGACGGGATTTTATCCCTGTCAAAATTGTAAGGCGTGCAAAGCGAGCACTAAACAAATGAATTACCAAGTCCCAGGGAAACCTTTAATCAGAAAAATTACCAAATTTCCAACATGTACCACCCCATTCTGTGTTTATTGTCTTGTCAGCCCATGTAGATTGCAATACATAGGCAGCACAATTCACCCAGTAAAGAGGAGAATTTTAGAACATGCAAGGGCAATACAACATAACGATCCAAACTACCCAGTCGCAAGGCATTTTGCGAAAGAACACAGAAGTGACCGGAATCTTCTACGTTTCTTCTGTCTTGACCAAGTTCCTATCAAGGAAAGAGGCGGCGACAGGGAAATCCAGCTGCGCCGTCTCGAGTCAAGATACATTATCGATCTCAATACTAGAACTCCCTTTGGGTTAAACACAGAAGAAGAATTAGCCATACACTTAGGCTAGTGAGTCCCAGTCTCCAAGATATCTTCGATTAATTGTAACACAGTACTTGCAAAGCCAAACCCACAAACTAAGAATACACATATTCACTATATCTAACATAATTGTTTTGTAAAAACACTCTTATCAATGAACTATTTAGTTAATCATGCATGGTGAACAATTTTTAAAAAAATGAATGAGTATTTCCCTATAATCTGAGTAATGCATATGTAAATATTTCCATGTAGTGCTTAATGGCTTTTTCATAATTTACAAAACGAGATTAATACTTTTTTGATAATCATGAATTGATTGAATAATTAGGCAAAACAATGATTAGGTTTGATTCAATGCCCATCCAGGGCTATATTTTCATGTGTTTATTTAAAAGTCACTTGGTGAAAGTGGTTGTAAAATTACACACTCCAAGATGGCCGCATTATGTGCATTAAATCAAGTCCATCGTTGTTGTTTATTACAGGAAATGACATAATCAAGTCAAAAACGTTATTTAAAAAATTAATTGTTGTGCTATTTGGTAACAGCTGGAGGAAGGCGCGAAGCCGAAACGCGCCCTGTTGCTAATTTTCTGAAAATAAATTTGAATTAAAACCTTATCCACGGAGTGCGGTCCATTCCCTTTTGTTACTAGGGGGCAATTGAGCGGTGATATATATGTATATATATATATATATATATATATATATATATATATATATATATATATATATATATATATATATATATATATATATATATATATATATATATATATATATATATATATATATATAAATATATATTTAAAGTTCACAGGTTGCCCATTGCGGGGTGCACTCACTCTCGGCGTTCATAGGGTCAGGAAAGATCGTAGCACACTCAGCGTCTTGCAGCACCTGACGCGTTTCTGGCTCCGCCCTTCTTCAGAGGTATGCTGCTAGAGTGTGAGTGCTGACGCATGACTATCCAATAAATACCAAGGTGTTGGGTGCTGTGACCAATCAAACTCCAGTGAGTATTTAAAGCACTAAGTCTTGTGGGATTGGTAGTCCAATTTAAGCCCCAGTGGGCCGGCAGCACTTGCACTGTACAATTAAAATCCAAATTCACGGGCATGCTGCGAATGTCTTGCCCCATTCAGCCACTCGCCGGTATGTCCCGAAGTGCTCAAGGAGAGCAGCGTAGCCACCACCTACGCGGCGGTGCAACCCCCCGACCGGACCGGCCAGATAATATTCAAAGTTCACAGGTTGCCCATTGCGGGGTGCACTCACTCTCGGTGTTCATAGGGTCAGGGAAGATCGTAGCACACTCAGCGTCTTGCAGCACCTGATGCGTTTCTGGCTCCGCCCTTCTTCAGAGGTATGCTGCTACAGTGTGAGTGCTGACGCATGACTATCCAATAAATACCCATGTGTTGGGTGCTGTGACCAATCAAACTCCAGTGAGTATTTAAAGCACTAAGTCTTGTGGGATTGGAAGTCCAATTTAAGCCCCAGTGGGCCGGCAGCACTTGCACTGTACAATTAAAATCCAAATTCACGGGCGTGCTGCGAATATCTTCCCCCATTCAGCCACTCACCAGTATGTCCCGAAGTGCTCACGGAGAGCACCAGAGCCGCCACCTACGCGGCGGTGCTACCCCCCGACCGGACCGGCCGGATGATATTCAAAGTTCACAGGTTGCCCATTACGGGGTGCACTCACTCTCGGCGTTCATAGGGTCAGGGAAGATCATAGCACACTCAGCGTCTTGCAGCACCTGATGCGTTTCTGGCTCCGCCCTTCTTCAGGGTTCTAGCAGGGTTTCTGTTCTCCCACAGAACTGTGCACAGAGGATTGGAACCTCGGCGAATTAGGGTGACCCAAAACTCACCTCAGTACGCAACAAACCCCTTACCGAGCTAGCTACAGTGTCTCATTGGTCATAACAAACTCCCAATGTTTATACAAACCAGAACATGAACTTACAATACCTCAGGTTACGTGGAACACATGAGCACTCTTTCGTTATACAATCATTTCAAACCAGAACGTGGAGTAAATGAGGACACGTGCACATTTGCAATGTTTATTTACTAATGCCGTTTTCTCAGACGCAGTATCTTAGATAATACAAGGAAACATATTATCAGAAGCAAAGTTATCAGCAGAGTTACTAGTCCATAGAAAGCAAATGGTGACAGCATGTTAACATGCTGTAATGAATAAGGGTTAACAACACTTATTTCTCACCCTCCCTAACTCACATATTATATTAATAGCTAAGAAGGTCTCTTTGGGTTTTAGCAGGGCGGGCCCATACCTCAAGATCCTATAATGAAGAGATCACATCAGCATACACCAGCTCTCTCTGCATGCGAACAGCATCAAGTGTGTATGTGTGCTTCAAGCAAAGCAATATAAAACCCGCCTAACGCCCAAAGTTGGCAGAAGCTGCACTTATGTTATGTCTATGAAGGCGCGAAGATCAGACCTCATAACAATTCTGTATCGTGTTATTCCTGAAGCTTCAGCACTCTCTGTACAGACATAGTTTATTAAGCAAAGCTGATATCAGAGTAATAACATATTATTCTCATGTAAACCACAACGAACTACTAGGTTAAAAGCTAAATCAACAATTAAGTGTCGTGTGCAGAAGTAGCAAAAGGAAAAATGGCGTTTAAACATTTAATGAGCCTATGCTAACTTAACACATTATAAAGATATACAGTAGCTATATGACAGTATGCTGCTACAGTGTGAGTGCTGACGCATGACTATCCAATAAATACCCATGTGTTGGGTGCTGTGACCAATCAAACTCCAGTGAGTATTTAAAGCACTAAGTCTTGTGGGATTGGTAGTACAATTTAAGCCCCAGTGGGCCGGCAGCACTTGCACTGTAGAATTAAAATCCAAATTCACGGGCGTGCTGCGAATATCTTCCCCCATTCAGCCACTCGCCAGTATGTCCCGAAGTGCTCACGGAGAGCACCGGAGCTGCCACCTGCGCGGCGGTGCAACCCCCCGACCGGACTGGCCGGATAATATTCAAAGTTCACAGGTTGCCCATTGCGGGGTGCACTCACTCTCGGCGTTCATAGGGTCAGGGAAGATCGTAGCACACTCAGCGTCTTGCAGCACCTGACGCGTTTCTGGCTCCGCCCTTCTTCAGAGGTGTGCTGCTACAGTGTGAGTGCTGACGCATGACTATCCAATAAATACCCATGTGTTTGGTGCTGTGACCAATCAAACTCCAGTGAGTATTTAAAGCACTAAGTCTTGTGGGATTGGTAGTCCAATTTAAGCCCCAGTGGGCCGGCAGCACTTGCACTGTACAATTAAAATCCAAATTCACGGGCGTGCTGCGAATATCTTCCCGCATTCAGCCACTCGCCAGTATGTCCCGAAGTGCTGACGAAGAGCACCGGAGCCGCCACCTACGCGGCTGTGCATCCCCCCGACCGGACCGGCAGGATAATATTCACAGTTCAAAGGTTGCCCATTGCGGGGTGCACTCACTCTCGTCGTTCATAGGGTCAGGGAAGATCGTAGCACACTCAGCGTCTTGCAGCACCTGACGCGTTTCTGGCTCCGCCCTTCTTCGGAGGTATGCTGCTACAGTGTGAGTGCTGACGCATGACTATCCAATAAATACCCATGTGTTGGGTGCTGTGACCAATCAAACTCCAGTGAGTATTTAAAGCACTAAGTCTTGTGGGATTGGTAGTCCAATTTAAGCCCCAGTGGGCCGGCAGCACTTGCACTGTACAATTAAAATCCAAATTCACGGGCGTGCTGCGAATATCTTCCCCCATTCAGCCACTCGCCAGTATGTCCCGAAGTGCTCACGGAGAGCACCGGAGCTGCCACCTACGCGGCGGGGCAACCCCCCGACCGGACTGGCCGGATAATATTGAAAGTTCACAGGTTGCCCATTGCGGGGTGCACTCACTCTTGGCGTTCATAGGGTCAGGGAAGATCGTAGCACACTCAGAGTCTTGCAGCACCTGATGCGTTTCTGGCTCCGCCCTTCTTCAGAGGTGTGCTGCTACAGTGTGAGTGCTGACGCATGACTATCCAATAAATACCCATATGTTGGGTGCTCTGACCAATCAAATTCCAGTGAGTATTTAAAGCACTAAGTCTTGTGGGATTGGTAGTCCAATTTAAGCCCCAGTGGGCCGGCAGCACTTGCACTGTACAATTAAAATCCAAATTCACGGGCGTGCTGCAAATATCTTCCCCCATTCAGCCACTCGCCAGTATGTCCCGAAGTGCTCACGGAGAGCACCGGAGCCGCCACCTACGCGGCAGTGCAACCCCCCGACCGGACCGGACGGATAATATTTAAAGTTCACAGGTTGCCCATTGCGGGGTGCACTCACTCTCGGCGTTCATAGGGTCAGGGAAGATCGTAGCACACTCAGAGTCTTGCAGAACCATGACGCGTTTCTGGCTCCGCCCTTCTTCAGAGGTATGCTGCTACAGTTTGAGTGCTGACGCATGACTATCCAATAAATACCCATGTGTTGGGTGCTGTGACCAATCAAACTCCAGTGAGTATTTAAAGCACTAAGTCTTGTGGGATTGGTAGTCCAATTTAAGCCCCAGTGGGCCGGCAGCACTTGCACTGTACAATTAAAATCCAAATTCACGGGCGTGCTGCGAATATCTTCCCCCATTCAGCCACTCGCCAGTATGTCCCGAAGTGCTCACGGAGAGCACCGGAGCCACCACCTACGCGGCGGTGCAACCCCCCGACCGGACCGGACGGATAATATTCAAAGTTCACAGGTTGCCCATTGCGGGGTGCACTCACTCTCGGCGTTCATAGGGTCAGGGAAGATCGTAGCACACTCAGCGTCTTGCAGCACCTGACGCGTTTCTGGCTCCGCCCTTCTTCAGAGGTGTGCTGCCACAGTGTGAGTGCTGAAGCATGACTATCCAATAAATACCCATGTGTTGGGTGCTATGACCAATCAAACTCCAGTGAGTATTTAAAGCACTAAGTCTTGTGGGATCGGTAGTCCAATTTAAGCCCCAGTGGGCCGGCAGCACTTGCACTGTACAATTAAAATCCAAATTCACGGGCGTGCTGCGAATATCTTCCCCCATTCAGCCACTCGCCAGTATGTCCCGAAGTGCTCACGGAGAGCACCAGAGCCGCCACCTACACGGCGGTGCAACCCCCCGACCGGACCGGCCGGATAATATTCAAAGTTCACAGGTTGCCCATTGCGGGGTGCACTCACTCTCGGCGTTCATAGGGTCAGGGAAGATCGTAGCACACTCAGCGTCTTGCAGCACCTGACGCGTTTCTGGCTCCGCCCTTCTTCAGAGGTATGCTGCTACAGTGTGAGTGCTGACTCATGACTATCCAATAAATACCCATGTGTTGGGTGCTGTGAAAAAATCAAACTCCAGTGAGTATTTAAAGCACTAAGTCTTGTGGGATAGGTAGTCCAATTTAACCCCCAGTGGGCCGGCAGCACTTGCACTGTACAATTAAAATCTAAATTCACGGGCGTGCTGCGAATATCTTCCCCCATTCAGCCACTCGCCAGTATGTCCCGAAGTGCTCACGGAGAGCACCGGAGCCGCCACCTACGCGGCGGTGCAACCCCCTGACCGGACCGGACGGATAATATTCAAAGTTCACAGGTTGCCCATTGCGGGGTGCCCTCACTCTCGGCGTTCATAGGGTCAGGGAAGATCGTAGCACACTCAGCGTCTTGCAGCACCTGACGCGTTTCTGGCTCCGCCCTTCTTCAGAGGTATGCTGCTACAGTGTGAATGCTGACGCATGACTATCCAATAAATACCCATGTGTTGGGTGCTGTGACCAATTAAACTCCAGTGAGAATTTAAAGCACTAAGTCTTGTGGGATTGGTAGTCCAATTTAAGCCCCAGTGGGCCGGCAGCACTTGCACTGTACAATTAAAATCCAAATTCACGGGCGTGCTGCAAATATCTTCCCCCATTCAGCCACTCGCCAGTATGTCCCGAAGTGCTCACGGAGAGCACCGGAGCCGCCACCTACGCGGCGGTGCAACCCCCCGACCGGACCGGCCGGATAATATTCAAAGATCACAGGTTGCCCATTGCGGGGTGCACTCACTCTCGGCGTTCATAGGGTCAGGGAAGTGCTGCCGGCCCACTGGATTTTAATTGTACAGTGCAAGTGCTGCCGGCCCACTGGGGCTTAAAATGGACTACCAATCCCACAAGACGTAGTGCTTTAAACACTCACTGGAGTTTGATTGGTCACAGCACCCAACACATGGGTATTTATTGGACAGTCATGCGTCAGCACTCACACTGTAGCAGCATACCTCTGAAGAAGGGCGGAGCCAGAAACGCATCAGGTGCTGCAAGACGCGGAGTGTGCTACGATCTTCCCTGACCCTATGAACGCCGAGAGTGAGTGCACCCCGCAATGGGCAACCTGTGAACTTTGAATATATATATATATATATATATGTATATATATATATATATATATATATATATATATATATATATATATATATTACCTACTGGCGGTCGCCAGTAGGTATATATAGTTAGGATTTTTTCTCTATGGGATTTTTGAAAATTCTATGTCTAATAACTTTGGCGTTTGTGGACGGAATTGGCTGAAATTTTCAGGAAAATGGCACATTTTGTTTCTGAGCAGCCCTTGAAAATTTGGGGGGGGGGTTCGTCAAGGGGGGGCCGAGAAAAAAGGGGGGTCCCAAAACGCGTTTTTCCCATGTTAATTTCCATAGGGCGGTTGGCCTCACTTTTAGCCCGAACGGCTGAATGGATTTGCACGAAACTTGGCAAAATTGTAGAGACTGGTAGCCCGATGTGCCTTTTGTAGGTCTCAATATATGTGCTCCAGTGGATTTTGAGAAATTAACGTTTAAAAAAAGATATATATCTGTAACAGCGGACCTGGCAGCGTCCCAGGACGCGTACTTTAAGCGCAACGGAGCTTTGTGAAGCGAAGCTGATTGGTTCTCCGGCGTCTGTCAACATTCCAAACAGTCTGTAGCGGCCGCCATCTTGTCTCTCGGTAGGATCGAGAGACAAGAGGAGGCCAAAGCGAAGGGGCAAATGACCATAAGGGGGAATAGTAGATCCTCGCTGACCCCCTAGGTTTGATGTGGAGGTTTTAAAAGGGCCCCGCGGGGCAAAAATAAATAAAATAATAATAATCGAACGGCTGAATGGATTTGCACGAAACTTGGCAAAATTGTAGGGACTGGTAGCCCGATGTGCCTTTGCTAGGTCTCAATATATGTGCTCCAGTGGATTTTGGGAAATTAACGTTCAAAAAAAGATATATATCTGTAACAGCGCTCCGCTTCGCGTACTTTTCGCGTTACGGAGGTTTGCGAAGCTGATTGGTTTTTCGGCGTCTGTAAACATTCTAAACAGTCCGTAGCGGCCGCCATCTTGTCTCTCGGTAGGATCGAGAGACAAGAGGAGGCCAAAGCGAAGGGGCAAATGACCATAAGGGGGCATAGTAGATCGTCCCTGACCCCCTAGGTTTGATGTGGAGGCTTTGAAGGGGTCAAGCAGGGCAAAAAAAAATATACCGTCTTTTTAGTTTTTTTGCGTGGAGTGCGCCCGGTTCGCGAACCGGGAAGCGTTCTGGGGAGCGTACTTTCTTGAAAATTAGTGAAAAAAGTTAGAGTAAAATAATAATTGTGAGTGATCAGATGTAGGGTAGCTCTGAGAAGAGCTTTTGGGTTTATGGTACATTTAGGTACTTATAAGTAGGTACCAATGCACATTCTTAAATTCAGAGTGAAAACTCTGTTGCCCTCATCTGAGAAGTGAACTCCATCTCCTCTGTAGATATCTTGCATGTAGTAACGCAAGTTATTGTTGTACAGGGAGCCCATTCCATGGTCTCTCATATAAGCTGAAACAGATTTGTTTACATGCTTCCTCGACTTCTCAATTTGTGGACAAAATTGGTTCGACCACCTCCATTTCTGTCTTTGGCATATATTTGAATATACCAAGGCAGTCTGAGGAAAAAGTGCCATCAATTGCTCAAAGGTGTCCTTTAAAAGCATTTCCAGACCTACCCCAGTCAAAGTGCCCAAATCATTACCTCCACAGTGCACAATTAACAGGTCAGGTTTTGGCAAATGCATAAAGGTTTTCACCAATGGTATCAATTGGTGACATTTTAATCCTCTGTGGCCAAACCACTTAATTTCCACATCTTGTAAATTGAGGTTAGGTAAATTCCTGTTTTCAGCGTACCTTTGAGCCCAATATATGTAACTATGTCCAACAATCCAGACAGAAAACATGGTGAGAGAAGGTTCTGCTGCAGTCAGATGAAGTGTGGCAATGAAATGGCAGTTGAAAAAATGAGAGTGTAAAATGAAAAAAACTGAGGAGTTTCTGTGTTAATGAAGCAGTAAGAGTGATTGGTGGATTTTGATTGCTGAAAACAGAAAGTTAGTGTGCATGGATGAGTTCGTTGAAAGATGTATTTTGAGTGGCGAAGAAAAAATCATTAAATGAAAGAATGCTCTGGATATGCAGGTGCACTGAGAGTTCAGAGTTCAATTGCAACATTGTTGTGTGAGAGGTCTTGCAAGAGGTGTTTGCTATGCAGAAAAAGCAGAGAGGGGGCAGAGGGGGGAAGGGTTTTGCTTTGAAAAAAAGTGAGGGAAGGGTTTTGATTGGGTGACATGAGAGATATGTGTGAGGAATTACAGCATTTCTGTGCTTTTGATAGCTGCAGACTCTGGAGTGCATACCTTTTGCTCTGCTGAAGACAAATTGGTGTGTTTCTGAGACTGTTTTGAAACTCAAAGTATTTGCTAAGGTGAGAAAAGATTTCTTTAATTTAGATAGAAAATAGTGTGCTTTAAGGAGAAAATTATGAAGAAAGTTGTGTTTTTCAAATGTTGCTTTGTCTCAAGTGTTTCACAAATAGATTTTGTTTCTTTGAGAAATTGTAATTGGAGAAAATGTGAAGTATTAGTACTGACAGGGCTTTTATGTGCATAGGAGCTGTGGAGTGTTTTCAAATTATGACTTGTAAATCGTTTTTGAGAAAAAGCAATGGTTTTAATATTGATGAGAAGGACATAATGGTGTCTGCTTCTTTATAAGGTAATTGAGAGTCTCTGATGTTATTTTTCCCATTTCAATGTAAGAAGTTTGTCTGTGGAGCAAATTGCTTGTAAATATGCTCCCACCTGTGCATGGCAAATTTAGATTTTGAATGTTTCCGTTACATAGGCATGTTAAAGGTGACTGAAACATGCTGCAAAGGCAATCAAAAAATGCTTTTATGTGTCTTAAGGACATTTTAAGTCATTTCCCCATGTGCAGTGTTTTCAAATTATGAGTTGAAAATCGTTTTTGAGGTAAAGGAATGTTTTCAAAATTTATGTGCGCCATATGACCCCAAATTTCTTTTTCAGGGGTGCAGCAGGGTGTTCTTGAGACACCCCTGCACCGTCGGAAAAATTCGTAATTTGCGATGAGGTAATTGCTAATCGCAAATTGCACCTTCATTCCTATGGGCCTCCTGCTGCATGGAAATGAATGGGTAATTTGTAATTAGCAAATAGGTCATCGCAAACTAGGAATGGTAAAGAATCGCTATTTATTCCTTAAAGTTCGCTATTTAGGAAATGCAAAAAACTTTGATGATACATATGGCGGTTTATCTCTAACAAGATAAGAAGCATAGGGATAGATTTATGATGACTGGCGCATCACCAGGGATGTGTTAGTCATTCTGTGCCGCTGTTCCGTCACCTATGGTGTGCTGCATTTACAATGCGGCGCATCATGGGGCAAAAACAGCACAGATGCGTGACGTATTTGTGCCGTAAAGTTGGCGCATTGCTGGAGTTGTATCGCAAGTGTGATGAAGCTCCAGTAAGGTTGAGGGGTGCCCCTGTCGCAGGGTTTCTGTTCTGACACAGAACTGTGGACAGAGGATTGGAACCTCGGCGAATTAGGGTGTCCCAAAACGTACCTTAGTAATCAAAACCCCTTAGCAAGCTAGGTATAGTGTCACATTGGATATAACAAACTCTCAATGTTTAGACAATCCAGAATATGAACTTATAGTACCTCAGGATACGTGGAACTCATGAACAGTCGGTCGTTATATATTTCTTAGAAATGAGAACATGGAGTTAAGAAGAACACATGTGTATTTGAAATGTTTATTTACTAATGCCGTCTTCTCAGGTGTAGTATCTTAGATTATACAAGTACACATATTATCAGTAGCAAAATTACAGCATAGTCAATAGTACATAAAAAGCGAATGGTGACAGTATGTTAACATGCTGTAAATGAATAAGAGTTAGCAACACTTATAAGCAGCCGCGGGCCGTGGAGGGAGTTACGGTGGGCAGGGAGGCGGGGAGGGGGAGGGGCAGGGTGGAGAGGGCTCCACCCTGCCCCTCCCCCTCCCCGCATCCCTGCCCCACCGTAACTCCCTCCACGGCCCGCGGCTGCTTATATCTCACCCTCCCTAATACACATAATATATTATTTGCTAAGAAGGTCTCTTTGTGTTGGTTTAGGGCGTGCCGATACTTTAGTGTCTTAGATTTGAAGGAATCATATCAGCATAGGAAAGATAATCCATATGCCGTGCTTAATATCGCCAACGGCATTGTGCCATAATATTCTAGCATGCGATTGCGGAACAGTGTCAGCAGCTGCAGGGCGGGAGCTTGCACAGGAGGGACATCCATATTTAAAAATGTAAAAAAGCTCAAGAGCGTCCGTTGGTAATGGAAGTAAAAATGAGAATCCACGAAGCAGAGTGGAAAAAATAGAATGTAAGAAAGCAGGGATGACTCCAAAGATTTTCTCAAATGAAGTCACGAGACCACTGGTAACAATTTTTAAAAAGTGCGCAAGGCCCTTTGTGGAGGACGCGTTAGAGATAGTCCGAACCATCTTGCTGAAATGGAAAGGCGAATCTGTATTTAAAAGGGTCTGCACCTCTGTACGGGTGTTCGCTGTGTGAAGCACGAAAGTTTCACGGGCCGAACTCAAGGCCACCTCTCTCTGAGACAAAATAGCTCTTATTCTTGCCATGCCGTTGAAATGTGCTGCCAAGGTTGGTATTTGTGGCCAGATTGAAAACTCCCTATGTTCATGTGTGGGAGGAAATAGAACATTTCTGCAGCAAATAACCCGTTCATTTACTGTTACGATAAAATGAATACTTTTAATTAACCCAGAACAATCTTCATTATTGAGCATCAAATAACTACCATTTTCCAAGAACTTGAACGTGGGGATGATAGCAGGAACTGGTGTGCCTTGCAACACACAAGCCATATTTGGTCGGTGTTTGTTGCATGAACCGTGTAACTGTATGTGCCTACACATTAGTGAATGATCTGGCGTCTCAGTGCATTCCTCTCCATTCAGATAAAGTTCTTGATCATCTTTGAAAATCTGTATGTGTATGGAAGCGACCAGACTTCATGAAGAAAACCACTACCTAAAGGTTAATAACGACCTATTGGTATATATTTCATACAATTTGAAAACTTACATAAAGCAAAAGGCAGCGTTATTAAACCGTGGATAAGGCACGTTGCCAAAGCAGTCAACCTTTTGGATTTATACTGGAAATGTTAAAGGAAGAATTACGGAGTAGGGCCTGTAAATCTTTAATAGACAACGAGTAAAATTACTCCAACCATCATATTCCTCTAACTCCGGGATAGTAGGGGTGTTTAATTTTTTAGAAGTAGCCAATCCAAAGCATTTGGTCTGGGAAATTGTTTCATTCACAAACCACATATGTTTTGGGATGAGACATGCATGGTGGAAAGCCTCAGTGCCTTGTACCTGCCAGGTTCGTGAACCCCAAACTGATGTAGATCCTGGATATTTTTACTCTGTATTACGTTAGCATGGTCTCATTACTGGTTTAAACGCCATTTTTCCTTTTTTGTAACTTCTGCACACGACACTTAGTTGTTGCTTTAGCTTTCAGCCTACCTGCGTCAAGATCTATGCCTGCTTCAAGCAGGCGCAGGGTTTTGATGTAGCTTTGTCCTATCTGATTGTAAATGCGGCACACCGTGGGTGGCAGAGCAGCGGTGCACGTTAACTGGTGCATCCCTGGGGATGTGCTAGTTAATATAAATCTGCCCCTTTACATTTAATTATGTGCAGGGTACACAGAGTAGGTGAGGTTTATCCAAGGTTAAGAAGAGATGAGTCCTGTTCAGTGAAAAATTGGAGATAGGCTTCAGTATATTATATACTTAAGTAGTGTGTTAAGTTTTTGATGACTGTTATTAATTTACTGTTGGGTAATAGTGGTTAATAAAATTTTTTATTATATTTTACCACAGATTCAACTGCAGATTATTTCAAGATTTTAGGATGCCTAGCAAAGAAAGAGTAAGAAAGGCTGCAAAACGTCAAAGACAGCAGGACCATGGAATAATGCAGCAGTCCTCTAACAAAAAGATTTGTCAAGTCACCAAGAAAGCACCGGGTAAGAGTCGAAAAACAGTCATAAGAAATATGTGTAGTAAAAAAAATATTACTACAGAAAATGTTTCAGTCCAGAAAAGGAGAAATAATTCAAATGGTAAGGAAAGGCCAATGAGAAATGTTACTGCTAGAGTAAGAGATAACTCTATGCATGAAAGTAGAAGGAAACAACAGTTTAGGGATATTCGTAAACGAATGTTCCGCAACAGGATAATTGGGAATTTGTTAAAAAATATTAAGAAAGGTCAGCAGAAAGTGGTTTTTTATAAGAGAAAAAAAATAGTTGAGAAAGTTATTGATCAGGCATTTGAAATTAAACGTAAGTTATTTATTTTGACAATCAATAGAATTAGGAAGCTAAACAAGGTAATTTATGATTTCAAAAGAAATAGTAGATGGAAGAGAATAGTTAATCGTAGTAATTTTTGTGAAGTTTTTTCTGGAGAATGGATGCATAGTTCAAGCTCTGAGGCATTTTTTAATGAGGAGAGTTATTTCCAGGATAATGATTTGGTGCATGCAGTTGACACCAGTGGTCGAGCTTATGAAGTGAAAGATGGTTGTCCAGTTGAAAAAGAAAAACTTGTGAGAACAGAGATAGAAGAGGTGTTAGGTAATGAGGTTTTAGGGAGACGTCCTAAGGGTCCTGTGTACACCTGGAAGTGTAGTAGTATTTGCAGTGTACGACAGGATTCCATCAATTTGCTTTGTGATTTTATACGGTCATTTAGTAAGAAAAGTTTGAAGCAGAAAATGAAGTTGTTGCAAGAATTAGGTCCTTGCAGAGTGAGAGAAGTGATAGGTTTGCATGGTCATTCACTGGCTTGTCTTTCCAGGAGAGTATGCCAGAGTGTTTTTCATCATTTCAGGATGCTAGCAGTGCATCATAATAAAGTGAGGAAATTAGTTAGAATGTTGTATTATGCTAAGAGTCCAGCAATTATGCTTAAACAATTATGCGCTGCTCTTTTGCATGGTTCTGAAATAGATGTGAAGAATATATGTGAAGAAATTGAGTTTTGTTACTTTGGAAGTAAAGAGGAGAATGTTGAAATTGACCAAGAAGAAGAGAGTAATGTGGAAGATAGTGTACAGGTTTCCAGTACAGATAATTTCCAGAGGGAAATTGCGACGTTTGAGGTGAAATCAAGTGTGAGGCCAAATTTCACTTGTGTGTGTTGTCGACGCACTTATTATAAGAATCAGACTAAGTTAGTGGATTTATATGGAAAAAGTGAAAGGGAAAATAATAGTGAATGGAAGGATTTTACAACATACTTGATGGTAGAAAATTGTTTTGATTTGGGATTGGATCAACGTGTGTGTACTTATTGTTGTAACAAATTAAATCAAAACCAGATGCCTGCTAGAGCAGTTCATAATAATCTGGAATTGGTTGAGATTCCTTCTGAATTGAAGGATTTAAATACTTATGAATCTATTTTGATTCAAAGTATCCATCCCTTTCAGGCTATTGTAAGAATGGAGCCAAAGACAGGGAAATTGCCTCCATCAGATTTACAGAGAGGATTAAAGGGAAGAGTTGTTTATTTGCCTCTAGATTTGAAGAAAAACATTAACACAATTGGAGTAGAAAAAGTGGAAGAGGAACCTCTTGTTATCTTAGTTAATGGGGTTCCGACAAAGAATAAGAAAATATGGCAAGATTTAGTAGATGTTAGGAAAGTCAAAAGGGCAAAATTGTATTTGAAAAAATATAATAAATACTATAAAAATGTATATGTTGCAGAAGAGGAAGTAAGTGAGGAAGAGGATAGCGATTTGTGTGCTGGTCAAATTGAGAAAGTAGAACCCTGTACTAGTGAAGAAATATATGAACATTATAGTGTTCATCCTTTGCATTCCAAGGAAGTCATGGGGAATGCTATTGAGTTGTTTCAAATGAAACAAGCGAAAGGGAGTCCCATTAGTGTTTGGGAGGAAAGTTTGGAAGCTCGGTGTTTCCCACAGCTTTTTCCAACAGGTCAGGGAGGAAGATATGATGAGCGACCTCATCAAATTCCTGCTTCTGAATACCGGACTTTGCGATTGTATGCAGGAGATCCTAGGTTTCGACAATGCATTCCTTATTTGTTTCATCTCCTGTTTGAAAGCGATCTGTCTGGACTGTCATATGCAGTGAACCACATCTTGAAAAGTGGTATACACATGCAAAACATCTCGGCAAGTGACTTTATGGATAAAGTCAATGTCCAAGACAGTATTTTGGATTCTCACCTGATTAATCTCATGGCGTGTCAGCGTGGTACTAATGAGTACTGGTACCGTCGTCATGGTGATTTAAAATGTATGCTGAGGAACTTAGGAACTCCCACATGGTTCCTCACTTTGAGCTGTGCTGAGTATGGCTGGGAAGACTTACTTGAATTTCTACGAGAGGCAAATGCTAACGTAGAAAACATCGAATTCAAGACACCCGGAGAACTGTGCTCTTTGGATCCAGTCAATGTATGTAGGTACTTCAATCATAGATTTGAAGGTATGATGTCTTTCATCATGAATAAGAAGAATCCACCTCTTGGAGAGGTGTTGGATTTCTTCTGGAGGAAGGAGTACCAAGCAAGAGGTGCTCCTCATATACATATGTTGCTGTGGATCAAGGATGCACCTAAATTTGGAACGGATGCAGACGACTCAGTGATGAGTTTCATAGAACAGTATTCTACGTGTGCTGTTCCAAACGCAAAGGAGAAAAAAAGCCTAAGAGAAAAAGTTCTACGTTTCCAAAGCCATCGATGTGGAAAGTACTGTCGTCGTAAATTCCGGAACAAAGACAAGTTCTACACCAAATGTCGTTTCGGCTTTCCACGATCGGTGATTTCTAAAGGAAGAGTGAACAGTTTGATGTCTTCGCTGCGACATAATGTGATGAAGAAATCACCTAAAAACACATACAATTTGAAGAGGAACGAAGAGTCTAAGTACATCAACGACTACAACCCGGTGATTTTGTCCATGTGGAATGCTAACATGGATATACAGTTTGTGGCTGATAACTGTATGGCTGTGGCTCGGTATGTGACATCTTACATCACCAAAAAAGAGAAGACAGAATTGAAGGATATGTGGGAGGACATTTCCCATGAAAAGAGCCTCAGCAAGAAGTTGTACAGTTTCAGTCTGAAGATGTTGTCGCATCGAGAAATCGGAGCTTACGAATGTTCTGACCGGTTGTCTTCAGCAAGTCTCTATGCCAAGTCCAGGAGTATCGTTTGGGCGAGTGTTGGTCTTGCTGCAACGCGTAATCGAGTTCTGAAACCTGTGCGGGAAATTGAGTATTTGGCGGAAAAGGAGCCAAACAGTACCGACATTTTGAAGAGCAACATGTTGGATACATATTATCCAAATCGAAGCAGTCACCTCGAGAATGTTTGTCTGTATGAGGTTCTGCAAAATTACATATTCAAGAGGAACATCAAAGAAGATACTGAGAAAGGAGTGTATGCTGTAATAGGAAGTGAGGGATGTCTGGTCAAGCAAAGAAAATGCCACTTGATAAACCATCGAAAATTGAGTGGCGAATCTCCTGAAAAAAAGGAGTTTTTCTATTTAGCACTTTTGCAACTTTTTAAGCCTTGGCGTGCAGAAAAGGAACTGCTTGGAGATTTCCTTTGTTACGAAGACTCATTCAATGCTGCCAAGGAGACCATAGAATGTCCTGCTTTTCCCAAATATGTAGAAATGTTGAATGTGGAAATTGAGCAGGAAGCAACGATTGCAGCTGAGATTGCCAGAGACAGTTCTCAGGACAGTCAGAGTTCTGCTTCATTGAGTCAGGATCCACTAGGAGGACCTCTTATCGAAAATGAAGCTGCCACTGCTATGAATGAAGTGGAAAGAGCCATGGCACATGCTCAGGAGGATGTGGTTAACTTAGAAGAGTTGGAAAGACAACTCAACGTTGAGCAGAGGAAAATATATGACGAACTTACCATGCAAATTGATCATGGATTAAGTCATGACAAGAAAGAGTGCTCATGTACGTCGTTGAAGCCTGTCCGACTGTACGTGAGTGGAGAAGCGGGAACTGGAAAAAGTTTCCTTATTAAAGCAATTTCATGTTATTTGCAGGAAAGGACAGAGTCATCGCTGTCTTGTGTTGTCACCGCTCCAACTGGACTGGCAGCACATAACATTAAAGGGATTACTTTACATCGTTTACTGATGCTGCCAGTGGAGCATGACAACAAATTAGAATATCACAAGCTATCTGGAGATGCTTGTTTTGAAGTTTCAAGAGTCTTGAGGAAAATGAAACTTCTTATCATTGACGAAGTAAGCATGGTTTCCAATGTCATGCTTGCCTTTGTGCATTTGAGAATGCAAGAAGTTCTCAAAACAGAGTATGATGTGTTATTTGGTGGCAAACACATCATTGTTTTCGGAGATCTTCTGCAGCTGACACCAGTGAAAGGGCAACCTGTGTTCAAAATGCTCACGCATGAAGATACCAGGAAGTGCTTAGGGAGTATTGGCAACGTCAATATATGGTTAAACTTCAATTATGCTGAACTGCATGAAAATATGCGTCAGGCAAAGGATGAACTTTACAAGACTATTCTACAAGATGTTAGAATTGGAAAAGTGACCGAGCATGGGAAAGAAGCTTTACATGCACGATTACTGACAAATTTATATCCAGACGAAGATGTTGTGCCTGAGAATATTTTTCAGAAAGTTACTGAGAAAAAATCTGGAATATGTTTGATGCCAACTCTTGCAGAATGTGCCAAATTCAACAACAAAATGTTGCATTTAGAAAAGCAAGAGATTGTGAAATTGGAAGCTATTGACAGAGTAGAGCATATGGGATCAACAATTATTTTGTCTGAGAATCTGAAAACAAAATTGGATTCATTAGAGAAGAGTATATCTAAAACTGCGGGTTTTGAAAAGACTCTGAATGTGTGCTTGAACTGCCGTATAATTTTAAGAAGGAATTTACATGTTGAAAGAGGTCTGGTAAATGGATCAATGGGTAATGTTGTTGATTTTGTGAAATACAGAAATAGAGATGGAATTGAATTTTTAAAAATTAAATTTGATGGCATTGAGGAAGTACAGCTAATTGCTCGTTGTTCTGCTAGATTTTTGCTTGTAAAAGACTTATATGTTCGTCGTAAGCAGTTTCCTGTTTGCTTGGCATATGCGGTGACTATCCATAAATCGCAAGGTTTAAGTGTAGACTGTGCATTGGTGAATATTGGCAGTTCTGTGTTCAAGGAGGGTATGGCATATGTGGCATTGTCACGAGTTAGGACTTTATCGGGATTGTACTTGATTGAGTGTGATGTCACAAACATTTGTGCGGATCTAGATTGTGTTAAGGAATACAATAGGTTGAGAAGAGAGTATGCGCCACATTTGCCTCAGTATCCTTTGTTTGAGAAACGTGTGGTAGGCCGGAAACGAAGAAATGTGACCAATACTGGGGAGGTTGTAGCAAAAAGACGAAAAGTCGATGAACCTGAAATTATAAGCAGAAACAAAAAGGATTCTGTTGAAGATGTTGTTGGTTTTCAATTTGAAAACAGTTCTGGTGTCAACTGCTATGCTAATGTAGTGGTTAATGTTTTGTTTTCTCTACAAAATGTAAAAGAAGAGATTGTGGTCAATTCTGATCAAAGATTTTGCAGTTTGTTAAATTCTGTGTTAGAGAAATGTAGCACTGATAGAACAAACATAGAAAGTGTGTCTGAAATTCGAAATCTGTTAGACAGATGTTCAGGCCAAACACAATTCTCTCAAAATAGTCAGCAAGATTGTCAGGAGTTTTTAATGTATATGCTTGATGTATTGTATGCTGATGGTGTAGATGTAGATCATCTGTTTGGGCTTTCTTATCAATGGCAGCATGACTGCGAGAACTGTAGGGTATCAAGTAGTACTAGTGTAGACTCAGAAAGATTTATATATTTAACTTTGCCAGACAGTAAATCAGTCTCTTTTAATAAGCTAGTAAAAGCAGCTGATCACAATATGGAGTGTAGGCAATGTAAATCTGAAATGATGTCCACATTATTTATACGAACATATGGCCAGTATGTCATTTTAATGTTCCAACGATGTAGGCCTGATGGAACAAAATTGACAACTTTAATTAAAAATTTTGTGGCTTCACAGTTGTCAATATCAGGAAGGACTTTTGTAACTGTAGCAATTATATATCATGATGGTTCTTCAATAACATCAGGACATTATACAGCTTATTTAAAGTGTAGAAATGGCTGGTCATTCTGCAATGATTCTGTTTTAATTTTCAAAAAAAAATTGCCATATGACCTTAAAAACTCTTACCTGGTGTTTTTAAAACCAAAATTTTAGGGAAAGAATCTCGGGATGTGCTCTGAGGAATTTCAAGAAGTTCTCATGGCTCCTACACTATTTGGCCTTGAAGATAAGTGTAGTACAGAGACATAACTTTTTACCATAACACTGGACGTTATTGAGAAATACGTGCACTTTGAATGAGTTCAGAAAAACTATTTCTTTTTATAAGCTAATTGAAGCAGCGAATCAAAACATGGAGTAGAGGGAATGTAAGTCTGCAATGCTGTCTACTGTTTTACATTGCTTTGTGATTAAAAGTGATGTAGAGAATTAAATAATTGTACTAGTCATAAAGGTAGTGTAAGTCTGCTTCATAGTAAGCAGTATCAGTGTGATAGGAAATGTAGAACATGATTGAGCAAGAAGGGGAAGATATTACTAGTCCAGGATTGTGTAAATGATCTTCAACATTTTAATTCTGAAAGTTGCGGAAATGCGAAAAGACGGGATTGGCTAACAAGAAATCCAAGAGTTATACATGGCTCTGACAAGATTTGGCCTTGTGGAATCTTGTGGTAGAGAGCAAGAAGTCATTTATTGTATGTAACATGTTTTTGAAAACGATGGAGGTTTTCTTTCAGAAAGTGGCGGGTTGAAAGTAATAACAGCACAACAGAGTGTAAGCTGTTCATAGGACATCCTTGGCCGTCAAGGAAAGTAAGTTAACTTTAAGGAGTTCTGAATTCTGATTTGTAATGTATGGGTTTTTTAAACACAATCATTTTGATTGTGTTTTTTTTTCCCCGCTGTTATATGATGAATACCTTCAAGTCACTGTTTTAGTGAAATTTGATACATTCTGAGAACAGCAAAAATAAACCATTTAACATGTATAATTAATTCTGTTCTGTTTGCATTTATGATGTATATGTAGAACTGTGTAGGAGGCATGGAGAAGGTGAGGCTTCTGTAAGTGTCAAAGTTGTTGCATACAGTGCTCATATTCTACGTAGTCTTTTATATTTCATTACTTTCACTGTTTCTGACTGATCTAAAACATTTTTTTTAAAAAGAACAGTAAGTATAAGGGAAGGAAACAGACAGTTATGTTAAAAGAAACACAGCTATAGGGAATAAACTAGGGATACTGTTACCCGCAATCCTCTGCTGATGATGTCACTGAGCATGTCATGAATGATGTAATATGTGACATCATCAGCAGTGGATTACGGGTAATAGTATCTCTAGTTTACTCCCCTATAGCTGTCTTTCTTTTAACATAACTGTCTGTTTCCTTCCCTTATACTTACTGTTCTTTTTAAAAAAAAAAATGTTTTGGTTCGCTTCCGGTTCGCGTACCGGGGAGCGAACTGGGAAGCGAACTAAGAGAAATAGAGGTTGGCACAGTTGCAAATATTGTACCAATTTTTTAATAACGGGGAGGTAGTTCTGAAAAGAACTTTTTTTTTAATTGTTTTTGTTGTTTTATATTTTTTTTATTATTTTTCGGAACATTTTTTTACTTTTTTTGAATTTTTCTGAACAGTTTTATATTTTTTTGGGTTTTTCTTGGAGGGGGCAATGAAAACGATTCATTGTAAAGGGCTCAACAGGAGCAAGAAAACAAAAAAAAAGAATTTATTGTTTGGGGAGTTTCGGACAAACATGAGCATGATTGTCAATAGCTCTGTTGATCAGAGTGATGCTACTTTCTCCGTAGCAAATGAATCCACTGCAATGTACGCAGACTTGTTTTACTTCACGAAATCTCGTTTGTATATTTGGCACCATCTCCCTGCCCTCTGGTCCCGTTACTTCCGGTACAACAGATCTTCTGGCCATAATAGGGAGATTATCTAGGTCGTCCTGTTCCTCTTCTTCCTCTTCTTGCTGAATTATAACTTTAGCAGGTGGTCCACTCTTCCTTGGATGTGGTGGAGGTGGTGGGGAAGCACCAGCTGAAGCTAGTAAAGAAGCCATTGCTCACTGGTAACAAAGGGTCTTTCTCTCACAATGATGAAAGTCAGAGTGAGGAAAGAAGGAGGGATTTTCACCATTTGGGAAAAAAAATAGTTCTCAACCAATGAAAAGTGTTCATTTTAGATCATATGACCTAGTCTTACATCATTAGGAAACCGAAAGTGAAATGAACCAATGAAAAGTGTTATTACCAAGTCACATGACCTGCTGTGTTTACGTTACGCGCTTTGCAGGGCCTCCCGGTTTGCTTCCAGAAACCTGTGCTTTGCGACTCGGTAAGCGTACGAGTTCGCTAATGTAGCACGTCATATGACGTATCACGCGACAACGCGAAACGTCATGCGGACGGGAGGCGTCACGATGTTGTTTTCTAACGCGGCAGTTGCGGTAAAGAAACGTTTACCGGCTCGCGGTCTATTTCGCGGCATCAAGGTCAGCTAACGGGAAGCTTCCCGATTCGCGAAGCGGGAACGAAGAAAAAAAAATATTTAAAAAAAAAGTTATTAATAAACATATAAAATATATTTTTGGATTTAAAGAAGAATACATTTTACAGCTACAGATATTAGCTGTTAAAAAACCAATGAAATTCACTGAAAAAACCATAGGTTATAGACCATATATAGTTAGGAATTAGCATTTACAAAACCTTGAAAATTCACTGAAAAAACCATAGGTTATAGACCATATATAGTTAGGAATTAGCATTTAAAAAACCTTATTTTACTCACACAAAACCATTGAAATTCCATATATAGTTAGTTGCACTAACTATATATCGCGCACCCGCAATCCACTGCTGATGATGTCACATATTACATCATTCATGACATGGTCAGTGACATCACTGATGACATCACTGATGACAACATCGAGTGATTATGTGTTTCTGTAAAGTTTAAATATGTTTTACATATTGAAGAATGAGTGGATGTATAAGTGTCTGAATGAAGGTTTTAGTAGGTGCGTGATTGACTGTATGAGTGAGTGATTAAATGCGTCTTACTGAATGCACGGGTTAGTGACTAAACTGTCTAAAAGTGTGCATCAGTATGTCTGTTGTTGTGCAAGCTGCTGCATGTGTTGATCAGTAGCTATATAAGTAGCTATATGGGTTATTGATTGGTTGCACAAGTATTTGTATGGGAGACTGAGTGTGTGTATGGCTGGCTGGGAGGTGTGTGACTCTGTGCAGATCAATGTGTACTTGTATCAGTGATTCTATAAGAGAGTAACTATGTGTTAGTATATGTTTCAAAAATGTAAGGTGTTCTGTGTTTAACTGTATAGATGAGAAAATGGAAGTGTGATTGATTCTTTTCAGGACTGACTAGGTGTGTGAGTAACTCCATGGATGAGTGGCAGAGTGTGAGTGTCTGTATAGGTGTATGAGTGCATATGATAGTGTTGTAAAGATGAGTGATTGTATGTATGAATGATTGTATGAGTGAATGTGTGTGTAGACATAGGAATCAGTGAGTGCGTATGTAGTAACTAGTATTGGTGTGTCAATGGTTTCAAAAATGATACTCTCTATTTAACACTGGGTGTAACGGAGGTTATATTAGAGTGTGAGGAGATGCATTGTATTATCACATGAATGATATCATCAGTGATGTGATCATTGATGTCAAGTGAGATGTCATCAGTGATGTCATCAGTGATGTCACTGACCATGTCATGAATGATGTAATATGTGACATCATCAGCAGTGGATTGCGGGTGCGCGATATATAGTTAGTGCAACTAACTATATATGGAATTTCAATGGTTTTGTGTGAGTAAAATAAGGTTTTTTAAATGCTAATTCCTAACTATATATGGTCTATAACCTATGGTTTTTTCAGTGAATTTTCAAGGTTTTGTAAATGCTAATTCCTAACTATATATGGTCTATAACCTATGGTTTTTTCAGTGAATATATATATATATATATATATGTCTATATTACCTACTGGCGGTCGCCAGTAGGTATATATAGTTAGGATTTTTTCCCTATGGGATTTTTGAAAATTCTATGTCTAATAACTTTGGCGTTTGTGGACGGAATTGGCTGAAATTTTCAGGAAAATGGCACATTTTGTTTCTGAGCAGCCCTTGAAAATTTGGGGGGGGTTTGTCCAGGGGGGGCCGAGAAAAAAGGGGGGTCCCAAAACGTGTTTTTAACATTGAGTTTTCCATAGGGCGGTTAGCCTCACTTTTAGCCCGAACGGCTGAATGGATTTGCACGATACTTGGCTAAATTGTAGGGACTGGTAGCCCGATGTGCCTTTTGTAGGTCTCAATATATGTGCTGCAGTGGATTTTGAGAAATTAACGTTCAAAAAAAGATATATATCTGTAAGCGCGGACCGGGCAGCGCCCCGGTTCGCGGACCTTAAGCGTACCGGAACTTCGCGTAGCGAAGCTGATTGGCTCTCCGGTGTCTGTCAACATTCTAAACAGTCCGGAGCGGCCGCCATCTTGTCTCTCGGTAGGATCGAGAGACAAGAGGAGGCCAAAACAAAGGGGGAAATAACTATAAGGGGGCATAGTAGATCCTCGCTGACCCCCTAGGTTTAATGTGGAGGTTTTAAAGGGGCCTCGCGGGGCAAACAAAAATAATTTTTTTTTTTGTTTTTTTTCGTGGTTAGCGCCCGGTCCGCGAACCGGGAAGCGTTCTGGGGAGCGTACTACAATGAAAAATGAATGATAGTCTTTTCAAATGCTGTATGTTAATTGATTGTTGGATTTTTTGATTATTTTTTATTTCCTTTATCTTCCCAGGGAGCGACCCGGTACGCGAACCGTTGAGCGCCTCGGTTCACGGACCTTAAGCGTTCCGGGAGTCCACCATTTTGTGTTTCGGTCGAATTAAGATACAAGATGGAGGGCAAATAATGTTCGGAATGGGTAGAAGGGGGCACGGTAGAGTTATCTTGACCCCCTAGGTTTTCTGAGGGTGGCTGAGGAGGTTTATATGTGCGAAAAAAAAACATTTTTTTAAAAAAAATTCGCGAGGTTAGCTCCCGGTACGCGTACTGGGTAGCGCCCCAGGGAGCGTACTTTGTTGAAAATTAGTGAAAAAAGTTAGAGTAAAATAATAATTGTGAGTGATTAGATGTAGGGTAGCTCTGAGAAGAGCTTTTGGGTTTATGGTACATTTAGGTACTTATAAGTAGGTACCAATGCACATTCTTAAATTCAGAGTGAAAATTCTGTTGCCCTCATCTGAGAAGTGAACTCCATCTCCTCTGTAGATATCTTGCATGTAGTAACGCAAGTTATTGTTGTACAGGGAGCCCATTCCATGGTCTCTCATGTAAGCTGAAACAGATTTGTTTACATGCTTCCTCGACTTCTCAATTTGTGGACAAAATTGGTTTGACCACCTCCATTTCTGTCTTTGGCATATATTTGAATATACCAAGGCAGTCTGAGGAAAAAGTGCCATTAATTGCTCAAAGGTGTCCTTTAAAAGCATTTCCAGACCTACACCAGTCAAAGTGCCCAAGTCATTACCTCCAAAGTGCACAATTAACAGGTCAGGTTTTGGCAAATGCATAAAGGTTTTCACCAATGGTATCAATTGGTGACATTTTAATCCTCTGTGGCCAAACCACTTAATTTCCACATCTTGTAAATTGAGGTTAGGTAAATTCCTGCTTTCAACGTACCTTTGAGCCCAGTGAATATAACTATGACCAACAATCCAGACAGAAAACATGGTGAGAGAAGGTTCTCCTGCAGTCAGATGAAGTGTGGCAATGAAATGGCAGTTGAAAAAATGAGAGTGTAAAATGAAAAAAAAACTGTGGAGTTTCTGTGTTCATGAAGCAGTAACAGTGATTGGTGGATTTTGATTGATGAAAACAGAAAGTTAGGGTGCACAGATGTGTTCTTTGAAAGATGTATTTTGGGTGGTCAATAAAAAATCATTAAATGAAAGAATGCACTGGATATGCAGGTGCAATGAGAGTTCAGAGTTCAATTGCAACATTGTTGTGTGAACTTGCAAACACCAGAGTTTTTCCAAGAGGTGGTTGCTATGGAAAATAGGCAGAAAGGGCAGAGGGGGAAGGGTTTTCATTTGAAAAAAAGTGAGGGAAGAGTTTTGATTGGGTGACATGAGAAATATGTGTGAAGAATTACAGCATTTCTGTGCTTTTGATAGCTGCAGACTGTGGAGTGCATACCTTTTGCTCTGCTGAAGACAAATTGGTGTGTTTCTTAGACTGTTTTCAAACTCAAAGTATTTGCTAAGGTGAGAAAATATTTCTTTAATTTAGATAGAGAATAGTGTGCTTTAAGGAGAAAATTATGATTTATGTGGCGCAAATTGCTTGTAAATATGCTCTCACATGTGTATGGAAAATTTTGATTTTGAATGTTTGTGTTACATAGCCATGTTAAAAGTGACCCAACCATGCTGGAAAGCCAATCAAAAAATGCTTTCATGTGTTTTAATGACATTTTAAGTCATTTTCCCATGTGCAGTGTTTAGAAATTATGATTTGAAAATCGTTTTTGGGGAAAAGGAATTGTTTTTAAATTCATGACAAGGACATAATGGTGTATGCTTCTTTATAAGGCAATTGACTGTCCCTGATGTTATTTTTCTCATTTTAGTGTAAGACCTTTCTCTGTGGCGCAAATTGCTTGTAAATATGCTTCCACATGTGCATGGAAAATTTAGATTTTGAATGTTTGTGTTACATAGCCATGTTAAAAGTGACCCAACCATGCTCGAAAGGCAATCAAAAAACGCTTTCATGTGTTTTAATGACATTTTAAGTCATTTTCTCATGTGCAGTGTTTTGAAATTATGATTTGAAAATCGTTTTTGGGGAAAAGGAATTGTTTTTAAATTCATGACAAGGACATAATGGTGTATGGTTCTTTATAAGGCAATTGACTGTCCCTGATGTTATTTTTCTCATTTTAGTGTAAGACATTTCTCTGTGGCGCAAATTGCTTGTAAATATGCTCCCACATGTGCATGGAAAATTTTGATTTTGAATGTTTGTGTTACATAGCCATGTTAAAAGTGACCCTACCATGCAGGAAAGCCAATCAAAAAACGCTTTTATGTGTCTTAAGGACAATTTAAGTAATTTTCCCATGTGTAGTGTTTTGAAGTTATGATTTGAAAATCGTTGTTGAGGTAAAGGAATGTTGTTAAAATTTATGTGCGCCATATGCCCCCAAATTTCTTTTTTAGGGTTGCAGCAGGGTGTTCTTGAGACACCCCTGCACCTTTGGAATAAATTCCTAATTTGTGATGAGCAAATTGTTAATCGCAAATTGCACCTTCATTTATATGAGCCTCCTAGCCCATGGAAATGAATGGGTAAAATAGCAATTAGCAATTTTCTCATCGCAAATTAGGAATGGTAAAGAATCGCTAATTATTCCTTAAAATTTGCTTTTTTGGAAATGCAAAATAGTTATATGATACATATGGCGGTTGATGTCTAACAAGATAAGAAGCTTATGGATTCATTTATGGTGACTGGCGCAATGAAGTAGACATCACTTACTTCATTGGTAGAGCTTTACATGTATTATCTCCTCTGTATTCTTCATCAAGCGTAACTTTAATCTGCAATCCTGAGTAGGCCTCACTTTAAACAAACCTCTGGATAGGCTACATCTTATTTTTATCCTGTATTAATCATTTAAAATGCTAGGGACAGATTTATGATAGGTGTATACCTCTTTTGCGCCACTTAGAAAACATTGTCCATGGGGAAATGACTTAAAATGTCCTTAAGACACATGAATGTGTTATTTTAAAACGTTTGCAATTTTTTTGGGTCACTTTCAACATGGCTATGTGACTGAAACAGTCAAAATCTAAATTCGCAATGCACAGGTGGGAGCATATTTACAAGGAATGTGCTCCATGGGGAAAGGTCTTATAATGTAATATGGGAAAAATGACATCAGAGACACTGACATGCCTTATAGAGAAGCATACACCATTATATCCTTGTCATAAATTTGCAAACCATTACTTTTCCCCAAAAACGATTTTCAAATTATATTTTGAAAACACTGCACATGTGGAAATGACTTAAAATGTCAATAATTCAAAATTTGCGATTCCTTAAATGCAATGTATCAAAAAAAAAATATGTAAAAAATGATATTAAGGATTTGGAAACTACCACCAACTTCTAGTTTGTGGTAATTTGCGAATTCTTTTCAAAAAGCATTTTTTTCAACAAAAAAAAAAGGTCCCATATGACGCCCATACATGCCCTTAGGGCATGTAGGTGTGCCATATGCTCCCAAATTTCTTTTTCAGGGGTGCAGCAGGGTGTTCTTGAGATACCCCTGCACGCTTGAAAAAAATCCTATTTTGTGATGAGCTAATTGCTAATCACAAATTGCAACCTTCATTCCTATGAGCCTCCTAGCCCATGGAAATGAATGGGTAATTTGCAATTAGCAATTTGCTCATTGCAAATTAGGAATAGTAAAGAATTGCTATTTATTCCTTAAAATTTGCTATTTAGGAAATGCAAAATAGTTTGATGGTACATATGGTGGTTCATCTGTAACAAGATAAGAAGCTTAGGGATACATTTATGATGACTGGCGCAATAAAGTGCACATTACTTACTTCATTGGTAGGCCTTTATATGTATTATCTCCTCTGTATTCTTCATCAAGCGTAACTTTAATCTGCAATCCTGAGTAGCCCTCACCTTAAACAAACCTCTGGATAGGACACACTTTATTGTCATCCTGGATTAATCATTTAAAATGCTAGGGACAGATTTATGATAGGTGTATGCCTTTTTTGTGCCACTGTGCGTCACTTTTATGATGCAGCGGTGGTGCAAAAGATTTGCTATGAGGCGACAACATTACAAATTGATGCATTTAGGCAGATATGTCATGGTGTAAAAAAAACGTACCACATAAAACCCAAGCAGCAGTGATGCAAAAGATGCACCATGTCGCAAGACAGGCCTCACTTGGGGCCATATGTATCAAGCTAATTAGCATGTGCAAAGATCAAAATTCTATGAATTTCGGCCTTTGCGAATGTTAATTAGACAAATGGTATGTATCAAACAAGTTTGATGCAAAATAAGGAGTAGCAAAATTTGCTATTCCTTATTTTTGCAATTGCACTGAAGGATTTGCAAATTTTGTGACTACTTAAATGCAATGTATCAAACAAAAACTATGTAAAAAATGACATTAAGGATTTGGAAACTATTGTGGTAAATTGGTGGTAATTTGTGAATTCTTTTCAAAAAGCTTTTTTTCAAAAAAACAAAAGGTGCCATATGACGCCAACACATGCCCTTAGGGCATGTATGTGTGCCATATGCCCCCAAATTTGTTTTTCAGGGGTGCAGCAGGGTGTTCTTGAGACACCCCTGCACCCTTGGAAAAATTCCTAATTTGTGATGAGCAAATTGCTAATCGCAAATTAAACCTTCATTCATATGAGCCTCCTAGGCCATGGAAATGAATGGGTAACTTGCAATTAGCAATTTGCTCATCGCAAATTAGGAATGGTAAAGAATCGCTATTTATTCCTTAAAATTCGCTATTTAGAAAATGTAAAATATTTTGATGATACATATGGCAGTTCATCTGTAACAAGATAAGAAGCTTAGGGATAGATTTATGATGACTGGCGCATCACCAGGGATGTGACAGTCATCCTGCGCCGCTGTTCCGCCACCCATGTTGTGCTGCATTTACAATGCGGCGCAGCATGGGACAAAAACGGCACAGATGCGTGACGCATCTGTGCCGTAAAGGTGGCGCATTGCTGGAGTTGTATCGCAAGTGCGATGCAGCTCCAGCAAGGCTCAGGGGTGCCCCATCTCCACAATGCTGCGTCAAGACCTATGCCAGCTTCAAGCAGGCGCAGGGTTTTGACGCAGCTTTCTCCTATCTGATTGTAAATGCGGCACACCATGGGTGGTAAAGCAGTGGTGCACATTAACTGGTGCATGCCTGGGGATGTGCCATTTAATATAAATCTGCCCTTTAACATTTAAGTATGTGCAGGGGACACAGAGTCGGTGAGGCTTATCCAAGGTTAAGAAGAGATGAGTCCTGTTCAGTTAAAAATTAGACATAGGCTTCACCTGCTCAGCATTGCTGGACATGGCTAAATAATAGCTGCAAAATGTTAATCTTGTTAAACAATTTTACTATTATAATCTCTGAGATTTGTTTCTTACTCTGCAACATCTCATTGTTTTTATCTTTCTTTAAAGATAAAGACAACCTCAACATGAGCGACAATCTGAAATCAGTTGATTTTGACCTCATCATTGAACTTGTAATTGAAACATCAGTGGATGTTGATCCTTTGGATGATTTAAATCCTGAGGATGAAGAAGAGCGTGATGAGGATGCAGATTTGTCCGAATTATATGATATAGGATGGGAAGCTGACCTGCTTGAGCCTTTGGAAATATAAACATTTATTTTTAAAATTTATAATCAATAAAAAGTAAAAAGGTAAACCGTTTAATTTAAAAATAAAGACACCTTCAAAAACAGGTTATGTGTAGTGTCTTCAATAAAATATTAAAATATGCTCATAAAATTAGATCAGATTCACATATAAAATAGCATAGGTAACATAAATATAAATGTCATTTCTTTTCTGGTATTTCTGTATTGTAAAATTGCCAATGACTAAAAAATCTTCAAATTAAAATGTCAAGTAGTGTGTTAAGTTTTTGATCACTGTTACTGATTTACTGTTTGGTAATAATGTTTATTAACATTTTTTATTATATTTTTCCACAGATTCAACTGCAGATCATTTCAAGATTTCACCATGCCTACAATACAAAGACAGATAAAGGCTGCAAAACGTCAAAGACAGCAGGTGAAAAAAAAAACGCAGCAGTCCTCTAACAAAAAGATTTCTCAAGCCACGAAGAAAGCACCGGGTAAGAGCTCTAAATATTTCATAAGAAATATTTGTAATAAAAAAAATATTACTACAGAAAATGTTTCAGTCCATAAAACGAGAAGGAAATCAAATGGAAAGAAAAGGACAATGAAAAATGTTACTGCTAGAGCAAGAGATAAATCTGTGCATGATAGTAGAAGGAAACAACAGTTTAGGGAGATTCGTAAACGAATGTTCCGCAACAGGATAATTGGCAATTTGTTAAAAAATATTAAGAAAGGTCAACAGAAACTAGTTTTTTATAAGAGAAAAAAAAAAGTTGAGAAAGTTATTGATCAGGCATTTGAAATTAAACGTAAGTTATTTATTTTTATAATCAATAGAATTAGGAAGCTACACAAGGCAATTTTTGATTTCAAAAGAAATAGTAGATGGAAGAGAATAGTTAATCGTAGTAATTTTTGTGAAGTTTTTTCTGGAGAATGGATGCATAGTTCAAGCTGTGAGGCATTTTTTAATGAGGAGAGTTATTTCCAGGATAATGATTTGGTGCATGCAGTTGACACCAGTGGTCGTGCTTATGAAGTGAAAGATGGTTGTCCAGTTGAAAAAGAAAAACTTGTGACAACAGAGGCAGAAGAGTTGTTAGGTAATGAGGTTTTAGGAAGACGTGCTAAGGGTCCTGTGTACACCTGGAAGTGTAGTAGTATTTGCAGTGTGCAACAGGATTCCATCAATTTGCTTTGTGATTTTGTACGGTCATTTAACAAAAAAAGTTTGAAGCAGAAAATGATGTTGTTGCAAGAATTAGATCCTTGCAGAGTAAGAGAAGTGACAGGTTTGCATGGTCATTCACTGGCTTGTCTTTCCAGGAGAGTATGCCAGAGTGTTTTTCATCATTTCAGGATGCTAGCAGTGCATCATAACAAAGTGAGGAAATTAGTTAGAATGTTGTATTATGCTAAGAGTCCAGCAATTATGCTGAAACAATTATGCGCTGCTCTTTTGCATGGTTCTGAAATAGATGTGAAGAATATATGTGAAGAAATTGAGTTTTGTTACTTTGGAAGTAAAGAGGAGAATGTTGAAATTGAGCAAGAAGTAGAGGGTCATGTGGAAGATAGTGTACAGGTTTCCAGTACAGATAATTTCCAGAGGGAAATTGCGACGTTTGACGTGAAATCAAGTGAGAGGCCTAATTTCACTTGTGTGTGTTGTAGACGCACTTATTATAAGAATCAGACTAAGTTAGTGGATTTATATGCAAAAAGTGAAAGGGAAAATAATAGTGAATGGAAGGATTTTGCAACATACTTGATGGTAGAAAATTGTTTTGATTTGGGATTGGATCAACGTGTGTGTACTTATTGTTGTAACAAATTAAAACAAAACCAGATGCCTGCTAGAGCAGTTCATAATAATCTGGAATTGGTTGAGATTCCTTCTGAATTGAAGGACTTAAATACTTATGAATCTATTTTGATTCAAAGTATCCATCCCTTTCAGGCTATTGTAAGAATGGAGCCAAAGACAGGGAAATTGCCTCCATCAGATTTACAGAGAGGATTAAAGGGAAGAGTTGTTTATTTGCCTCTAGATTTCAAGAAAAACATTAACACAATTGGAGTAGAAAAAGTGGAAGAGGAACCTCTGGTTATCTTAGTTAATGGGGTTCCGACAAAGAATAAGAAAATATGGCAAGATTTAGTAGATGTTAGGAAAGTTAAAAAGGCAACATTGTATTTGAAAAAAAATAATAAATACTATAAGAATGTATATGTTGCAGAAGAGGAAGTAAGTGAGGAAGAGGATAGCGATTTGTGTGCTGGTCAAATTGAGAAAGTAGAACCCTCTACTAGTGAAGAAATATATGAACATTATAGTGTTCATCCTTTGCATTCCAAGGAAGTCATGGGGAATGCTATTGAGTTGTTTCAAATGAAACAAGCCAAAGGGAGTCCCATTAGTGTTTGGGAGGAAAGTTTGGAAGCTCGGTGTTTCCCACAGCTTTTTCCAACAGGTCAGGGAGGAAGATATGATGAGCGACCTCATCAAATTCCTGCTTCTGAATACCGGACTTTGCGATTGTATGCAGGAGATGCTAGGTTTCGACAATGCATTCCTTATTTGTTTCATCTCCTGTTTGAAAGCGATCTGTCTGGACTGTCATATGCAGTGAACCACATCTTGAAAAGTGGTATACACATGCAAAACATCTCGGCAAGTGATTTTATGGATAAAGTCAATGTCCAAGATAGTATTTTGGATTCTCACCTGATTAATCTCATGGCGTGTCAGCGTGGTACTAATGAGTACTGGTACCGTCGTCATGGTGATTTAAAATGTATGCTGAGGAACTTAGGTACTCCCACATGGTTCCTCACTCTGAGTTGTGCCGAGTATGGCTGGGAAGACTTACTTCAATTTCTACGAGAGGCAAATGCTAACGTAGATAACATCGAATTCAAGACACCCGGAGAACTGTGCTCTTTGGATCCAGTCAATGTATGTAGGTACTTCAATCATAGATTTGAAGCTATGATGTCTTTCATCATGAATAAGAAGAATCCACCTCTTGGAGAGGTGTTGGATTTTTTCTGGAGAAAGGAGTACCAAGCAAGAGGTGCTCCTCATATACATATGTTGCTGTGGATCAAGGATGCACCTAAATTTGGAACGGATCCAGAAGACTCAGTGATGAGTTTCATCCAACAGTATTCTACGTGTGCTGTTCCAAACGCAAAGGAGAAGAAAAGCCTAAGAGAAAAAGTTCTGCGTTTCCAAAGCCATCGATGTGGAAAGTACTGCCGTCGTAAATTCCGAAACAAAGACAAGTTCTACACCAAATGTCGTTTCGGCTTTCCATGACCGGTGATTTCTAAAGGAAGAGTAAACAGTTTGATGTCTTCGCTGCGACATAATGTGATGAAGAAATCACCTAAAAACACATACAATTTGAAGAGGAACGAAGAGTCCAAGTACATCAACGACTACAACCCGGTGATTTTGTCCATGTGGAATGCTAACATGGATATACAGTTTGTGGCTGATAACTGTATGGCTGTGGCTCGGTATGTGACGTCTTACATCACCAAAAAAGAGAAGACAGAATTGAAGGATATGTGGGAGGACATTTCCCATGAAAAGAGCCTCAGCAAGAAGTTGTACAGTTTCAGTCTGAAAATGTTGTCGCATCGAGAAATCGGAGCGTACGAATGTTCTGACCGGTTGTCTTCAGCAAGTCTCTATGCCAAGTCCAGGAGTATCGTTTGGGCGAGTCTTGGTCTTGCTGCAACGCGTAATCGAGTTCTCAAACCTGTGCGGGAAATTGACTATTTGGCGGAAAAGGAGCCAAACAGTACCGACATTTTGAAGACAAACATGTTGGATACATATTATCCAAATCGAAGCAGTCACCTCGAGAATGTTTGTCTGTATGAGGTTCTGCAAAATTACATATTCAAGAGGAACATCAAAGAAGATACTGAGAAAGGAGTGTATGCTGTAATAGGAAGTGAGGGATGTCTGGTCAAGCAAAGAAAATGCCACTTGGTAAACCATCGAAAATTGAGTGGCGAATCTCCTGAAAAAAAGGAGTTTTTCTATTTAGCACTTTTGCAACTTTTCAAGCCTTGGCGTGCAGAAGAGGAACTGCTTGGAGATTTCCTCTGTTACGAAGACTCTTTCAATGCCGCCAAGGAGACCATAGAATGTCCTGCTTTTCCCAAATATGTAGAAATGTTGAATGCGGAAATTGAGCAGGAAGCAACGATTGCAGCCGAGATTGCCAGAGACAGTTCTCAGGACAGTCAGAGTTCTGCTTCATTGAGTCAAGATCCACTAGGAGGACCTCTTATCGAAAATGAAGCTGCCACTGCTATGAATGAAGTGGAAAGAGCCATGGCACATGCTCAAGAGGATGCGGTTAACTTAGAAGAGTTGGAAAGGCAACTCAACGTTGAGCAGAGGAAAATATATGACGAAGTTACCATGCAAATTGATCATGGATTAAGTCATGATAAGAAAGAGTGCTCATGTACGTCGTTGAAGCCTGTCCGACTGTACGTGAGTGGAGAAGCGGGAACTGGAAAAAGTTTCCTCATTAAAGCAATTTCATGCTATTTGCAGGAAAGGACAGAGTCATCGCTGTCTTGTGTTGTCACTGCTCCAACTGGACTGGCAGCACATAATATTAAAGGGATTACTTTACATCGTTTACTGATGCTGCCAGTGGAGCATGACAACAAATTAGAATATCACAAGCTATCTGGAGATGCTTGTTTTGAAGTTTCAAGAATCTTGAGGAAAATGAAACTTCTTATCATTGACGAAGTAAGCATGGTTTCCAATGTCATGCTTGCCTTTGTGCATTTGAGGATGCAAGAAGTTCTCAAAACAGAGTATGATGTGTTATTTGGTGGCAAACACATCATTGTTTTCGGAGATCTTCTGCAGCTGACACCAGTGAAAGGGCAACCTGTGTTCAAAATGCTCACGCATGAAGATACCAGGAAGTGCTTAGGGAGTATTGGCAACGTCAATATATGGTTAAACTTCAATTATGCTGAACTGCATGAAAATATGCGTCAGGCAAAGGATGAAGTTTACAAGACTATTCTACAAGATGTTAGAATTGGAAAAGTGACCGAGCATGGGAAAGAAGCTTTACATGCACGATTACTGACAAATTTATATCCAGACGAAGATGTTGTGCCTGAGAATATTTTTCAGAAAGTTACTGAGAAAAAATCTGGAATATGTTTGATGCCAACTCTTGCAGAATGTGCCAAATTCAACAACAAAATGTTGCATTTAGAAAAGCAAGAGATTGTGAAATTGGAAGCTATTGACAGAGTAGAGCATATGGGATCAACAATTATTTTGTCTGAGAATCTGAAAACGAAATTGGATTCATTAGAGAAGAGTATATCTAAAACTGCGGGTTTTGAAAAGACTCTGAATGTGTGCTTGAACTGCCGTATAATTTTAAGAAGGAATTTACATGTTGAAAGAGGTCTGGTAAATGGATCAATGGGTAATGTTGTTGATTTTGTGAAATACAGAAATAGAGATGGAATTGAATTTTTAAAAATTAAATTTGATGGCATTGAGGAAGTACAGCTAATTGCTCGTTGTTCTGCTAGATTTTTGCTTGTAAAAGACTTATATGTTCGCCGTAAGCAGTTTCCTGTTTGCTTGGCATATGCGGTGACAATCCATAAATCGCAAGGTTTAAGTGTAGACAGTGCATTGGTGAATATTGGCAGTTCTGTGTTCAAGGAGGGTATGGCATATGTGGCATTGTCACGAGTTAGAACTTTATCGGGATTGTACTTGATTGAGTGTGATGTCACAAACATTTGTGCAGATCTAGATTGTGTTAAGGAATACAATAGGTTAAGAAGAGAGTATGCGCCACATTTGCCTCAGTTTCCTTTGTTTGAGAAACGTCTGGTAGGCCGGAAACGAAGAAATGAGAACAATACTGGGGAGGTTATAGCAAAAAGACAAAAAGTGAATGAACCTAAAATTACAAGCAGAAACAAAAAGGATTCTGTTGAAGATGTTGTTGGTTTTCAGTTTGAAAACAGTTCTGGTGTCAACTGCTATGCTAATGTAGTAATTAATGTTTTGTTTTCTCTAAAAAATGTAAAAGAAGAGATTGTGGTCAATTCTGATCAAAGATTTTGCGGTTTGTTAAATTCTGTGTTAGAGAAATGTACCACTGATAGAAGAAACATAGAAAGTGTGTCTGAAATTCGAAATCTGTTAGACAGATGTTCAGGCCAAACACAATTCTCTCAAAATATTCAGCAAGATTGTCAGGAGTTTTTAATGTATATGCTTGATGTATTACATGCTGAAGGTGTAGATGTAGATCAGCTGTTTGGGCTTTCTTATCAATGGCAGCATGACTGCGAGAACTGTATGATATCAAGTACTACTAGTGTAGACTCAGAAAGATTCATATATTTAACTTTGCCAGACAGTAAATCAGTCTCCTTTAATAAGCTAGTAAAAGCTGCTAATCACAACATGGAGTGTAGCCAATGTAAATCTGAAATGATGTCCACATTATTTATACGAACATATGGCCAGTACGTCATTTTAATGTTCCAACGATGTAGGCCTGATGGAACAAAATTGACAACTTTAATAAAAAATTTTGTAGCTTCGCAGTTGTCAATATCAGGAAGGACTTTTGTAACTACAGCAATTATATATCATGACAGCCCTTCAATATCATCAGGACATTACACAGCTTATTTAAAGTCTAGAAATGGCTGGTCATTCTGCAATGATTCTGTTTTAATTTTCAAAAAAAAATTGCCGTATGACCTTAAAAACTCTTACCTGGTGTTTTTAAAACCAAAATTTTAGGGAAATAATCTCGGGATGTGCTCTGTGGAATTTCAAGAAGTTCTAATGGCTCCTACACAATTTGGCCTTGAGGATAAGTGTAGTTCAGAGACATAACTTCTAATCATAGGACTGGACATCATGGAGATATATGTGCACTTTGAATGAGTTCAGAAAAACTATTTCTTTTTATAAGCTAATTGAAGCAGCCAATCAAAACATGGAGTAGAGGGAATGTAAGTCTGCAATGCTGTCTACTGTTTTACATTGCTTTGTGATTAAAAGTGATGTAGAGAATTAAATAATTGTTGTAGTCATAGAGGTAGTGTAAGTCTGCTTCATATTAAGCAGTATCAGTGTCATAGGAAATGTAGAACATGACTGAGCAAGAAGGGGAAGATATTACTATTCCAGGATTGTGAAAATGATCTTCAACATTTTAATTCTGAAAGTTGCGGAAATGCCAAATGATGGGATTGGCTTACAAGAAATCCAAGAGTTATAAATGGCTCTGACTAGATTTGGCCTTGTGGAAAATAGTGGTAGAGAGCAAGAAGTCATTTATTGCATGTAACGTGTTTTTAAAAACGATGGAGGTTTTCTTTCAGAAAGTGGCGGACTGAAAGTAATAACAGCACAAAAGAGTGTAAGCTGTTCATAGGACATCCTTGGACGTCATGGAAAGTAAGTTAACTTTAAGGAGTTCTGAATTTTGATTTCTGATGTTGTATGGGTTTTTTAAACACAATCATTTTGATTGTGTTTTTTTTTCCCCGCTGTTACATGATGAATACCTTCAAGTCACTGTTTTTAGTGAATTTTGATACATTCTGAGAACAGCAAAAATAAACCATTTAACATGTATAATTAATTCGGTACTGTTTGCATTTATGATGTATATGTAGAACTGTGTAGGACGCATGGAGAAGGTGAGGCTTCTGTAAGTGTCAAAGTTGTTGCATGCAGTGCTGCACTTCTACGTATTCTTTCATATGCTGGACTACATCTGCACAATGAGATACCTAAGCAAAGGAAACACAAGTGATGTGATTGTGAAATGAGCAAAATAAATTGCACATATTTGAATTACATCACCTGTGTTTCCTATCATTATGAATCACATTGTGCAGATCAAGTTTAGGTCTGTCCAGGGAAACATAGGAGGTTTCTACTTTGTTGAAGAGTGCAGTGGACATGACTCACTTCATTGGTAGACTTTCACAGATATTATCTCCTCTGTACACTTCAACAAGTGTAAATCTCATCTTGAACTCTGAGTAGGCCTCACCTCAAACAAATCTCTGGATAGGAGACATGTTATTGGCATCCTGAAGCGACACTTTTCTGAAACAAGAGCAATGCAAAAGATGCACCATGTTTTAAGATAGGCCTCACTTCATCTGCATCAAGATACTGTTAGTTTAAAATGTATATCTTTAGGACTGTGTAGGGGACCTGGAGAAGCAGAAGCTTCTGTCAGTGTCAAAGTTGTTGAAAAACTATTTGTCCTTCAATCTTTTCCCTTGTCTTTTGTAATTTTTAAATACATGTTTTAATATTTTTCAAATGTTGGTTCTCTCTTTCACAGATTGAAAGTATAAAAATAAAAAGTGATTAATTTAACGGCAATTATAAGGTAAATAGTTGTACTCTTTTCGTTACATTTCTATCACATTCACCTACTATTAGATCCACTGCTTCACTTCTTTAACCCTCAGTTTCCTGCCTTTGCTACTTTCCTCATTCCTTTCTCTATTACCTACTTACTCAATCCTTCCACTCTTTTTCTCAGTCCCTCTGTTCTCATAGTTCCTCAGTCTTGTTCACTCACTCCGTCTCTATTACTCTTAGTGTCTGTGAATTACTTTCCCACCTTTTTTTTTGGACCGCTTCCCGGGAAGTGGCCCGGTTCGCAAACCAGCAGCGTTACGGGAGTCCACCATTTTGTGTTTCGGTCGAATCAAGATACAAGATGGAGGGCAAATAATGTTCAGAATGGGTAGAAGGGGGCACGGTAGATGTATCTTGACCCCCTTGGTTTTCTGAGGGTGGCTGAGGAGGACCATAGTTCTTCACTCTTGTTCATTCTCTCTGTTTCTATTAATGTCACTGTTTATGACTGATCAAAAAATTTTTAAAAAAAAAAAGAACAGTAACTATAAGGGAAGGAAACTGACAGTTATGTTAAAAGAAAGACAGCTATAGGGAGTAAACTAAGGATACTGTTACCCGCAATCCACTGCTGTTGATGTTACTGACCATGTCATGAATGATGTAATATGTGACATCATCAGCAGTGGATTGTAGGTAACAGTATCTCTTGTTTACTCCCTAGAGCTGTCTTTCTTTTCACATAACTGTCTGTTTGCTTACCTTATACTTACTGTTCTTTTTTTAAAAAAATATTTTTTTTGGTTAGCTTCCGGTACGCGTACCGGGTAGCGCTCCGGGGAGCGAACTAAGAGAAATAGAGGTTGGCAGAGTTCCAAATATTCTACCAATTTTTTTATAATGGGGAGGTAGTTCTGAAAAGAACTTTTTTTTTATGTTTTTGTTGTTTTATATTTTTTTTAGTATTTTTTGAACATTTTTTGACTTTTTTTGTATTTTCTGAACGTTTTTAAATTTTTTTTGGTTTTTTTGGGGGGGGGGGAAACAAAAACGATCCATTGTAAAGGGCTCAACAGGAGCAACAAAAAAAAGAAGAATTTATTCTTTGGGGCGTCTCGGACAAACATTAACATGATTTTGAATAGCTCTCATAATCAAAATGATGCTACTTTCCCTGTAGCAGATGAAATCGCCACAGTGCACGCACACTTGCTTGACGTGCCCAAACAACATTTGGATGTTTGGGATCATCTCCCTCGCCTCTGGTCCCGACACCTCTGGAACAACCGATCTTCTTGCCATTGGGAGGGGATTTTGTTGCTCATCACGTAGCTGGGCAGCACTATAATTATTTGGGTGCCACCTACTCATATGCCGATGCATAGTGTGATTGCCGTAACTGTATTTTTTTTCAGTTCCCCTTGACAATCTATCACCGCATATACGGCAAAACACGTAGCGTGCATTCACTTTTTTTTGCCCCTCAGGAATTCTATAGAATTGCCAAATGTAATTCTCCTTTCGATTGTACCTCCTGGGCTCCTCTGGCAAAAACCTTGGCTCTTCCTCCTCTTCCTCCTCTTCCTGTTCTTCCTCTTCTTGCAAAATTACTTCAGCAGGTGGTCCTCTCTTTCTTGGATTTGGTGGAGGTGGTGGGTTAGAACCAGCTGAAGCTACTACTGAAGCCATGTCAAAGTGTAAATAAAGTGTCTTTCTCTCACCAAGATGAAAGTCAGAGTGAGGAAAGAAGGAGGGATTTTCATCATTTGGGAAAAGCAAAAGTTGTAAACCAATGAAAAGTGTTCATTTTAGATCACATGACCTAGTATTACATCATTAGGAAACCAAAAGTGAAATGAACCAATGAAAAGTGTTATTACCGAGTCACATGACCTGCTGTGTTTACGTTACGCGGTCGGCGCCGCGCCGCGGATCGCTTCCGGTTCGCGTACCGGTGCGCTTCCGGGTACGCTAACGTAGCACGTAATATGACGTATTACGCGAGAACGCGAAACGTCATGCTGACGCGACGCGTCACGATGTTGTTTTCTAACGCGAGAGGTGCGCAAACGGAACGTTTACCGGTTCGCGGACCGGGTCGCGCCTCCGGATTGAGCTAACGGGAAGCTAACCGGTTCGCGTACCGGGAGCGAAACAAAAAAAATAATAAAAAAAAAATTGTATTAAAAACATGTAAAAAATATTTTTCTATTTAAAGAAGAATACATTGTAAAGGTTTTGATATTAGCTGTTAAAAAACCAATGAAATTCACTGAAAAAACCATAGGTTATAGACCATATATAGTTAGGAATTAGCATTTACAAAACCTTGAAAATTCACTGAAAAAACCATAGGTTATACACCATATATAGTTAGGAATTAGCATTTAAAAAACCTTATTTTACTCACACAAAACCATTGAAATTCCATATATAGTTAGTTGTACTAACTATATATCACGCACCCGCAATCCACTGCTGATGATGTCACATATTACATCATTCATGACATGGTCAGTGACATCACTGATGACATCACTGATGACATCTCAAATGACATTGAGATGTCATCAGTGATGTCATCAGTGATGTCACTGACCATGTCATGAATGATGTAATATGTGACATCATCAGCAGTGGATTGCGGGTGCGTGATATATAGTTAGTACAACTAACTATATATGGAATTTCAATGGTTTTGTGTGAGTAAAATAAGGTTTTTTAAATGCTAATTCCTAACTATATATGGTGTATAACCTATGGTTTTTTCAGTGAATTTTCAAGGTTTTGTAAATGCTAATTCCTAACTATATATGGTCTATAACCTATGGTTTTTTCAGTGAATATCTATATATATAAAAACCAAAGTATGTCTGTTTGTCCTTTATGCATTACTACACCGTTCATCCGATCGGCATGCAACTTTGGGAAGTTGTGGAGTACACTCCCGCGAAGGTTTCTGGCTAAAAAAAAAATATAAAAATTACATTAAATTTAAAAAAAAATGTGTTAAAAGTTGTTGAGTACAGTCCCGCGAAGGTTTCTGGCAAAAAAAACAAAAAAAGAAAAATGTGTTAAATATCGGCCCCCCGGCCACCCAGGACCCTCATAATCTTTCCAATACTGAACGTTTACAGTTTACGGTGCGACTCGCTTTTGCAATGACCATCAACAAAGCACAAGGACAATCGCTGCAAGTGTGTGGACTAGATTTGGAGAATCCGTGCACATGGACAACTCTATGTGGCCAGCTCACGCGTCGGAAAACCTTCTGATTTATTCATGTACGCACCAGATGGAAAAACAAAAAATAACGTGTATCCACAACCACTCGAAGAAATAAACAGAATTAAAACAACACTTTAAAAATGTTTTCCATATTAAAATGAATACGTTTCAATAAAAATGACACAATGTAAATTGAATGTTATCATAACAAGTTTCCGTAAAATTCCTTTCTTCTGAGATCGCAGCATCGCGCGACGGGTAAGCTAGTATATATGTAAACGAATGTATGTCTGTCTGTCTGTCTGTTTGTCCTTTATGCATTACAACACCATTCATCCGATCGCCATGAAACTTTGGGAAGTTGTTGAGTACACTCCCGCGAAGAATTCTGGCAAATATATTTTTTTTTAAATATCGGCCCCCCCAGGGCCCTCATAATCTTTAGAATACTGATGGACGCACAGAACGGAAAAACAAAAAATCGTGTATCCACAAGCACTCGAATAAATAAATAGAATTAAAACAGCATTCATCCGATCGCCAGAAACTTTGGGAAGTTGTTGAGTACACTCCCGCGAAGGTTTCTGGCATAATATTTTTTTAAATGTCGGCCCCCCAGGGCCCTCATAATCTTTCGAATACTGATGTACGCACCAGACGGAAAAACAAAAAATCGTGTATCCACAAGCACTCGAATAAATAAATAGAATGAAAACGACACTTTGAAATGTTTTCCATATTAAAATGAATAAGTTTCAATAAAAATGACACAATGTAAATTGAATGTTATCATAACGAGTTTCCTTAAATTTCCTTTCTTCGGAGATCGCAGCAATGCGCGACGGGTAAGCTAGTATATATATATATATATATATATATATATTACCTACTGGCGGTCGCAAGTAGGTATATATAGTTAGGATTTTTTCTCTATGGGATTTTTGAAAATTCTATGTCTAATAACTTTGGCGTTTGTGGACTGAATTGGCTGAAATTTTCAGGAAAATGGAACATTTTGTTTCAGAGCAGCCCCTGAAAATTTGGGGGGGTTTCGTCAAGGGGGGGCCGAGAAAAAAGGGGGGTCCCAAAACGTGTTTTTAACATTGAGTTTTCCAGAGGGCGGTTGGCCTCACTTTTAGCCCGAACGGCTGAATGGATTTGCACGAAACTTGGCAAAATTGTAGGGACTGGTAGCCCGATGTGCCTTTGCTAGGTCTCAATATATGTGCTTCAGTGGATTTTGAGAAATTAACGTTCAAAAAAAGATATATATCTGTAACAGCGGACCGGGCAGCGCTCCGGTTCGCGGACTTTTCGCGGTACGGAGCTTTGTGAAGCGAAGCTGATTGGTTCTCCGGCGTCTGTGAACATTCCAAACAGTCCGTAGCGGCCACCATCTTGTCTCTCGGTAGGATCGAGAGACAAGAGGAGGCCAAAGCGAAGGGGCAAATGACCATAAGGGGGCATAGTAGATCCTCGCTGACCCCCTAGGTTTGATGTGGAGGTTTTAAAAGGGCCCCGCGGGGCAAAAAAAAAAAATAATAATAATAATCAAACGGCTGAATAGATTTGCACGAAACTTGGCAAAATATTAGGGACTGGTAGCCCGATGTGCCTTTGCTAGGTCTCAATATATGTGCTCCAGTGGATTTTGCGAAATGAACGTTCAAAAAAAGATATATATCTGTAACAGCGCTCCGCTTCGCGTACTTTTCGCGTTACGGAGCTTTGAGAAGCTGATTGGTTCTCCGGCGTCTGTAAACATTCCAAACAGTCCGTAGCGGCCGCCATCTTGTCTCTCGGTAGGATCGAGAGACAAGAGGAGGCCAAAGCGAAGGGGCAAATGACCATAAGGGGGCATAGTAGATCTTTCCTGACCTCTTAGGTTTGATGTACTATTTTGCCAAGTTTGGTGTAATTCCGTTCAGCCATTCAGGCTGTAGACGTATGTAAATGTCCTATGGAAAATTGCATGGGGAAAACACATTTGAAAGTGTTGAAATTTAGAACCAATTAAAATGTTACTTTGGTTTTGTATTTGTGTGTGATGAAAGTTAATTGGTTATGTATATATCTCAAATGAGAGGAAACCACAGCCATTTTGTGATACTACTGTCTGAGGTACATTTGTGAGGAATTTTTGGTGGTGAATTTCTGGTGTTTGATTTACACAGTACTAACACTTCTCCTACTTTTAAAAAGGTGAGTTGTTAATTTGTAAGGGGAACTATGTTGTACACTTGAAGATAATTTGAAAAATGTTTTCTGTTATTTATTTGCAGTCCTTCTGTTATACTAAATACTTGATAAAGTTAGTTTTATATTATGTATTACTAAAAACGATAAATGAAAGTGATTATTTTTTTCTGCAATTTACAGCAAGCAATTTCAAAATAAAATGGCTCAGAATGAAGAGACCGAGGCAATTTCTTTTGAATTGTGCACTACATTGATTGAAATTGACAGCACCAATAATGAAATATTGTCACAAGGAGGAGATTACTTGAATGATTTTTTTGATCAATCTGTTGATGGCGAATTTATCGAATGTTTGGAGACCATAGAGTTACAAGAATCATCATTGCAGACTTTTAATGAGGAGATTCCAGATGAGATGATTGAAGAGGAAATTCCTGATGAGGACATGTTACTAGTTCTTTCAAATTTAGAAAATTCAGAAGAATAAATTTATATTTAGAAATCAAAAATTGTTTGAGACATTATTCATTTTTATTTTTAATTTATGAGGTTGTAGCGAAGTGATTGTAGTATAAAATGAGACTTATAGTATAGAGTGCAACATTTTTATGTTACATGGTAAGTTTACTCATATTTACTTCCCTTCTCCCACTATATTATCTCCAATGTGTATTTGACATCTCTTCTTCATCTCCGGCCTCCTTTCTCTCACTGTGTGTCTCTGATGCATCTTATCGCTGCTATTTTGTGTAATTACAGAAGAGAGTAAAATAAAATAGTTCGGAACGTGAAAAGGGGGCAAAGTAGAGTACCCCTCACCCCCTAGGCCTTCTCAGGCGGTCCCAAAAGGATCAGTTTCTGCTTTCCTGAGAGATTATGGTATGAGTTCCATATACCACAATAACTTGCATTACAACATGCAAGATATATATCTCCTATTACCAACTTTTGGAGATATTCGCGCTAAGCGCCAATATCTCCAAAAACTAACACCTGCCCTGAGCAGTTCTTAGCCATGTTATCCAATGGGAGGTGGATAACATGGCTAAGAGCATTAGCTCGGTAATGCATGAATATCGCTGACTTTTTAGCGATATTCATGCATTGCGGCCGTTTTTTATCGCATTTGCGATAAACCTTGATAATAGCAAGGTTTATCTTCGATAATTTCTGACGATGCTTAGCGGTAAAAAATTCGTTGGTAAGCATCGTTAGCGATAAATATCGCTTAACTTTGGTAATATGCACCAACGTCTGTTAACGTTCGATTCGAAGGAAATGAGGAAGTGTTGAAAAACATTGTTTGCGCCATCTTGCCTTTTTTGAAATGCCACACTTTTGCCGTGCACGGCAGCCATTTTAGATGCCTTGACCAGACCCACTCTCTGCACGCTGTCGATTCGTAGCATGGCTCCCCACCCTCGCAAGCATCTTCCCTAGGCACTGGTCACCCCCGCTCTCTGTGTTATGCATGGGCAATAAACCTCCACCCATCTGCGCTGCTCTTCCCTGAGAATCACACTCTGTGCCCGCCCGACACCTCCCTTTCGCCCTATTCACTACCGCACCCTCTGACACTCCTCTTCCTCTGTGTCCGATTGTCCAGGCTATCAGCTAGTCCTGCAGATGTAGTTTATGGCCCCAGCTGTAAAGAATCACCCCTCTTCAAAGGAGTTATAGTAGATCAAGGCCCACACCCGATGAGATCCGTCACACCACACGTGTTCCTACTATCTGAAAACCATCCTGTATTGTGATTGGGGAGGGGACCGAGCCTGAAGCGGAAGATTCCAGGGATGACTCTTTGTACATCAAAGTTTTTACATTTATGTGTCACATTAAAAATATATAGCACTCCAACAAAGTAGTAGGATTATAAAACTTTAATAACTTATAAATATATACAACAAAACAAAAACAGTAAAAACATTTAAACAACGAAGAGACCGTGGCAATTTCTTTTGAATTATCCAATACATTTATTGAAATTGACAGCACCAATAATGAAATATTCTCACAAGGAGGAGATGACTTGAATGATTTTTTTGATCAATCTCTTGATGGCGAATTTATCGAATGTTTGGAGACCATAGAGTTACAAGAATCATCATTGCAGACTTTTCATGAGGAAATTCCTGATGAGGACATGTTACTAGTTCTTTCAAATTATGAAAATTCAGAAGATGTTGCCTGGGGGTGGGTCGTCAGTAGCAGTCTGTTGTGCGAATAGTTCCAAGGCAGCAGAACGCGCTGAAAACTAGATGGCACGAAGGTGATGTCTAGTAAGTTGCCGCCCAGCAAATAACGGCGTGGGGCGCCGCGGGGGTGAGTGAGTCCAGTAGGCACCACAGCTATTCTTACCGGCATTGCAGAATTACTGCTGGGGACAATGCCTGTGCTGTAGCAGGGTCACAGCAGAAACAAAAAGGAATTTTGTTGAAGATGTTGTTGGTTTTCAATTTGAAAACAGTTCTGGTGTCAACTGCTATGCTAATGTAGTGGTTAATGTTTTGTTTTCTCTAGAAAATGTAAAAGAGGGGGAGGCAGTCCAAAGTTCTGGTAAAAGGGCAAAGGAAAGGATCGGTGGTTTGAACTATCAGTCAAAAAGGGGAGGGGGTGGAACAATTTTTCCTACCGGGTCACAGTGTGCTTTCACCGGAACTGAGGTTTGCAGGATTCTAGTAATTAAAAGTGAGGCTGTCGCCAGCATGGGAGCGCCGACGTCCCGCGGATACAGTTTCGTCACTCCACGGGCGATCATGGCAGTCATTCCCCATCGGGGGTGTCTGCGGGGGTCGGAGACTCCCGCGGCTCCTCTAGAATCTTCAAGGTCGTGGAGGACTACGGTGGTGGAGTCAACCAGTGACCGGGCCATTTCTTTATGCTGGGCCCGCTCTTGCCAGGTCGACCGCCATTTTGAGAGTTCGGTAGCTACTGGCGATCGCGGGGTCAAATGAGCGGACGGGCTCCACCCTGCCGGGCGAGACGTTGCAGCATCACCACAGTGGAAGAACCCTTTTCCGGGCGCCTGGAGCGCTGAGGGTGCAGGTGGGAAGCCTCCACCTGGGGAGGCGGGAGAGGCCTGTTCGCACCGTCTCTCCCTCCCAGTGCACCCCACGGCGTCTCGCTTGAGATTTGTTATGGCCGGACCAGGCGATGAGGACGAGGGGGGGGGTCGGAGGCATGTGCAAGACATCCCCCCCCCCCCAGGGTTGTTGCAGCAATTATTCAAGAAAGAAGAAGTGTCCCGTCCGTCTTCGGGCCGGGCTTCCGGTGGATGTCGGCCGGACGCCCCTTGCTCTGGCCCCATGAACGGGTTCCTTGGTTTATCGGCTGCAGCCGGATCCCATCGGCCCTGCCGTTGGTGGCCGGACCGGTAGAGAATGTGGCGGGACTACCTGAAACTGTCAAGGGCCACCGCGGCCGGACTGGGAGAGAGAGGGGAGGGTCGAGGACACGGACATTCCCCCCCCCCTGCAACTCTCCAGCGTTGTGAATCCCCCTGGCCGGGTCCCGCTGGCCTCGGCCTCTCCTCCGGCTACACCCTACGTGATGATCTCCGAGGCGTGGCAGCAGGACCCGCCTTATATGTGTTGCTTCCGGCTGGGCGTAGCCGAAAACCTGTTGCCCTTTGGAAGTTTCTAGAATGGGGCGGATGTCTGCTGACTTCTATCTTTCCCAGTTTGCCGTTATTTGGCCGTGGCAGGCGGTGGGACAGACACATTTTGGGGCAGTGAGGGGTGATGTTTTCAGGTTTCTTATTACGGGCTTACTTCTAACGTTTCTTGTTTCTAGGACAATAATAGGTTTTATCATTACGTATTGTTATCGTTTCTTTGTTTGTTATTTAATAAAAAGTTCATCAGTGGCCTACTGATTTTCGTTTTCCTATTCTTTTCTTTCCAGGTTGTTTCATGCTAAAGTTTCTGTTAACAGGATACAGTGATCATTTCGTTATTATTGCATATGTCCTTTTCACTAGGGGTGCTCTCTTGTTGGGCCAGATGACCTATCTCTAGTAAATGGTCCGGGTGAAACAGGTGCATCAATCAGTGGGGAGTAGATAGGCATGACAGATTACAACGGGGGAGAAAGGTCCGCATTACGTACCCTTTCACTACTTGCAAAGATTTTCCTACGTTTATTTGCAAACAGGGAATACCTCCAAAAAGAACTAATTCCCAAACAGTCAATGTTCGGACAATCAATCAATCAATGAGGAATGAAATAGGTACGACGTGTTAAAGGCTTGCGTTACCTACCCTTCACTATCTGCAAAGGGAGAGAGAATATTCCTATTCTTCCTCGTTTGCAGGCAGAGAAGATCCTTAAGAGAACCAACTTCGAACAATTCAATGCTCGATTCAAACAATCAACAAGGGGTACTGTGAACACAAATGAACGCCGCTTATGTACATACACATTGCTATTTTCAACAGGTTGTTCCTAATGTTTCTATTTTAGCGAGGTCAAAAAGAGATCCCATTAGTGGCCTACTGATTTTGCTCGATTCCTTTTGTTTTTTTACACGATTTTTCGCTATCTGCAAAGACTAAACAGAGTATTGCGACTCTGTGCTTGTTTGTAAATAGAGAATGAACCAAAGAGAACAATCAATCAAATGGAGAGAGAAGCAGGCACGACGGATTACAACGGGGGCAAAGGCCTGCGTTAACTACCCTTCACTGTCTGCAAAGAGAGAGTACTCCTAATAGAAATGAGGGGTGGGGGGCAGCATTCAAAGCAGATCAGTGTGCATAAACACGAAAATGTTTTTACTTACCACGTACTTGACATTCGACAGCTTATGATATTTGCTATTAAAAAACCATTGAAATTCACAGAAAAAACCATAGGTTATAGACCATATATAGTTAGGAATTAGCATTTACAAAACCTTGAAAATTCACTGAAAAAACCATAGGTTATAGACCATATATAGTTAGGAATTAGCATTTACAAAACCTTGAAAATTCACTGAAAAAACCATAGGTTAGAGACCATATATAGTTAGCTGGACATTTTATTGACATAACACCAATGAAATTCCATATATAGTTAGTTGCACTAACTATATATCGCGCACCCGCAATCCACTGCTGATGATGTCACATATTACATCATTCATGACATGGTCAGTGACATCACTGATGACATCACTGATGACATCTCAAATGACATCACTGATGACATCACTGATGACATCTCATTTGACATCAATGACCACATCACTGATGATATCATTCATGTGACAATATAATGCATCTCCTCACATTTTAATATAACCTCTGTTTCACCCAGTGTTAAATACAGAGTATAATTTTTGAAACCGTTGACACACCAATACTAGTTACTACATACGCACTCACTGATTCCTACGTCTACACACACCTTCACTCATTCACCCATACAATCATTCATACATACAATCACTCATCTTTACAACACTATCATATGCACTCATACACCTATACAGACACTCACAGTCTGCCACTCATCCATGGAGTTACTCACACACCTAGTCAGTCCTGTAAAGAATCAATGACACTTCCATTTTCTTGTCTATACAGTTAAACATAGAGCACCTTACATTTTCAAACATATACTAACACATACTTACCTTCTTATACAATCATTGATACAAGTACACATTGATCTGCACAGAGTCACACACCTCCCAGCCAGCCACACACACACTCAGTCTCCCATACAAATACTTGGGCAATCAATCAATAACCCATATAGTTACTCATATAGCTACTGATCAACACATGCAGCAGTTTACAGAACAACAGACATAATGATGCACAAATTAAGACAGTTTAGTCACTAACCCATGCACTCAGTGAGACACATTTAATCACTCACTCATACAGTCAGTCATGCACCTACTAAATCCTTCGTCCAGACACTTACACATCCACTCATTCTTCAATATGTAAGACATATTTAAACTTTACAGAAACAAAAAATCACTGGATGTTGTTATCAGTGATGTCATCAGTGATGTCATTTGAGATGTCATCAGTGATGTCATCAGTGATGTCACTGACCATGTCATGAATGATGTAATATGTGACATCATCAGCAGTGGATTGCGGGTGCGCGATATATAGTTAGTGCAACTAACTATATATGGAATTTCATTGGTTTTATGTCAATAAAATGTCCAGCTAACTATATATGGTCTCTAACCTATGGTTTTTTCAGTGAATATATATATATATATATATATATATATATATATATATATATATATATATATATATATATATGCTTTATCAATGAAATTATAGTCTTTTTGTCCTACAATTATGCTTCTTTACTCCTACTGCAACAAGGTATAGTGGCCATTTTTCATGGCGAGGGCCTGCTAAAATGCATTATTATCATTCTGACTTTTTACATGGTGACTACCAGGCTACGTCTGACTGAACAGATTTGTTTCCCACTTGTCAGCAAGTTTGTTGCAGCTCCTAACGTTCAGTGATCTGTTTTTCAACTAGGTAAACATCCCCTCACCTATGCACTTAAATATGTATGAACGCAATGTACTAGGGTTTCCCAGTTAACATTTACAGATTTAAAAAAAATATTGTGTAGTACTGGACAGGGGTCCGCCCAAATGTCGCAGTTATAGCACCCTTCATTCAATTATTCTTCTTTCATTCTCTATCCTTCAGTTTCCCAATAGCTTCCTTTTCTGTGAAGGGAAATATGTTGAGTGAGACGTACTTTCTTATCCATATTTCATTTTCGCATAATGCCTGCCAGTTGAAAACCATGTTCCTATGAAATAAAATTCGACGCAAGTGTAGATTTGGGAAATAAATAATCTAGAAAGAATACGAAGATATAGGGAGTTTTAATCTGAGACACATCGCTACCTGCTGTTCCAGATACTACCTTTGCAGCCTCTTTCATGAGCTTCTTGAGCTATAACTTTTTAATGAGACTTTTCTCTTCTAATTCACTGTCTCCTTCAAGTTTAATCCGTCCTCTTTGCTCTTTTCCTTTAGTCTCATCAAGTTTCTGCTTTGTCTTTTGCTGGTAAGTCTTTGTATTTCTGCCCTGACGTTTTTTTCGCTCAAATTTCAGTCGCCCCATTCTGAAATCCAAAGGATCAAAGAAAAACCCCACTACCCCATTTCTCAGTTGTCCTCCTTCTGAAACTGTGAAGACCTACATCTTTCCTGGAAAGGCCTTTCTACACATGGAGCAAGACTTATAATCCCTTTCAACAAGAATATGTGGCCTGGGACTGAAAAAGGGCCCCCTGATCCTCATTGCACTTTAAACCTTAGAAGCTAGGCAGTTGTATAAGCGCAAGATTAATGAAAGATCCTGGAATTATGTCCAATCTTACTTTATTCACTGTCCATTGCAGCTTCAGTCAACGTTTTAAGAAACATCAATATCAAATTAGGGTAGATATTCGTGCTGTTTCTCTACCAAAAGGAGTCTGAACAGAGAAGTACTGTAAACACCTCACCTAAGTTGTTTCCGTGATTGAAGGGAAGTGGTATATGCTGTTGGAAAGTCGGTTATTAGTAGTGGTAAATATGTATCAACCACTAGTAATAAGGCCACTAACACATTCTAGGGCTCAGTTTAGGTCTCAATTAGTTATTAGCTTAACTTCAGCCGCGGTCCGTGAAGGCAACAGCAGTGGGGCGGTGGAGCCGGGTTGGGGGGGGTTTCAAGGAATTTGGAGGGACGATGCAGAGGGAAAATTAAATAAATAATTATTTTTTGTCATTGTCCATTGGAATTTCCCTCCACCGGGCCCCACCAACCCACCGCTGTTACCTGCACGGACCACAGCTGCTTAACTTAGGAGACAAATATGTAAAGCATTTAAAAACATGAATTCAATAAATAATTAAGACACAACACACAATAACAATCCCATGCCAATTCGAAACATTTGTCCTATTTTTATATTTAAAATGACACCAAAATGACAAAAATCCAATGTAGTGAACTGAAGATATGAATTTTTAAAGAATTATCACTTTATAGTGCATAAAAACCTATAGTTTCACACTGGGACATCGGATCGCACTTGACCGGCCAAAATCAAAGTTTCAGGCTGACCTTGATCGAGCCCTGTGCAGCTACACCAAGCAGGATGCCCTGGCCAAAATTTTACCTTTAGACTAGGCAATTTTCCTGGAGCTTTTTCTTCCAATGTCCCTCAACACTCTTCACAAGTATGGGTTCAGAGAGGGTTCGCCCGCTTGACTTTCAGGGAGCTCCCATCAAACTCCGGAAGTCGGACTTCCTGGGCCTTTCAGCGGGCCAAACCTATATTCTGGGCCAGGTCGTGGTTGAACGTGGCCGGCTTGGGTCTTGTGGTTGAGTCGCTCACCTTATGGAGCTTTTATCAAAAGTTATTCCAACCTTCTGGTACTTCTTCCTTAAGTTCCTCTTGAGGGTCCAAAGGGTCCAATACACAATTCAAGGGTCTGGAAAATACAAGATGGCCCTTGAATGATTGGGACTACACTTCCCTCAATGCACCTGACAAATCCTTAAAAGTCTACTGAATGCACCCTATGCTTGGAATTCTTTGTGGAGATGGTGTAGGTGAGCTCTGTTAACCTGTACCTCACAGGGTGTCAACTTTTTAATCCTTTTGAAGCAAGGTACATCCACAGGGCTGTAGTTTCAGAAAGTGCAGCATGCGCAGTCAGTCAGAACACAGGGCCTGGTGGTGCAAATGAAGTTTCCAGGAAGGCAATCCTTCTTTTTCTCTTAGTTTAATGCATCAGATCTGAGAAGCTCATTACCACTCACATATTTATTCAGTGTTCTCTGGGGTCAAGCAGGAGAGTACTCTTGTCCAATGAGGTGCAAGGTAGCACCCCAGCAAATGACAGCTTCCTCCAAAATGTTCCATATTTTTGTCCTAGATCGCACCATTTCTCCAAAATACATGATTGCTGAAATCTCAGAAGAAGAGCAAGTACTTGCTAAACCAACCTCCAGTGTGGCTCCATTCCATAGCTCTCCTCCCACTAATATCGGCATATTCCTTCCTTAAGCCTGCTATCTGGCTGGGTAAGAGGGGATGGGGCAGGTAGGCATGGCATTCCCTGCTTGTCCTGTTCCTCCTTTGAAGCCTCATGCTTTATGACCCCTCCCTCCTACTCATTCCTGTGTAGCCGTCCCCTCTCCAGCAGATAGCCTCTCCCGTAGTGAGCCACTTATCACTTCATCAAAGCAGCCTGGCTAATCCTGTTAACTCTGATCAATCTGAGAAGAATGCAGGAAAGCTGGATTTTGCCTTACAGACAAGAAAGTCCTATAACTTCTTTTCTGAACAACTTAGGATAAGTTTAGCAATGGCATATTGCTAGATGAATCAATACCATTCTTCTAAGTCTTTGAATTATATTTATTCGGATCACTGACATAATATCGACGACACAAATATCGAGATACACAAATATCGAGTCAAAAATATCGATTGACAAAATATCGACTCCCTATCTTCAAACAGGTAAGTACCAAAATATCGACTCCAAAATATCGACTTACAAAAATATAGACTGTCAAAATATCGATTTTTTTAAATGTCTTAAAATTAAGTTAAAACTAATATAGTAATAAATATATTTAATATAAACTTAGAAATAATTAATAAAAAAATGTAATTTTAATAAATAATTTATATAATTTAAAAAATTATATCACCAAAAATTACACACACATATATATATATATATATATATATATATATATATATATATATATATATATATATATATATATATATATATATATAACATATTATTAAATAAACATATATAACATTTTAGAAAATGTTTAAAATGTATTGTTACAACTATAGTGAGTTCAACATTAGCAAAAGTGTTGGATAGCGTAGAGGTCAAATTTACTACTCCCACTCCAGTGGGTGCAACAGTAGGGAAAGCGCTGGATAGCGTAGAGGTTAAAATTACTATTCCCACTCCAGGGATGTATGACGTTACAACGCATACTTTTACAACGCCTACCATTACAACAAAACTTTTACAACGCAAAAACTTTTACAACGCATACATTTACAACGCAAGATTTTACAACGCATATACCTTTACAACGCATACCATTACAACGTAAGTATTGGTAAGTATATAATAATTTTTTGAATATAAATTAATAAAAAATATTATAATATAATTTAATTTTATTAAATAAATTTAATTTAAATGTAATTTTACTTTATTTTTACAAAGTACCCCTGTACCCCGAAAACCCAAAACTGACCCTGAACCCTAAAAATACCCCTTTACCCATAAACTGAAAACTGACCCTGAACACTAAAAATACCCCTTTACCCGAAAACTGACCCTGAACCCTAAAAATACCCCTTTACCCCAAAAACTGAAAACTGACCCTGAACGCTAAAAATACCCCTTTACCCCAAAAACTGAAAACTGACCCTGAACCCTAAAAATACCCCTTTACCCCAAAAACTGAAAACTGACCCTGAACCCTAAAAATACCCCTTTACCCCAAAAACTGAAAACTGACCCTGAACCCTAAAAATACCCCTTTACCCAAAAACTGAAAACTGACCCTGAACCCTTAAAATACCCCTTTACCCCAAAAACTGAAAACTGACCCTGAACCCTAAAAATACCCCTTTACCCAAAAACTGAAAACTGACCCTGAACCCTAAAAATACCCCTTTACCCAAAAACTGAAAACTGACCCTGAACCCTAAAAATACCCCTTTACCCAAAAACTGAAAACTGACCCTGAACCCTAAAAATACCCCTTTACCTAAAAACTGAAAACTGACCCTGATCCCTAAAAATACCCCTTTACCCCAAAAACAGAAAACTGACCCTGAACCCTAAAAATACCCCTTTACCCCAAAAACTGAAAACTGACCCTGAACCCTAAAAATACCCCTTTACCCAAAAACTGAAAACTGACCCTGAACCCTAAAAATACCCCTTTACCCAAAAACTGAAAACTGACCCTGAACCCTAAAAATACCCCTTTACCCAAAATCCCAAACATATAACCTTTTAAAAATAATTATATACTTACTAATACTTACATTGTAATAGTATGCGTTGTAACGGTATCTGCGTTTTAAAAACATGCTTTGTAAATGTATGCGTTGTAAAAGTTTTTGCAATTTAAAAGTTTTGTTGTAATGGTAGTGCATAGTAAAAGTAGCGTTGTAAACGTTGCATACCCACTCCAGTGGGTGCAACAGTAGGGAAAGTGTTGGATAGCGTAGGGGTTAAAATTACTATTCCAACTTTAGAGAGTGCAATAGTAGGGAAAGTAAATACTTCACAAATATATATAAATAACATAAATATTAATACCAATTACAAATAATTAAAATATTAAAAAAGTGTATACAAATATTAAATATTTATTTATAAATACAAAATAAAATTATTTAATTATAAAAATTGCCTACTCATACTAATTAATTACCTATTAACAATAAATTAATTTACAATTTAAAAATTAATAAATTATTTTCAATTACCAATTATATTTTAATTAATTACCAATTAATAATTAATTAACAATTAATTCTAAATAAATATCAATAAATAAATTAACATATTTAATAAATTATAATTAAATTACTTCCCACCCTATTCCCCTATAAACACACAACCTGCTACAGAAAATAAATTACTAAAATTAAAATATTTATCAATTAATCAATTATAATTAATTACCAATTATATTTTAATTAATTACCAATTAATAATTAATTAACAATTAATTCTAAATAAATATCAATAAATAAATTAACATATTTAATTAATTATAATTAAATTACTTCCCACCCTATTCCCCTATAAACCCACAACCCGCTACAGAAAATAAATTACTAAAATTAAAATATATATCAATTAATCAATTATAATTAATTACCAATTATATTTTAATTAATTACCAATTAATAATTAATTAACAATTAATTCTAAATAAATATCAATACATAAATTAACATATTTAATTAATTATAATTAAATTACTTCCCACCCTATTCCCCTATAAACCCACAACCCGCTACAGAAAATAAATTACTAAAATTAAAATATTTATCAATTAATCAATTATAATTAATTACCAATTATATTTTAATTAATTACCAATTAATAATTAATTAACAATTAATTCTAAATAGATATTAATAAATAAATTAACATATTTAATTAATTAGAATTAAATTACTTCCCACCCTATTCCCCTATAAACCCACAACCCGCTACAGACTTATATTACACAAAAAATAAAAATTATTATTAACTTACCTTAAATTCGATATTTTTGTTGTCTATATTATGTCTAGTCGATATTATGTCCATTCTATATTTTTGATTCGATATTATGTCCATTCTATTCGATATTAATTTTCTCTAGTCGATATTTTTGTTGTCTATATTATGTCTAGTCGATATTATGTCCATTCTATATTTTTTACTCGATATTCTGTCCAGTCGAAATAAAAGACTCAATATTATGACTGTACACCATTTATTCAATTCCTAGCAATATTTATGCGTCCATAAACTATTTCAATGTTATACTATGTGACTAGGTATCTACAATGGGGAAAATCAAATGTGAATTTCTCAATTACCAGGGCATGTAAAACATCTGTTATACAGGCCCTGCTTATAATTACATGACTACGCCACCCATGGGAAACCTAGGGGAGACCCTGGTGTACCTAGTATGTATAAATAATGTAGATTATCACTTTTTAAGTGCCCCTACCACCAAAGTCGAGTTTGGGTACAATTTACATTCAAAATCAGTGCTGCAGAGCAGGACTGCTTTTAAAATGACCTCAGACACTCAGCAGAGCAAACTAGCAAGTGCAACAAAGGCTGCTGGCCTCTAACCTTCCAGGCCCTACCATGTACTAGAGTCTTATAGATAGTTTCAATCCCCCTGCCTTATTATCTGCTAGGGACTTATATTGTAGGTCATGCCAATTATAGGTGTACCCTAACACATAGTGTGCCCTAATGCATGTGTGTGTTTTCACTTGTGTTTTAAACATAACACTGGCCTTGCCCTGTCAACAGATCTCAGGGCCCAGTCAGAGTCAGTTACCACCAGAATCCTTCAGCAGAAAATGGGGGTGGACAGGGCACACAGGATGACTTTTCAACATATGCTAAAGCCTACGAGCCCCATACTTTGATCACTGTTAATTTAGGCTACCTGAAGTCTCAATGTGGCTTTCTTTATCTCTATACAAAGATACAGTGTGATAGATAAATCAGTTTGAAAAAGTTGGTGGGAATATTTAATTGGGTTTATAGAAATTAAGAAAACACTGCAGGAATGGATACATTTTAACAATGAAAGAAGAAGACTAAGGACTCCTGGCTCCAGCTGGCACCCAGACACTGGAACTATTCTACAAAGGTCAAGGGCTTGCCTTCTGTTTACCTGTTTCTGGAATACATAGTTTAGAAAAACACCTGACTCCAAGATGGGCCAACTGGCCACTGAAGATTGAAACTTGCAGTAGCCCTGGCTGGAGAGAGACCTGTCACCCATCAGCGTGTACTGAGGACCTATCACCAGGAGGACCTGTCCCAGCAGATGGAGGAAAGTGGGATATTGTCATGTATTGCACCTCTGGAGTAGGGGTGGGCGGAATTTGCGCAGTTGAGCTCCGCAAAGCTCCGGGAAACAATAAAACATCTCTGCAAGCATTCAGAGTTCCGCGAACACGCGGAATTGCTTGTTCCGCCTGTTCTCAGTGCTTTTTTCCTGTTCACAAACGCTGTTTGCGTTCCGGGGGGGGGAGGAATATCTCGCAAACATGCATTTTGAAAGCGCGAACAAGCAAAACATTCCACGAAGCCGTAGATTGTGGAATTTTTGGCAATTCCGCATTCTCCGTTGAATGCAAAATTACCCAAATTCTGCAAATTCCGTGAGCGGAACGGAATTTACCACCCAGGCCTACTCTGGAGCACCATGACAGGGTGCTGAGGCTTCCACAGATAGGGTACACTCTTGGCCGGCTAGAAAGTCAGTGCTAAAACTGCTTCAGTGGAAACTTGCTGAAAGGATATCTGGTGGATACCTGCCAAGCAACACATTTTTAATTGGTCTTGATAGTATTTGTGACATTTTCTTGGATGCACATTTATTTACAAGAGAATTACACAGCAGTTGAGATGTGGTGCACCTCCAAACCATACTATTTGACTACTCCTTTACAGTTGGAATGACAGTTCTCACCTTTCCTGTTAAGTTGCTACCTGTCTCATGTCCAAGGTTTAAATCATACATTGGGGTCAAAATGTCAACATTTATATTATTAGTCACGTATTTACTGTTATATGTAAGGGTCATGATCCATGTGTGTCTCTGTGACTAAAACATTTAATATATATATTTTTTGTGCATTGCATTTTTTTTCACTACTATCACTTGCATTGCATCTACATCCGGGAGCACCTATATTTTAAACTGTTGTTCAAACAATGGTTACTGTTTACAATACAATTCACATGAAATTAGCAATCTATGTAGCATTGAATGCTATCAGCGATGTTGATTTGCACGTGTTGAGGTGGCCTCATTTGCTGAAAATATTTTTTAATAAATCCAAATGAAAAACTGTACTGGCATATATATTTCATTGCACAAGTTCCTGAATATACAGGGTTTGTTTCTTGAGCATAAGCTTTCCTACAAGGCAAAAAGTTCAATAGCAGAACTATGTTTTAGTGAAAGTACACAAGGTTTTCCCAATCAAATGCTGTACTCAACCAACTAACGTGTGGACAGAGCTTAAACACTTCTCTTAGCAGAACTTCTGAAAGTACTTTTTTCTGCCGATCACAGAAGGTCTGATGACTACTGTGATGTGAAATCAGACCTAGTATTGAGCTGAAATTTAATAAGGCTACTACCATTAGCTGCAGTTCACAAATCACTTTAGCCAACAGTTGCATGTTTTTGACAATTTGCAGAATAAAAGCTTTGATTAAACACTGATTTACCATTAGATGTCCCTTGAATTGGAAATAAGCAACAATTTCTGAATTTCTAGCATGAACTCTATTTTACAGTGACCCAGCTTTCTCTACACATACCATTGATGTTGTTTTTGGTCCTAATCTTTTAAAGATAGGGTACTTGATTTAAAATTTGGAGAACTAGGTACACCATCACTAAGGTGGGAGTAGAGTGGGAAAGACACATGAGCCTTTATGACTATAGGTAGGTGTCATCTGGCGTCTTTAGAGCAAATAAACCCTATTTCACCAGATTGTGACAGTTGAAAACCAGATAAGTCACCATATGGTCTGAGTGAGACAGATGACCACACGTTCCATGGTAGCCCGTCCAGGGAGTCGAAAGGACTTGGAGCCTGAAACAGTGGCCTAAATGCCAGAAGGGAGGGTAGGACAGTGTTGGAAACCCCCATGGCAGTTTACACAGTCCAGAAGGTGGCTTATCCTGAGAGTGTGGCCCCAGAGCCTAATGGGGATGACATTGCTGCCCTGGGACACCTGATCTAGCTGAGTGGCCAGCTGCAGGAGTACTATCCCAGACAGAGTTCTGAAAGGTGCAGAAGGATTGCCAATTCTTGAGGGCCTGAGGCAACAGGCCCAGGCCAAAGGCAACACCTCTTGGAATCACCCCATTTATTGGGAGAATGGTCCCCTGTAGAGCGAACATAAGGTACTTGCGCCTGGCTTAACTTGAGTGCTGGTGAGAGTGCTATTGGGACTTTCTACTGGAGTTGTCTCATGATATCCCCCTTGCAATAGTTCTGGGTCAGGCCAAAACCTATGACTTCCTGATCACCCACCTTTATTGACCCCAGATGAGGACTATATCAGATCCATGCAGTAGGTCCTGTGTTACCTTCCAGGTCAGTGGTAAGTCAGAGATAAAGCGTATGGTTCCATTAAAATCTTTCCACATCACAGGAACAAGACAGGCATTAGGCTTACCTTGGTCTTGATGGGCCATTCCACAAGGTACCCTGACGCCATACGAGGACAATCACTTCACCCATGGTGCCCAGGACACTGATGGTAATCTTTACCTGTGAAGCTTTCCTCAAGGGGGTTCTGTCTGTTAGGGCCAACAACTTTTTGGATGCCTTCACAAAGGACATGTTGGATGACTGTTGGGTAGCCTACAGGTTCTCCACACCATAGCACCCCAAACAAATGGGCCTATTGAGAGATTTAACAAGACTCTGAAGGGCAATATTTTCAAACCACTTCAACCCTTACCTTGAGCCTGTGGCGTGGCCTTGCAGAGATGATGTGAACCAACTCTACCTTCCCTTTCAACTTACTTATATTGTGCCTTAACTGGACAAGGAAGAAGGCTGGGGCATGGTCCTCGATTGTTCGATTGATTACCGTGAAGCATAAGTGGCTGGTCCCGTAGATAAAAGAATGGAGTCAGTAACCAGAAAAATATAAGGTATCCCCATGAAATCCTACCCAACCCTAGTCTCTGATATCTACCTGTCACAGAAGGGATACTGTAGGAAGAGACGTTGGGTATTAGGTGTGAGATGCCAAAGATGATAAAGGTGTTTGGACTACTCAGCCTGAAGAGTTTTATAATGAAAGAAAGCATATGTGTTATTATATGACACTAAACCATACACAAGCATACTCACAAACAACATCACACATGAGAGAGTAAGACAAGGGTATTGATCCTTGATGTGGAGGTGGTCACGTACTCCAGGTAACCACAGGTAAAACTCAGTTGACACCACTGAATATTTCCTCTTCAGTTTGCAAATTCCATGATGCCTTATAGAAATCCAAGAATAAAATAACAGGTATGGTACAACACCATACAGGGGAAAGTTTTTCCAGGGTGTGAAAAATGTGGCTCCCCAATAAGTTCTCCAGGCGTGTTGGCAACAAAACAATAGTAGAAGTGCTTCCAGCGTGTTAGAAAACAAAACAATAGGTGAAGTGCTCCCAGCTCGTTGGTGAGCAAAGCAATAGTTGAAGCACTTCCAGCATGTTAGAAAACAAAACAATAGTTGAAGCTCTCCCAGAACATTGGTGAACAAAACAATAGTAGAAGCGCTTCCAGCGCGTTAGAAAAGAAAACATTGGTTGAAGCACTCCAAGCACTGGCCATAAAATGATATGTGAAGTGGTCCAAGTGCGTGACAGAATAAGGCTCAGAAAGTGCTCCAAGCGTGTTAGCAATAGAAGTATCACCGATGTGTCATAAGCGCGAGTACACACTGACGCATGAGAAGGTTCCTTGCTTCTACATGCACCAAGCGCGTTGGAAGATATTGACTGAGGCATAGCAATGTGTGGCTTGAGCACTGCCCCTGAGGGGTATCCTCCAAAATTAAAGCAGTTGCTCCGCACACAAAGTCATTCAAGGGAGATCATCCATTACTCCCGAAATCACAAACAAAGGCTTCCTGGCATTTGGAATGCGAGACAAAGCATTGTCAGGTTCACTGACCTGGGTCTAAATCCTATACGACCTGGAAGTCAAACCCAACCTGCTGTGTGCTAGTGTTTGCCTGGAAGTGAAAGAGACAAAACTGCTCACTGAGCAGTGAGTCGATATGCTTCCCTCCGGCTCAAGGCAGACAAGAGAAAACAGCTTTAATTTGTTGTTAAGATCCCACACACAATCAAGCAGCATTCACTCTTCTGCTAAAATCAGGAGGATGCTAGACAGGGCAATAACGATTCTGAAACCCAGAACCCATGAAAAATATGGCCATACCTGAGTGTCTGTGACATAAGTAGGATATCCTGTTGCCATGCCTTTTCAAAGCCTACAGGGAAGAGTAACAGAAGGAAGCAGACATTAACACCTTAGAGATTCTGTTTGGCCACCCTGTTAGAGGAACACTCCGTCCTCTGAAGGAAGATGTTGAAAGCTACATATTAGCCCTCCAACCTCAGATGAAATGCTTCATGAAGGAAGCCTCTGAGAGCACTGCGTCCACTCCCCAAATCGAATGGGACGTGTTAAAGGTTATCACTAGGGGCCATTGTCTGGGCACACCAGCAGGCATGCAGAAACACTTAGATAGGGAGCTGACACGCATCAAAATAGATTTGCTTCGGAAGGAACAGGAAGCGGAGGTGGGTGACGAGGAGTCATTGTTGGAAGCTAGCGGAGACCATGTGCGGCTACTAGACAGGCTACGGCATTTAAATTATTCAGCCCATTCAGCACGCACCCACCATTTTGGCGATAAACCAGGCAAGCTACTGGCGTGGTTGATCAAACAAGATGCCATGACCGCACCGGTGACAACAATACACACCAGCCAGGGAGATGTTGTATATACACAGAGTGGCAGTTCGGGCTGGACTGTTCCCATGAGGCACAGGGTCAGATTGATTTGCATATGGCCATGTCTGAACTGGGGTGGCAGAGTGGGCTAAAGAACGGTGATGAATTAAACCCAGATCAGTTGACTGGGGGTGAGTGTTTGTATTGTCAACGCTCCGTCCATCATTTCCTTTGGTTTTTCTATGTTGTATATACACAGAGTGCCATTCATAAGGCCTTTGTGGACCATTATGCAGATCTATACCGCTCTCGATTGCAAGTTCCTACTGCTAGCATAGCTGAGTATCTTTCTGACATAACCCTGCCAAGATTAGAAAACGCACGACGAGACGAACTAGGGACCCCACTTCTACCTGACGAACTGCGCACAGTCATTTCTTCCCTCTCTAACGGCAAATCCCCAGGCCCGGATGGGCTGCCTGCCGAATTCTATAAAGCCTACTCTACTATTTTGATCCCAGAGCTCCTACGGGTATATGCAGCGGCCATTACTGACTCTTCCCTCCCGCCCACGTTAAACGAAGCCAACTTGATCTCCCTCCCGAAGCCCGGCAGGGACTGCGCGCAATTAGGCTCTTATCGACCTCTGGCCCTCCTAAACACTGACTATAAAATCCTGGCTTCTGCACTAGCTCAGCGATCAGCCCCCTTGGTGCCCGACCTCGTCCACAACTACCAAAACGGCTTTGTGCCCACCCGTAGCACTTCACTTAACATCCGGCGCTTGTTCAGGGTGCAGAGTTTTGCCACAAAACAGTGGCCCCGCTAGGGATGCTTGGTGCTCGACCTTGAAATGGCTTTTGACTCTGTAGAGTGGCCCTACCTTGTAGCAGTGTTGCAGAAATATGATCTTGGGGACGACTATATTCAAATGGTGGAGCTGTTGTATCAGAAACCCACGGTGCGGGTTCGCACCGGCAAGCTGTTATCGGATACCATCCGTGTTCGGCGGGGAACCAGACAGGGGTGCCCCCTGTCCCCACTACCCTTCTCATTGGTAATGGAGACCCTAGCGGCGCAGCTGAGAGCATGTGGAATAGATTGGGGGATCCCCCTAGTGGATGGTCTACATACGGTATCCTTGTATGCCGACAACCTTCTTCTATATGTCAGAGACCTGACCCGTATGCCGTTAGCTCTGTCTGATATATTCCGCACCTTTGAGTCGATGTCGGGCTTAAAGTCAATTGGGCCAAATCTGGGGTATATTCATTTGATGCAGGTACACCAGAATGTGCAATTACTATCAATGGTGGACGTCTCAACTGGTACTCTACCACGTTCAGCTATCTTGGAATATATGTTTATAGAACCCTTATGGATGTGTTGGAGGGCAATTTAGTGCCGGCAATCTCCTACCTGCAAGCGCAAATGGCTTTTTGGAAGACCCCCCCCTTGAATGTGCCCAGCCGGGTCACGTTGACAAAGATGATAGTATTACTCAGGCTGTTGTACTACTACGCCAATCTCCCGGTATACGTCCCCACACGTATATGCAGCGAATTAGAAACTACAGTTAGGAATCTTATCTGGAATACAGGGCGACCCCGAGTGGCGTTGAGGACGCTCTATGCATCCCCAGATACAGGGGGCCTGGCGGTTCCTAATCAGGAACTCTACTATTTAGCGGCACAGCTGCAGTGGGTGGCCGGCTGGCTGAGTGGGAAGAACTTGGGGGATACCGCTACAGACACTACAATTGTGACACGCACACAAGTCCATACATTGTTTCACCCGCTGACCAGAACCCATGGTCCGTTACAGTTACATTTAGCAGTTGCACGCAGATGCTATGTAAGATGCTTGAAACTCACCAGTGTAGTGATACCATATGCCCCGATACTTCCACTGTTGGGAACACCCAGGGAACGGGACGTAGTCACGGAGGCGGTGTTGGAGCGCTGGACGCAGGCTGGGGTGGAAACTGTGGGGACTTGTATGTAGAGGGGGTGCTGGTTCCCTTTGAAGCTCTGGTCACCGATACGGGCCTCCCAGCAGGACAATTTCTCCTACACGCAGCACTCATACGTACACTAACACGGGCTTGGGGAGACCTTTCCGGAGAACTGCCGACACACTTGCTGGTGCAATATTTGCACGTGATGGAGAATGGCTCCCATGTGGTACACTGGCTAGCACAGGCACTCCTTACCCATACGCAATGTTCTTCGCAGCGTCTGCGAGACAAATGGGTGGAGGACATGGGACGGGCATGGACGTATAAGCAGTAGGCAGTGGTGCCGGCAGGTGCCACGAATATCCCGCGCAACTCCCGCTTCAAGCTCATCCAGTTATATAATATACACTGTGCATATTTGTCACCCGATAAGATTAATCGGTACTTCAAAATCACAACATCCGCATGCCGAAGATGTACGCTTATGCCTGCAGACCTTTTACACATGCTATGGTCATGCCCCTTGCTGCGAACGTATTGGCATATAGTGACAGCCTCCCTAGCGGACAGTGTAGGCGGGGTACTGCAACACACATGGGAGGCATGCATCTTAGGCATATACAAAAGGACAAAGCAGACAAGAGTTCCCTCTAGATTTTGGGACCTTGGGCTTATCACGGCGAAGAGATTAATCACTAAGCACTGGAAATGCAGCGAACCTCCCCAAGTGGCACACTGGCGCAGCTCTTTTGACAACTGGGCAAAGGCGGAAAGCGCGACCCTGCATAGGGAGGAAACGGCGGGACTAAGGAAATACCCCATAGCACAGTCCTGAGATGACACCCTGAAGGCCTTTCACCGCGTATGCCTCCGATGTGGAGTCCCATAGATGCACCCTTCCTGACTCTGCCCGGGGACGAGACACTAACAGAGGCGACAAGCCCATGCGATCCCTCAGTGCCTTGCATCTACTTGCACAACACTTTTGTTGCGCCGCGGTGGCGCGCTGTTATCCCGAGCACCGATGGCCCTACTCCCACTGCGCAGACAAATCTGACACTGACAATGCGAATACTGTCGGCTTTTCCGCCTCCCCGCTGGCTCCCAAGCACAGCACCTGCATGTTTCCTGGCTCCCACACAGGATATACCTCACAACTGAAGTCTTGCACTGGCGGTAGCACATAAGTGATTTCTTGATTCACTTATCACTTTTTCTTTTCTCTGTTTTCTTTTACTTTTACTTTTACTATTTTGTGTTTTGTTATTGTTGTAGATTGTTCTAACGTTATGAATATCGAACTATGCATATATTGCTTTGTGTCTATTTTCAATTGTCAATACTGCACGTTCCAGACGGTCCGTCCTGTGATTGTTCAATAATGTAGATTAACAGAGACACATAGATAAGGCCATACCCTTGGTGTTAAATCACCGGACACTCTGGCAAGTAGGTAGATTAACCATGATGCCACACTCTCTCTGACGTTTATCTTGCTTCACGAACCCCTTCGACTACTCTATACCTTTGACTTTGTTGTGGTGTACTGTTTTCAATCCTATTTTATTTTTTTATTTTCTCCTTTCCTACGTAGATCCACCACTTTTCAGGTATAGAATCCCTCAGATTACATGCCCTCGGATGCATAATTATTTTGTATGATATGAAGCATGTGTATATGCACTGTAGCAAACTGTTGTTTCTACTACATATTTCTATATGGCTACGAAAAGTTATTTTACACTTTCATATTTGATATGATGGTATGTACTGTGAACAACATAAGAAAAGTAATAAAAGATATTCAAACAAAAAAAATGAAGGAAGCCCCTGAGAATCCTGAGGTTAGTCAAGATATGATGAAGCAGTGGTACAACCAGAAGGGTACTTTTGTGGAGTGCCAAACTGACCACAAAGTTTGCGTTATGTAGCTTGTAGAACCCCATGCGTTACAGGACCGGTGGACAAGACCCTTTGAAATTAAGGAGGAAAAGGGTGAAGTCACTTACCTTTTGGACCTCCTGACAGCCAGAAACCCCTTAAAGGTCATGCATGTCAACCGATTGAAACTGCACTTTGAGGGGTGTGAAGTAACGATGATTACAGTGACAGATGATAGTGAGGAAAAGGAGAGTAAACCCCTTCTTAACCTCCTCTTTTCTAAAGAGCAAGATGGGTCGATGGAGGAAGTCATCCTCACCCCCACACTGACACAGGAGCAGCAGATAGACTGTCACCAGTTACTGAGACATTTCTCTCTTTTCTCCCTTACCACTGGGCTCACTGATTAGTGTACGCATTATATTGACACAGTGGCCAGCATACCTGTTAAACAAAGCATTTACAGGCTGTCTGGTAAGGTGAGATCCAACATCAAGGATATGATTTCCAAAATGCTGGAGCTGTTAGTGATTTGCCCCTTCTGCAGGATCTGGTCCAGCCCACTGGTTTTGGTGCAAAAGGCTGCCACTCAGGCACTACCCAGGGCTGAGATTCTGTGTAAACGTACAGGGGCCTCAATTCAGTCACCACGACTTTTGCTCATCCAATACCTAGAGCTGATGAGTGTTTTTCACAGTTATGGGGCTGCCATGTTCCTCAGCACCTTTGATTTAACATCATGGATTTAGCAAATTGCCCTTACCGAAGGGACCAAGGAGAGGTCAGCATTCTCCACACCAGACGGACGTTTCCAGTTCAGTTATGTCCTTTGGGGTGAAGCATGCCCCTACCACCTTCAAGAACGTGGTCAATCGGATTCTAGCTAGGCTGTAAATCTTCAGTTCAGCCTACCTGGATGACACTGCTGTGTTCAGCTCCAGCTTAGATGATGACCTGTACCACCTCAAGGAAATGCTTTAGGACCTTAAACATCAGGCACACAAAAGATGTTAGGAAGAATGTTGCAATAAGTCTAACCACTGGCAATTTCTCTGGGTTGCATTTCAACCCGTAATTCTTTTGCCCATCATGCCACCTCAGTTTGAACCCAGCCACATGCAAATCAGTCTTGACCCTGATACATTGGGAAGAGGGTAGCTCTAAGTGCCAGTCCAGGTCCTCTCTGACCCAGAACAAAAGCAACCCAAGACCAGTTTTGCCATGATTAGTGCTTGTTATTCAAGTGTAGTTTGGTTTCATTGACACAGTGAGAACTGGACCCACATCTGGGCATACCTTTGTCACTTAGGGTGTTACAAGAATGCTTTCAATAAGTTTAACCACTAGCAATTGCAAAATCAGTCTTGACGATCCTCCATTGAGAAAAGCCCAGCCCAAACTGCCTGGCCACTTCCTTTCTAAACTGGAGCATACGCATCCCAAGACCAGCTTCATCCAGATTGGAGCTTGTTAGTCAGGTTTATGTTGGTTCCAGTGCCCAGTGAGCATGGGACCCATGTCTAAACATACCCTTGCGACTTTGGCCATTACATCAAGCCCACAAAAGGTGATAGAAGGAATGCTTTCTATAATTTTAACCACCGGAAATCGCTCGAGGCAGCCTTCCAACTCATTGTTGTTTGGACCACTATGCCACCTTAGTCAAGTCAAGTCAACTCAAAAGTAGTTTATTTTGGATATAAAATTCATAAAACCACAAAATTCAGTAAACATGTGCGTTATGATAAAACAACATACACAATTAAAATCGCAATACATAAAACAATGTATAAAGTGCCATCAATGACATGCAAAGTGCCAGTGGCGATGTTCATAAGGGGAGAAAGAGGCGCAATTGCTGTAACATGGAACATCTCAGAATAATAAAACGATCTATGGAAGCAATGGACGCACTGTCAGGCTGATTCTTAAAAATCATAAAATCTTAAAAGTATCAGCATTATGACAGCAACAATCAGGTAAAAAGGGTAAACTGCAAATTGTTGTTTAAGCATCACTTGTATTGACATCTCAACAGGTAATATAGTCAAGTCTGTGAAACAGAACACAAATAGGGTCCCTATCAAGGAAATCTTAAAAGGAAAGACTACCTAGAACTGTTGAAGAGTCCATCATATACCCTAGGGAAAAAAATGCTACCTCAGTCTGAATCCATTCAGATGCAGATCAGTCTTCACCCTGCTCCAGTAGGAACAGTTCAGCCCGAACTGCTAGGCCTTCGGTGGTAGGGGCCCTGAAGAAACTGAGACCATACCTCTTTGGGACTAATTTCTGGGGTTAGACAGACCACAGACCCTTCATATGGCTTATGCAAATTGGGGGTGATAATCCTAAACTGTTGATGTGGTCAATCTCCATACATGGACTTCATGGTGGAACATAGACCTAGCAATCACCACGCCACAACTGTCTTTCCAGGTTTTGCAATTTAATGAGAACTCCCATGGGGTGGTTGGCTCTACCTGACTCCTTCTGAAGGAGGGGGACCAGTGTTGGAAATGGCCATCTTTTACATGGTGTTCCCCCAGATTTTTGCTTTGACTTTGTTTTGGGCTGTAGAACTGTGTGCACGTTACACTTCTAATCAGTGGTAATGTGTCTGTACTCTCTTTCACCATGATGAAACTAGCATATCATAGATTGGCATATTTAGCTTGCCTATAAGTCCTTAGTATAGGGCACAAATGTGTACCGTGTAAGTTAAATGTCATAAGAGCATGCAGCACCCATTATGCCATCCACTACACTGACTGTGTAAGCAGGTCTGCAGACCTACCCACTGCAGCCTGGCTGTGCAGTTTTAAACTGCAAATTCAAGCTGTCAAAATAACCCCTTTCGATTAGCCTTTACCATCCCTTTAAAAATTAGTAAGTCACGCCTAACTAGGCCTTACTGCCAATATGGCAGATTATGTGGTATTTAACCGCATGCGTGCGGCCGCGATTTTTGCGCTGTGCGGCTATTTACGAAAAGCCGCGTTACATGACGAGCTGAGCTCGTCATGAGCATGCGAGCGGCGCAACTCATGACGAGCTCAGCTCGTCATGCGCATGGAAGGGGTTAAAAGGGTATGTAAAGTTTAATGTTAAACATGGCCTTACAATGGGGATAGCTGTTCCACAGGAAAGATGCAATAAATGTCCTTTTGCATTTTTTGAAATATATATTACAAGCCCAATTCATGAGTAAAGCCATTTGCATGAGCTTTCAACAATCACACAGGAGCGGAATAGCCCTTGATGAGGTGTGAACTTGGTCCCAGTGCTGAGACACAGACCTTGGATGTGTTCTGTTTCTCTAACAAGAGAACAATCTGTGCTGTGCCTAGGAACATCATTAACTTGAAAGAGGCCTATCCTCCCTCCCTGAACCCCCGAACGCCACGACAGCAGACTCTACTATGACGCCAGCCCCCTCCACGCACTCAACACCGGCCGCAACCACACCTGCTTCCAGGCCGCCCCGAAACTGACCCACAGACCCTTCTCCTGCCGCACCGGCAGCTTCACCTGCAACAGAGCCACCAAACCTCCAAGGACTGGACCCAACCATCTCCGTTGCATACTCCTCAACACCCACTCTGCACACAAACACACCTCCGCCCCAGACGTGGCATTCCTGACCGAGACCTGGTGGAACGACTCCTCGGCGCCCGACATCGCCATAGCCAGCCCAGACGGCTACAAAATCACCTGCACGGATCTCGCCAACGGAATCGGAGGAGGAATAGCCATCGTCCACAAATCCACCCTCATGGTCGCCACCCACGCAGACGACACTTTCAGCACCGCCGAACACCTGCACTTCCGGATACACACCGACCCTAACACCACCCTCAGAGGAACACTCATCTACAGACCCCCCAGTCCCCGGGCTCAGTTCAGCGACTCCATCGCCGACCTCGCCTGCACCCACGCACTCGCCTCCACGGACTACATCCTCCTCGGGACCTGAATTTCCACCTCGAGAACAACGACACCAACTCCACCACCCTGATTGACAACCTCGCCAACCTCGGCCTCAGACAACTCGTCACTGCACTCACCCACGCTGCCGGCCACATGCTTGACCCCGTCTTCTCCACAGGCACCCACGTCACCTTTGACCACACCACCGAACTCCACTGGACCGACCACTGCTGCATCCAGTTCACCTTCAAGAAACCAACAACGCACCACCACACCCAACAGCTGCCTTGCCACTGCTGGAGCAAAGTCACCGAACACCAGCTGATCACCACCCTCCCCAGAACCCCCCCACCGACCCCACCAACCCAGACACCACAGCCCGCAACCTCAGACAATGGATCAATGACTGCGCCAACACCCTCACCCCGCTCAAGAAACCCTCCAACAGCCACACCAGCAAGAGAGCCACCTGGTTCACCAACGAGCTCCAGGCCTCCAAATGTGCATTCTGCAAACTGGAGAAGAAATGGCTCCACGAATGCACACCGGACAACCACGCAGCTCACAAGGATGCCACCCGCAGACATCACCACCTCATCAGATTAGCTAAGAGATCCTCCTTTAAAGACCGCTTGGATAACAATGCAGACAACATCAAAGAGCTCTTAAGCATTGAAAAGGTACTCTCCAGCCCCAACGCTAATGACATCCCGCCCTCACAAGAACTGTGCGACTCACTAGACATCTTCTTCCACCGCAAGATCGCTGACATCCACGACAGCTTCAACACCACGACCACCCCGACTACGCCAGACTCCACCTCCCCTGTGAGCACCCCCAGCGCCAACCGCCTGACCTCCTGGTCCAACGTCAACGATGACAAAACACGCAAGGTCATGAACTCCATCCACTCAGGATCCCAGTCAAACCCATGCCCACACCACGTAATCAACAAAGCAGGCGAAGCCATCGCACCCGAACTACGGAAGGTCATCAACTTCTCCTTCGAAACAGCGACATTCCCAGAAAGCTGGAAGCACGCCGAAATCAACGCCCTCCTCAAGAAGCCCAAGGCGGACCCCAAGGACCTCAAGAACTTCCGGCCCATCTCCCTGCTCCCGTTCCCGCCAAAGGTCATCGAGAAAATTGTCAACATGCAATTGGCCCGCCACCTGGAAGACAACCACATCTTGGACCCGTCCCAGTCCGGATTCAGACGAAACCACAGCACCGAGACAGCCCTCATCGCCGCCACAGACGACACATTAGTGGCCAACTAGACAATGGCGAAACATCAGCCCTCATCCTCCTGGACCTGTCAGCCTCCTTCGACACGGTCTGCCATCGCACTCTAAAGACACGCCTCCTAGAAGCTGGAATCCAAGAGAAGGCCCTTGACTGGACCACGTCCTTCCTCTCCGGCAGAACCCGGAGCGTCCGCCTCCCACCCTTCCGCTCCGAAGCCACCGACATTATCTGCGGCATCCCCCAGGGCTCATCCCTCAGCCTGATGCTGTTCAACGTCTACATGGCCCCCCTCGCACAAGTAGCCCGCCATCACAACCTCAACATCATCTCCTACGCTGACGACCCCAGCTCATCCTCTCTCTCACCAAGGACCCACACACCGCCAAAGCCAACCTCCATGACGGAATGAAGGCCGTTGCTGACTGGATGAGGAGCAGCCATCTAAAGCTGAACTCGGACAAGACGGAGGTCCTCATCCTTGGACCCACCCCCTCAGCCAGGAACGACTCCTGGTGGCCGACCACACTGGGAACAGCACCAACACCCACGACCACGCACACAACCTAGGATTCTTCCTCGACTCCTCCCTCTCCATGTCTAAACAGGTCAGTACCGTCTCCTCCTCCTGCTTCAACACCCTCCGCATGCTCCGCAGGATTTACAAGTGGATCCCCACTGAAACTAGAAGCACAGTCACACAGGCCCACGTCACCAGCAGACTGGACTATGGCATTGCTCTCTATGCAGGAATCCCAGCAAAACACCTACGACGACTACAACGCATCCAAAACGCCTCCGCCCGACTGATTGTCAATGTCCCCCACCGCCGCCACATCACCCCCCACCTGAGACACCTACACTGGCTCCCCGTTGACAAGAGGATCACGTTCAAGCTCCTCACCCACGCACACAAAGCACTCCACAACCCCAGACCAGCCTACCTGAACAGCAGACTCAGCTTCTACACCCCCACCCGCCGGCTCCGCTCCGCCAGCCTCTCCCTCGCCGCTGTACCCCGCATCCAACAAACAACCTCCAGCGGCAGATCCTGCTCCACCCTCGCCGCCAAGACCTGGAACACCCTCCCTACCCACATATGGCAAACCCAAGACCTACTCACCTTCAGAAGACTCCTCAAGACCTGGCTCTTCGAGCAGTAGCATGACCCCCCTCCCCTCAGCGCCTTGAGACCCTCACGGATAAGTAGCACGCTTTACAAATGCTCTGATTGATTGATTGATCCTGTCACAGGCATCTGATACCTGACACCTGGGAAGGGCCCTCTTTTGTCCACCTTGTCAGCCAGGCTCCAAAACCTAGTGGAGGAGGAGCTGGTCCCAGAAGTGTTCTGAAGGGAGCCCAGGGGAGGGGTTGATTATTTCCCTGGCCAAACCTCTGAGGTAGGTACAGGAGCTCTGCACAGGTGAATAAAGGGTCTATCATGTTTGATTTAGGTAGATTGGGGTACTGTGGGATTGTTTGCAATAAGGCACAGAGAAACTGCTGGAAAAGTGAGTGGGGTTACCCATGAGAACCTTTTCCCTATTAATTAGAGAGGGGCCAGGAGTCCCCAAGCATAAGTGTGAAAACTGTGGGCACCCTATTCAGAATAGTCCTGGAAATGTGGATGACAGAAAAAGGACTGTACCTGCTGTTGAGACCTGTGAGGAGACCTGAAAGCTGGAAAGGCTCTCACACGTACCCAAGACAAACAAGTGGATTCCATTGTTCAGTTGGCTTTCCTCCTGATAAGCTACCGGGATACACCAAGCTGCTAGAAGCCTTTTTTTTCTGAAGAGCACAGTGGACCAGTTCCAACTAAATCTGCCCTGGACTTTTCTGGTGGCGTCTGCTTGATCTTATATTGTCCACTAAGTGGTGTTCCTGTGGTCCTGGGGCCCTTGGCTGTGTCAAAGTGTACTCCTCTTAACATCCTGAAATGACAGGGACTTAGCAACATTTTGGCTCCAAAGACCCCCTGAGGACTGGGATAAACATGCCAAGTCAATCAGGCGAAGGTGTCTTACCGCTGGGCCAAAGATTCTGGATGCTCCATTTCAAAGCTTTTCTGCAGCAGTGAATCTATTTCAAATGGATGTTGCAGAGATGGTATCTGGATTTGCGGAGCCATGTTCGGCTACAACTTGCAACCCTACCCCACTGGAGGAATCTGAGCTCTGAAAAAGTGACTACTTTCAAACACAGAACTCTTCCCTAGGCGAAGGCACCAAAATTATCTGGCCAGCAAGTTGTGGGTGATAATTTGGGATTTCTACCACTCGGGGCTTTTCTGACAATAGTCAGTGGCTTCACCAGGATCCCTTCTTGCCCACAGTCTGCTGCCTTGCCCACTGATGATTTTTGACTTCCATTTCAGAGACTAAGTCAGAAGTTAAAATGCTCGACTCTGATTAACCTAGTTTTTCTATCAGACCTGCGCTTTCTTGCGGTCAGCCTTATATTGCACCTAGGTATGGGCGCCTAATGCTTTTTGATGCTATTTTCATTTAAAACGTAACTTTGGTTCCCATTATTGGATTTTGTGTCATTTTGTTGTCATTTTCTTCAATAAATTATCCTATTTTTATAAAATTAGAGTGAGATTTCATTGTATTGTGTTTTTGACTTTTTAACTGTTTTGGCTCTTCTAAACGCTTTACACATTTTCTTACATTAAGCCTGCTTGCTCTGTGCCATAGCCAGCAGGGGATGAGCTCAGACTTAAATTACTGAAACCTTTACTGGACCTAACTAAAATAGTGATATTATTACTTGTGGTGGACCACAATCCACCTAAACTAGTAATCCACTGTCGCACAACTCTTGATTGCCAGCATGTTACATTTACATTGTTAACCTTAGTATATAAAGTCATACACATGGATGGTCTTGCACATTAGAAAAAAAGTATCCGGTAATATATTGTCTATAGGTGTTTGAAAGTTTGTAAGGTAATGCAAAACAACACACATGGCCTGATTCACAAAGATAAATGTACAATTTTGTGTAAGTTTAAGATTGTTTGCCATTTATAAAGGGATTTATGAGTAATATCTTCACAAGTGATCCCTTTCTGAATAGCAAACAATTGTAAACTTACACAAAAGTGTAAGTTCACGTTTGTGAATCCGACCCACAATGCTTGAGTAGAACACTCTTGCATGTAGGGAGTACTACATGGTAGTATGAGCTGTCATTTGACCTCCAAAATACATCTAGCCTTCTAAAATTAGATTAAACACATACATATTTTATGCCCTTAATGGTCAGTTTGAGTCATTTGGTGATGACCAGGCAGGTTTTAGCACCTTAAAAATGCTGGTTTACTTGATTTCGACTTTTTGACTCGAGACAGGAATTCAGAGGCTATAATGCAAATAAATCCTTGAATTGCTAGGGTAGACTAGCAATGTAAACATTCCAGTCGGTACTAAAATTGTATGATGCGATTTATCTGACCTAAACCAAGAACACTAGACTCATTTCACTCTCCTTTGTTTTCATGCAGGTTCACAATTATAACATTTACCACGCAGGGAGTCCACAGGCAGCGTATTGTACAAGCATGGAAAACTTCACATTGGCTTCATTCAATGTCTCCCAGGTGCCAATCATTATCGTCAACCTCAGCAATATGTGGAGCATTTTAAAGCTGACTTCACTTATTCCAAGTGCTGTTCTCCTCTGCTTTATCCTGCAGATGTTGAAAGCCTTCTTCACCACAGCGGATCTCCGGGAGAACTCTCGCTGCATCCTTTTTGCCTTCTTGATGGTGAATGACACCATCAACATTTTTACATGTGTGCTGCTATTTTTGTTTTCTTGTTTAGCTATTGCAATACCAACACTTTTCTGTGCTGTCCTTGTTGGGATATCAAGTTTCACCTTTTACAACACCCCTAATGGACTCGCAGCCATGGCTTTAGAGCGCTACGTAGCAATTTGCTACCCACTGAGACATGCTGAGATGTGCCGAGTTGAGAGGTCCTTTATTGTCATTGGGGTGATTTGTGTCATTGGGTTCTTACCATACCTATTTGACTTCTTTATCCTGGTTTTCACAGGGAAGCAGAACTTTATGTTTCAGAGAATAATGTGCTCTCGTGAAGCCATTTTTCCAACCACACTGCAAACAGTGTGGAGGTCTGTCTCACACGGGTCTACCTTCACTTTGGTGACTTTTGTACTTCTATATACTTACATAAGAATTTTGTTGGAAGCCAAGAAGCTCAACACAAACAACACTTCCTCTTCTAAGGCCACTAAAACTGTGATTCTTCATGCTGTTCAGCTGTTGTTGTGTATGGCATCTTTTACGTATCCGATAACAGAGAAGCACTTTGAAAAGAATGTCACTCTCATGTTTTTTAATATGTTTGCATTCATGCTGCTGCCAAGGTGCTTAAGTCCTTTGATTTATGGTCTAAGGGATGAAGCCTTCAGAAATCATGTAAAAATATGTCTTTGTCAGACTTGAAGGACACTTCCCCATATGTCAGGCATGATTGCAGAGATAATATAATAGTATTTCATTTCATTTTATTCAAGGTTGTTGCAAGCACTCCAGAAAATTGCAGATTTACACATTCCTTATTACAAGAAGTAAATCAATAGAGGATTTTGCCATTTGTTTATGACCTAGTCACTACAAATTTCCATTTAACTTAGCCTCTGTCAAACTGTGAACATTGCCAACTCAGTAAATACTGAGACACCTTGAGGGAGGAAATATGTCAATGCAAAATCTTATCCTGTTTCTTTTTAGCAAAAAATTGCAGCTTATGTATTCTCACCATAGTGGAAACATTATTTTGGTTTCTACATCAGTAACACCTTCTAATGTCTCTGGTTGAGAAAAAAACATTTAACAACAAAGGGAGAGGTAGGGAGAAGGAGGCACTCTCTTAGTCCCCGGTTAGTTATGCAAAAACAAGAAAAGAGAGGTCGGATCAGACAATTGATCAATCTAATCGTAATCTCTACAGACCACAATTAAAGGAGTCAACACAAGATTATCACAACCAATTTGGGTGATAAAGAAAGCCCTCACACACTGACCTAGTCAGTGTCATGCTTCATCATCGGGCCCCACCGAAAGAGGCCGAATGCCTCTTCGGTGTGCTACGATGCCAGAAAGACTGCGGAGCTGGTTTTGTGTGTGGAGGGCGTGCTCTTGTTTACAGTGAAATATTAAAAGTGCCTAAAAAAGGGTATCAAAAAACAAATTTTAATAAATGATCCCTAAGGCACAAAAATAAAGAGTATTACGTGTCTGTATTTACATGCCAAGGTTCAAGATTGGTAAAATACAGAATATACTCAATTCCTTTTAGTCAACATGTTTCAGCCATAAGGGTGGTATATTACGGTGGCATTCTTCAGGACTATACCCCGGCGGTATGGGCTCTCTAATCACCCACCCTGACCTGGGGACGTGAAAGTGAAAATAAGAAGTGAAAAAAGTGCATAAAAATGTTGGAAGAGTAAAATACTCAATTCCAAAAAAACTCCGTAAATTTGGAGTGTTACTGCACCTGTAAAGTAAAAAACACATATCTTTGGCATTTAGCGCTAGCGCAATTGCGCCTTCCGTCCCCAATACCATAGCCGACATTCACGCCACGTTCTGATTAAGACTGGGCCCTCTGAGGTGGGCGTGTGCGTCCCCAGCCGACATCCAAGCCTCTTTCTCACTCGAGACCAGGCACTCCTAGGTGGGCGTGTGCGTCTCAGGCCTCTTTCTCGGCTAGACACGCCCACCCGGAAACAGGTCGCACACGCGACCGATCTGCTTAAAAACAGTTTTTCCGGCCCCGTCTCTTCATCTTCGGTGTCCGGAATTGAGGCCACAGACCAGGTTTGAAGCGGGTCGAGAGCGCTGAGGGCGTGAGTAACAACGACAACGAGATCGCTGCTCCTTCTCCCAATAGAGCTAAGTATCTGCTCGTGTACAGGCATTTTGCAATTGTACCAATTTTCTGTTTTAGGATGTGCCAGGTCGCTCCGACCCCCTCCCGAGACCCATGGTGCCAGTAGCGCCCCTTTTGAAAGTGAGAGCTATACCTTATATTACCAACTTGAGGGGCACAGACCTTTTAGGTCCATTGATCCCTTCATAAGGAGTACACGCATTCGCGTTTTTAATCCCCCCCAATTTTAATCGTTTGTCTTGTAAATAGCACACCTCTAGCACATCACTTCCCAGAGCTATTCTGCTATCATCCTCTAGGGGCTAATTGGATGGTGCATAAAATCTATGTTTACCTTGGGAACACCACTTGAGCCACACATCATGGAGCACTATGACAACTCAGGAAGGCTCATATTAACAATGTTTATGTTTGTCTTCTGTTTGTCTGTGTTTTTTACTTTACAGGTGCAGTAACACTCCAAATTTACGGAGTTTTTTTGGAATTGAGTATTTTACTCTTCCAACATTTTTATGCACTTTTTTCACTTCTTATTTTCACTTTCACGTCCCCAGGTCAGGGTGGGTGATTAGAGAGCCCATACCGCCGGGGTATAGTCCTGAAGAATGCCACGGTAATATACCACCCTTATGGCTGAAACATGTTGACTAAAAGGAATTGAGTATATTCTGTATTTTACCAATCTTGAACCTTGGCATGTAAATACAGACACGTAATACTCTTTATTTTTGTGCCTTAGGGATCATTTATTAAAATTTGTTTTTTGATACCCTTTTTTAGGCACTTTTAATATTTCACTGTAAACAAGAGCACGCCCTCCACACACAAAACCAGCTCCGCAGTCTTTCTGGCGTCGTAGCACACCGAAGAGGCATTCGGCCTCTTTCGGTGGGGCCCGATGATGAAGCATGACACTGACTAGGTCAGTGTGTGAGGGCTTTCTTTATCACCCAAATTGGTTGTGATAATCTTGTGTTGACTCCTTTAATTGTGGTCTGTAGAGATTACGATTAGATTGATCAATTGTCTGATCCGACCTCTCTTTTCTTGTTTTTGCATAACTAACCGGGGACTAAGAGAGTGCCTCCTTCTCCCTACCTCTCCCTTTGTTGTTAAATGTTTTTTTCTCAACCAGAGACATTAGAAGGTGTTACTGATGTAGAAACCAAAATAATGTTTCCACTATGGTGAGAATACATAAGCTGCAATTTTTTGCTAAAACTCCTTTAATTGTGGTCTGTAGAGATTACGATTAGATTGATCAATTGAGAAAAAAACATGACATAGAAAGTTATTACAGGGCAAACAATGCTAACATTTTTATCTTTGGTTGTAAGCCACTTGCAAAACTTAAGCTCTATAATTTAGAGTCTGAAAAACAATTGAACCAGCTCAAAATATTATTTGAAAAAGAACAGTGAGGACGCACTTTAACTACTTTAGTGTGGTGAAGGTGCTCTGGAGTGAAGATCATTAGAATGTCACATTCTCACACTAAGGGAAGATAATCCCTTGGATGATCACACTGAAAGCAATTGTAGCTGAAGATTTTAGCAGTTTTCGATTAGATATTGGTTCTCTACAGCAGAGAACCCGCAAGCACCAGTTTCAATGTGAGATGTACCATTGGAATGTGAAGTGTAAGAAAGTGGATGTATAGGTGGGTTGGGTAAACGTCCACCTCCACCAATAATAAAACTTCAAGGCACTCCATACATTAAATACAACTAGACAAGATTAAGACATCAATGAAAGAGCAAATCAACAGTCATTACTTTTTTTAATTAACTTAACAAAATTTCAAAAAAGTGTTCTGGACCTTAATTTGGTAAAAAAAAAAGACCAACGCCAGTGTTTATTTCACACATACTTTATACACTCTTACCTTGAGGCCTTAACATTATACACATACCCATGCTTTCCCACAGAAAAGTAGATAAACCTTGGCAAATGCACTCTAAATAAGTATATAACCCAAGTTACTTGATTCCTGTTCAGGTGGTTTCAACAATGAAAGCGGCCTCAACATCTGCATCTAAAATTCACATTGAGAAACTGGTTGAAGTGCAATGTTCACCTGTTTCTTCTCTGGCCTATGGCCTTTGCATGACCATGGACCTTTCAATTCATTCCATGTATTCTAAAACTGGGCGTCAACACTCTGCCTTCCTTGCTTTTTAGTGGCTTTGACAGGGGCAGAGTTCATTCTTTGTGAACTTTTCATAATTACAGGTTGGTGGTTCAGAGTTGGAAGAGACACACATGATAAGACAGCCCAACACAAAGTTGGGAGCAGCACATAAAAGCATATGTCAGCATGGTATCTAACAGGTACTACCATTGCTATCTGTGTGTTTGAAGAACTGAATCAAAAAATGGAAAATGCCCCTTCCCAGAAGCATCCAGAAGCTAAAGTTTTCATACATTTTTCAGTGCAGCGGAGTGGAATCCTGGCACAGAGATATTAGAGAAGGATATTACGCGAGAGCATTCAAATTGTCAAAACGAGGACAGACAACAAACTTGAAGGTGACTTGCAATACTGATGTGTACTGGTTCCATCATAAGTTTTTTCCCCTGACTCCCTTCCTGCACGGAAATTGCTTACTCAAACATTACATATGTTCAAATTGGATGGTGAACATTCTTACTTCATTTGAAAACTAATAAATAGTATATTAGGAAGAAATATCCTGTACCTTTAGATGTGAACAAGATTGTTCTGCTGGTCACAGCGCAACTGCCCTTACACGTTATACTATGTGAACATATTTTATATTTTACTTTCTCTTTAAAACCCAGGTTCCTCTAATATCCATCAAGTCCCATGCTATAACTGAAGACCAGTTAATCGCTTGAAACCGCAGCCAGGGAAAGAGGTCAGCTGACTATTACACGCACTTTACAATAATTCTTCATTCTGCTTGTTACACATCCAGAAGCTCTTGGCTGTATCGCAAAAAAAAATCCACTGTTCAAGATCAAAGGGTAGATTAATTTGTTTGGACAATTTATGTTTTTGAAAAACATAGGAATTTATACTAGAAATGTAAGAAATAAATTATGGACTTCGATTTAAGAAAGTGAATTTTGTGCCACTCTATTGTACCTTAATCAATTTGAGCAACATTTCTGGACTAACTGCATCCCATTGAGTGGGAGATTATTTCAGATCATATCCAGTGGTAGCTTAAGGTTGCCAATGCTACAATAATATTTAAAGTTTTTTTGAAACAGGAAATCATTTTTTTTAATACATTTTTATTTGGTGCATGGTAACAATATACAGATTAAACTTCGTTTTTCCTATCACCTTACAAACAACTTATAGATTCAAAAAAAAGAAAAAGCGAAGCAAACAACATACAGGTATTGTCATCACAGTGGGTAGGTTGCGTATATCTCTAAATGAATTACTTATCATAAGTGAAAATTGATATTAACAATTAATCAGCAATTGTTCATCATGCACACATTTCTAGATGTTTTGAACCTCCTCCCAGCCCTCCCACCCCCGGGGTTGGCACAAACTTAAAAGAAAGAAATGAAGAAAAAAGATTAAAAAAAAGATTAAAAAAGAAAAGGTATGGTGTTGATTTGTTGGGTTATCTCTCAAGCCATTTAGTCAGAGGTTCCCAAATCTTAAGCCCTTTCTTGCAGGACCGTACGCCTCTTTTCCCATAAATGGCTTTCTCAAAATTGTAATTTGCCACTAGTTGTGTTAGCCATTGGTGGTACCCTGGAGGGAGTGGGTCCAGCCATGCTGAGGCAAGGCAAAGGCGGTATATTGCTATAAAGATCAAATGCTGTCCAGGTTTGCCTTGCGTCTCCTGATCTACCCCAAGACAGATCAGGGAAGAAGAAAGAGGGAAATTTCTCCCTAATACGTCCTTAAAGAAATGTGTAATCTCAAGTTTGAGGTTACTTAATACGTCACTAGAGGCAAACATATGATTAAGATCAGCCTGGTATAAGGAGCATCGCGGGCAGAAAGTCCCTCTCCCCGTCCCCCACTTTGAAATTTTTTGGGGAGTATAGTACAGCGAAAAGCAGGACTTATAGTACTGGGCTTAGCAAATTGTGTGCTAGCTCGCATGAGTGGAGAAATACATCTTCTAAGATATCTATTTCCTCCTTCCACTTCCTAGCTCGCGTTGTTAAATCATTCTGCATTAACACGTTAAGAGAGTTATACACAGTTCCAATCGATGGAGGATTCAATCTTAGATTATCGATAATAGGATTGTTAGTAAATCATGCAGGACCGCCCCACTTTCTCCTCAAAAAATCACATATTTGTAGGTATTTGTAATAATCTTTCCAATCTAATTTATACCTTTCTTTAAGACTCTCAAAAGAAGCGATATCCGAGAGAGAGTAAAGATCCCCCAGTTTGACCAGACCTTTATTTTGCCACTTTTTGAGTAATGGATCTTTAAAAACATCAGGCAAGTTTGGGTTGTTACATATTGGTGTGTAGTAATTCAACCGACCCAGACCTAGCATTTTATGAACCAGTTTCATACTTTTAAATATGGCCGCCAGCGTCTTGAAATGCACCTTTTTGTAGTGAGGATCATTTAGAAACCACCAGATCCATCCCCTGCACCTTTGCCCATTATGAGCTCTATAGGCGTGGGTATATCTTCTAGGACATTACCTGTAGTTTGATCAGTTAAGAGGGTAAGATTGTACCGCATAGTAGTTATCCAGTAATAAAGTCTTATATTTGGGAAACCCAGACCCCCTTTCTCTTTTGGTAGAGAGAGAAATTTGTAAGCTCTTCTGGGTTTCTCCTAGGACCATATAAATCGTGAGAACAGATCTTCTATCTTTTTTAGGCACCTAATGCTGAATTCTAAGGGAATAGCTCTCATAAAGTATAAAAACTTAGGGAAAAAAGCATTTTAATTAAATTACATCTCTCTATTATTGAAAGATGTAATTTGTGAAGTCTAATTAATTCAGGTTTCGTTTTTTCAATCAAGGGATCGAAATTGCAATTGACTATTTTTTCCACTGTTGCCATAACTTCCACTCCGAGATGAACAGCTTTTTCGACCTGTCTTGTGTCTGGACCCATGTCAACATTCTTACAAATGATCTGGGTTTTAGATCTGTTAAGGGAATATCCAGACAGACTTCCAAACCTAGCCGCCTCTAATTCCACCTCAGCCATAGATATACCTGGATTAGTAGTCACCAAGGCAATGTCGTCGGCATAGGCCAGGACTTTCGTCTCCCACCCATGCGATAGGATACGACTAATGTTCTGAATCCTTTCCAGCATGCGCAAGAAGGGGTCTATATATAATGCGAACAGGAGAGGTGAGCTTGGGCAACCCTGGGGGGTTCCTCTAGCTATTTTAAAAGTTTCAGTTAATGCTCGATTTAAGAATAGCCTTGCGGTGGTAGTACAGCATCTTGAATGCTTGTATATATCCCTGACCTACCCCGACCCTTGACAGTGTCTCCCATAGAAAAGGCCAGGAGACCCTGTCAAAGGCCTTCTCGGCATCAAGAAGGATAAGTGCCATTGGATCCCCTGATATGTGTGCAGCATCGAAGAGAGAGATAGTTCTCCTGATATGGTCTACTGTTCCTCGTCCCGGTATAAATCCGTGTTGTCTCGGGGAGATGACTTTATGTATTACCCCTGCTAATCAAACCGCCAGGATTTTAGAATTTATCAGGGTAATGGGGCGGTAAAAGGCAGGTTCAAGTGCCGATTTTTTTTTTTTTCAGAAGTACGATTTTAGCCTGCGACCACAAAGCAGGTGGTTTCCCACCTCTAAATACATGAACGAGTAGCTGAAGCATGATCTCTTTTAATTCCGTGGAGAAACTTTTATAAAATTCACCCGGAATATTATCTAACCCGGTGGCTTTATTATTAGGAAGACCGTTAATGCAGAGCAGTGTGTCAATCCATTGGGGGGACTCATCTAGTATGACCTGATCCTCATGTGATAGCTGCACAGCTGGGATTTGATTTAGATAGTTAGTAATATCATCTTAACAGGCCATGGTCGTCTCATGATATAGATTTTGATAGTAGGCAAGGAACTCCTTGCGAATACCCTCTACATCTGACACTACTTCTTGCGCAGAGTTTTGGACAGCTTTAATAGTGTTTCTGGTGACTTTTTATCTTGCCCTGACGGCGAGGTGATGTCCCACCTGCTCGCTGCATTCATATGCCTCCCTCTTCCATGATGCTAATCTATCCGCCGCCCTCTCTGCAATTACCCCCAAAACGGCTGATTTTGCTGATATCATTCTTGCTTGCACTTCTGTTGAATCCTCCCCATCCCTAAGAGTAATAATTAATTTTTCTTCTGCCTCCATCAGCCGAAATTGCAGTTGATCCAATACTTGGCATTTTCCTCTATTCATGGTGGTTGAAAAACTGAGTGCCTGTCCTCTGATTGCCGCTTTTAGTGCATCCCAAACTACTTCGATCCTAGTGCTGCCTAGATTTTCCTTAATGAATTGCGGAATCCAGTGTTTCATGTGCTTGGAGTATTTCTCATTTAGAAGAAGGGATCGCTCAAAAGTCCAATTTGCACGATCTTTATTAACCGTTTTTGCCCCACTAATTTTTACCACTAAGGGGTTATGGTCTGCAATAATACGTGGAGTCTTCTCTATTGAAGACTCAAGAAGAATAGTCTGGGATGCAAAGACGTGGTCTAATCTGACCAATTTATTATGCGGGAAGGAGAAGAAAGTATAACCAGCATCGGTAGGGTGTTGTGAGTACCAGATATCAGTGAGTGTTCCCTGCATAAGGCTTTAAGGGCCTTAAAAACCTTTGGTTTCCCCCCCTTGTATGTCCAATTACTATCTTGAGCTATACTTTTATCTTCTGGGAGATTAATATTAAAATCACCACAGATGACTAAAGGTAGCGGCCATCCGGCCAATTCGTTATTCAAAAAATCGAAAATTGCTAGGTCATCTGTGGTACAACCGTATACGGTGCACATAGTAAGTGTATCTCCATTTTCCCTTCGGCATACTGTAATAGCCCACCTTCCATTTGAGTCAGTTAATGTATGTGTAAATTGAAGAGAGCGTTTTGCTGATAAAATTGCCACCCCGCTAATCCTAGCATTTTGGATAGTGGCCCCTACCACCGTAAAGCCTAGTGAGTCTAACAGGTGTATTTGTGTCCTCTCTATATGTGTCTCCTGTAAACATAAGACATCAAATTTGGGAAGCCGTAATGCTACAGCTGTGTTACGTCGTTTCTTTATATCATTAATGCCGCACACATTGATCGTTGCTATGCGTAGTTTACTCATTAAATATAAAAGAGATAGCTTCCACGATAACTTACACACTGCCAACCCCCACCGCTTCCCCCACCCTGTCCTGTCCCCCATGAGCCCCACCCACCACCCTCCACCACCCTTTGAGACTACCCGGTTCAACATGAACCAGGATGAGGACATCTGAACAGTCAGGGCATCAGTCCCACCCCATCAATCAGACCCCTATGCAGATAATTGAACACAGACAGAAGAAAAACGAAGAAAAACGAATGGAAAGAAGCAGTAGAAAACCTCATTAACCTGACGAATGATATGCTATTTTTGACATTATAGCAAAAAAATGTTTTATTTTTTTTAACTGTTTTCATCTCTATCTCTGTCTCCATCGGTATCCATTATCAAGCTTTAGGGTATAAGGAGAATAGATTGTTTAGTTCTTGGTTTTGTCTTTTCTAGATTCTGTGATCTCCCTGAGATATGCCTGTGCTTCAATTTCTGAAGAGAAACTGCGTGTGGCCCCATTGAAGACGATTTTTAGACATGCCGGATTTTGTAGGTATACCATCCCCCAATTTGCTGAAAAGGGGCGAAGAGTTGTCCCAACCTCCATCTTTGCTCAACTGTGGCATGGGCAAAATCAGGCCTGCTGAAGAAAGTGACACCATTAAATTCCTTCTTGCTGGTGGGCCCTGCTAGGTCAAAAATTGACTGGCGTAGAAGAAAGTTACCCAGGAATACTAGCATTGTATGAGGATACTGCGCTGTTGTTGCGGGGCATTTGGAGGGAGTTAATGGGAAGCGATGCGCTCGTTGTATTTCCCTATCCCAATCCCAGGATTCGAGTTCTGGAAATGCTCCTTTACAAAGTGTGATCATATAAGCCCTTGGATCGCTCCCTTCCACTCCTTCTGGAATCCCCAGAAAGCAAAGGTTGTTGCGCCTCGATCTGTTCTCCTGGTCCTCGATCATCAGCATTAGGTCCTTTACGATATCATCACGCTCATCCCCCTGTGCTTGGAGGGGGGAGACATCCTTCTCCAGATTTTCTGTGCGTCCTTCTAAGTGTAGGACATTCTGTCAGAGATCTCCGCACATGTACCGCCCACTTTCCGGATTGCACCCTGTAGTTTTTGTGTGGCCTGACGGTTGTTACGGTTGTCTATCTTGACCTCCTCCTGAAAGCTTTTGATTGAGTTCAAGACGTCAGCAAAAGAAGGCTCATCCTTGTTCCGGGGGGGGTCCTGATTCCCCGCTTCTCCAATTTTCCATGGTTGTAGGGTTAATGCCTGACTGATTGTTTGATCTGAGGGAGTCACAAATTGAGAGGATGAGTAGTCCAATCTGAGTTCTTTGTTACTCCCTTGGTCTATAGACTCCCCACTCATGTGTTTGCTTTTTTTTCTGTTTTCTCCTTTTCTTTCCCAGCTTTTTTTTTAACGTAATGTCTTTCCATGAATCCTCTGAGCCCCACGAGTCTGTGCTTCCCCAGTCTTGTTTCTTCCCCTCACTAGATGTTGAGATACCGGTCTCGTACTTCTCTGACTCCTCAGTAACAGAATGGGGTTTTTTGTTGTCATTGTGATTTTCACATCGTTGTGTGACAGTGCTTGTTGAGTTAGCGGGGACTTCCTCTGCCCCATGTTCTATCCCAAGCGCTCTTAAATCCTGATTTTGAGGGCTGACCAGATGGGCATTAGGAGGATCCTTATGAGTCGGCCCCTGTGTTAACACATGCATCCGATTCCAGAGTGGGGATTGCTCCTGGAGATGAAGTAGCTTGGGCTGATACTACAGTTTTTGCCACTGTTGTCTCCTGCGAGATCTCCTGTGGGGTCCCTTCAGATATTGCAGAGGTGGTTAGACTTGTATGTCCGCTGGGTAATCCTGCCATACTTTGTTCGTTATGCGCTTTTTCTCCCACCACAGGGCCAAAGATATTAGATATTAATGGCTGTGAATCAGATATCTGCACATTAGCATTAGTTGTCAGCTTACTGTTTTTTTTTAGCTTGTAGCTTCTTTGCCTGTTTAGCCATTAACTTCGCCTTTTCACTGGAATTCAGATTCTCTCTACACTCTATAATTTTCTTGCCTTTTAGCCCACGAGTTTCTGGGCGCCTCGGCAAGGGTTCTGCTTGATTTGACTGTGCCATGTCAGTCAAATCAGTTACTCCTGCAATCAGTAAATTACTGTCTTTACCCTTAATTGTTCTCCCACCTGCTCTCTCTGTCATCCTTACTTGTTTTATTCTGGATGCTGTGGAAGCGGGGGAGTCAGGGTAACGATGTGTCCTCTGCTTTCGCTTTCTCCAGCAATAGGGCCCGGAGCTAATGGCGCTGCCTCTGCTGTCTGAACCTTGCAGGCCGCCAGGAATTTGCCAGCCACCGACAGAGCCGCGATGGACTGTCGCGTCACTGCGGGCCGCAGGGCGGTGTGGATCGACGATGTGGGAGAAGTGGGAGACGGCAGGGCAGATGGGCTCGCTAATCGGAGTGCTGAATCCAGATGTCCTTTCACTCCACGTTGCGCCTCCAGTTGTCCAACCCATGTGAGTACAACACAGGCGGTGACATGGAGCCGCCCATGTGGTAAGATTGCACCAGATCTGACAGGCAACGAGTGGCGAGTGTTGTTTTATTTGAGGTTTCCTTCCATCAGAGATGTCTTCCTTCCTTGCTAGCTAGGGGTCGGTTCGGCGGAGCAGCATCGGGTATCTGGTACTCAGACTCCATCTTGCTCAGATTGGCACTGACCACCTTCTCCTGGAAATCATTTGTAATGTCAAAAAAGGATGCCAGATCATGAGTATAGTAAGATCCTACAATATGTGTACGTCTCAGCCATATAGTTGGTTGTGTTCCTCCACATCCTCTCAATCGCTTTATATTAATCATTGAGAAAGAATAGAATTTAAGTATATCTAACCCACTGGCACACATAACCGGCAGAGATGCCTTCATATCGAATAGCCATCCCCAGAAGTGGAATGGACAACTATGTATTGAAGTAGAACAAAACAAACTCCTTTTGCACACACACATGCATGTATATCAGGTACTGTTCTGACTTATAACAGAATCTATGCAGCCACTATAGAAATAAATAATGACTAAATGATACATTAGTCCATTCGACCCTCAATGACCACCATCTTAATTAATATGATTCACTCTAAACATTATGAAGCGCAAAGAAATACAATGGCCACGGGAAACATCCTTTACGACACAACTTTTACCACGCAGTGCCTTTACAAGGCAGGTTTTTCAATGCAAGTCATTACAACGAATTGCGCTGGGGGGCACTCTAGGATAGGTAATAGTTTAATTTACTATCCAACACCTTCCCTACTATCCACGGGGACTGGAGTTGGAATAGTAAATTAAACAATTCACTATCCAGCACCCCCCAACGCAAGTCGTTGTAACGATTTGCATTGAAAAACCTGCGTTGTAAAAGCATGCGTCGTAAAAGCATGCGTTGTAACAACGTACATCCATGGTCACGGACCACTTGGACTCCTGTCATTGACAGACCGAAGTTCTTTGTGGCAACAATCAAAGTATATACTATTCTGTCATGATACAGTCCCTGTTAATTCTGGAACAAATATGAGAAGGGTGATACTGGACAGAGAGGATAGTGTGAACAATAGATTCATGCCAATGGATAATAATTCATGCAATTTTTACTGAGAGGTGGAAGTAGAAATCCAAGGGAAGTCAGGGGTTAAGAGGTACAATTGAGCTTCTTAGGTGTAGCTGGTATGTTCCCATGTGCTGGCTTCACCACACATGCTTTGCTTGATCTTGAGTAAATCCTTCTTTCCTCCTCACTTAGGCCCGAAGTTCTTTAGTATAAAGTTTATTTAATCACACCATTTAAGAGCGTAAACCGAGCTCAGTAGGCCCTTGAATCCTGCTGCAAGAGACCTGGGTGGAAAATGCAACAAAGGAACAAGAATGGAGAACATTGTCAAACTTTTTTTAGATGCATTGGGAAAATAGAATTACCATGCGTAGTACACATTCTTTAGCTCGTTTAGGATATATATATATATTTTTTTTAAAGTAATTAACTAGGTATTGATTAACGTTTGGGCAATTTGAGGACAAAATGGGGTAAAATTGCAGAGGCTTGCGGGTACCAGCAGTAACCTGCATGTGAATATATATGTATTAATTCAGCCCTAAAGTATGTCTGGCACCTGGATGATTTATTTTTTTGCAGCAGCCCACCACTAATGCAAGGTGCACTAGGCATCGGGTCGTGAATTGTTTTTGTAAAGTTCACAATAAACAATAATTTGCAAAGTTCATCATATAATTGCAAACATTGATTGGCAAAGCCAGAAGGTTCACCATGTAAAGCTGAGACCTATTGGCTTTGGCAGTGCATATATGATGAGGTTCATTTATTTGTCCTGTTACATGGTCACACCAGTTAGGCCCACTCCCTCGTACTTCAGTGATTCATCCCTGGTGCCCTCTAGAGCAAAATACCACGTGGTACATGTGCGAAGAATACATGTCGAATTTGTTTTACAGCAATAAGCACAACATTTTATCGTTTATTATAAATCATTTAATCAGTTACATTTTAAAAGTCGAATTTGTGGTTTGAAAGTGAGGCTCACAAGTTTTCGATTTTGTACTCAGTTGTATACATTGAGACTAAAAATGATGAATACCTGTCTGTAAATATTTTAAAACATGGGAACGATTTAGATTGTCTTTTAAGCGTCTTTCCGTAAAGTGTAGAATTTTTTATTACATTTTCTTTTAAGTAAAACCTTTTGTGTTGAAGTAAAATGCATTTATAATTAAAAAAAGGTCCATCAAACAGATAAACATGCTTTGTGGTTTCTTTTAGACACATCAGCTCATTGACAATGTAATCAATATATTTTAAACTTTTGTTATGAAGGAATATAATTATAAATTAATTCAACGTTTTCATATTCAGTGTGAGAGTGGGAGATAAATGAGCGAAGCCAGTATTATCAGGCATTGAAGAAGAATTGTGCACCATGGGGCCATTCCCAGAAGCAGGAGCAGTGTGCATTTAGACTGAACACTTCCCATTCTCGCACAAAAGTTGTTTTCCAGTATTAGTAGTTACCTCTAAAAGCTTTGATCAGAGTGTGCACTTTGGAGTATAACATATAAGTTTGAAAAAAGGAACACAAATTGAAGGACAAAGGAGAATACTTACTTTTGGGAGCGTTAGAGCTATTGGCGCTATAAATGACAATGTCTTTGAACTATGTGTTTTGGTTTGGTTTGGAGTGGATGGATTGTATTGAACTGTTAGTTGTGGAATTGTGTGTGGTGGAACTGTGTGGTGTGGAGTGTATTTGTGTAATGGAGTTATGTGGCATGGGGAATAGATGGGGTTGAGAGTTGCACAGAATAGATCGAAAGGAAGATAGAGAAGAATAGGTGGTTCGTGCATGAACTGGTGAATGAACTCGAGACAGAGAAGCAGAAAGGGCGTGTGAGAAAGAGAGAAAGAAGCAGAGAGCAGGCCACAGATGCATAAAGAGGGAGTGTCTGTGTATGGAGAGACACCCTAAGAAGAGGAGAGTGAAGGTTTGAGGGACAGAATCCTTGAAAAGGCATGGGAAAGAAACTGTGCTTAGTAGGTGTGAGCAGGCAGTATAGAGAGGAGAAGGGAGTGTGAGCAAAGGATGATAGTGGGGCAGTGGGATTGTGAGATGAGAGGGGCAGTGGGTGTGGGAGGAGAGTTGACAATGTAGGTGGAAGTGCAAGGGAGAAATGTGTTGGACTGGAACTGTTTGTTGTGCAAATGTGTAGCATAGAATTGTGTGGTGTGAAGTTGTGTAGTAGAAATATGTGGTATATCAGTGACATCCCTTTAAATATTGTTTCTAACCATCCATGCTCAAAATGGCGACCATGTGAGTGCTAGTGCGACTTATTATTGTACTTTCACTTATAACCAAGTTCCTTCACTGATCATTGAAGGATTTTTTAAAGGTAAAGCTTCGCTCACTTTTAAAAGCATTTTCACTTACTTTTTGATTACCACTCCTAATGCATTCCTCTAAAGAATATTGGACAAGAGACCTATCTTGAGGTCAGTGGTTCTGGTTGAGCTTGAATGTGGATCAAGTGAAAATAAAGGGGTTTAAAGAACAGGGATTTCAATTCTAGTGATCCCATGTTTAAATACTAACATGGCTCTTTTAAAAGAAGTTGTGAGAGTAACTCCTTTTCCTCCACTGAAGCTCATATCTCCAGGCAATGCCCCTGAATAATACCGAATAGTGCAGCCAAACTGCAACCTCCAAATTTATCATGAATAGGCTGTTTGAAAATGGTTATTTAAAAGCACCCAGTTACACTGATATAGTAGTTTTTTAAAGCTAAGAGGAAACGTGGAACCAAACTTGCAAACACATTAGGATTTCATCTCTTACCCAAAGATATGGCAGAGACAATTTAAATTTTTTGAAGCAGGTAAAAAGCACACAACACAGTTCGATCTTATTATAAAATCCTAATACCATTTGAAAAACTGGTTTGGTAGGGGTTGGTGAATTTATCAGGAGCAATTTGAAGCAATAATTTATTCAACAGTCAATGAAATTTCAGTGAGGATATTTATACACTGGTTTACCATTGTGTTTCTGTAGTGCGTAAGAAAGTAATATAACTTTGCAGAAATTAGAAGTAGATTGCCTTCTTTGGATATTAGTTTTCATGATGCAATTCTAACAAGTCCTACTACTCAGTTTATGCGAGGCTTTTATGGGTAAGGATGCATGTCACTCCACTATACAGCAGAAAAAAGTCGCACAGATATCCGAGCTAAGCAAATGCATCAAGTGATATAACAGCATATTAAAAAAAACACTCAAAGATGTACATGTCCCTAGTAAGCATATGTTTGAGCAAATTAAATTTTAATAGTGATTTTGTAAGCATTAACTTCAATCATACCTGGATTGCTTAAAGAGAGTAGCAGAAGCTTGCTAATCTTATCCCTATGCCAGCTTTAGAGAGGAATGGCAATCAGAATCTCCTCTTACTTGACCCAAGAGGAACAAGTGTTTTTTTGGTTTATTTCTGTTGCAATGATTATTTTCAGTAGCCCGACCCAGGGAGAAGAAATAGAGATAACTGACAGGGCTATGTGTTGTTCCACAAGTAGGATCGTGGTGAGTGATGTCCGATGAGCTAGAACTAACACTCCCTGCTAGACTGGTATTGACCCTTGTTGAATTAGTACATAAAGGCTGAAAGAATGAGTCGATGAAAAAAAGGATACTGAATGGGTAGATGTGCTGTGCAATCAAATGATGGACGCAATGCTGAATAAATTATACATTCACCCCCTGTCAAGGGTCCTAGGATGCTTTTTTCCAGTCCAGGAAGGACCTGGCCTGGCAGTTCGGGCTGGACTGTTCCCATTGGGCACAGGCTCAAGATTGATTTGCATAGGTCTGGGTTTAAACTGGAATGGCATGGGGAGCTAAACAACGATGGAATTAGGCCCAGATCTCTTTACTGAGGTGAATGTATATGACATTGTTCTGCATTCTGTCCATCAACTGTTCTTTTTGCAACTGTCACCCCGAGTGAGACAGGTATGCTCAGACGTGAGTCCTGTGCTCTCCATGCCACTGGAAACAAGCTATACTGGCTGATAAATGTTGAAAGCCTGAAACAGGTCCTAGGATGCTTGTTTCCAGTCTAGGGAGGACCTGGCCTGGTAGTTCGGGCTGAACTGTTTCCATTGGGCACAGGGTTAAGACTGATTTACATATGGCTGTGTTCAAACTGGAATGGCATATGGAGCAACAAAAAAACCGATGGATTTAGGCCCAGATCTCTGTACTGAGGTGAATGTATGATATTGTTCTGCATTCAGTCCATCAGCTGTTCTTTTTAAATGGGTAGATAAATAAAAGTGTGAATAAACCATGGATGAATGAGTGGATGAATGACTACATTATTGAATAGATGGTAAACAAATTTAAATTGTTATGCACAACTGACATTCAGAAATTACTATAAATGTACAACCAAATCAGGAGAGTCAAATATTAAAGAGGGGCGAGACCCCTCTAAAAGGGGCGGCATTTCAGGGAAAGGGTGTTTCTCAATGGCAAGAGAGTGCAAGACAGAAACATAGGAATGTGAAGAAGATAGCACCAAAGAGGTTCAAAGAGGAGTCAGAAGGTGCACACCTAAAGACAAGCATGTAGAGCCTGTGTGGTCTTAATCCTGTGTTCCACCTACTGCTGTCTTACTTCTTCTCACAGCTGAAGCAGCAGCCCACGTCATCCGTATGATTCGTTTGGTTGCATATTTAATGAATATTTTGATCCCAAAATAATACAATATAAAATTGAAGCAATTGACTGAGAATAAATCTGCATTAAAATTTAACATACTGATTAATAAATGTGTAGGCCCGTTATTTGCCATATTGGATGTGCTGCTGATACATAGGCATAGCTTAAACACAAACTTGGCTTCTGTTATATTATTACATTTAAACACTCATACACATTTTTTCTATATTTGAAATTTATGTTTCAATATTTTACCCCGGCATGAGTAAATCGCAGCCTGCTTCATTTAAAAACAAGCATTTGCAATGCAATAGATCTCGCAGTTACACAAGTTAAAGCTATTGGCATTGTAAATGGCAGTGCCTTTTATTTATGTTTTTAAAAGGAAAACAAATATAAAAGGCATTGTTATTTGCAATGTCAATAGCTCAAACTCGCGTAAATGCGAGACCTATTGCATTGCAAACGCTTTTTAAAGGTGGAAGAGATTTTTTAAGTGCCACATGTGCTGATAAGTGAGAAATTGTACCAAAGAAATGCTAACGACTGGCCCTACAAAACCAGCATTTTAGCCATTAGATGACGTTTTCTTCTTTTTACTCCTTTCTGGCTGAGTGGTAGTGAATAAAATAAATACACATACCTCTCCAACTGCTTAAGAATGCTATAAAACATGAGGTTAGTAGTGTAAAAACAAACGTTATCCCTTGGAAGACAAAACAAGCAGCTATAACTGTCGGTGCTGAGTAGGTGATGTAGTGATTGTGATGTGTGACCTCTGTTGTGTTCGGCAGCTGTACAGAGATCAGTCAGGATTCCAGTCAGAGTGGGTGAATATGTTATACCTTTTAGAATAAAGAAATATCATGTTATACATGTGCAAGGAATAATTCATATTTGTAAAGCGCGAAGATATCACCCATTATGGTTTCAAGGCGCTGGGGTCAGTCGGGGAAATTAAATGGGAGATTGCCCACAGTCACATGGTGATGAGCTGAGCTGAGCTGCAGCCGGCACCAGGGATCGGACCGTGCTCCAGAGTCAGCCAGCCGCTCTGCCCACTGCGCCACACCGCTCCCCCAAGGAAGGCCACTTCCTCTACGCGTGCTTCGCATTGGCACTGCTCTCTTAAATCTGCAGGACAGGTTCGCCGGTCCAGCGACCTTGCATCCAATAACACATCCCCGGATGTCAGCTTCAGGTCACTGAAATCAGAGCTGTCCTTTGGGGTCAGATGCCATTTTGACTCAATTAACTGTGACGGCACGGACGCGGCCTGTTTCCTGGTGACAGTTACATTTCCATAAATTTGAGCTTTTGCAATTGTAAATGGTGTTATAAATGATAATGTATTTTATCGCATAGAAACATTTAAAATGAAAGACGATGGCGAATAACCCCTTGCTGTCAAGCTCTTCCCAACCTAACGTTTAAAACTTGGCCTATTTGGGAAACCTTGTGTGTCACAGGGGAACAACCACCACGATTGCCCAGTGGGTTTGTGTGCCTGCTACAGAGATGTGTTTGTAATTTGAAGAACCAATAAAAATAAATACTGAGTTACATTTTAGTAATATTAATAATTTTCAGTTTATACAAATGAAGTTCTCTTTTGTTTTTTGTGCATGTGGGGTTGCTGTGATTGTTACTTCCTAGGATGTGTTGGTTGGTCTGTTTGGTAGGATTTGTGAGTGAATAGATCACTGTGGGTATGTTGGGTGTGTGTAATTTATGGTTGTTCTGTCTCTGGAGATTGTTGTGTGTGGTTGTGTTACACCAGGAAAAGAATAAATACATCTAGGCAGTTTACAGCATTAGCAGAAAAAAAAGATACGACTTACTTGCATGACGAGATTCCCGGTCGGGGTGACTGAAGGGTAGAATGAAGAGAGAGGAGGGGAGCGGATTGGGAGAAGCAGGTAAGAATAGTGAGAGAGGCAGGTGCAGAGGTGAGAGCGATAGGTGGACGGGGGACCGCGGGCCGATGGGTGAGTAAACGGACTGAGGGATGAAAAGCGGCCGAGTGACTACTTGAGGAGAAATGAGCAGTTGGAAAGTGTTAAGGGTTGGGGGAGGAGTGGAACGGTCCAATGGTCGAATGATGTGTGGGTAGACGGAGCCAGGGTGGAACGGTAGAGCATGGATGACAGTGGTGAAAGGGGGAGACGTGCAAGAATGTTGTGATGGACGGAGGGGGAGATAGGGTAAAAGTGTGAGCGGCTTAGGCAGGACGAAGGGCTGAAGTGTGTGGGGAATGCTCTCGTACCGGTATTGGTGCCTGCTGCAGAAGGCCTTGCCCATCCATGGAATGATATGTCTCCCCGAGCACCCATTAACCGGCCAGCATGGCCCCCGCCCGTCCCTGTAAAAGCCGAGATTGCCTTGCTGTGCGCGCGGCCCTGCTGACGAGCTTTTCAAAGCCATTGCAGTCAATGGCTGTGACCACACGCTTTAGGAGACACGCGCTGTTAAAGTGAAAGTGTGGGAGAGCGTGAGAAGAGACGTGCGTGTTCACAGCGCGTGTCTCCTAAAGCGCGCAGTCACAGCCATTGACTGCAATGGGTTTATTAAGCTTGTGCCCCTCTCCTGTCCCACTTCGCTACCTACACAGCGACAATAAGTCTCGCTGTCGACAGCGCTTCGCGCTGCAACGCCAGCGAGACCTAAAAATGAAGTTGCTTTGCATGAGATAATTTATTGAGGTTTTTCTTGGCACTCTACACCACACACTGAGAGCTTTAAAGCATTATGAGGAAAGACAGATGCCCTCGATGCATCTAGGGACCAAAATGTTTACCCACATGTTAGTATTAGTGTAGGGTGCACAATTGCATTTGCACATAGCTGATGACATATTCTATTGTCATCAGGTATGTGCAGATATGCTTCAGTGTTTTGTCAATCTCATGTTGCATGGAAGGCACAGCCATACCCAGTAATAAGCCTTTGTTTGATTTGTCAGGATTGAATTATGTTGGTCCTGATTAAGTGGGCAGATAAAACAAAATATGGTCTCTGTAATTTGATGCCTCTCAATGCTACCGCCAACTCAGATTCACTAAATGCTAACCATGAGCAAGTGACATTACCGTGAATTACGACTCTTTGCAAATCATTGTTTTAGTGCAGAAATTACACAAAAGGCATTATGCAAATGTGAATGCAGGGATGAAGGCCTGCCACTTGTCAAATGCCTCCATCCCTTCATTCACCGGATTCCCAAATGTATTATCAAATGTGCCTTTTAAAAAAAGTATTTTTAAGCTGTGCCGTAATTGTTAGATATTTCTGATGTGCTCTCTACACTTTTATTTACAGAATAAAATATCTAAAAACTTGTAAATACACTGTATTAATATATATTCATGAAATATAATATATTACAGTGTTTTTCAATTTATTTAAGTTTTACATTTTTTTTAAATATTACAGCATTTTGTAGGTAGCCATTTTTTCAACTATATAGAAACTTGTTTTTTTCTCACTCAATTACCACTTTACTAAAGAGGTAACAGGTTGGGAAATATATAAAACAAAATACTCACTGGCAAATCTTTATGTAACTTTCCCAAAAAAGTGTTCTTTTGCTCAGATACTGTAAAGTTTCGGGGTGATCTCTAAAGTGGGGAACGAGAAATAGAGGAGGTCCCAAAACACAAAATCCCCATGCAATTTCCATAGGGGTTTTTGGGTCTTACTAGATTTTGGTCCAGAAAGCATGCTTTTTTATTTGATGTAAATCCAGTCAGTAGATTTGGAGGAGTTAGGGTTAACAAATATTTATTTATCTGGACAATAGGGTTCTTGGGACTCTTTTGCGAGTTTTGTGAGTACAGCTTAAAATAATTGAACGTTCAGATTGTCTGAAGGGGCTTTTTTCCCTTTGGCCACCTTGCTCATACCGGAGTGAGGGTCCTGTGGGAGCGAGTGCTCTGATTGCCTGGACTTAACATGAAAACAAATATTGCGACAGACATTAGAGGACTCAGGACTCAGTCCTTTGTCCAGAAAATGTATTAAAAAATATACAAGAGGGCAGGGTAGGCAATATATGCCCCCCCCAAGAGTCCAAGATGAAAAAAACATTATTGGCGTCCGCCATTAAAAAAAAATGATATGACCTCCTGGTGGGGGCACCAATATATATTGGGATCTGGGAGGGGGAGCATGTGCGGGGCCACCCTCTCTGAGCATGTTCTCGAAAGGGGAGGTGAGCGCATGGCGCCAGAGTCTCCATCCATGTGGCCGCAAGATTTATAAAAGTGGAGGGGGCAGGCACCTCCTCCCAGACCATCCCTCTTCAGCCCCAATGTTGTTTGTTGTGGGTGCCCCGGGTGGGGACCGGGGAATCCACTTTAGGCCCCAGGGCCCGTAAAGGATTGAGGAGGAGATCAGTGCATCACCCTCTGCTTAAAAATAAAAGACTATTTTTCGCAAGGGGTGGCTGGGGCCTGTAAAGACTCATGGAGGGGACGCCCCCCCCTCGCCCCTTAAAAAAACACTAGTGGCACTAAACATTTTTTAATGTTGTGTTGGGGGCAGGTATAGTAGTAGCCCCCCGAGTAACATTTAAAAAAATATAGTAAGTCTCATGGGTCATTCAATCCATGAATCTAGGAGAGTTTACCATATTTGTTTAAAACACTCTTAACTAGTGCTCTCTGCTCTTATGCTGGAGTAAAGAGCCCCCTTGCGGTAGGTTTGCAACTGTAGCAATTGCAATTGTAGCTTGAAAAATGCTACAGAAAAACTCAAATACGTTGATTTTTTTCTGATGAATCTGTGCTACATTGTTTTTGATGACAGTCACCTTTTTAAAAAACATATGAACAATGAGAATTTTGAAAGGTATATTTCATTGTAATTATTGGTCTTTTTCGGAAAATGACAAGACAGGGGCTTTATTAATGTTGCTAGTCTAACCTCTTAATTAAGACAAAAGGCCCACTTTTATATTCCTGTATTCGGACCCTTTACCAAAATCAGTAGCTGTGCCTTACTTGAAATGACATGCCTTATATTCTGCAATGTGCACCCACTGGAGTTTAGGTACCAGGCTCCATGACCAACCCCCCCAATGTGCATGGCTTGTCCACAGCGGGTGGGGGTTGGGAATCAGTAACAGTTGAGTGCAGAGTTTGGCCTGTGGCCATCTGCATGCTATGCATAGTGTGGGGTTACCTTCCCACAGCGAGTTGCACAAAGGCCCACCTCATGCTGTGGACGGCCAAAGGCTGTACATGTAATGGGGCTAGGTGAAAATGTCAGTTATAACATACCCTCTTAAACTCATGTTTTGTGGTGGCCATCTTGTTTTGAGCATGGTATAAATGCCGTGCCCAAACCTCCTGTCAGAAAGAGCAGATCTATCTCTCCCCTCTCCTTGAGTCCAAAACCCTTTTGGGGAACCTCGCCCTTTATCTAGAGTTCAGTTTAACCATACATGAATCCTCACATCTGTACCCACGACATCCTTCTCCAGACGTTGAGATCTACATCTGTAAAAGAATAAAAAGGGCAAAAAACAGCGTTACTTCATGGACTACTTCAAGTAACTGACTGTATTTTCCAGACAGTTCAGAGAGTGTTTACCTAAATCAACTATATCTAAGTAGGATCATTCAGCCCTGCTAAATAGACTGGAACTTACTTTCTGTTGATAAATCAATAGAACTGTTAATGGGAATTAATGAAGATTGATGAAAAAGCTAGAACAATACTGAAGAAAGGATTTCTTGTTTACATGTACCAGAAGATTACTTGTCTGTAAGTACGCGGAGTATACAATTGCTTGTTAAACAGTTTATCAAAGTAAATGCTCTTGTATTGGATAATTAAGCTCTCCTTGTCTTTCACACATTATAGATAATTATTCCTCTTCTTACTGAGAGGAGCGGTGGTCTGACTGCAAAACCCATTAATTAGGGTGAGGGGAGATCTCTTAGACGATTCCCACATCATGTCCTAAGGTTAATGATCCTCACCTTTTTTCTCTTCCCAACCATCCCTCCTCTTTCTGGAGCATCAGCTAACTAGGGGCTACTACCTTGGTAGGAGGATGCCCTAGACGAGAGCAGAGGCCCACCTTTTACTCAGCGGACAAGTACTCCCGGTGAGTGATTGTGACAATCTGGAGTTACATAATTGATAGCAAGACTCTGTATGGTGGGGGACTAAAGGCATTAGTTAATAGTTACTTGAAATAACTATAACTGGTGAATTTCAGTGGTTTTGTTAGTTTACAGTGGTATGTTTTCAGTGAATATATGAGTATACACATAAATAAATATTCATTTAAAATGTATCACTATATATATTCACCGAACAAAATACCCATATAAACCAACAAAACCACTGAAATTCACCAGTTATAGTTGGTTAGATAGATAGATAGATAGATAGATAGATAGTCATTAACAAATCACAAGTATAAGTGGCAGTGCAATCAGGTGTTGAAATGAGATAAAAATGAACAATTAAAACCTAAATGACTATTGAATTTCGCCATTTACAGCTGAGTGAGCTCATTTTAAGTTGTGTCCCTGCCATGAACTGCTTATGAACTTACATATTATATCACTGATGACAAAGTTAAAAAACCTCATTAATGACATCACTAATAACATCTTAAATGGAACTATTAATGTTATTATTCATGAGATCATCCAAGCTACTGCTCTTCAAATGATTCTATAATCAGGTACATCATTGAAAGGAAAAAGTAGGTAGTAAAGCACCAACAAACATATATAGAATGTACAGAATAGATGGACTGCATGTTCAGGTGTGCATTTATGAAATTGAATAGTGTACCAGGAGTCAAGTCTGATTTAGTATGAAAAAATTATATGGTTTACAGATTAACTACCAGTTAAGTTTTAAGTGAAAACATTACTTACTTTACACATGGTAGAGACTAAGGACAACTAGTGTGAATTTCAGATGTATGCTATGTGTTATAACTTAAATCAAATTCCTGTTGCCAAAGTATGAGAATAAAACCTAGGCTTATCCTTACAATACATTATTCACCTGTGGATTTCTATGCACATGCTAATGTTAAAGAGTCGTCATCTAGCGCTAATAATAATTAATATATAAACTGTAGATTTATAAGGTGCGCATATTTATTTCTGAAGTTCAGTGAAAAGTCTGAGACATTATACATTGCTGAAGAATGTATAATGCATTGATTTAAGTTGCAATATGAATGTAAGCATTGCGATAATGGTGTAAACTATTCTGCTCATTTCAGACACATGTGTTAGATTTTTCAAGACTACGGAGGGTTGTATATAGGACATGGTTATACATCATTATCAGTGGGCAATGCATTGATCTGAAGCTGGAAGGGGGTGGGGCCAGACTGCCTCACACTCCAGCACTCTTTTTGCCCCAATGCATCATAATAAATTCAGTGCATGATATCACGTTTTTCGGTGTCAGGCTTTAGTTTTTCACCCTTGTTGGTGCAGCCAGTGCTGTGTATCTCTAGTCACTTTCAGGATAATTATCCTTCTTCAGTAGAGTGCAACACTTTTTTAGGGGGTGCTGGAGATGCTGCCCAAAGTCTTTTCAGGTCTCAGTACCACTCGCTGGGCGTAGGTGCATCAACCAGAGCTCGTCAGCTCGTTAGCTCAAGAGAACCTTTTCAAATAGGAGGGGGGTGGGCGCACACTGCCTCCTACTCCAGCACTCAGTTTGCCCCAATACATCATAATAAATGCAGTGCATGATATCACAATCTTCAGTGTCAGGCTTTAGTTTTTCAACCTTGTTGGTGCAGCCAGTGCTGTGTATCTCTAGACATGTGTTTCAGTATAATTGTCCTTCTTCAGTAGAGAGCAACACTTTTTTAGGAGGTGCTGGAGATGCCACCCCAGATTAAAATCGCACAGATATGCATTGGGACCGCTCACAACTAACTACAAAAGGCTAAACCCAGCAGTGTATGGCCTATGTCCTGCAGAATGTTGGTTGGCAACAGGGTCTGCTGCCCTATCCCTCCTTTGGTGCTCCATTCTCAGCTTGCTGTACTGCCCCTCCTATCCAACCTCCATTGTCAGCTTGCTGACCCTGTGACCCCCACCTACCCTCTGTTGCCCTGGCCCTCTCACGTACCCTTCATTGTCCTTGTCCTACCGGTGTCCCTCCTGACGAATGTCCATCGTCTGTGTGCTGCTCCTACCCTTCTAATCTACCTACTAATATCATCTTGCTGCCCCTGTTCTCTTGCCTGCCTTCCATTGTCTTTGTGATGTTGTTGCCCCTCTCCACCTACCATCTGTTGTACATGTGCTGCTCTTGTCCCTTACATCTACCCTCCATTGTCAACTTTCTGTCACTGACCCTCTCACTTACTCTTTAACATCAGCTTGTGGCCCCTTCACCTTCCAAATACCACCTCTTGTCCGTGTGTTGCTCCTTATCTTCCAGCTACCCTTCATTGTACATGTGCTGCTCCTACCACTCCCACCTACACCATGTTGTTCATGTGTTGCCCAGTCCTCCCACCCACCATCGGTTGTGTGATTACAGGTCCTACATTGGGCGGATAAATTATTTATAAAAGAATTTGCATTACTGTGACATTGTTGCCTTTGCTGCAATACCACAAGGGAGTTGAGCTGGGTACAGCGGTACCATCTGTATGGTATTGCAGAGCTCATGTCCCAAAGAATATATATTGTTTGTTTATAATGTGAGGATGGGTCCTTTTGGGACCCTGCCACATGGCTGTGGGGTTTAGGGTGTGCCCACGCTGCTCCTTTATCAGATTTCTAAAAAAAACTTTCAGGACCTGTGACCAAGATCATGAGTCCCATTTTTAAAATGACTGTTATGCAGGACTCCAGTGGGACCAACTGTTCAGATATACCTATTATATTAATCTTTCAAGAACACCTGAGCGACTCTTTAAATGCCATTTTCTAAAACAAAATGACAGATTGTGTGTGAGATCCAAATCCCAATATTCAAATGCACTCCAAAAATATAGATCACTTCAAAATGTAACTCTGGTGGTCCTGTTCCAGCACCTTTGATCTTGCGATAAGAGTCACCACCCTTCTCAACATCATGCCCAATAAAATTAAAATTAGCAAGTAATTACTATCTGGGACCACTCAGTAACTGAGTTCTAGATCATGGTAAAGTTAAGGATTTTATTACAGAATTTCAAATCATGCAGCACAGAATAATTGGTTAAATGTTTTGAATACATAAATAATCAGAAATCAGAAAAATTCTAAGTCCCACATAAACAGCAACATCAATAGAAAATGGACAATTAATAATTAAGTCAGAGGCCCTAAAGGGTAAGAAAATCTCAAACAACTTGACGAGAGTCCCTGCAGGCACTCAGAAAGTCTCTGTATCACCCACAAATCAATGTTTTTTAGGCAGATTTCTAGCCTTAATAAAGAGCAAAAAGTGAACACTCTCAGTGGTAGGACTAATGATAACACATTTAAACCAATCAAAGAATTAGAAGTCATTATAAGGCACATAGAACTAACTACAGAAGCCTTCAGCAGCTTCTAAGCTGTCCAGAGATGTTCAACACATTGTGGGAGCCAAACCCCAATAATCACCTAAACCCCAATAATTTGAAGACCCCAAATCTTTACCCAATTAATTTGGCTTCAAAGTGTCCAGATTATCTAGCTTTTAGAGTCAACACTCCTTATAATAAAATACAAAATTTACCAGAGTAAAACAGAAAAATTAAGGAAGCAGTAATAACTGAGTTCTAAATCCAAAATAGGGCAAAAATAGATGTATTACTGAAATATTGATAAATGTGATAAAGACAATAAATGCATTAATCTCCATAAAGGCTCAGGAAAAGAAATACATAATTATAAAACTTAGGGCCTGATTACAAGTTTGGATGTGTGGGAGTGGACCGCCATGCCAGCACCGTGCTCCCACACCACCGGCAACTACCAGATTAGGAGTTTTCTCCTGGTCTGGCTGGCGGTCCTTTTGCGGTCCCACCGAGGTGCCGATCTAAGGGACCACCAAACCCCATCCCTACATGGCATGGACTGTGTAGTCCATGCCATGTACGAATAGGGGGTGCATGCACACAGGGGGCACACTATGTACCCCCCCTGCATGCATCCTCAGGCCCTGAGGTGACAGGGGGCCCTGTAGAACCCCCTTAGTTTCCTTACCACCAAACGTTTCATGGCGGGCTCACTGCCATGAAAACTCTGACTGTGTGGAAACTCGTAATATGCTTAGCTGTGTCACAGTAATCATATTGCGAGTCTCAGACCAGTGCAAGATGGCTAAGGACTGTGCATCCCCGGTGTTAGCAGTGGTCCTTTGTCAATCTGACTGCCAAAATCATAATACAGCGTTCTGACCCCTGGTGCCACCCTGGGTTTGGGGGGTCCACAGACTGCAAACTCAAAATCTTCCCCTTAGTAAAAATCCCAAATTTGGCACACCTGAACAAAAAAATCTAAGATCCAAACTCATAAAGAGTACTGACAGCACTCCAATAGAGAATCTAGGAACAAATGATCTCAGCATGTGCCCAACAGAATGTGGCCAAAAAATTAAAGAACCCCCAAACAATTAAAAAACGTAAAACCCAAAAAGTGAGAAAACCCAAAAGATCCCAATACCCAGGGGGTTTTATGAAAAACTACCTCAAACTATTAACAGATTCTGCAAAGTCAGCATGGTATGACCATAGTTAGGGTTGCATTGGCAAATCAGAAACAGCAATGTGATTTTCTAAATCTTTAGTACTTATCTTAGGGTAAGAGAAATCTTCCACCTGCTTCCTCAGCAACTACACTCTGGAGATGTAAAACACACAATAAAACATTTCTTAAACAATGGCTTATAGACTTTGCACTCCTGCAACTGAACTTCCAGTAGAAAATGATACTTTGGTTACCCAATGGAAGCTTCCTTCACAATACACATTTCCTAACACAATTGAACATCTTTGAATCTTTGATGTTATTCACCTTGTACCCTGCTGAAATGAGGTGTATAATGTCTTACAGTGGGACAGTGATTGGGAGGGGGAAAGGAGCAGGAGCAAGATGAGCAGAACATCAAAACATCCATTTTGAAATAAATGGTGTATAACAAAAAAATGTTGCATGACTACTTCACAGTAATATTTACACTTCCAAGTGACATAGCAAATTTGTTTGAAGTACAACATCATTAATTCATCGGTTATGACTATATGGAGCATTAAACCCATTATTTCCAGAAATAATTTTCACATGATATTTGCACCTCTTTGAAAAAACTACTACAACATTATGATACATTTATTAGACAATAGCTCATACAACAGTGTTTTCTGCCAGGCCCATATCAGAAAGCTACAGAGTAAGGTACTTCAAGGTCTTACATTCAGCACAGGCAGAACATTTCATTCACAGTACATGAGCTTGACGGAAAATAACTAGTTTCCTCAGGACATCCTGTGCTCTGCAAAGGCTGCAGTAACTTTGCTGTGACAAGTCATGTAGGGCTACATTGATTGGTATGGGGAATGAGTAGGAGCAGTTTAAACAATTCATCAGAAGCAACATCAATTTTAATTAAAATAGTGAATACATAAAATGTGGCTCAACTAAAACTTATTAAGCATACTTCTAGATGCTTCATCAATCTCGTTTCAAGTGCAATCTTATTAATTCATTGCTTATAAATATTCATCAAAAGATTATTAGTATCCAGTATAATTTGTCACCCAAAGTTGCACATTTAAAAATCTTCCACTCGTATTCACACCAAATCACAAAAGGCCCGCTTTTAGAGTAAAATTCTAAACTTTTGCTAAGTTTGTTGCAATTCTAGCTATGATTCAATCAGGGTGGAGGGAAGGGGAAGCTATGGTCCATTCGGCTTCCATACGTCAGTGCAAAAAATCAAAAGAGTGGGAGAATGGACCACATATCCTGTGTACCAGGGTCAAGTTCATTATTTGTCCTTCTAAAAAAAACTCTCATTCACGTACACAAGGCTTGGGCGGTATATCTTGATTCTCTGCCTTTTCGTAGCGTGACAGCATCATCATAGGGTTTATTTTGAGAATATGCTGACCTCCACCTGGGGGAAGACCAACTGGTGTTTTAGTAGTGTCCAGAGATAAAAAAGGGGGGGTAAGTGTACTACCCTTGTGAGGTGTTTTAAAATTCCCTACACCACCATATAAGCCAGTACTTTAATGGATTTGGTGGTGTGGAAAGGTAAAAACAGAGTGGTGCGTGCGTAGACCAAGTTACCAATCTATCACACTGTTAATGGTCGACATGTTTCAGCCTCGTGGTCCAAAATGATCTAGAGGTTTTCTTCAGGACCGGTAGGTGTGTAGTAGCATGTTGTGGCTACTACTGGGAGTGGTTAACTTACATCTCGTGTTTTGTATGGAGTCAGGTCAATCGTACCTGTAACTGAAATAAAAAGAAGTGTAGTCGTATTCTTACATTTATAATTAGCCCAGAATGGTGATGCTTAATAAGGCTCTCTGGCTCTTGCTGCGACAACAGGTCTAAAAATATTAACACTGTGAGGAATAAAGCCTATTTATTTAGATCATGGTATAGGTGCAGTACCTTAGGCAACATGCTGATATTTCTATTAAATAACTATAACTATAACTATCTCTTTATACATTTGTATATTATCCAGTGATAGTCCCCATAGTTAGGACTACGTATCCATAGGAAAAATATTTTTTCGTTTGCATATCATTTTGGCACCATTTGCCAAATCTTCGTGAAAATTTCTCAAAAAAAGTTTCACCATACTCAGCTCCTTACTGGACAGTATTGGTGCGAGAAAAAAGGGGGAGTCTCAAAACTCTTTTTCCTCATGCAGTTGTTTGATAAGACTATTGAGCAGCGATATAGCAAAAACAACTAAACAAAATTACCCCACATTTGACAAGAAGCCAGAGCTTGGTTGAAAGAACAAGCTTTATTTAATTTGATAGAAGTCTGTTCAGTATTTTTTGAAAAATTAGGTTTTAAAATGTATGTAGGTTCTGCAGATCCAACATGCCAAAAGAAAAAATCTGATTGGATGGCCCCACTTCAATAAAGACATGGCAGCATCCATTTTAGGCTCAGGAACTATGTCACCTGTCATGAAGAAATAATCAAAAAACATATAGGGATACCCTGCACCCATATGCCTGGTGAGAGGGTCTTGGAGGGATGCCCTCTTGGGCCAGTTGTTGTTTCTAATGGGACGGAAGGCCCAATAAGAAAATTTCAAGCTCCTGCTCTTTTAAGATACATTATCCCCTCCAGGATTTTCCAGGGCCATGGGGGTCAGTACAATGTTAGGTTTTTGGTATGGGGGCCTTTGGATGCCCAAGGATGCCATTCTCTCAGGTCCTTAGTATAATTTGTGCAGAGAGGGCATGTGGCCCCCACTCCCCAAAACTTTAAAAGGTACTTGGGACTCCATCCCCTGGCCAGAATTTGATATTTTGGAGAAGGTACATATGGCTATATAGGAGAGTCCCAGGAAACCCATAATTCACGGACAGTATTTTTTTTTTTGGTGGGGCATTGGGCTGCATCTCCCGAGGCCGCAGATCAGAGTTGAGGAACCCATCCTATGGAATATTGTTGTGTTCCCTGCTCAAGAGAGTACAACACAAAAATGTACTTTAATCCTTGCCTGTACTCTGCTGGGCAGGGAACATCACTTTGATCCCACCCGAGATGGAGCATAGATATAAGCTGGTAAGATCAAAGGAGAATAGAGACAGTTTCTGCCAACATTTAGCATGGTTGCTGGATGTGAAGCCAGCAGGGGTCGCAGGGCTCTCCCTGCAGCGCATAAGGATTGGGTTGTTGTGGGTTGGCCGGGATGGTCACCGGGCACCCACTTAGGCATAATGGTTGGTCCAGCTGACAACTGCACTGGGACTGCAAAGGCCTTGATGACTCCTCCATGGCCACTAGCTTAAACAAATAGATGGTGGTCCCTATTTTTTGACATGCCTATACCTTTGGCCAATCTACATGAAATTTTCCAAAGAAAGTGTCAAAGTAGGTTCTGTGTGTCATGGAAAGTTTGGGGGTGATCTGTGCAGTGGGGACAGAGAAATAGGGGTGTAAAAAAGTATGTGTTTGTAACGGTAATTCCCATAAGACTGCATTGTCGAACCTCCAGCCAGAACAGCTGGATGGATTTACACCAAATTTAGCAGAAAGGTAGATGTTGTTGTTGCACAAATTGTGCTTTTTTTTATTTGGTGCAAATCCGTCCAATAGTTTGTGAGAAATTTAAGCTGAAGATGTATACATATATCTCTAGCCATCGATATTTAGCGATGATTTGCGAATGCTCGCGCCAACAGGAATGTTCTGTTTGACTGAATACAACCTGAACAGAAAGTTGCGGCTGCCATTATTATCATCTGGGCCTCGGTTTCCGGGGCCGCAAATTTCTATGAAAGCTAATATAAGGGTCAGGGTGGTGACACTCTGACCCCACGTTTGAGAAATAGGTGTGTTAGTGACACAAGTTATTTGTCCAAAATTGATTATTTTAATTGTGTGTGATATTTGCAACTGCATCCCTAATATTGGTGGGAATATGAAGTAAAAAATCTGTGAATCATTAATACGCATTGTTATAGGGATATTGAGATATCGCCGGCCTCACTGTGAAAATGGAAAATATGTTTTAGAGATGGTAGTTCTGGAAATACACTAGAAAAACATGAGTTTGAAGTGTACAGTAAAAAAACCCTACTGTATAAAATACTGTAAAATATGTCTATATGTGTTTTTCACATAATGGAAAAGGTGCTACCCACGTGGTTAACAACTGCATCGTGATTCCCTGAATACGGAAAATAGAAACTTAGTACCAAAACATGAGTTTAAATGCTTTTTTAGAAGTATGTATATAGTAATATGTGTAGCTCAATGTTTAGAATGGATTTTTTAAATAATTATATTTGGATGTGCTGGTGGCCGTTGAATGTGTGCTTTTGTTTTCTGTTCTCACATCTTTCTCCATGACCATTACAATGCGGTTGCAAAGATTTCCAAAAACTGGAAAATAATTTAACATTATAAAGAAAACTAACAATATTTCAATTATTAGGGTGGCTCTGACAAGAACCTTTGTGTTGATTTTGTGTATATGACTGCTACACATAAGGCAGGATGCAGAGTTTCAGGTTACTTTAAAACACCCTATTGCCTTTGTCTGTGAAGTGCACTCTATTTTTTCTATAAATTCCATGCATGTCAAACAGCAGATTGTTGTTATAGATCCAACCCATGCGATGGTCTCTGATGAATGCAGAAACAGTTTTGATCTCGTTATGGGCCAAGTAACCCTCCAGTTATCTACAATAAGTCCCACACAACGGCATTGTTAAGAGGTCGTCTGAGGCCACTCCCCCTTCCTTCACCCCTCTGCAAACGCAGCTCAAGGTGCACTACTGGTTGGGAAAGGAAGTCCTCCTTACCCCTGAGGAAGCTTGGGGACCAAGAAGCCCTCTTAGTACATCCTGTAACTCCTACAAAGCGAGATTCATGAGAGCTGGTCGGAGGCCCAGACCCCTTTCTCCACCACTCTTCAAACACGACTACTAGTTAAAAAAAACCTAGAAATCAACTGAAAAAAAACAAAGGTTACAGGGACGTTATAGTTAGAAATTAGAAATTAAAAAACCTTAGAAATTCACTGAAAAAACAAAGGTTACAGGGATGTTATAGTTAGGAAACGGAAAAAAACCTTAGAAATTCACTAAAAAAAGTGTATAGTGACATTATTGTGAGGCTCAGGTTTTATTTGTACAAAACCAGAGAAATTCAGCAGATATAATTAGCTAAGCTAACTATAACTTGTGCCCTGCAATGCACTGCTTATGTCCTCACATATCACATCACTCAAGACATGGTCAGTGACATCACTCATGATATCACTGATGACCTCCCCAATGACTCACCGATAGCATCATCTTGTGACTGTTTTAAAAAAATGTATGAGTGTTAAAAATAAATTATATATATATATATATATATATATATATATATATATATATATATATATATATATATATTCACTGAAAAAAACCATAGGTTTCAGGCCTTATATAGTTAGGAATTAGCATTTAAAAAACCTTGCAAATTCACTGAAAAAACCATAGGTTTCAGGCCTTTATATAGTTAGGAATTAGCATTTAAAAAACCTTTGAAATTCACTGAAAAAACCATAGGTTTCAGGAGTTATATAGTTAGGAATTAGCTTTTACAAAACCTTTGAAATTCACTCAAAAAACTATACGTTTTAGTGGTGTTATAGTTAGCTGGACATTTTACTCATACAAAACCATTGAAATTGCTCCTATATAGTTAGTTGTACTAACTATATTTCGCGCACCCGCAATCCACTGCTGATGATGTCACATATTAGATCATTCATGACATGGTCAGTGACATCACTGATGACATCTCAAATGACATCACTGATGACATCACTGATGACATCATCCAGTGAATGTGGTTTGCTTCGTTATTTAAATATGCATTATATATATAGCAATTTGCATTGAAGAATGAGTGGATATATATAAATAAATATTTGGATGGAGGATTTAGTAGCAGTGTAATTGACTGTTTACTTGACCAATTTATAATGTCTCACTAAATATAGTGGATAGTGACTAAACTGTGTGAATAGCTGTATCACTTTGTCAGTTGTTGTGTAAACTGATTCTACAGTTGGTTACTAGCTATGTGAAAGTCTATATTAGTTATTGATTAGTTAACTGAGTATTTGTATGGGAGTGTGAAAGTGTGTGTGGTTCGGTGGGGGGTGTGTAACTGTCCAAAGATGTGTGAATAGTTGATTCAGTAGATATATGAAGTTAAAACTACATGTTCTAACAGTTTGGGTGAGGGAATCTCATTATGGGTGTGGTGATGAGCAAATATATTTCTCAAAGGTACAGGTCCAACAAACTAGAAAAATAAAAGGCAGTGTATGTGTCAGTTGTTGTATATAAATAAGTATACATAAGACAAAAGGATTGTGTGAGTGACTGTATGGATAACTGTATACTTGTAATAATGATTTTATAATTCACTAAGTATGACTTACTGTCTAAATGAATAGAAAAAGTGGTGTTTGTATAAGTGTTTTGCTAAGTAAATATGTAAGTATGATCCATTGTTTGCATAAGTGAGTAGGATGACTTCATATGTGAATAGGATGCGTGCTGTTGTTTAATGTCGATATAGATGTATAAGTATTTTTGATAGTGTTCTATTGTTCATTGACAGCATGTATGAGTGAATCCATAGGTAAGTGATTAGATGTGTGTATACATCTATGAATCACTGAGTGGATTTTTAGATACTTGTATTGCTGTGACAATGGATTTAAATGTGATACTCTGTATTTTACAAAGAGTGATGAAAAATTGTAATAGTGTATGAAAATGTGTATGTGATTGTCACATGGATGATGTCATCAGTGATGTCATCAGTGATGTCATTTGAGATGTCATCAGTGATGTCACTGACCATGTCATGAATGATCTAATATGTGACATCATCAGCAGTGGATTGCGGGTGCGCGAAATATAGTTAGTACAACTAACTATATAGGAGCAATTTCAATGGTTTTGTATGAGTCAAATGTCCAGCTAACTATAACACCACTAAAACCTATAGTTTTTTGAGTGAATTTCAAAGGTTTTGTAAAAGCTAATTCCTAACTATATAACTCCTGAAACCTATGGTTTTTTCAGTGAATTTCAAAGGTTTTTTAAATGCTAATTCCTAACTATATAAGGCCTGAAGCCTATGGTTTTTTCAGTGAATTTGCAAGGTTTTTTAAATGCTAATTCCTAACTATATAAGGCCTGAAACCTATGTTTTTTTCAGTGAATTTGCAAGGTTTTTTAAATGCTAATTCCTAACTATATAAGGCCTGAAACCTATGGTTTTTTCAGTGAATTTGCAAGGTTTTTTTAAATGCTAATTCCAAACTATATAAGGCCTGAAACCTATGTTTTTTTCAGTGAATTTCAAAGGTTTTTTAAATGCTAATTCCTAACTATATAAGGCCTTAAACCTATGGTTTTTTCAGTGAATTCGCAAGGTTTTTTAAATGCTAATTCCTAACTATATAAGGCCTGAAACCTATGGTTTTTTCAGTTAATTTCAAAGTTTTTTTTAATGCTAATTCTATTAGCGGATAACGTTTAAATATATTAATATCCTAGTGGGACCACCTGAGCAGCCCTAAGGGGTCAGGGTGTTTCTACCCTGCCCCCTTTTTGTGTTCTACACGTTTGTTTTTCTGCTTTCTTGTGCCTCAGTCTACTAAGACCCAAGATGGATGCCAACACTTCCTGGTTAGAAGTGTTGACAGCCAATGACCATGCAGCTTTCTCGGGAAGGCATGCTGATTGGCTGCCACTGTCTGTCAACACTCAAAACCAGGAAGTGTTGGCAGCCATCTTGTGCCTTGTTAGAACCAAGGCACAAGAAAGCAGTGAAACAAAGGTGTGAAACTCGCAAAGGGGCCAGAGTAGGAGCACCCTGACCCCCTAGGCCTGCTCAGGGGGTCCCACAAGGACCCCCAAGGCAAAAAGAAAAACGTTAAAAATTTTTTTTTTATTTTGTTTTGCCTAGGGGGTCAGGGTGCTTCTACCCTGCCCTCTTTTTGAGTTCTACACGTTTGTTTTTCTGCTTTCCTGTGCCTCAGTCTACCGAGGCACAAGATGGCTGCCAACAGTTTCTGTTTTGGAGTGTTGACAGACATTGGCAGCCAATCAGAATGCAGCTCGCGCACTAGAGGTACGTGTACCGTACGCGCACGTACGTGTACCGTAAGCGTACGGGTAAGCTCACGGGTAAGCTGCCATAGATATATATATTTTTTAGAACCTAAATTACTCAAAATCCACTGGAGCACATATCTTGAGACATAGCAAAGGCACATCGGGCTACCAGTCCCTACAATTTTGCCAAGTTTTGTGGAAAACCATTCAGCCATTCGGGCTAAAAGTGAGTCCAACCGCCCTATGGAAATTAACATGGGGAAAACACGTTTTGGGACCCCCCTTTTATCTCGGGCCCCACTTGACGAATCCCCCCGAAACTTTTTAGGGAAGGAGCGGAGCGCAGCGAGGCAAAGTTAAGGAAAATTACAGGCAGATCCCTCAACCGGCGCCAAAGCTATTCCCAATAGAATGTTGCGATTTCCCTATGGAAAACAATCCTAACTATATATACCTACTGGCTATTGCCAGTAGGTAATATATATATATACACACACACCAAGGTGTAATGATGAATCAGTGGGTTTATGAGTGTCAGTATGGATGATTCAGTGGGTGCCTGACTGACTGTATAACTGAGATATTAGGTGTTTCAGTGAATGTATGGGTGAGTGACTAGGTTGGCTGAATGTCTGTATCAGTCTGTCATTTGGTGTCTAAGTAGCTGTATGGGATAGTGAGTGGGTATGTGAATGACTCTATGGCTGATTCATTGGATGTCTGAGTACCTGTATGCTTATATGAATGTCTGTATGGGTGGGTGAGGGCGTGTGTGACTGCCTGCATGGATGAGTGAGTGGATGAGTTAGTGGCTGTATGGGTTAGTGAGTGTGTCTGTGAGGAGCTGTATGGGTGACTGAGTCTGTTTATCGCTGTGTTGTTGAGTGAATTGATATATCAGTGGTGGTAAATGCTTGAGTAACTGCATATGTGGAAGGTAGTATAGGTGTATGTGTGAGTGAGTGATGTTGATAGTGGCTATATTAGTGAATGAGTTGGTTTATGAGTGGCTGTATGCATGTATGAGTGGATGTGTGTCAATGGTTTTGAGAATGTGGTTGTATGGAAGTTGAAGTGGCTGTATGAAAGGTTATATGGGGTGTGAGTGAGTGTGTCAGAGATTCTGTGTATGATGTCATCAGTGATGTAACTGACCATGTTATGAGTGATGTACTATGTAAATTCATAAGCAGTGCATTGCGGGAGCAAATTATAGTTAGCTCAGCTAACATTAACTGCTGATTTTGTTCAAGCGAATATTAGCCTCACTATAATGTCACTGTAACCTTTGTTTTTTTCAGACACTCATACACTCCCTCATTCTTGAAATACTCCTTAGCGTAAATATAGATAACATTCTTATACTTTTCAGAAACACTCATTCCCTGGATGATGTCATCAGTGATGTCATCTGTGATGTCACTGTCCATGTCATGAGTGATCAAATATGTGACATCATCAGCAGTGCATTGCGGGAACGTGAGTTATAGTTAGCACAGCTAACTATAACAGCTGAATTTCTCTGGTTTTCTATGAGTAAAATGTCAGCCTAACTATAACGTCCCGGAAACCTATGTTTTTTTCAATTAATTTCTAACTTTTTTTAAATGCTAATTCCTAACTATAACGTCCCTGGAACCGGGGTTTTCCAATTAACTCTATTTATGAGAAGATATTTGTAACTATATATTTTTTGTCTGTGTTTTTTAAGTATTTTTAAAAAGTTATAAAAAGATAATCAGTATTTGCAAATATATATAAGATAGGTAATCAAACATTTATAGTGTTATTTATTTAAATTAAAAAGAATTCTTACTTGTAATTTTGTACAGTGTGATTTTATATAACAGAATTTTAAATTGAAAAATAAAAATAGAACAATTGTTTAAAATATTTTTTTTATTTTTTTTCCTAAATTACATTTTGGATGATTGCTTTTAATAGTATGAAACCTGTTTTGTTCTTTTCATATAATAACTATCTTCTTTATATATATATATATATATATATATATATATATATATATATATATATATATATATATATATATATATATATATATATATATATATATATGTATATATATATATATATATATATTTTAACAATTAAAAAAAGGGTTGCATACCATACACTACCCTACGCACTGGTTGTGCAGATCAGTTATACAAATATCGCTCTTAAAAACATATTTAGAACAAAATACTATATTTTTTCACATAGAGGTTTAATAATGAGTATATAAAAATAGTAATAAAGAGGTTATCAATTTGATTTTTGTAGACGTGACGGTATTGTATAGCAGACTCAAATGTATGCGTTTCGTGAGCGAATCCGCTACACAAATGAAACCCTAAAATACATACTTACAATGAAATAATATATTTTTTTAACTAAGAGGTTTATTAATCAATCCTAAACATTGGTAGAAGTGTTCTTTTGCAATATTTTAAAGAACATTTTTATGTATGCGGCACCATCGTGCACCAGATGCATAGGGGTTGAGAATCCTGCAGTCAAATATTTCCAGGATCGCGTAGGGGATGGGACTTCAGCGGCATTTTCAGAAGCATGAATTATTAATGTTTCAAGTTTGAATTTCTGTTTTGCATAAACACTTTTCATTGAAATACCTTGAAACACAATATCCTAAAAGTAATTTTCAGTTTTATATTACATTAAGTACATTTTATGGGTGCGCAATTGTACACACGATGGGTGCACAACGTACGCATGGTGGGTGCATGACCCTACGTGATTTCATGTCACATACATAGAAAGCTTCTTATTGGTTAAAGTGATTTTCATTTTGTTGGTGGGTGGAACCAAGACCTCTTACAGTTCTTTCATTTTGTGTTTGTCTGCCTTCAAGACTCCCTGTTTTGTAGGCTCTGTAAAATTTCTATTTTTAGGGGTGTTTTGAATTTTTCCTAAAAAAAAATGGCATCAGCGTTCCCTGAGGAGCACAAGGAGGAGATGGAAGAGGTGGAGGAGACAGTGAAGAAGAACAAGAAAAGCATTGTGTGGGCTTTCTTCACTGTGCCTGAAGGTGAAAAGTAAGTAAACACACGTAAGGTGACATGTACAATTTGTCACAAAATACTCTCAAGAGGATCAGAAATGAAGTACTCATGTGGTACTTCTTCCATGAACAAACATCTTGACACAATACACCCTGTTCGTCTTGCACAAGAGTTGGAGCGCCAAAGAAGAGGAGAAGCAGCCAATAATGATGGAACACAACCTTCAACATCTGCAGGGATTGTCTTGAATTCCACAACCTCTCATTGTTCTCGATGCTGGCCTCCACTGTAGAAAATGTTTAACAACTCTCTGTGTTGGAGAGCTGTCCATTGATGCCATCAAAACACTCATCACACCTCACATATGTTAACTTTTTAGTTTTTTGTTTTGTTGCTTGTCTATCAGCATAGTTTGACTCTTTAACTTTTAGTTTTAGTTTTAAAAAAATTAAAAGCCCAAATAATAAAAAGATGAGAACATTAAAAAAATATATAAAATTCTTCAAAACAAAGAAAGGTTTTAATGGAACCACCTAAACTGGTTGAAAATAGAAAAAATGCATGTAGTGAAAGTGATTTCTTGAATGAATGAGTCATTGGATAAGTGGACAGGTACTACCTGAGTGCATGGGTAGAGCCTGAGTGAATGCTTGATTGCAACAGTAGTGCCTGAGTCATTCCATGATTGCATGTGCAGTGCCTAGGTAATTGCATACTGCAAGGGTACCGTCTGAGTGATTGAATGAGTGCAAGGGTAGTGCCTGAGTGACTTTTAGGGGCCAATTCCAATATCAGTCGGAAGGGCACCGAATCGGGTTCGGCATTAGCGGATCGGTTTCGGAGGCTGAATTTTCGTCTGGTTCGTACTCGGGTCCGGACATCGAAGTACTATGCGAACAAGAGTGAAATTTCCGTCCAAATCATTTCAAGGTCCAAACAGCTCCGTACGTATCGGCCGTAAGCTAACAGTGGCGCGCAATGGAGGCGAATTACGACCAAGCAGTAGGATGCTCGATTCGGACAGCCGGATCGAGTCGGAGCTTACGGCTCACAATAGTTCCTGGATTTGGGCTTTGGGGGTCCGCATCGTTCCCCCTGTTACCCGCAGCCTTTCGACTCGGACACAGGGGGAGACCACACAGGCATGTACGGTGCGGATGGCACCAACGCTGTAGGGGGCGCACTTTTCCGCAACGTACGCATTCAGTCAATGGGAGCCCATGTATGCATCGTACGATCATCTCCCATTGACTTCTATGGGAGTCTGACCAAACCGAGTCCGACAGCATAAGGCCGCATCATACTCGCTCGGTCGGACTGCAGGTGTCCAGATCGGTCAGAAAACGCCCCGGATCTGGCTCGGTCAGAGTGCTCCCCAGCCGAAATTGGAATCGGCCCCTAAGAGTGGAAAGATAAGGATTGGGTGCTTCGATCAGTGCATAGGTGGTGCCTCAGTAAAGGAATGCAAGAGTAATGCCTGGGTTATTGGATGAGCGCATAGCTTGTGCTTGAGTCATTGGATGAGTGCATGCATGGTCCTTGAGGGAATGGCTGAGTGCATGGGTAGTGCCTGAGTGAATGGTGTAGTGCAAGACTAGTCCCTGGGAGATTGTAGGAATGTGTAGGTAGTACTTGATTGATTGCATATGTGTTTAGGTAGTTCCTCCTTAACTGTATGAGTGCATTGGTAGTGCCTGACTAAAAGCATACCTGTAAGAGTAATGCCTGGGTCAGTGAATAAATGCCTGGGTAGTGAATGTGTGAAAGCAAGAATGCAAAGATAATGCCTGGGTTATCCTGTTAGTGCAAGAGTTATGCTAGAAAGAATATATGACACCACAGGTAGTGATTCTGTGAAAGGATCGATGTCTGGCTGATTACATGAGCAACATGATGCTAATTTCCAAACAATGTAAAGCACCAACATTATTTATGTTAGTAAAAAATAACATATAAATAAACATTAAACATTTTTTCATGTTTATTTTATGTATTCTTACAGGTGAAATCATTTACATACATTACTCAGTAAACTTATTTCAGAGTAGTATTGTCCTAAACAGCATTAAAACTGTTTTCACACTTCACCAATAGCTGCTATAAACACTAAGAAGAAAAATAGTTATTTAATATACTGTTTTAGAGAACGTGTAACACTATATTTTTAAGAACATAAAATTACAATTATATAATATTTCAGTTTCCCTTTTCTGCTGTTCTCAGATTCCACTTAACACCATACACAGTGATTTCAATGTAGTATCATGATTAAACAGTGGGGAAAAACAATCAAAATGATTATAGAAAAAACCCACATTAGAGTAGACCATCATTTTCAATATGTGTACCTATATGTTTCTCTATGTACACTCTGTTGATTACTTCTTTCATCTACATTAACTCTATTATTTATGTAAAATACATTTGCAAAATGTAGACTCTCATTCCCATCTTGTACAATATACACACAAATATGTAAACTATTTCCTCTTAAAGACAATTTTCCAAATGCAAAAATAATTACTGCAAATAATATTCCAAACACTAATTATAAATCCTAATTGTTTGCAGTGCTGTCTACTTTCTGTTCACATCTTCCCAATAGGCTGAATGATGTATTCAAAACTTTCGCTTCAAAAATATCAAATATGAATTTGGTAATTCATAAGGCAATCTAGGTTTGAATTCCAAGTGGGCATCATCGCAATGTGTCCATCCTTTATTACACGTTAAATAAACAGTATAGTGTCCAGATGTTGTGGTAGGGCCATGATGGAAAATATTAGCCACTGCTATGTAAGTTCTTCCTGGAATAGATATTTGACTTCCATTAAAAAAAAAATGTGGTTTCCAATTTTGTTCCATTTGCTCTACAACGTTGTAGCATTAAAATGAGATATTTTTCAAATGTTTCTATATATAATGTGGACAACATCTCCCTGGGCATAGTTTGTGTAGTAGCGCTACTCGTAGAAACGCGAAGTGCACTTCACACTACGCATGCTACGCGTAGCTGCGCGAACTGCGTAGTGCAGTGGGGAAAATGCTGTTCTCACTGATTGCCCAGTGCCGGATACTCCACGAGCGTAGCGTAGTACTAAGCCCAGGGTTAATCTCTGATCTACAATGCAAACAGTTCATGTCCTGATTGGCTGTTTTTATCAATTTGCTAAAAGGTACTGATTTGCCGTCTGGTATCGTCAAGGATAGGAATCGTTCTTTTTGTATCTCAGTGGTGGAAGTAAATGAACACTTCACATTTATGATCCCATCTGTAACTTAGCCCAAATAAGTTTTCAATCTGTATTCCTTCATCTTCTAATACTCCAAGAATAACCGTTCGAGATTTGTGTGCATCTTGTTGTATATTGAGAGTTAATGTCAATGAACCAGTGCCTTTATCCAAAAGATGCTGAATGCCACAAGGAGTATGGATTTTACTTCTGTCATTTACCAACTGTTGAAATACCTGATGTAGTAAAGAACAGACTATTTTTTTCATGATTTACCGATGGAGATTTTGTAGATTAAACACAACTTCAGAATCATATTAGCATGACAGGTAATGCCTGAACTATTTTCCAACTGGTATCCTACAATATCATCAACAGTTTTCATTTTCTTTTTCTTTACAGCTTGTACTTTCTCTTCAATTATTTTCTTTTTTTCAACCTCAGTTGAATGTTTGACACATTTCTGTTTTGGGCACACTACAAGTTTCTCATATGGGTTATTCACTTAAATGAGGTGTATAAATTATTCTTAAACAATTATACTCTCTTACACAATTTGCATCAGCACTAACCTTTTTCTCATCGAAATCTATCAAATAAAACCAGACAATGTTCTTACTCAATACAAAGCTAAATATGCCATTCCCTTTTTAAACACAGAACTTTTGATATTCAGAAAGGCATTGTCTATACTTAAACCTTGAGATTCATGAATAGTTACTGTATATGCTAATGATAGAGTTAACTGTTTTCTCCAAACATACAAATCTCTTACCAGCAAAAAACATACAACACAACTCCCAATCAGTCTTACCTCTTTAATCTGAGCACATTTTATAATCAAAAATTCTATTCCATCTCTGTTCTGAAACTTTACAAAATCAACAACTTTTCCCATTGTTCCCTTTAATAAACCATCTTCTACATTCAAATTACGCCGTAAAATTACCCAACAGTTTATACATACATGTAAAGTCTTTTCTAAGACTGCAGTTTTAGGCACAGGCTTTTTCAAAGAATGCAATTTAGTCTGTAGTTTCTTAAGTTTCTAGATAGCTGACTTTTTAAAACTTGTTTACCATATTTCGTCAAGCCACCAATTCTTATGTCTTGAAGAATATTTCCATCATCTTCATCACTTGCTTGTTGCATATTCTTAATAAGCTCTTTATATTCCAATACTTTCCAAAGATTTCCTAGTGTCTTCACGGACAAGTGTTAAAAACAGGTTGTCATTATACAGGAGTTAGTTGCTGTAGATGGCTGAATACAATTAAATGTTTTCCTCCAAACAGAACATCGTAATCTGCTTTTAAAATCTATTGCATTCTCAAGTGTACAAAGGTAAGCATTAAGTTTGAGACCATGCTCACTTCATCAATAAGTAAAAGTTTTATTTTCTTGAGTACTCTTTACACTTCATAACAAGCTTCTCCAGATAGCTTCTGATAATAAAATGTATTATCATGCTCAACTGGTAGCATAAGTAATCAATGTAAAGTAATCCCTTCAATGTTGTGTGCTGCTAATCCAGTTGGAGCTGTTACAACCCCATATAAATGTTATTCTGTAGTTTTCTGTAGATAATTGGTCAAAACTTTAATTAAGAAACTATTTTCCTGTTCCAGCTTGACCACTGATGTCCATTAGAATAGGTTTAAATGATGAACATTGACATTCTTTTTTACATGCAGCAATCCATGTTGTATCTGTTGTGTCACTTGTAGATATATTTCTTTGTTTTCAATATATAGTTGTTCTTCTATCTTTTCCAACGGAATAATAGCCTGTTGTGCTTGTTGCATTGCAGTTTCTACCTCATTCATGGCTATTGCTGCTTCATCTTCGATAATTGGTAGTCCCAGTGGACTTGTCTACGTGGACCAGAACTTTGACTATCTTGAGAACTGTTTCTATCTACTTTAGCTGCAATAGTACTTTCTTATTCAATCTCATCATTTAACATTTGTAGATAAGTAGGGACAATTGTGCATTAAATGCTATCTTTACTTGCATTAAAAGAATCTTCATAGCTGTCGAAATCTCCAAGTAATTCTATTTCACTATGCCATGGCTTGAACAGTTGCACAAGTGCAAAATAGAAAAATTCCCTTTTATCTGGAGTTTCGCAGTTGAGTTTTCCATGGTTAATAAGATTTCCTTTGGCATGTTTCACTAAACATCCGTCACATCCAGAATTACGGGCTGGTTTACTTTTCCGACCGCCAGCATTGTAATGTGGCAGTCAAAAAGTAAACGGAGGGTCCGATTGCAATTCAGCCTTTACAGGCTGCATCATAATCAGGCCCCAGCCCCCAAGTCAGGTAAGACAGCTCAATACAGCTCAAAATGTGCCCAATACTTACATAGAAACATATTTATATCTGTACTTATGTATAACAAGCAGAGTTTTGATAACACAGAAGTGTAAAGGCATGGAAGTCCATTTATCACTTAAAGAAAGGACATGCTGCACATTAAGAAGCATATAGTGAACATTAATCTGTTACCTCTGTGTCTTCAAGAGAGAAAAAGTCAGGATAAATGCTTTAATATGATAGTTTATATGGATATGTTTAAAAAGTTGTACACATGATTAAATAGGCACATTTATCTGACATTAAAAGGGAAGCACTAAAGTACAAAAGGCCGCATACAAGAACAACAAGCATTTGCAATGCAATAGGTCTCAAAGTTTAGCATTTGACGTTGCAAATATTAATGAGGCGCCAGAGAGACTGTGGCCTTACGCCCATGGTGGTTGACCTCGGAGCTTGGGTATAGGGTTTGAGTCTCGGCAGGGACACTCAACATTCTGTGATTCTGGGCAAATCACTTAATCTGTCCGACATCAGAATTGGGCCCTAAGTGTTACAAACCATGTAGGTGTACCTACGTTTCTTAACATACATTTCGGTTCACCGTGACAAAGAAACCAGTACTCATTGGTACCACACTGACATGCCAACAAATGAATTAACTGTGACGCTAAATTTTCATCTCTTTGTTGAACTTTGTCAATGAATTCTTTTGTAGAAACATGTGGAAGATGAACTCATATTTTTAAAATATGATTCACTACATATGCAAGTGCAGACAAATCACTTTCAAAGATAAGATGAAATAAGTATGGATTGGACTGTCGAAATCTTGGATCTTCGGAGTGCAATCTTGTTGAAAGGTAGTCTGAAGCTGGAATCCGACAGCTCTCTCATCAAATGGTCCACCTTCTCCAGTGGGGAACAACTGTGGAAAACAACACGCTTCTAAACTTTTTTCTCATACACTCATTGGAGTTCCCTTGGCTTCCTTTATTTGAAATAATGCAATACTGGTTCCTATCACTTCTTTTGAATGTAGAAGATGTATTGTATAGTTTTCATAAATCTCTTCTCTCTTAGACTGATCCACTTTTTCTATTTGGCCACTTCTAAGCTTATTATCTGTTCATCAACATTTACATTCTTATAATAAATAATATTCTGTACCAGATATAATGTAGCCTTTTGAAGTTTATTAACATCTACAAACTCTTGCCATACTTTTTACTCTTTATTGGTAAACCATTAACTAGAATACCTACTGGCTTATTTTCCTCCCTGTCTACACCAACAGTTTCAATATTTTTCTTAAAATCTTAAGATAAGTGCACAACTCTTCCTTTCAGACCTCTTTGTAAATCTGTTGGAGGCAGCTTACCTGTTTTAGGCTGAAATGGGTGCACAGATTGAATAAGAATGGACTTATATGCATTCAAATCTGCCAGTTCTGGAGGAATAGCTACCAACTCTAAATTGTTATGTACTGCTCTAGCTGGCATTTTCTTTTCCAATTTGTTGTAACAATATTTACAAATAACTTGATCAGTGGCCTACTGACACCGACCTTTTATCAACAAATAAACACCAAATTGGTGCCACTTATCATTGTTTTCCTTTTCACTTTTTAAATATAAATCTACATTCTTAGTTTGACTTCTATAATGAGTATGTCGACAACAAATACAAACATAGGGGCCCATTACGATCGCCGATGGACTTGCATCCGTCTGCGAGCCTTGTGTAGGAGGGAACGTCCGCATGTGCTGCGGCGTTCCCTCCTGTGCAATTAGGATGTGACCGCCACCCTGGCGGTCACATCCTCTATTTTTAACATTGCGGCGGGTGCGGATTCAAGCTGCACCCGCCGCAATGTTAAAAACACATGCATTGCATTTACATGCACAAAGCGGCAGGCACCGCGCGGGGGTACCATAGGTACCATCCATGTGCACCCCCCACCTCCCTTCACCCAGGGGGCCCGCAACGGGCCCCCAGAGTGAAGATCCATATGCTTTTCCACGGCGCAGAACCCGCCGCGGAGAAGCATCTCTTTTACGCCATCGTAATATGTCTGGCGGTGTCTGAGAGACAACGCCACCATATTAGAGCTTTTCCACCGTGGTTGTAAGCCGACCGCGACGGAAAAGCGGCGCACTGAAACCAAGACCCACCAGCCATCCTAATGTGGCGGTGGGTCTTTGGTGGGCCCGCAGCGTATTTCCCTCATCCTCTGGGCCGGCGGTGGCGTCCGCCGGCCCAGAGGATGCGGGAAATCCGCGATCCTAATCAACCCCATAGTTTGGTTTTTCACATGAAACTGTCTTAAACTTTGTAATTTCTTCTGCAAAGTCATCAATACTAATGTCTTTCCCATGTTCTTCAATACCTATCAATCTCTCACTTTCTCCACACAGCCTCTCCAGTGAACCAAAAAATTGAAACTGTATATTATCACAAACTTTTTGTACATCCGAACCTGAACCATGCAAAAGAGCTGTGTTCATTTCACTTAAACATAATGCAGGAGTTTTTGCATAGTATACTCTCCTTACTAACTTCCGCATTTCTGAGTGATGTACTGCTAACATTCTTAAATGATGAAAAGTATTTTTACACACTTTTCTTGAAAGACAAGCCAGAAAATGACCATGCAACTTACTATATTTTCATATTTTATATGGATCTAGTCCTTGTACCATCTTAATCCTCTGTTTCAGACTTTTTTTTCATACTCTCGCAATATGTCAATAGATTCCTGTCATATACTGCAAATGCTACCACAATCCCTCTTAAATAAAGGAGCTTTTGTACACTTGATTTGATCTTCTTCAGCTATTACATCTTCTGCACTCCTAACAACCATTTTTTCTTTAGGAATGGGGCAACCATTTTTCATCTCATAGCATCGAACACTAGTATCAACTGCATGCAGTAATGTGTTCTGTTGAAAATAGCTTTCTTCATTAAAGAAAGGCTTAATAGTGGAAGTGTGCTTCCATTGACCAGTAAAAGTTTTACAAAAGTTACTTCTATTAACTAGTCTTTTTTCTTTAGCTTTTCTCCTTCATAAACACCATTGTTTTATCCAATGTTTTCATTCTCTTAAATATTAATATAAATGGGGCATATTACCAACCAATAGAGATAATTTTTGTCTCTAACTTGTTTAGAGCCAAAAATTATCGCCGCAAATCGGCGATTTTTATCGCAGATAAACCTTGCTATTAGCAAGGTTTATCGCAAATGCGATAAAAAACGGCCGCAATGCATGAATATCGCTGACAAGTCAGCAATATTCATGCATTATCGAGCAAATGCTCTTAGCCATGTTATCCAGCTCCCATTTGATAACATGGCTAAGAACTGCTCCTGGGTAGGTGTTAGCTTTTGGAGATATTCGTGCTTAGCGCGAATATCTCCAAAAGTTGGTAATAGGAGATAGCGATGTTAGCGACTGTTTCCAGTCGCTAACATCTTGGCACGCCCACTTTGCATGTCATTAGTGATAAATATCACTGACATGCAAAGCGGGGCCCAAGATGGTCACTATCTCCTATTAGCTGTTGCTAACTGGTGTTAGCGACAGCTTGGTAATAGGGAGATCATTTTATCTCCGCTTTCTTGGCTTTTAAAGCCAAAAAAGCGGAGATAAAGCCCCTTGATAATATGCCCCAATATTTTTTGTTTCAATTCAAAAGCAATATCTACTACGCTTGCAATTTCTTGCTTCTGCTTATACGCTACTCATCTTTTTGTATACTTCTTATCATGCTTTAATACATTTTGAATTACTCGATTTTAAAACATTCATGTTTTTAAATTGATTTTCTCTTGTTTTACCATGTGTGGTTTTTCCCAAAACTTTTTTAGCAAGTCCTGTTTCTTTCATTCTTACTCTCTTTATTTAAAATCTCTGCAACTGTCTTAAGAAAGTCTTTAGTCCTCTTACCACAATAGACATTATCCTTGGTAATGTTTTCCTCTTTTATTTGTTGACCTCTCTTTTCATGTTTTCTTGCCATCTTCAATTTGTGATCCGAACTAAATAATTTGTTATATGAATTAACCATTTCAAATTAATTACATATCAATATTCATATTAACTAGTAATCAATTACTTACAATTACATTGGTATTCTCTGTAGTACAAATAAAAACAAAACTATAGAAACATACAAGAAAACTCCAGAAAGAGGAAAATCAATACTAAAGAGAAAGAAAGGGAGAGAAAGGAAAAAAATATTTAGAAACACCCAAAAGAAATACACAAAGAACACAAAAACTAAAAATGTAAGACATACACAAAGAGGCAACACATATGCACAATGAGGCAGTAAGGGATGCATAAATAAACAACAGAGGTTCATAAACATGCAAGAGAAGTACACAAAGATACAACACAGGTGCATGAACAGCAAAGAGAAGTGCAAAACAGGGTAAGGTCATTATGAAAATCGTCAACAGGCAATTGGCCCGCCACCTGGAAGACAACAACATCTTGGACCTGTCCCAGTCTGGATTCAGATGAAACCACAGCACCGAGACAGCCCTCATCGCCGCCACAGACGACATCAGGCGCCAAATAGACAACGGCAAAACATCAGCCCTCATCCTCCTGGACCTGTCAGCCGCCTTCAACACGGTCTGCTAGAATCCGGTATCCAAGAGAAGGCCCTTGACTGGACTACGTCCTTCCTCTCAGGCTGAACCCAGAGCGTCCGCCTCCCACCCTTCCGATCCGAAGCCACCGACATCACCTGCGGCATCCCCCAGGGCTTATCCCTCAGTCCGACGCTGTTCAACATCTACATGGCCCCCTCGCACAAGTGGCCCGCCAGCACAACCTCAACATCATCTCCTACGCTGATGACACCTAGCTCATCCTCTCCCTCACCAAGGACCCACACACTGCCAAAACCAACCTCCACGAGGGAATGAAGGCCTTCGCTGACTGGATGAGGAACAGCCGTCTGAAGCTGAACTCGGACAAGACGGATGTACTCATCCTCGGACCCACCCCCTCAGCCTGGGACGACTCCTGGTGGCTGACCACACTGGGAACAGCACCGACACCCACCGACCGTGCACGCAACCTAGGATTCATCCTCGACTCCTCCCTCTCCATGGCCAAGCAGGTCAACGCCGTCTCCTCCTCCTGCTACAACACCGTCCGCATGCTCCGCAGGATGTACGAGTGGATCCCGACCGAAACAAGAAGAATGGTGGCACAGGCCCTCCTCAGCATCAGACTGGACTACGGCAAGGCACTCTATGCAGGAATCCCAGCCAAACACCTACAACGACTACAACGCATCCAAAACCTCTCTGCCCGACTAATCTTCAACGTCCCCCGCCGCAGCCACATCACCCTGCACCTGAGAGACCTACACTGGCTCCCCGTCGACAAGAGGATCACCTTCAAGCTCCTCACCCACGCACATAAAGCACTCCTCAACGCCGGACCAGCCTACCTTAACAGCAGACTCAGCTTCTACACCCCCACGTGCCAGCTACGCTCCGTCAGCCTCACCCTCGCCACTGTCCCCCGTATCCAACGAACAACCTCCGGCGGCAGATCCTTATCCTACCTCGCCGCCAAGACCTGGAACACCCTCCCTACCCACATAGGGCAGACCACAGACCTACTCGCCTTCAGAAGACTCCTCAAGGCCTGGATCTTCAAGCAGTAGCAGCACCCCCTCCCCTCATCGCCTTGAGACCCTGACTGGTAAGTAGCGCGCTCTACAAGTACTCAGATTAATTGATTGATTGATTGGTACACTGGTGCACAAAAAGGCAAGAGGGGTACAAAAAGAAGGAAGATAGCTGCAGAAAAAGGAAACAGAGATGCTCAAAGAGGCAAGAAGCAAAAGCAGACAACATGTGTACAAAAAGAGACAAGATGAGTGCCAAAAGAAGCAAGAAAGGTGTAGAAAGAGAACAGAAGTGCAGAAAGAAACAACAGACGTACACAAAGAGACAAGAGAACTGCATAAAGAATGAAAAGCTGCACAGAAGGAAAAGTGACGTTCATAAAGACAGAAGACAAATGCAGAAACATGTAACAGACGTGTACAAACAGGCAAAAGAACTGCAGAAAGGAGAAAGCGGGCTGCACAAAGAAAAAAAAGAGGTGCACAAAGAAACAAGAGAATTACAGGAAGAAGCAAGATAGATGCAGAAGCAGACAAGAAGGATGCACAAAGGTTCAAGAAAAGTGCAGAAAGAAGGAAGAGAACTCCACATATTCAAAATATCAATCTCTGGAATGTTACTCTTGTAACTCTCACCATATTGTTAAAAACATACATGCATGAGTCTCTACCTTTTATTTATTTATTTATTCATTTATAGACTTATATAGCGCCTGAATCACCCCTGAAGAGCATTCAAGAGAAAGCTGAGATGTAAAAAATTAGAACAGGACTGTTTTAAGAAGTCTTCTGAATTGAAGATGATCTGGACATTGTCTCAACATAATGGGGAGCTCAGTCCAGTGCTGAGGTGCAAGATGTGAAAAGGCTTTCCCCACATCCTAGATTTCTTGACCCAGGGAACTACAAGAAGAAATTGAGATCCTGAGCGTAGATCCCTAACGGTGGCATAGAGAATGAATTTCTCACTAAAGGTAAGCAGGGCCCTTGCCAACCACAGATGTATGGACAGTGCAGCAAATTTTAAACTTGATACGTTTATGCACCGGTAGCCAGTGGAGCTGTTGAAGCAATGGGGCAGAGGCAGTTCTAGAAGGTACGTTTAAGACCAGACGAGCCACAGTGTTCTGGACTACCTGCAACCGATCTAGAGAAGACTCATTAGCTGATACCAGCAGAACATTGCAGTAATCCAGTCTACTTAGTATCAGTGTCTGGTTGAGGGTTTTCCTTGAGGAGTCTGGAAGAAAAGCAGCTGCATCATACAAATAGTAGTATGCCTGTACTAAACAGGAATAGCTTCTTCAGATGCACAACACATATGACATTATGTTTGCAAGTAGACACATACCTAAGTCACGAGACCATGCAGACCTTCAAACTTGACAAACTGCATTTCCCATTCCAAGAACACATCTAAACTTCTATGACACACATCAATGATACCTTTCTACACACTCATTCAAAATAGCGTAATGAATAATCCCTCTCCCAGCATGTCTTAAACCTCACTTTTATCTTGCAGCTTCACTGTTCAGAGACTACTCAGAGTATTAGGCCTAACCAAATATAAAGCAGCAACCATTTCCTTGTCACTTGTATAACTCTCACCATATTCCAGAAAGAATGCAAGCATGTGTCTATGCCTTTTGCAACTGCCATCAAACATAAAAGAAACATATGAATAGATGCATACCTCTTTTTAATAGGTCTAGCATCTTCAGTACATAACACGTCTGAAAATACATGTACAAATACAGACATACCTCAGTCACAAGTCCATGCAGTCCTTTCAACTTGACTGCACTTCCCATTTCAAGCAGACACCAACATTTATAAGACATACAAGCCTCTCTTTCCTGCACAGTACTCCCCATTGCATTCTCATAAATGCAGTACACTTACTTCAAACTTGATGTCGTTTTTCACCAAAGTTGGTGCAGTTAGTGCTGTTACCTCTAGACACCTGTTTCTGGGTTTAGCCCTAACTTTAGTGTAAGACTATAGCAACTTTGAAAGTAATCATACTGCATTAACCAGGATACAGTGGGGTGATCTGTGCTGCGATGAGAGCTTCATCACAGCACAGATCTTCATCACCAGTCCCCCAGAGCACTCTCTTTTTTATTTTATTTTTTACTTTTCTTTATTTGAACTTCGCAATGTACAACAATGTATGTCAACATTTGTTAAGATACATATTCTTAACTCCGTGGGAGCTGCGCAGGGATAGCAAATGACATCACTCAACAATAAACAAGGTACAGAATGTTTCTCATCACTTTAATGACTTTTTCTTCTATCAGTTAAGTTATCCAACACGATCAATGTCTCAGATCCTTTTATATTTGGAGTATGCATTCAACTTAATATATATTAATAAAGAGCTGTGCCCAGTCATAGTTGGCCCCCCCATCCAGCACACAAGACAGAGAGTGTTTGATACAATCCCCACAGGACTAGCCATCCCCCTCCAGGGGGTATGCCTGCAAATAACTTTTCAATGGTTGCCAAATATCCAGTGGACACGATAATGGCGGATGTAACGTGGCATATATATCACTCATTGTGTCGCAATGGACCAGTTCCCGAAGCCAGGCCTTCACTGTCAGTGTTTGTGCTCTTCCCCAGTATAGAGAAACCTGACGTTTCGCAATCAATAGGGCAATTGCTGTGAATCGTCTTATACTTTTCTTCAAAGGCTGGACATACCCCAGCATTCATTCTAGAAGTTAACAATATCGAGCACACAAGTCCTACCCAATATATTTTAAAATATTTTTTCTCGTGTTCTGACACTCGTTCCTATGTCATTCCAGGGAGGTCAGTTTCAGCCCCTATGTCGAGTGTCAGAGTGTGGATGATCTTCATATAGACAGCCGGTTTTATCTACAGGGAGCAATTGAATTCTCCTTCAACTCACCCATAAAAGGGTGGGTATTTGCTGTCATTTTACAGTTTATATATGGACAATGTATGCATGTGGAGGCTGAATGTGAGGGAGTGTGGAGTATAAGGAGTATGTACAGCACCGTTTTTAACAACTAAGAATGTAATGTGGAAAACCATGTTTTTTTAAATATAAAGAATATTTAAATGAAATTATATTTATGAAATGTTGTGGTATGAATATATGTGGATGAAAAGATTAGTTTGATATGTCAATTTGTCTTTGCTATATTGCTAATTTTTAGATCGATCTTGGGGAGATTTGTAATAACTGTGTGTTAGCCTGAAGAAGGTGGGATATTATCAGATACCAACGAAACACGTTGCTCCTGTGTGTAAGAAAATATTAATAACAGCACCTGGTCTGAACATAGATGGTTCAACTAGAAAATTGGAAATAGCATCTGGTGGGAAGATAAGAAAAGAATCCCCTTGTATACATTGAATGTGATGCAAGAGTTTTTACACTGCCTTGTGTTTGTTTAAGTATGTCCAAAGATTACCAGGTTGATGTTTTGATGTTTAGAAAATATATTACTAAGCTCTCCCTTGTTTGTGAAATTCTATGTTTTTAAAGTGTCTTTTATATTATGCTTTGAGAAAGTATCTCTAAAGAGAAAAGCTTTTTTTAGAATACTAGTTTTTTTTTTAAAACAACACAGTTATAAAATAAAGATTTATGATTTTCTTATATTATGTTCTGGGTTTCTAATTGGTGCTGGTTAAGTGAGTTATGATTGTAAGCAGTATACTTGTGGTGTGTGCATAAAAAAACAGAACCCAAAGGGGTCATTGTTTATAGTGCATACCCCAGCAGTGCCATTAATGGTGTAGGGTGCAGGGTATGCTTGACCATCAGGGACAAGTGTTGAGATACCTCCCCCCAATATGCTAAAATAGGTCCGCAGTTCCAGGCAAGATGCGATAAATCAACATTAGGAGCGGTGCATTTAGCACGCACATGTGCAGTGTTAGGATCCATCTTGGCCAATAAACCTGGAGTTATGTTTTCTGGATGCAGGTACTTAAAATGTAAAAGTTTACGGTGGTGATTATTAGATATATATCATGTCTATGCGCAGCAATAGTACCATATTTTGTCAGTCAATGGTATATCTAAGTCCCGTACCCAGACCATGCTCGCCTTGACTCCAACCGCCGGGCAGGGAGTCAAAGACAGATGATGTAGTCGGGAAACCAAGTGTGTTCCATGTGCTGATGTTATGACCATCATGAGTGCAGGAAAGTCATCTGACTCTGTTGTCGCATCCGGGAGCGCCGCAATCAGGGAGCAATGGATTTTGTGTATAAGGAATTTTTCCATGTATGAGGCATCACCAGGAGTGGTGAGCTCCTCTGAATTGTGCAGTTGTGAGTCCTTAAAAAATCACCCACCTCCCGCAGCCCGAGTTTGGTCAGTGTATGCTTAGTGAGAGTTTCCATTGTAGGAGGCAGCCAGGGGTTATAGACCAGTGGTATGTGCGCTGAATGAAAAAATCAGCCTGCAAGTAGCATCGCAACTTGGACCATGCCCAGCACGCTGTTCGTAATGTTGGAATTTGATTGGGGCATCGAGGTAGGCCTTATGATAACAGTGCCAACAAAAGATTTGGGTATATCTGAGATGGCTCTGGCTTTAAATACTGAAGCAGAGCGTCTGGGTGATACCAATACTATGTGAAATTAATTTGGGTGACTAAGTAGTATAGAGGGACCCCAAACTCTCCCCGTTCATATGGCATGACAAGGGTGTTCCAGCTGGAGAGACCGCATAAAAAAATCTTGTGGCGAGCACGATGGGAATATTAGAAAGAGGTATAAAAAACGTGGGAGTTCTACCATTTTTGTATTATTGCAATTCTGCCTGCCACAGAAAGGGGCAGATTGATCCATCGATCAACCTGCTTTGTTAGATGGTCAATTGCTGGTCCATAATTGATCCGAATTACTTCTGGCGCGCTACAATGCAGAAAAATCCTACGGTATTTCAGAGGTTATGTGCACCATTTAAGCGGGAATTAAATATCCACCTGGATGGTGCCCGGAGTCAAAAAGAAAACCTCCAATTTGGCCCAAATAATCCTGAGTACACTCCAAATCGGACCACTACTGGGGGGGCAAATTGACGTCTGGTTTCCTCACAAATAGCATCATATCGTCGGCATAGAACGAGGCCACAAGTGGACCTGCATGAAATTGTATTCTGAGATGGAGATGTCTCTCCTGAATTTGCCTCGCCAATGGATCCATAGTGATAATGAACAATAAGGATGAGAGGGGATACCCCTGCCTAGTACCTTGCGTTAAAAGGACCCGAGAGGTGATCACTCCATTCAGTTTCAAGCGGGAAACTGGGTTGGCGTATAAGAGTCGAACTAGGTTGATGAACCCCGTTGGAATTCCCAGTTTCTTTAATACTGTGTACAAAAAATGCCATTCCACAGAATCAGAACTGCCGCAGCTGGTAGGGTTGGTTCCAATTGATTTATGAGAGCGAGAATATCCCCCAGGTTCAATGCAGTAGACTGGCCTGGCACAAAGCCTGCCTGAAATGTGCACAATATTGTATTAACTAACAGTGACAAGCGGGTGGCCAGGATCTTGGCCAATATTTTACTGTCATGATTAAGTAGGGACAACGGTTTATAGGATGTGCAGCTCCGGGGCGTTTTACCCGGTTTGAGTAAGAGCGCAATTATAGCCTCCCTCATAGTGGGGGAGAGGGATCTGTAGGGCCTCTTGTACACCTCTAGTAGCTGTGGGGCCAGTTCATCCCTGTAGGCATTATAGAATTCTGCTGTTAGGCCATCAGAGCAGGGGTTCAATACCTGGCCAGGTCTCATATCGCCTGTTTTATTTTGTCTTTGTCTATCGGGGAATCTAAAAGTCACATTGTCACATTGTCCCTCTTCCAACCAGACCATGGCTATTTCCTGCAAATAATCCGCAAGGGCCTGTTCCACCGGGGGGTCATGCATTGTATATAGATGGGTATAGTAGGCTAGGAAAGCATTCGAAATATTAGTCCCCAGTGTTAGCGTGTCGCCATTGTCCATGTCTATGTGTGTGACGTATGCCGACAGGTACTGAGTGCGAAGCATTCTAGCAAGTGTTCTGCCCCACCCTTCCCCATTGCCGTATGTTCGGGCTCTTGCGTATTTTCCCAAATATTTCACTTCACGGGCAGCCAGGTCAGTGAATTCGGTCAAAAGTGTTGCCAGGTCACGTAGTGTTCGAGTGGGGGTTGTCATGTGTGCAGCAGTGTCTATATCTCTGAGTTTCCCCTCGACTCCACCTCCAGGTCCCTTTGTATAGTGTGCAGCACCCCAGCTTGTTTTGATATACATATCTCCCTTATAAAGGCCTTAAAGGTGTCCCACAATGTGGACTGTAGAGTCAGTGTCCCAAAATAGAATAGAATGAATAGTTCCGGTCGGTGGGGTGTTGTGTGCACCAGGGTTCTGTCAGTAGCGCAGAGTCTAATAGTGCATTGAGGCGCTTTGTTGTATGTGACTTTGTGGTGTGGCCCAGTCCCGTTGTGTCTGTGGTGGGGTCCAAAGTAAGACTGAAGCCACCCCCCATAACTATGTTGTCTGCGTTAAGTTGTGTAATATGCAGAGCGATTTTGGCGAAGAAGAAAGTTGAGTTTATGTATGGTGCATACATATTAATTAAAAGAAGCAGTTCGCATCCTAGGGAGCCTGACACTAAAACGTACCTGCGATCTTCATCTGCCATCTGCCACCACCTCCGAGACTGGCAAAAAAGCGATGATTACCCCCATAGGGATGCAAACCCATGTACTGGTGCTAGTGCGTTGTGTGTTTCCTGGAGAAAAGCCAGCTGGACTGCATGTCTAGACAAATAGGCTAAAACCTGACACCCCTTCTTGGGATTTGAAAGTCCTCTCACATTCCATGATACACATTTAAAGCGCAAACCAAATTTGTGTGCATCTGGGGAGGTCATGTATGCAAGGCATTGCCACTCATGATATACCGCAAAAACATAAACTCCACATAATCATTACGACAGAGAAAAATTGCTCCGTAACAAACTCAAACAAGGGTATTAACATCTAAAAACATTTTACACAACACCCCCCACCCACATCGGATACATACAGAACAGCACCTGATGAATCTGATTCGAAATCCAGAAGAAGAGGGGAAAAAAAGAGAAGGGAAGATGTAGGAGGAAAAGGAATACGATGGGAACATTTCCTATGGGAGCTAGGCAACACTCCATATGAGCCATCTATGCAAATTGAAATCAGATAGGTGAATTCAATTCCACATCATGAAAGAGCAATTTTATGACTGAGAATGCTCAAGCCAGTGTTTGCAGTCCCTGCATGTCCAAAGTTTACAAATTGTGCACAGTGGTCCATCGGTATGATATTTGCTGCATTTGGGCCGTATCTCACGAGAAATGCGCATGCGCGAGCGGCCTCGCATGCGCATTACTATCCATGATGGCGGCGCGGTTACCAGAGGGAGCCCCGGAGATGCAGCCGACAAGGTAAGTGGTGTTTTATTGTTTTTAAAATAATTATTTCAGTATTTAGGGAGGGCGGGAGGGAGGCGGGTGGTATTTAGCGAGGGCGGGAGGGAGGCGGGTGGCGTGTAGTGGGGCTACGCGAAGTGCGTAGGTGGACGTAGTTTCTGGTCCACTTCGCGTAGCTTCGCGTAGCCCCACTACGCCTACTACGCCCAGGGTTAATTAGGACCGAAATGTTACAAGCTCCCTGCAACTTAATTTGTTTGCATACTAGGGAATGTCCTACTACAATCGCAGTCCTCCCCTGTAAGAAAATCTTCCCATTCCACGTGCCGACATCTATAGGTCAATGTTAGCGACCATAATTTGTGAATATAATGTTGCCAAGAGATTCATATCTACCAATTGATAGTCTTTCATGCAGTGCGTGAACAGAAAAAGTGAAATGCGCAGTGAAATAACACCATGTATTAACCATACAGCTGAATCAGTGTCTCCTACTGACAAATGGAACTGTTCTAATTGCTCAATATCTAGTAATGTGTAAGTACACACATACCTCAATCACAACTCCATCCAATTCTTTCAACTTCACATATTGCACTTCCCACTTCAAGCAGATACCTAAATGAATATGGCACACTTAATGGGAACTTTCCACACACTCATACAAAATAGCCTAATCACTAATCGCTCTCCCAGGATGTCTTAAACCTCACTTTTCACGTGGAGCTTCACTATTCAGTGACTACTCACAGTGTTGGTCCTAGCCAAATGTAAACAACCAACATTTCACATGTCTCTGATATAAGTCTTACCATATTCCAGAAAGGATTCATGCATGCATGTATCTGTACCTTTTGCTTGTGGTACCATATACAAAAGGGACATATATATATATATGTATACCTGTGCTTTACACGTCTAACATCTTCAGATGCACAATACATATGAGATCACATATCCGAGTACAGAGATACCTCTGTCACAAGACCATGCAGACCTTAAAACTTGACACACAAAACTTCCTATTTCAAAGAGACACCTAAAACTATGCAGCATATTTCAACTGTAGCTTTCCACAAACTAATGCAACCTACCATAACACACTAATCCATCTACCAATGTACACATATTACTATGCACAAACTACTTCAATCATCATTTCAGTAGAATAAAACAATCTGCAATACAAATCTGCACATTTCATAATATATTTCAAACATCATACTTCTCTAATAATTTAAAAACTTTGAAAATAATGCTTTTCAAATCTAAAAATATCACTACAAGCACTACTACATAACATACCTTACATATGTGTAAATCACCTCTGTAATACTATTGCAGAATATGAAATTTCAAAAACTCATAAAAGATTTCCTTTCTCACACAATAAATGTAATGCACCACTCTCAACAAGGTAAAACCAGTAATGGCAAACTTTCCCTCTCTTTCTCCAATCAAATAAATGTAACTTACAAATTAAATTGCTTTCTACAAAATGTCTAATTGTGCAACACATTTCTATTGGTTAGACATATTAACCCTTTCTAAACCTTACGGTGACAGAATGTAGCATCACGATAGAGCCGCGAGCCCTTACGGGAGTTCAAAAACCTATTTCCAATAATACAAGTATTACTTTTTAATATCACACCACTTTTAAACATAGTACTTATTTAGGAAAACTTACTGTAGCAGCATATCACTTATATGTGTTACCTTTTCATATCATAAAATACCAGTTACGTTTCAACCCTTCCCCCATTCTCCTTAATGCTAGTTTCCATAGTAACAGTTTTTGCAACATTCAACTCTACCAGAAGGTCGAGAGTTCACCATATTTTCAAGTTCAGCACACTAGCTTAGTTAAGCAAATAGCAGGTGTGGTTGACTTTTGAGAAATATTTGATTATCCGATCTATCGTACCTTTCAAACATTTTTCTATAACCAATCAGAATCATCCTTCTTGAGCAAAAGAACATGCATCCTGTTTTTGAGTGCACAATGTTAATAAACAGCCAATCACGTATCCACTTTTTCAAAAGCAGCATCTTCTCTACCATTTTAGATACCTCTCATTCAACCAACTGACTACTTGAGCTACAGACATCTTTTCATTCCTTTCAGACATCCCTTCAAGATGCATACAGTTTGGATTATAGGGCACAGCTATGTGTCCTGATGCACAAATAATGCTGAACACAGAGGTATTGACGAAGACCTGGGTTTGCAAAATGTGGATATTACATGGATTGCACAGAGAGGATTAAGGTGGCACTAATTGATGCCTTTGGTTAAAACATTTTTGCATATCCAACCACCTGACCTCATGATTGTGCACTGTGGTGGCAATGACCTAGGCACATTGACCGTGGAAGGTCTGGAAATGCTAATGAAGGATACCTTTGTACAATTAATGTTGCTGTTCCCTCACACTGCCTTTTTATACTCTAATATATGTCAAAGACAGAAATGGAAGTGGTCAAATCAATTCTGTCCACAGATTGAGAAAGCTAGGAAGAATGTCAATAAAGCTGTTTCTTCTTACCTCAGAGACCATAGAATGGGCTCCATCTATTAAAACAATCTACGTTTTGATATGAATGAAATCTACAGAAGTGTTGGAGATCACTTCACAAATGAAGAGAGTAGAGTATTTCACAACAAGCTTAAGCTCTGCATCCGCACTTACAAGTAGCTCCAACAAAGTCATAATGAGAGCAAGGGCTCTTTTTTAGAGCCACCCTATAATCCAGTGCCAAGAACAGCTATTCAAGGGGGTCCGCCCGGTCCCCGCCCCATCAAGTTTTCAGCCCCGGGGAGGTGGTGGTCTCCGGGGCCGGGGATCTGCAACTGACCCTTGCCCTTAATTTATGTGTCCCCCAGGGAGGTGATGGTCCCCGGGGAAGTGTGGAGGGGCAGGAGCCCCCCACTACACTTCTTTTTAAAAATTGATGCCCCAGGAAGAAGGAGGTCCCCAGGACTTGTGAAGGCCCACGAGGCCCCCCACCCATAGTAAAGGAATGCCCTGATGAAGTAGCGGTCCCTGAGCCACTGTGGGGGGCCAGGACCCCCCCCTTGCATTTTTGCTAAAAAGCCCTCGGTAGGTGGTGGTCCTTGAGGCTTGCGGACGCCCGCGAGGCACCCCACCCATAATAAAGGAATGCACCTGGGCACTGTGGTGGGACAGGACCCCCCAAAACATTTTTGATAAAAAGCCCCAGGGAGGTGGCCATCTCCGGGGCTGCAAGGGCTCGCCTGGGCCCCCACATAATATTTATGCATTGCCCCTGGGAAGTGACCCACCCAGGGGCTTAAAAAAAATGAAGCGCAGGAGACCGTGCATTGTTTTTTAAAATATGTTTGACAGCATTTGTGCACCGTACGCGTGTGTGAAACCCACCAAAAATATTTAAAAAAAAAAAAAATTCCCTGTAAGTCTCTATAGGACCCCGTGACCAGGCCTAGAGGCTCGGTATGTTTCTACCCTGCCCCCTTTTCTTGTTTTTTAATGATTTTCTACGTTTTGGCTTGTGACGCGGTTCAAGTGAATCACAAGATGGCTGCCAACACGTTCTGCTTTCAAGTGTTGGCAGCCAATCAGAGACAACCTCGTGCTCAGGAGGGTTTGCAGATCCACCGCGCCCACCAGATACTAATATGTTTTTTTTAATATGAATTTCTCAGCAACTACTGCAGGGATTTACACCATTTGATGGAAAGAGTGTTTTCTGGACTAAAATGTACCTTTTTGCCAAATTTGGTGTAATTCCGTTCAGCATTTTGGGCTGTAGCTATGGAAATGAACATGGAGAAAACAGGTTTTGGGACCCCCCTTTTTTTGCAACCAGCGCTTGATGAATCACCCCAAAACTTTCAACACTGGAGCTCACCAGAACGCCCCATTAGTTTTGAAAATTTTGCAGAGATTCGTCAAACTGCGCCAAAAATATTGGCACATCAAAAAACACTTTTCCTATGAAAACTAGATCCTAACTATAACTAGCTACTGGCAACTGCCAGTAGGTAATAATTGTATGATCGGACTCATGCAAATAAGGGAATACCCTATGAGATAGTGCTGGCCCTTTATGTGCGCCAGCACTATCGATATTACAGAAGGGGCTGTAATAGCATCTGCGGCCCCTCCTTCTAATACCAAAATGCCCTGGGGCGCCTCCTTGTGTAATATGACCCCAGGTTGCACCTCTATCCGGAGTCCTTGTCATGAAGGTGATTATTGTTTATCTTTTTAGGTAAAAAGCAAATGAATACCAGAAGACTACAAGGCGCACCCACAATTGTAAAAACTGTGAATACCAGGCATACTAGGCCACATAAAAATACATGTTGGGCGATTCAGAAAAGTGTTCTGTGCTTCGTGATAGAGAGGAAGAGAATTCCAAAAATGAGGAGCTTGGACAACAAAGGACCTGCCATCAATACAGATTTGATAAAAAGGAAGTGCTTGGAGAAATCTGTTACTTGTTTCATCGAACTATGAGGGGAAAAAGACTGACTGCATTTTTGCAGGAGAGGTCTTGATGAGGGGTTTGCAAAATTTGCATACTTTTCGTTTGCATAATAACATGACATTTCTCAAAAAATGCACAAAAATATATGAAAATACACAAATGCAAAACCTGCTTTCACCGCTACATTTTAGTATAAAATGCATACTTACATCCATTTTCGACCTGACAAAAGCATTTTGCATAAAAAAACAATTCCGCAAAACAAAGGTGCAAAAAACAAAAGCTGCTTGCATTGGAGTTATACCTGTTGTTCCAGTGGTCCTGCGCAAAAATATTGCTGTGAACAAAATGGCGTAATTTCAGGACTTTCGCTTCGCAAGTAGTACCAGGGAGACACATACGTGTATGTTGTACACTTTGGTCCTCATTTTCGAGAAGTGGTGCATCGCTGCCTGAAAGCAGCGATGCACCACTTCTCAGTGCACCCTCCTTGCGACACCAATGATGCGTCATAATTACAATATGACGCATCTTGTCGCAAGGAAGGATAAATGCGTCAGTATAACTGAGGTATCTGTCAGTGCAAAAAGTGGCGCTTTGCTGGAGTTGTGTTGGAAGCCTGACGTAACTCCAGCAATGTCCCTTTCACATGGGGCAAGCCCCATGTGAATGGGCCTGCGCCACCCTAACGCCTGGCATGAGGCAGGCGTAAGGTTTTGTTGCATTGGCGACCTAGAAGCGATGCAGTAAAATCTCATAGATTTCGCTGCGCCACTCCTGCAAACCCTTTCTTGCAGGGGTACACCCACCCTGCGTAGATTATACCTGGGGCTGGTATAATGTAGCGCAGGCGTTTACGAAGTCACGCATCTACCTAGATGCGTCACTTCATAAATATGGCGCAACATAGAGCATGATTTACGCCACTGGTGCATCACAAAAAGTGACACACCGGTGGTGCAAAAGTGACGCAGGGGCTCATAAATGAGCCCCTTTGTTGTCGGACCTCGAAGTATGTTTAAGGACATAGTTTTGCAGTGTTTATTGTCTTAATGCGCACAGAATATATGGCCTCATGTTTTGCTGAGATATACATGCTCGCCTCTGATAATATTGATATACAATTTTTTAACACCCCTCATCTCTGAAATACATTTTGCTTTCTAAATGAAGATCCTGGAGTGTCCAGACCATAATGTACAATATGGTACACCGATCATTTGTTTCTCTAATGAACATCTTATCTAATGAGTTCTAGAAGCCTTGAGGGAGCTTTTGTGCAAGAGCAGGGCACAGAATCCCCACACTGAAGGCACTTTGGAGTGACAGGTATATATAAAGCAAGGGTGGTAATGTGCTCGGGAATCGAGATGTAGTTGCATTTGAAGTTACTGAAGAGCGCATGCTTATATGGTTGCTATTCCATCTCTGAACAAGACAAGACAAGGTAGTGAGTGGCTCAGTGCATTCGTCTGTAAGGTAGGACAAACATGTACCTTTAAAAAAAAGCAGCCTACAATAAAATATATTTGTAAATAAATAAATAAATCAAAAATATGTTAGCATGAGCAAATATAAAGAGGAAACAGAGAATTGAAATGTGGTCTAATTCACACTTTTGCTGGGAGCAGTTTCCGTCCAACAGTGTGGCAATGTTATGTTGTCTTCTGCACTGGCGGTAGAAGGTGTGCATATTTTGATGGTGATAGTTTGAGGATGTCTCGCAGTCAAAGGGCCAGAGCCACTGTTGGAGGATCCACTTTAGACAAGGGAGAAATATGTTTGGAGAAATGTCTGTCAATGCCCAATTAGGGTATCATAATTCCCCACCAACTGAATATCTTAGAAATGGTATTTGATCACTTGTCAAATCTACCTACCATGCTTGAGTGAGGATCCATCAACTCAGGGATGCTGTTGTCACATTCGCATGAAAATTTACCATCCATTTCACCATGCTAGCTTGGCCAAACCTGGTGCTGAATCTGCGACATACATGGGGTTGCTGAAATGACAAAACCTTTGGTGTAGCTAGATTTGCACCATCCTCAATGGTGGACCCAGAGCATTCATACATTGAGAACGTCCGACATAAAGGGATGTTTAAATTTACATTGTGGGTGGTACATCTGATGTTTTATGTCACTTCCTACATTAGCAGTCTCAGCTATATCAGGCTGTAAGCTAATAGGGGGCTCCATTAAAGTAGCTAAGCATTTGTTTTACTATTTAGCATACCAAAGAGGGACTACGATTACAAGTGAAACAAAAGAGAGAGAAAAGAGGAGCAATAAGGCTGATTTTAGGATTGTTGGTGAGTATGACTCAAATTAGTCCAGGAAAGTGAGCAGCTCCATAGGACAATTCTTCAAAAAGATTAAAATTTGCTTAAACCTTTAGAGAGTTGACGTGTGGGTGTATGGTTACTTTTTAGAGGACCCAGCTTGGCCAGCTACTGCAGTCATGCCTAAAGGAACAAGTGGGCATATTACCAAGGGTGGCGATAGGCAAATATCGCCGGTTTAGCGGCCGTTTTCGGCCGCTAAGCAGGGATAATTCTATCGCTCTATTAGCAAGCTGTCGCTAACTGATGTTAGCGACAGCTTTTAGGCAATAGCGAGCGGTTTGGGGCCCGCTTTGCATGTCAGCGATATTTATCGCTAATGACATGCAAAGTGGGCGTACCCAACCTGTTAGCGACTGCAAGCAGTCACTAACGTCGCTATCGCCTATTAGCAAGGCAGGCATAGCGATGGAAATATTCCCGCTATCACCAAAAACTAACGCCTGCTCAGACCAGTTCTTAGCCATGTTATCCAATAGGAGGTGGATAACATGGCTAAGAGCATTTTGTCGCTAATGCGTGAATATCGCTGTAGTCTCAGCGATATTCATGCATTTCGTCGCTCTCACTGGATATTTTAGCACAATGGAGAAAAACGATGCTAATAGCATGTTTTCTCCGCTAACATATCCAGCGATAGGCAGCGATAAAAAAATCGTCGCTAAGCCTATTTAGCGATAAATATCGCTACTCGTTGGTAATATGCCCCTTAGATATTTTAAAGTCATTTCTCATGCTGGTATGAGACTGTATATTGGGAATAACCAGAGACTTCAAAGAATCCTATTTCACTGTGGGAAATAAAGTCAGTGAAGGGCTCAATTTTACTGAACGCATAGTGTCACCAGATAAGAGGCAAACATGTAAGACAGGATGGTATAGGGTGCATGAACTGACAACCAATGACAACCTGTGACATAACTTTCCTGGAAAGTTACCAAAAGTACAGACTTCTTATGTCGCAGTGTTCTATCAAAGATGAATCATTCCTCAAAGATGCACCATGGGTCTGGCATGCATGTGGACCTCAGCTCAGGTTATCTACTGGTAGCATGAACAGAGACCACAGGGTTTGCATGGGTCATTCACTACCCTCTCAGCACCTTATCTTTCACACACTTTGCAGCTGCTTATAGACCTGGTCTACTTTACTTAATATTAGTTTTTTTTCTGTATGTTCCATAGGACATACTATTTTTTTACCTTACCTTGAAAAAGTCAATACGAGCATCAGTGCCCAGAATGACTCATCCTGCTTGACATCTGCCACTCAAGGGTGATGCTTTGTACAGGCTGCTCCAGGAATTGCAGGTTAATACAGTGCTCCCCCCCGTTCACCTTTGGTCTGTAGTCGATACCTCCGCCACAGAGAGTTTGCACCTCACCTGGTTTATTTTGGTCAATACAGGTTTCCTGATCGCTGTTTTTGCCGAGGGAGAAGAGCAGGGAGGGCTTGATTTTGCCCAGTTTTACATGCTTCACTCATTCTCTCAATCAAGCAGCTCAAATATCTTATCGGCTTTACTTGCTTGTGACACTTTCCTATCTCCAGTGGATTCCAGTACAACTTTGCAACATGCTTGCCTGTAAATGTCAGGATTATTTAAATAAAAAGTTACACACATAAGTCACAGGTATTTTGTCTCCATGGTTTGATAAACGAGTTAAATTGTAGTCACTCGAGCTATAGTATTCTCTTTGGACAATGTGCCAATTCCTGTTCCATTTCTATGTATATGTATGTACAGATATTTATGTGGGGCACACCTAGCCGGGCATCACATGAGGCTAGAGGTAAAAGGTGTGAGAGGCGATGGTAATGCCCGCTCCCCAGATGGACTTGGAGGAGGTCAGCTGAAGAAGCAGCAGCAGCAAAGAGGCCCTGGAAGTGTTTGTTCAAAGTCACTGTCAGCCTCAGCCAACTTCCTGCAACAAATGCTGGTAATTCTTCTAACGTGGATCTGTGTTCGCCTTTTATTTCTCGGACAGCAAAGCGAGTGCATTTTAAATTTTGAACCCAGGGATACTCTCTCATGGTACAAGAGACGGTTAAATGAGAAGACTGCAGCATGAAAAGCCTTTTCTAACATACATGTAAAATGAAAACATTTACACGCTTTCCACACTTTCAAGTGTATCAGTAGCATGGAAAATAAAGATGAAGGGGCCATGTTTATTAAACGTTCACACAGTGCAGGGCAGCAAGCAGTTTCTGGAATGTGTTGCTTGAAGGGGAGAGAGGGGAACAAAGCCATATCTACTTGGATATGATGCTCTTCAGCTCTCTCCCTGCACTGGCGCACTTCAGGTAGGCTCCCGTCAATGCAGGCACCCTTGCACCATCCTATGTTATGATTAGAATTGTTTTGTGGAGTCAGGGAGACCTTCCTGCATAAACACTATCCTCACAGTCATATTCCTCTTTCTGCGTGTGCTGCAGAATGCAGCAAACATGAAAAGAGGAAGTAATGTCCATGTATGGACGCAGGACAGACGTCGGCACTGATCCTTCTGGACCTCAGTGCCGCGTTTGATAGTGTCCCATGCCATCTTGCTGCGTCGGCTGGAAGGGGCAGGCATCTGTGGCCTTGCTTTGAAGTGGCTGGCGTAATTTATTTCAGACAGGTCTTAACAGGTGACTGCTCCCCCTTTTTTCTCATCAACCTTTCGCATCAAGCACGGAGTACCACAGGGTTCATCTTTGAGTCCTCTGCTCTTTCAACCTGTACGTACAACCTTTGGCTGTTTTTGCCAAGAGCAGAGTGCTGATGGTGGTCTCCTACGCCGACGACACACAGTTGGTGGAGGCACTTACCAGTAATTCCAGGGACAACGCTGCTAAGTTCCAAGGTGATCTTGCGGCATTTGCCGGCTGGATGACAGCCAATTGCCTCCAGCTGAACGCTAGTAAGTCGGAGGAGTTGCTGGTGGGAAGGGACCATGGGTTATGGAATGAGCACTGGTTGCCCAGGAATTTAGATACCCCTCCCCCTCCTAAACAGGTGGTAAAGAACTTGGGGGTCTGGATGGACTCTTCACTTAGTCTCCAGACACAAACAAAGAAGGTAGCGGGTACCTGTTTCGGTCTCCTTCGTGGGCTGAGACCTGTCCTAGGCTTTTTTGATTCATTGACCAGACAGCTCATTATTCAAGCACTAAGTATCTCTAGGCTTGACTATGTGAACTCTCTGTACTTAGGGGTAAACAAGGCAGAAGTACTAAGGTTACAGAGAGTTCAGAATGCCGCAGTGAGAGCTCTTTTGGGCTTGCGTAGAGTCTGCTCCGAGTTTGGCAGTCTTCGCCGCCTCCACTGGCTGCCCGTGGCTCAAAGGATCGAGTTTAAAGCCCTCTATATAGCTTTTAAAATTCTGAAGCTCAAATCCCTTAGCTCTTTGACAGATTTGCTCTCTTTCTATGTTCCCCCCGCCAGCTTCGCTCCAACATTTGCTGCGGGTCACTCAAGTTAGGAAAATTCGAGCTGGAGGTCGTTCTTTCCGTTATAGAGCAGCGATTCTCTGGAATTCTCTCCCCCCCCCCCCCAGATTCGTGGCCTTGACAATCTCACTGACTTTAGGAAAGCCATTAAAACTTTTCTTTTTCCTACTGTGTAGACCGTTGTCTGTATCTTTGCTGCTGTTTTGCTTCTAGTGCCGGGACGCCCGTTGGCTGGGGCAGCTGTTGCGCTCTATAAATGTTTTAAATAGAAAATAGAAATAATGAGGAGAAATAAAGATATTTGTCCTTCTTACGCCTCTATTTGGCAAGTGTACCATTTTGACACAATCCCAGCTTTACAAATCAGTGTAAATATGGGTTGATATCAAAGTACATGAATGGATGCATAGGAACATACATGCTCCATCCATGTGACACCTACCTGACACAAAATAACGCAAGGCTATGTGCTGCCTTGCTTTACTTGGTATTTCCTAAACTGCGTAAAGACACGCAAGTAGATTTTGCGCTGCTTTGTAAAACCGAAAGGATTTTACATCGTGGTTTTGCTACACAAGTGATGCAACCCTAGCGTAAACTCAAAGAAAATTCAGGTCGAGTTGCATTTTCTATACATCAAATGGCAAACTGTAAAACAATAATTGTACTCTGTGTGACGTGTAAGAGGTCCATAACACATTCATTTCTCAATTAAAAAAAAAATTAAAATTTTCATTTAAAATCAATAACAGCAAACCCTCAAAGTTGCTGTATTTTTTCACCGAACAAGCAAGATCAATGTATTACTGGTATGGATGCATTTGTCTCATATTGTGCTGCGTAAACAAACTTAAATGCAAAAGTCAATTTTAATCTGTCGTTGTTCGCATGCAGTATAGTTGTCGCTTTAGTACTGCAGCGGATCAAACTACATCAAAGCAAGCAAACATTATGCCAAGCAAACATTATGCCATATTGCCACCAGCAATATGATGGGACGAAAATCTGCAGTAATAAATGAGTGAAATAACTCAATAATAGTGTTAGCACATTTTGTGCCTCGAAGGAGGTTAATGTCCATAAGAACAGTTATTTGCATTTATCACCTTTTTACCATACTATTTAGCACGAAAAATAAATGAGCACCGTTGTATGTCTTTTTGCTTTGTGATTATGGTCATTCCACAGTTTCTTTCAGTCTGTTGTTTGTTATATTTTTTTTCCCTTTATAATTAATTCATGTTTCTTTCTGCCCATTACATGTTGGCATGCAGAGCAGAAGCATTAAATGGCAGGACCCTTGTATTATTAATTGCCCCTTAATCGGCTCCTGGTCATCTAGTCCCCACTTTAGAGGGCTTACGTTCTTTTTACCATGTTTTGTATCAGGAATAAAGCGCTTACGAAACCCCTGTGATAAATATTAGGCGTTTGTTGGGTCTGTAAACCTTAGTTCTTTGTGTGTGTATTACTGACCCTGCGGTGTGGAGCTTTTTACAACATTTGCAGCCGTATTGGCTTTATTTGAGCATCTGTCGGCCGGGTCTGGTTTACCCTTCAGTGTGCTTTGATAGGGAAACATCATTTACTCCGAAGGCATCACCACGCATAACGTTTACCATGCTACACTTACCACGTAAACGTTTTTTCAACGCGGGTGCCTTCCAAGACCGTCTTTACCACGCAAGTACGTGACGTGGTATTCCTTCCAGTCGTTCTGCGTGGGCTTGGGAGGGCTGGGGGGGGGCTCGGGGGCTGGGGGAGGGTTCGGGGGGGGCTGGGGGGGTCTCCCCCCCAAAAATAACAAGCAGTTTACATAAATAAAAAAAACGCACATTATTTTTGAAATATAAGGAAAAAGCCTCCCCCAAAGACGTGCCGTGTACGTCAAAATAGCAGTCCTTTTTTTATTTTGGTAGACGTGTTTTGACGTTTGTTTCCATGGTGGATGGAAGTAAGGGCTGCTGGTGAAAGACGTGCAGGTAAGACGTTTTTTACGCGTGGTATAGTCCTTCGTTGTAAATACCAGCGTGGTAAAGCCACTTGCGATGTAAAATTCGCGTGGTAAAGCCATGCGTGGTAATTGTAAGCGTGGTATAATCATATATTCGCTTTGATACCTTTATGGCCAGGTGACTAGTCTGAGGTGCCTGTGTCACCAGCTCAAATTCCTAGCACTATGTATTACATTTATAACCCCTGCAGATCCCGAAAAAACACAAAGAACCACAAATTACAGATCACAAGGGCTTCTACAGTCACGCTACCACACTGCCACTTGCTTGTTACTACGTATAGTTTGTGAGCAGAAAGCAGAAGGTGCCCTGTGTGTGGTAATATGAAGTATTTTACCAACCGTGTAAAAATTCTACTAATGATTTTAAATGTTTATATAAGTATGCAGTAGTCCTATTTAAATGTCATTGGTGTAATGGTTTTTGTTTTTAAAAGACCAATCACTTAAGTAAATAAATCTTGATATCTTGAAAATCTTGTGTGGTAATATGAGATGGAGCTCACCCGATTAAAATGTAATTGTGCAGAAACACCCCTCAGCAGAACTCCAATTCAACCCTATGGTCACGTGCTCACTCTCTCAAAGGAATACTAGGCGTGATTGAGTAAGCAGCACGGAGCAAGGATGAGGCCTGCCACCTGCCCCTCGTGCACTAAATCAGAGGGTTACAGTGTTGAAGTGTGCTCTGTACTTCATTAAAAACAAGTTCGGGGCACCTTTCTTTTAACCCCTTGGCTGCGGCGGTAATTCTGCTGCGGCGCTGGGGGAGGGGGCCCTCGCGGCGCTGCCATGCTCGAGACGGAACCACTCCGCCACAGGTGCGCTGTGCTTGTGACAGAGTGGTTCCGTCACGGCCCCGCCCGCTCATTAGAACGGCCGCGCAGACGTAGAATTCCTGCAGCGTGGGCCGGGCGGCCGCACCGTGACGGAACTCCTCCGTCACCAGCACAGCGCGTCCGTGGCTCGTGACGGAGTGGTTCCGTCACAAGCACGGAAGGGGTTAATTTATGAAACTGGAGTTGACCTAAAATATGTATTTACCCGCCTTGTCTGAGAATTTAAAATAGTTGGCACCTACTAGTTCAGTGTTTTGTCTCGGGAAGAACTCCTGTATCATCATTAACTTATAGAAACATGAATGCTGGTGGAATTATTTTGAACTAATCAATGTGTAAGAGAAGGACACCGGAGACAGGGGGAAGCCCGTTCTATTGTCTAGTGGTTCTAAGTAATAAAAATAGACCATCGAGTGCTTTTTATGATTGTTAGACCTGGCATCATTGGCGTGAGTCTCCCTTCCATTTTTACTGATTGCCTCCTCTGTTTTTGATATGTTTTTGCTGGTTATATGCTTTGGGCACTGTGCCACAGTGCAAGTGCTCCCTATGTTAAATTGATGTACTAATTAGTGATTCTATGATTGGGTCATTTGATTTACTTGCCAGACCCTAGTACAGTGCATCATGTGTGCCCAGGGCTTGTAAATCAAATGCTGCTGGTGGGCTTGCAGCACTGGTTGTGCCACCTTCAGAAGCAGCTTGTAAAGTGTGTCTCAGGCCTGCCATTGCCAGGCATGTGTGCAGTTTGTGACTGCCATGTCGATTTGGCAAGTGCACACACTTGCCAGTCCCTAAACCTTCCCTTTTCTTCATATCAGACAACCTTATAGTAGGCCCAAGGGCAGGATGCATTGTAAGTATAAGGTAGGACATGCCCTAGTGTGTTTAGCATGTCCTAATAGCGAATTACAACCATTTTCGTTTTTCACTATTGCAAGGCTACCTGTTCTCCGTAGGCCAGAATGGGCAGTTAGATTATTACATTCTTATAATCATAACTGACTCAGGGAACATGGTAGAAATTCGAATTTAGTATGCCTGAACTCAGAATGGTAAAATACATCTTTTAGTAAAGTTGGTGTTAACATTCTGGGGTCGATTTCGATTCGGGAAACAAATCCGTACGACGATTCGAATTCGTAGCAGTTTCCTTATGAATCGTACAAATCCGTCCGAATCGCGTAGTACGATCCGTAGTAATAAAATACATCCGAATCGTTGCAAACCATACGAAAAGCAAGGGAAAATCCATACGATAAGGACCCTGAAAGTGAACCGTACGAATCGTAAACATGCAGTACAACCCGACAAGTACGATCCAGACTGGGGAATGAGTACCCGATTCGTACGGTAAACGTTGCGTATGAGCAATTCGTACTGAGAGCCACACAATCACATAGGGTACGGTTCGTACACCCCATGATCGTAGGTGTACGAACCGTACCACTACGATCATGGGGTATACGATCCGTACCCCATGATCATAGGTGTACGAACCGTACCCGTAAGATCATGGTGTGCACGAACCGTACCCCATGATCGTAGGTGTATGAACCATACCCCTAAGATCATGGGGTAAACGAACCGTACCAGGGGTCCATTTTGCAAGCATTTTGAGTTGAATTCTGCTTTTCCGGACGTTTTGAGCTCTCGTAAAAAAAGAGTCATACGGAGTGTTGACTGGACAAATCAGACTTGCTGGGTCGGAAAATGATGCTTCGATCCGTACAGACATCGCGTACTGCGCGTTCCGAATGCAATTCATATGGATTATTGAGTCGTACAGGCTTTGGCACGATTCGGATGGAGAACTGCTCTGGGTACGCATCGTACTACATCGTACGTACGGGGAAGTTCGAGGATAAGATTCGTACGGGAAAAATGCTCCGTACGGCTGTTCGTACGGGATTTTACCGAATCAAGTGTTTGAAAATACCGCTTTTAGAAAGTAGGTATTTTCTTGCCTAACTTTCCAAATCCTGCCTCTGCTAGGCTGTGTATTCCTTTTCTGGAGTTTGAGTGACAGGGCTGGGGGATTCCAAGAGACAGAATGAGTCAGCCTGGTGGTAAATAGGGAGATCTGCATCTAGATGGAAGGGAGGAGTTGCACCTGGGACCTGAATAGGGTTGGGCCTTCCCTCCACAATGCTGGCTCTACCTCCTGGGCTGTGGCTGATGTCTCTGCCCTGCACTGTGAAAGAAGAGAAGGAATCCTGTCAACAAAGTGCTCCAGGGCTGTGCTTTCCCTCCACAATGCTGGCTCTACCTCCTGTGGGCGTCTGATGTTTCTGCCATATACTGTGTAAGGAAAGAAGGAGTCCTGTCAACAGAGTTCTCAGGAACTGGATTGGAACTAGGCAGAGGTCCCTCTGCCTTCTGAGAACAAAGAGAAAAGTAATATAAATATTGGGACTCAGACCCAAGAACTTTAGATCACTTCTGGGAACAAGAAACCTTTTGTAATCTGGTCTGGTTAGTAAAATCCTTCCCTGTAGAATGTGCGCACTCGTTACATGGAAAAACAAAGATCCCTGATCGATATTTAAACAAATAATTATGAAATCGTTTTTATGATGAGTTCAATCTTCTTTATTTTAATTTTCAAAGTTTTCTCGTACTCAAAGAAAAGTATGGGTCCCTTTAAATTTTTACCGCGTGAGGCAGACACGTGACTACGTCACAGTGTTTATTATGTATCACGTACACAGGAAGAGTGTTTGGAACTCTCCTGAACGGATGGTTTGCAGTCCGCTGACCTCGAATACCCGTACTCGTGAATTTGAGTAAGTCATTTCGAAGGAGATAGGCCAGCGCGCATGGCAGTTAAAAGAAGAATTTCTGTTTGGGGTGTAGCACACGCTTTGTTTTGAGCTCAGTTCATGTGAAGTTGTAAGGTGGCAGATTTGTTAAATATCCGTGAACTGATGAGCCATGGGACATGCGCAATGACGTTCGTAAATAGAGTTGAGCGTAGAGTACGATATGGTTATCGCATCGGTAAAAAGCCACATGTTAATAATGGTCTTTTACAGCATGACATTCACCACAGTTTCTTTAGTATGTTTCATTGAAAATTAGATAGGCCCTTCAATAAGATTTGGCTATTTGTAATGTGGTTATTGAGGACAATAGTTTAGTTATGATCATGTAGCGATTACATAAGACCAGTTTTTTTTGCGCGTAAGAATACAGATGGCATTTTTGTACCTGTATTCATTCATGAGTTTGATTGAGTTTATGCGTACATAAGATTTATTCCTACTTTAATTTGCTTCTTGTTATTATCTTTATAGACCCCTGACGAAGGGTCCATGGAGTGACCCGAAATGCATTGGGTTAACAAATTCATGTGATGTATATACAATGATGGATTGGATTTGAATCAATTGAAACCAATGAAAACATTTTGAAAACTTTGAAAATTAAAATAAAGAAGAAGATTGAACTCATGAAAATGATTTCATAATTATTTGTTTAAATATCGATCAGGAATCTTTGTTTTTCCATGTAACGAGTGCGCACATTCTACAGGGAAGGATTTTCCTAACCAGACCACATTACTTATGATTTCAAGGCACTCTGAAAAAGTGCAACGAATGGAGCAGCACTAAAGGAATATTGATTAATTTGTATATAACAAAGTGTGCACGGAGAACCATTAAAAAAAAAAAAAAAAAAAAACCTTTTGCCAAGGAGAAGAACCAAGGAAGCTGCAGGAGTTTGGACTGCCCCTCTGCTAGTGTGTTGTTTGCTGGGTTGGCCTGCAGTGGTTTCTTTATTGCCAAGATGAAAGGAGAAGGAACTTTTTAAGGACTTTCATCATCTACAGAATATTCTCCAAGGGCTTGAATTTGTTCTTGCCTCCTGCTGAAGTCTCAGGGACAAAAGACTTACAGGCACATGCATCATCGTATAAATTAGCGATTCCTTATTTGTGATTTTTAAGGAATCGCAAAACACGATGCAACATAAAAATAGCGATAAAATAAAGAATCACCAAAATTCGCAAAAAAAGATTGCAAGTCAGGCTTTTGCAATTTCGCAATTAGCGATTTTGCAATGAGCAAAATCGAAATTTCCGGAGCCGCACATTGATGCATCTTGATGACATCAGAATCAGGAAGTGAGCACTCCAAGCCTCATTTTCAGTGCGGAGGCTCAGGGAGAGGAGGGCGCTGGCTCTGGGAGCAGAACAGTAGTGGGACAGAGAGATTGCAAACACCTGGCAACCAACTGAAAATGGAAGCTGCACAAACAGCAGAGGACAGCCAAACAGGCAGGAAAAGAAAGTTGACATTTTCAGAAAAAGAAATTGAAACACTCATTGAGGGAGTAGTCCACAGCCATGAGAAGCTGTTTGGCAAAGCTTCATTAACCGCATGCGTGCGGCCGTTTTTCCCACTGTGTGCGGCATTTTTGTAAATACCGCGTTACATGACGAGCTCAGCTCGTCATCAGCACACGGTAGGTAACGCTGATGACGAGCTGAGCTCGTCATCAGCATGGAAGAGGTTAAAAGTACCAGAACAGGAGATACGTAAAATACGGATCCGTATCCAGAACAGAGTAAATGCCATTGGGGTGACACACCGCACCACTGAAGAGCTCAAAAAGCGAAGGTACGATCTGCGAAGTCGGGCTAAGGTGCGCATTGCAGACCGGCTGAAGGAGGCAATGAAGACAGGAGGGGGAACACCAACAGACACTGGGAACACTCCCATGGAGGACTTGGTGGAATCCACAATCCAGCCTGAAGCTGTTGTTGGTGTGACCCAGCTAGACACCTCAGGAACTGCACACACATCTGAAGGTAAGATGAATGCATGTTGCCATTGTCCCAATTACTTAAGTCACAACCTGTGCTCAGCACAGCATAAGTGCACACTGTAAAGCATCTACTACACAATGTTTTCAGAAAGGGAAGTGCATTATGGGAGATGTAGGCAGGTCAAGCAGTTACAATGACAAACACACACATATGCAAAATACAAATAGTGTAGCAGATGTTCAACTTAATGACAAATTTAATAATTGATAACTGTGACATGACCTCACAAGCATGAATTAATGCTGTTTTGCAGCACTGTTTAACCTCACAGATGCAGAACGTGCAGAGGCTGGGGATAGTGAGGTCCAGGAAATTCAGCACTCCAGCGCATCTGAACATGAGGACACACCAGCTCTGCCAAATAAACAGTCAGGTGCACCAAATTCACGCAGGGCACCTGTCCCAACACTGGTTACCATGGCGTCAGATGATGAGGGCAATGCAACACCGGAGGGCAGCCACCGCCAATGTACTACCATCACAACTCCACCAACACTTTCAAGTTTATTTATTTACGATATTTGTATTGCGCATACAAATACCCTGCTTAGTCTTGGCAATTTCATGGGCTGTGGTAGGGAAATTGATATTTGAGCCTATCCGGACCATCTGGGCATCGAGGAATGCTTTGAACATTCTTCAAATTGCGCTTTGCGACACACCTCCTGCTACTGCGATTACTCCCCGAAAACTGCCTGACGCCAGTAGATGTAGGCAACATAAGACCTGTACATGCGTTGGAATGCGTTGGAATGGCATTGGTCCTACGTGTCTGTCGTTGCAGGATGGGGTCCAATTCATTGATGAGATCATGAATCATTGCTGCATTCAGCCTATACTTATCGTATATCTCGTCCTCAGGCTGCCCTAGCAAAGTTATGCGGACTCTGAAGATGCGCTCATTGATTCGCCTCCGTCTCTGTCCAGCAGCCTGCAGCCTCATCCTCCTCGCCATCAGGTACAGCCCTGCCATTGTGACTTTTGGTAGCTCATTCTGGGTGTGTTTAAATCAGTTTGAGTTGATTTGCATCTGTATGAAATTTGCACTCATGATTACCACCTAGTTGTGTTCCTTCTTATTTTGCGATTGCAATTTTGCGATTTTCAAGGGAATCGCTATTTGTGATTTTTCTATACATTTCATTTGCGATTCTTTATTTGCGATTCTCTATTTGGAAGGTGCAAATAAAGAATCGCAAATGTTTTCTCAGAATTATTTTGCGAAAAATTACTGTTTTTCGCAAAAATAACGTGGATGCATTGCTACACTTTGCGATCGCAAATGCCATTTTTTTGCGATTCGCAAATTTTGCTATTTCTTAAATGCTTGATGCATGTGCCGTTAATCTCCAGCTCCCCACTGAATGTCCTTGCTGGGAATTCTAACTGCAGCAGAAGCCTACGTGTAGCTGGGAGCTGGAAGCACGATGCAACGAGAAGAAGCGTGTCGCTGCCGCAGCTGAAATCGTCGCACTGCCAGAGAAGCGTGCTGCCACCGCATCTTCCAGAAAGCGCGTCTTCGTCGAAGGCTGCCTGCTGTCACATCACCGGAGAAGCATGACTCCATTGAGAGAGTTGCCATCGCATCACCGGAGAAGCGTGTCGCAGGGCGCCTACACATCATCATCGCTGCGTCATCGCATAATCGCATCAAGGGTGCCATCTTCTTGCATCGCACCAGGATCATCGCATCGAGGTGCCATCTTGCGCATCGCAACCGGACCGCAACCCACGAACCTACGCATCAACCCTGCACCGGTAAGGATCACGACGCATCCCCTACTCTGCGCAAGCATTGAGGAATGACGCATCATTTCCCCCGGATCACAGACCAATGCATCTCCCCTTTTGCGAGCCTTTTGTTCACATTGAGTTACGCATCCAGGTACTTTGTTGAGAACTTTGTCGCATTTAACATCAACTTGAACTAAGTAACCTTTACCATCTTTAAGTCAACTTTAAGTACAGTATTGTGGATTTTTGTCGTTTGTGGTCTTGTGTTAAGTCTTTATAAAGAATACTTATTTTTTTTAAACCTGTGTTGTGTCCATTTGTAGTGTTTTCACTGTATTGCTGTGTATATTCACAAATGCTTAACACACTGCCTCTGAGATAAGCCTGTCAGCTCGTGCCAAGCTACCAGGGGGGTGAGCAGGGGTTATTAAGGAGTGTAATCCCCTTATCCTGACTTAGAAGTAAGGGTCCCTATTTGGACAAAAGTGAATACCATTGCCAACTAGAGACCCCCAAATCTAACAATGATGAACATAAAAGTGCTTTGGACGAGATCACACAGTGCATCTGCTGAGAGCTAGAAACTGCCAGTCCACATGCATGGTTGTGCACAAAGCCTGCCCCTGCTTTTCATATACACAAGCAGTTTGCCTGTAGTTGGGGCATAGTACCAAACATTGCATATTATTGTGTCTCGGGATCCCAGGAAGGTACTTTTGAAGGCCCCCCTCACAAAGCATCTTCAATCCTTCATCAGTAATTGAGGAGCCTTTCATCTTGTACCTCTGCCATGAGAGGTTTTAATAAAGAAAAGAATAGAAGGGTGAAGGCAGATGCTGTTGTGGTGAAAGGATGGGGCAGAATGGTTGCAAACAGCTGACTAACTCTTCTTGCGTGTCATTTCTCGTTTGATGCAGTAGGCAGAGCTCTCTGCCTCATTTGCAGAGATCTCTGCCTGCATGTGGGACAAAGATGTTCACACGCAGGCAGTGACTCCACATGCAGGAGGGAACACTCTTCATATGGTGGAAAAAACATCTACATGCAGAAGAGAGACTCCAATATGTGGAGAAAACTACATACATTTACGCAAATATTTTAACTGAGATTGTGTTATGACATTTAATTGTCAAACTATGGGGCTGAGTTTGGCGGTGCTGCATCGGCTTTGCACGGGCACAGCACTGCCAAAGCCATGCATGACCTGCCCACCAGATTATGTGTATAACTGATGTCTGCCGGGCTTTTCTTTTACCATTCCCACGGTGGTGCCCTGAAAATGGGAAATGCAATGGGAAACCAAAGAAGTTCCAGCACGCAATAGACTCTCAAGTCAATGCTGTGCTAGAACTTTGGGGTGCATGCAAACAGAGAGGCACTTGTTGTGCCCCCTGAATTCATCCTCACAGCGACAAGGAGATGGGGACCTGTAGGGCCCTCTTTGTTTCCCCACCTCCAGACTTTTCATGGAAGGCCCACCACCATGAAAAGGCTGGCGGCGGGGAAACTCATAATATGCACACCAGTGGTGGTCCAAATGGTTGCCTCGAAATAGGGGGCCCTAGGACTGCCACCATGAGTCTGGCAGTCAAAGAACGCAAAACTCCTAATCAGCACCTATGTTTTTATGTGTGTATGTTCCATAGCATGAGTGTACAATATGAGAGCTTGTGCCTAAGGATTGTTAATGAAATGTGTTTGGATGTTATAGAGAACAAAGTGGTAATGTATTTTTAACTGGAGCATAGCATGTTTATTTATGACATTAGGTCAATTAAAGTCAAGTCAAGTCAAGTCAAGTCAAGTCAAGTCATAGAATTTGTATAGCGCACTACATACCCAGAGGGTTTCAAGGCGCTTATGAAGGGGAGGAGGGTTACTTGTCAAATATCCACGTTTTAAGTTGCTTTCTGAACGTTAGGTGGTTCTGGGTAAGTCGAAGGTAAGCGGGGAGTGAGTTCCATGTTTTAGCAGCCAGGTATGAAAAGGATCTGCCTCCCATGGTGGTCTTGTTGATGCGAGGTACAGTGGCGAGGGCTTGGCTGGAAGAACGTAGTTGGCGGGAAGGGGTGTAGAAGGACAGTCGTGAGTTGAGGCAATCTGGTCCGATGTCGTAGAGTGATTTGTGTGCGTGGGTGAGCAGTCGGAAAGTGATCCTCTTATTGACGGGTAGCCAGTGGAGGTCTTTAAGGTGACCAGAGATGTGTTCGTTGCGTGGGATGTCTAATATGAGCCTGGCTGAGGCGTTTTGGATTCGTTGGAGTTTCATCTGGAGTTTTGCGGTAGTGCCCGCGTAGAGGGTGTTTCCGTAGTCCAGTCGGCTCGTGACCAGAGCGTGGGTGACTGTTTTCCTTGTTTCGGAGGGGATCCAGCGAAAAGTTTTTCTGAGCATGCGAAGAATGTTGAAGCAGGAAGAGGATACGGCGCTGACTTGTCTGTTCATTGAGAGTGAAGAATCCAGGATGACGCCTAGGTTCCGTGCGTGGTCTGTCGGGATGGGTGCTTTTCCGAGGGCTTCCGGCCACCAGGAGTCGTCCCATGCAGAGGGGGATGTACCTAAGATGAGGACTTCTGTTTTGTCTGAGTTCAGTTTCAGACGGCTTTGTTTCATTCATTCGGCAACTTCTTTCATTCCTTCGTGTAGGTTAGTTTTGGCGGTGCTGGGGTCATTGGTGAGAGAAAGGATCAGTTGAGTGTCGTCCGCGTAAGAGATGATGTTGAGGTTGTGTTGGCGTGCGATGGCCGCGAGGGGGCTCATGTATACGTTGAAGAGGGTGGGACTGAGTGAGGATCCTTGTGGTACGCCGCAGATGACTTCAGAGGCCTCGGACTTGAATGGAGGAAGGCGGACTCTCTGGGTTCTTCCGGTGAGGAACGAGGTGATCCATTCAAGTGCTTTTCCTTGGATTCCGATGTTATTGAGGCGTTGTAGAAGGGTGCTGTGGCAGACTGTGTCGAAGGCAGCGGAGAGGTCGAGGAGGATGAGGGCGACGGTGTCTCCCTTGTCCAGTAGAGTTCGAATGTCGTCTGTTGCTGCGATGAGGGCGGTCTCAGTGCTGTGTTTTGCTCGGAAGCCAGATTGTGAGGGGTCGAGGGATTTGTTGGCTTCGAGGAAGGCGGCGAGCTGGTTGTTGACAGCTTTCTCGATGACTTTGGCCGGGAATGGAAGAAGCGAGATGGGGCGGTAATTTTTGAGTTCGGTGGGGTCCGCTGTTGGTTTTTTCAGAAGGGCGGTGAGTTCAGCGTGTTTCCAGTCTTCTGGGAAGGTGGCGGAGTTGAAGGAGCAGTTGATGACGTCTCGGAGGTGAGGTGCAATGACGGAGTCTGCTTTGTTGAAGATGTGGTGAGGGCATGGGTCTGTGGGGGATCCTGAGTGGATGGAGTTCATCAGGCGGATGGTGTCCTCAGTGGAGATTGGGTTCCAGTCGTTAAGGGTGTTCGCGGGGGGAAGATGATCAGCAAATGATAGGGTGGGTTGGTTTCCGGGTTGGTTGTCAAAGCTGTTGTGGATGTCTGCAATCTTGTTGTGGAAAAATGAGGCTAGGGAGTCGCAGAGGGTTTGAGAGGGGGTGATGTCGTTGGAGTTGGCCGAGGGATTGGAAAACTCCTTGACGATGTTGAAAAGTTCCTTGCTGTTGTGGGCGTTGTTGTCAAGTCGATCCTTGAATGCTGTTTTCTTGGCTTTTCGGATCAGTTGGTGGTGAGTGCGGGAGGCGTTTTTGAAGGCGTCCTTGGTGCTGGTGGTCGGGTCTTTTTTCCAGGCCTTTTCAAGGGAGCGGCAGAGTTTCTTGGACTTCTTGAGATCATCGTTGAACCATGAGGCTTTCTTGCTGCCAGGTTTGCTTTGACGTTTTTTCAGTGGTGCTAAGGTGTCGGCGGTGTTGGATAACCATAGGGTGAGGTTGGCGGCGGCTTCGTTAGCGTTGGAAGAGAGGGCTGGGGAGTTTCGAAGGAGCGATGCGGAGATTTGGTCCGTGGTGATTTTGTTCCAGTTTCTTTGCAGTGTAGGTTGGAGGTGGATGTTGGGTTTTGGTTTGTTGTAGGTGAAGTGAACGCAGCTGTGGTCAGTCCAGAGGAGGTCCGTGGTGTGGCTGAAGGAGACATGATTGCTGGATGTGAAGATGGGGTCGAGTGTGTGACCTGCGATGTGGGTGGGGGAAGTGACTAGTTGTTTAAGTCCGAGGTTGGCGAGGTTGTCCACGAGGGTGGCGGTGTTGCGGTCGTTGGTCTTTTCAAGGTGAAAGTTGAGGTCTCCCAGAAGAATATAGTCTTTGGAGGGGAGTGCGTGTGGAGTGATGAAGTCCGTGATGTCTTCACTGAATTTTGCGCGGGGTCCTGGTGGTCTGTAGAGGAGAGTGCCTCTGAGTGTGGTTTTGGGGTCGATGTGGATCTGGAAGTGAAGGTGTTCGGAGTTGGCGAGGTTGGCGTCAGAGCTGGTTGAGATGCGGATTGATTTCTTATGAACGATGGCGATTCCTCCTCCTGTGTGGCTGGTACGGTCTTTGCGAGTGATCTTATAGTCTTCAGGGATGGCAATGGTGAGGTCTGGTGCGGAGGAAGCATTCATCCATGTTTCCGTAAGGAAGGCGATGTCCGGAGAGATGGTGTCTAGTAGATTCCATAGGTCAATGGCGTGTCTGTGGACTGATCGGGTGTTGAGAAGGATGCATTGTAGGTGATTGGGGTCGGGGATCTGTGTTGTGGTCGTAGCGGAGATCTTGTCGATGCCGGTGAATTTGCAGGAGTGGCAAGAGAAAGGTCCATGGGTGTGTCCAGGAGCGGCTTGGACGCAGTTGGGGGCGCGACCGGGGTCAAGGGCTAGGAGGGTGGCGGCATCGTAGGAAATGCGGGAGGGCTGGGCAGCGCGAGGGGCAGGGGGTCTGGCGCGGACGGGCGTAGACGGGCTTACCTTTGGCGCACCTTCGGCGCGGATTGGGCGCGGTCGCTGCGCGTGAACGCTGCGCGCGGGAACTGCTGTCATATATGGATGGAGAGGGGGGAGGGGCGAGGGGTGGTCAGCAGGGAGGCGGGAGCTGGGCGGGGACTGGTCGGGGAAGGCACAGGAAGCAAACAACAACAACAACAGCGATCCCAAAATGGCCTCAGCCGATATCTATTCAGAATGGGGCACAGAAGTCGAATTGCGCAATCTGAACAACAGAGGCACCGGTGAGATCAGGCAGACAACAGCGACAGCAGCGCTACAATAATCTAGATGCCAGGTGATCAACAGCAGCGCTATAATGCAGGCGGAGCGCTAAGACACACCAATGCAGCAGCGCTACAACACTCTAGATGCCAGGTAATCAACAGCAGCGCTATAATGCAGGCGGAGCGCTAAGACACACCAATGCAGTAGCGCTACAACACTCTAGATGCCAGGTAATCAACAGCAGCGCTATAATGCAGGCGGAGCGCTAAGACACAGCGAGGTTCCTTCCTTAAGGTAGGTAAAGTTACACTCTGTGGGTACTTGCGTAGGAGCGAGGTGGGGAAGCAGGGGTACTTCAGCAGGCAGACAGGAGCGGGGAGCAGCGTCTGGAGCGACCGTGTCTGTTGAAAACAGGACGGTCACAGCGCTGTAGCAGGCGAGAGGGGCAAATGGAGTCAGTGGGAGGGGTGGTCAGCAGGGAGGCGGGAGCTGGGCGGGGACTGGTCGGGGAAGGCATAGGAAGCAAACAACAACAACAACAGCGATCCCAAAATGGCCTCAGCCGATATCTATTCAGAATGGGGCACAGAAGTCGAATTGCGCAATCTGAACAACAGAGGCACCGGTGAGATCAGGCAGACAACAGCGACAGCAGCGCTACAATAATCTAGATGCCAGGCGATCAACAGCAGCGCTATAATGCAGGCGGAGCGCTAAGACACACCAATGCAGCAGCGCTACAACACTCTAGATGCCAGGTAATCAACAGCAGCGCTATAATGCAGGCGGAGCGCTAAGACACACCAATGCAGTAGCGCTACAACACTCTAGAGGTAATCAACAGCAGCGCTATAATGCAGGCGGAGCGCTAAGACACAGCAAGGTTCCTTCCTTAAGGTAGGTAAAGTTACACTCTGTGGGTACTTGCGTAGGAGCGAGGTGGGGAAGCAGGGGTACTTCAGCAGGCAGACAGGAGCGGGGAGCAGCGTCTGGAGCGACCGTGTCTGTTGAAAACAGGACGGTCACAGCGCTGTAGCAGGCGAGAGGGGCATTAATTAAACAGACTTGTTACAAGATGGTATATATAGACGGCGTTGTAGTCCGCCATGCATTATAGACACAAGACAAGAGACAGTTAAGTAGTTAATCTCGCACCAGGATACTCTAACCTCTGTTCTGTAAACCATGCCGGCTACCTGAAAGTAGGGGCAGATCATGGTCAAGATTTATATGTAAACTGTGTATGGCAATGTTTTGCAACACACAAGGGGCTACAGCAACCCTGCACACAACTTCCGGGGACTGCGCCAGCAACCATCTGAGTGTCAAGACATCTGAATTGCTACTTAAGATCCTGAAAGTACGTTCAATATTAGATTGTGTACACACATATGACCTATTGTATGTCTTTTGAGGTAGTATGATATGACATCTGTAGGATGTGAGAATTTGGAGATAGAGAGCATACCCAGCATTACCTGCAACAAACACGTGAAAGATTTAAAAAGGGGGTATGCTCTAAATTAAATGCCTCATGCCTGCATACATGCAGTGTGTTTTACCACTAAACAAACCCGGGGGTCTACACCAGAGTCCAAACAGTACTCAGACTTATAAAAAAGACTATAGCATCACCAAAGGTATGCCACCACAACTATACAGTCTTAGTTACATCTAATAATGATCAACACACATAGTCACCAGCGAGAGTAGGCGAGACCCACTATCTAGAGATGGATTCCCATCAAAATCTTAGAAGTGATCGTATTATCATCTGGTCATCCCAAGGTGAGGGTAGGTCATCTCTGAGGAATCGAGACTAAACCAACACTCACCAAGTAGGACGGGGTATTTGCCCATGATCGCAAGTAGACCATACGTATAATCACTTATGTGGGAACGTGCAGTGCAAAGTGAAGTGATTGAGTGAAAGTGATTAAAAAGGAATAGAGAACTTTAATAAATGTTGGTCTCTTTCAAGTTAAAACCAGAACAGCGCAAGAATATGCAGTTTAACAAATATCTGCAAGGGGCCGACATGTTTCTACCAAAACGGGGGAATAACCTCCCTTGGTATTCTTCAGGGCCTCTGTTCTATAATATCAATGCGACTGCAGCAAAGTGTTGCACCATGAAAACCATAAGTAATAAATGTGCCTAAATCAAAAACAAAAAGGATATGCGTATCTATTCCTCCATGTCAAATGGTGTGTAGCTCACCTACAATACATAAAACAAAACTGGTGTCAGTGTGTTGATCCTGATTTTAGATTAAACAATACTTATAACAAATGAAATATTGTATGGACTCACCCATAATGACAGGGGATAAAGCCTCACCTCACCTGGACCTGTCTCAGGAGAAAGGGGGCCACGTACTGTGAAGACAAGTATGGATGCTTAATGTAGAGGCGGGAAAAGAATTATACAAAAGATCAGGCAAAGGCTATCCTAGTGCTGAATGCAATGATTGGACATAACCCCTTACCTGTCCGTCGTTGCCTCGTGTCTTTCCTGGTTCAGGGGGAGGCAACGCGGCCAGAATGGGAAGAACTTAAAAACACTCCTACCAACTTCCCCTCGCAGTAGGGTACTAGCGTCTTCTCGCGTGATCACTATCGGAACTACTACAGTACCCCGTGATGGCCGATATTGTAGTTCCATCTAGCGGTTCATTAACATATCCTTACACTCTTTGGCGAAGTGTGCCAATATTAGTTTTATCTCCCGACTTGCTGGTAGCTAGGTCATGATTGGACCAAATCAAGGGAGTGTCTCGCTTGCATGCTCTCGTCGAGGTACTACAAAATGACGTCATGGCGGATGGGATTGTAGTCCTGAGCCCGCGTGGTCTCTCGGGGGCGTGCTCTCGTTTGCGTGCTCTCATTAGTTGAACTACACAATGACATCACACGGTCCGGAATAGTAGTTCCCGGTACGGTGTCATCCCATTTGGCAATTCAAAAGAGCAAATTATATAAGAATTGTAAGAATTAATTGTAAAAGAATTAGTTAAAGGATCCATGCGTGTGATGATTACAATATGACGGGATCCCTCATAATGAAAGTGGCTCTCGGAACTGTCGGCCATCCCTGCATATAAATTATTGCAATCCTTGTCAGAGGTTTCTTGTAATATATATTCAGTTACGCTTAATCAGCCTAGTGACCACTATTATCCGGTCAAGGAAAAACAGTCAAGCGTCCAGTTAAAGGGCTCACTGAAGACCACATGATTCGTAAAGCTACCTTGAAGTACCTCCTTAAGTTCGCTAAACCATCACTGGCCCCATCTGCAGACTCTCCATCTAGATTCACAAGGTAGACCACGGAATGTCGTCATTCAGACCACGAACATCTGTGGACATCTTATAGATCCATTTTTGTTCTATAGTAAAAAGAAATTTGAATGTATTTTTTTATGTGTGATGGTATGTGCGGTTTGTCCAGGACCGTCCAGTGAAAATCGGCCTCACTGTGGTTGTGGTCAATGTAGTGCTTAGTCAGCTTTGAAATATTCTTCTTACAACGGAAAGCACTCTTGTGCTCCTGCATTCTTATTCGTACTTTCCTGGTCGTCATCCCTATGTATTTTGCGGAACAGGGGCAGGTCAGTAAATAGACGACATGGGAACTATTACAGTTTGAAAACTGTCTCAAAATCCATGGGCGATTCGTGCCCATGTCAATCTGTGTGACCTTGGAAGTCTGAGGGCAAACAGAACAATTACCACAAGGGTGGTGTCCTATCACGGGGGCTAAATCCCATAACGTTCCTAAGGGTCTTTTAGGAGTTTCTTTGGGTCTCGTGTGAATCAGTCGATCCCTCAAATTGCTCGATCTTTTAAAAGCAAAAAGAGGTGGTTCAATGTTATTGTTTCCGCAATTAAGAACTCGCCAGTGTCAGCGTACAATACGTTGGACCTCATTAGATCTCATATTGAAGGTACTTACAAACGTGAGACTTGTTAAAGGGGCCTTGGGGTCCCTGACCTCCAAAAGCGCTTCACGATGACTATTGGCTGCTCTTTTCATGCAGCGTTTGATTAATCTTTTAGGGTAATGCCTCGCTTGTAGTTGACTGGACAAACTGGCGGCATGCTTGTCAAACAAGGCCTTGGTAGAACAATTCCGTAGAACTCTCAAGAATTGTCCAAAGGGAAGATTCTCCCTGACGGCTTTTGGATGTTGACTCTCGTATAGCAGGAGAGAGTTCCTTGCCATCGGTTTCTTGTAAAGTTCGGTCTGGAGACCGGTGGGTGTGACATAAATTGACAAGTCCAAAAAGGAGATCCTCTCTCTGCTGCTCTCCACAGTAAACCTCAAAAATTGATTACGTGTGTTTAACCAAAGGTGGAATGATGATAAGGATTCCGCATCACCTCGCCACACCACGAGGATATCCTCAATGTAGCGCTTCCACCATTTGATGTATGGAAAAAAAAGGGTTATTGGTGCTGAGAACGTGCTCTTGCTCAAAGGTGTGGACGTATAAATTCGCCAAACTGGGAGCAAAAATGCTCCCCATGCTGGTACCTGACACCTGAAGGTAAATAGTCTTCTCGAACATGAAAAAGTTCTCCTTCATCGCTATCTTAGCGAGTGCCATGATGAAAGGAACTGGCGTGATGGAATCCATGTCAGTACTCTCCAGGATGGACGTGATGGTCTCTAGAGTCTCATCCTGGGGTATGGAAGTGTACAAGGTCTCAACGTCAAACGAGACTAGCAAATCTGTGTTTGGATTAAAATCGATCTCAGGGACCACTCTAAGGACGTCATTCGTGTCCTTAAGGTACGTCGGCATAGTCTGCACTAGGGGTCTGAGGAAAAAGTCCACAAACGCCGAAAGTGGCTCTAAGAGAGAGCCTAGGCCAGAAATGATAGGTCTACCTGGAGGCGGCCTTTGTGTCTTGTGGACTTTGGGCAGAGTGTAAAAGTAAGGCACTGTGGGGTCGGAGGCGCGTAAAAACTGTGCCTCAAGGGCGGTAATCCAACCTTCGCACAATGCTTCCGCCACCAGATTCCCAATCTCTGCTGTCAATCTCTCCGTGGGATCAATGGTCAGGGGAACATAGGACTTGACGTCACCCAGTTGTCGGATACATTCCCCTCGATAGACCTCGGTGTCTTGAATCACTATCGAACCCCCCTTGTCCACGGGCTTGATGGTGATAAGAGAATCACGAGACAAGGATTCCAAGGCTTGTTCCTCGATCTTAGATATATTCTTATATGTGGCATTCTTGGTGTTCCACATTCTTTCCACATCGTCTTTGACTGCTTGCTCAAATGTCGCCACTTGAGGAGGAACCGAGTGAGCCGGAGGAGAAAAGGTGTATTTAATTCTCAGTCCAGTATTGGCATCAGGTGGTTCACTCTCATTGGAGGGTCTGTCTTTAAAGAAATAATGTAGGCGTAATTTCCTGAAGAATTGGGCTAATTCGACCTGTAGCTTAAAAGGGTCGCCAAAGTTAGTAATGACATACCCCAAACCTTTGTTAAGCACCATCTCTTGGTTGGTGGACAAAGTTTTGCTGCTGAGGTTCACCACCAGACTAGGTTCCGTGTGGTCGGTTATTCTGCATGTCCCCGTATGTGGTCCTGTTTGATCTGCTTCCCAATGTACTTGCATCTGGTTGTTCCGCCTTTTTCATCGCGATCTTCGGGGGCCAAACCCTAAAAAAGGCGACGAACCTCCGTAGTTTTGATAGCCTCCAAAGGGAACCATGGGTGGCTGAGGAGGATATTGAAAATTACCGGGCGGACCCCATGGTCCCGGGGGCCACCATGGTTGCGGCTGTTGATATTGTTGCCCTCTGTAGTTGTTGTAACGATTAATGCGCCCTCGGCCTCTTCCTTGTTGAGGACCAGTGGTTTCTGAATCGCTCCCTGATTCCGTGCTGGACCCAGAATAGTTAGAACCATAGGCCCTGCCATTTTTTCTGAATTCGGGTGCCTTGTAAGAGGGGCTTGTATAAGGATAAACCTTCTCCATTTGGAACTTGTCAAGGTCCTTCTTAAACTTATCGATCTTTGCTTGCAAAATCGAGTCTTTGAAGTCCTTGTTGTTTTTATTAGATTCATCGAGTTGTTTTTTGAAAAGGGCCGGTGTAATTGTGGCCCTAATTTGTCCTTCTAACACCTGGATCTCCACCAGGATTGCATCTGCTATTCTCTTAGCGGTGGCATACCTTTGGTGATGCTATAGTCTTTTTATAAGTCTGAGTACTGTTTGGACTCTGGTTTAGACCCCCTGGTTTGTTTAGTGGTAAAATTTGAGTATTTGGGTATATTAACCTGGGCATGGTCTTCAAAATTCCCTTTGACCCTACTCTTATCTGTATGTGGTTAGGTTAGTTACATGCAGTGTGTCTCAGGGCAATTTGTGTGCATATTGTGATGTAACAATTAATGAGTATGATTCAGATGGCACCCAGCAGATACACTTGTAGCCCCAGTGTGAGATGTTGTACTTACCAATGAGTGACATGTCACCAAAATTTCTAACCACCAACCAAATTGCAAGAAGTAAATGACAGAACATGTAGCTGTTGCATGTGCTTCCAGAAAAGGCAGCATACACATCAGTGTAACTGTCCCTGGCATTCTCAGACAGGTTGCATAGTGATGGTTCGCCAGAGATGTCTGTTGTGGAAAGGGGTTGGTCTGTTGGTGAAATTAAAAGTACCTACAACACGAGGGGTGTGGGCAAATTGAAGGAAGTGGCCCTTAGGGGCCACCCAGGTTACCTACAACCACCTGCTATGTCTTTCCAAGTAATGAACATCGGTCAGACAGTAGAGATTATAAACATACTTTTATTAGCAATACTCTGCAGAGGAGTTCAATCTGACCTGCACTCTACGATGTCTGCAGAGGAACTGACTCCCCAACAGTCTACAACCCGTAATGATTCTTCCCAAAAGCCTCCAACCATGCCCACTGTGAAAAGTTACCAACCTGGGCCGAATATGAACAATGAGGGCACAGAGGAATGAGCTACCACCTGCCAGATGGGTACATGTTATCTGCAACTCCAGGTTACTGTGCTGAGCCTCAGTGTCTACTAACGTGGGAGCAGAACTACACACTCGAATAGGTATGCGAGGGCAGAATGGCCTATTAATTAGTTAGTCAAGAAACAGCCTTAAACAGAAGAGAAAATAACGAAATTCAGTGTTCTGCTGAGGCAAGCAATATGAGTAATGAGTCCTAGTTCAGGCACAGTCTATGCAGCCTAATAGGGATTATGAAATACAAAATGGAATCACACTCACTAACTGAAGCCTGCACATTTAGGGGAATAACTCAGTGGGTTGCATAACGTGAATACAAATGGTGTCTATTTAGAAACACACTGCTAACCTAATATACCATTAAACGAGTGCATTGCAGAAATGGGATTTTCAAACCTAACATACTCCTTTTAGCATGGGTGGCTAAGGGCCAGATGTAGGGGCCAAAATACCGGTCCGACCGGAATTTAGGATTTTACATGTAGGGGGCATGTCATTTACAGAATCGGTAAATTTACCGATTCGGTAAATATACAGAATCGGTAAAATACCGAATCTGTAAATTTACCGATTCTGTAAATGAGATGTAGGTGGCACTTCAGAAAGTGCCACAGGCCCATAAGAGTCGGTATTTTACCACCCAATCCTATTGGGTGGTAAAATACCGAATACAGGTGTGCATGCACAGCTGTGCATGCACACCTGTGCAATGTGACACACAGACATGCCCTTCGGGCATGTATGTGTGCCACATGTTAGACGTGCCTGTATTTGGGGTGCTAGAGGGTGTCGAAGTGACACCCCCTGCACCCTTGCAGAAATCGGTATTTACCGAATCGGGAAATACCGATTCAGTATTGCCCATTGATTCCTATGGGCTTCAAGGCACATAGGAATCAATGGGCAATACCGAATCGGTATTTACCGATTCGGTAAATACCGATTTTTACAGATTCGGTAAAGCAAATAAAGATTTTACCTACATCTCCCTCCTTCTATTTTACCGATTCATAAATACCGAATCGGTAAAATTCGGTATTTATGAGTCGATAAATAGAATTAACTACATCTAGCCCTTAATGCTTTATTGAGGCCATCTGGTAGGGTCTTTACAATTCTAAGTCGGGAGAAAATAAATGCACAGTCACTTAAAGTTACAAGGGAAAATAAAGCAGCACATGAGTATCATAATCCACTTAGTATTCAAAAAATGCCCTCATCAATACGCATCATGTTGTGGATATCCTGCATCATCATAGCAGAGACCTTGTTATCGCGTCCTGACAAATTAGGGGTAAGGGTGAGCTTGCTCACATAATAGGTGCATCATGCTTGAAGGCAATTAATACATAGGCAACATGCAAAGATGACACCTCCGATAGCTATTAGGGCAAGTAGTATCTTCCAACACAATGATGTCAACAGACCCCAGAGCCACCCTGAGAGGGACCATGAACCATTATCCTGATGGATATCTGAAGCAAGTCTGTGTCATTTCTGTATTGGGGAGTAGACAGTAGGGGCATTATCAGGAATGTACACACAACAGCTGCTGCCGATGGCGCGGCAGTGTGACGATGTCAGCAGCGCAAACCCAGATAAAGCCACTAACCTCTGGAGTCTGCCAGTGGGGGCGATGGCGTGAAGAGAAGCCCCCCTCCTCCACTGGGCGCAACCCCTCATAGAGTGTGCAAACACTACTATACGAGGAAGCGCTCTGGGGAAAAGGGAAGTGGATAAAATAATAAATACTGTTGTCCATATGGGCGCTTCTTGAAACTACGTCAGTGCTAGAGTTCAGTACAGCTGCAGAAGTCAATACCCACGGTAGCACCGGAGTACTCGAGTTACCTCACCCAGGGAAGGCGGATACATAGGTGTCTTTTCGTGTCAGGTTTTATCGTCTATTTCAATGGAGAGCTGCTGCAAAGTGCTGCTGGCGTCCAAGTGGAAAGTGTCCGGGTGGATCCAAGAGATCCAACCGGACCCGGACAGGAGATGTAAAGAACCTGAAAGTGGAGGAGACAGAGTCTGGGTTACTTGTCAGTGACCAGGAAGGCAATGAGACGATGCCTACAGATGTCTGGTGATTTCAGGTGAAGAAGGCAAAGCTTGACTCTTTAGCCATGAGGACCAGGAGGCATTGAGGACAACGAGGAGCTGGATTCGAGCTATCCCATGAAGGATGTCGAGTTGGTTTCCGGATTTGACCCAACAAGCCTTGGCAACAGCAACCCAGGCAGAAAGCAAAGATTGGCTTCGGTGCAGACCAGCAAGTTCTGAGGGACTCACCTCTTGGTAGGGATTCAGGGCACTTCTGGAGCCACCAGGGAAACCCAAAGGAAAGAAGAGTTACCTTCTTGGAGACCCACCAGTCCATGGACAAGGTATCGCAAAGGGGCCTCGAGCAGAAATGCTAGAAGTGGACTCACGGAACACTCGTGGAGTGTAGGCCCACAATCATCGGTGCAGATGGTGCTCGGGGCTTGTTCTACAAGTAGACTTAGGCACAACTTCCGGAAAGCTCAGGAAGTTGATGCACTAGCAAATGGGCACGGTGTCTAGGAGTTCCAGCCCCATGTCACCCGTGAGGGCTGCGGGTCTCAGCTTTGCTGGGATCTCGTGTCAGCCTCTGAGAAGTCTGGAATTCTGTGTCCTGAGTCGCAAAATACTTCAGGGTCCAGCGGGAGCCTCGGAAATGCAGACCAGAAAGATTCTTCTTGGTGCCTGTTTGAACAGGGGAGTCACTCCTTGACCCCAAGGGAGATTCTTCTGTCTTCTAGTTGTGTAGAATGTCGAGGTTCCAAGATATATGTTGCAGAGTTTCGTCCAGGTGTAATCTGAAGACCTAAGGACTGGGGTCCCATACTTATACTAAGTTAGGGGGTTGGACATACTCTGGGGACCCGCCTATGGGAGGGTCTGGGGAGAGGTGTGGTTTCACCCCTTTCCCTGTGTCCAGTTTCGCACCAGACCAGGGGCTGAGTGCCCCTGCAACCGGTTTGAACTGTGGTATGCACAGGGACACCAAGTGTGCCCCCAGCACTGTCTAAAAAGCATTCTATGAATGTACCCACCCAGCCCCAATACACTAAAGCCTGTCTGGGAGGTGGTAACACCTCCCTGTTACAGAAAACCTATTGTACAGGCCTCCCCTGCCAGAGTTTCGTCCAGCATAAGGAGGTCAGACTCGTGTCTGTGGCTGCAGCATCCATTTTGTGATGCTAGGACTCTTTTAAACTATTACCGGTTAGGTAAGTGTGTACATGCCTTCTCCCCCTAGAAGGGTGGAATTCTACCCCCGCCGCTAGGACTGGCGGGGGGTAGGATTCCAAAATGTTTGACACCAAACACAACATTTTTCTATGCAGCCATTCCAAAGTTTGCATTTACCGCGAGGTTATAATCCACTTAAGAGTCTATGGTCTGGCTGCATCACAGAACAGCCTCAGAGAATAGATTCCGAAAGCTGCAGAGGGGTCCTGCTCATGCATGGGCACCCTCTCACACAAAAACAAGCACTCTGCCTTCAGGATTGATAAGGCCTGCCATAGAAGTGACTTATAGGTTTATATGTGTCAGTGATTTAAGGTAGATATAGGTAACCTATATCTTAGTAAGGGGTGCATGTACCACCTTACCCACGCTGTAGTAGCAGACCTCTGGGACCATTTTGGAAGGCTTCCCAGGGGTGGCATAATACATGCTTCAGCCCCTGGTAGGCCTCTGGGGTACCTATGCCCTTGGTACCTAAGTACCATATACTAGGGACTCACAAGGGTAACTCAGTAACCAATCTGGAGTGTACCTAAAGTACGTGCAATCATTTTAGAGATGAAGCAGCTAGGCTAGGGTCCTGAATAGCAGGGCCCCAGCCAGACTAAAGTTGAAAAATAGTGAAACACCAGCGAAAAGTTGGGGTAACCATAGTAAGCAGATCCTACTCTTCTACAAAAATCTTACACCTTCCAATAGCTCTATTTCTCCTAGTTTCTACTACTTTCTATGAGTGCTGCATTCTGCACAAAAGCAATCCTCCATCCAACAAATGCACCCTTGCAACATGGTATTACCTTAAATGTGGCACATTCCTATCCTTTCCCAGTCAGGCAGTGCAGCACAGAAAGATGACTTGCTGCACTGGGTGACTTTCCTATAAATAAGTCCCTATGTGTTTCATTGCAATGATCATTTTCTGCAGTGCATACTCTGAGTGTCCTCTGCAGATTGTACCTTCTAAAACCCTATTGTTTGAACTATACGTTAGTAGCATTACACTGCTGTTCGATGCGTTTATATACCTTTTATGAATAGATACAAATTCCTTGACATAAAGCATCTGTGTTTGTCCCATGCAGGTATATGAAGTAAGCTTCCTTAGAAGAAACAAAAGCTGTTTGAAAATGGATAGCACCACATCAACAAAGAGTAACAGCACACAGGTCTCAGGCACTGAGTTGCGCCTCAACAGTGCAATACTCCTGACGATCCTCTTGCTCTTCTTGTTTCTGGGCATCTTTCTCGTCTTCGTCCTGCTCATGGTAAATGCATTTGTCTCCACTGTGCATCTGAGGGTACAAACCCGTTACATCCTCTTCGTGTATCTGCTGCTAAATGACACTGCCTACCTTCTTACCTCTGGAATCCTCTTTTTGTTTGCTATGATCATCTACAGAATTCCACCCTCTGCTTGCTATGTGTTAGTGACACTTTCCTCTATCTTCTTTCTAAATAGCCCAAACAGCTTAGCAGCTATGTCTTTGGAGCGGTATGTGGCAATCTGTTACCCGCTCCGACATGCTGAGATATGTCGGGTGGAGAAGTCATGGATGGCCATCATTGTCATTACTGCAAGTGGCTTCTTGCCATGCTTCATCGACACTGTTGTTATGCTTTCTGTTGTGAAAGTGAGCTACTTCTCAACTTCAATGGTGTGTCGTATGGAGGCCTTCTTAATAACACCAGCGCAGTCCACCCTACTTTCTGCCAAACACGGCTTTACTTTTTCCGTCGTGGCTTTGATCATACTCTACACCTACATAAGAATAATGTTGGAGGCCAAGAAGATCAGTGGCAATAGAACCTCCACTTCCAAGGCCAGCAGGACAGTGGTCCTTCATGCTGTTCAGCTGCTCTTATGTATGGCCTCATTTACCTATCCTCTGACAGAGGCATTAGTGAAAGATCAGGTTATCTACCTTCGAGTCTTCAATATGTACATCTTCATGCTTCTTCCTAGGTTTTTAAGCCCCTTGATTTTTGGCTTCCGCGATGAAACATTTAGGACTCACGTCAGAAAGCGTTTTCCTCACTGCTTCGGAGCATGCAATGCCTGAGGTGCAAGTCAAAACATTTGTGACGAGCTACATGCTGCGTGGCGAGCATGTACTAACTTGGGAATTACCTGTGGAACTAGGTTTTGTAACGGCAATTCAGCAGTAATTCTCTGTTATATAAGGGCATCTCATATTTTGGGGTTAATTATGCACCTCCATACCTCCGATGTAGATACATTCAGATGTGAAATCTCCTTTCAACCCAGAATGGGGGCACTAGATATTTCTGGAGTTGAGTTTCTTGGTTCACTGATCATTCATTCCAGAAAATCTGTTCCACGTCAAAAATACCCTGCTTGTACATTTACAGTAGGCCCTCGTTCTGGTCGAGGTCAACTGGGGGTATTGGGTCTGCCATCTCGTTTCGAACTCGTGAAAGCTTTGTTGAGGGTGTTTTTGAACAACTTTTCAGAATGAATTTGGACATCAGTTCTTATTTTTGGTACACATGGGACTAGTAGCATTTAACTAGGAGTAGAAACATTGAAGAAGAAGGGAAACACATTTGTTTGATTTGCAGTTCAAGTTATCTTCAAATCCTCCAGCAAGTTATTCAGTAATTATTCTTTTCGTCTGATCAATCAACAAACTTTAAGAGGATGAAATACAGAGGCAAATATCTACAAATTCAGGGAAATTTTCTCACCTGTAATCTAAATACTGAACCCAACTACAGACGATTTCTGTGAAAAAATGATGATTAATTTAGCAGAGTGATGTTCCATCACAAGTAAAAAAGTCACTAACATATTAGGTCCAAACAAAGGTTTCAACATTTTAAACCTGAGATCAACCCCCTGGTAGCTATAAAACACAGCAGATAGACTTAACTTAAAGAAAATTTATAAAGCATTTGGAATACCGAAACAGTTAAATCGTTTTAAAAAAACACAGTAAAAATTAAACTGCAATTCATCAAAATAGAGAAAAACCTAATATGTAAAATTACACCACCACAACAAAAAGAAAAAAAAATCGAATATTAGTAACCAAAGATTTGAATGGTTACGTTTTAAATGAAACTAGTGCTCCAATGCCTGTCAGCTAAGGATTTATGAGCTGCTTTGTCTGGAACAAAAGTTAATGAGATGCTTTCTGTGTGACATGAATTCTTTGTAACAGAGTTGTCACACAGGGGACTGTTGAAGTGTAAACCATCTGCTAAATGATGTTCAGATGTTTACCATAAGAACAAAAGACAGGGGATCTTCCCAAAGAGAAGTGGAAAGAGTTGTTATATGGGAATTCAGCTAATGCACCCCATTGGTACCAAAAACCTGGGTGATTAATGAGGAAACAGTACAGATATTGCTATAATGCAGGGGTCTCCAAACTTTTCTGTAGTAAGATCTAGTCATGATCACTAAAAATCATATTGAGCTACTAAAGGCCAATCAACTTGAGCATTCTTCCTAGAGACTCCCACACCCAGCTTCATTAACTTTAAACCAAATCGGAATGAAGCCAGATACTATGTGTGAACAACATATTTTGAGTTCCCTATGTAGTAACAATCAAAAGAATGATGCTGGTTGTTACTGTGCTCCAAGACAAATTGTCACAGAAATGATAATTCAAAAGAACTCTTTCAAATGTTGTTTCAAACAAGAAGGCCTTATTGCAAAAGACATATTTTTCAACTATTTGTGATCCTAATTCTTTTGATTTATGAACCACCAAAGGTCACTGCATTTAGTTAGTTGGGGCCACTGCAATTATGAGGCATGGATGAACAATTATAGTGTAGGATTGACCTAATTATGCAGCAAGAAGAAAAGGCATCTTAAGCAGCGTAATCTAGCATATTTTGTGTCAATTTGTTGCTAAATTATTTTTAAATTTTTACATATGTTACACTATCTGGGCAAAGGCTTCAATTCATTGGTACTAGTTTAACACTAAAAAATATCAATAAACAACAGACATGGGACCGTTTAATCTTTGCAAATGTCCTTCCACTGCGCAGCAACCCATATTGATGCTCTTTAAGCAACTTTTGATCCGCTCGAGCTTAACAGTTTTTTAAATTAAAATCAGCAGAATATGTAGCAGATGATGAATAATGGGACAAATGCAGGAAATCCATAATCTGCGAAAAGGCAGCAGCCCTAAATTTGCATAATTCCAGTGGCCCTGGTTATATGACAGGTCAACATTTGATCGGCATTTGATCTGCAGTGGCCCATAAACCCATCAATCTCTCTTAAATCTGATAGTAGGGGATACTAGGACAAAGCTGCCATGAGTGTCAGTAAGAGTGTAGTCTGTGGAGATGTATGAACGTGTGTATGATTGGAAAATATGTGTATGGATGACTGAGATCCTGTGTTGTATTTACTTGTGGCACAGGAACTACCTCTCACCATATGTTGACACTGTTGCATGTGTAACAGAAAAAAACAGCCCCTTTTTTGAATGGGAGAAATGCAAAGTGAAGCAACATATTCCATAATATGGAACATTTCGCTACACTCCAAACTTCCCCAAATACAAATTCCACAAAACTCTTCATTTGAATCTTTTCCCATTTAAAAGTGTTAAATTTACAAATAGCAGGCATCCTGTTCCCAGCGGCCGGTAGGATTTAGAACAGAAAAATACTGTTACTTTTTTAATGGGAGAAATTGAAAGTGTAGGAAAATATTTCACAAGGCATAATTGACTTAATGTGAAGATTTTTTTTTTTAAAACACAATAAAAATGAAACGTAATGCTTTATGAAGCTTTTTTCTACACTTTCAACTTCTCTCTTTTACAGCAAAGGTTACATTTTGCTTTTATATATATGGTACATTGTCTTCTCCAAAGACTGATCCAACGATACTGTCTGTACTTCGGTTTGTGGATGGTAATTGGTTAACTTAAAATACGTTGTACTAATCCTTTTACTCAATTCCTTCCAAAACAGAGATGTGAGTTGTGTTCGTTTTGCTGTAATGATGGCCACATGCAAACCGTGTAGGCCAAAAACGTTAATCATACAAAAAACTGCAAATGCTACTGCTTTTGGAGGTTTTTTCAATGGATTATATAGGGCCATTTTACTCAAATGATCTCTTATCACCTACACCGTGGCATAAACCTAAGCAGGAGATATGAAGTGGATCGAGATAATGCTCCCTGGAAATTAGGGGATGGGAGAGATTGTGCAACTCCAGCCACTAAACAATGCATGGACTTTGCACATCTTATATATCTTTTGATATACTCTTTGATTATGGTTTTTATGGAAGGACACCAAATATATCTTGTGATTAATGCCATCATTGTCCCCTAACCCAGATGGCTTTCTGCTGGGAAGTCATGCTATCATCTTAGAACATTGGATTACACTAATTTAAAGGTCAAACCATTGTTGAGATGGTGCTTCATTTTTTACTTGCCTTATGAGTTCAAAGATATCCTAAAAGGTGGTTGAGAAGGAACTAGAATATAGGGTGCAGCATCTTTAGTCTCTAGGTTGGAATCCTTATGTCACGAGAGAGCGTCAGCTTTTCTATGATAGTGCCAGGTCGGTAGGTTATTACATAATCAAAAAGAGAAAGTACTGGACCCATAAAGTATGACTGCTTTTGCAAGGAGTAGCCATGTGGTGGGGCTGAGGGAGGTTTGGGTGGGTGAGAATAAGAATAGCTGGCAACACAGGCGATAACTTTTACAGGTTTTCCTTTGTCATGACAATTCCACGTGGGGCTATCAAGAGCTGAAGCCCTTCATTCCAAGTCTCACCAGGCCTTCTGTCTATAGCCACAGTCGAAGGAAAAGCACTGACAGGGGGGAAGAACCCTTATCTTGGTATGGGAATGATGACTAGAAGTAGGGACCAGGCTTCTGATGCTGTGAGAAGGCTAGGGCTACTTTGAATGAGGGACTCTGGAAAGGTTTAAAGTAAACTGGAAAGTAAGTGTTTAAATAGGAGGTTGGTATTTTGCAAGACAAGTGCCAGGATTGGGTGCAGGGAATTCTTGAATCACTAGTGCACAGGTTAAGACTTACTCAATCGATTATTCAGGAGTTTGTATAACGTAGCTACTCACCCCTGAGGGTCTCAAGGTACTGAGGGGAGCGGCTGCTGATCCGTCTGTGCAAGGAGGTTCAGTCGAAGAGACAGGTCATGAGATCTTCCTAAATTGGGTCAGCGAAGGGAATTGCCTGAGGTGGAGGGGCAGGGTGTTCCATGTCTTGGTGGCTAGGTAGGGGAAGGATCTTACTCAGGTTCTGGTCTTGTGAATCTGTGGGACGGTGGCCAGGGCAAGTTGGGCGAAGCAAAGTTGCCTGGCAGGTACGTGGAATGAGAGGCATTGGTTCAGATATGCTGGTACTGCATCGTGGCAAGCTTTTTAGGTATGTGTGAGGAGCTTGGCGGTAATTCTCTGTTGACTGGCAGGCAGTGGAGTTGTCAGAGGTGTTAGATGATGTGACTGCAGCAGGGGACGTTGAGGGGCAATTTGGCTGCGGCGTTTTGAAGGTTCTGTAGTTTCTTTAGCTGTTTCTGGGTGATGCGGGCTAAGAGTGCGTTGCCATAATCGAGTAAGCTGGTGATGAATGCCTGGTTGACCATCTTTCTGGGTTCTGTGGGGATCCATCTAAATGTCTTTTGAAGCATGTGGAGCGTGTGAAGGCAGGATGAGGAGACATCGTTGATCTGGCGGTTCTTTGAGAGCGAGGAGTCCAGTATTATGAGGTTACAGGCGGGGTCGCTGGGGTTGGGAGGGGTTCCCAATGAGGCGGGCCACCAGGAGTCATCCCAGTACCTTGGTCTTGTCCGAGTTGAGCTTGAGGCAGCACTCTTTCATCCAGATGGCAACAGACTTCATCCCTCTGTGAACGTTGATTCTGGTGGCTGTGGGTTCATTGTTGAGGGAGAGGATCAGCTGAGTGTCATCAACATAGGAGATGATGTTAAGTCTGTGGTTTCTAACGATGGCCATTAGGGGGGCTTGTACACGTTGAAGAGGTTGGGACTCAGGATGGAGCCCTGGGGCACTCCACAGCTGACCTCTGTTGGTTTTGAGAGAAAATAGATAGTCTGACTTGCTGTGTTCGCGCGGTAGAGAAGCAGTGGATCCATTCAAGGGCCTTGTCTCGGATGCCGGTGTCAGGAAATCTCGTGATTAGGGTGTGGGGGGAGGCGATCCTGATGGCTGCAGAGAGATCCAGAAGGATGAGGGCTGCGGTTTCGCCATGGACATGGAGGGAGTAGATGTTGTCGGTGGTGGCGAGGAATGCTGTCTCGGTGCTATGGTTACTGCGGAAGCCGGATTGAGAGATGCTCAGGACATGGCTCTTTGATAAACTCGGAGAGTTGGACATTAATGGCGGTTTTAATGACCTTGGCTGGGTGGGAAGGAGGAAGATGGGTCTTACGTTCTTGAGGTCTGTTGGGTCAGCAGACGGCTTCTTCAGCAGGGGGTTGATCTTAGTATGTTTCTAGTCATCAGGGAAGGTGGCAGTTTCTATTGAGCAGTTGATGGTGCGGAGAAGCTCTAGGTTGATGGAGACTGGCATTCTTTGACTCTTCCAGCTGCTAGCTGATGAAGACCCAAGGACAGCTGACTTTTCCAGGTACCCACACACTGGACTGCTTTCCAACATGAAAATTGATTGACCTTGCTTTGTCTGCTACAGAAACACAAAAATCTGAAAGGCTCTTGATATCAATATGGCCGAGTTGATCACCATGGGCTGATCTTTGCAGGAGCACTGTCTGAAGAGATATCTAGGGCCTTCAAGTTTGTTTTGAGGATTTCTGGACTGTAGGACTTTTTAACATAACACAATTGTGGCACAAACTTCTTCAGAATTAAATCAGGGGTTTGCCTCAAAAAGCTATTTGCCCTTGAATATCTTTACTTGTACAGATAGCTTTAAGAATAAGGTCCATGATGTTTAATAATGTGGCGACAGAAAAAGTGGAAAAAGGTATGTCTTCATATTCTATGACTTTCGTGGCTGAGCAATAGTTGTTTAGTAGCCACAATGCTGGCTTGCATTAACAAGTTGAATAATTTGGAAATGGCATGTTACCTGTGACAGTAGTCCATTATATTAACTGGCCAACTCATTGTAGACATGGCTAAAAGTTTCAAGGACTTTGAAATGTCACTCATTACAGCTTGAGTATGCACTCTAGAACCTTTCATCTTTGAGTGTCAAGTAGAGCAGCCTCTGTACACAGAGTGGGAACGAACAGTGTAATTTTTGTGGGGTGCTAGTTGCATGATTGATGTTGTAGTGAAGGTACTCTTCTGCTATGGAATGTGTGATTTCAAGGGTGGCAATAGGAGACTTATAGCCAGAGCTAAGCTTAGTCCTTGCTAAAATGGTGGAGTATCTTTAATCTGATTTTCTGCTGTTGAGGTTCACATGGCTTAATTCAGGAAGGCGTATTGGCTTTTGGCTATCCAGAGAAGACAGATAACCCTTGATGTACTGTGATGCCAATAAACGATTTACCATAGAGAAACAATGCCAGTGCTCAAAGGGCCATACTATTGTAAGACTCTGCTTTACAGTCTGCGAGTATGCCCCCTTTGGGAACTGAGAGACTTCAATTTGCACATGGAATCAGTTGTCAAGGGGCTTCAGTGTTAATGTTCATCAGATATAGAATTCCTCCCAGGCCAACAGGAGTTGCATTCACTACAACTTCAGTATGCAGGCCAATGTTGAAGTAGGCCAGATTTTTAGAAGCTGCAATTTTAGAGTGTCACAAATGTCATTTGCCATTTTCTGGAACACTGGAATGGGCACCTTTTTTTAGATGTGTCATTGTTATTCAAGCTGTTAGGTATTCCTTAAGAGACTTGACCCATTTCTGTGGGATGCATGACCATTCTTGGGGTCAGAGACTGGAGTACCAGGCCCACACTGCACTCTAAGCATTCTGTTGGGCTTTTGGTGCTGTGAAGCAGGTTTGGAATCCTGCTAGATGGGACGTGCCTGGATGAAGACCAGGCCAAGATGGCCCCATCTGTGTCTGTCAGAGCACAGATTAGACTGCGCCTCCTCTCTTGGACTTAAGTAATTAACTTTTTTCTTAAACAGGGTTCATATTGGGCAAAGGGACATCGGTAAATACACTAGGTGGCAAGGAGCATATTGCACCATTGTCTATTGCTAAGTATTTGGTCAAAATCAGTAAGGGTAATCAACAATGAAATTGTTAATGTAGTGGAGAGACATGAGGTGACTGCATGCAGTGTCTCAGTTCCACAATACAGGAGCTTTGACTATCGTGCCAGGGCTGTTTCAGATCAGGTTTTAACTTTTATGGATAATTCCAGAGGTTTAACGACTAACCCATGTGTGTCACAAGAACTGTTGTGTATTGATTCAGTATCACCTTCCTTTTTGCTTTGCTCACCACCTGTGAAAAAGAATGCAGCCCACATGTGACGTGCTAGAGAATTAACTCAAACTTGAGTTAGAATCGTTCTTGTAAATGTAAAGGTAGAGGTCAGCTTGGGCTGACTGGGAGGGAAGAGTTATCTGTATTGCAACAGTCTTTCTTTGCCTCCAGAAATAGTTGCATATGGTCCGTCAAGTGCACCATTAAGGGCATGTTTGATTCTGTCCTTTGTAATTTAGTGGGGATTGAATTGACACTTTCGATTTTGCTGGAATCTGTTCATAATTTCAAATGTAATGAACAGAATGGGAATTTATGTAAGGACGATTAAAGGCCTACTGTTCCCAAATTTAGGATGAGACCTGTGTTTGTGTCACAGGATTGACGAATTAGGGAACTGAGGGACAAAAGGGCATCTCAGTGCTGATGCTGTATTCCCTGCCTGACTACCTGCAATACTTGTAGCTTCTGTATCTGGTATCTTTTTGTTTTGTAAACCTTCATCGGGACCCTCTTCCACTCTACACCTACCACCGGAAGCAACACCTTATCTCATCATTCTAAAAGATGTCCTTCTATTATAGGGCAATCGGTCTGAAGGCTGGTCTGAGTTGAGAAATAAGGTTGTGCACTGGTTGACCAAATGGGGGAGTCAATACTAGGTACATGTGTGGTGATATAATCACAGTGACAAGGGTGGTGTGTAGACCACAGCCATGAATCTTGTATAGGTGACTGAGGGGTGGAAATTTAGTTGATAGATTAAAATACCCTTTCTTTGGTCCAAATAAGATGGTAGGAGTCCCTTTCGGCTAATTTTATTGGCCCAGAAGTACTGGGTAACTTTCCGAAGTTCCTATTATTGAGTTCAGGCTTATAATGTTACAATGTTTACTATCTTTGCCCCTCTTGACTCAGTCAATGAGACCGACTGACTTACTCTATCGCAAAGTGGAACTTTTAAGTGTTTATATGAGCCACTCTCTGAGGATCAGCAGTTTTCCCAACAGCAGTACCCCTTTCTTTGCTGACAATACAAAAGAAAATGACAGATGCTTTAGAATAAAACTGCCATGATTTCCTGGAATGTTGCAGGATTTCTGCCGAAAGGGATTCTCTGCCTGGATCTCTTTTTTTTTGGGAGTACACATTTTTCCATTTTCAAAAGGCATGGGCTGTGCATAACATTTACACAGATGGTTATTTGACTTTGCATTTTCCTACACCCACTTCAAAGGCTGGGAGGGCTAAAGGTGATCTTCTAATCTTTGTTTCACTTTTGTTCTCAGGTAAAATTTTGAGATTCCGGTCAGATTCACCTCACAGTCAAATTATATGGTTTGAGCATATTGGAGGTCTTTACATATTGCTGATGAACTTTTATAATGATCTCGCAGACCATTATAGTATAGATATAATCAAAGCTTTAGATAAAGACATGGGGGGGGGCAACTTTTGACATGAAATGTGGATTTACATGTTGTTTGGGTGGGGATTTCAATGGCCACCTTTGCTCTACCACCCAATCTGGTTAGTTAGATGGGTGCTTCATTGTGGAAGGGTCAGCCTAATTGTAGCTGTGATCATGTCTGTGTAGTGTTAAATCATTTTCTTTTTCAAATATCATTTGCAGTTTGTGCATGTTTTCCTATTTCTTGCTCCCTTATATAGGAACTCATGTTCTTTGGTGAGAGTAGAATTAGCACAATAGACTTTACTTATAACCTGCAACGTATTGCTTCTGATTTTCATAGATTTCCGAATTATGCAAGTGATCACAATCCTTTATCAGTCATAGAGGTGCAATGTTAATAGAGACCAACTACTTTTAAATTTCAGTGGTCAGAGCTGTCAGGATTTTATGATCTGTCCACAGATGAGAACACTATTAAGTGTGTATTTGATGCCATTTCTATTACCACTAAGAGGATTTTGACATGCTGAAAAACTCCTGATGGGGTAAAAACCCAGGCTGGTTTGAATAGGCATGTTCACACAAGCATAGACATCTCCAGTTCACCCTTGCAAAGTCCCAGAGAGATGAGAAGTAGTACAAACATGTAGGCATGGAGATAAAAACATCCTCCAGGCCAGGTGAACCGCACTAAGAGAGGATGCCTGGGCTTCTTTAGTAATCGCTAGTGAGAATATACATAGTACAGCCATTTAGAAGGTAGGTATTTCTCCATACTTTAGAGAAGCTTCAGCACTATCAATAATAATGTACTGACATATGAATCTGTTTGTAACCCATTAACGTTTGAATATAATTAGGTTCTCATAAGCAATTAATATAAGCCAGAGTGGCAAAGCCTCTGGGCAGAAGGGGATCCCATTGGAAATGTTCAAGTGAAATAATGACCTTTAATATTGTTCTCATTTTTTAAAAGGGGGACATAGCAGACTCAAATTGCTATCCCTCAATCTGACTCCTAGACTCTCTAGGCAAATAGCATTGACTAGACTAGAGAATTGGGAGGAAAAGAATTCTGTTTCGTTGTATGTCCAGTTTGGATTAAGGAAAGGCTTGGGCGAGTTGAGCAAGGCCTAAACTTGCACTTATTGATTGGCAAATACTCCATGGCCAGGGAAGGGTTGATACACCTACCTTTTATGAATCTCAGCAGTGATTTAAACTGCATGAATCATTGTAAGGTATGATCCATCATATTAACTCAACCTTTATTTCAGTTTCTGAGACAGATATACAATGATGACTTACCCAAGGCACGTCTTGGCTCGAATGGGGAATGCACAGGTTCTTTGGTATATTGAGTAGTGTGAGGCAGGGGGGTGTTCTTGCTCCTTTTTAGGTTGAGCCTAGGCAGCGTGCATGCGCTCTCTTTGAGCATGCAGTATCTACTCTCTGAGCTTAGACCACACCCATAGTTTTCCATTTGTTTGTTCATGTGCCCCTAGAAAAAACTTGCTTTTCTGTGGTTAATTGCATATATTTGTCCCTCCTCTTGTAGTGTGGCTCATACCCATTGCTACTGGCCCTATTACTAGTGGGCTTTCACTTCTGGGTATGTATGTTCATTTCGGGGCACTATTTTGTTTTTTGTTTTGCCATGGCAAATTGAGCTTTGCGAATAAAATACGCTCAGCTGATGGCTGTAAAGGATGTCCCTATCATGTTTCCAGTATGCATTACTGTGCTGTACAAAATCTACCAGCCAGTTTCCTCCAGCCTTTTGGGAGTTGTTATGGCCCTCGGATTACCCTTGTCCTAACTCGGTTGGCGCCCCAGCTACAAATCTTGGGGTCTGGTTCGGGGAGCATCTGCGTTTCGGGGTACAAATCAAGAAACTCACTGGACTCTGTTTTAGCACCCTAAGAGCTCTGAGAAGGTTCTTTCCGTTGCTCCCAAGGACGGCCACGGAGACGGTTCTGCGGGAGCTTATTATTTCTCGCATTGATAATGCCAATGCTCTGTACGTGGGTATTCCGGGGTACGTGGCTTAATAAGCTTCAGACTATACAGAACACTGCGGCTAGACTCCTATTTAACATCTCCGGGAGGTGGTCCAGTGTAAAACAGCATCTTCGCGAGTTGCATTGGCTGCCCGTGGCTCAGAGAGTGCAATTTAAGGCTCTCGTTTTGGCCCATAGAGCCTTACAGGATCTTGGACCATTGTATCTTAGGACAGACCACTCCGCTTTGCCTCTATGTGACATATGGCGATCCCACGCTTCCGCAGATTGAGGGTGGGGGGCCAGTCTTTGTCTGTAAAGGCAGCCTCCCTTTGGAATTCGCTTCCCCTGTCACTGCGGAATATCCAAAGCCTCATACTTTTTAAAAAGCAGCTGAAGAAATTCCTTTTTAAGCAGGCATATTAAATGGCCCTATTCCATCAGGTATCTGTGTTACGCCACTCCAGGAGACTCTTGAGTATTAGTGCACGCTATAAAATCATTATAACATAACAAAATACTGTTATCAACGGATGTATGACGTTACAACGCATACTTTTACCACGCCTACCATTACCACGCAATTTTTACAACGCAGGATCCATTACAACGAAGTACCATTACCACGCATGTATTTACAATGCATATACCTTTACAACGCATACAATTACAACGTAAGTATTGGTAAGTATATAAGTTTTTTTAAATTTTATTTAATTAAAATTAATATAATGTAATTTAATTTAATTTAATTTAATTTAATCAATTTAATTTAATGTAATTTAAACTTAATTATATTTAATTTTTACCCAAAAACCCAAAACTGACCCTGAACCCTAAAAGTACCCCTTTACCCAAAAACCCAAAACTGACCCTGAACCTTAAAAATACCCCTTTACTCAAAAACTCAAAACTGACCCTAAACCCTAAAAATACCCCTTTACCCAAAAACCCAAAACTGACCCTGAACCCTAAAAATACCCCTTTACCCAAAAACCCAAAACTGACCCTGAACCCTAAAAATACCCCTTTACCCAAAAACTGAAAACTGACCCTGAACCCTAAAAATACCCCTTTACCCAAAAATTGAAAACTGACCCTGAACCCTAAAAATACCCCTTTACCCAAAAACTGAAAACTGACCCTGAACCCTAAAAATACCCCTTCACCCAAAAACTGAAAACTGACCCTGAACCCTAAAAATACCCCTTTACCCAAAAACTGAAAACTGACCCTGAACCCTAAAAATACCCTTTTACCCAAAAACTGAAAACTGACCCTAAACCCTAAAAATACCCCTTTACCCAAAAACTGAAAACTGACCCTAAACCCTAAAAATACCCCTTTACCCAAAAACTGAAAACTGACCCTGAACCCTAAAAATACCCCTTTACCCAAAAACTGAAAACTGACCCTGAACCCTAAAAATACCCCTTTACCCAAAAACCCAAAACTGACCCTGAACCCTAAAAATACCCCTTTATCCAAAAACCCAAAACTGACCCTGAACCCTAAAAATACCTCTTTACCCAAAAACCCAAAACTGACCTTGAACCCTAAAAATACCCCTTTACCCAAAAACCCAAAACTGACCCTGAACCCTAAAAATACCCCTTTACCCAAAAACGCAAACTTATAATATTTTTAATAAAATAATATACTTACCAATACTTACGTTGTAATGGTATGCGTTGTAAAGGTACCTGCGTTGTAAATACATGCGTGGTAATGGTATGCGTTATAATGGATCCTGCGTTGTAAAAAATGCGTGGTAATGGTAGGTCGTTGTAAAAGTTGCGTTGTAAAGGTTGTATACCGTTATCAACGGATAGGGTTTGTGACAAAAATGATGACACCATTTGAGTTGTTATACCACTGCAGTCTGTATTATTGCATGGTCAAACCAGTCTGTTATATGGCTGCAGTTCATCTGTTGGAAAAGCTAGCATTTATAGTACAGCCATAACATAATATTTTTTTACTTGTAAGGGTGTAACTAGTGATGCCTCTCGCCATCTTAGTCTTTCAACTCTTCCTACTTCTTGCTGGTACCGCGCAGGCTAGAGCCTCTGTGGCTCCCGTAGAAGCATCCATATCTGCGATGGCTGGCTGGCGACTCCTCCTGCTGCAATTGACATACCTGGCCTACTTTCCCATCGCTTCCTTGAGCTGCGGTAGCAGCTGCATTGCATGGCTGCCCTGTCCACCGCTGCTGAACTTCCCATCCCTGTTCACGCTAGGGCTCTTGTGTATAGGTGCCACAAGTAAGGGTATACGGCGTGTGTGCATGTTAGTGTTTGGTGGACCAGGGCTGTAGCCCACGCATGAAGTACTACACACTAAGCCAAGGGCGCTGTGGCTATGCTGCTTGTCTTGTCGGCTTCCAGGGTAAGTAAAGCCTGTTCTCAAACAGATGGAGTGTAGTGTGCATAATGATAATGCCCAAGTCCCTGGTTATTCGTCATTTGGCGGCATAAAAAACATGGGAGCATTTGTGGGTTAGTGCAAACTCACTGACAAATGAATTTACAAATGGGCCATTTCTCTCTGGTTCAGATTCTTCGACTTTGCTGTAACAAAAGAGTTGTACTTCAAGTCGAGCCAATCCACGGGCGGTTTGCAAAAGACCTATTGCAGGCTTACCAAGAATTTACAAGGGCTTATAGCCTTCCTGAGGCAAACATATATTCATGAATAAGTGTGAATAACCCAGTGTGTAACAATTGTATAGCGCTTTAATCCCCAATGGCACAGCACCCAGGAAAATGTGTTGCATTGCTAAAAACGTATAAGGCTCAAAGGCGAGAACTATTGGCTATGCCTTTGCTTGTTTACATGTTGAACCAATGATCTGGAAAGGCCCTTGTTAGCCAAAGTACATGTTCTAGCTAGGAGACCAATCAATTCCTGTTCTGCTTTATGCAGATGACACTGTTTTGATTTTGAGATCTGACAATGGCGTTCAGATACAACTAGACTAGTGGTTCCCACACTCTTTAGAACCATGATCCACTTTGTAGAATTCCAAACTTTTGCTACCCACCTATCTTTACTGGACTTGAGAAGTGGCAATTTTGAATGTAACTAATGCATCATATGGTAGCGCATTTTCCTTTCCAGGCAGCACATTTTCTATTGAAATGGCTACTAACGTCGCACAGGCACACAGTATTCCTTATAAAACTGATAAAAAGCACACAAATTATAATGTGTGGAAATCGGGTTTCTGTGAATATTCATCAATAGTTCATCACGAAGTAAAGTGCCTTGATTTGATTCCTATTCAAATCTCTGTTTCCAGCACATTTCAGAATTACAAAAGATGCTCTTCATTTTTTCTTTCCGAACTGCTGAAAGCATGCAGTTCAAATAAAGGTTTTTGCATTTCGTTGTGTGTTGCAAATATCGACATTCCATAGGTTTTTCTTTCATACTCTGTACTCCAGCTAGATCATCACAAAATTCACCTGAAAAAATATTCTCAGGTTGCAAGTTAGAAAAAGAAAAGTATCCCATTTTAAAAGAATAAATATGTCAGAGGACATAGCCTGACATTGGACCTCTGTCTTTGAAACATCACAAATGTTAACAAAATTAACACAATCTTTAAAGGCATCTTTATGTATTGCTTGTCTTTCCCTAGCCACCAATAATCGACCCGCCACACCGCAGTGTGTCATACCCTGCGCTCAATGGGCCTTATTTACGAAGGCCTTGCGCCACCGGTGCGTCACTTTTTCCCATGTTAACAGTGACGCACCTGCCGCGCAAGGCTTTCATAAATAAGGCCCAATGCTTTTAGTACTTTCATAGACCAATTTTACCTTAAACCACTTTGAGTCAAACATTTACGATAACTTGTGGACCCAGTGCTGTGAGGACACCCAGCCTGTGGGACAAACACTGGTACGATGGCAAAGCCCGTACTTTCTTCCAGTGGCGGCTGGCATGGATTTGTGTTGGGGGAGCGGGGCGGGTAGTAAGGCGGGAGTGGGGTTGAACAGAGAGATGGGGATGAGGTGTAAATAAAAAAAATAAAAAAATGTAATGCAATTTACCTCCTCGTTGCATTGCCACTTCTCTCCTCTGCTAGCCAAAACAAAGCACCGGAAACACCCAGGCTGAAGCTCCCAGGAGCCAATTACAACATTGCAGCGTTGTGATTGATCTGAGTGCCAAACCATGGCGCTCAGACAGGGATAAGGAGCCTGGGCATGTTCTCCACCCAGGCTATATTGCAGCCTCGGTGGAGAACATGCTAAGTGCGCATAAATGTTTGGCCGGCCTCAGAGGACCAACCAAACATTTTTGCGCATGTCAGGGAGTGCAAACCACTGCGTCCTCTCCCCAGCTCTGTCAGCAGAGCAGCTCCACCCCACCTAGCAAAGATGCCGTGCCTGCAATAGGAAAAAATAAATCGTTAATAACTTTCAGTTTTATCATTTTATTTTTCCTTTCACTGCTGAAAAGCAGTGGGGCGGTGCTCCTCCGCCTTAGCAGAGGAGCCCACACTGCTTTTTTTCAATTTGGAGAGCCAATTTGACTCGGCTGGGACCTGGATCCATTTGAGAGGGGAAAAAACAGGAAGCAGCAGTTCAAACGGGCCAGAGGGTTAGTTTTTAGATTTGCGTCTCAGTAAGGCTCAAACACCTAAAGGAGAATGGCATAGTTTATCGAACCGAGTGTATCTCTGTTGCTAGCTATGGTTCGACCCAATGGGGGTATATTGATATCTGGAATGTATAAAAGTAGAACATGAGTTTTTGAGATGGTCATTAGTTGTCTAGAGCAGCTGTCTGAACCATATTTTGGCCTCAGTTTTCAATTTGAATTTTTTTTATGTATTCTCCGTGCCACCTTCTTATGAATTGGTGCTATTGCTGATTTATCATCTGGATGCATATTACTTCTTTATCCATTTATGGAAATATAGGGATCTGATGTTTTACTTGTTGATAGCTCCTTGTACCTTAATTGGACCAGTGAGGAGACCTCCTTTCTTTTTGATATTTGTGAACCATATTTTGCACATGGACCTGGGTATGAGGGATTGGGAGTATTTGATCAGCTCTCAACCGCTTTTATTGCGGTATTCATTTTGGCCCAAAGCCGAGACAACCTTTAATAGGTCGATATTGCTTGATTTTTTATCCACAGATCATGCTTTATGTAAATTTGGGTAAATCTGAATTGCTTGATAATCCGAATCGTTTGGCACTCTCTCTTCAATGGCTTCATAAAAGCTCCATTTACAATTTTTTATGAGGAGAGTAAAGAGCAGAATGAGTTTAATGAATCAACAAATATAATGCACACTCACTCCTCCTAACAAGGGAATGCAATTTTACGTAGATCAGTGATTAACAATATAGGTTCATGTTGCCATGTTTACACCAACACTGTTTATTTTCTGGTAGCTTTTTCAAAAAAGTGAGAGCGGTCAAGGGACCCTCCTTGCTTCCCGCGGGATGGTTGTTCTTTCCAATGTACTTTCCATTTTATCCTCTTCTCTAAATGTAATAAGGAGCCATGGCTACGCTATTTGAGACCATTGTTTAATAAGTTTTCTTTTAGTCAATGCAGACTTGCACTTTCATCCTTAAATGTATATTTGTTTGGCCGTAATATCCATCCTGCAAGAAGCATTAAAGATTAAGGAAAAGGCTAAAAGCTATTAAATGATATTCCTTAGCATTATATCACCAGTATTACATATACCTTTACTAGTATTTTCTCTTTAGTTGATAAAAATTAACTGAATGGTATCAAATGTATTTTATTAGATGAATGTTATTATAAATGTGTTTGTTATATATTTGCACAGATATGTTTTTTGGTTTTGTTAAACAGAATAAAGATTGTTACTGATTGATACAGACATATTGATAGATATTTCAGTAATGAGTCACCAGATCATCGAATAAAGATCAATTTTTGTTTCTAATGTCTAATTAATTCATTTGAAGCCGCCAGTTTTTAATTTCTGAAAATTTTTCTCTATTGATATGCTCAATTGTTATGCTGACTGAGAGTGGTCACTATCCACTATTGACTATATTTAGTGGTTCTTATTCTAAAGATACAAAGACAAAGATTGGATCCTGTCAATCTGAATTTCTTTTGAAGACTAATTTGAAAAATGTTTATGAGATGCATTTAAATAACTCATGGAGAAGCTGAACGAACATTAACTCTCCATAAATATGGCCCATTATTGTGACATGTTAATAATTAGGTCAAAAAATCTTGCTTAAGGCACTGTGAAAATTATGATTGCCTCCATTATAATTTTATAGAGAAGCTCGGCAACTAAGGGGAGAACCTAGAGCCTGATTTAGAGTTGTGCAGAGAAGCTACTCTGTTGTCTCGGAGTAAGTACCCTCTTTGGCAAACTGAACTTTTCTGCCTCATTTAAAATCAGGCGACACTTAAGAATGTTAGAGATTGGATTTTCTTCTTAAAAGGGTTTGACTGGCAGTGATGACCGGTAAAAATAAAAAACCGCCTATCTATTCATCAACCTTAATTGAGGGGACGGACATAAAGCCAATTCTCTGATGACCCTTTCTGAATTGGGCCATCAGAGACGTTTGGCTATGGCGGTGAAGGCGTAATCATCGCCATGGCCAAACTTAAGGTCCACCCACATCTAAACTGGGTAGGTGGACCACTGTGCTGGCGAAGAGGGTACTCCGTCACCATTGCAAATGGAGTTCCCTCGCTGCCAACATATACACGGGGCCCTAAATTTGCAGTTTTTAAGTACTGATACATAAATAGATATTACACACTTTTGTATAGCTTATGTCAGTGAGCTCAGTCTTGAACTGCTTTTGGGGTGCAGTAAGAGATGCTTGGAAAACACTAGGTGAAGATACGTGGGCGGGGTGGATCTTTAACTGTATTGTGCTTAAACCCCAAGGGAAAAATATGTTTTCAAAGTAGAGGAAAAAAATATGTTTGCACAGAGGATGCTATTGCCCATGTGCAAACATCTCTGCTATAAAAATCTCGCAAAAGAAGGAATAGAATGCCCCCTAGAAATTAGATTGGCCTTCCTGAAGTTTGGCTGAAATTCTGTGTTTGGTGAAGGTTTTCCTGGATGCTAGAGACTTTTTTCCGGAACCTAGCTGTTTGATTTTTTTGTTTCAAAGCATAATGTGCATATTGGTCTTATAAGAGCTTTCATATAAGGTATTTGAAGTGTATTTAAACATGGACGACTGTCCTGGGTGATGCATTTATTTCCAATAGGCACTTTCTGTCAGTTAACAATCTAGCAAGCAATCCATTCAAGGGATAGCACCCCAGGATGTGCTTGGAAGAGCTGTGCAATCATTTATAAACTTTCTTTACATTACATATTATATTTTTGTATTTATTCAACTTTAAAGTGTTAGTCTGTGACTATTGCCACTTGGTAGCACTGTCATATTTGTCATGCATTTAACTTTTCCTGCACTTCCTGTGTTTGCATTACTTTCGCCTTATGTAGATTTCATCCTTCAACCCAGTGAAATTGCTAGCACTTGGTGCAAGATTGTTGGCAAAGGCAATGATCTAGTGCAAATGTAGAGTTCTGCAAGGTGCCCTGTTCATGTTAAGTAACCTTCTTTATTGGTTGCCCACTGCTTCACCCCAGAACGTAAAATGAGCCCCACCCTCCTGTGTCCAGATAATAATCTGTCATTGGATATTTGCACTGGTACCTAAACTCCAATTTGGTTGGTGTGGGCTTTGAAAAGAGGATCAGCATCATTTGTGGCCTGCGACATCAAAGCTTATATCCTTCTACCATTTGAACAGTTGCTAATGATCAATCCTTGTTCTTTCAGGTTTGAGTGGTCAATCTTAGCAGTCTGCCGTGGGTGGCTCATGACCTCGTATAGTACCTGAACAGCATCCTACCAGTAGTGGGCAATCACTGGGCTGGCCCAGACCATATGATAAAAGTGACCCTCTGTGCAGGGAGTGCAGTGGCACTGCAGAAGGAAAATATAATGACAATATAATGAAGGCATGCCAAGGCCACATAGGTCTGGTGGACATAATTGATGTGGGAGTATTTCAGGTGGGAATATTTCAGGTGAGAGTTCCTAGAAACACCCTGTTCCTGCTCCCGTGCATGCAACCACTGCTTGTCTGTCAACTCCCGTCCCATAGACTGAACCCCACTGTCCTGCAGAGTCAGTAGTGCATGCACCAGCGCTCAAGCGTTGCACCCTAAAGCAATATAATTGTGCTTCTGCCAAACCATGCCCCAATAACATCTGCAAAGCCAAGGACATGGGCAGCTCAGTGCAGTCCAATCCCTATGTGGCCCCAATGGCAGCTACCAAGGCATTTTAGGTCAATAATTGACCCTTGTGAATCTCATACCTCTCCCAGAGGTCCCGAAAGGGCATCAGGAGATTATGCTCATAAATATCCCCCAATGTGGCGACCCCCGCATAAATCCATGCACCTGTGCCGTGATACTCAGAGATCCTGCAGAACAGTGGGAGCACCCATAACAGCATGGAAGAGATTGGGCTGCAGCACTGCACCACATTTCAGTCCCAGCGATACCTGGCCACCGTATTCAAGCGCCCCAACCGCCTCAAAGGTCATCTAGGACCCATAAGCAAATCCAGGACATTCTTCCTGCCCAACTCGCTGACTATGCAAGCTCATTCAGGTGTGGGGCGAAGGTCGGAGCCACCTCATGGGCCACTGTAACTGGGTAGCCACATAATACAGCTAGTAGCATGGGGCTACTAGGCGCACTCTCCCCAGAGGGACAAACAGCTTCTGCAATGGTACTCTTTTCCTCCCGGAACCCCAGATCAAGGCAATATGAAACAAGTGTATGTCCCTGAAGAAGTGCACAGGCAGAAATGCAGGTAGAGCTGAAAAGTGGGAAAGCAGTTTTGGCAATACAAGAATCTTTGCAGCAGATATCCTGGCCGTTGCAGTGAGGGGCAGTGAGTTCCGAAAAATCAGTGAACAGCGGGCACCAGCCAAGGCCATACCCAAGTTACCATCCACCAAATCGCATTCTGCATGGTAGACGTTGATGCCAAGCTAGCGAAAGGTGTCAAACTGCCACTCCAGACCAGAGTGGCGGGGACTCACACATTCCCCAATCAGAATAGCCCAGAGGGGAAGAGACACAGTTTGGACCAATTCAGCTGCAGGCCCGAGGCCCCACCATAGCACCCAGCGCCTCCCTCACACCAGGTAAGTCATGACAAAAGTTTCAACAAAATATTAACATGTCATATGTGTAAAGAGTAATCACCTCTCATGAGAAGCAACTCTGTATAGTCCACTGTGACCCCTGTCGCTGGAACAACCCACCAGTGGCTCAAAGTCCAGAGAAAAGATGAGGGGGGATAGCGGACACCCCTGATCGGTGCCCATGTGGACCTGAAATGGCACCAGTCCGCACTCTGGTGACCAGATCAGTACATAGGAGGTCTATCCACTGTTGTATCTCCAGACTGAGCCCCATGCGTCACAACACCCTGCAGAGATAATGCCAACCCAGAGAATCAAATGACTTCTCTATGTCTAATGAGAGGGCCATGCCTGAGGGTGCCTTGGGTGTTTGCTCATCCATCAGGTGGAACAACCAGTGTCAATTAAGGAACTTGTTTCTCCCTGGTATAAAAACTATTCTGGTCTGAGTGTACCAAGCTAACAATATGTGGCAACAGTCGATTTGCAACTACCTTTCTCCGGACCTTATAGTCCTTATTCATCAGTGAGAGCGGGCAGGCGTGCTTGGGAAGCCCCACTATGAGAGCCTTCCTCAAAGAAGGCAGGAGAACACCTGCTACCTTGTCAATTGGAATTCCAATAAAAGGTGTGGGGCTAGCGTTGTGCAGTACAGCGAGTAGAAATCCACAGGGAGTCCATCTGTTCCTGGGGTGTTATTGTGTGCCATCTGATCCATGGCTAATGCATCTCAGCAAGTGTCAATTGGGCATCCAGGGCCAAGGGTAAAGGTGGAGAACTGGTGCGCCGTCCAGGTAGAGTCCACTCACTCCTCCTCCTGATAGAGGGCACTATAATAATCGAAGAAGGACTCGGTAATGGCCATATCTGCTGTGAGAATATCCCCAAGCTGGGATCTAATGGCTGTCAACTGGGGCCGCTTGCTCTCAGAGTGGAATAACCACACCAGGACAAGCCCCACCTTGTTGCTCTCAACATGCTGTTAAGTGGCATAATCTGCATTGTCTAGTCCCCCAGTCTGTCCAGTAAAGCCCTATGATCCATCCTAAAGGGTATGCACACCTCTTGCTATCTTCTCCTGCCCGAGCTACCCTCAGGCTCACATTTAGAAGTCTCTGTCTCTGCCAGCTCATGATGCAAGGTTGCCTTCATGCTATGTTTGGTCTTGATACAAAGCCCTCATAGAACCACCTTAAATGCATCCCACTCTACCCCTCTATCTGATGCAGATGTTCACATTGTGTTCAAACTACTTACTAGCATGTGTACCCACTGTCTCTTGAAACACGATGTCCTGATGTGCACGCGTAGACAACTTCCATTTATGGATCGGGCCTACACCGACCCCAATTCAATGCGAACAGCAAAGTGCTTTGGGCTGATATCGCACACCCGAGGTATTCAACTGATATGCGATGAGTGAATAAAGGGGAGCATCCAGGAGTTGCCCAGGAGGGGATCATTTCTCGCTGAAGCTGAGGGACCGAAGAGAGCATTCATGTTCAAAAGGATTTAGAAAGAACCAGATTTCCTGAAGCCCACTGTGCCTCAGCCAGTCAGCCAAAGAGTGCTGTTCTGATTGCTTGTGTACCGCTTAATTGGGAGTGTGGATCTGTCCAGGGGAATATTATGCATACAATTAAAAGGCTCGGAATGTGCAGATCAGGGAGTAGTGTGGGCGGGAGGGTCTCCAGGAACTGAGTTTGATCCATATTGGTTCCATACAGGGCCACAAGAGGAATCAGCAGACCGTTCAACTGTCCCTAAGCTACTACATGTTGCCCCTCCGAGTCTACCCTCTGGCACATTTTCTGAAACGGTACTGAGGGTGCCATCAGTCAGTACCCCACAGGTATATTCCAAATAAATAAATAGTACCTACCACCTAGCCCCTCTAATGGTGCTCCAGCTGCACCAACTGAACCACTTTCATATTGGGTTTCTTGGAGATATGCTATAAGAATGTGCCCGTACCTAAGGTAGAAGTTTATCTGGTGTCATCGCTTAGGAGTCCCCATCTCTTGCACACTACAAGATAGGAAATTTTAGGCAGGGGGAGTCATCAACACTGGTCACGATCAGCAAAGTGACCAAGCGATACCCCACCCATCATTCATTGCCCTACCAGAGCACATGCAAGCTAGCAACTCACCTCCCCCCACAACCCACCCACGACCCTCCACAGTCAAGAATATGGAAGAAAACAAAAAACTGGTAACCCCAGCATCTGCCCCCAGGTCAAAGCAAAACCAAGCCCCAGACCATTAACAGATCAACCATGACTATGGTTCTTACAGTCCACCTAAAGAAAGGGGGTCAGCAGATCTAGCTGTAGAGCAAGCGTGAAGGCCTCGGCCACCAGCCCCAATGGAGATATGCGAGGTCTGCTTACAAGACTTAGCCCACCAACACCCCGTCAGTCACAGCCAAAAAGGATATAGGGCCCTCACTCAAATCACTAAGTGCTCCATCATCGGAGTGAGAGCAAGTCCAGTTTGGAGCTCTAGGGGAATGTCCATCACAAGTTGTGTCTGTTCTCCCTCCAGGGGGGGCATCAATCGGGCAGGAGTGTTTGTGGTGTAACAAGATTCCTGTTCAGTCAGTGCCCCTTCCCTCACAGCCTGCTCCTCTGATGCCTTGCTTTTGGGGGGGGCAATGGCACTATTCCTAGGTGGTGGTACATCAATGCCGTCCATCTCTGGTGCTCACCACAGCCCGTAATGGTTGCAATAACCCCATTGACTTCAACCACTCCTAGGCCTCAGGAGACATGAGGAAAAGGGTATCATCAGAGTCCAAGACTCACAACCTGGCCAGAAATATTGTAAGCCAGATGGACGGAGATGGTGCTTGACAAGCATGAAGTAGCCTCGATGGGATGTCACATTTGCTGCGTAGTTCCGATATATGTTTACTGGGCTACTTTCCACCTGCCAGGGGCCCTTCATGCATGCAACCTGTAAGATGTGATCCTGTTTGTGGTAATTGAAGAGTCATGCCACCACCAGCTGCAGGGGGTGAGGGGATCTAGATGGGAGCAACCTGCCAGGTACACTGTGTGCTCGTTCCACTGAGGAGAAAATCGACCTCCGTCCCTAAAGCACTGTGTTAATCAGCCAGGCCTCCAAAAAGAGGTCCATGTTGGGACCCTCAGCCCCCTCTATCAACTATAACTCATGCCCTAAGGAAACTATAATTCGTGCCCTTGCTATGCACACTTTTCTCATCAATAGTTTCACTGCAAATTTTGCAGTGATATTATATTTGATGACATGGAAGATGTCATGGGTGATGTAATATGTGGGGTTTTAAGCAGAGTATAGCAAGGGTGTGAGCTATAGTTGCCTTAGGGCACAAGTTATTGTTATTTGTGATGAATGTCCCTGGTTTTGTCCTTGAATTTCTATTTTTTTTTCAATGCTAAGTAATATGAAATTAATATACGTTAATCCAACTCTCACAGCAGACTGACCCTGGAGCCAAACTTCCATACATACTAAACCTGCACAACACACAGCCTTTAGCCATACGTGGCAGGAGTTGGCTGCAGGCACCCCTCTGCATGTCTGGCATGGGCTTTTGCCATGCTCAGTGGGAGCGTTGACCACATGGCCTGGTCTGCGCCCAGGCCATGTGCGCCACCCCCCATATTTCGGCAATGCGGGAGAGGTGCACACAGCTCCCTCCCTGGGCCTAATATGGCCCCAGGGACCCCATCCCCCAGCCAACAAGAATAAGGGAAGTGGGTGTATGGACCACCTCCGTGGGCTGATTTTGGCCCGAGCGACTGCATCCCTCGAGCTGGGCAATTTGATCCTGGGTGCACTGGCCCCACCCAGGGCACCTAGTGAGCATTTAAAAAGGGGAGGGAGCTGCGTGGCTCCCCTCCCTGAGCTGATTTCTCCCCCAGGGGCCCGCAACTCTATCCCAGGAACCTTGGACCCCCTGCATCAATTTACAACTAAGCCTCGGGTGGTGGTGGTTCCCGGGGCTGGGGGGGTCCAAGAACCCCCTAATCTAAAATAAAATAATCCCCGGGGAAGTGGTGGCCCCTGGTGCATAATAATACCCAGGACGAAGGCCTGTGGGCTCCCACTCATTTTTTCCATAATGCCCCTGGGACCTGGCCGACTTGGGGGCCGACAATAAAAAAGCACTGGAGCCCACTGAAAAAATACAAACTAAATGCATTTTTTGCCCTGGGATCCCACCAAGAGGCATAGGGAGTCCGAGTGTTTCTACCCTGTCCCTTTTCTTTTTTTAAAAATGTTTTTTGTGGGACTCAGTTTACCTAAGTCCCAAGACGGATCCTGATTGTGGGCTCCCAGATATTTATATATATTTTTTCAACTTAAATATCTCGGAAACTGCTCAACGGATTTACATCAAATCACATAAAGCACGCTTTTTGGACCAACATCTAGATTTCAGCCAAATTGGTATAATTCAGTTCAGCTGTTCAGGTTGTAGTTGTGTTAAAAAAAATTACAAATCCCCACAGACATAACATGGGGAAAATGCATTTTGGCATCCCCTTTTTTCTCAGCCACCACTTTACGGATCACTCCAAAACTTTCAGCACAGCAGCTGAACTAATAATGTCATTGTCAAAGCTAACCACGTCGTCCCTTACCTTGTCTTGACTGATGTTCTCCTGGAAGACGTGGATGATTTCGCAGGGACGCAAGGGGCCAACTTCCCTAATCACTAACTAAAACTTACTGACTTAAATATGCACAGCAAGGTTTAAACTAGAATTCAGGGAGGAGGGCCGGTACTGGGCGTTGAGGAGATGACTGTGGATCTTGCTGTCGACCTGCGAGGCAACAAGCACCAAGACTTTAGTATTCTGTCTTTAAGAGTCAAAGTTCCTAAACTATTCCTAGACCCTCCACTACAATCTCTATTTTTAAATAGAGCCCCCAAAATCAAGTGATGCTTTTCTGAGGTCCCCCTACCTGCAATCAGCAAGTTGTCGGCCTTCGCCCAGTATGTCTTGTAAGGAAGTAGGGTAGTTGTGATGAAGTCGTCAGACGTCCTTTAGGATAGTTCTTTTTACAGGTGTGATGTCAAGTTGTTCATCTGGAAGTTCACAGAAGAAAGAAAGGATTAATTCACTATTCATTAAGAGGCCCTTTGCATTCTTTCTATCTCTTCCTAGACTTACTTGGCATTAACCTTTTGCTTCTTGGTCTCGGGTTCCTAGATCTGTTATAGTGCCAGAAAAGAAGCATAAAACAAAACACACCAAATCCTATGTGTCTTTCTTCAAACACACTATTTAAAATAAAATCTAAAAGTTCTAGGTAAATCTCTTCACAACTCAACACTCGTAAATGATTGGCAAATAGCTCTCAAATATACATAGGCAAATAATGTCAATCAGTTCTCAAATATACATAGGCCAATAATGTCAATTAGTTCTCAAATATACATAGGCAAAATGTCCAAAGTCTCTTTCTTTGCGAAGGACGCCTTAAATCAAGAAAATGTACTTAGCTTTTGAACTCTGTTGTTGAGGTTTCAAGTTCCAGGAAATAAGAAGCACCGCCGTGGAGTCCTGCCAGGATTGAATTCTCCTTCAGGTGAGCACCTCCATCAGACGCGACCTTCTCCGAGGGAAATCCGAGGCAAAGCGCCTTCCAGAAGGCTGGGTGTGGTTTAAATACCGGACCACACCCAGCCGCTCCCAGTCACGCTCTGTGAACGTGCGCGGGGACGCTGAATGCAGTCCCAGCTTTAGCGCGCACCGAATGGTAGCGTGTAGGGATGCGAGGAGAGATCAGTGAGACCTTCGCGGGGGCATTGTCTCTCAAGAAGCCATACGCGAAGGTCACAATTCCAAATACAAGCGCTCTTAACCTCATTAACCACACAGGGCAAGCAAAAAAGGCAAAAGTAAAGGCAAGGTGGTAAACATGCATTTGCAGAAGAAGTATATGTAAACACCAAAACACACTGACTAGAAGCGTGCGCGGAGCACGGGACAGGGGTGGGTTTTCACAAGGGGAAATTAGCACATGTCTTAGGATATGTGTACTAGGGGTGAGTGGAACCATGACAGTACTCCCTCCTCAAGATCCCCCCAAGAACAGTTGAAATGGGTTTTGGTTTCTCAGGATGTCTTAAATGGAAGAGTCGGATCAATTTAGGAGAGTTTTTTAGATGGTCCAAAGGTTCCCATGACCTTTCTTCAGGGCCATATCCTTTCCAATCTATGAGGTAAAATAGTTTTCCTCGAACTCTTTTGGAATCTAAGATAGTTTTAACCTCGAATTCAGGGTGATCATCAATCATGATGGGAGGCGGAGATTTAGAGATACGGGTCTGGGGATGGAAAGGCTTAACCAGAGAGACATGGAATACCGGGTGTATCAAGTACCTTTGAGGGAGACTCAGCCTCACACAAACCGGGTTAATTACCTTCTCAATAGGAAAGGGGCCAATAAACCTTGGGTTGAATTTCCTGTTTCCCCTAAGTTTCAGATTCTTCGTACTCAGCCATACCTTATCACCTACTTTATATTGAGGTTGTTCAGATCGATGTCTGTCTTTGGTTTCTTTCTGAGATTCTTTTGCCTTTGCCAAGTTGAATTTAGCCTCTTCTTGGATGGAAAATACTTTGGATACATAATCGGAAATTGCAGGTACAGAATCATAGTTAGAAGAACTTTCAGGGATACATTTGGGATGGAATCCAAAATTACAAAAGAACGGAGACATCTTGATAGATGAATGTTCGGAGTTATTATAAGCGAACTCTAAGGGGCTTAAGAGATCAGACCATTCTTCTAGAACATTGGGCAACATACATCGGAGATATTGTTCGATTGTTTGATTAGTTCGTTCAGTTAAACCATCTGTTTGGGGATGGTAGCTAGAAGACAATCGAACGTCCATTTGTAGTAAAGTACCCAGTTTTTGCCAAACCTTAGAAATAAACTGGGAGCCTCTGTCCGAAATGACCACTGATGGAATACCGTGTAATCTAATCACGTGTGACATAATTAGATGAGCAAGCTCTAAAGCAGTGGGAAGTTTCTTTAAAGGAATGAAATGGGCCATTCTAGTGAACTGATCTACTACTGTTAGAATTGTATTAAATCCCTTCTTGGTTTCAGGTAGTTCAACTTTGAAGTCTAGCGATATTGTATGCCAGGGCTGAGGTGGGATAGGCAGTGGCATTAACAATCCACTAGGAGCTTGATGGGAAGTCTTATGTTGAATGCAAACATTGCAAGTTTCTACAAATAACTGAATGTCCTTGAACATCAAAGGCCACCAAAAGGTGCGTCTTATAAGTTCCATAGTCTTCAAAATGCTAGGATGAGCAGATAACATAGTATCGTGGTGAAGCTGGATTATGGATCTTTGAATATTTTCGGTAGGAACATAAATCAAACCATGTACCATCAATAAATCATTCTTCTCTAGAAGGTAAGGATGATCCTTTTTCAAAACCTCAACATCCCTATCTTTCAAGGCCTCCTTGATGTCAGAAATAATGTTACTCGTGGTTAAACTTCCCTGAAAACAAGAAGTCGGGATTACAGGATGGACAATTTCGGGTTGTTCTAGGCCTTTCTCACCTATTCTAGACAAAGCGTCCGCTTTCAAGTTCTCTTTACCAGGACGATAAGTAATCACAAAAGTGTAGTCATTAAAGAACATAGACCAACGTAACTGTCTAGCAGTTAGAGCTTTTACAGATCTTAGAGCTTGAAGATTTCGGTGATCTGTATAAATAGTTACGGGATGACGAGCCCCTAACAGGTAGTGGCGCCATTCTTCAAAAACCGCCTTAATTGCTAATAATTCTTTATCAGCAATGGCATAGTTTTGTTCTGCTTCTGACAACTTCCTGGAAAAATAAGCTATAGGGTGCATTTGGCCTGTATCAGTATTTCGTTGTGAAAGAATTCCTCCTAATGCATATTGAGATGCATCTGCTTCTACAATAAACGGTTGATTGGGGTCTGGATGACACAAGATTGGGGCCATGGTGAACCTCTTCTTTAAATTTAGAAAGGCTTCTTCAGCATCAGAGTTCCACAAGAATTTCACTCCTTTTCTCAGTAACTTGGTTATGGGTGTAATTAATTGAGAAAAGTTCTGGATGAATCTACGGTAAAAGTTTGCAAAGCCTAGGAAGCTTTGAATCTGTTTCACGGAAGTTGGACTGGGCCAGGTTGTTACAGCTTCCACCTTTTTAGGATCCATTTCGATACCTTCGGGACTGATTATGTATCCCAGGAAGTCTACCTTGGAGACATGAAACAAACTTTTTTCCAATTTAACATAAAGGGAATTTGAGAGTAGTTTTTGAAGAATGGCACGGACCTGTTGTACATGTTCTTCCTCGGTATCAGAGTAGATGAGGATATCATCTATATAAACTACGCAACAGATGTCAATAAACTCATGCAATACCTCATTTATGAAACACTGGAAGGCGGTGGGAGCGTTACACAGTCCGAATGGCATGACTTGATACTCAAAGAGACCAAATTTAGTGCGGAAGGCAGTCTTCCATTCGTCTCCTTTTCTTACCCTGACTAAATGGTAAGCTCCACGCAAGTCCAGTTTTGTATATATCTTAGCCTTCTTAATTTGGTCCAGAAGTGTAGGAATCAGAGGTAAGGGGTACCTGTTCTTAATGGTGACGTTGTTTAATGCCCTATAATCTATGCACGTGCGCAATTCCCCTCCCTTCTTTGGAATAAAAAAAAGAGCTGAAGATACAGGAGATTTGGAGTGCCTAATGAAGCCGTTTGTAAGATACTCGTCAAGGTATGCTCTGAGATGAGTGTTTTCTGCCTCAGTAAGAGCATATATGCGACTGCAGGGCAAGGTTGCTCCGGGCACGAGATCGATTCTACAGTCGAAATCTCTATGAGGAGGGAGAGTATTGGCCTTTCTTTTGTCAAACACATCAGATAAGCTGTTATAAACAGATGGGACCCCTTCCAAAAGCAGGACATTAGGTGATTCAATTCCAAAATCAAAACCTTGAACTATGTCTTCAGATTTCTTGATTAGAAAACATTGCTCTGTACAAAAGGATGACTTGAAGGTAATTAACCTGGTTACCCAATCTATGATTGGGTTATGTTTTATTAACCAAGGTATCCCCAAAATCATCTTAAACTGAGGGGCATCAATTATATCAAATTGTATTCTTTCTCGATGTATGGGTGAACATTCCATCTCTAAAGGTTCAGTTTGTTTGTTTACCAACCCTGAAGTCAACTCTTTACCATCAACTGCTCTGACGGTTTCTGGGTGATCTTTAAACACAGACTGAAAGCCTAACTGTAAGAAAAATTGGGAGTCAATAAAATTACCTGTAGCCCCGGAATCTATAATGGCTTCCACTTTTCTTGTGTGGGATTCTGGAAGCAGATCTCGGAGTTCTACTAGGATTGAAAAGTGTCTAATTCCTGCAGGAGGAAGAGTCGAGGCCAAACTAGAAAGACCACCCGATAAACTGACCTCTCCCTTTACCGAGTGTACTAGTTTTCCGACCTTTCTTGCGTGATGGCCAAATCAGAAGTCTTGGTTTTAAACTTGTTAGGTCGTGTAGGGCATTCTTTTACGAAATGTCCTGTCTTACCGCAATATAAACACTGGTTTAAACGTCGCCTTTTGTCCTTCTCCTCCTTAGATAAAGGACCACGGATTGAACCAATTTGCATGGGTTCGACAGAGTCAGACTTTGGACCTGATTCACGATTCAGGGTCGACTTTTCTTTAAAGAACACTACTTTATGCTCTGTCTTCCCTCTTTCTCCTTTTCTCTCTGAAATTCGATGATTAAGTTTTACCACTAAATCAATAAACTCACTTATGTCTTCTGGGGGTTCAAGAATCTGAGTTATCATGTCCTTTAATTCCTCCCTTAGACCTCTGTAAAAGATGGACACTCTTTTGTCGTATGGCCAGTCAGCCTCTAACACCAAACGGTTAAAGGTGGATATGTAATGTATCAGATCCGAAGATCCTTGCTTTAAACTTAAAAGCTCATTATCTGCAGACTGAACGAAAAGATGTTTTGCAAACATCTTCTTTAAAGCTTTCTCGAAATCCTTGAAATTGTACAAAATCCGATCATCTCTTTCTACTAAAGGAACTGACCAAAGGGCTGCATCTCCCCCCATGTAGGATAACATAAATGCTACTCTGGAAGAATCGTCTGGGAAGGCTGTAGTCTTAGCGATAAAATGCAGGTGACATTGCTGTAAAAATACAGAAAACTTATTACAGTCCCCATAAAATCTTTCTGGTGGGGCTAAGGGGGTGGGGAACGGAGTTACCACTTGAATCTGAGTTTTGGTATCCGCACTGGAGAAGGAACCCTGGGAAGGGGTTGGTTGTTGTTGAATAGAGTTCTGAAGAGAGGATAGATCCCTACGTAAGGCTACGTTATCCTGCCTAATAGCTTCTAAAACTGCTGCCAAATCCTGCATGTTAACGTGATCCATTGCGTCCGGGCGAAATTATCTTCGTGGGCTTTGCCTTCTGTCAAAGCTAACCACGTCGTCCCTTACCTTGTCTTGACTGATGTTCTCCTGGAAGACGTGGATGATTTCGCAGGGACGCAAGGGGCCAACTTCCCTAATCACTAACTAAAACTTACTGACTTAAATATGCACAGCAAGGTTTAAACTAGAATTCAGGGAGGAGGGCCGGTACTGGGCGTTGAGGAGATGACTGTGGATCTTGCTGTCGACCTGCGAGGCAACAAGCACCAAGACTTTAGTATTCTGTCTTTAAGAGTCAAAGTTCCTAAACTATTCCTAGACCCTCCACTACAATCTCTATTTTTAAATAGAGCCCCCAAAATCAAGTGATGCTTTTCTGAGGTCCCCCTACCTGCAATCAGCAAGTTGTCGGCCTTCGCCCAGTATGTCTTGTAAGGAAGTAGGGTAGTTGTGATGAAGTCGTCAGACGTCCTTTAGGATAGTTCTTTTTACAGGTGTGATGTCAAGTTGTTCATCTGGAAGTTCACAGAAGAAAGAAAGGATTAATTCACTATTCATTAAGAGGCCCTTTGCATTCTTTCTATCTCTTCCTAGACTTACTTGGCATTAACCTTTTGCTTCTTGGTCTCGGGTTCCTAGATCTGTTATAGTGCCAGAAAAGAAGCATAAAACAAAACACACCAAATCCTATGTGTCTTTCTTCAAACACACTATTTAAAATAAAATCTAAAAGTTCTAGGTAAATCTCTTCACAACTCAACACTCGTAAATGATTGGCAAATAGCTCTCAAATATACATAGGCAAATAATGTCAATCAGTTCTCAAATATACATAGGCCAATAATGTCAATTAGTTCTCAAATATACATAGGCAAAATGTCCAAAGTCTCTTTCTTTGCGAAGGACGCCTTAAATCAAGAAAATGTACTTAGCTTTTGAACTCTGTTGTTGAGGTTTCAAGTTCCAGGAAATAAGAAGCACCGCCGTGGAGTCCTGCCAGGATTGAATTCTCCTTCAGGTGAGCACCTCCATCAGACGCGACCTTCTCCGAGGGAAATCCGAGGCAAAGCGCCTTCCAGAAGGCTGGGTGTGGTTTAAATACCGGACCACACCCAGCCGCTCCCAGTCACGCTCTGTGAACGTGCGCGGGGACGCTGAATGCAGTCCCAGCTTTAGCGCGCACCGAATGGTAGCGTGTAGGGATGCGAGGAGAGATCAGTGAGACCTTCGCGGGGGCATTGTCTCTCAAGAAGCCATACGCGAAGGTCACAATTCCAAATACAAGCGCTCTTAACCTCATTAACCACACAGGGCAAGCAAAAAAGGCAAAAGTAAAGGCAAGGTGGTAAACATGCATTTGCAGAAGAAGTATATGTAAACACCAAAACACACTGACTAGAAGCGTGCGCGGAGCACGGGACAGGGGTGGGTTTTCACAAGGGGAAATTAGCACATGTCTTAGGATATGTGTACTAGGGGTGAGTGGAACCATGACAGTCATGAAGATTCGTCAAGCGGCACTATAGTGGTTGGCTAAACAAAAAACTATATATACATACATATATATATATATATATATATATATATATATATATATATATATATATATATATATATATATATATATATATATATATATATATATATTCACTGAAAAAACCATGGGTTATAGACCATATATAGTTAGGAATTAGCATTTACAAAACCTTATTTTACTCACACAAAACCATTGAAATTCCATATATAGTTAGTTGCACTAACTATATATCGCGCACCCGCAATCCACTGCTGATGATGTCACATATTACATCATTCATGACATGGTCAGTGACATCACTGATGACATCACTGATGACATCTCAAATGACATCACTGATGACATCACTGATGACAACATCCAGTGACTGTATGTTTCTGTAAAGTTAAAATATGTCTTACATATTGAAGAATGAGTGGATGTATAAGTGTCTGGATGAAGGATTTAGTAGGTGCATGACTGACTGTATGAGTGAGTGATTAAATGTGTCTCACTAAGTGCATGGGTTAGTGACTAAACTGTTTTAATTTGTGCATCATTGTGTCTGTTGTTCTGTAATCTGCTGCATGTGTTGATCATTAGCTATATGACTAACTATATGGGTTATTGATTGGTTGCCCAAGTATTTGTATGGTAGACTGAGTGTGTGTGTGGGTGGCTGGGAGGTGTATGACTCTGTGCATAGATGTGTGAACAGTTGATTCACTAGATGTATGGGTTCAAAAGTGCACGTGGAAACAGCTGTATGGGCGGTTGACTGTGTGCATGAGTGTATTGGTGAGTGAATGGATATCTCAGTGCTACATGTCAAAGTAAGTACATATGTAAAACACAGTGCATGTGAGAGTTGACATATATAAATAACTGTGCATAAGAGCCAGTGAATGTGTGAGTGGCTGTATGGATCATTGTGAACTTGTATCAGGGATTGTATAAGAGAGTAAATATGTGTTAGTGTATGTTTCAATAAGTAAGGTTTGTATAACTATATAGTTGAGGAAATGGAGGTGTGATTGATTCTTTGCAAGACTGACTAGGTGTGTGAGTAACTCCATGGATGAGTGACAGTCTGTGAGTGTCTGTTTACACTGAGTGTATCTAAGGTTATATTAGAGTCTGAAGAGGTGCATCGTATCATCACATGAATGATGTCATCAGTGATGTGATCAGTAATGTCAAATGAGATGTCATCAGTGATGTCATCAGTGATGTCATGTGAGATGTCATCAGTGATGTCATCAGTGATGTCATTTGAGATGTCATCAGTGATGTCATCAGTGATGTCACTGACCATGTCATGAATGATGTAATATGTGACATCATCAGCAGTGGATTGCGGGTGCGAGATATATAGTTAGTGCAACTAACTATATATGGAATTTCAATGGTTTTGTATGAGTAAAATAAGGTTTTGTAAATGCTAATTCCTAACGATATATGGTCTATAACCCATGGTTTTTTCAGGGAATTTTCAAGGTTTTGTAAATGCTAATTCCTAACTATATATGGTCTATAACCTATGGTTTTTTCAGTGAATTTCAATGGTTTTTTATTAGCAAATATCAAAAGCTTTAAAATGTCAAGTACGTGGTAGGTAAAAACATTTTAGTGTTTATGCACGCTGATGTGCTTTGAACGCTGCCCCCCCCCCTCCCCTCTTTTCTTTTAGGATTATTCTCTCTTTGCAGATAGTGAAGGGTAGGTAACGCAGGCCTTTGCCCCCGTTGTAATCCGTCGTGCCTGCTTCCCTCTCCATTTGATTGATTGTTATCCAAGCATTTACTGTTTTGGAATTGCTTCTCTTTGGTTCATTCTCCATTTACAAACAAGCACATAGTCGCAATACTCTGTTTAGTCTTTGCAGATAGTGAAAAATCGTTAGAAAAAACAAAAGGAATCAAGCAAAATCAGTAGGCCACTAATGGGATCTCTTTTTGACCTCGCTAAAATAGAAACATTAGGAACAACCCCTCATGAGAAATATGAAACTAGTGAGAGGAACCCAGCTCGACGCCATGATGACTGCAAGACAGCTCGGCTCCGCCGCCCACCCCGCCCAAAATAACGACAAACCCTATGCAAATATTATAAATATATACAACACACCAGCAAAGTAACAGGGTAAAACGTTTTATTAAATAACTATTTACATGGCAGCCTGCTGCAACATCGATCCAAATACATGCTGCCGTTCCCGGGATTTCTCCCCGACTACTCTGCGGCCTATGAGATGGAGAGGCCGGGGCGTTGACTATGCGGGTCCTCCGGCCGCAACCACAGCGCCAACGATCGCTGCTGACGGAGGGGAGCCTTGCCGGTGAGACCGCTGATCTGAAGAACCGCTGCCTGCGGTGCCTCCCTGAGCCGCTTGACGGAGGCCCCCGAGGGGCGGTGTGGTGGCGCGGACTCGGAAGGGGCGCTTGGCTCCTGCCCCCTCCCCAAGTCTTGTTGCCCTGCTGTGGCTTGAGATCGCCCCCGACATAGGCGGCCGGCTCCCGGGGTCCGGCGGAACTTTTTGTCTTTTCGTGACTCTTCTATTCTGGACCTTGTCCCACAATCCGTTTGACCTGAAGACACGTCCTGCGGTGCCCTGGTCTGACCATCACATATACCTGCGCCAGGAGACGGCGTGGGGTGCACTGGAAGGAAGAGGCGGCGCGAACGAGCCTCCCCCACCTCCCCAGGTGGAGGTTTCTCAGCTGCACCCCAGCGCTTAACTCGGCATCTGAGTTACGCCCACTCTACCGGCACAGTGCCTACCTGCGCCACGAGACGGCGTGGGGTGCACCGGAAGGGAGAGGCGGTGCGAACGAGCCTCCCCCACCTCCCCAGGTGGAGGTTTCTCAGCTGCATCCCAGCGCTTCACTCGGCAGCTGAGTTACGCCCACTCTTGCGGCACAGTGCCTCTCTCGGCCAGCTGAGTTGCGCCTGCTCTTGCTATTACAGCGTCTCACCCGCCATCCGGCTGAATTGCACCCACTCTTGCGGTACAGCGACAGGCGGCTGCCACGGAGCTCACGAAATGGCGGTCGGCTCCACAGACTTGGGCCTGGCCTGCAAGGATGGCTCTGGGCAACCCTGGAACTCGGACGCTTGACTGCTAGGGCATGGGCCCCATTCCCAAAAGCGTCCCCTCAGCCTTGAAGATTCTACAAGAGTCACCGGGGCCCCCGACTCCCGCAGACTTCCGGTGGGGAGCGACTGCCATGATTGCTCGCGGAACGGTCACGACGTAGCCACGGGGTGCTCTCATGCTGGCGCCAGCTTCAGTCTGAAAGATCCAGAAACACTGTAGTATCGCGTTGTCGCGTAATGCGTCATATGACGCGCCGCGTTAGCGCACCCGATGCGCGAAGCGAGGCGCGAAGCGCAGCTTCCCGGAAGCGATCCGGGGCGCGGCGCGGAGCGCGTAACGTAAGCATAACAGGTCATGTGACTTGTTAATAAAAATTTTCATTGGTTCATTTCACTTTTGGTTTCCTAATGATGTAAGGCTAGGTGATGTGACGTAAAAATGACACTTTTCATTGGTTTAGAACTATTTTTTTTGTCCCAAATGATGAAAACCCCTCCTTGTTTCCTCACTCTGACTTTCATCTTTGTGAGAGGAAGACCTACAGTGCCTCGCTCGGCCACCTGAGTTACGCCCGCTCTTGCGGCACAGTGCCTCGCTCGGCCAGCTGAGTTCCGCCCACTGTTGCGGCACAGTGCCTCGCTCGGCCAGCTGAGTTCCGCCCACTCTTGCGGTACAGTGCCTCGCTCGGCCAGCTAAGTTCCACCCGCTCTTGCGGCACAGTGCCTCACTCGGCCAGCTGAGTTCCGCCCACTCTTGCGGCACAGTGCCTCGCTCGGCCAGCTGAGTTCCGCCCGCTCTTGCGGCACAGTGCCTCACTCGGCCGGTTGAGTTTCGCCTACTCTTGCGGCTACAGCGTCTCACCCGCCATCCAGCTGAGTTGCGGCCACTCTTGCGGCCTACGACATGGAGAGGCCGGAGCGTTGACTAGGCGGGGCCTCCGGCCGCAACCACAGCGCCAACGATCGCTGCTGATGGAGGGGAGCCTTGCCGGTGAGAGCCACTGATCTGAAGAACCGCTGCCTGCGGTGCCTCCCTGAACCGCTTGACGGAGGCCCCCGAGGGGCGGTGTGGTGGCGCGGAATGGGAGGGGGCGCTTGGCTCCTGCCCCCTCCCTAAGTCTTGTTGCCCTGGTGTGGCCTGAGATCGGCCCCGACATAGGCGGCGGCCTCCCGGGGTCCGGCGGAACTTTTTGCCTTTTGGTGACTCTTCATTCTGGACCTTGTCCCACAATCCGTTTGACCTGAAGACACGTCTTGCGGTGCCCTCGCAATGCGGCCTGGTCCCTGAATGTGTGCAGGTGGACAGTATTGATTGGATCAAGATGGCGGCTTCACACAAAGCTGACTCAAGTGTTGCTGCTGATGCTATGCAGACAAAAACTGGTTTTCAGTTTGTACATTCTTCAGGATTTTTCCATCCAAGGCTGGTTGAGAGTTTGTAGAACGATGGCTTCAGATTTTCAACATACTACTCTTCAACATTCTTCATAAATGTAACAATGTGAGACTCACTAGGAGAACGGCCGTTTATCTTTCCTTTCAAAATGCTGCCAACAATATTTTCTGAATGGAAGACACCATCTTGTAGCATAAAGGGCTGCGTCAAGGGTGGTATTGCCCAGAATTACTTGTTTTCTAGTGCTCGTAATGATGAAGCCAGAACTGCCGAAAGGGATTCTGCTCCTGCCGCTACTTATTGGAGACATTGAACTATACTCTGGACCTGCCTGGCCTCGACCAAAATGGCGCCAGTATGGGAGCGACTTGCAACTCCTTATGACGTTCTAGTTACTTATTCTTGACGTTATGGGGGATGTATGCGGTCTTTGTGCACATGGCGGGCGGGGAAGGGTACTGACTGGGAATACGGACAACCCTATCGATGTCGATTTTTCATTATTGATTATTGTATTAATAAAGCTTCGAAGTAATGTTACCCATGATACTCGCCCATGGTGTGCGTATGGACGATTTTATTGTAATTGATCCTGTTATACTTTCAATTAAAAAATCAACCTTCACTGATTCTGCAACCGTTTGTCACGTTTAGTTTTTTCAATTAAATGGCTCGCTTGTTACATACTCCTATACCCCTGGCTTTTGAAAGACACCATCTTGTAGAATAAAGGGCTGCGTCAAGGGTGGTATTGCCCAGAATGTCTTGTTTTCTAGTGCTCGTAATGACGAAGCCAGAACTGCCGAAAGGGATTCTGCTCCTGCCGCTACTTATTGGAGACATAGAACTATACTCTGGACCTGCCTGGCCTCGACCAAAATGGCGTCAGTATGGGAGCGACTTGCAACTCCTTATGACGTTCTAGTTACTTAGCCTTGACGTTATGGGGGATGTATGCGGTCTTTGTGCACATGGCGGGCGGGGAAGGGTACTGACTGGGAATACGGACAACCCTATTGATGTCGATTTTTCATTATTGTTTATTGTATTAATAAAGCTAGAGATAAGTCAAGTACGTGGTAGATCAAAACATTTTTGTGTTTATGCACGCTGATGTGCTTTGAACGCCCCCCCCTCATCATTTAGATTACCACCGCCCATTCCATAAAAGCGTACCGGGCGCTCCCCACGCAAAAAAAAAGATTTTTATTTTTTGCCCCGCGGGGCCCTTTTAAAGCCTCCACATCAAACCTAGAGGGTGAGGGAGGATCTACTATGCCCCCTTATGGTCATTTCCCCCTTTGTTTTGGCCTCCTCTTGTCTCTCGATCCTACCGAGAGACAAGATGGCAGCCGCTCCGGACTGTTTAGAATGTTGACAGACACCGGAGAGCCAATCAGCTTCGCTTCGCGAAGTTCCATTACTCGTCAAGTACGCGAACCGGAGCGCTACCCGGAGCGCTGTTACAGATATATATATTTTTTTGAACGTTAATTTATCAAAATCCACTGGAGCACATATATTGAGACCTAGCAAAGGCACATTGGGCTACCAGTCCCTACAATTCTGCCAAGTTTCGTGCAAATCCATTCAGCCGTTCGAGCTAAAAGTGAGGCCAACCGCCCCATGGAAATTAACATGGGAAAAACGCGTTTTGGGACCCCCCTTTTTTCTCGGCCCCCCTTGACGAACCCCCCCCCAAATTTTCAGGGGCTGCTCAGAAACTAAATGTTCCATTTTCCTGAAAATTTCAGCCAATTCCGACCACAAACGCCAAAGTTATTAGACATAGACTTTTCAAAAATCCCATAGAGAAAAAATCCTAACTATATATACCTACTGGCGACCGCCAGTAGGTAATATATATATATATATATATATATATATATATATATATATATATATATATATATATATATATATATATATATATATATATATATATATATATATATATATATATATATAATTCACTGAAAAAACCATAGGTTATAGACCATATATAGTTAGAAATTAGCATTTAAAAAACCTTATTTTACTCAATCAATCAATCAATCAATCAATCAAGTCATTGTAGAGCGCACTACTCACCCGTAGGGTCTCAAGGCGCTGGGAGGGGGGGGGGGTGCCGCTACTACTCACACAAAACCATTGAAATTCCATATATAGTTAGTTGCACTAACTATATATCGCGCACCCGCAATCCACTGCTGATCATGTCACATATTACATCATTCATGACATGGTCAGTGACATCACTGATGACATCACTGATGACATCTCAAATGACATCACTGATGAGATCACTGATGACATCATCCAGTGACTGTGTGTTTCTGTAAAGTTTAAATATGTTTTACATATTGAAGAATGAGTAGATGTATAAGTGTCTGGACGAAGGATTTAGTAGGTGCATGACTGAATGTATGAGTGAGTGATTAAATGTGTCTCACTGAGTGCATGGGTTAGTGACTAAACTGTCTTAATTTGTGCATCATTATGTCTGTTGTTCTGTAAACTGCTGCATGTGTTGATCAGTAGCTATATGATTAACTATATGGGTTATTGATTGATTGTCTAAGTATTTGTATGGGAGACTGAGTGTGTGTGTGGCTGGCTGGGAGGTGTGTGACTCTGTGCAGATCAATGTGTACTTGTATCAATGATTGTATAAGAAAGTAAGTATGTGTTAGTATATGTTTGAAAATGTAAGGTGCTCTATGTTTAACTGTATAGACAAGAAAATGGAAGTGTGATTGATTCTTTACAGGACTGACTAGGTGTGTGAGTAACTCCATGGATGAGTGGCAGAGTGTGAGTGTCTGTATAGGTGTATGAGTGCATATGATAGTGTTGTAAAGATGAGTGATTGTATGTATGAATGATTGTATGGGTGAATGAGTGAATGTGTGTGTAGACGTAGGAATCAGTGAGTACGTATGTAGTAACTAGTATTGGTGTGTCAATGGTTTCAAAAATTATACTCTGTATTTAACACTGGGTGAAACAGAGGTTATATTAAAATGTGAGGAGATGCATTGTATTGTCACATGAATGATATCATCAGTGATGTGGTCATTGATGTCAAATGAGATGTCATCAGTGATCTCATCAGTGATGTCATTTGAGATGTCATCAGTGATGTCATCAGTGATGTCACTGACCATGTCATGAATGATGTAATATGTGACATGATCAGCAGTGGATTGCGGGTGCGCGATATATAGTTAGTGCAACTAACTATATATGGAATTTCAATGGTTTTGTGTGAGTAAAATAAGGTTTTTTAAATGCTAATTTCTAACTATATATGGTCTATAACCTATGGTTTTTTCAGTGAATTTTCAAGGTTTTGTAAATGCTAATTCCTAACTATATATGGTCTATAACCTATGGTTTTTTCAGTGAATTTCAATGGTTTTTTAATAGCAAATATCAAAACCTTTACAATGTATTCTTCTTGAAATCGAAAAATATTTTTTACATGTTTTTAATACAATTTTTTTAAAATTATTTTTATTGTTTCGCTCCCGGTACGCGAACCGGTTAGCTTCCCGTTAGCTCAATTCGGAGCCGCGACCCGGTCCGCGAACCGGTAAACGTTCCGTTTGCGCAACTGTCGCGTTAGAAAACAACATCGTGACGCGTCGCGTCAGCATGATGTTTCGCGTTGTCGCGTGATACGTCATATGACGTGCTACGTTACGCTGCCCAGAACGCTTCCCGGTTCGCGGACCGGGCGCTACCCACGCAAAAAAAACCAAAAAAAAATTTGTTTTTTTTTCCCCGCGGGGCCCTTTTAAAACCTCCACATTAAACCTAGGGGGTCAGGGAGGAGCTAGTATGCCCCCTTATGGTTATTTCCCCCTTTGTTTTGGCCTCCTCTTGTCTCTCAATCCTACCGAGAGACAAGATGGCGGCCGCTCCGGACTGTTTAGAATGTTGACAGACACCGGAGAACCAATCAGCTTCGCTACGCGAAGTTCCGATACGCGTAAGGTCCGCGAACCGGGGCGCTGCCTGGTCCGCGCTTACAGATATATATCTTTTTTTAAACGTTAATTTCTCAAAATCCACTGGAGCACATATATTGAGACCTACAAAAGGCACATCGGGCTACCAGTCCCTACAATTTTGCCAAGTTTCGTGCAAATCCATTCAGCCGTTCGGGCTAAAAGTGAGGCCAACCGCCCTATGGAAAACTCAATGTTAAAAACACGTTTTGGGACCCCCCTTTTTTCTCGACCCCCCCTGGACGAACCCCCCCAAATTTCCAGGGGCTGCTCAGAAACAAAATGTTCCATTTTCCTGAAAATTTCAGCCAATTCCGTCCACAAACGCCAAAGTTATTAGACATAGAATTTTCAAAAATCCCATAGAGAAAAAATCCTAACTATATATACCTACTGGCGACCGCCAGTAGGTAATATATATATATATATATATATATATATATATATGTAAAGAAATTCACCTCTCAAACTAGATAAGGCCCACCTTCGAATTGCTGGGAAAATCTATTACAAACACATCACTTGTAAAAACTGGAACTCTTTTCAGCTGTTCACACAGCCTGTGTCAACCATAAAATGTATTGAGTGTCTGTCTCATTTAAATTATCTCCACAGGTGTTACCAATTATAGTACGAAAGATTTACTATTGTGCTCCTGTAACTTTCATATTTGAAAAATCTCAATGTTATTGTTTGGAATTCACTTGTAAAAAAATATATTTAAAACATATTCTCTTTATGTTCTAGCAGAATACAAAACATAAAAAACCATTTGCATCAATTCATTATTGGCATCGTGCGTGCTGCATATTGTTCATGGAATGTTTAAAAGCATCATTGTTCTTAAACAACAAATGTGTTGGTAACCTTTCATGAATTAATTTTACAGCATACCAGTAAGAATGTAAATAATGTTGTTCCACCTAACTGCTGCCACCTACACTTCAAGTCATAGGGGCATATTATCAATAGACGGCGAAAAATATCGCAAAGCGCGCCTAGCACTTTTTTATTTATCGCCTTCTATCACTGGAATTTATTGCCTGGTAAGCGCGATTACCACTGAGGCGATTAAAATTCCATCAATGGCAGCTTTATCAAGGGGATATCGCTAGAAATCCAGCGAAATTACTACATAGACGGCCAAAACGTCGTTATTAGGCCAAGGTGCACTTAGCCTTATGATCCACCTGCCATAGGCTAACTAGGGTAAGTCAGCATTTTATCAGCAATTAGTTTTTGGCGAAAACCGCGGTTTTCGCCAAAAACTAACATCTGATCAAATGCTGTGGGCCGCCTTGAAAATATCGCGATGTGCACTTAGCGATATTTTACATGTCTTTCTGTGTGAGGTACGCCAGTGACACCCACTTTACATCTCATTAGAGATGCAAAGCAAGGCGTAGGGAAAACGGCTGCTAACATGCACTAATGCATGTTAGCACCGCCTTGAAAACAGGGCAAAAAGATGATCTCCGCTTTTTTTGCTTTTAATGCTAAAAAAGCGGAGATAAGGCCATTGATAATATGCCCCACAATGTGAAACCATTCTTAATTTCCACGGTCCACTAAGTTACACAGCAGTGCGCACCTTGTTTTCACTGTTCAGGCTGCTGGAATTTGCATTTTTAATACATGCGCTATCAATTAAAGCTGAGGTCCCAAAGTTTCACTGCTCTGCATGCACCTTAAGCTGTGCCCGGCTCCAAACACTTCCATAAATCAAATGAAAGGGATTCCTGCAGAGCCCTTTGATTCCCAGCACCAAGCTCGCCCTGTTCCATCCTCACTTGTTCCAATGTAGTGCTCGGGGCTGCTCAATACTTGCAACTGCATTATGGCTTTTTGTGCAATTGCTGAAATACATTCGGATCACCAGTGGTGCAAGATAGAGGCAATACCACAGACACCTAAATGTAAAGACATCCATCTCTAAATATGTATATATAATTGTTATGGTTATATATATATATATGTTTATTTATATGTGTGTGTGTGTGCATGTGTATGTGTGTGTGTGTGTGCATGTGTATGTATATGGACAGATAGTTTCCCAGCACCGAGCTTGTGCTGTTCCATCCTCAGTTGTTCCAATGTGGTGCTCGGGGCTCCCCAGTACTTGCAGCTGCATTCTGGGTTTTTGTGGCTTTGCTGAAGTGCACCCAGATTGCCAGTGGTGCAAGACAGAGGTGATACAACAGACAATTAAATGTAAAGACATCCATCTCTAAATATATATATGTTGCATTCTGGGAGTTGAAGTTTGCCATTTCATGCAACAATTGACAGTTGAGCAATCACTGCTTGGGGGAGGAGCACGTCACCCTCAGCCACATCAAAAGAGGGGCAGGACTGTCGAACTACTTTGAAAGGTTCCAGCCAGTGAAGGGCACTGAGGAAGGCACTACCGCACGCCGAAATGCATTTGCCGCCACTGGCTTTGGCACCATTGAAATAAAGTCTCTCCAAAGAACCCCCCTCTGGCCTCTACTTTCTTGGTGAAGGAAGGTGTTATTCGTATATTCTGCGCCTGCGTGCAGCGCAGTAAAGATGGCCCTGATGCACAAGTGATCCGGTTAATCCAGGCACCGCACTGATCCGCAGTGCTTCAGTGACTCGAGGGATCGAGAGAACCGGTGTCCGCCTCATTTGCCTGGGATGGCAAAAACAAGAGAGGTATTTTACCTCCGCCAGGGTGTTGTGTCTCTACACAGCTGCCCCCGTTTTATCGCTACCTGGACAGAGGGGCCGCATCAGCACAAAGAGGGGATCGGAGGAGGCGCTTTTTGACCTTTGGTGCTACTCTATGGGGCACATAGCTACAGCCTGCCTAGAGGACAAAGCTTGTACCAGCCCGGTACTTCCACCCAAACCGCCGGCCCAGATGCAAGAACATGTTGCATTCTGGGAGTTGAAGTTTGCCATTTCATGCAACAATCGACAGGTGAGCAATCACTGCTTGGGGGAGGAGCACGTCACCCTCAGCCACATCAAAAGAGGGGCAGGACTGTCGAACTACTTTGAAGGGTTCCAGCCAGTGAAGGGCACTGAGGAAGGCACTACCGCACGCCGAAATGCATTTGCCGCCACTGACTTTGGCACCATTGAAATAAAGTCTCTCCAAAGAACCCCCCTCTGGCCTCTACTTTCTTGGTGAAGGAAGGTGTTATTCGTATATTCTGCGCCCGCCTGCAGCGCAGTAAAGATGGTCCTGATGCACAAGTGATCCGGTTAATCCAGGCACCGCACTGCTCCGCAGTGCTTCAGAGACTCGAGGGATCGAGAGAACCGTTGTCCGCCTCATTTGCCTGGGATGGCAAAAACGGAGAGAGGTATTTTACCTCCGCCAGGGTGTTGTGTCTCTACATAGCTAACCCCGTTTTATCGCTACCTGGACAGAGGGGCCGCATCAGCACAAAGAGGGGATCGGAGGAGGCGCTTTTTGACCTTTGGTGCTACTCTATGGGGCACATACCTACAGCCTGTCTAGAGTACAAAGCTTGTACCTGCCCAGTACTTCCACCCAAACCGCCGGCCCAGATGCAAGAACTTGTTGCATTCTGGGAGTTGAAGTTTGCCATTTCATGCAACAATCGACAGGTGAGCAATCACTGCTTGGGGGAGGAGCACGTCACCCTTAGCCACATCAAAAGAGGGGCAGGACTGTCGAACTACTTTGAAGGGTTCCAGCCAGTGAAGGGCACTGAGGAAGGCACTACCGCACGCCGAAATGCATTTGCCGCCACTGACTTTGGCACCATTGAAATAAAGTCTCTCCAAAGAACCCCCCTCTGGCCTCTACTTTCTTGGTGAAGGAAGGTGTTATTCGTATATTCTGCGCCCGCCTGCAGCGCAGTAAAGATGGCCCTGATGCACAAGTGATCCGGTTAATCCAGGCACCGCACTGATCCGCAGTGCTTCAGTGACTCGAGGGATCGAGAGAACCGGTGTCCGCCTCATTTGCCTGGGATGGCAAAAACGGAGAGAGGTATTTTACCTCCGCCAGGGTGTTGTGTCTCTACATAGCTCCATCCGTTTTATCGCTACCTGGACAGAGGGGCCGCATCAGCACAAAGAGGGGATCGGAGGAGGCGCTTTTTGACCTTTGGTGCTACTCTATGGGGCACATAGCTACAGCCTGCCTAGAGGACAAAGCTTGTACCAGCCCGGTACTTCCACCCAAACCGCCGGCCCAGATGCAAGAACATGTTGCATTCTGGGAGTTGAAGTTTGCCATTTCATGCAACAATCGACAGGTGAGCAATCACTGCTTGGGGGAGGAGCACATCACCCTCAGCCACATCAAAAGAGGGGCAGGACTGTCGAACTACTTTGAAGGGTTCCAGCCAGTGAAGGGCACTGAGGAAGGCACTACCGCACGCCGAAATGCATTTGCCGCCACTGACTTTGGCACCATTGAAATAAAGTCTCTCCAAAGAACCCCCCTCTGGCCTCTACTTTCTTGGTGAAGGAAGGTGTTATTCGTATATTCTGCGCCCGCCTGCAGCGCAGTAAAGATGGTCCTGATGCACAAGTGATCCGGGTAATCTAGGCACAGCACTGCTCCGCAGTGCCTCAGAGACTCCAGGGATCGAGACAACCGGTGTCCGCCTCATTTGCCTGGGATGGCAAAAACGGAGAGAGGAATTTTACCTCCGCCAGGGTGTTGTGTCTCTACATAGTGCCCCCGTTTTATCGCTACCTGGACAGAGGGGCCACATCAGCACAAAGAGGGGATCGGAGGAGGCGCTTTTTGACCATTGGTGCTACTCTATCGGGCACATAGCTACAGCCTGCCTAGAGGACAAAGCTTGTACCAGCCCGGTACTTCCACCCAAACCGCCGGCCCAGATGCAAGAACATGTTGCATTCTGGGAGTTGAAGTTTGCCATTTCATGCAACAATCGACAGGTGAGCAATCACTGCTTGGGGGAGGAACACGTCACCCTCAGCCACATCAAAAGAGGGGCAGGACTGTCGAACTACTTTGAAGAGTTCCAACCAGTGAAGGGCACTGAGGAAGGCACTACCACACGCCGAAATGCATTTGCCGCTACTGACTTTGGCACCATTGAAATAAAGTCTCTCCAAAGAACCCCCCTCTGGCCTCTACTTTCTTGGTGAAGGAAGGTGTTATTCGTATATTCTGCGCCTGCGTGCAGTGCAGTAAAGATGGCCCTGATGCACAAGTGATCCGGTTAATCCAGGCACCGCACGGCACCGCAGTGCTTCAGAGACTCAAGGGATCGAGAGAACCGGTGTCCGCCTCATTTGCCTGGGATGGCAAAAACGGAGAGAGGTATTTTACCTCCGCCAGGGTGTTGTTTCTCTACATAGCTGCCCCCGTTTTATCGCTACCTGGACAGAGGGGCCGCATCAGCACAAAGAGGGGATTGGAGGAGGCACTTTTTGACCTTTGGTGCTACTCTATGGGGCACATAGCTACAGCCTGCCTAGAGGACAAAGCTTGTACCAGCCCGGTACTTCCACCCAAACCGCCGGCCCAGATGCAAGAACATGTTGCATTCTGGGAGTTGAAGTTTGCCTTTTCATGCAACAATCGACAGGTAAGCAATCACTGCTTGGGGGAGGAGCACGTCACCCTCAGCCACATCAAAAGAGGGGCAGGACTGTCAAACTACTTTGAAGGGTTCCAGCCAGTGAAGGGCACTGAGGAAGGCACTACCGCACGCCGAAATGCATTTGCCGCCACTAACTTTGGCACCATTGAAATAAAGTCTCTCCAAAGAACCCCCCTCTGGCCTCTACTTTCTTGGTGAAGGAAGGTGTTATTCGTATATTCTGCGCCCGCCTGCAGCGCAGTAAAGATGGCCCTGATGCACAAGTGATCCGGTTAATCCAGGCACCGCACTGCTCCACAGTGCTTCAGAGACTCGAGGGATCGAGAGAACCGGTGTCCGCCTCATTTGCCTGGGATGGCAAAAACGGAGAGAGGTATTTTACCTCCGCCAGGGTGTTGTGTCTCTACATAGCTTCCCCCGTTTTATCGCTACCTGGACAGAGGGGCCGCATCAGCACAAAGAGGGGATCGGAGGAGGCGCTTTTTGACTTTTGGTGCTACTCTATGGGGCACATAGCTACAGCCTGCCTAGAGGACAAAGCTTGTACCAGCCCGGTACTTCCACCCAAACCGCCGGCCCAGACGCAAGAACATGTTGCATTCTGGGAGTTGAAGTTTGCCATTTCATGCAACAATCGACAGGTGAGCAATCACTGCTTGGGGGAGGAGCACGTCACCCTCAGCCACATCAAAAGAGGGGCAGGACTGTCGAACTACTTTGAAGGGTTCCAGCCAGTGAAGGGCACTGAGGAAGGCACTACCGCACGCCGAAATGCATTTGCCGCCACTGACTTTGGCACCATTGAAATAAAGTCTCTCCAAAGAACCCCCCTCTGGCCTCTACTTTCTTGGTGAAGGAAGGTGTTATTCGTATATTCTGCGCCCGCCTGCAGCGCAGTAAAGATGGCCCTGATGCACAAGTGATCCGGTTAATCCAGGCACCGCACTGCTCCGCAGTGCTTCAGAGACTCGAGGGATCGAGAGAACCGGTGTCCGCCTCATTTGCCTGGGATGGCAAAAACGGAGAGAGGTATTTTACCTCCGCCAGGGGGTTGTGTCTCTACATAGCTGCCCCCGTTTTATCGCTACCTGGACAGAGGGGCCGCATCAGCACAAAGAGGGGATCGGAAGAGGCGCTTTTTGACCTTTGGTGCTACGCTATGGGGCACATAGCTACAGCCTGCCTAGAGGACAAAGCTTGTACCAGCCCGGTACTTCCACCCAAACCGCCGGCCCAGATGCAAGAACATGGTGCATTCTGGGAGTTGAAGTTTGCCATTTCATGCAACAATCGACAGGTGAGCAATCACTGCTTGGGGGAGGAGCACGTCACCCTCAGCCACATCAAAAGAGGGGCAGGACTGTCGAACTACTTTGAAGGGTTCCAGCCAGTGAAGGGCACTGAGGAAGGCACTACCACACGCCGAAATGCATTTGCCGCCACTGACTTTGGCACCATTGAAATAAAGTCTCTCCAAAGAACCCCCCTCTGGCCTCTACTTTCTTGGTGAAGGAAGTGTGATGTATTCCTATAGGTACTGAATCGATCCCCCTATTCCTGACCCTATTCTGGTTAAACAAACCAACAAGTTAACTAACAGTCAGCCCATGAGGCAGAAAACCCCCATGATGCAGATACCGTTATCTGACGCAGTCACACTACGGCACAGGAACGTGTTATCTGATTAGGTCATAACGCTTGCGATCTAATTAGACAAGCGATATTCCTCCAGCCCCTGATAAGGCATACGGAGTTCTCATAACAAATCAAACCTATGACAACCTGGGCAAAACCCTGCGGCCATTGTTTTGATTTCACCGAGAACTTCAGCAAAAGAATGTGCTAACGAGCAAGTCGTATGACATCCTTATTGACGTATCTATGTCCATCCTTACGTCAATCTCGGCACCTTAAAGGTATAAATATTACCGATATTGCCCAATGCAAACACACGCGGTGGTGACGAGACGGAGCAGCCATACTTGCCGAAGCGAAGAGCAGAGCAGACCCCGCTGGCGCAGCCCCGCCTTCCTGACGCGCTGAGAGAAGCTGCTTTCTCCTGCCGAGAAATCCAGCACCGGCGTTTCCGGGTAGCCCTCGCAGGCAGCCTGGAATATCGAGACCAGAGACAAGAGATACCATCCCTCATTCAACCTAGATTCCAGGTACAGAACTGAATAACCCCTCACAGAGAATTCTTTAGTTATTCACTTGGCAAAAACAAACTTAACTTAAACTGTAACTTTCTATTCCCGCCCACGTATTAGGCTTAGGTCAGGTACACGGGGTAGGCGTATTTAGAAACACCAGTTGAGTACGTTTAGTCAAATGTATATGTGTATGTAATATATTTTATTCATTTTAAAACATCTTATGACTTAGAAACCATATCAATGTTTTTACAGTATTACTCTATACTATTGCTTTTAATGTATGCACTTTACTTAGCTATAAGTATTGCAATAATATCGATCCATTTCTCTTGTATGAGAAAAGAGACTGATCAATAAATAACACCTTTTTATTGAACACGCCCGTCTCTTCCTTTTCTCTACAATCTGATGAGACTAAGAATGCACGTACTGACTGAGTAAAATAAATTACCTTTTGTTCACACGACTCTCGAGATATACTCTTGATTAGGGGAGAGCAAAGTTGTCATGTTCTATGGTTGTCAGAAACTAAATCCCTTCTTGTCTAATCAGGGAAGTTAAGTCCTTCCTGAACATTCGAGAAAGTTTCTAGTGAACTCTGAGCTAGCTGGCAAACCCAAAACTTTAAGTCTAATATCGACAGTAGTAGACCTAGTTAACGTCTGGTCTAGGCCTTTACTGCTGTAGGTATTATTCCAATGCGCAGAGCCTATTGGGATGATAGGAACTACACTACATGGCGCCCAACGCGTTTGGAAAGGGCGATAAAACTAACGTAAGACATTTAGAGTAACTCAGTCGTGCTTTCTCACTCAGACCCCTTTCTCCCATAATACTCCAAAGACGTCTGGAGTGGGTAAAAGGTTATATCTGCCAGACCTCGCAGGAGGGAACTCCTATGTATGGTTCTTGGTTTAGTCAACGTTGAAGGATACACTGTTCCAGAATATTGTGCATCTAATCTTTGTTTCCATAAGAAACCTGATCTGCAAACAAACAAAATAACCTTCCTGTCAGTAAAATGGTAGACAGTGATGAGGAAAGAGAGGCAGTTAGATTAGCAACTGAACTCGCAGAAGCTGATGCTACCATGCAGGAAGCGGACCCGAATATAATACTCATTCCGGTCATCAAAAGGAAATCTATAACCATAAAACTTATAGAAAATGGACTGACACCTAGAGGTGGTACAGTCATATTCGTAATTGAGGCACACGAGTATCGGCAGACAGAGGTATACTATTCATGGATAAACTTTCCAGCAGCAAATCCTGTAACAAAGTACTTCCACTATTACAAAATAGAGGAACCTCCTGAAATGTACACTCCTTTCGAGGAGGTGGAAGTACCACTTAAATTTCAAGAGCATTTGCTCTTATTTAATGGCGCCCTAATACACAATAATCACATCACCAGGCTCGGTCCTTTAGGTAGACCAGGAGCAACGTGGCCGGTCCTAGCCGGATACACACCACATCCAGACATCGACGGGATGTCTGCAGCTAACCTGTTAACACAGCTAAAACAATTAATAAAAATACATAGACAATTAGTCCAGTATGTGATGCGGACTTCAACAATTCAGCCAGCGATTAAACTCCCACAGCTAACCCCTCACCAGGGGAACACAAATAAAATTACACCACAGAACATCCAGTCCTGCCTAGGTAAAGTACCGGCTAAACGGGAACAAATACCATTCTGGCTAGCGCAGAAAATCACCCAAAAAGAGGCGTTGTTTCCAGACACCACCCCGCTAGAAAAGCACAGGATTCTGACTATCTGTCTTCCAATGGGAATCACACCACACATTGAGGACTGTGACACTTGGGGTACAGTCTTTGCTTCCATCTACACAAAAACGCACGGTGTTCCATCCATTTCGGTAATACCAGATGTGCTAAAACAAATTCAAGATGAATATGGTCCTGAACCCGCTTTAACTCTTGGTATGAAATTACTGAAAGACTTCAAGCAGGTCTCGGCTATATTATTAGCCAACATAAAAGGTGAAGCAGCAAACGTGGCGATCCGCCAGAGGTTAAAAGAGACAGATATAGCAGACCAACCAGCTGAAATTGCCAGAATCATAGAAAAATCCTATGAGGAACTAGGTAGAGATAGTTTAGGTGGAATACCAGTAAAACCGCAACTAATTGAAAGTCCTGAAAAAATATTTTTTAATAATAATTCAACACCACAGAAAAAGAACTGGGATGGAAACAAACAATCCAGTCCCAAAGAAAAGAAATTCCAGTCCCGAGGAAGGTCTCCTAGGCGAAGAGAAAAATCTCCGAACCAAAGACACAGGTCACCCCAGAGTGACCCCTCTGGGAAAAGATATAACCTTAGAAATAGGGATAATATAAAAAAACCTGATAGATATCAAGACATTGATACACGTCCCTCTCAATCTTTTCAGAATTCCTCGCAGAAATCGGAAAGAAGAGGACGATCAGAACAAAGAGAAGAGAACGCCAAGTCCAAAGACAAGGAACCTGCTCAGCTAAAAAAGAAATTACAATTTCCAAAGAAGAAGGTAGCCAGCATTAAAATAGTTAACAATGCCGAGAATTCTGAGGACACAACTGAAAAACGGGGAATGGGCTCAGACAATGCTAGACAGCGCAGCAGAAGTGAGCATAGCTCGCAAAGTCCTTATGAATCATCTGGAGACAGTGGACACGAATGAATATCTTCAAGTGGAAACTGCGGACACCAGAGTTAGCAAACCTCACAAAATATACGAAATAACATTACGTATAGAGGGAGATAAGACTAGGAAAATAAGGGGACTATTTTGGGATAATCTCTCCAAGGGTTATGATATCCTTCTAGCTGAAAAAGACTGGCCACCAGAGTTTGTCAGGGATTGCCCTCATGGCGAAGAAATAATTATGCCTGCCTTCTCAAATCAAATTCCAATTCATAAAAAATACACACTTGCTAGAAAGTGGGCAGTGGCTCTAGCTCCTGCTTTATATAAAAATCACGTGGGATGGGATGAGGACTCACCTCCTCACAAAATCCAGTTAAAATCACAACCTACTGCACAAAGGCAGTACCCAATTAAGCAGGAAGCTAAAAAACAGGTAAATGAAATACTAGATCAGCTAGAATACCAGGGGGTGATTGAAACTTGCACCTCACAAATGAACAACCCTTTGTTTCCGGTCTCCAAACCAGACAATTCATATCGTCTAGTTTTGGATTACCGACACCTTAACACATGTTGCAAAACTTTTGCAGTGCAAAACTCACATAGTGCTGCACTAATGAATAACATAGTGCGCAAAAAAATACAAAACAACATTAGACATCTCTAATGGATTCTTTTGTTAAAACATAGCAACAGAGAGCAGATATTTAACTGCATTCTCAATAAATGGCACTCAAAAACAATTCTGTCGGTTAGCCCAGGGGTACAAGAACAGCCCAGGAGTATTCTCAGCGAGAGTAACAGAATTACTACAACTATATGATGATGAAGCATTATCCTATGTCGATGACATTTACTTATCAGATGATGACTTGGAGACTCACTTGAAAAGAGTGAACACCATAATACTTGGGTTCGCAGCAGAGGGTTACAAATTCAACTTTAAAAAATCCAGAATTGCCCATCTGACAGTCCTGTTCGTAGGATATGAATTATCAAGTGTAGCCTGGCTTACAATCTTCTAGAACTAGAAGAAATGGAAAATTTAGAATATGAAAGAACATTCCCTCTGCCAACCGACATTCTGCCCTTACGACATTACGCCTTTGTAATTTATACAGACGGACATGCTCAACCCCCCGTTTGGGGAGAACAGGCATACAACCCCACATGTGGGATTACAAAAGAAGTGTGGCGCGGAGGTAAACTAAAACCTCTATTAACAAAAACACACTCAGTAGAAACTAATTCAGAACAACAAACTGAGATATTAGCTTTGAAAATGGCGCTAGATAATGCGGATCGCGAATTCCCGACACTTATAGTGTCAGATTCATATTACTGCGTCAAATCATATAACAAGGATTTGCAGACATGGATTCAAAACGGTTACAAAGATGACACAGATGCACCAATAAAGCAGAAACTTCTCTGGGAACAAATAGCTCTTTTACAAAAAGAGCTACCAAAGACTCACGTGACACACTCACTGAGTCATCAGCGTGATGGCGTTCACGTTGCAGGGAATTCATTGGCTGAGACAGCCACAGCGGTAGCAACTAAATCGGCTCCCGTAGTTCGAAAAAAGCGTACATTAAAATACATTGACGGTGAAACAGTGCTGGCGGTGAAAACGTCATCAAAAGGCGACTGCTCAGCGTTACCGATCAACTATCCACTCAATTATACATACATAATCGATGCAAACTCCGTCCCTTTTGCTCGAATCCCTGGAGTGGGGGATAGAGTGATTCCAAACATGGACAGGAGAAACTTGTTAATCGCAGACGCACATATGGGCGAGGGTCTCAGACACCACAAACTAAAAGATTCTCTGGAAGGATTACAATCACGGTACTGGTGGCCAGGCATGAGCCTGCGTCACACCATGTTTGTAAAAAACTGCCCAAACTGCAACAGAGATCGCAGTGGGGAGAGAAACAGTTTAATACCTCGTCGTTTTACTCCAGAAAAAATCAGGAGTAAAAAGGAAGGGTTGCGATTAACATATACAGGCTAGTTTCCACTTATAATGTAGATCACCAGCACTCGGCTGACGTCTGGACTGTTATACAAAGATTTGCGAGTCTAAATGGCATATACGCTAAGAGCATGCTACGTTTGACCATTGTCTTCACTCTAGCCCTCCAGCCTGAGAGGAAACATGACCAAATGAGCATAGCCCAGCGGGAATCTTCTCACTTCCTTCCTGAGGGTACGGGATGGTGTAAAGAAAAAACCAAGGCATAAAGCAATCTATAACGGAAAGGATATTAGGTTCGGGAGCTGGGTGGGTCAAACATCTAATAAGTGTCCAACGTAGTCTAAATAACTTGTCAAGAAATTCTCTGAAGGGATTCAGTGCGTACGAATTATTATTTGGAACTAGGATGTTGATCTCTGACATTGATAGTCAGACTTCAGTGGTGAAAGAAAAAAGCTTTGATATCAAAGACCGTTTGGCTATTTTACAGGACTTAAACAAAACAAGAAAAGACCTGAGCAACATAAAGTTGAAACAACAGCCAACAACCACTGAAGAACCACCACCTGTCCCAGCAAGACCTGTCTGGATTCCAAAAGTCGGGGATCTAGTCAGGGAAAAGATCGCGGTAAAGAAGGAATTTGGGCCTTCCTACAGAAAAGCAGTTCCTGTCTTGTCTGTCAACGGGACAAGATCAGTTGTACTACCGCCACTTGCTGGTAAAAAGGAGAACCGAGTTGTATCCATCGACCTGGTAAAACCACAATCATGTGGCCGATAACAAACAGTAGGCCAAGTGGACTCCCAATAAGTAGCAGAACACCAAGGTTTGCTACCAGTACAGAGGTCCTAACAAAGAGGCTCATCACATTCGAAACGCCTACAGAAGAACAACAAGGACTATGCAACAATGCAATAGAACTCAGACCTCTGAAAACCCAAATAAAAACATTTAGCAGAGACACACCAATCTATAATGAAGTACCAAGTGAAAATGCAAGAAACAGAAATCCTGAAGCAATTGGAACAATTGACAGAACTGCATCCGGCTACTTCATAAATTTCGATGATTCCTCTGAAGGCTTCAGTGAATTAAAGACACAGCCATCATCAAAAACCTTTAAAGAAAAAGCTAAAGAACTTTTGAAACAACTGAAAGAAACATATCTGATTTCTCCATGGATTGAATTTTGGGTGGGTTTTGGTGCATTTATCCTCATACTTTGGCTCATCATGGTACTTACTTTGGGACGCTTCATTGAGGGAAAATATGCTAAAATGGACACAGCAAGTCAGAAAATCAACTTGATCCTCAAACCACACACATCTTCACACATCGAGAAAAGAGAACTTTCTTCAGTCAACTTCACAGCCAATCCTATACCGGGTGGGGTAGCCTGGGACAACACTGACTATGAAATTTATGGTCCGGTCGAAATCCTGAAATATCCACACCAAATTAAGATCTCATTGAGTGACTTTGCAAAACCAAGCTCATTTGCTGATGATTGGGACTTCGAAAGCATTAATAATATGATGTCTGACTTAGTAATGTCTGCTAAATTTACCAAACATGATTATTTGCAGGGTTCTACAAATTATGATAGTATGTACTGTTATAACCACTATGGTAACCATTTTTTACATAGATCTGCACAACCTAGAAATGTTTTAAATTATAATCAATGGGAACATTGTGCAACCCCTCCAAAAGGAAGCTCAAGAACCTTCAATGACAAATATTCATACTTTTCAGGTTTTAACACAAGTAATGCTGAAGCATTCTATTTTAAATTGTCAAACAAGACAGGGACAAAGACCATGATAACCAACACAAAATTGATATATTCAGACTCATTTTTTGAACAAATGAATACTTTTGGTTTTGATTATTGGGACAAAAATGTTGAATTGAAAAGTGTTTGGGGTACAAAAGAATGGCAAGTACAGGGTATAGAATCTTTGTTTAGAGCCTGCATGATCCCAGAACAAATGATATTTTTAAATGACACTGTTCAAGAAACTACCTGTCTTGGCTTAGCCAAAATCAAAGACTTAAACAAACCGTCTATTCCAAAGCCAACAATGTTCAGCAATAGCTCTACAGATGAAGAGATAGACGTAAATTATGTATTAAACCAAAACAGAACACATCCTGATTGGAAACAGTGGTTGATCTGGCCCACAGATACTAATAACTGTCAAGACAGATTCCTGAACAAAACACAGGGGTTCAAAATGACCAGGCCAGACCCTAGATATTCCCAAAGACATCACCCAGGAATAATAACCACCTACAGTGTGGGCAAATTATGCCTTCAATGGCTACAAACTTCCACACTGACAGAAATTAAACAACACCTAACTTTACTTACTGATGGTGCTGACTTGCGTGATTTCATTATGGGACCGCGCAAACAGCGTCAAAAACGTTTCATAGCAGCCTCTGTATATGCAGCATACAATGAGGCCTGGAAGGTTACTCAAATTGAAACAGCAGAGAGAATACGGGAAATTGACCGTATTAATTTGGAAAAATCACTTTCTGTAGTGGACAATGGGTTAATGACTCTGTCCTCCAGAATTTTTTCTTTGGACAGCATTGTGTCTTCAGCAATCGACATATTATCGCAGGACTTACTGTTGCTACAACACGGTCAGTCTCAATTGCGTTCTATAGTACAGCTTGGCTGGACGTTACAAAATCTGTGTTCAGGCTATGTGGCTTGGCGTTTAATCAACACAACGTCACTATTCCAAATCTTTAACCTTACTGATAGACAAATCAGTATGGCACAAAAGGGTGCTGATTATACAATCCTGAGCATTGAGAAACTTGAGAGATTACCAGTGACAATGTCAGAACGACCTGTCAGTGAATGGATAATACATGGGATAATAAATATTTCAATCTCAACCTTCAGGTTTCAATACTGCCAAAAATATATACAGGCTGGCATGTACGAGAAATTGGGAAAGGGGTACATTAAAACAACATGGAACCTGCCCTATTCACATGCATGTGTCAGTAATAAAGGACAGAAAGTGTTTCTTAGTGGCAATAATTGTGCGATGTCACTAAGCGGCACGCTTCTGTGTAACGGAATTAGTTTGCATGAAGCCTATGAAGGGAATTCATACAACCTTTCATGTCACCAGCAAGGCGCACCTGCAACAGAAGTAGAACCATTCTTTCAAAGACTCTATAATGGGAGTTACATTCTAATTGTAGACTGCAGATGTTGTAGTCTTATGCCCGGGACTCCTTATCTCGTAACTACGACTGCGAAGGTCAAGTGCTGTGGACGCTCATTGTTCCCCAGCTCATTTCCAGACAGGGAGGCAAGGGCATGGCCCAATTTGAAAATTACTTCTATTCGAATAGATACTTTAAGCAGAATGAAAACAGTGCTTCTTCAGACGCCTACAAGGCTCACGTCATCAAAAGAAACGTATGATCTACAAGTCGCAAGGACGACTGCAGAGATACATTCATTGTTATCAACTAATTCCCCCATACATTTCGCAGAAATCCTAAATGAAATCTTAAATATTTCTGATACCAATGGGGTCTCAAAGGTATTTAAGACAGTATTTTCGATGGCATTAACACCATTCAAAGCCATACTGGGTATTTTTCCAGATATCGTCCATTCGATTTTTGGCGGACTTCCCCTGATCTTGGGACTAATTGCAGGAATCCTATTCTTGGTCCTTATTTTTCGTTATGGCAACCCATGTCACAGACAAAACTCTTGCGACAAGGGAAGAAACAATCCTAGCCATTGGATACCGGGACCGGATATCAAAAATCCTGGGACTCTCCCGGCTTAGAGACCTGAACATGACTTGGTTTCTATCATTTCGACCAATGTGGCAAAGATGTGTTTTACCTGTATTAAGGTGTCTGCTATGCGGAGAAGAATGCGTGTTAGACACCTGTCTGACGCTACAATCGGATGCGCCAATGGATGCAGAAACATTGTTGAGCCCGATCAAGGTTCACGCTTTGTGCTGCCCTCAAAGGCTACCAATCCTGATGACGGCATTCGTGGAAGCTTCACCACTACGATTGATGGGTAGTGAAGTTCAAGATGAAAGCAGGATCGAACAGGTACGACCTTCTGTCAGCAATGCGAATCAGAATGTCAATGGAGACAATCATGCCCACGAATGCATGGTTACACCTTTTTCCGAGTTAGTGGAACTTTCCCAGGAAGCTGTTGACAGTTTTTTCGAAAGCCTAAATGATATGATGTTCTCACCAGAACAGAAATAGAGACTTTTGAGCAAGCTCGCACACGGCGTTCCCTGAATTCGGCCTTCAACTTTAAAAATAAAGTCACATGAACAATTTTCCCTCCAGTTCACGGACAGCAGTTTTTCAGCAGCCCCAAAATATTTTTGCATATTTTTCGGGACACTATCTTCTGCTTAAAGTAAGAACTATTCTTAGAGAACTAAGGTTTCTAAAATTTTAGATAGCTTATAGACATTAGCTGCCCGCTGGTATGTTCATTGTTATTATATTCTGTGATGAAATGGTCTCGAACTTTTTTTCTGTATTAAGAGCCATTTCATGTGTAATTCTCATATACCAAATAGCAATAATGTATACAAATGCGATTACTTTGGCATTATTCTACAGCTTGAGTGCATACAATACATATGTCTGCCATTTTTCAGTATATTTGAAAACTTTCAGAAATGCATTTATGTATTTTGGGGTGGTAAGGTATACACAATACTCTATAGTATGTTGTACTATGTTTTACTATGCATAGATTAGTAAATATGACCATAGTTAGCGTGGAGTGGGTGTGATGTATTCCTATAGGTTCTGAATCGATCCCCCTATTCCTGACCCTATTCTGGTTAAACAAACCAACAAGTTAACTAACAGTCAGCCCATGAGGCAGAAAACCCCCATGATGCAGATACCGTTATCTGACGCAGTCACACTACGGCACAGGAACGTGTTATCTGATTAGGTCATAATGCTTGCGATCTAATTAGACAAGCGATATTCCTCCAGCCCCTGATAAGGCATACGGAGTTCTCATAACAAACCAAACCTATGACAACCTGGGCAAAACCCTGCGGCCATTGTTTTGATTTCACCGAGAACTTCAGCAAAAGAATGTGCTAACGAGCAAGTCGTATGACATCCTTATTGACGTATCTATGTCCATCCTTACGTCAATCTCGGCACCTTAAAGGTATAAATATTACCGATATTGCCCTATGCAAACACACGCGGTGGTGACGAGACGGAGCAGCCATACTTGCCGAAGCGAAGAGCAGAGCAGACCCCGCTGGCGCAGCCCCGCCTTCCTGACGCGCTGAGAGAAGCTGCTTTCTCCTGCGGAGAAATCCAGCACTGGCGTTTCCGGGTAGCCCTCGCAGGCAGCCTGGAATATCGAGACCAGAGACGAGAGATACCATCCCTCATTCAACCTAGATTCCAGGTACAGAACTGAATAACCCCTCACAGAGAATTCTTTAGTTATTCACTTGGCAAAAACAAACTTAACTTAAACTGTAACTTTCTATTCCCGCCCACGTATTAGGCTTAGGTCAGGTACACGGGGTAGGCGTATTTAGAAACACCAGTTGAGTACGTTTAGTCAAATGTATATGTGCATGTAATATATTTTATTCATTTTAAAACATCTTATGGCTTAGAAACCATATCAATGTTTTTACAGTATTACTCTATACTATTGCTTTTAATGTATGCACTTTACTTAGCTATAAGTATTGCAATAATATCGATCCATTTCTCTTGTATGAGAAAAGAGACTGATCAATAAATAACACCTTTTTATTGAACACGCCCGTCTCTTCCTTTTCTCTACAATCTGATGAGACTAAGAATGCACGTACTGACTGAGTAAAATAAATTGCCTTTTGTTCACACGACTCTCGAGATATACTCTTGATTAGGGGAGAGCAAAGTTGTCATGTTCTATGGTTGTCAGAAACTAAATCCCTTCTTGTCTAATCAGGGAAGTTAAGTCCTTCCTGAACATTCGAGAAAGTTTCTAGTGAACTCTGAGCTAGCTGGCAAACCCAAAACTTTAAGTCTAATATCGACAGTAGTAGACCTAGTTAACGTCTGGTCTAGGCCTTTACTGCTGTAGGTATTATTCCAATGCGCAGAGCCTATTGGGATGATAGGAACTACACTACAGAAGGTGTTATTCGTATATTCTGCGCCTGCGTGCAGCGCAGTAAAGATGGCCCTGATGCACAAGTGATCCGGTTAATCCAGGCACCGCACTGCACCGCAGTGCTTCAGAGACTCGAGGGATCGAGAGAACCGGTGTCTGCCTCATTTGCCTGGGATGGCAAAAACAAGAGAGGTATTTTACCTCCGCCAGGGTGTTGTGTCTCTACACAGCTGCCCCCGTTTTATCGCTACCTGGACAGAGGGGCCGCATCAGCACAAAGAGGGGATCGGAGGAGGCGCTTTTTGACCTTTGGTGCTACTCTATGGGGCACATAGCTACAGCCTGCCTAGAGGACAAAGCTTGTACCAGCCCGGTACTTCCACCCAAACCGCCGGCCCAGATGCAAGAACATGTTGCATTCTGGGAGTTGAAGTTTGCCAATTCATGCAACAATCGACAGGTGAGCAATCACTGCTTGGGGGAGGAGCACGTCACCCTCAGCCACATCAAAAGAGGGGCAGGACTGTCGAACTACTTTGAAGGGTTCCAGCCAGTGAAGGGCACTGAGGAAGGCACTACCGCACGCCGAAATGCATTTGCCGCCACTGACTTTGGCACCATTGAAATAAAGTCTCTCCAAAGAACCCCCCTCTGGCCTCTACTTTCTTGGTGAAGGAAGGTGTTATTCGTATATTCTGCGCCCGCCTGCAGCGCAGTAAAGATGGCCCTGATGCACAAGTGATCCGGTTAATCCAGGCACCGCACTGATCCGCAGTGCTTCAGAGACTCGAGGGATCGAGAGAACCGGTGTCCGCCTCATTTGCCTGGGATGGCAAAAACGGAGAGAGGTATTTTACCTCCGCCAGGGTGTTGTTTCTCTACATAGCTGCCCCCGTTTTATCGCTACCTGGACAGAGGGGCCGCATCAGCACAAAGAGGGGATCGGAGGAGGCGCTTTTTGACCTTTGGTGCTACTCTATGGGGCACATAGCTACAGCCTGCCTAAAGGACAAAGCTTGTACCAGCCCGGTACTTCCACCCAAACCGCCGGCCCAGATGCAAGAACATGTTGCATTCTGGGAGTTGAAGTTTGCCATTTCCTGCAACAATCGACAGGTAAGCAATCACTTTTTGGTGGAGGAGCACGTCACCCTCAGCCACATCAAAAGAGGGGCAGGACTGTCAAACTACTTTGAAGGGTTCCAGCCAGTGAAGGGTACTGAGGAAGGCACTACCGCACGCCGAAATGCATTTGCCGCCACTGACTTTGGCACCATTGAAATAAAGTCTCTCCAAAGAACCCCCCTCTGGCCTCTACTTTCTTGGTGAAGGAAGGTGTTATTCGTATATTCTGCGCCCGCCTGCAGCGCAGTAAAGATGGCCCTGATGCACAAGTGATCCGGTTAATCCAGGCACCGCACTGCTCCGCAGTGCTTCAGAGACTCGAGGGATCGAGAGAACCGGTGTCCGCCTCATTTGCCTGGGATGGCAAAAAAGGAGAGGTATTTTACCTCCGCCAGGGTGTTGTGTCTCTACATAGCTGCCCCCGTTTTATCGCTACCTGGACAGAGGGGCCGCATCAGCACAAAGAGGGGATCGGAGGAGGCGCTTTTTGACCTTTGGTGCTACTCTATGGGGCACATAGCTACAGCCTGCCTAGAGGACAAAGCTTGTACCAGCCCGGTACTTCCACCCAAACCGCCGGCCCAGATGCAAAAACATGTTGCATTCTGGGAGTTGAAGTTTGCCATTTCATGCAACAATCGACAGGTGAGCAATCACTGCTTGGGGGAGGAGCACATCACCCTCAGCCACATCAAAAGAGGGGCAGGACTGTCGAACTACTTTAAAGGGTTCGAGCCAGTGAAGGGCACTGAGGAAGGCACTACCGCACGCCGAAATGCATTTGCCGCCACTGACTTTGGCACCATTGAAATAAAGTCTCTCCAAAGAACCCCCCTCTGGCCTCTACTTTCTTGGTGAAGGAAGGTGTTATTCGTATATTCTGCGCCCGCCTGCAGCGCAGTAAAGATGGCCCTGATGCACAAGTGATCCGGTTAATCCAGGCACCGCACTGCTCCGCAGTGCTTCAGAGACTCGAGGGATCGAGAGAACCGGTGTCCGCCTCATTTGCCTGGGATGGCAAAAACGGAGAGAGGTATTTTACCTCCGCCAGGGTGTTGTGTCTCTACATAGCTTCCCCCGTTTTATCGCTACCTGGACAGAGGGGCCGCATCAGCACAAATAGGGGATCGGAGGAGGTGCTTTTTGACCTTTGGTGCTACTCTATGGGGCACATAGCTACCGCCTGCCTAGAGTACAAAGCTTGTACCAGCCCGGTACTTCCACCCAAACCGCCGGCCCAGATGCAAGAACATGTTGCATTCTGGGAGTTGAAGTTTGCCATTTCATGCAACAATCGACAGATGAGCAATCACTGCTTGGGGGAGGAGCACGTCACCCTCAGCCACATCAAAAGAGGAGCAGGACTGTCAAACTACTTTGAAGGGTTCCAGCCAGTGAAGGGCACTGAGGAAGGCACTACCGTACGCCGAAATCCATTTGCCGCCACTGACTTTGGCACCATTGAAATAAAGTCTCTCCAAAGAACCCCTCTCTGGCCTCTACTTTCTTGGTGAAGGAAGGTGTTATTCGTATATTCTGCGCCCGCCTGCAGCGCAGTAAAGATGGCCCTGATGCACAAGTGATCCGGTTAATCCAGGCACCGCACTGCTCCGCAGTGCTTCAGAGACTCGAGGGATCGAGAGAACCGGTGTCCGCCTCATTTGCCTGGGATGGCAAAAACGGAGAGGTATTTTACCTCCGCCAGGGTGTTGTGTCTCTACATAGCTGCCCCCGTTTTATCGCTACCTGGACAGAGGGGCCGCATCAGCACAAAGAGGGGATCGGAGGAGGCGCTTTTTGACCTTTGGTGCTACTCTATGGGGCACATAGCTACAGCCTGCCTAGAGGACAAAGCTTGTACCAGCCCCGTACTTCCACCCAAACCGCCGGCCCAGATGCAAGAACATGTTGCATTCTGGGAGTTGAAGTTTGCCATTTCATGCAACAATCGACAGGTGAGCAATCATTGCTTGGGGGAGGAGCACGTCACCCTCAGCCACATCAAAAGAGGGGCAGGACTGTCGAACTACTTTGAAGGGTTCCAGCCAGTGAAGGGCACTGAGGAAGGCACTCCCGCACGCCGAAATGCATTTGCCGCCACTGACTTTGGCACCATTGAAATAAAGTCTCTCCAAAGAACCCCCCTCTGGCCTCTACTTTCTTGGTGAAGGAAGGTGTTATTCATAGCCAACCCTTTTTGAACATTAAGAGGGCGGCAGGATGCAACATGGTGCGAACTTGCGAGGTGGTGTGATTACCTTTGGGCGCTGACGAAGGCACAACAAGCCGAAATGCATACGCCAATGGAAGGTCATTAAAGCTGCCTCCTTGCTGTTTCCCCTAACGTGGCCTCTGCTCTCTTCTTTTCGGGGAAAAGGGTTTCCTGTCATATATATATATATATATATATATATATATATATATATATATATATATATATATATATATATATATATATATATATATATATATCCATAACAAACAGGAAGCCCAAGTGAAGCAGATCCACACGAAGTTGAATAGGCACGTTTTCTTTATTTGCATCCATTTCACAGCTCGATCCCCAAAATGCTCCGAGCACAACCTTCTATCATAAGAGCCTGACGCGTTTCAGGAATTGTCCTTTCATCAGAGGCAAGGTTCGAAAGTTCGGAGAAACAGTCTCTGGTCGTACACCTCTTCAAATACAAATCACCTGCCAAGTGGGCGTGGCCTATCTTGCACTGCATTCTGTGCCTTGTAGTGTACTAACCCTCTTCCCACAGTGGGGCTGCTTCTCTGACTTCTCAATAACCACTATTGTTCCCCCAGTGGGGTGAAGGGCAGCGCTGGGAGCCTTCGGAGAGCGCTTTGTAGCTGCAAAATCGTGCCAAAGCAGCGCCCCCTGCAAGGCGCCAGTCTTTGCTTCGCTCCTTGGCAAACTCCTAGAGTGAAGCCTGCCTTGGACCCTGGTCACAGGTGGGGCCCGCCTCTCGACCGAGCAGCAGCCGAAAATTATCCAAAACAAACAGGGTTAGTACACTACAAGGCACAGAATGCAGTGCAAGATTGGCCACGCCCACTTGGCAGGTGATTTGTATTTGAAGAGGTGTACGACCAGAGACTGTTTCTCAGAACCATTCGAACCTTGCCTCTGATGAAAGGGTAATTCCTGAAACGCGTTAGGCTCTCATGTAAGAAGGTGGTGCCCGGAGCAGCTTGGGGATCGAGCTGTGAAATGGATGCAAATAAAGAAATGTGCCTATTCAACTTCGTGTGGATCTGCTTTAAATGGGCTTTCTGTGTTGTTTTGGATATATATATATATATATATATATATATATATATATATATATATATATATATATATATGTATGAGCAAATGTCCCAAATAGCGAGAGGAGCTCTGTAGCTGGTGCCGGCGGCGAGGTTCAGGACACCCTCGCAGGATACTTTTCAGCAAAAAATTGTTTCAATCAAGAAACACGCCGCACACTACTCCATAGGTTCAAATCTTAAGTTTATTTTCTGTAGGATCCCCACCTACGCGTTTCGGACAACAATCTGTCCCTGGTCACGGTACAAAGTTTTGTACCGTGACCAGGGACAGATTGTTGTCCGAAACGCGTAGGTGGGGATCCTACAGAAAATAAACTTAAGATTTGAACCTATGGAGTAGTGTGCGGCGTGTTTCTTGATTGAAACAATTTTTTGCTGAAAAATATATATATATATATATATATATATATATATATATAGATAGATAGATAGATAGATATATATATATATATAATTTGTATGGTTTTATTACTATATAAATAAAAATGTAAATGTTTGTTTGTTCAAAATCTCAAATCCCCGAAAGTTCTTCACCGATTGCTTTGAAATTTTGACCCAACGTTGCATTTGAATACGCGCATGTTTTTATATACACAACATTGGATTCAAATACGCGCGTGTCGACTATGCACGTGTTTTTAATCGAAAGCACAAACAGACACATAAAAATGTCAATGTGCGGTTGATAAAAATCTTAAATACCATCAGTGACTCCAGGGTTGTGTTTTTAGATACGGAGATTTTTGTCAAAGACAATGTTCTGCACACTACATTGCAAAGAAAAAGTACCGCAACGAATGCGGTTCTTCATGCCCAGAGCTTTCATCAACCGAGTCTTCTACGAAACATCCCGTATGGAGAATTTCTCCGAATCAAAAGAATCTGTTCTAATGAAAAGGATGGACAAAAACATAAAGACCTAGCCAGGAACAGATTTCTAAAAAGGAAATACAATCCAGCATGGATACAAATCGCCTCCAATCGCTCAACAATGATAAAAAGAACTGATTTATTGGCGGATAAACCAAAATCAAAAGAGGATGAAGTAGATAAAATTTGTTTCATCACCAATCACTCAACGGCCAATCAAGCCATTAAAAAGATTCTTCAAAAAAATTGGCACATTCTCCATATGGACCCCACAGTATCTCAAATTATAGGAGATCACCCAAATGTAACTTATCGAAGGGCAAAAAATTTGAAAGACAAATTGATTCACAGTCATTTTCAGGAACAAAAGAAACCAGAAGCATGGCGCAGGCCCAAAGGATTTTATAAATGCTCAGGATGCAAAGTTTGTTGCATTGCTAAGACAACCAAGGAGATACAAATGGCAAACAAAAAAACTTGGAAAATTGAACAATTAATCAATTGTAAAACTCAATTTGTTGTTTATGCCCTTGAGTGCCCTTGTTCCCGGAAGTACATTGGAAGCACTAAAAAAGAACTGAAACTTTGGATTTTAGAGCATGTCCGTGCCACGATTAATTGTGATCGTAGTAATGCCATGGCAAAACACATGGAGAAGGAACATAAAAGTGATTGGAAATCCTTAATCTTCTACGGAATCGAAAGTGTTGGACCAAATCGAAGAGGCGGAGACCGTGAATTGGTAATGAGACAAAAAGAATCCAAACACATTATGAATTTCCGCACTTTGAGCCCGTTGGGGCACAATCAGGACGAAGAACTACATTGCCACCTGTAAAGGTGCACTTATCAGAGAATGACTGATGCCCACTTAGTATCAAACAATGTTTTTTAACATAACTTTACTCTCACAACAATGTTTTTCATTCAGGACATATCGGATTATACAGTTTAACGCACAAGTATGGTCTAAGGTGCAGAACCGTTTTGCCCACCAGAGGGCTGTAATTACATTTGATATATTTTTTTGAGTTGATATTGTTTTCAATGTATGAATCAAATACATAATGGTTGAACTTGTGCGAGAATGGTAAAAATGGTTAAAAGCTCACTGGAGGGCTTCAATAGTGGTTGTGTTGAGAAAATGAATTTCCTTTATGGTTCAACCAGAATATACAATGCATAAGGTAAATGCTTAAGGTATAAATAAGTTGAATTGAAATAACACATATGCTTTTGAAAAAGACTAACAAACTACTGTTCTGCACCTTGCATGAATCAAATTTAACTAATTTAATTTATCAAACTACATGTCCCAGAATGCCTGTACAAGTTACAGGAAGTGATGTAATTTGAAAGGGTACCACCCCCCCTTCCCCCTTTTTTTCTTTCTTTATTTAACAGTAAAATGGTGTCAATCGTATTTACCTGTGAGCAAGGTCTCCGTAGAGACCGAAACGCGTTGGGTTATGCTGGTTGCTGAATAAAGAAAGTATATTTTGACTACAAACCCGGTGTTGGTTTTTGGAATTTTACACACGGGAGTGCATGAGGAAAAGACTTCCCCATGGGAAAAGCTGAATTGAGATATATATATATATATAATTTGTATGGTTTTATTACTATATAAATAAAAATGTAAATGTTTGTTTGTTCAAAATCTCAAATCCCCGAAAGTTCTTCACCGATTGCTTTGAAATTTTGACCCAACGTTGCATTTGAATACGCGCATGTTTTTATATACACAACATTGGATTCAAATACGCGCGTGTCGACTATGCACGTGTTTTTAATCGAAAGCACAAACAGACACATAAAAATGTCAATGTGCGGTTGATAAAAATCTTAAATCTCCGAAAGTTCTTTACCAATTGATTTGAAATTTTGACACAACATTGAATTCGAATAAGCGCGTGTTTATATATACACAACATTGGATTCGAATATGTGTGTGTCACATACGCATGTGTTTTTAATCTAAAGGACGAACAGACCCTATTGATTGGGTTGCTGCGCAACAACTACAATAGATGCATAGAGACAATAGTCTACATATATTAGGATGGACAGTTGGTGTCAGGATGGCAGACCGGGAAGTGGGTGGATGGAGGGGGGAGGAGTTGGTTTACTTGGCAACATTAAGAAAGGACGCATAAAGACAATGCACAATAGTCTACATATATTAGGATGGACAGTTGGTGTCAGGATGGTAGACCGGGAAGAGGGTGGACGGAGAGGGGAGGAGTTGGTTCACTTTGCAACATTAGCGCGTGTTTATATATACACAACCTTGGTTTTGAATACGTGCATGTCCAATATGCGCTTTTTTTAATCGAAAGGCCGAACAGACCCTATCGATTTGGTTGCTGCGCAACAAATACAAGGGACGCATATAGACAATAGTCTACTTATATTAGGATGGATAGTTGGTGTCAGGATAGCAGACCGGGAAGTGGGTGGAGGGAGGGGAGAGGAGTTGGTTCACTTTGCAACATTAAGAAAGGACGCATAGAGACAATAGTCTAAATACATTAGGATGGACAGTTGGTGTCAGGATGGCAGACCGGGAAGTGGGTGGAGGGAGGAGGGAGGAGGGAGGAGTTGGTTCACTTTGCAACATTAGCGCGTCAGACCTGGAAGTGGGTGGAGGGAGGGGGAGAAGTTGGTTCACCTGGCAGCATTAAGAAAGGAGGCATAGAGACAATAGGCTACATATATTAGGATGGACAGTTAGTGTCAGGACGGCAGATCGGGAAGTGGGTGGAGGGAGGGGGGAGGAGTTAGTTCACTTTGCAACATTAGCGCTTGTTTATATATACACAACGTTGGATTTGAATACACGCGTGTCCAATACGCGCATGTTTTTAATCGAAAGGCCGAACAGACCCTATTGATTTGGTTGCTGTGCAACTAATACAAGGGAGCCATATAGACAATAGTCTACATATGTTAGGATGGACAGTTGGTGTCAGGATGGCAGACCGGGAAATGGGTGGAGGGAGGGGGGAGGAGTTGGTTCACCTGGCAACATTAAGAAAGGACGCATAGAGACAATAGGCTACACATATTAGGATGGACAGTTGGTGTCAGGACGGCAGACCGGGAAGTGGGTGGCGGGAGGGGGGAGGAATTGTTTCACTTTGCAACATTAGCGCGTGTTTATATATACACAACGTTGGATTTGAATATGCGCGTGTCCAATACACACATGTTTTTAATCGAAAGGCCAGACAGACCCTATTGATTTGGTTACTGCACAACAAATACAATGGACGCATATAGACAATAGTCTACATATATTAAGATGGACAGTTGGTGTCAGGATGGCAGACCGGGAAGTGGGTGGAGGGAGGGGGGAGGAGTTGGTTCACTTTGCAATCCGAAAAGACCCTATCGGTTGGTTTCTGCGCAACAAATACACGGGACGCATGTAGACAATAGTCTACATAAATTAGGGTGGGCAAAAACATATTGTATACCCACAAGCATTGTTAAATTAAACATATTAGAAACATGCGCTTACTCTTTTTTTACCTTCCATTTAACTCGACTGAGCCACAGAAACGTGTTTGTGCCTGTGTATGTATATGGACAGTGCATGTATACGTAGACATGGCAATCACAGCATGGAGATGAGGTTGTTGTTATTCCTTTGTGATTGTACATTGAAGTATGCTTCATTTTATAAGAAGATGCATTAATACAATGCAGTCAATTTTGTACATTACACCACAAGGTTTATATGTGTATCACACCATTTATAGACTGTAGCTTCTATGTACACGTGTGTACATATAGAGGAGCTTATGCCTGCTATTAAAACTTTAGTAATTGTCATGTGTCTATAAGTATGTATAGCTTAATTTGTGTTATTTGTTAAGCGAAATTGCATACTTCACTAAAAGATACATGTGAATATCAGATTCTGTAAATATTTCTGCTTCTATGGCCAGATGGGTGTGTATACAGAACGGTTTATTTCAGCCACTAAAACATCAAGGAGTGGCCTGTGTATATGTATGTATAAATTAATTTCAGTTTTTGTTTGAAAAACATTCACTCCCTTCAACCTTTGTCCCACCCCTTGTCTCTGTGACTCAGAGCAAACCTTTCTCACTACTATGAATTCCCAAACATCATTTTCAAACTTCCCCCTACTTTTTCTCTAAATCACCCAACTAACAGGAGCACATGTCCACTACTCCCAAGAATACTCTACTACTACCCCTTTCCAATCCATTCTCATTATTCAAACCCTGCTTCAATACACTACTAAACTCACAGTAATTCAAGAACAGATTTAACACAACTAATCCACAAGAGGGAAAAACACACATATTACTAATCTACTAACTATTAAACTCTAATCTTGGGTTCCAGTGTAGCGTAGCGTGCTATAACTGAGTTAACACAACTAATTCACAAGAGGGAAAACACACATATTATGAATCTATTAACTGTTAAACTCTAATATTGGGTTCCACTGTAGCATGCTATGAAATACAATTTATAGTTACAATAGCCTGCTGTGTATAGTTGTATCGACAAGTTACAAAATAGGTACCTTCTTTTTTTATTTTTCCACTGTTATCAATATAGTGGATAAAGTGCCTGCTCATATTAGCACCTCCCGTTAGACATTTGGTTTTGAAAGGACGCGAGTGAACAGAGCTATTCACTGTCCCTGTCCAAGAAGAATATAATGTACACCTATTACCAACACACACATTGTATGGAAATCTTTGTATCATATGGTTTCACAATTTATGCTACTTAATTTAAAACCTTGCAGTGTGGACATATAACCAAGGACATATCGTGGTGCAGCTATCAATAGTGCAGAATATGCTGTGGCACCGGTACCGAGGTATTTGAGGGGCCCATTGCACACCAATTATCACAGTCTTTCACTATCTAGCTGCTGCCTGGGGTACCAGTTCCCAACTTGCATTAGGGATCATGTCACCTTTTGAACGTTCCTGGGGTACATACTGTTTGTTGGCTTAGTTTTTCTATGGCAGCAATTTTGAATGGCAGGAAATTGTCTCTGGAGTGGGAAGTCTGATTAAATTCATCAATGTACCTACCAAACTGCATGTTTTTAAAACAGTCCACAGAGTTCTGTAGCATGTCCTTATTGGTTCGAAACTTTTAGCAAGTCCTGCTTTTTAAGGCCACATCACTGCCCATTAAATTGTTCTGCATCTTTGCTTGTAGCCATACATCTATAATGGAGAAATAAACACTGAGGGCCAGTCTTACAACCCTGTCACACAACGCAGTGTAGCACTCAAAGTTGCTGCGCTAAGAGATAGGAGAAAATTGCCATATCTACAGAGATATGGCACTCTACCCTCCCAGGCAGACGATTGCCACGCACAGACCTTTGCACCAATGTGCGAGGATATCTGTGTGCATCTAGTCTTGGCTTTGTACTTGAACGGTACTCTTCCAGTATAAAATACTATGCCTAGTCAAACTGTAAAACTTCTCATTCTCTGTATGTGTACTGTACAGTGCAGCACACATACAAAGTCAGAATAGGAAAGAGAAATTAAGGTATTTCTCTTTTAACGCCTGCTTCAACGTGGTGGTATTTATTGGCACCAAACCCTTTATACTATTGTTAGTAGAAATAATTTTCTCTCACAACCCATGTAATGCCCCTCTGAAGCAGAGTAAAGCAAAGCAGCGCTTTGCATTGCTTTATGTTACTCTTTTTTTTTTGGTCCTCATTTTCTACCCTGGTCACATTGTTAGAATCAGTAGAGAGTGACACACTACCTCAGAAATCTGGTTGGGAAGGCATGATATGAACCTGCCTACCAATTAGTGGAGTCAAACTCTCCTAGACCCACACACACAGAGACCTTAAGGGTAATGTTTTGCTGCACGGGAGTGACCACGACCTAGACAAAATCTGACAGGTCAGGGATATGCCAGCAGAGGTAAAGGGAAAAACCAAAAGCAGCGTAATCATCGGACCAAGAGGGGGAAAAAACAAACCCCAAAAAACCCGTAATTAGTCAAAGACTAAGTCCACTTTAAAAGGTGCCAAAAAAGCTCTTTTATTTGGATTGCCAGATCTTAGTAAATCAAGTCTTGAGACCTGCAATATTAAAACCCGCCAGTTGAAAAAAGAGGGAGGTGCTGGATCCTTCCATTTTTTACAGATTTCTCTCCTGGCCAGTAGAATAGAATAGAATAGCAGGTTTTTGCAAGGGCCCACCACCCCCTCCATAACTCCGAAGATTATTAAAGCAGGATTCATCATAACCAGGCTTCCCAAACTAGCTGTAAGTAAAGTACTTATAGAATTCCAAAATTGGGTTAAAAGTAGACATTCATAAAACATACGTAAATCCGATGCTGCAATTTCCCCGCACTTTGCACAGGAAACTGAACGATCTTTAGAAAATTTAGAGAGCCTTTGTGGCGAGTAATAAGCCCTATGTAATACAAAGAGATGGTTTGTTCGGAGCCATGCTGGTTTAACAATGTCCCATGATAATTTGAAAGAGGCAATCCAAAGGCTTCCCACCTCTATGTCTGGAAAAGATGTCGCCCACAAATTTTCGGCCAGTTCGAAACCCACCAACAATCTCCTCCAAGATTAAATGATACCAAAGTAATATCTCCTTTTTGGCTGGAGTTTTGTTGAAAAGTTGAGATTCTAACCAATTACCCTCACCTAGATGGAATTTGGACTTGGCGGTGGCCTGTGCCCGAGCCCAGCTAGCTATTTGTATATATTTAAATCTAGAAAGGTTAGGGCCGACTCTAGCGCTCAAGGATTCCCATGGGATTAATACTCCATCAATGAACAAATCGCCCCAGACTTCCAAGCCGGACTCTCTCAAGGGCAAAGCAAGACTATCCATGAACCAAATCGGGCTCCCTGGTGAGTCCCACAAAGGCGCCTTGCTTGAAAAGTAACCCATATTTGTAGTGGTATTGACCTTGGCCCATGTTCTGGCCAGGCCCTGCAGAACCTTCATTTTTTATTTGGGATTTACAAACTTAAAAAGAAACCCTTCCTGTGTAAAACCTTCCCCGCTGAGCATGGCACTAAACATACAAACAATCCCGAAGATAGTAGGTACTTTTAGTAACATTCGGGAGTGACTAAGTTGAAATACCCATGCACATAATTAAAGATCTGGGGCTGCTAACCCTCCCTTTTCTCTACGACGTCTTAACTTTTTCCAACTTATTCTCGATGTGTGCTGGGCCCAAATAAATGAAATAATATCACTCTGTAAATTAACAAACAAAGAAGATTCAAAATAAAGAGGGATAGTATTAAACAAAAAAGTGATCTATGGCAAGACCGTCATCTTTATGAGGTTGACCCTTCCCAAGATAGACAATGGCAACGATGCCCAAGATCTCATAAGTTGCCGGCATTCGCGATGATAGAGAAGTTCGTCTCAACAATTGTATTAATGTCCTGGACAATTTCTAACCCCAAGTATCGTATTCTTAAGCTGGGTTGAACCCCAACTGGTAAATGCTTGTGGTTCCAGGTCATGATCTCTGTTTTAGAGGCATTAACCTCATATCCGGAGATTTTGCCAAAATTCTGAGCCAGATTGATGACGGCTGGCAGGGCAGAGCTAAGTTCTGAAGAAAAGACAGGATATCATCTGCGTACAGAGCCACCCTCTTGTCCCAACCCCTGTAACTGAAATATTTAATGTTAATATCGTCTCTCAACCGCTGCGCGAAGGGCTCAATATACAGGTCAAACAGAAGAAGGGAAAGAGGGCAACCCTGCCGTGTTCCTCATGAGATGTTGAAGGGATCAGTCAATGATCCATTCACCAGAAGAGAGGCTGAAGGGTTCTGATAGAGTAATCTCACTGCTCGGCGGAAGCCCGCTCCGATGTTGAACTTAGCCAAGACCCCCGACAGGTATGGCCAATTCACCCTGTCGAAGGCCTTGGTGGCGTCGAGTGTGAGAACAGCCATAGGTAAACAGGCATAAGAGGCAATATCGATAGCCCCTATGAGGTCGTAGTTGAACTCGAAGAGTTGTCGACCTTTGACAAAGCCTCTCTGGTCTTGATGTAAAATACCCCCTGCGACTGAACCCAACCTATCAGCCAAGATGGAACAAATAGCTTGTAGTCAGCATTTAGAAGAGAAATTGGTTGATATGACCCGCATGAGGATGCTGGTTTGTCTGGCTTTAAAATTAAGGTTATTGAGGCATTGTCTCAAGATTTTGGTGGTGACATCCCTTGCTGAAAGATTGATTGAATAATATAGTTAGAAAAGGCACAACCACCTGTTCAAGAGCCCTATAAATCTCAGCAGGAAGACCATCCGGACCTGCCGCCTTCCCAGACCTGCTACTCTGAATGGCTTTTTTGACTTCTTCCTGTGTGATCATTTGATCTAAAGAGATCGATTGTTGTAGGGTCAATGATGGTAAAGATATCTCATTTAGTCAAATAGATTATTTAACCTGCACACCTATTCCAGAACTTAGTACTTTATTCGGGTTCAAAAATTTAGCCTATTTATGTGTATTTAGAAACATTGGTGCGACCCTGGGAAATCCCTGACTAGAATCCTTGACTAGAATCTGTTCGGAAGCCAAGGTGCACTGTTCACAAGCCCCTTTGGGTGCTGTAAATTCTCGGTAAAAAACTGTTAAAGATGCTACACATGCATCATGTCTAATAATAATATACGACTGCAAAATATATAATTCACTATATGATCAACATTGGAGCCAATTTTCATTCAATGCATTGACTTCATAAGCGAAAAACAGGAACACTATCCGGTTCCTGAGGCCTGATTCTCCTGCAAAGACTCTGCTGAGTTTGACCGCTCTAAAACTGCTGGTGCCTCTACTGGCAACCGCTGTGGTTGCTGCCGTTGTTGTAAGTCGCTGACACTATCTGAACCGAGGCCTTGCATGGAATGGTGTACTACAGGATCTAATTCTCCCTGTTCCGCTGAACTGTTCTCAGCCAACATTACATTGTCTCTCACCAACAGAACCTCGCTGCTAGCGGACATATTGCTGGTGCCAGATGACCTTCCCTCTAAAGAACCCTCTAAGTCAATCATGAAAGGAGAGACAGAGGCAGGAGGAGGAGGAAGGGCAGGGAGAGGTGAGGCAGGAAAATTCAAGTCTAAAATTTGTGGGACTACTTTAAAATATGATCGCAAACGTGTTATTTTCGAACCTAATTTTGAGCCAAGAATAGCTGCCTTAAATGCCTTAGTAGCCTTGGTAGTTTTTGCTGATTTACCCGCCTTTGAACGCTTAGCTTTAATCTCAGCGCACAAAAAAGAGGACATTATATTAATGCTGCTGCTGCCAGCGGGGCTTAAACCTTGTGACCAAGTCGCAATACTTGTATTAATGCCCTTAGGTGACTTTAGTGCAGAAAAACTCCCTTTTACACCTTTTAACTGGGGGTCGCCTTTACTTTCACTTTCCCCAAGACCCTTAGTTCCCTGTGACCCAGTAAGTGTTTTCGCTGCGAGGTTTCCTTTGGCCTCTCATTGGGGCCTTCGTTTCCCCCTCTCCCCTGTGCCCACAAGCAGTGAGTCTGAAAGAGCTGAGTCGATCTGTTTATGACCTTGGTCCTGCCCCTGCTGCTGTGTTGGGCCAACGCTCACCTTTAATTTGGGGATCTCCACCTTTTGCCGCCCCCGAATGCTGCCTGGCTCACCTCACCTCTGCCCACAGAGGAGCCGGTAGTACTACCTCGGGTGTCTCGGAGCAGGCTCCGGATCTTGCGCACCCTACGGAGCTCAAGGGCGGCTGTCTTCCAATGCAGCAATCCGCGCTGCTCACCTGGCAGCAACAGCGAAGAAATGATTTCCACCTTCGGCCAGTACATGGAGGATCAGACCAGGCAGCTGAGAGCCGAAAAAAAATAGACCGACTCACAGACGCCGACAAAAACGCTAAAGAGGCCGCCAGAAGACAGAACCTTCAAACGGGACACCGCGAGGCTCTGAAAACGTGGAAACCCCCTCAAAAAATCCTCGGAGCGGTTAAAATGGAGGTAATCCAACTCTCTTTTCTTCTACTCGGAAAAAGTTGGGCAGTAACATGCGAAAATAGCACACAGCAGACGCCTGGGTTCCAGGAGCACTACAGCACCTCCCTCGCTGCCGCCATGTTTCCCCTCAAGACGCTTTATGTTACTCTTTCCAGCAGGGGCGTAACGAACCGTGAGGAGGCCCTCCTGCAGGGTACGTGAAGGGACCCCCTCCGGACTCAATCTTGTGCTCCCCAGCAGAAGTGCGGCGCTGACGGGCCCCCTGGAGGGTGAGGGCCCCCCGCACCGCGGGGGCTGCAGGGGCCTGTGTTACGCCCCTGCTTTCCAGTGCAAATCAAGTTTTGCACTGGAAAATATATCCAACAAAAAACTTGTTACACGGGTTCGTACTCCTCATATGTTAAAATATTCTAAAAAGTTATTTTAACATACGAGGAGTATGAACTTGTAGACAAGCTTTGGCAATTTGTTTTAAGCCAAATGAAGTAATCATGAATGCAAATTTTACAATTTGTTTTACTTTAACAAAAGAGAAACTAGAAGCCGGTGATTTGAGCATAGTAAATCTGGAAGCTTAAATCGGTCTAATTTGCACAGGACAATTTGCATATAAATTCTGATTTTATGGGGACTAAAAAAGTTAAAGATTTGTAGATTTGCAATATAGATGAATTACATTTTCCCACAGTATATTCTCTTAGTTTTTGGAATTAAAAAATTGTTTTATTAGTGCTGTCTAATTAATCTAATTGATTTTATATTGTATGATTTTAATTAATCAAGCAATAAAGTTTTTTTAATTGAATTGATTTGATTTACTCAGGTTTGCATTACTTTTTGTGTTGGAAACCCAGCAGAACATGGCAAACTCGCAAAACATATCCCTATTTGAGAAATGAGAATGACAACAATATTATTTGCAAAATGTATGGTAGCCAAACTTCAAATTAATGCAATACATTTTCACACTTGGAGTAAGTAGTGTGGAAGTGGAAGCCAAAACCACGAAATTCAGTACACCCCAACATTTGAAAGACTCAAAAATGACCCCCGTCAGTTCCACTCTGACAACAATATTATTTGCAAAATGTATGGCAGCCAAACTTGAAATTAATACAATCCATTTTCACACTTGGGGGTCGATTCCGTTCCGGTAAAAAATTCAGCCGTACGACTCGCATCCGTATCCGATTCCGTACGAATGTGAACTTTACGTCCGACCTGCGAATTCCGATCCGTTCCCGTCTATTTCCGTACGATTATCACCGAACCGTCCGAATCACAGTCGGTGATCCGTACGACCATGCATCGGGAATCCTACCGTACGATTCGTAAACAGCTCGTACAAACACACAAGTACGATCCTGTACGAGAAGCCTGACAGCGAATCGTACGGAACTAAGTTATCGCACTTGAATAATGATCCTTATGGCAATATGTGGCTCGCATCTAGCAGTGTCAACACATACCACACGCATACCCCTCGCTCACGCACAAGTATGACACGCACACCCCCCCACGCGAACATGCCCACCCGCCAACGGCCCATACCACTCACTCGCACGCACAAGTACGACACGCACACCCCCCCAACAAGCCTACGCGAACACCCCCACCCGCCAAAGCCCGTACCACTCACTCGCACGCACAAGTACGACACGCACATCCCCCCAACAAGCCTACGCGAACACCCCGACCCGCCAACGGCCCGTACCACTCACTCGCACGCACAAGTACGACACGCACACCCCCCCAACAAGCCTACGCGAACACCCCCACCCGCCAACACCCGTACCACTCACTCGCACGCACAAGTACGACACGCACACACCCCCAACAAGCCTATGCGAACACCCCCACCCGCCAACGGCCCGTACCACTCACTCGCACGCACAAGTACGACACGCACACCCCCCAACAAGCCTACGTGAACACCCCCACCCGCCAACGGCCCGTACCACTCACTCGCACGCACAAGTACGACACGCACACCCCCCAACAAGCCTACGCGAACACCCCCACCCGCCAACGGCCCATACCACTCACTCGCACGCACAAGTACGACACGCACACCCCCCAACAAGCCTACGCGAACACCCCCACCCACCAACGCCCATACCACTCACTCGCACACACAAGTACGACACGCACACCCCCCAACAAGCCTACGCGAACACCCCCACCCGCCAACGGCCCGTACCACTCACTCGCACGCACAAGTACGACACGCACACCCCCCAACAAGCATACGCGAACACCCCCACCCGCCAACGGCCGTACCACTCACTCGCACGCACAAGTACGACACGCATACCCCCCCAACAAGCCTACGCGAACACCCCCACCCGCCAACGGCCCGTACCACTCACTCGCACGCACAAGTACGACACGCACACCCCCCCAACAAGCCTACGCGAACACCCCCACCCGCCAACGCCCGTACCACTCACTCGCACGCACAAGAACGACACGCACACCCCTCAACAAGCCTACGCGAACACCCCCACCCGCCAACGGCCCGTACCACTCACTCGCACGCACAAGTACGACACGCACACCCCCCCAACAAGCCTACGCGAACACCCCCACCTGCCAACGGCCCGTACCACTCACTCGCACGCACAAGTACGACACGCACACCCCCCCAACAAGCCTACGCGAACACCCCCACCCGCCAACGGCCCATACCACTCACTCGCACGCACAAGTACGACACGCACACCCCCCCAACAAGCCTACGCGAACACCCCCACCCGCCAACGGCCCGTACCACTCACTCGCACGCACAAGTACGACACGCACACATAACGCCAACACCCAAACCAGCACAAGGACTTTGCAAACAAGTGGCACAACAACACTGAACATGTCTCCTGTGTACAGACCATAGAGAATCAATGTCCTGGTCACAGCCAAACAGAGGTCAACACTAACACCCACCCCATATAACACACACACAACCAATTCAAATTAAGCCACACCCACTATTTGACCAATAAAAGGCTCCACACATACAACCCATCATCCTTTGCAACATACCCATTCTTGCAACGAAACAGAGAGCACACCAACTATAGCAGCCACATACCTTCACACATACACTCTATCACATCTACACCCACACCACCCCCTTCACAATCACAACCACACACCCTCATCCATACACACCATCACCCCCTCGATCACATAGACCCCACACCATGACCACACCCAAGAATCCAAAGTTCACTAACCCGGAGAATGAGATACTTACAGATGAAGTCATCAGAGTCGAGCCACAGCTGTTTGGCGCATTGGTCAGACAGACCAGCATGGCAGAAAAAACACGCCTGTGGGAGAGGATCGTAGACCGAGTCAATGCTGTTGCACCCATCCGGCGCACCAAGGGGGAATGCCAGGCCAGGTGGTATGATCTGCGGAGGATGGTCAAGAAGAAAATGGACCAGGACTATGCCTCTGCACACCACACTGGAGGTGGTGGTCCCCGCAGACCTCCTGTATACCAGCCCTGAGAGGAGAAAGTCATGGCCCTGCTGCCACTGGTGGGAGTACATGGAATCGAAGGAGCCGTTGAGTCTGGTGAGTGTACTAAAAATACATGTTACATTGGTGGACTTACAACAGTGCCCAGCAGCATGGGGTGGGCGGCCATGAGTCCTAGCAGGACACAACTAAAAGTGGTTTGTTGCAAGTGGGACCCACAAAGGGTGGAAGGTGGAGGGTAGGAGGCTGCTCTCATCCCATATGCCCCAGGGCCTCACCCAGGCACCATGCCCCATGTACAGGGATAGGGAAATATCACACAAGATAGTAGACCACAGCTCCTAAACAATATCATGTTTTGGACACACCTTCCAGAGATACAATATTTTGTGACACAGTAAGGCAGTGTAGCAAGTGAAAAAGCACAAACAACCTGCCTCCAACCCTGTCTCCCCCTCCCACTGTTGCCCTCTCCTTCTGTCGCCCTCTCCCTCTGTCGCCCTCCCTCCCACTGCCACACTCTCACTCAGTTGCCCTCTCCTTCTGTCGCCCTCTCCCTCTGTCGCCCTCCCTCCCACTGCCACACTCTCCCTCAGTTGCCCTCTCCCTCTGTCGCCCTCTCCCTCTGTCGCCCTCCCACCCACTGCCACACTCTCCCTCAGTTGCCCTCTCCCTCTGTCGCCCTCTCCCTCTGTCGCCCTCTCCCTCTGTCGCCCTCTCCCACTGTCGCCCTCCCTCCCACTCTCACACTCTCCCACTGTCGCCCTCTCCCTCTGTCGCCCTCTCCCACTGTTGCCCTCTCCTTCTGTCGCCCTCTCCCTCTGTCGCCCTCCCTCCCACTGCCACACTCTCCCTCAGTTGCCCTCTCCTACTGTCGCCCTCCCTCCCACTCTCACACTCTCCCACTGTCGCCCTCTCCCTCTGTCGCCCTCTCCCACTGTTGCCCTCTCCTTCTGTCGCCCTCTCCCTCTGTCGCCCTCCCTCCCACTGCCACACTCTCCCACTGTCGCCCTCTCCCTCTGTCGCCCTCTCCTTCTGTCGCCCTGTCCCTCTGTCGCCCTTTCCCACTGTTGCCCCCTCCTTCTGTCGCCCTCTCCCTCTGTCGCCCTCCCTCCCACTCTCACACTCTCCCACTGTCGCCCTCTCCCTCTGTCGCCCTCTCCCTCTGTCGCCCTCCCTCCCACTGTTGCCCTCCCTCCCACTGTCACCTCACCGCATCTCCCTGGGCACACACACAGTTGCACCCAAGCACTGCACAGGCCTTACAAACACCATAGAGCAGAATGTGTAGGGATGTCTCCTAATTACCAGCAGTCATCCACTAAGTGCCTGCAACACACACACCATTTCCAGCCAACACTGTACTGTGTCAGGACCCACATATCGTAAACCTCTGTAGTACACAATGGCCACAGGTGTAGGCAGCACAAGTCCCTCCTGTGATCACTGCAAACACAAACACCAGTACAAGGTCACACACCCTGTGCATGAAGACAAAACCACCAATATGCCAGCATGCAACATCAGGGGGCAGCCAAATCTTGAACGATGGACGCTTGCAAATCATACACAAACTACTACCATGGCCTATCCTACACCCGCCTTACAGAAACTCATCCCCTGGGGACAGGCTTTGGAGTGCAACACTGTCCCAATTGTCATGTACCACAACAAAACACTCACTCATATGAAAACGCATACTACTCATACATGCACATTGCAGATGCTCAAGTCCATTGTGGCGCTCAAACAATGCACGTGCCCCATCTCATGAACGTTGTGGATGCACTGAAGTACCAGCATGGACATGGGTATTGACAAGGTAATGCGTCTTACAGAAGTGCCAAGTTATAAATCCATGATCTATAAGTGTGTGTACAGGTCCAGGGGTGTTGGCATTGTTTGGCCATCACGGTACAGCAAAAGACATCCAAAGTAGTAGATGTCATGCAAATTAATGATGCTCTGTCTCTAACATCAACATGCTGTATCTAAACTCTGTGCATGCTTGACGCAGACATAAGGATTTACACCGTATCCTGGATGTTGCCTGAACATGACCAATGCCTTACATGTGTTGTGCCTCCAATAAAAGACACAGCAATGGCTGTGTCAGTTATTGTCAAGATAATGGAATAGTAAAAATACCCCTGAGTACATGTCAAATTACTACCACTACATACACAACAGAACAATGTCAACAATGTGAAGCTTGTGGAACTGTGATGCTCATAATGGATAACTAAACAAGATGTCACTTGATAGTGCCTTAACAGTGTCTGTCTCTCCCACACACAGGGGAACGTGTGCCCCCCCCAACCAGGGGGGAGAAGGATCCCAGTCCCAGGCTCAGCAGGACCCAGACCCCACCGACAGCGACGCCACTCAACGCACTGTGGATGACCCCAACCAACCTGGCTCCTCTGGATCCCAAACGCCTGCAGCAACTGTACCAGCTACATCTCAGCCAACCACCGGACCCATTCCCACCACATCCCAGCAGACAGTTCACAGCCCTGCCCATGATCCACAATCGAGCCAGTCTGAAAATGAGGGACACCCTTTGTCGGGCACCCCTGAGGTTGCTGACGACCTCCACCCTGGCAGCACTCGGGGGGCCCGTCGATTGGATGTGCCCACAAGCGCAGGCCGTGTTCGTGTGGGTCAGGGTGGTGGGAGTGGCGGAAGGCGGAGGCGAGATTCTGGCCAGTCAGCTGCAGCATCCGGTATGCCTGAACTCACTAACATCCTGGAGGCATACCGGCTGGACACCAGGGAGATAGGCCAGCTTGCGGAGACCCTCAACCAGGTGAAAGAACAGCAGGCAGAGCAAATAGCCAGGCAAGACCTACATTATGGACGGGTGGAGGCAAGTCTGGCTCAGCTCTTGACGGTGCATCGGGAAATGAGCCAATCGCTACGTCAGATAGCTGCCAACATGCAGCACCCTCCCTGTGTCACAAGGCCAGCAACATCACGGCAAAGTGTGACACCAGCCGCAGGGAGGGAGGAGGAGGAGGAGGAGGTACTCTCTGACGTAGCATCCCATGCATCATCCAGGCCTGCACCTGAGGGTCCCCCAAGGAAGGTGGGTCGTCCACGGCTAAGACGTTGAGGGGCAGTGGGCCATGCACATCTCCCAGGACACTGGACCTGGCATATTGCCCCTGGGTGCATTAGCATCCCCTATGAGACTCTCCCACATGGACATGCTAGTCACAGTCTGCCCAATGATGCCAAGCACTGTGGCCTGGACTCTGTTGACTGAAACTGTAAGGCATCTCATCTCCGGCAGTGAACTTTGGATTCCACCCCTTTCTGTACAGCACTTATTCACGTTCCCTGCACAAGATCTCCCAATAAATATACTAATCCTCATACGCATGTGGTGAGTTATCTTTGAACCACAGCATAAATAGATATGTGTGTGCAAATGTATGAAATGGAAGGGTATCCGACAAACAGCAGCCTACCACACACTTGGATCAGAATCTGAGTGTGGACACACATTGGGGGAAATCCTAACAACTAGATACATGGATGGAAAGACACACCTGTGTGGGATAGTAAATGCTGGAGGGGGGTTTGGAGCCCAAAACTGCTATCACAGGCAGGCCCAGGAGAGTCACTTTGAGGTGTGACAAAAGTAGTTGGCCACGTAGGGAGTACCTACAACTGTGTCCCCAGGTATGTGAACTATCGTCTGCATGATGCAGTACTGTGGATGTGATGAATGGCGCACAGGACAAGGTTGGCAGGACAGACTGTGGGCAATGGGCTGTAGCACTCTACACAAGCACACCTGAATAGGTGACCTACCCCTATGTAGCTACAAGTACTATACTACTGTAATGGGAGCAACGCATACAGAACTACTACCCACATCTGACAAATACCTACACCAGAATGGGGAAATCACACCACACCCAAGAGACGTGGTCATGGTTTGTCTCCCCTGTGGCTACTTGACTGACAGTGACAGCTATGTTTTTGCTGATGTGGCGTTGACAAGGTAACACTGTACAATATTGTGCCTATGGAAGGTGTGTGTGTGCTGTACACAGCACATGACCTGGTGGTACATAGACCCAATGTCATGTGAATCTGCCATTGTCGTGCCAGTATGTGTTGCACACACAGGCATAGCAGCTGCAATGGCTGAGTTAGAAGCATTGTGATAGCAGGAGGGTGAATGTCTGTGGTAGTCTGTGTGTAGGGTGGCAGGAGCATGCTCTATAAATGGATGGAAGGAGGGTCATCCTGTAGGTCTCTGTGTCCCTGGATAATGTGTGCGGCATGGTGGCTGTATATGCAGCAGCAGCAATGAGTGAAGACATGCTGGCAGGAGGGGTGTGACAACTTGCAAAACAAGCACATACCACAAGGGCATTTGCAAGCCACAAAGTGACATGTGTATGTGAAGGCAGGAGTGTCTGCCTCACTCAGGGTCACAGCAAATAAAATGGCACAGTAATCACCAAAGATCACAGCCACTGGATCAGGGCCCTTACGGACAAGTGGGGCACAAGACACACATCGACAGCAGGTGTACACTACAGCTAGTGTGTTCAAAGCCAAAAAGCAACTACAAAGCCATCTACCTCACACACAACATAGTATTCTAGCCTCCCCCACACCATGCGTGTGGTCACTTTACAGGTAAACACATAACAAGCATAAGCTAACTTCATGCTAGATAGTATACATGCACATTAGAAGGACATGTGCGTTGACATCAAGGCGGCACATTTATCTGTAGAAGTCAGACGTCATGCACAACATGATTATTTACATTGGGAGCCCATAGAGCATTATCAAACATACATGAGCATTGGCAAGAACTCCAAATAACACTATTAATGATGTCACCTGTAATGCAGCAGTACTATTGGCGACAAGCCTGTCAAGGACTGGCCGTACCTTACTTCATCAGTGTGGTGTGATGCTCAAAGGGTTCCACCTCCAAATAGCCCCTTGGTCTGAGTACAAACGACAGACACAAAAGGGTGATCAGGCGAGGGAAGGAGAGGATGGGAACTGCTGGGAGGGAGACCTTAAACAGAGGTAAATAACCATTAGGAGTACATTCTCATGTCACAGACACTACAAAAACATAATTAGCTACACTGTACCAGTCACACCTGTGAAGTTTACTGACTGTAGACAATTTTAGTAGAGTAATCATGGTATCACATGAGATCCGATGCTATGACACAGACACATAAAACCTAGGACAGTCTGTCATCCATTCGAATCATGTGTTACGCTCTCAAGTGAGCTACCATGCAATGAGATCTATGTTGTTACAAATCATTCACTGGCTCAGATGAGGTTGACCTTACAAACTCATGGAGACATATGGCAATGCTACTTACGCTAACTGTAATGTCTGCATGTGATTATGGGTACCCATTAGGGCCATGTACCCCAACTTGACTTGACCCACAACAGCTGTAAGTATCACATATGATGACGAAGCTAATGATCTACATGCAATGAAGGCACTCAGTAGCCAGTCTTTTGATCTGTCAAGTGTGCATTACTATGCTAAACATGATATGCAGGTTTAAAAAATGTAAAGTGCAAGTGATGTTGATCCAAGCCACATAATGAGACCCTAGCATTGCCCAGTAATGCTGCACGGGACTAGAGATTCATGGGAATGACCACACTCCACTGGTGCTACACAATAAATCACATATGCATCACCCAAACATTGTCATTTCCCATGCTAAACATTAATGGCATCATGTGAATCAAAACAGAACTGCTACTCACTGTGAAGGCTGGTGTAGCTGTATTTTCTAGCTGCACTGCGGTAAGGACATGACAGTGACATGATATACTGCAACAAGGGGCAATGCATCCATGTAAACAGAATGACAGGACAGTTATCTCAACATGTGGAACATAGACTGTGCCACACCTACACCACATGGTTTGATGGAAAACAAACGGAACTGGCCCACAAGCTGGAGGAGAGGATCCAGTCACATTCTGATGCACACAGTGAGGCTGCAATCCCCCACAGAGTCCGTGGTTGTGACCTCTGACACAATGTAAAGCCATGGTATATGCAATGTAGCAGTGTCAATGTCTACACACATGGATGATTTCACCAGAGTCTCTAACTACAACAGATGACACTCAGATGGGGTGACTATCCTGTCATGGGAGTGGGCATACATGTAATAAGTAACATTTTGTAGTTGCATGTATCCATGGTCTCACTACATGCACATGAACATGTACCACACGTTTCAAAACATACCAACGCTAAACAGCCTCATATGAGTCCTTACCCAAATTGACTTCTCCACATGTCCATGCATGCTCCGTTGATTTGGCAGACGTTGCAATCATGATGAGCAATAGCAGGATGACCACGATGACCCCAACGGACAACAGGCAGGGCGAGCTGTGGGTGAGAGTGGCACACAAGGGGTCAAGTTCTGTTTCATGTAATTTTGACAATGTCCTGTTTATTATCCAGATGTTGTAGTACACCTGTACATTCAAATTGAACACATAGCACGTATGTGTGTTGTATGACATCTGCACCTGTGTGACACTGCAGACCAAACATCCAAGTGAGCTTGCATACAGTCTGTTGCATACACAGCATGCTACCCATGCAACTCTATTGTAGATGTTTCAGATTACAGCTGCTATGACGCACCATCATGAAAAGAAGTTGCGGATGAGGTGACTCCGGATATCATCTTCACCCTCCTCGTCGCTGGCATCCTGGGCAAGGCCTTCATCCTCAACGGGTGGATGTTCCAGCTCATCAGGATCAAGGTAGAGTGGCACGGCCTTCTCCACTGCCATGTTGTGTAGCATGCAGCACACGGTGAAGATGTCACACACCTTGCGTGGGCTGTATTGGAGGGCTCCGCCTGTCTTGTCCAGGCACCTGAACCGGCTCTTCAGGAGTCCAAAAGTTCGCTCGATCACCCGCCTGGTCTTCCCATGAGCATTGTTGTACCGCTGGTCTGCAGCTGTCCTGGGGTTGCGTAGTGGAGTCATTAACCACGGCATGTTTGGATATCCTGCGTCTCCTGCAAATTGACATCATGGAAATGAGTGTGTAATATGATGCAGATCATGACGTTGTGACATACTGACATACATAGCTGACAGGGTATACTCACCAACAAGACATGCGCCGGTGGTTGTGCAGCTGCAGCATCATCTGTGGTACCCTGCTACGCCTCATGATGAAAGCATCATGGCACGATCCTGGAAAACGTGCACAAACATGTGAGATAATAATGTTGGCAAGACACACCACCAGGGCATTTATCGAGTGGTAGTGTTTCCTGTTGCGATACGCTTGCTCCTGAGCCTGTGGTGGCACTAGAGTAACATGTGTACCATCAATTGCACCAATTACATGTGGCATGCGGCCCAGGGCATAGAATTCCCCCTTGACATCTGTCAACTCTTCTGGAGTAGGGAATGTAATGAATTCATCCAGGTGCAGCAACATAGCTGCCAATACATCACCCAATACCCGGCTAAACATAGTCTGAGATATCCCTCCAACATCAGCTATGGTGAATTGGAACATACCTGTGGCAAAGAAATGGAGGGCTGCCATCACCTTTACCTTGGGTGTCAGCGCAGTTGGATACCTGTGGCGTGGTTGTAGGTGAGCCTCCAGCCTGTCCGTCAGGTCCTTGATCATCTGTCGGTTGAAGCGATACCGACGGATGCAATTGCGCTCCCTCATGGCTTCCAAGTCAGGCAACGGCCTTTCCAGAGAGGGTGCCCTGCAATACACAATTTATAGAAAATGTCTTCAACGGTCTGACTAAGACAATTACAATGTACATGGCACAAGCAACACTGCTTCAAATAATCTAGACAATTTGGAGTGTGGCGTGGGATACACACTAATGTAACATGTGCCAGCTCCCAGCCACTCCTCCGTGAAAAGTAAACGACCTGTGGTGTGTGGAATGGATATGACATGCATACAAACGATCTGATTGAAAGGTCTTAGTGGGCATGACAATGTATCATGTCAGTGACACACGTCATGTGAATGTGAGTAGCAGCTTGTCTGCACATCCAGACAGCTGACAGCAATACACACACACACCACATGTGCCATCATTTGCACAGTTCTGACTTAGTAATGTTGCGGTGTTTACATTCCCAAAGTATTACATGACCATCATCATACATCATAAATCTTTGATTTGTGACAAATGGTATGTGCTGCCATCCCTCATATGAGTGGGTAATTAACACACGGGGCATGGTGTGTGTACATTACAAACCAGGTCATCACGCAAAGGACACAACATAGATACTCCTACAGCACATGTACTGAACTGTATGGACGAGTTACTTACGTTTTGTAACAAGATATCAGTAAGGAATAGTAGTTATTCGCATAATCCCGACTTTGAATACATGACAAGCTTTTGACAAATATGCCTCCCTGGATGCCATCAATCTGCCCAGTGAGTCGTGGCTATCCAGGCCACATTGGAAAAAAGACAGTGTGGGTGGTTGGCATCCTACAAGGGCGTGGCCAAGTATTGCCCGTACCTACAACGCACACTCTGCCAGCAGTTACACAACCATGTCCCACACAGAGTGTGGGTACCAGACAAAGAGGCATGTGATGTAGGAAGAGCCCACTCCCAGACTCAGGGAGGATGAAGACATGTTTCCGTAGTGCTCATACCTCTTGGATGCCCTCTACAGCGGAGCTAACGGGAATGTGGCCTGTGATTTGGGGGCCTGGATGCCCCTGCTCCCTGGGGTGGGGTGGGAGGACAGGGAACATGGTCAATCCGGGGAGGGGAGTGGTCGTCTGACAACGTGCCTATCTACAGCCAAACATGGAGCGTGCCTGTACATGCTGGCCAATATAGATACAGTACATTCCTGAAGATAGGCCTGCAGAGGCACAGCGGAGCGTGAGTGGAGTTGAAGGACCTAAGTGAGGAGGTTGGTCCTCACGGCGGCAACGGGGAGATGAAGGGGCAAGGCTCCGGCCACCCACGTAAACACTACACTGTACGTTGCCCACTCATCCACAAACACGTTTGCAGTAGAGACATCACCAGTGTCAGGCTAGGTGTCCAGACCACTCGCATCCCCCAGTCCACCTGTCCTGTCGTCTTGGGACTGACACTCACGTGCCACTGGGTCTTCATGACCCTACAAATACCCATTAACACCCATTGTAATGAGCTGTGGCAGGCTCATTGAAGTTTTACTCCCCATGCAGCATTTATAGCGGTGTTCAGCCGCACAGTCTCCACGCTGGAGCCGTACAGTGTGTGGTATTGGGGACAGCACCACCCGAGAACGGCACCAAGGCTGACACCTGGGGGACTGTTGCCAGTGAGGTTGTGAGGTGGACCAGCGAGGACCAGGGTAACCATTCACATCCTGTCTGTCCCAGCGGTTCCGGGACGTATGCGCCACCTGCGTCAGGGACAAAGCGAGTGATGGCGTCAGGGGCAATTCACCAGACGCGCTCGTGCCCCCAGACGGGTCTGCTGGGACAGGAGCCAACGCGGAGGCCGTTGTTGGGTTGAGGGACATCATGGACATGAGGAAGTGCACTGACTCCTCCTGCTTCACATGCAGGGCAGGGCCCGGAGGTCGTGGTGCAGGCTACGACGGCAGCTAATCTGACAGAGCCGCATGGCCGGTGTCACCCGGATCACATGCAGCATTGCACGTGCATTGTGGGGATTTGGAAGTGCGATGACATATCTTTGACTCATTTGGGATACGTGACGACTCAGCCCTGGAGGACTGATGTGTAATTCAGGGGCTCTGATGTCTCAACACCCACGCCCAGACACTCGTCCTACGTCCAGACCATGAGCTATATTGGTGCAGGGCCAACTGCTGGAGTCTGAGCGGCTTGTGGGTCCAATCACACCTGGATTCCCAGCAGTTTGAGCAGCTCTTGTTGTTGTGCTTGACGTGAAAACAGTGGAGACACCAACGGTGAGGGTCAGTCACCAATATGAGTCGTTAACTCTGGTGTGAAGTGTTGAATGCATGTGATGCACATGTGAAATATGGTTGATGACATGTCTCGCCTGCTCTTCACACATCAACTGAGTCACAAAGTCACAGTCCCTGTGCTTCTTCTATGTCTGCCACACCTTGGGCATGCTGATGTATGGATGCCATGCTGATGTATGCATCCACATCCTAGACATGAGTGTAGACTACATCCCTGCTATGTGATTTCCTGGACTCACACTCCCAATGGTTACATGGGGTAGGACAGGGATGCAGTCTACACAATCGTACACTCGAGCATGTCTGACGCACTGTATCCCAATGGTACGTGCGTGTGAACGCCTCATTTCCCTATTGCATTTCAGCCATACGCGAGCCAAGCGTACCCCAATGGTACGTGCGTGTGTAGGCCTCGTTTCCCTATTGCATTTCAGCCATACGCGAGCCAAGCGTACCCCAATGGTACGTGCGTGTGTAGGCCTCGTTTCCCTATTGCATTTCAGCCATACGCGAGCCAAGCGTACCCCAATGGTACGTGCGTGTGTAGGCCTCGTTTCCCTATTGCATTTCAGCCATACGCGAGCCAAGCGTACCCCAATGGTACGTGCGCGTGTAGGCCTCGTTTCCTTATTGCATTTCAGCCATACGCGAGCCAAGCGTACCCCAATGGTACGTGCGCGTGTAGGCCTCGTTTCCCTATTGCATTTCAGCCATACGCGAGCCAAGCGTACCCCAATGGTACGTGCGTGTGTAGGCCTCGTTTCCCTATTGCATTTCAGCCATACGCGAGCCAAGCGTACCCCAATGGTACGTGCGTGTGTACGCCTCGTTTCCCTATTGCATTTCAGCCATACGCGAGCCAAGCGTACCCCAATGGTACGTGCGTGTGTAGGCCTCGTTTCCCTATTGCATTTCAGCCATACGCGAGCCAAGCGTACCCCAATGGTACGTGCGTGTGAAAGCCTTGTTTCCCTATTGCATTTCAGCCATACGCGAGCCAAGCGTACCCCAATGGTACGTGCATGTGTAGGCCTCGTTTCCCTATTGCATTTCAGCCATACGCGAGCCAAGCGTACCCCAATGGTACGTGCGTGTGTAGGCCTCGTTTCCCTATTGCATTTCAGCCATACGCGAGCCAAGCATACCCCAATGGTACGTGCGTGTGTAGGCCTCGTTTCCCCATTGCATTTCAGCCATACGCGAGCCAAGCGTACCCCAATGGTACGTGCGTGTGTAGGCCTCGTTTCCCTATTGCATTTCAGCCATACGCGACCCAAGCGTACCCCAATGGTACGTGCGTGTGAACGCTTCGTTTCCCTATTGCATTTCAGCCATACGCGAGCGAAGCGTACCCCAATGGTACGTGCGTGTGTAGGCCTCGTTTCCCTATTGCATTTCAGCCATACGCGAGCCAAGCGTACCCCAATGGTACGTGCGTGTGTACGCCTCGTTTCCCTATTGCATTTCAGCCATACGCGAGCCAAGCGTACCCCAATGGTACGTGCGTGTGTAGGCCTCGTTTCCCTATTGCATTTCAGCCATACGCGAGCCAAGCATACCCCAATGGTACGTGCGTGTGTACGCCTCATTTCCCTATTGCATTTCAGCCATACGCGAGCCAAGCGTACCCCAATGGTACGTGCGTGTGTAGGCCTCGTTTCCCTATTGCATTTCAGCCATACGCGAGCCAAGCGTACCCCAATGGTACGTGCGTGTGTAGGCCTCGTTTCCCTATTGCATTTCAGCCATACGCGAGCCAAGCGTACCCCAATGGTACGTGCGTGTGTACGCCTCGTAACACCATTGGATGGGTTGCATATGCAACGGCAATGTCACCGTACTTGTGTGGGAATTTGAATAAATACATAGCCAACATCTAGGGGAACAGTGTACTGATCAAAATGCAACCAGGTTGTCATGGATACAGAGTTTTTTGAGGCTCCTACAGGTGTTGTAGGAAATTCAGTTGGGCAAAAGTGTACAATGTTGCAAATGTTGTTGTTCAGCTCAGGCTCAGTTTTCAAACCATGCATATGTGTGTCATGGCCTTATGTGTGATGTGATTGGATGGAACATAGGATGCTAACTATGGTGGCCTATCACACACTACGCCTTGGACTCACAGACCCTCTGCAGCACAGATATAAGGCAGCATGTGGCTGTGTGAGGGCACTTGCCTGCACAACATTGGTGTGGTAACCACAGCTGCTGTCTCTGAATCCTCTGGACCCTGATTTGCTGAGCATGGAGAGGGCACCTGCATTCACTGATGCTGAGAACAAGGCCATGCTGGATGCCCTCCTGCCAAACTACAGCAAGCTGTATGGGAGACCAGGGGATCAGGTGAGTGATGTGTGCAATACCTTGGAGTGTGCACCTGTTGTGTGTGTGACATAATGGCCACTGTGTATGTATGGTGTTTAGATGCAATGTTGTTGGGAGTGAATGCCAGGGTGTACAGTGTTGTGTCAAGAGGGTTATTTCGTGTAGTGGGGTGTGTGTCAGCGTGTCAGGGGCTGCAGTGCATCCAGATGTAGCATACATTGCTCTGTGAGTGCCATGCTCTAAGAGTGTTTAGCGCACGTCATGTCATCTGTAGCCTTTCAATGGCATGTACTGCAGCAGTGTTTGCTCACAGGCCACATACTCCTGGACAATGATGCAAATGTGTGGAGGCTACGATGCCCTGTCGTCAAAAAGTATTTTGTCCACATATGTGTGTCTTTTGGACATGGACCAGGTGTACTGATGCTCTTTTACTTTACATTTGTGACAGGTATCTACCTATGAGAAGGGTGAAATCTGGCTGGACATCGCCAGGGCTGTCAGGAGTGAGGGGGGGCCTCGCAGGAGGCTCAGAAACATCAAGAAGAGGTGGCAGGACATCCGGTGCTGGACCCGCCGCATCGCCAGAGTCCAGCTGCATCTGGAAGCTTCATGCCGGCATGGCGGCACCCGCCACCTCACCCCCCACATGCTCCGGGTCCTTGAAGTGGTGTTCCCAGACCTCCATAGGCAGTTGCAGGAGGGACAGCAGCAAGTAGGGGGTAGGTAGATGTCTGTTTGTTGTCATGTGTGTCACATGCTCCCTGCAGTGCTCCAAGGCATGGTAACACTCCCATAGTTTGAGTGGTGTGGTCAGACAGGCACTCCATGCATTGGCATTAGAATGTCCCAGTTTCTGCAGCAGCTTCTTTAAACTTTTAGCCATACTCCACATTTGCCCAGCACTTTGGCTGATGTTTGTTTTTCACATGTACTCCTATGGTGCAATGTCTCCGTATGCATCTTCCTTTGCACATCATCATGTTGGAGGTGGGTCTGTGACACCAGTTGGTACATTACATGTAGCACCACATGTGCACTGTGTCTGCCATTCTTAATACTTTGCACGTATCCTGAGTGTCAACATGTGTTTTCTGCAGGAGTCAGCCTCAGTGGCCTTTGTCCATGGTACTCTTTCGATTTCGTGTTGGATACAGGTGCACAATGTACATGTGCAATATTTTGGGCTCATGCATACTCACACTGGGCAGTGCGTGTGTGCATATTCACCAAATACTTAGATTGTTGTGTCTAACTAATAATGATGGTCAGCCACACAATGTGGCTTTGGGTGTCAACAGCTGTGATGCCAGTGTGAGGTGATGTAACACTTGATTCATGTCCCAGGATGGCATCAGATTTCAGTTCAGGCAGGACTTTTACCATGTGGCACAAGGTGTAAGCAATTCAAACATGTCCAGGTCTGGGTTTGGGTGGCAGGGTGGGAAAATGAGCTGGGATGCATGATCAGCTATCCTGTTGTCAGGCTGTGGATCATCATTGTGTCTCTCATACTAGTGTTTTCCTTGGCTGTTGCTTGTATCCTACTATACATTGAGCGTTGTGTCTCTCACAATTGGCCACAACTAGACTTTGCATTGTGCAGAGTTCTGTGTAATGTGACTCATAATGTATGCCATGTTTAGAAATGAGGCAAAATGTATTGTAGCTTATATGTCTGATGTGTACAGGTGACTGATATGTTTTTGTTGTTCTCCTTGCCCACAGCAGCAGCATCTGAATCTGAAGGAGACACAGGCGCGGACCAGGCAGAGGGACCCAGCGACAGTGCCACCTGCTTTGAGGAGTCAGAGGGAGGCAGTGGCACGGAGGGTGAGGAGAGTCTGCAGGCCGGACGACATGTGACTGATACATCTTACCATGCCGACAACTCCGAGTCAGACTCTCAGGAGGAGGGGGAATATGCAGCAATGGTCACATCTTCTTCTTTGTCTGCCCTCCCCTCCTCCAGTACCATCTCCACCCTCCCAGTCGTTAGTGTCCCTAGGGTCCGTGCTAGACCCCGTGTCTCCTTTGTTCCCGGCACCGCAGCCCCTGCCCCTGTGTCCCCTGCTGCCCTCAGTGCTGAGACTGTGGACCTACTCCGGCAGATTGCAGTAGGTCAGACATCCATGCTGACTGTCCTCCATGGACATACACAACTGCTTACACAGGTGGTGTCGTTCATGGAGGGCATGTCATCGGCCATGTCTGATCTACGTCGGAGTGTGGCTGCCATGGAGTCAACACTGACGGCAGCTCTGTACACCCAGCAGCATCTGCCCCCCCCATCCTTCAGACCCATCCACCTCTGCCTCTCACATACCTACACAGCATACTCGCACACGCCACAGGTCAGACACACCCAGCTCACACACACAGCATAAGAAGCTCAAAGCTCCATGCACCCATTCTCAAGGGGAAGTAGGCACACACCCAGGGAGAGGGGAGACACCTCACACACGCATCCACACACCCAGTAGACCTGACTCACAGCCCTGTACCTCCACCCCCAATGTGTCCCCGGGTTCAGGTGCTAGTTTTTCTGCACTGGCTGCGGTGTGCAGCCAGGTTTTTGAATCTACTTTTGGCGATGCCCCAACCAGTGTGGATGAATCCACTACACCTGCACTCACTCCACCTGTCCTTCCCTCTCCTGTCCATGCGGTGCCGGAGGACTCCACAGATGGTGCCCCCATAGTTACCACAGCGGATTAAACGCCATGTGCAGGCAAGTTTGGGTATGTGCACACCCATGGAGGCACAGACTGTTGCAGAGACATCTTTGGACTGGCCATTGGCCTTTAATGAGTGAGGACTCTTATTTGCTTTTATATTTGGAACCAGCTGAATAAAGCTATTATTTTCCTTTTCTGAACTTGAGTTTGTGTGAAAAAGTCTGTGACTGCTGTGTGCCTGGGAGGTGGTATGATGTTAAAATATAGTTATGTTGACATGTGTCAATCTCCTGGTGGTAATGTGGTTAAGAATCTTAGCTATATGTTGTAATGGCTGGCCACTGTTGGGCAGTGGGGGGGTGTTATACACACACACTCTGGTGCTGGGCACTGGTGGGCACTGGTGGGCACTGGTGGGGGTCTTAGACACACACACACTCTGATGCTGGGCACTGGTGGGCACTGGTGGGGGTCTCAGGCACACACACACTCTGGTGCTGGGCACTGGTGGGCACTGGTGGGCACTGGTGGGGGTCTCAGCCACACACACACTCTGATGCTGGGCACTGGTGGGCACTGGTGGGGGTCTCAGCCACACACACACTCTGATGCTGGGCACTGGTGGGCACTGGTGGGGGTCTCAGCCACACACACACTCTGGTGCGGGGCACTGGTGGGCACTGGTGGGCACTGGTGGGGGTCTCAGCCACACACACACTCTGATGCTGGGCACTGGTGGGCACTGGTGGGGGTCTCAGCCACACACACACTCTGATGCTGGGCACTGGTGGGGGTCTCAGCCACACACACACTCTGGTGCTGGGCACTGGTGGGCACTGGTGCGCACTGGTGGGGGTCTCAGCCACACACACACTCTGGTGCTGGGCACTGGTGGGCACTGGTGGGGGTCTTAGACACGCACACACTCTGATGCTGGGCACTGGTGTTGTGCGGTGACGTACCGTACCCCGAGGTCGTTGACGTACCGTACCCCAGCTGGATGGCGTACATGCAGCACGTATGACACTGGTGAAGTGCGGTGACGTACTTCGATGACCTAGGTGCGGCACGCCTCCGTATTGCACTGGTGTTGTGCGGTGACGTACCGTACCCCGAGGTCGTTGACGTACCGTACCCCAGCTGGATGGCGTACATGCAGCACGTATGACACTGGAGAAGTGCGGTGACGTACTTCGATGACGTAGGTGCGGCACGCCTCCGTATTGCACTGGTGTTGTGCGGTGACGTACCGTACCCCGAGGTTGTTGACGTACCGTACCCCAGCTGGATGGCGTACATGCTGCACGTATGACACTGGAGAAGTGCGGTGACGTACTTTGATGACGTAGGTGCGGCACGCCTCCGTATTGCACTGGTGTTGTGTGGTGACGTACCGTACCCCGAGGTCGTTGACGTACCGTACCCCAGCTGGATGGCGTACATGCTGCACGTATGACACTGGTGAAGTGCGGTGACGTACTTCGATGACGTAGGTGCGGCACGCCTCTGTATTGCACTGGTGTTGTGCGGTGACGTACCGTACCCCGAGGTCGTTGACGTACCGTACCCCAGCTGGATGGCGTACATGCTGCACGTATGACACTGGTGAAGTGCGGTGACGTACTTCGATGACGTAGGTGCGGCACGCCTCTGTATTGCACTGGTGTTGTGCGGTGACGTACCGTACCCCGAGGTCGTTGACGTACCGTACCCCAGCTGGATGGCGTACATGCAGCACGTATGACACTGGTGAAGTGCGGTGACGTACTTCGATGACGTAGGTGCGGCACGCCTCCGTATTGCACTGGTGTTGTGCGGTGACGTACCGTACCCCGAGGTCGTTGACGTACCGTACCCCACCTGGATGGCGTACATGCTGCACGTATGACACTGGTGAAGTGCGGTGACGTACTTCGATGACGTAGGTGCGGCACGCCTTCGTATTGCACTGGTGTTGTGCGGTGACGTACCGTACCCCGAGGTCGTTGACGTACCGTACCCCAGCTGGATGGCGTACATGCTGCACGTATTTCACTGATGAAGTGCGGGAGTGTGTGGTCCAACGTACCTAGAGATGACAGTCGTGCAATGGAGATGTGCGCGTGTGGAAACACGTACAGGTATGTTGGATTTTGTTGTACTCACCTTCTGCGCCGTCGTCGGTTTCTAAGTACGAGGTGGTGGCCGTACATGATAGGGATGAGACGGACGATGGCGTTCATGTCCTGCTTGTCGCGTACCGGGGTGCGGTTCGTGCCGGAGTGTGGTTTTACGGTAGTTTTGAGCTCTCGTAGAAAAAGAGCCGTACGGAGTGTGTTCTACACGGATCGTAATTCCTGGTTCGGGAAACGCGCTCTTTTTACGTTCGGACGTTGCGTCGAGCGTCAGCCGAATGCAATTCGTATGGACTTTCGATTCGTATGGCGTTTTTTATGAGCCGTACGGAGTGACGCTTTAGATTGTGATCGTACTTGCTGATTCGTACGGGGACGCCTACGGGTACGACTCGTACGGGGAAAAGCGCTCCGAATCGCTATTCGGAGCGCTTTTTCCCGGATCGGAATCGACCCCTTGGAGTAAGTAGTGTGGAAGTGGAAGCCAAAACCAGGAAATTCAGTACACCCCAACATTTGAAAGACTCAAAAATGACCCCCATCAGTTCCACTCTGGAGTTGAACTTAATTTAAAAGTCACAACTTCAGGCCCAACATAACATTTCCACAGTAGTAAATAAATAACTGGGGCCACTAAATAACTGAGTTTTAAATCAGAAACAATTTAACAGGGTTTTATTGCAAAATCTGAAAAATCAAGCTGTATAGAGTTGTGGAAACATGCCATGAAGGCTCAAATGCTAAGTACACTGTCAGAAATCAGAGTTACTTTTCTAAGCCCCAAATGAACAGCAGAAACACAGTTTCATACGAAGGGGTTTTTATACACACTTATTATATACACAATTAGAGAAACCTGCAGTCTCTGCATGGCATGTTCAAAAACAAAACACACATTGTGCAAATCAGAATCTGCAGTGTCACTTTTCAGTTTATTACACTAGCCTATGTCTAAAGAAGCTTCCACCAGCTTTGGCAGCACTTCATCATGGGAAGTTCAACTAAAAATGCAACATTTCTATTGAATGGGCTACACACCAGTGGAAGGGGGTCCGCCTACCAACAGAACTACAGCGGACGCAGCTTTGGCATTTGCAACATTCGGAATGCCAGAAAGTTCATTTACAATGCATACACTTTAGGGAAAGTACAGGATGGTACACTATTGTGTTTGTGGAGTCTGTGGAGAGAGAAGAAGCACAGGGGACGAGATGGGAGTTTTCAGCAAAATGTGGCCTAACTAAAATATTGTAATAAATATACGTTATTTTAAACTTCTATCCCTTATTGTAAACTCATTTTAACTACACTCATATTAATTTTATATTAGCATATGGGATCCATTATCAAAAACGGTTAGTGGTGGGAGGCAAGATGGCCGCGGACCGACCCACTGAGTGAGAGGCTGATTTCCTCTCTCCTCCTGTGGTTGAAGCAGAGGCTATGCTATGCAGATGCAAATGACGAACCCCCTAGACGCCCATATCGATGCGGCTGATAACGAGGAATCATGGGGCAGGGGCATTTAACCTGCTACTACTGGAGCAGAGGATTTTGAGGCGGATCAGCTCGTGGCACGGTTGGTCAAAGACATTTCCTTACTCCTGAGACCCAGAGTAGTGGCAAAGTGCGTAGGAAAGCCGCTCCAAAGAGAACACGAGCGGAGCAGATTAGTAAAAATGTCATCACAGATCGCGACAAGGAATCAGCCCGCAAGAAGCAAGAACCTGGATTCGGATGCAGAAATGGACTCTGCAGCGAAAAAGAGAGAGCTGAGACGGAAGGAGAAGGAGCGCAAGGCTGAGATCAGAGCCGAGCAGAAGGCAGTGCGCCTGGCTGAGATAGCGGCTAATGAGGGTCGGGTGGAAAAGAAAATGCCGAGAGCGGAGATAGCGGCGAAAGAGGCAGCAGCAAAGGAATTTACCCCAAAAAGGGGGAGAGGGGGGCTGAGGCAGCCTACCTTGGCAGAGTCTTTTCGTAATAACAGCAGAGAGGCGTCGATGGACCGAGGCAGAGGACAGACCCGGGCCGAAGCCGAGGCGGAGGAAACCATGGATGAGACGCCGCCGCAAGAACCAGCTCCCGGGGAAGTGGTGGCAGAGGCAGAACAAGTCGGGCTGGCGGCAGCGGGAGCGACGATGATGGAGGCGGAGACCTGTAGCCTGGTAGGAGTTACAGAACCAGGCCAGGGACAGTTGATAAATGCGCCGGGAGTCGAGCTTGGGGAGGACACACCCAGCGTTGTCCTGGAAGCAAGTGAGGCAAGCGAGGATGCGGGGCTGGCTTTACCCCCAGTCCTGGTACTGGTAATTCAGTCAATAACTGAAAACAAAGGAACAGATGATACAGATGGTGGAATGGACCCTAACCATAGGGGTAGGGGGGCTGATAATCAGACTAACGCCCCGAGCGGCGACGGTGCACCTGCAGTAACTCATTCTAATGCGGATATTGCTCCAGAGGTCATCTCTAACCAAACCTTGGTGGTAATAGTGAACTCACAAGACGACTTTTTACGTATGGGGCCACATAGGGAAATAGCAGAAGGTCAAGGGAGCAGAGTGGAGAACGTTGTAGATAAGACCTTGGAGGAAAATGTCAGCGTCCGCGCAAGTGGCTTGAATTTGGAAAAAGGAGTGGTGAATGAAGCACCAATAAGTAAACATGGTCCCGAAGATGGCGCTTCTGCACAGTCAGCAGGGGTGACCCCCGTGACTGAAATTGCAGTCGTATTGGATGCGCCAGGTCCACCGGCAGCTGCACTACCAGGGACCCCAGGAGATGATATCTTCTTCTCATTAAATGGCGAGACTGATGAAACAGATAAAGCTTTGGACAAGCATAAAAACAAGGGGCAATCATCTGAGTCTGAGACAACCGACCTAGATGTAAGCCTAGAAGAGACAGAGTTATCTACGTCAGAAAAGGGCTCCGAGACAGACATAGACACGGATATAGAGCCTGAGACTGGACAGACCCATTCATCGTTGGACGATAGTGTGCAGAGGCAGACGGTGGTAAAAAGGAAGCGACAGAACACTAGCAAAATGCAAAGCAGGGGCGGCACTAGGCATATTGAGAGACCTAGTAAACTGGTTTGGGACCATTCAGCTATCTCAAAAACATATCAAGATGAAGGAGAGAATAGGCCCAGATATAATGGCCCCTCAGGCTCACAATCACAATCACAAGGACAGGGCCCCACAATGGAGATGCTATATGCTACTCTTAGGCAAATGCAGGGAGAAGTGAGAGATGAGGCTAAGAGAGCACGACGTGCAAGTAAAAAAATTGAGGGGTCACTGAGCAAAGTGAACAAGATGTATGCCGAGATGGCTGGCCGAATGACAGAAGTAGAGGAAAGAACAGGTCAACTGGAGGATGAAGTATCTCAGTGGAAGGAGTTTAAGACGGCGCAGGAAAAATTCAATGAGGACTTACAATGGAAGGCAGAGGATGCAGAAAACAGGCAGAGGAGGAATAATATAAGGCTGCTTGGGATTCCGGAGGGGGCTGAGGAACAAAATCCTAGGGCTTTTGTGGTTACTTTACTAAGAGAATCATTCCCGGAGATCACCACTTGGAATTGGGACGTTGAGGTACAACGGGCCCACAGATTTCCTTTGACAATCAAGAAGTCATATGGTGTACAGAATGAAAGATCAAGAGCTATACTTATATACATTGGTAACTTCCTGGCCAGACAGGAGATCATGGACAGTGCCAGGCCACAAGATCGTCGGACTTTTAAAGGAAATTCTTTCTTTGCCCGACCGGATTTTTGCCATGCCACGGTTGAGAGGAGGTGGAGATTACGGCAGATAATAGACCCATTTCAAAAAGCTGGTTGTGAGGCCTACCTCCTGTTCCCTGCAAGGCTGAAAGTAATACTAGATGGGGGGACAAGGATGTTCTTTTCGGAAATTAAAGCGCAAAGCTTCTTGACTGAACTAAGAGAAAATAGAAGGAAATAGACAATATAAACTAAAGATATATGAAATTAGCTGATATTGTTTGAATAAGGACGAGCCTGAAGAGGGCTTAATGAGAATGAAGGATTATAGCACTATGTAGGCATAGTAGGACTCGATTTGAGGGGGCACTTATGAATAAGGAGGGGTTCTCTTTTTTCATTTCTTTTTCCTATTTGTCGTTTGTATCTGCATATATATTGCGGGAGAATACAAGTGGGGAGGGGGGGGGGGGGGTACAGCAGCACTCAAGGGGGTTGGGAACCAGTCATACGTAGGTCAGGATTGACCTAGTTGCCTGTGGTCAGGGGGGGTGGCGGGGGGACAGGGGAGGGGGGCGCACCAGAGGGGGGGAGACAGGGAGGATTGTATAGGTTGGGAGAAGGGAAGCAAAACAATATTACAATACACAGGGGAAAGAAAAAAAATTTACAAAAATGAGGAGAGGCAACATGAATTGAGCAGACATAAAAGCATAAAGGCTGGGCTAAATGATTTGAATATAAGCATACTGGAAGGGTTAAAAAAAACTTTTTTTCAATGAGTACAAATATTAAAAGCGTGACTATGAATGTATGTGGACTGAATGATAGAATAAAAAGGCAGCGGGTAGGTTTATTTTTGAAAAACACCGTTGCGGATTTTTTTTTGTTACAAGAAACACACGTGGAAGGGAATAGATCTTTTTTGTTGGAACAGATGGGTTTTAGGGTGTTAGCCAACTCTAAACAGGGGGCTAGAATTAGAGGGGTTGCTATATTGACAAAACATTTAAATATAAAAACAAGGAAGAAATTTGAGGATCAGTGGGGGAGATGTGCCTTGATTGAGTGTTTCATAGGGGAGGTTTGGGTCACTATAGGTTCTATATATGGGTCAACAGAGGATGATCCAGAGGTGTTTGATTTCTTAGATATCGAATTATCAACATGGGCGCCAAATGCTATCTTGGCAGGAGATTTTAACATTGATGGGGCCAGGGGACTGGGTTTAGACTCTATGGGACAATACTACGGGAGGAAATAGAGGGTCTGTAGGGCAATAAAGAGTCTAGTCAGGAATAATGCATTGCTGGATGTGTGGGGGGCCCAGAAGCCTTTAGACCCGGGCTATACATTCTTTTCAGCTCCACATTGGAAATGTGTTAGATTAGATTACTTTTTTGTTACTAGGGCACTAGGAACAGCTTCAACGATAGATAAGATGCAACGGTTATTGTCGGATCATAATCCCCTAAAGTTAACAATAGAAGGAATTGGGTTCAAGAGGGTGGTAGGATCATGGACATTTGAAAGGGGACTGCTGAAGGATGAGGAATACATTACACGCATGCATTTATGGATTAAGGAGTTCTGGGAGATCAATAGGGGGAGCACCACAATTGGGAATGATTGGGACACATTTAAGGCAGGGGTAAGAGGTGAGACACTCAGCTACTCTATCGCTAAACAAAGGAAGGAGAAAACAGAGAGTGAACGGTTAAATAATGCTTTGAGATTAGCTGAGGCGAGATTGGAGCAGGCCATAGTAGATCAGCAGGAGTATAACGAGCACGTATTGGAATTAACGATAGCACGGGCAGAGGCTTTAGAAGGGGTGGCAGTTAAAGCTGCCAGGATTTATGACGCACAGAGAGAAAGTTGCTATGAATTTAGTGAAAAGATAGGACGTACTTTAGCAGCACGTACAAGACAAAGGATAGCCAAGGGTGAGATAAAGGAAATAAAAGATAATGCGGGGCAGCTGGTCACGGATGAGAGGGGGATAACAGAGGTATTTAGGGAGTATTATAGTAAACTATACGAAGAAGAGCAAATTCGAGATAAGAGGGAGATCGCGGATTACTTACAAAATATTCCGGGAAAAGTATTGAATAGCGAGGATAGAGATTTTCTGGATGCCGATTTGAGGGATGAAGAGATTAATGAGGCCATACTGGGATTACCAAAGGGCAAAGCAGCTGGCCCAGACCTGATACCAGGAGAGTTTTATAGGATATTCCTGTCCTCCATATTTAAGGATCTAGCAAGAACATTTAGGGGTGTGCAGCAAGGGCAGGCGATTCCGGCAAGCTGGGCTGGGGCGGATATTGTAATCATACTTAAAAAAGGGAAGGACGCAACAGAACCAGGGTCGTACCGCCCCATTACACTAATTAACACAGATACTAAAATATTTTCGAAAATACAGGCAACCAGATTCGCTAAAATAATAACTCAATTGGTTAGCTTCAATCAACATGGCTTTATACCACAAAGGGGCACCACATTACATATCAGGAAGATGATAACACTTTTTGATGCTCAGGAAGTAGAGGGCAACCCTATGGCAGCCATGTTATTGGATGCAGAAAAGGCCTTTGACAGGGTGGCCTGGGAGTACCTGTGGGCAGTTTTGAGAAGAGGGGGAATAGGGGAAGCATTTATAGGAGTTATACAATCACTTTATACAAATCCCACTGCTTGCGTTAGGGTAAACTCAAGCCGCACTAGACCTCTGGCTATTACTAGGGGTACGCGGCAAGGATGCCCTTGCTCACCCCTTTTGTTTGCTATGTACATTGACCCCTTGATACGAAGATTTGAGCAGAATGTACAAATTACTCCACTAACTACCAGAATAGGAGACATTAAAGTCTTAACATATGCAGATGATATTGTGGTTATCACACCTAGCCCAATAGATGCAATAAGAGAAATAGAACAGGAGGCAGATCGGTTTGGTCGAATAGCAGGGTATGCACTGAATAAAAGTAAGTCACAAATTATAAAGAACACTTACACAATATGTACAGATGCACGGGTGGTTGGTGAGGGGGTGTACTTGGGTATTAAGATTACGGCAGAGCTAGAAAAATTGGTAGAAATTAACATTGAGCCTATTATTACGAAAGCAAAAAAGGACTTGGTGAGGGTAAATAATTTACATATGTCCATATTAGGCAGAGTAAACTACATAAAAATGAATCTGCTGCTGAAATTTTTGTATTTATTTAGAACTATTCCGCTGTTTTTTAGTATGATTTGGTTTAAAAAGGTGGAGAACATGGTAAATCGATTTGTGTGGTCCCAGGGGAAGACAAGAAGAGCCCTGAAATATATGTCATTGCCACGGGACAGGGGGGGATGGGCATTACCAGATCTTAAAATGTACTATTGGGCGGCAGCAATACAACAAATGACTGGCTTGCTGGGAGGAGCTGAGAGGGAAACTGAATATCCTACAGGGTCGTCAGAGGTGTACGGGATAATTCTTGGTGACGAGAGAAATAATGCCCTACTTAGATTTTCGGAGCCAAGTTATTTCAAACGAACCAGGTTCAAGACACTAGAAGTGGCAGACAAAATATGGAAATCGTTTAAAAAAAAATTTGGCTTAGGAAGGTTTCATGCACATACTAGAATAATAGAGGATCCTACGATGCCACCTGAAATATTCGCCGACACTATATTTAGGAAATGGGCTCAGTCAGGAATTAAAAAAATGGGGGACTTAATAGGTGAATCAGGGATACGGCAATTTACAGAAATCCAGCAGGAATTTGGGGTTAGCAGTAGGAGTTTTTTTAAATATCTGCAAATAAGAAGCTTCCTAGGTAATAAACGGGGGGAACGATGGGCTTTAAAGGAAATTCGATTCTGCAGATGATTGAGGAGGCAGAATCTTGTACAATTAGAAGATTATATGCGGAACTTATAGAGCATCGAGGGGATGACCTGGAGAGATATGAGACTAAATGGAGGGAAGCCCTAGGAGTATCAGAGGGAGCATTCTTAAAGTCACTAAAGTTAGGAAGAGAAACTCTTTGCTCAGCGGCGTTGCAGGCACAACATTATAAGACGATATACAAATTGTATTACACCCCAGCCAGAATCGCCCAGTGGGGAGGTACACAGGGGATCAGATGCCCAAGGTGCGACAGTACGGAGGCAGATATACTGCACATGTTTGCGGGGTGTCCAAACCTCTCTTCATTGATAGAAAGTATTGAGTCATTCTTTGATAAATCACTGGCATATAAATTGAAGCTGACACCAGAAATAATACTATTAGGGGTAGAAGGGAGTAATTTGCAATATCTAAATGAGGGTTTCATATTTATAGCTATGGCAGTTTTACGCCTATGTATAGCAACTGCATGGAAAGATAAGACACCTCCACCATTTCAGCATTGGTTGGCTAGGTTATTGTGCACCCACAACCTAGAGAAAGCTATTAACGCCAGAAGGGGGAAAAAGGGTAGAGTACTTGGTTTACAGTTGTGGAAGCCTATCGCAGAGTGGAAAAGCAGGATGGCAAATGTCTAGGGGGGCGAACAACTAGAGGGATCAATCTGTACTCATGACTGTACTCATGTTTCCTGTTTTTTGCCTTTTTGGTGGTTTTATATTTGTCGTCCCGTTTTTGACGACTTCTGTTCTCGTTTCTTGTTGCCCTTTAGTTTTCTGATTATAGTGCCTCCAAGCTCCTTTCTTTGTTAATTTGTGTTTTACTGATTCTATTATATTGAATTTCATTCTAAGTTGGGTATTTTTTTTGGTTGTTTTTTTCCCTAAATATGTTCTTTTATAAGATGTATAAGTATACCTATTGTTAAAGGATATTCTCTGGTGCATGGGGGGGGGGTAAAATGTGATGTAAAAATTGTCAATAAAAATATTTTTAAAAAAAAAGGGATCCATTATCAAAAACATCCAGCAGCATTTATTTTCACGAAAATGTAATTCTAAAATCACTTCGGGCAGTATCCATCCCTGGACTACTACAACCTCATACACGCCTCATCTGAAACTGGGTCCTAGGAAACTTCCACAAGTATTCAAGTGTACAGCCTAGGCACCATATCTGAATTTGAGTGGGCGGAATTCTGGCACCCCCAGATAACATGTCAGATCATAGAGCAGGGATGTAGCAGAGGAGTGGCAAGCAAGATTCATTTATAATAGTTTGCAGTTCTGGTCAGTGATAGGCCTTGAGATGTATGTCCCATCATGTGACTTTTAAATTACTGGTAGAACACAAACATACAATATCTACTCAGTGATAACAAAAATGTTTAAACTGATTGCACATTGATCTGTGGTTTAACATTAAATAAATGTATAACATTAATTGTAGTATCAGACAAATCTTCGACAAGAAAGGGCCCTCTTTTTGGTTAAAAGAAGTAGCAAACTTGGGGGCATTTGTAAATGCTACTGCTCTTCCAAAAAATAAACACAAATCTGTTTGTAATGTCAGAGAAAGAGTATGTTTTGTGCTTGATGAGAGGGACGGTGATCCATTGTTTTGGCTCCCCCATACGCCTGCTATGTGTACTCATTCTTAAAGGTAGATAACTCCTTCCTCATCTATCCAGCGGCAGGGACGGACCTGGGAAAAGTGTTGAAACGCGTCCCACAATGCCTCATACCAGTGACTTTAGGCAAGAGAGCCTGACACTTTTACATGCCTAGGAAATTTCCAGTGCGATGAATAGCTATTTGTTTAAAGATCAACCAAGCTAGTAGGAAATCATGAACATTGCTTTTGTTAAGAAAACAATGAAAGCAACAAAAATGATGAAAGCATGCCGCCACCTATAACATGACATCTCCTATCACACAACTTAGAAACAGCAGCATTTGTAATGTATTTGTTTATTGATTTATATAATATGCCTAATTTAGGGGTCGATTACGATGGCGGACGGAAGGACGACCGCCGGCCTGGAGTAGGCGGAAAATGCCTTTTTCCGTTCCGCCTCCTGCGGTCACTCCGTCCGCCATATTAGGATGGGAAACACTGTCAAATGTCCGTACGCGGTGGAAGAGCACGCACCGCCGCGGAACTACACCCGACCCCCCGGCGGACGTAACCAATCCAGAGACACCGCTGTACGGAATGACGTCTCCGACCGTCCTCTAAATCACGATGGCGGAATACACACATCAAATCGCTGTGGAAAAACAACCTGCCTGAACACGGCGGATTCACCACAGGGGAGATACAACACATTGCACAGATACCCACCTCAAGCAGATCGCTATCATGGACCCAGCGCTGCACGCGTTTCCGATACTCTTCGTGCTCCACCACCAGCAAGTCATGGACCGTCGCCGACGACGACGCAGTTACGCCAACACACCAATTGCTGTCGGAAGGGGAGTACCTTCCGGGGCCGTGACGTTGGGAGGGAGAGTGTCATGTTGGAGAAACAGCATTTACGATAGCACCAATATATCAACAATCCAAGTAGACAACTAGGAATGACAACGACAAACCACTACACATGATTGACTTGCTTTATTAAACATAATAGGGGTATAATCCTAGAGTAGCCAAGAGCATGGGCACTGGGTAGAACAGAGCAGGTACATCTGAAGCAGCACATGAGAGGGCACAATGCAGTATCATAACAGCAACAGGGCAGTGTCCATAACAGAGCAGGTACATCAGAGGCAGCACATGAGAGGGGCTAAGTGTATCAACAGTCCATGGCAAGGTACAGGTACATCAGAGGCAGCACATGAGAGGGGCTAAGTGCATCAACAGTCCATGGCAGAGAACAGAGCAGGTACATCAGAGGTAGCACATGAGAGGGGCTAAGTGCATCAACAGTCCACGGCAGAGAACAGAGCAGGTACATCAGAGGCAGCACATGAGAGGGGCTAAGTGCATCAACAGTCCATGGCAAGGCACAGGTACATCAGAGGCAGCACATGAGAGTAGCAATGTTCATCAACAGTCCATGGTACAGAGCAGGTACATCTGAGGCAGTACATTAGAGGGGCTATGTGCATCAGCAGTCCATGGCAGAGAACAGAGCAGGTACATCTGAGGCAGCACATGAGAGGGGCTAAGTGCATCAACAGTCCATGGCAAGGCACAGGTACATCAGAGGCAGCACATGAGAGGGTCTAAGTGCATCAACAGTCCATGGCAGAGAACAGGTACATCTGAGGCAGTACATGAGAGGGCACAATGCAGTATCAGAACAGCAACAGGGCAGTGTCCATAACAGAGCAGGTACATCTGATCCAGCACATGAGAGGGCACAATGCAGTATCAGAACAGACACAGGGCAGTGTCCATAACAGAGCAGGTACATCAGAGGCAGCACATGAGAGGGGCTAAGTGCATCAACAGTCCATGGCAAGGCACAGGTACATCAGAGGCAGCACATGAGAGGGGCTAAGTGCATCAACAGTCCATGGCAAGGCACAGGTACATCAGAGGCAGCACATGAGAGGGGCTAAGTGCATCAACAGTCCATGGCAGAGAACAGAGCAGGTACATCAGAGGCAGCACATGAGAGGGGCTAAGTGCATCAACAGTCCATGGCAAGGCACAGGTACATCAGAGGCAGCACATGAGAGGGGCTAAGTGCATCAACAGTCCATGGCAAGGCAGAGGTACATCAGAGGCAGCACATGAGAGGGGCTAAGTGCATCAACAGTCCATGGCAGAGAACAGGTACATCTGAGGCAGCACATGAGAGGGCACAATGCAGTATCCAAACAGCAACAGGGCAGTGTCCATACCAGAGCAGGTACATCTGAGGCAGCACATGAGAGGGCACAATGCAGTATCAGAACAGCAACAGAGCAGTGTCCATAACAGAGCAGGTACATCAGAGGCAGCACATGAGAGGGGCTAAGTGCATCAACAGTCCATGGCAAGGCAGAGGTACATCAGCGGCAGCACATGAGAGGGGCTAAGTGCATCAACAGTCCATGGCAGAGAACAGGTACATCTGAGGCAGCATATGAGAGGGCACAATGCAGTATCAGAACAGCAACAGGGCAGTGTCCATAACAGAGCAGGTACATCAGAGGCAGCACATGAGAGGGCACAATGCAGTATCAGAACAGCAACAGGGCAGTGTCCATAACAGAGCAGGTACATCAGAGTCAGCACATGAGAGGGCACAATGCAGTATCAGAACAGCAACAGGGCAGTGTCCATGACAGAGCAGGTACATCAGAGGCAGCACATGAGAGGGCACAATGCAGTATCAGAACAGCAACAGGGCAGTGTCCGTAACAGAGCAGGTACATCAGAGGCAACACAAGTACGTGGGTCAAGCGCCCCGTCCCAAGGACATTAATAATGCAAGGGTGGTTACAACGGACAATGTAGACTCCAAGTCAAATGACATGTGAGTGATGGGAGCTACACCTCACAGCACAGAATCTGGTGGACTGCTTGACCTAGTCGCCTCGGACACACTGCCAGCACCAGAAACAGGAGAGTGAGACACAGCCACAGCTCTAGTGACCGACACATGAGCCATAGACCCAGACACACTGCCAGCACTAGAAACAGGAGTGTGAGACACAGCCACAGCTCTAGTGACTGACGCATGAGCCATAGATCCAGAAACACTCCCAGCACCAGAAACAGGAGTGTGAGACACAGCCACAGATGTAGTGACTGACACATGAGCCATAGACCCAGACACACTGCCAGGACATGTCCCTGTACAGTGACCAACAAATACCATGCCAGCATCTGAGACATGAGAGTGGCGGACACACACAGTGCCAGTACCTGAAACAGGAGAGGGCACAACTGACACAGTGCTACTACATGATGCATGAGAGCGAACAACAGACACAGTGCCACTGTCTGACACATGAGAGTGAACTGCAGCTGACCCACTAGGACCACTGAAATGATGAGTCACAGGGCTGTATGGGCCAGGAGGCAGGGTGGCTCTGGGAGCTGGGGACAGCTGTACTGGAGCGACATTGGGGTGGTCAGGTGTCACTGATGTGTGTCTCCGTTTCTTTTGGATATGTAGGGGCACCCTGGACATGACTGAACTGGTAAGTGGTGTGGCCTCATCAGACATCAAAGGTGGATCATGTGCTGGTGGTGGTCTGCTCTCTGGGGATGTGCTGGACCCTGCTTGACGTTTGCTGTGGCCCTGCCTTCTGCCCTCTGCATCAAGTGTAATGGGGGATGCAACAACAGTGTACTCCTTCCTCTGTTTCTGGGGGGTGTGGATGGAAGTAGAGGTACGTGGGGACTCCACTGCTGACAAATGGGTTTTACGTTCCTTCAACAACATCAGCCTCAGGGCAGCCAGGGGTGATGTATGCCTGTCCTTGATGGAGCTCGTGTCCATGGGAGAACCTTTGGCCCTGGGATGTGCCTTGGCCGTAGGAGGTGTCCTGTCTCTGGAATGTCCCAGATCCCTTGGTGGTGCCCTGTCCTTGGGAGCAGACTTGTCCATCGTAGTGTACCTTTCCTTTGAAGCGTCCTTGTCCTTGGGAGTGTCCCTGGCCTTGGGAGGTGCCCTGTCCTTTGTAGTGTTCTTGTCCTTGGGAGTGTCCCTGCCCTTGGGAGGTGCCCTTTCCTTTGAAGCGTCCTTGTCCTTTGAAGCGTCCTTGTCCTTGGGAGTGTCCCTGGCCTTGGGAGGTGCCCTTTCCTTTGAAGCGTCCTTGTCCTTTGTAGTGTCCTTGTCCTTGGGAGTGTCCCTGCCCTTGTGAGGTGCCCTTTCCTTTGTATTGTCCTTGTCCTTGGGAGTGTCCCTTCCCTTGGGAAGTGCCCTGTCCTTTGTAGTGTCCTTGTCCTTGGGAGTGTCCCTGTCCTTGGGAGGTGCCCTTTCCTTCGTAGTGTCCTTGTCCTTGGGAGTGTCCCTGGACTTGGGAGGTGCCCTTTCCTTCGTAGTGTCCTTGTCCTTGGGAGTGTCCATGCCCTTGGGAGGTGCCCTTTCCTTTGTAGTGTCCTTGTCCTTGGGAGTGTCCCTGGCCTTGGGAGTACCTTTTGAGGGGGATGCCTGTGTTACATGTGAATCCCTTTCCCCCAACACCCCTTGAGGATCCTGTGTGTCAACTCCAGGGTAGCTCATGTTGTGTTCGGTGAAAGATATACTTGTCCTAGGGGATGGTGTCTGTGTCCTCCGTGCCCTGCCTTGCTGCCTGTGGCTGCTTCTAGTGCAATACCCCAAAAATGAGGCCTGGTCTGAAATGTCACTCTCCCCTGAGACATCAAGTGGTGTGGATGGGGGAACTGAAGTAGCACCCTGTCCATGCGACTGTAGAATGGCTGAAGACACAGTGTTTCCTAATGACTGAACTGTTCTGTGGAGACCAGCAACAGTGTCATGCATCCCCTCCATGAATGCTACCACCTGCCCCAACTTCCTATCGTGGTCTTGGAATGCATTGATCATGTTGGTCTGCCCTACACACAGCTGTCGCAGCAGATCAACAGCCTCAGCACAAAGTGCACTTTGTGTCACAGGGGCAGGGGCAGCGGTGCCTGCACTGAAGGCAACTCTGCTCCCCCTACTCGGGCGAGCACGAGCAGTATTTGTTGCAGTTGGTGGCAGTGTGGGCCCTGTGTGCTGTGTACCGACTGAAGGTGTTGATTGCCCACTCCCTGTGTGTGACAACAGTGCTGACTCACCAACACTGTCTGAAGATGAGGACGATGGTGTCTCCACATGTGAGTCCTCAGGGACGGTTCTGTCCCCTTCTCCGGGGCTGCCCTCTTCAGTGTCAGTATGCGCGTGTGTGATCTCGGATCCGGATGCATTGCCACCACTCATTTCCGTCGTCTGTGGGTCAGTGCCCTCGGCCAAAGCTGAAAGAGAGAGAAAAGATGTTTACCTAAGTGCCACACTCATGTACTGAAGGTTACAAAATCACAACTTTCCTTACAGTCGACTAACATGTAGCACCCATCCTGCATACGAAACACCCCTAACAGACATCCTCATGTCAAAGAACCGGGGGTGCCTGTGAAACATGTACATCAAACAAACATGGCAAGTGCATGCAGACCATCACACATGTCATGCCATGGGATCACAGACCTCTACGGCATGTTCTGGAACCCTCAACTACAAAGCAACTGGTATGTCCACCTGGCGGTCATGGATGCTAACGCTCACTCCGCTAATGGCACCAACATGCAATTGCAGCAAAACATACGCACCACGGATGTCACTACTGTGTCTGAGCACCAATACATGCATGCACTCACAAGTCACAGACACATACAGTCTGCTTACTGCTAGTTTGCTGTTGATCCCCTCTCAGCCGGGCGGACCTGGTCAGGATGCATCACAGCAATGATACGGTGCATTAGTGGGTGACCCGCCAGGGCCGGCGGTGGGTGACCGGCCAGGGCCGGCGGTCTGCGGTGGGTGCTGCAATGTGACTGTAAGGGGGGTACCAACTGCCATTTCGAATTGCATATTCAAATGTACGTGTTAGCCTGCACCGCCCCCGCGGAATGCGTGCCCCGCCATAGCGACGCCAGTGAGTGATAATTTTCAAATGATGCACCGTCGCGGTAGTGCGCACATGCGTTTTGCGGGGTGTGACCGTGATGGTCCTTGACCATACAGCATATGTCATGCCCAATTGCAGTATCAACGATCATCTTCTGTTTTGGGGAAGGCGTACCCGGATGGCGTATGTACACACACTGCATGTCTCCGTGTAATGTTCATAGTTGTACATGTGTGTTAGGACATGTCCGGAATGCAGCAAGAATCATTATGTCAAGTCAATGGCCTGTGTCCACGTCTGTCATTCATGTCCATTTGTTGTATGTGTGGTCAAACTATTGACCTTGCCAGTGGTTAACAAAGGCTAGTGATGTGCACCCAAGTTGCGTCAGATGTGCATGGCGATGTGTTGACATCTTGGTTTGGCAGACACACGTTTTCATTTGTACACATCTACACAGTACATCAAGGGTGTGTACCCACATTCAGAAACTGTTGTGAGTGTGTGGTTTGTGTGTGCAAGTAACAATGATGGGGGTATACATGCATTCTGTGTATGCGTATGTGTGTCACCTGTTGTGTGCCCATGCATGTCATGTGAGGATGCCCAGCATTGTAGGTGGGGTCATTGGTGCATGAAGACAAGAAGGGTGTGTTCCATGTTCGTGTTGTGTGTGCACGTCCATGTGTGTGCTGTGGGGACGCTTGTCCACATTTGGGCCCTCAGTCATGTGTTGTTGGCAGTTCTTTCAACATGTGTGCACGTTACATTGGACATGTTTGCACACAGGATGTTGTTTGTGGGTGAACATTGTGTGTGTAGTTAGCTGTAGTGCCTTATATATCGGTCACGTCACACATATAATCTTGTAAACAACAAGTACTTACTTGTACCAACTTTGGTGAACCACTTACGAACTTTGTATCAACTCTTCAAACCACACGCACTTCACATACCAGAGTGCCTAGGGGCAATCCGGAGGAGAGGCTAGCGGTGTGCGATCCATCATAGATTTATGTATTATTTGTATTGTGTTGGTCAAGATGTGATAGTGTGGCACAGCTATGCGTTGTTGGTCAATTGACATCTGCTACCATCTACTCCCACACAGGAGGGCTCCAAATGTGCATCGACCATATACTGTGCTGGAGGGCATGGTTAACGAGGAGGTGATCCGCAAATTCCGGCTTGACCGACGTAGATTGCAGGAGCTTGTAGCACAATTGGCACCTCATCTGCAGCCACGCAGGACATATCCAGGAGCTATTACACCCACAGCAAAGGTGATGGCGGCACTTCACTTCTTCGCAACAGGCACTTTCCAGTACACAGTTGGTCATGCCGGGGGGATGTCACAATCCATGTCAAGCATGGTACTGCGGGATGTTCTGAATGCCATTATGTATTACAAGGATGATTACATCCATTTCCCACGTGCGGCAGAGCTGGCTGCAGTGAAAGGTGACTTCTATGCCCTGGCCCAGATACCACACGTAGTGGGTTCCATTGATGGCACACATATTGGTCTCATTCCACCCCAGGCACGTGAACCTGTATATCGCAATCGGAAGCACTACCATTCGATCAACGTGCAAGTGGTGTGCCTGGCTGACAACATCATCTCCCATGTGTGTGCCTGATTTCCCGGGTCCGCACATGATTCACACATCCTGTGGAGCAGCATTGTCCCCCAACTGATGGCTAATCTGCGTCCAGAACGTGCGTGGCTTGTAGGTGAGTGTGCTGTGAGGATAATTGTATTGTATGTGTGCCATGGTGTTCCCACCAATCCTGGTAATGATATTTGTGTCTGTCATCCCCCCACCTAGGTGACTCTGCGTACCCAAACCGGCCGTGGCTGCTGAGCCCCATACGGAATCCTACTACCCCTGGTGAAATGCGTTATAATGATGCCCATGGGAGGACAAGTCGAGTGGTGGAACGTACTTTGGACAGCTGAATTCTAGGTTTCGCTGCCTGGATAAAACCGGAGGGGCCCTGCCATACTCACCAGGCAAAGTATGCCAAATCGTGATTGCCTGCTGCATGCTCCACAACCTGGCCTTGCGCAATAACATTGAACTGATCATGGACCCTGAAGACCAACAGGTTGGTCCGCCTCCCATCCCACCCATGTCCACTGATGAGGATAGTGGGGAGGAAGAAGGTGTGGACCAGAGGCGTCAGCTCATTGATGGCTACTTTCCTTGAATGTGAGTAACTACCTCTTGTGCTGCTGGACAATGCGTGATGTATGTTTGCTGGTGATGTGTGGATGTGGTGTGTCAATGCAGCCTGTTCTGGTATGTTCTGTTCGCAAATGGGTGTGGGAGATGGTGTACATGCAAAGCTCCCTGATGTGTGTCCTGTGATCCACTTAATTGGTGATGAGTGTGGTTTGTGGGATGTTGCAGTACAGTGTGTTGTGATGGGTGTGATTCACTTTCCTTACCTGTGCTTGTTGTTCTCCCATTATCCCTAGGTCACTCCCACAGAGGCATGATTCTCAAGAACATTGATCCCTGCACCTGGTAATGACAACTTATAAGACAAACATATGATTAAAACATGGAGGTCACACAGCATTGAGTGTTTACGTGGTGTTTATTAACAGGTTGTGGATTGATGTTAGTGCATATTTACAAGTAGGTGTTGGGGGGGAAGTGAGAGTTGAAGGTAATGGCAGATGAAAACACCGTGGGGACACCACATTGTGTGATGTTCACCTAGTCCAACAGACGTGTGCCAATGCTTGGCATTGTGGGGCAAGATAGTTTGCAGGGTGAATGGCAGGCTCAAGGAAGGGTGACGTCAGTGGCGGCCCTTCTTAGAGCGGGTGGATGGTGCATTGCCACTGCTCTCAGCTGGATCCAGCCTCGGTTGGCCCCTACGTCTTGGAGCCGGAGCGGAGACAGCTGTGGGGGCAGGTTGGTCAGGGGCCACCTCCCTGTCAGTGGCCTCAGATGATGGTGGCAGTGGTGTTGGTGACATGTCCCGCTGGGCACTTGGGTGAGGGGGAGGTGGTGTGGCGCGGGATAACCACTCCCTCCAAAGAGAAGTTTGCTGGCCCATGAGGTCCACAATTTGGCCAATGCGAGTGTCCATGGACCGCAACAGCTGGCTGCTCTCTAGCGAGTCTTGGTGGACCCGATCGCCCTGTGCCTGCGACCGCTCCTAGGAGGCATGGACTCTGGCAATGGCATCCAGGGTCTCGGCCCCAGGATGGGGTGGGTCTCGTTCCCGACCTCGCCTAGCACCTGCACTCCTGGTTGTGAGCTGTGGCCTCCCCTGTGTCCTCTCCCGTCCCCTCTCCCTGCTAGCCTGAGATGTTGATGGCCCATCATCGGGCGATGGGTCAGGCAGGGTGGCACAGGCAGGAGTGGTGGTGGTGGTGGTGGTAGCTGCACAGCTCACAATGGCAGGTGTTGGTGTTGTGACACAGGCCAAGGTGGTGGAGGCAGGGATGTCCTGGGAGCCTGATGGCCCTGGGAGTGTGCTTGGGCCAGCATCGTCCTTTGCACCCGAGCTGTCAATGGGATCGTCACCAGAGAGTCCGGGCTGTGAGGGGGGCGACTGATGCTGGGGGTTGCTGCTTTCGCCGGTCAAGTTGCGATCACCTGAGGGACAAGAATTTCAGAATTAATGCTGTGGACATGACCGGTTTTTGGTAGCAACATTACAAGTCACTATGGAATCAGGACATGGTTGTTGTTGTCATCATGTTGATGTTGTTGACAGTACAGGGCAATATGGTCGCGTGGAGGTGGGGAGGCAATACTTGGATATGTGTGGTCCTGTCCTGCTATTGGATGGTCCCCCTGTGGAGATATCTATCTACCTGTCAGTTTGCAGGAGGAGATGCACTGGTCAGCAAATGGTGGGCGGACTCCATCTTGCTCTGGGATGAGACATGGGGGCCTGTTGGGAGTTGCAGTGCTGGTCTCTCATTCACCCCACCCCCACCACCCTCCCTGTAGGCAAGGGGGCCTGTGGGGAGTTGTAGTGCTGGTCTCTCACACACCCCACCCACCTCTCTCACACCCCCCACCCCCACCACCCTCCCTGTAGACATGGGGTTCTGTGGGGAGTTGTAGTGCTGGTCTCTCACACACCCCACCCACCTCTCTCACACACCCCACCCCCCACCACCCTCACTGTAGACATGGGGGGCTGTTAGGAGTTGTAGTGCTGGTCTCTCACACACCCCACCCCCCACCACCCTCCCTGTAGACATGGGGGCCTGTGGTAAGTTGTAGTGCTGCTCTCTCACACACCCCACCACCCACCACCCTCCCTGTAGACATTGGGGCATGTGGGGAGTTGTAGTGCTGGTCTCTCACACACCCCACCCACCTCTCTCACACCCCACCCCCCACCACCCTCCCTTTAGACATGGGGGCCTGTGGGGAGTTGTAGTGCTGGTCTCTCACACCCCCCACCACCCACCACCCTCCCTGTAGACATGGGGGCCTGTTGGGCGTTGTAGTGCTGGTCTCTCACACCCCCCACCCCCCACCACCCTCCCTTTAGACATGGGGGCCTGTGGGGAGTTGTAGTGCTGGTCTCTCACACCCCCACCACCCACCACCCTCCCTGTAGGCATGGGGGCCTGTTGGGAGGTGTAGTGCTGGTCTCTCACATACCCCATCCACCTCTCTCACACCCCCTACCACCCACCACCCTCCCTGTAGACATGGGGGCCTGTTGGGAGTTGTAGTGCTGGTCTCTCACCCCCCCCACCCCCACCACCCTCCCTGTAGACATGGGGGCCTGTGGGGAGTTGTAGTGCTGGTCTCTCACACCCCCACCACCCACCACCCTCCCTGTAGACAACAGGGCCTGTTGGGAGTTGTAATGCTGGTCTCTCACACACCCCACACACCTCTCACACCCCCCCCACCACCCTCCACCCTCCCTGTGGACATGGGGGCCTTTTGGGAATTATAGTGCTGGTCTCTCACACCCCCCACCCCCACCACCCTCCCTGTAGACATTGGGGCCTGTGGGGAGTTGTAGTGCTGGTCTCTCACACCCCCACCACCCACCACCCTCCCTGTAGACAACAGGGCCTGTTGGGAGTTGTAGTGCTGGTCTCTCACACACCCCACCCACCTCTCTCACCCCCCCCACCACCCTCTGTGTCGACATGGGGGCCTGTTGGAAGTTGTGGTGCTGGCTGCTTTGACAACATGCAAGCCTGTGAACTTAGGAGGCAACATTTGTGGTTGGTCATGGTGGGTGCATTTGAGCCCAGGAATTCACATTTGGGTGACTGTGTGGTCCACATGCATGGATTGGAGCCTGGGAGATGTGTCTTGGCAATTGTGCAAGGCAGACCATGACAGTGTGATAGTGGTCATTGATTTGTACTTACCAGCCTCAAGTCCCTCTTCTATTCCTTCCAGGCTCTCAGGGTGCAGTTTGCCCAGCACCTTCTCCTCCCATTCTGCAAATGGTATGGGCTCCGGGGGAGTGTCGCCGCCAGTGTGGTGTGCCCGCAGGTGGTTCTTGGCCCTGATGTCTTTCACCCTTGCCTTGAGGTCATGCCACCGCCTCTGGATCTTGTGTTTGGTGTGTGGCACGGTCCCTGACGCATTCACTCTGGTCACTATCCTGTCCCACATGTTGGTTTTGGTTGCCAAGGTGGTCTGCTGGGCTAGGGTACCGAACAGATGTGGTTCGGCACGGATGATTTCATCCACAATGACCTTCAACTCACTGTCTGTGAACTTGGGGTTTTTCTTTGGTGCCATGGTGTGTGATGTGCAAGGTGTTTGTGGGGTGGGGTGGGGTGTGCAGGTGTGTGGTGTGTAGGGATGGTGTTGTGGGCGTTTGTGTGGTGGGTGTGTTTCTGTGCAGGTTGTATGTGTGTTTGTGTGTGTCTGCGGTTAGTGGTATTCTGCCTTTTGCTTGCAGCTATGCTGTGATGCAAAGGATTGTGGTAATGGGAGGGATTCATTTTATACTCTGTGCTGTGGTTGTGTCCCAATGGTTGTTGCCAGTCAGGTGTTCTGTGGGTGTGGTGACTTGGGTGCATTTTTCGGTGCTGGGGGGGTGTCATTGGGGTGTGTAGTTGTTGGCGGTGGGTGTTTCAGGTGGGTGGGTGTCCTGTTTAGTGTGTTTTCTATTTACATCCGTCTGCCATTTTGTAATCGGTTTGACGGCAGTGATGTTGTTCGTTTGGTCCTTCTGCAGTCATGCTCCGTTTGTCGATGCATTGTTTCCGCTGCAGTCGAGGGAGGTGGTGAGTTCCGTTGGAATGGCGACGTTATCCTAATCATGCGGCCGGACCCTCCGCAGGTATGGCGGCGGTTGGGCCTGTTTCCGCGGTCATGTTCGTCCGCGGCGGAGGGTGTTTCTTTGGTACCGTCCGCTTACTGCGGTCTTTGGTGTGATCCGTCCGCCGCGGACGGTGTTTGATGTGATCCAACCACCGCGGTCTGTGTTTCTTGACATAAATATCCTAATCGCAAACGCGGATTATCCGCGGTGCGGTTGGGAGTGTTTTTGCCGCGACCATGGCGGACGGGACACATTTCCGTCCGCCATCCTAATAGGCCCCTTAGTTGTTCATGTATTAATTCCGAAACTTTACCTATGAAGCAAAATCATTATTTCTATCAAAATTGAGGTTATTCTTTTTTCTCCTAGTTGCCTATAATCATGTCCTCCACATAGTAGTTTGTGTAGCTCACTGCTAAGTCATTTCTCCATTGTGTTGTACTAATATTGAAAAAGTCAATGTATACAATGATACATGTGCATATAAAAACGAAATAGCATCCATTTAGTCAAATTCACCCGACATGACCTCTACATCAACCCCGAGTCAAAAATACGTGGTCAGGCAGGCCCTGCGACCTAGGCCTGAGGCAACTGAGTGACAGATGGGGTGGCACGTAGCCGGTAGGCAAATATGCAAAGAGGAAATACCCAGATCAAACCCACAGATAGGCAGCGACACCACAATGGCCCTAGGCCCAGCTCTCCCATGATGCTGCATCACTGACTCCTGCTTTTGCATCGTTTTACTGCTTTGTCCTTCTTTTCCCCCTTTCTGTGAGTGTTTTCTCCTGCTTTTTGCCTCATTTTCACTGCTTTCTCTTTCCTTCCTTCCAGGTTTTCTGAGTGCTTTCTCTTGCTTTTGCCTTCTTTTTACTGCTTTCTCCCTCCTTTCCCCCCATTTTTCTGAGTGCTTTCTCCTGCCTTTTGCCTTATTTTTACAGGTTCTCCTTCCTTACCCCCATTTTCGGAGTGTTTTTTCCTGCTTTTTGCCTTGTTTTTCACTTATTTTTCCCATTACTGCTACCGCCTGCTGCCCATTGTTCCACTTAGCCCCTCCAACAACCTCCCAGCGCCCATCCCATCTCCCAAGACCTACTTAATGGAGGTCATGCGTGACCCCCATTGAGCAGGCCCCAGACCCAGATCTCCCGTACTGCTGCTTCACTCTGTCCTGCTTTGCCTTGTTTTTGCTGGTTCCTAATTCTTTTCTCCTCATTTTTCGGAGTGCTTTCTCTTGCTTTTCAACCCGCTACACTGTCCTTCCTTTCCCCCATGTTTATGAGTGCTTTCTCCTGCTTCTTTCTCATTCCTCTCCCCCCGATTTTCTGAGTGCTTAATCCTGCTTTTTGTCTTGCTTGTACTGCTTTCTGTTGTAACTTGCCCTTTTAACTAAAAGTTCTATTGAATGAATGCTAATCATGTCAGCATCGGAATGCATTGACCTCATTAGAAGAGATTCAGCTGTAGAATTCGGCTGCTGGCATGGACTGCCCAGTGGATGTACAATAAACCTATCTTGAAGTTCCTACGGAGATTCATTGTTTTCTTACTGGAAAAGATTTGAAAAATGAGAGGCACCCCCCGTGCCTAGGGGAGGGGGGCCTTTAGTGGGAATTCCGGGCCTGGAGCAGAGGTTTCGTTTCCCCAGGTCTAGTCATGGGGAGGGTCGCAAGTAACGTGAGACGCCAGGGAGGGCGTCTGCGATCCCTCCCCCAAAAGTGTTAAAAGTGCGGCTCTCGAGGGAGTAGCCCTCTTTGTCTCTCGCCTCTGGGGGTTGCCGAAAGGCTCAGCCGGAGCAACAGTTGGATAGGCCCGGCAGTGCTGGCAATTCGCAAGGTGAGAGGCCGCGTAGCGTTCGGGGAGGGCAAGAGTGCAAGCAGTTTGCTAGGGGTTTAAATGGCTTAAGCAGAGCAATGTTAAAAGACATTGTGATAAGGGGCGCGTTGCTTTAATGGAGGGCACCGGCAGTCGTGAGTGAGGGGAGAGGAGGACTACTGGGGGAAGTGTTGATGAGGGCCGCGGGAGGCGAGAAGATCATTACACATGTGACGGCACATCAGGGGGAGGGCTCCGGGAGGCAGGAGAGGGTGGGGAGTGTTAATGCCGAACACAAAGGAGGCGTGGTTGGTGCATACAGTGCAGAGAGGCAGCGCGATTTTGGCTGTTGTGATTACGGAGGCACTTAAGAGGATGAAGGTGGTCTTCTAGACGCGCTGTGTCGCATGGACAGGCTGAGGCACTTACGGATGCCCTGGGACACGCGAGGATGCTAGCGGCACGGCACCGGGGGATATAGCATGGGGCGTGTTTACTGCGCGCTCCAGCAGGGGGTAGGGGCGGTTTTCGATGATCAGGTGACACGGGGAGCAGATGAGGGTAAAATGCTCAAAGGAAGTGAGGAGCACTGGCAAGGGGGCAGGAATGAATAGGGTTGTTTTATTTATGCGTCTTTATGTAGCGCGGACGTTCTCCAAAGGGGCCAGAGCGTTTCACAATAGGAACAGAACTGATACATTAAGAAAGTTGCGGCGATGGGGGCCTTAGCGGGGCCATAATGGATGGAAAAGGAGCTCGCCAACCCTGTGGATATATTCAAGTGCATGACCATGTGGCAGTGCACAGGCAGGCATGCTAACCAGTTTCCGGGGGCATGTGATTAATTGGGATGCTAACGCGCTGAAAGGGGCACTCCATGTTTAATTATTGGCGCAGGGGGGCGGGCATGATACTCCCGGGGTACTCAGCCTGTAGGTATGCTGAGCTTCCCGCGAATAGGCACCAACTGTTATCAATCAATGGCGGGTGCATGCAGGTGGCATGGTGTGGAAGAGTCTAGCATTGAGGCACTGGGCCAGTAAGTATTGCTAGTGCCCGAGCTAAAGGTGCAGGGCCGGTGTACAGAGAAGAATGCACGCCAGTGCTAGACCTGTCAAAGGGGCATAAAGGTATAGGTCAGTCAGTAATTTGCCTTCTTTTTCTTAGTAGACACGAAATGTTCGGACTATACCAGTTGCTATGTTCATGTACTTACCGGTCTTCAAGGAGGCCCGTACTACTCATTGTATAGTCTGCGCTCCATGCGACTGAGTAGACTTGAATGGCTGATGTTAGTAATATACTCGTTGTTTGTCTATGTGTGCCTCATTAAGTGTGCTCTCCTCTTGCTGCCCACGCTGTATCGGTAGGACAGGCTTCAGAGAGAAGATTGCATTGGTGTGCCGCGGAGTGCGTGACGATGTGCCTTTGTGGTGCGGTTGTTTTTAGCACCATTTCACACAATGTGAGCGGGGGATGCCCGGTTCAGAGGTACATTATCACACAATCTCAGAGGGGGCCCCACGGGAGGCACATAGCATAAATTGTTGTCTGTCACCAAGCACAGTCAGGCGGGCTGCACCCATTAAAGTGACGGCATCTGTCATCAAACTGGCAAGGGGCTTATTTGAGCTGAACTGCCTTTCATGTCCAGTTTACAGGGCATGGTCAACCCGCCACGTGAATGAACAAAAGCACGCGGGGAAGCGTGCGCGCGGTAGCTAAGAAAGCACAAGCGATTGCAATTATTGTTTTAAACCTTGTTTCACGAGCCATAATGAAAGATGCTCGGCATTTGAAAGGGCTCGTTACATAAATAGTTTCTATGCTGGTAAAATGCTCTGTTATTTACACATAACAATTAAGTCAAACATGTAATAGCCTATCTATTTCTGTCATCTTGGTCAAGATTTGATATTGAAGGTGCACGCGTTTTAGATACAATAAAACGTCGGCAGCAGAAACTCGCTTTGGTAAAGGTTTCCCAATTACCTGAAGTACTGACATCATTACGGGGGGGCCAGGGGGAAACATCCATTTGGTCTTCTTGGCAATTAAGCAGCTGGGAAATGTTATCCTAACTCCTCTACCATTGTAACCATAAAATTAACTACTGAAAGGTCGTCTTTTCTGGCAGTCTATTTACACGAAGCAATTTTCCGCAGTTAAGTTGAATAAAAGAAATGAACTTTCTACTATCCAAGAAAAATGTTGCCTGCCTGTAAGGTCTTGGTGGCTGTGTAATATTCATAATATAATTTCTTTGCACTAACCTTTTGTAATTGCTTACCAAGGCCGTGTTAGGCTACTATTTTAAAACTGTACAGGTCATTTGTATAATTTCAGTGGTATGGGTTAAGTGCAGAAAACCCATTTAGGTCTCTCCAGAGGCACGTGAAACAGCACAGTAGGTTACACATTCATTGCACTTTTCTTGAGGTGAACATAAAAATGGTCGACGTAAACATGTATTGGAAGTGGTAGTCGTACTTAAATTCTTTTTTCTTTGTATTTATGGTTCCTGGCTATTTTAACGGAGAGCAGAACTACGCAAAGGAACTGCAGCACACTTTTAAGTGTTTTTAATAGTAATGCAGAATGCTAGGCCACAGAGGCAGATAATTCACTGTGAGATAGCAAAGGTAGTTTAATAATAAGTTAATTAGTGAGCCTTTTTTGCTGTGTATGGTGCTTCCACATTATGGCCCATTTAAACGTGTAATGTGCGCTTAAGTGCAACATTTCGTTTATAAGAAATATTACAATTCTAGAAAACTAATTTGAATGCGTGACATTAAGAATAACAAATTGAAATGATGGTGCGTTATTGTTGGTGCTTTTTGTGGTGATGCTAGTTAGCATTGTTAAGTAGGTTGTATTAGCGAAAGTGATGTCATAGCCTGAGATTAGGCAGAGCATTATGTAGAATCATGCAGTAAAAACTTATGCATGCAGAAGGATGCGTAACAGCTCGGTGGGCGTAGGAGACTCGAACTCTGTCAGGAAATATTTTGCGAACAAGTAACTTTGGAGGTTACATAGTCACAATTACTATAGGTGGCATTTTTATTGATTGTACAATATACTGTATTTTTACGAATTATCTGTTACAATTACCATATTTTGTGACTTTGAATAAATAGACAAATGACATATTTTTCTAAAAACAATTCTCCTGTGTTTTTCTCTCTAGCTTTGATCAAAAATAAGTAATATGTGTGCAATATAGGTACAAATGATATTTGACATCTTTTCTACAATGAGTGGCCTATGTCTAGTGAAATAAGTTGTGTAATACGTTTTGAATATTTTTTGTGTGATTGGTATTGCTAAAAAACAACATTCTGGGCACCACCTGATTAACCTAAAACCACCTTTGTGGTTAACCTATGGGACTTCCCTGTTTTTCAATATTACTCCCCTGTCCCAGACTTGACAGATAAGGGGGCCTCCTTTACTTTTTATGATTTATACCCAGCTGGTTAGCTGAGGAGGGACGTTTTAGGTACACTTACCCATATACAGCACCACTAACACTGCTTCTCTTTCCCCATTACTTTTTCCAATAAACTCCTCATAAACTTAGTGGTAGGGAATATGGAAGGTATTAAGGTACTTAGCTACACGGAAGATCACTTCAATAAGATCATCAATGGTCCTCCAGCAACAAATATCTCCACAGTCCGCCTTGATAAGTCAGACGAAGAACAGTGGCGTGTTCTATGGAATCTCAAAAAGAAGGTAGTCAGAGCTGAGCTACATGCGGAATTCCTAGTAGAATATTGTAAGAAAGGAGTGATTCCCAAAGGCCTTCAAGTAGTAAATGAACCGGGTATTTTCATAAACAACAGAAAATTCATAGAGAATTGGACATTGGTGGCAAACCGCTGTAGTCGCGATTGGATCCTCCTTATTATAGAGACTGCGCATGAGGTACTAGTGGTGGAACGCAAAGAAATAGAAGACCTAGAAACCCAATTAAATAACAGTTCAGCACTTCTAGAAGCAAAACAAAAACTAGAAGAAATAGAGAAGGATATTTCTGGTTACACTGACTACTTAGTGAATAAGAAGAGCAGTAAACTACGCAAAGATATTTCAAACTACAACCCCGAATATGTCTACCCATACTTACAGAAGGACTTCTACGAGAGAGGCAAAGAAAACTATCCGCAGCGTAGACCCTGGCAGAACCAACACCGTACCTTTCAAAAGAAAAAAGTAAGGTTTTTCGATACTTCGTGTACGAGTTCCGAATCGGAGGGAGAACAAAATAATGACAGTAAAAACACGAAAGACAGAGACACATCAAGTGTCTCTAATTCTAATAGCCTTCCTTTTTTGGAACAGCGCCAACAAAATGTTGGTCCCCCGAAAGGGAGAGGCAGGGGACGAGGGAATTACAATGCGACACCCCAATTCCTACGACGTCCAAACACACGGAGCCAGAAACATTGGGACTAGCTAGCCACAACAAAGCACCGATTATCAATCTTTCTAAACACATGCTCACTAACCAACAAATCACACTGTTAGAAAAAGGCTTGGGATATGCAGTTTCATCCAATATTGACAGATACTCTTTAGAAAGAGATCTCCAAAGCTTTTTTAGGAAAATCAGGTTAGCTATGTTCTTTGAGTGAAAAGCAAGGCACCTCAGTTACAATAAATCAGGCCTCAAAAATAAGTCCGTTTGGACTCCTAGTATCAATATGATTCCTAAAGATATAGAAGCCTTCGAGCGAAGTGTAGACAAGAGCGTAGATGACTTATTGAAGCACAAACACTGGATCAATCACAATCTGAGTAAAGATGAGGCATTAGCATTACAGACATTACAGAATAATATTGAACTGACCATTAAACCGGCAGACAAGGGGGGTGGCATCGTGGTGATGGACACCCCAGATTACAACAACAGAATGCTAAGCCTGCTACAGAACAAGGAACACTATAAGATAGCACACATGGATGAATGGACATCTCTTAAATTATCCATCTCCACTCTTTTGAAACAAGCTAGAGATGATGAGATAATCTGTGAAGAGGAATACTCTTTCCTTAACAATCAGGACCCTATTATCCCAGCCCTCTATGGGCTCCCGAAAGTCCACAAGGACATACTGAACCCTCCCATGAGGCCCATTGTATCAAGCATTGGGTCACTTACAGAACCGCTCAGCAAATATGCGGATGTTTTTCTGCAACCCCTTGTCACCACCCAAAAGGCATACATTAAGGATACATCGGACATTATTCAGAAAATAGAAGGTCTAGCATTTAATCCCGATTCTCAGTTTCTTGTCACGCTAGACATAGAAGCATTATATACTAATATACCACAGAATGCCACAATAGAAGTTATTACATCCATGATCAACAACGAAGATAGGGACCATACGGCCCACGAACTGTTCATCATAGACTGTATTTCTTTGGTACTGAAAAATAATTTGTTTCTATTCAACAAACAACTATTTAGACAGACTAAGGGCACCAGCATGGGGGCCACCTGTGCTCCGAGCCTGGCATGTTTGTATGTATCCAACTTCGAAGAACATCATATCTATAACACAGTATCACCGTTCTATGAAAACATTTCGATGTGGTCTCGGTACATAGACGACGTCTTCTTCATCTGGACGGGTCCTATAGAGACATTAAGAGAGTTCATCACATGGTTGAACCTTGGTGACAATAATCTCAAGTTCACCTCCCACATCGACGATAATAGTTGTGAATTTCTTGACCTCATCATCAAACACACTAATGGCATCCTAAACGTAGAACTCTTTACAAAACCGACTGATAGAAACACTATGCTACATCACAAAAGTAACCATCCCCCTAGCCAAGTAAACAACATCCCATTTGGTCAATTTCTGAGACTAAAGAGAAACTGTACTACACCTCAGGACTTTGAAAAACACGCTAGCGTTCTGAAAACCAAGTTCCTAGAACGCGGTTATCCGAAACGGCTAATAAGACACTCCTACAAGCGCGCTAAATATTACAACCGAGAGAACCTATTTCTGCCCAAAGAGGAAAAGGAGACTACCACACAGCCCATTACTTTTGTTACCAACTACACCCCAATTAGTAACAAACTAAAAAACATCATAAACAGAAACTGGCACTTAATCAATGATAAAAATCATAAGACCCCCCGTTCTTGCGAATATTTTTAACTTTACATTGTATAAATTGTCTCTGTTTATAGCTTTGATTCTATATGTTTTTATTGATTGTACAATATACTGTATTTTTACGAATTATCTGTTACAATTACCATATTTTGTGACTTTGAATAAATAGACAAATGACATATTTTTCTAAAAACAATTCTCCTGTGTTTTTCTCTCTAGCTTTGATCAAAAATAAGTAATATGTGTGCAATATAGGCACAAATGATATTTGACATCTTTTCTACAATGAGTGGCCTATGTCTAGTGAAATAAGTTGTGTAATACGTTTTGAATATTTTTGTGTGATTGGTATTGCTAAAAAACAACATTCTGGGCACCACCTGATTAACCTAAAACCACCTTTGTGGTTAACCTATGGGACTTCCCTGTTTTTCAATATTACTCCCCTGTCCCAGACTTGACAGATAAGGGGGCCTCCTTTACTTTTTATGATTTATACCCAGCTGGTTAGCTGAGGAGGAACGTTTTAGGTACACTTACCCATATACAGCACCACTAACACTGCTTCTCTTTCCCCATTACTTTTTCCAATAAACTCCTCATAAACTTAGTGGTAGGGAATATGGAAGGTATTAAGGTACTTAGCTACACGGAAGATCACTTCAATAAGATCATCAATGGTCCTCCAGCAACAAATATCTCCACAGTCCGCCTTGATAAGTCAGACCCTGCCTGCAAAGAAGCGCTGTTCCTGTGTTGTTGCTGTCTGGCCATTTCGCCACGCCTCGCGGCCCCCGCTTCGCGGGAGCCGCTCGTAGGCTAAGACTCTTTCCAGGGAATTACCTTTTGCTTCCCTTCACGTGCGTTGAGCACCAACGCGCCCCTTGCAAGCTGCCATCTGGTCAACAAGGGTAGAGGCGGGACTGCGAGGACCAGCGTTCCCAGCGGCGTGGATCGGCCGCAGCTGGTCCTCTTCCCGCCCCTCCTCCTCCTCATAAAAATCTGCGCGGAGTGAGAGTGCCTTGGGACCCTGCCTGCAAAGAAGCGCTGTTCCTGTGTTGTTGCTGTCTGGCCATTTCGCCACGCCTCGCGGCCCCCGCTTCGCGGGAGCCGCTCGTAGGCTAAGACTCTTTCCAGTGAATTACCTTTTGCTTCCCTTCACGTGCGTTGAGCACCAACGCGCCCCTTGCAAGCTGCCATCTGGTCAACAAGGGTAGAGGCGGGACTGCGAGGACCAGCGTTCCCAGCGGCGTGGATCGGCCGCAGCTGGTCCTCTTCCCGCCCCCCCCTCCTCCTCCTCATAAAAATCTGCGCGGAGTGAGAGTCCCTTGGGACCCTGCCTGCAAAGAAGCGCTGTTCCTGTGTTGTTGCTGTCTGGCCATTTCGCCACGCCTCGCGGCCCCCGCTTCGCGGGAGCCGCTCGTAGGCTAAGACTCTTTCCAGGGAATTACCTTTTGCTTCCCTTCACGTGCGTTGAGCACCAACGCGCCCCTTGCAAGCTGCCATCTGGTCAACAAGGGTAGAGGCGGGACTGCGAGGACCAGCGTTCCCAGCGGCGTGGATCGGCCGTAGCTGGTCCTCTTCCCGCCCCTCCTCCTCCTCATAAAAATCTGCGCGGAGTGAGAGTGCCTTGGGACCCTGCCTGCAAAGAAGCGCTGTTCCTGTGTTGTTGCTGTCTGGCCATTTCGCCACGCCTCGCGGCCCCCGCTTCGCGGGAGCCGCTCGTAGGCTAAGACTCTTTCCAGGGAATTACCTTTTGCTTCCCTTCACGTGCGTTGAGCACCAACGCGCCCCTTGCAAGCTGCCATCTGGTCAACAAGGGTAGAGGCGGGACTGCGAGGACCAGCGTTCCCAGCGGCGTGGATCGGCCGCAGCTGGTCCTCTTCCCGCCCCTCCTCCTCCTCATAAAAATCTGCGCGGAGTGAGAGTGCCTTGGGACCCTGCCTGCAAAGAAGCGCTGTTCCTGTGTTGTTGCTGTCTGGCCATTTCGCCACGCCTCGCGGCCCCCGCTTCGCGGGAGCCGCTCGTAGGCTAAGACTCTTTCCAGGGAATTACCTTTTGCTTCCCTTCACGTGCGTTGAGCACCAACGCGCCCCTTGCAAGCTGCCATCTGGTCAACAAGGGTAGAGGCGGGACTGCGAGGACCAGCGTTCCCAGCGGCGTGGATCGGCCGCAGCTGGTCCTCTTCCCGCCCCCTCCTCTTGTCTCTCCTTTATAACGTGTACGGGCAACGCGCACGCGGGACGCGCGCGGGGCAAAGGCCGGGGCGAAGACCGGGCAAAGAGCGGGCCGTTTAAGGCCGTTCAAGGACGGCAGAGGACGGCCCTGGCCCTGAACCCCTGTCTTATTGCCCCCAAATCATCGATAAGGTAGGCGGAACTGTGTTTTCTATTCCTCCTTTAAACACTGGTGGCCGCCCCCAGCTATACATTATCATCTTCTACTGCCCTTGCGTCACAGATGTCAGCCATGCGCAACAGAACTAGAAGTTGTATTAAAAAAGCTACGGCGGTAGCACAGGTGACTGGACCCATAGATCTCTTCATTTCACGGGTGAATGAGACTATCGACAAAAGTATTGTTTTACTGGAAAAAAGAGTCTCCTTGGATCTCGCGAACGCCAAGCGTTCGTCTTTGGGTTCTCTTGCAAATGCCAAATCACCCTCCCAGCAGTTATTGAACAATTGTTCCTTACCCTTATCCTTGCCTACCACCGGCGCATTCACTGTACCGAATGCTGTCGATTTGTCAGTTACCCAATCTGACTCGGATCCGTCTTATGTCGATCTTGAGGCTACCCCAGATCTAGAAGCCTGTCAGTCACCTGGCAAAGCGGTGCCGAGTCTAGATGGGCCAACTGATATGGAAACAGCTCCTGTACTTATAGATTCTGGGGGAAGGGTTATTATCCCTCCAAAGGTTACGTCCAAGAGTAAGAATAAGGAAAAACCTAAAGATAAAGTTAGGAATCATAACCTGATATCACCCACCCCGCAATTGGCGCCAGGTATACCCTGCTGGGTTCAAAATATGGTAACAGATCTTAAATTGGACCTTGAGGCCACAATAGCAGCACAAATTAAGCCTTTAATTTCCAAACTTGATAGACTCACGTCTTTAATGCATTCGAAATGGCCTAATAAGACGAACGGACTAGGGCCTGTTCAGCCACAAGGGATCAAAGAAGCAGCCCCTAAATGCTCATCCTGTGACCAGCTTTTTAAAGATGCATCAAATAATGCACAAGTAACCATAGTTTCCGGGGATCCAGCTATACTACATCTGTCCCAAACAGGGAATAATTCTGTCCAATCCTCAGCTCTACCCACTCCGAAGGTGGTGGGTTCTACTTCGGCTCATCAACAGTCTGTTGATGGAAATAAAACCACCACCTCACAAGCATAAGATGTTGTAGGAAAGTCTATTAACCCTTCAGTTTCTCTCCCTACAAATAAGACCGAAAGTTTTAAGCCAAAGCAGGCACGCTTTAAGTCAATCAGCCTGCCACCAGAAGTCTCCCCTTTTGTGGTCGTGTTGACAGCTGTTCCTCCACTGAAGGAGGGAGTAAAAGAAACTTTTGTTGAGTTAAGAAATAAATGCGCCCAGTGGCTCCACATACATAAACCTCTACCTAGTAATATGAGTGGTGAAATTCTTACTGTGCGTAGAGGGGACTGGGTGGGCAGAAGTAAGAAAACAATAGTAGGGGACGTAATTACAGTTAACTTCAGGGATATAGGGGCAGCTAGTTACATATGTAATGCACCCAACAGTGGTCCTGCTACTCAAATCAATCCACTCCCTTTGTCCTATTTTCTTCCCATGCCATCAAGACCAAATCCTTCTCGTCCTACTTTTCCAAGTAATAGAGGATCTGTATATCCCCCGCAACATATTATTAAACCTTGGCAGCAACCACCACACCTTTCATCTTTTTTTCCACATCATGTTAGTTTTCAGCAACAGCCACCACATCCCTCATCATTTCCCCCACACTATGTTAATCCTCAGTGGCAACAACCTCCCCATTATCCACCACCTTTATATCAGTCTGCTCATCAGTGGCAGCAACCTTTTCAGCCCCCACAACTCGTTAAACCCCAGTGGCAACAAACATGGCAGGACATGCCTCCTTCTCTTGATCACTCGTACCCACAATTTGCTCATCCTAACAGATATGGTGTGTTAGACGAGGTAGACTGACTCAGCTTTATTAAAGCTTCAGATTCAAACATCTCTACCACTAAAAAAGATATGGAGAGTGTTTTTCCAGCCATACCTTTCCCTACACTTCCTGAATCCCCAATAGTGGCATCGTCAATACCACCTTTGCATATATTAAATAGGGATAGCCCTGATGCATGTACATCTACAGTTACCCCCAGACTAGGCCCAGATACCAACCTCCAGGAAGATAGTCCTACCCCACCATGTGTAATCCAGCCAGAGTCGGATACTCTTGGCGACACTGGTAAGCCAGCGGGACTCTCTTTTATCTCCTGGAATATTGCTGGCCTTGCCAGTAAAATAGGCACACCCTTCTGGACCAGATTTATTGGGGAGGGATTAGATTTAATCCTCCTCCAGGAAACGTGGTGTTTGGACCTTATTAATGTTGAAGGGTACACATCTCACTGCCTTAAAGCTACTAAATCCAGCTCGGGCAGGGCCAAGGGGGGCCTTTTGATGCTCTTGTCTAATAAGCTGTGTAACTGTACAGTCAAAAGTAGTACGACAGTTGGGACCCACAGTCAAGTAATAAGGGTGGAGTGCAGTAAGAGTATTGACCTAGTTGTAGTAAATTTCTACAACAACATTTTTGATGCCACCAGAGGAGATATTTTACCACCCTTGGAAAAGGAAATTGCCAAGGCCATGGGCATTTCGAAAAGAAAGGCTGAGGTTGTTTGGGCAGGGGATTTTAATTTACAGCCCTGCCATTTGTTCAATGGGAATATCTGTGGCTTCGGATCGGCTATGAGCAGTCATTGGGTGGGGCCGGGAGTGAGGGAGGATTTTCTCCACTTCCAACACTGCAGTTATGGTTCTACATTAAACAACATGCTAGTTACACTAGACCTGACCCTGTTAAACTGTAACATAAATAACCAGGCAATAACATGCCCCACATTTACAGGTAGGGACGCAGGATCATTTATAGATCATATTCTTTTGTCTAGCAGTGGAGACTTTACTAACTTGTATGTAAACGAAGAAAGTCTCAGCGACCATAATAGCATTCGTGTTACCCTCCTAGGGCATGGTACCCCATCAGTTTCAGGTGAAAAATGCTCTACTGACTTAGTACCCATCAGACCGAAGGGCCTAAGGATTAGATGGACTGGAACTAATTCTAAGGCCAAGCAGAAGGAGGTTCTTACCAGTTGTAAGAACCAAATTAGTTCCTGTCTAGATATCGAAAGTGACCCTGGTTGCTTGTTACTTCACTTTGTCTCCATTAATACTATTATTGATGGTATTTTTACTAAGGCCCCGATATCCAATAGTGGTCCGAAGCAGGGGTGGTTTGACAAGCCCTGTATAGTCGCCCTCCGAGAACTTAAGAACGCTTTAGGTACCAAACCACGCGACAAGGAGGGTATAAAACACCTCAGGTCTAGATATAAAATAGCAATCAATAATAGGAAAAGGGTATTACAGACTGAGGCGTGGGATAAGTTGAAAGAAGCAGCCGAGACCAAAAACTGCAAACTTTATTGGGAAACAATTAATAGTCCTTTTCTCAATAAAGAAGATGTTCCAGAACTAACATCATATGTGGCATGCAGCGATTGGGTCAGTCACTTTTCCAAAATTTTCAATCCAGAAGGGTTACCTATTGAGTCATCGTTTCCTGAGTCTACCCCTTGGCTACCCCTCCCGTTGGGAATAACATTAGAAGAAAGCCATGAAGGAATTTCTATTAGCAAAGGAGGCAAGGCCCCTGGCCCTGATGGGGTCCCGCTGGATTTATACAAAGATGAACCAGATTTGTGGGCTCCCATCCTGGTGAGGATATTTAATTGTGCGGCAGAAACTAATTTCCCTTCTACTTGGGGTCAATCAGTTATTATTCCCTTACATAAGAAAGGTAACAAATCAGAGGCTTCCAATTATCGGCCAATTTCCTTGTTGGACGCCTCTGTAAAGGTAATGAGTAGGATTATGCTCAAAAGGCTAGAAGATTGGGCAACTGATTCAAATATTTTAACTAGAGTCCAATACGGCTTCCGGAAAGGCATGGGCACATTGGATCAATGTGTAAATTTGGACCTTTTAATTAACAAATATACCGTGGCTAAAAATGGCAACCTCTTTTTATGTTTTGCTGATTTGAGTAGCGCTTTTGATTTGGTTAACCATGCTATTCTTTGGGAGGTTTTGCTTGAAGCAGGGGCACCGAGGGAAATCGTCCATTTCTTAGCTAGACTTTATGAAAAACTCTCTTGTAAGGTCCGCTATGGCACCCTAGGCGAATGCACCCCTTTTTTCAAAGTTTCACGGGGCATACACCAGGGATGCGTTTTGGCTCCTCTTTTATTTTCCCTCTTTATTAATGGTGTTGACCGTTCCCTGGTTGACATCCCAGCAGACGCTCCTCTGATTGGAGGAAAACCCGTCCCGCTATTACTTTATGCAGATGACGCTGTTCTTTTATCTCGTACACAGATTGGCCTCCAGCGCTTAATTGATAGTTTTATGCAGTTTATCCAAATTAGGAGGCTTCGAGTGAACAAAACCAAGACGTATGTTATGTCATGCGGTCAGGCAGCAAAACAGTCAAAGCATACCTTTTTTCTGGATAAAGAAAAACTGACTCATGTTAAATCCTTTTGTTATTTGGGAATTACATACAACAATAGTGGGACCTGGACCTCCGAATTCGATTCTATTAGATTAAAAATGCTGCGGTCCACCAGCAGCATTTTTCGATTTGCCTCTAAACTTGGCTCAAGAAGCATTTCAGACATGATGAATATATATAATGTGTGTTGTGTCTCATCTGCACTGTATGGGGCAGGTGTATGGGGCCATAGTGAGGGCACATCCCTACAGAAGGATGAAAACAAGTTTTTAAGGAGGTTGTTATGTGTTCCCCCTTCTGCCTCTGTTCAACTGATCCATGAAGAGGTTGGAGTCGAGTTTATTTCTGACTTAGCAGCAGTTCGGCCACTTTTATTGTGGCGTTCTATTTGGGCTAAGCCAGAGACTCGATTCACTCAAGATATTATTCTTGACTGTATAGGTTTGGACCACTCTTCACGCATACAGTGGCTGAGATACATTCATCATTGGTATCTTCTTCTTTTTAATATTGATGTGTTCCTTGAGCCAGAAGAGGTTGTTTCTATCCCAAAAAAAGAAATTAAGACAATGTTTCTAAAATTTCAAAAGGCAGAGCGAGATAAAATCTCTGGTAATTTAACCAGCGTGAAATTTTACAAGGACCTGAATTTAATCTCGGGGTTTCAACCTTACCTTGTGTACGTGACCCGTCCCTCTCATCAATATGTATTAACACGTGTCAGACTGGGTATTGTCCACCATCTGGTTGCATTCCCAAATCCGAAAGCCAGATCAGAGACATTCTGTCCGTGTGACGGTACTTCCCGCCAGAGTAGTTGCCATTTTTTACTTTTTTGTAAATTTTTTCATTTTCTTAGGATAAAATACCTTAAACCGATTTTTATAAAGTATAATATTCGTACCACAAAAACTGCATTGATACTTTTATCCTCATTGGCGAATGAGGATATCTGTTTCTTTTTGGCTACCTTTGTTTTGAAGTGTACAGCTGCCAGGAAAAGTATTGTACTGTAATATCTTTTATACTTACCTGTCTGTACCCATGTTATACAGCTGCCAGGAATTGTATTATGCTGCTATTATCTTTTACACTCCTGTCTGTATATGCAGGTTTCCAAGTTTCATATTAAATCTCTGTAACTAAGGTATAATTTTACTCGTTGATGTCCACAGTATGTAATGTAATGTTCGGTCTTCCTTTCCCCTTTTTTTCCCCCTATGCTAGTCTAAAAAGGTCTAGAATCATTTTATCGGTATTATTTAAATTGAAATGTACAGCTGCCAGGAAATTGTCTATCAAGTAAACCCTATCGATTTCCTGTCTGTTCACTTATGAATGTTTTGTATTATTGTAACAGTCTGTTGATTTTAAAAGGAAAGATTAACTTTTAACTGTTGCACACTAGCCTTTGCACATCTTCCTACTCCTTTTCTTATTTGTGTTCACATGGTGATTTTAATACCGTAACTGTGTATTTTATTATGCTTGTATGATTTGTATGTACAAATCGAATAAAAGCTTTTGAACTTGAAGTCAGACGAAGAACAGTGGCGTGTTCTATGGAATCTCAAAAAGAAGGTAGTCAGAGCTGAGCTACATGCGGAATTCCTAGTAGAATATTGTAAGAAAGGAGTGATTCCCAAAGGCCTTCAAGTAGTAAATGAACCGGGTATTTTCATAAACAACAGAAAATTCATAGAGAATTGGACATTGGTGGCAAACCGCTGTAGTCGCGATTGGATCCTCCTTATTATAGAGACTGCGCATGAGGTACTAGTGGTGGAACGCAAAGAAATAGAAGACCTAGAAACCCAATTAAATAACAGTTCAGCACTTCTAGAAGCAAAACAAAAACTAGAAGAAATAGAGAAGGATATTTCTGGTTACACTGACTACTTAGTGAATAAGAAGAGCAGTAAACTACGCAAAGATATTTCAAACTACAACCCCGAATATGTCTACCCATACTTACAGAAGGACTTCTATGAGAGAGGCAAAGAAAACTATCCGCAGCGTAGACCCTGGCAGAACCAACACCGTACCTTTCAAAAGAAAAAAGTAAGGTTTTTCGATACTTCGTATACGAGTTCCGAATCGGAGGGAGAACAAAATAATGACAGTAGAAACACGAAAGACAGAGACACATCAAGTGTCTCTAATTCTAATAGCCTTCCTTTTTTGGAACAGCGCCAACAAAATTTTGGTCCCCCGAAAGGGACAGGCAGGGGACGAGGGAATTACAATGCGACACCCCAATTCCTACGACGTCCAAACACACGGAGCCAGAAACATTGGGACTAGCTAGCCACAACAAAGCACCGATTATCAATCTTTCTAAACACATGCTCACTAACCAACAAATCACACTGTTAGAAAAAGGCTTGGGATATGCAGTTTCATTCAATATTGACAGATACTCTTTAGAAAGAGATCTCCAAAGCTTTTTTAGGAAAATCAGGTTAGCTATGTTCTTTGAGGGAAAAGAAAGGCACCTCAGTAACAATAAATCAGGCCTCAAAAATAAGTCAGTTTGGACTCCTAGTATCAATATGATTCCTAAAGATATAGAAGCCTTCGAGCGAAGTGTAGACAAGAGCGTAGATGACTTATTGAAGCACAAACACTGGATCAATCACAATCTGAGTAAAGATGAGGCATTAGCATTACAGACATTACAGAATAATATTGAACTGACCATTAAACCGGCAGACAAGGGGGGTGGCATCGTGGTGATGGACACCCCAGATTACAACAACAGAATGCTAAGCCTGCTACAGAACAAGGAACACTATAAGATAGCACACATGGATGAATGGACATCTCTTAAATTATCCATCTCCACTCTTTTGAAACAAGCTAGAGATGATGAGATAATCTGTGAAGAGGAATACTCTTTCCTTAACAATCAGGACCCTATTATCCCAGCCCTCTATGGGCTCCCGAAAGTCCACAAGGACATACTGAACCCTCCCATGAGGCCCATTGTATCAAGCATTGGGTCACTTACAGAACCGCTCAGCAAATATGCAGATGTTTTTCTGCAACCCCTTGTCACCACCCAAAAGGCATACATTAAAGATACATCGGACATTATTCAGAAAATAGAAGGTCTAGCATTTAATCCCGATTCTCAGTTTCTTGTCACGCTAGACATAGAAGCATTATATACTAATATACCACAGAATGCCACAATAGAAGTTATTACATCCATGATCAACAACGAAGATAGGGACCATACGGCCCACGAACTGTTCATCATAGACTGTATTTCTTTGGTACTGAAAAATAATTTGTTTCTATTCAACAAACAACTATTTAGACAGACTAAGGGCACCAGCATGGGGGCCACCTGTGCTCCGAGCCTGGCATGTTTGTATGTATCCAACTTCGAAGAACATCATATCTATAACACAGTATCACCGTTCTATGAAAACATTTCGATGTGGTCTCGGTACATAGACGACGTCTTCTTCATCTGGACGGGTCCTATAGAGACATTAAGAGAGTTCATCACATGGTTGAACCTTGGTGACAATAATCTCAAGTTCACCTCCCACATCGATGATAATAGTTGTGAATTTCTTGACCTCATCATCAAACACACTAATGGCATCCTAAACGTAGAACTCTTTACAAAACCGACTGATAGAAACACTATGCTACATCACAAAAGTAACCATCCCCCTAGCCAAGTAAACAACATCCCATTTGGTCAATTTCTGAGACTAAAGAGAAACTGTACTACACCTCAGGACTTTGAAAAACACGCTAGCGTTCTGAAAACCAAGTTCCTAGAACGCCGTTATACGAAACGGCTAATAAGACACTCCTACAAGCGCGCTAAATATTACAACCGAGAGAACCTATTTCTGCCCAAAGAGGAAAAGGAGACTACCACACAGCCCATTACTTTTGTTACCAACTACACCCCAATTAGTAACAAACTAAAAAACATCATAAACAGAAACTGGCACTTAATCAATGATAAAAATCATAAGACCCCCGTTCTTGCGAAAAATGTTAACTTTACATTGTATAAATTGTCTCTGTTTATAGCTTTGATTCTATATGTTTTTATTGATTGTACAATATACTGTATTTTTACGAATTATCTGTTACAATTACCATATTTTGTGACTTTGAATAAATAGACAAATGACATATTTTTCTAAAAACAATTCTCCTGTGTTTTTCTCTCTAGCTTTGATCAAAAATAAGTAATATGTGTGCAATATAGGTACAAATGATATTTGACATCTTTTCTACAATGAGTGGCCTATGTCTAGTGAAATAAGTTGTGTAATACGTTTTGAATATTTTTGTGTGATTGGTATTGCTAAAAAACAACATTCTGGGCACCACCTGATTAACCTAAAACCACCTTTGTGGTTAACCTATGGGACTTCCCTGTTTTTCAATATTACTCCCCTGTCCCAGACTTGACAGATAAGGGGGCCTCCTTTACTTTTTATGGCATTACAGCCAGACCTGCAGAGTTAGCATATGGGAGTACAGGGTTTGAGTCTCAGATCTGGATCCGAGCAAAATATATGAGGCTTAGTGTACATATCATATGTGTGCAGTCATAAGGCCTAGCCTCCTCATTGATGGGTGAATGAATGCATCTTATTTGGTGTAATTAAGGCAGCACTGCACCGAACATTAATGGCTTGTTATTCTCTTCCCTTATATTATCGTGGGAGGCGCACCACGCACGCATGGCGGCAACATGCTCTCAAGATGGCACCTAGCGGGAACTTCTGGATGGCCGAGATATTGGTACCAGCAGACATGGGAAGGATTCAGTCTCCCGTGGGGTATCTGGTTCGTATGGTATTGGAAATTAAAAATAAATAAATAAATAAATAAATAAAAGAGGGCAAGTTATTGCCTGGCCTGGGCTGAGCCATGCTGTACCTCTCCGTGCACAATAATGAGGCGGAAACACAAAAGGTGTTCTTTCTATTACATCGAAGTTCCGGTCCCCATGGGCAAAAATAGGACTGGGGTGGTTGGTCTGCCACTTTAAGTAACACCATCAGACAATGCTGGGGAGGTAGATCCAGCGGAGTCTTGCTTACAGTTGTATTATGGCTTGCAGGGCTGAGTGCCCAGGCGGTAATAAGATCAGCCGTTGGTCACTGACGTTTTCAGTTCTTCGGTCCTAATGCTGCTGCCAGTGGCAATGGTGGCTAAATTGCTACAGGGTAAGTAGGTCTCGCCAGTGTCGTATGGGTCAGTTCGGTATCAGCCTACATACCAATGCTTACATCTAACAACATGGCTGGGGTGATAGCAAAGGAGGTTAAGTCATTCCCGGCTTTAATAGGTCGTTTCTCATTGGGTTCTCATAGTCCTAATACTGAGTCTAAATAGCCAGCGCAAGATCCTTTTAAAGGCGATTTGCGCAAGAGGACCGCCTTCCACCCAAAGTTGGGATAATCAGTCCGTGACAATGAGGAGCAGAATATATTCCTTTCCTCAAGGGTGGTTGGTACAACTTTCAGTGCCACCTTACTAGGGACAGTACATGTACACAACCACAATAGCAGACCAATTACTGGGGACATGAGAAACAGCTGGTATTATATTGTTTGGCTGCACTAGTGACTACTATTTTAGAGGGTACATGATAAGGCTAGTCATCAGGTAAAAAATAATAATAATATTATTAATTTCTACAACTACTGCTTGCCTGGGACAAAGGCAGTGCAATGTTCTTATTGCTGGGCACTTAGGTTCAATAAAAGTAATAAGCACTTGGGTTAAATAGAAATAATAAGCTTAAGAGACTGGATAAGTGTCACCAGTCCAATGTAATACACTGGTATTAGCAGGCAGAGGGAAGTATTTAGCAAAACCTACATTGAGCCACTTACCTGGGGACAAAGTAGCAGGAAGTGGTGTATCAGTTGGATTAGACAACTGGTCCAGCCTCTCTAGAGGCTGCTTGGTAGGGGTGCCGATAAGGTACCGTATTCATAGGCTTCATCTCTGGTGCGGAGTAATTACACATCAAGCGGTATATTACCATAAGTAAGCCAGCCTGGGATACCATTGCGTGAACATCTTGCCATTTGGTCTTAACTGTGTATAGACAAGCACCAACTCCCACATAGGGAGCAGCCTCCATCAGCAGGAGGAAGCTGTGCATCAAAACAAATATCTTCAACTCACGCAGAACATTAAATGGCAGGGCGTGAGTGAAGAATCCCTGCAGAAGGGACACCTTAGAGCTTGTTGGTCTCTGGGCATGCGAGTGAAGGGTCTCACCTGCTGTTGGTTCTGGACTTTCTGTCCTCACTTGTGATGCTCGGTGGATGTTCTTCGGGTGTTGTGCTGGGCTCCGGGCACACTGGCTAGGACAGATGTGCTGGTGATTCACTCGGGGGCGGAAAGCATGATCCCGGGGGGCAGAAGGGGAGTGAAGGAGGCCTTATTCTCTCTACTTCCATGGATCAGGAGAGTATTACCGGACAACTATAATTTGGTCGGAGGTGCTCACTCGGAGAGTCTGGGGTGGTGACATTCCATCAGCCGCAGAGTGAACACGTCGGTAAAAAAGATGAATAGGGAGGTAGATAAATTACTTACATGGATCAGGAGAGTATTACCGGACGCTACTATTATTTGGTCGGAGGTGCTCACTCGGAGAGTCTGGGGTGGTGACATTCCATCAGCAGCAGAGTGAACATGTTGGTAAAAAAGATGAATAGGGAGGTAGAGAAATTGTTGAGGGGGTCACAGATACGTGTTATCAGACATAGCCGGCTGCAGCCAGTGAATTCGAATGAGTACCGGGCAGAAGGGATGCATCTGTTCAGGGCAGGTTTGGAAGTCTTTTTGTGCAAACTATCCTGGGGGCCATTGCTGTACACCTAGGAAGATTAGCAGGGCCTTAGCAAGGAAGGAGTTATTGGAAGGGGGGAGGGCAAGAGCGCTAGTGGGGCTTCTTGCCCGGTGGCGGGGTCCCGGATAAGAGAAAAGGCCGGGGGACTCCTTTTTGGACGAAAAATGGATGACTGCAGCAGGGAGGCAGTCAAGGCCGCTCTGGGCTGGCTGGAGAGGCGGCCGTCCTGCTGGTGGTCCTGGACTCTCTGGCCCTACCCTAGTAGCCGTTGCTTGAAAAAGGGGGTGGTGTTGTGTCCTGCTGGTACAACAGGCCTCCAGAGATGCTGAATTGTAGATACATCGCGGCTCTGGGCTGGCGGGAGAGGGGGCCGTCCTGCTGGTGCTCCGGGACTCTCTGGCCCTACCCTAGTCGCCGGTGCTTGAAAAAGGGGGTGGTGTTGTGTCCTGCTGGTACAACATGCCTCCAGAGATGCTGAATTGTAGATACATGGTAACCTGTGGCGCACATGTATGTAGCGCATCATTGATGTGTGAATTAAATAAAATGGTCAATGTTGGAACTTTTAACAACAATAAAAATGGTGTTTTGGTCAAATAATAAAGCTACGCAGTGGACACCATTCATTTGTAAGTGTCTTTCTGGAGGAGGGATGATCAAAGGGTGAAAGTGAATGGCACGCGATATCCCCACTATATACACCCACCCAAGAACCACGCATGAGTTTTCAAGATTCACCAAATAACTTTCCAGATTTTCAAACTTCAAAGTTTGTCAAGATTTCCTTTTTTATTGTCAGCATCAAATTTGTGGAATTTAGGAGCCCTGCGCTGAGCGACCATTTTTTCGGACTTTGCCTTTGGTTAAGAATGTATATTTAATTCAAACCGCTTTTACAAGAAGTTGCCTGTTACAGTTGTGGCGCTCGAGCACATGATTTGAATGGAAACAACTCACCGCGCGGCCATCAGCATTGTTCCAGCACGTGAGTCTCTTAGGCTCTGTGCAGGTAGTGGAACTGCAGCGTCTTACGCAATGACATTTCACGTTCTCACACATCTGTACCAGCGTTAAACAAAGACTAGAGTGACAACTGTCAAACCTTCAGTTCCGCAACGTCTGGTTCAGCCAAATCAGCTGTTTAAGTTTAACCAAAACAGCGTGTGCAATGTGTTTTCCCGCATTACATTTTAACGTCAATTACAGAGTTAATTACACTCCTGTTCCTCTCTATTCAACGCTAACGCTGCAACAGCTGTTTTATTCATTTTTTTTTATATATTTCTGGCTCAACAGTGTTTATTAAGCAACCTTTCCTGCATCGTTTTTCACCGTATCAACACAGTTTAGTTGAGGCTATTGTTTTATCTTGTTATTTTAAATTCTTGTTTAAGGTTGTTACTTTAGCCTGTTTTGTTGGTTTGGTACGTTTTTCTTTCTTTCAGGATGTCAACCTCCAGTGGCATGAGCCAGCCACCTCAGTTTTTATGCCAACGTGGTGAGCCACTTTTACCATGGACAAAATAGAAACCTCTGTTCGACTCTTACCTCATAGCCATTGATGGTGAAAGATTCTCAGTTGCCAGGAAACAAGCTGTGTTACTTCACCACCTTGGCATTGAAGGCAGAAACATTTATGACAGCCTAGATCCTATACCAATTGGCAGAGAAGCAGGTGAACCCAGTGATGTCTATGATATTAGTGTTTTGCTTTTGCAAACACACTTTGGGCCACGTTTCAATGTTGTAATGGAACGACACAAATGTTTCATGTGCACTCAAGCCAAGGGGGAAAGAGTTGGCAACTATGTGGCTGCATTAAAATCACTCGCCCAGACTTGTGACTTTGAACAGTTGACCAGCTCACTCATTTGTGACCAACTGGTGCGATGCACGAATGACCCAAAAATCCAGGAAAACTGCTGGCCAAGAACCCCAATCTTAAGGAGGCAATCACCATCGTGGAAAGCATAGAACATACTTCCAACTGGGTGAAGGAAATTTGTAACCCTAGTGCAACCACAGATAACAGCACTAACTCTTTTAGAGTTGATTCCAATAATCCTTATGGAGAAGCTGCAATTGCTGCTGTGTCCAAGGCCACTGTGAAAATTGGAAAGGGCATCAGCAAAACCGATAAATCAAAATGTGTTTCACGCTGGAACAAAGATGGTAAGACAAAATGCCTGAGATGTGGAAGTATCAACCATGGTCCCAACTATCCCAACTGTTTTGCCAGAAGCACCAATTGCAATACTGTGGAAAAAAAGGTCACTATGCTCGAATGTGGAGGAATGGAAAAGTTAGCATGATCAAGGATGGTGAACTGTCTTCACAGACCATTTACTGCATCACTGATACTATTGATAAACCAGTTTACGACGTTAAAGGTGTTTCTGGTCCATACTGACCATAAGCCCCTGGTACATATATTTACGTGCAGAAATGGCGAAAGCACTACTCCCATAAATAATAGGTGGATTGAACGTCTCTGGAAGTATAATTTTATGATTGAATATTAGCCTGGGCTCAGGAATGTCCCTGCAGATTTTCTTTCCAGGATGCTGCTTGAGAAAAATACACCATTTTCCCCTGACCATGCTGTGTTGTGGGTTAGGGAATATGCTCCCAACAGACAGGAATGGGAGGATTGTGGTGCTTATGATGACTCTAGGGGACCACTAATGGAGTTAGTCGTTAATGGTTGGCCTGCACTTTCTGAAGTTCCCAGTATTGCCAAGCATTTCGGAATGTTCGTGAGGAGCTTAACATTATTGATGGTGAGCTTTTCAGTGGGGATAGGTTACTTCCTCCTCACTCTCACAGGGAAAAGTTCATTAATCTAGTGTGGGGAAACTTGACCGAGGCAAGGGACAGGGAATCCTACTGGTGGCCAGAGGTTGATAAGCAGGTTGAGAAGGCTGTCAGGGATTGTACTATCTGTGGTGCTAATGACAAGTCTAGGAAGGTCAGCACTTCTCCGCTTTCCCCAGTGCCTATTCCTGAACGACCCTGGTCAGAATTAGCCATTGACATCGTTGGACCCTTTGAAGTGCTTGACAGAAAGGATTGTTGTGGTCCTTGTTGACTATACTTCTAAATGGATTTCTGCATGCTACATAAGTTCTGTTGTTAGCAAAACATTGTTGAATTATTGAAGTATATTTTCACTTCTGAGGGAGTACCCAATATTTTGGTCTCCGATAATGGAGGGCAATTTACCTCTCAAGAGATGATTAATTTCTTAAAGGACCTTTCCATCACCCACCATCGTATGGCTCTCTACTCACCACAGGCAAATGGCTTGGTGGAGAGTATGAACTTGCTAGTGAGAGCGTGTGCCCAGACTGCTGTTGACACTGGTTGCCCCCTTAAGGGTGTTCTTATGGAAAAAATATGGGCCCACAGCAACACTCCCAACAGTATTACGGGTTGCTCTCCCTTCAGGAAGCTTAGGGACAGGGCAGCCGGTTCCAAGCTCAACCCTGTATGGTTTAGTGCTACAGACAGGAACAACACTGTGAATGATTGGAGAGTCAGAAGGTATCAGCATGGTTACAAACAAAGGTTATTTTGTCAAAATGGGTGCACGCAGGTCTGACTGGAAGGTGGGTGATCTCGTTTTTGTGAAAAAAAGTTTTTGGTCTTCCAAAGGTGAAACCAAGTTTTTTGATCCCAAACGCATTATCAAAGTCATGAAAAATGTTGTAATGCTTCTGGTGGTGATATTTGGAGTATGTCCCGTCTTTCAAAAAGTGGGAGTGGGGATGTTTGTGTGGGTTTACCCCCGGCCAGACACTCCCAATGGTCCTGGACATTCGCAGTGTGGTTCTCGACATTTCCAGAGTGGTGATGGTGATGGTTAGATTCAATCTGATCTTTCTGGACGTTCTCTGAGGTCCAGAATGCCACCACCGCACCTTCAAGATTATGTCCTAAAGTAGAAATGTTGCCTCATATTTGTATTGTTCTTGAGTTCTCTATTATTTAGCTCTCAAGTAGAAATGTTTCTTCATATTTTTTACTGCTCCTGAATTCTCCCTTGTTCTTCTTCCCTGCTCTTTTCGTTTCTTCGGTTCTTTCGTTTTCTTCTTTTCCTTTCCTTTATAAAGTGAAGATGTGTTGTAACTTGCCCTTTTATTTAAATGTTCAATTGAAAGAGTGCTAACCACGCCAGCATCGAAACGCATTGACCTCATTAGAAGAGAGTCCGCTGTAGCATCTGACTGCTGGCATAGACTGCCCGTGAATGTACAATAAACCTATCTTGAAGTTCCTACGGCGATTCATAATTGTATTCCTTTTCCTTCCTTTCTCCCCATGTTTCGGAGTGCTTTTTCTGGCTTTTTGCCTCGTTTTAAATATTTAATTTTGAGCATGTCAGACTTTGGTGGAGGTACGAAGCAGGTGCAATCTCCAATTCTAGCTCAAATCCCCACTCCAAATTCTGGCGCTTACATAATTTCACTCTGGAATAAGAAATAACTGCACAGACCTGACAATATTGGGTCCTTTTCTGTGCATTTTTTGTGCGATGTCTCTGGGTCCGTTGCTTGCATACCTGATAATACAGGGCTATGAGACACTCGGAAGTGCAGAAGATGGCATTTCATGTGGTGCTACTCCTCTGGGTAGAACCACGTGCTCGTAATCAGGGCCACTCAGCAATCTACCATGAGCACTCGTCTCTCACCCAAGAAACAGATGAGGATGAAGATTCCATAAACACCACTGCACAGCAGAATCAAAGGGGTGATTTACAGCGTTGTCATAATGAACCATGTAATGAAACATTGGAGCATATGTACAATGGGATTGGGCAACTAAACGTCACCATTTTTTATGACGTTCTGGTGGCACAATGCCCTGCACCATAATTATAAAGTGGCGGTAAGCCACTTTGCATGGCTTAACGCCACTTTATAAATATGGTACCCTTTCACGCAGATATCTGCGTGAAAGGGGCGTGCAATGGGTGTTGCTGTGGGTGTTCCCCCGCAAAGATCATTGCTTTTTGGCACTGCCCTGGACTTACAAGGATGTGTACATCTGAGGGAGTGCCACAAATGCAATTCAAAAGCAGGAGTTAGATTGGAGCAACAAAGAGAAATACTTTTATTTCCCCACATGTTTGCATTGTCTATGTGTGCTGCCTTCTGCAGCACACATCAAAAGAGCAAAACACTATTAATGATTGTATATGTGCAGGAAGGTGTCCCTTCCAGCACATAAACTATCATCCCTGCAACTGAGGCACCCTTGCATTATGGCGCAATGGTGTCTGTGTTGGCGTTAGGCAGCTATTTTTAGTACCAACGCTAGGGAAACCACAGGGGTGCACCGTATTATTGTAAATACAGCGCATCCCTGCATTTTACAAATGGGGAGGCATTGCAAAATGTGCCCCAGAGTCACAGTATGCCATTTCGTTGCATATATGCCCCATTGTTTCTTCTATGCAATTTCCTGTTGAAGCAACAAGTGGTTCAGTGTTTGCTCTAAACCTTGCACACCACCACCATGGACTGACACAAACGTATCACGTTGGGTCACCTTAGAAAAGTCTACTTTAAAATGTAAATGAGATGTGTTTACTTACCTTAAAAAACAAAGAGTATTGACTTTAAGGTTTTTTTTTTTACTTGAAAACTGAAGAGTGAATCAAAAACAAAAAAGTGCACAATTATGATATCTGTTCCGCAAAGCATGTTAATATGGGCTTCTCTTTAATCCCCACATTTCTATTGAATGTACTGTGAGTATTGTGAAAGAAGCCTATGCAGAGTGATGTTTACTTCTACAGTCCTGTGACGCTGCATTTGATGCACCAAGAGGACTCCATAAGTGCAACCAGCGAAACACTCGCCCTACATTTGAGAAGTGTGCATATATTTTCCTTCTTTCTTCTCTTTACAAATATTTTCAGCTAATCTTGGAATACTACAAACTCCTGAAGGCACTGATTTCACATACCATAAATTACTTCTTAACGGGATCCTGGGCCTAAGTAGCTGCTGCCCAGCGGACAGACTGCATTAAAGGCCTTTGGTTTTGTCCCCAGCTTATATAGGGCCAGGTCCCTGCCTGTTTACTGCTGACCCGCTCCAGATTCCTCCACTTCCCCTTAAAAGCGTCAGTTTGTAAAGAATTCTTGTGCAGTACACCTCCTGTACTGCAAATCCTCCTCCAATACTTCCCACTTCTGCACAGCACCTGTTCAGCTGTAAGGGGCTGCATGAGAGGCCTCCTGCCTGGGTCCCTTCATGCTCCCAGGCCTATGGAGGCCTTCAGTCCACTCCTGCTGCTGCTCAGGAAGTATGAGTGGTAGCGGTATGGTACGCTAAAGCAGTGTCCGCAGCAGTACCATACTCTTCAAGGGGCTCTGTGTATGTTCCTGTTATTTAACCTCTTTCACGCAGCTCGTCATGAGCCACGGCGATCATGTGCTCATGACGAGCTCAGCTCGTCATGAGCGGTGGAACGCTCGCATTTGGGGATAATTCCCCCGCTGTGCTGAGCGTTCCACGGCAGGTAATGCACCTGTGACGAGCTGAGCTCGTCATGAGCACAGGAGCGCCGTGCCTCATGATGAGCTCAGCTCGTCATGAGCATGCGGGCGCCGTGCGCGCCCCCCTCCCCCCAGCACAGCGGGGGAATAACCCCCGCAGCGAAGGGGCTAAGTGAAAATATAGCTCTGCTAGCATGTTATTGCTGGCTAACCCTTCATAAAAGCAAACTTAATTTGTTTCTCTTACCTGACTCTTGCTAACATACTCTGGCCTACCTTATAGTGCCAAGACCCAGAGGGCCTGATTACGATCTTGGCGGACTGGATTACTCTGTCACAAACTTGACAGATATCCCGTCCACCAACTTCAATTCCATTATATCCTATGGAACTTGTAATAAGGCAGATGGAATATCCGTCACATTTGTCCCATCTGCCAAGATCGTATTCAGGCCCAGAGTCACCAACTTATTCTGAGAAGGGAGCAGTCACAGATCACCCACAGAGTAGGCTCCATCTCAATTCATGTGCATGCTACTAAATATATAACATCCTTCCCTCAAAGCATGTCACGTGTGCCGATTCTACTGTACCAAGGCTCCCAAAGGACATCTTCCACTCATTAGAAAATATACTCATCAACTGAATACATTATGTTTTTCACTACCGCGTTAAAAATGGCCATAGCACTCCAGGACATTCACATGAAAAGCAAAAGCAAAACATAATTCATGGTCCAGTGGTATTAAAATGTATCATTTATTTGTAATGAGGTAACCTAAGTAAATCTCAGGCAGCAGGTGGTGACTCTGTGGCGATGGCTCAGATGGTTAGTGTTTTGGAAAATACGTTTTCATCATAGTAAACTTTAGTCATGAAATAACTATACCAAAAAGTTTTCATTCCAATCCATAGAGGGTATACAGAGATCTCACCATTTGCTTTTCCCATTTATACTTCCTTACTAATTTTTATTGACCTGTGGAGCAAATAACAATGATCTACAAACACTAAACTCAAAAAAGGGATTGTTTTGCTCAACTTGGCAACTTTCAGTGGTTTGAGGTAAATCGGTTAAGAGCAGCGAGACTACAAAAATCATAATCGAATGCCGGTTTGCAAAAAAACTTAAATTTGAATATGAACTCGAAATTTGATTGGCATGGAAGAGTTGATCACTGCAACCTGGCTGACTATTTCCATATTTCCTGAACTCGCTTGCGGTCTGAAAATGTTATTTTTCGAAAAAAAGGATGAGGCCTTGTTGCAAGCACATAGCGAGTAGCCTCCAACCAACATGTGGAGCACACCCAACATGGATGGTTAAAACTCCTTACCCAAGGTCAAATTTGTGGTTCATGATCACAAACTATTATGCATTTTGCTTTTGTATGTATGGAAACAGAAACAAACTCACAGGTGACCTGGAAACGGATACAAAGTCATAAACAGGTAGGGTAAAGAGTATTGAGCGAAGGGATTGGCAGAAGGATCTGCCTCATGACCAGTGCATGAAGTACAGTAACTAACGGAGACCTTGATCTACATGTACTGGGTTGCAAAGCTCCTATGGATAAATCAATACAGCAGGCCTGATTCACAGAGGTCCTCTGCACTCATGGCGGAGGCCCCGCAATCTTGGGGGAGTCTGTGCAGTCTGGCGAATCTCCACAATGAGAATTCTCATTGCAGAGATTCTGCTGCAAGTGTGGAGTCTCTCCCATGAGTGCGGAGGCTCTTTGTGAATTAGGCTCAGCCAATGTATACAACAACCAGAGATCTTGCTCAGCAGTAGCCAGAGGTTACTGAGGGCTGGTTGCAATAGTTAGAGAAGGGGGGCTGGGCACTGGGTACAAGGAATCCCTCACAGACACTCAGGACATGGTTTTGGGATCCCAGTGGTCAGCTAAAACCGAGGGTAGGTGTATTGGGTATAATGTTAGGAAGGTAAACATCCTATGCTTACTGCCTTCTTGGAACAGCTGCAGGTCATACTCAGGAGAGATTGAGGACATGTAGATTGGGTTCAGGGCAAGGCCAATGACTGTGCAAAGTCAAGTGTACAAAGTAGATAATTACAAAATCAAAGGAATTCATTGCAAAATCATTGCTTTAGTAACAGTACCAATAGACACTAATATCACAAACAAGTTCCTGTTATGAGGAAACATTATCTAAAAAAAGAGAAGGACGAGAGGGGTCTAAAAGCCAATGGTGGTCCATGACATATGCGCCTAAATTGTAATGTAAACAAAAAGGAGGTACTGTTCCTGTGAAGATCAAGAAGAAAAGAGGAAAAGGAAGGTGGATGATAATGTAGGAAATCCTGCAGATTATTCATTAAACTCTCCCACTCCTCTTGGAATGTCATGCTTCATCATCGGGCTTGCTGCTTGTCGGGACGGCATAGCAGTGATGTATGGGTCCCGCCAAGGGTCATTTTGGTGGAAATCTTTTCATGGTTCTAGCCATGTGAGTGTGTGTGTGATGGCCCCTAAACTCAGTAGAATAAGTGAGGGTGGGTGTGTGAAAAATATAAAAGTAACTAAGTGATGCCTACTTCAATAGTTATATTCTGAAGATTCTTCTGTCAGAGTTAAAGGGCCAAATGTGGGGTGGGTCTACCGTAGACAGATGATGGGTCCTAGTAGAGTGATCATATGTAATCGTAGGTCAACATGTTCCGCATCTTGTGGCCCAATGAGACCAGGTCTGCAATGTTTCATGGGGCCAAGAAAGGGTTATTTCAAAATGCTACCCTACACCTATCAAGCGTAATAGTAGGTATTCCCTGAAAAAATACCTGTTTATAAAGAACTGAGTGACCTGACTGTCCAACTTGAAAAGACAAAAAGAAACATACAATATGTAAGGTGTTTCGTATTTATATTGATCACAGAATCATGTGCGGATCAATAATCATGTCCCTCAAAGTGAACATGGTCATGGGGGTGCTAGAGAGCCAGCGAGCAAGATAGCCACACAGTTGTGAGGCTCCGGCAGCCCGGAAACAACACCCAGCAGAATCCACCATTTTGAGGCGGCGAAACCATTCCAGAACATCACTATGACCTAAGCAAATTACTGGGCAGCTAATGTGGTAATCCTGACCCGATTGACATCTCGCTGAATATCCGGCTGCAACACAATCCCGCGGGTGGCCTACGACTGAAGTAAAATGGCAGTGGCTATGACGAGCTAGGCGAACCTACGGAATCAGGAGCAACTGACTGAATGCTGTGAGAGGTGACCCTTACCGATATTGCAGCTGGGGGCGAGGGTCTGCCTCACGCTGTGCTCGGTTGGGAGGAGCAGCCCACACTCTGAGGCTGAGAGCCGCTGGTTGAAGGCACGACCAGCTGGGGGAGACCCGGACTGACGCTGCAGCAGATGCACTGGGACCTCAGAGGTCTACTGGCTGTGGCCATAGTGTCACTGGATGCACGGGTCACAGGAATGGCTGATTTTTTCCCCCCATCAGCCAACACTTCGGATGCTTGGGAGGTCCACGACAAGGTCCAGGCCGGAGCGCGCTGGGCAACAGATGAGATGAGCTTTGCGCAATCTGTATGGGTGAAGCTGCAAGACGGCGGGCAGCGAGGGGAGGCTACGAGCTCAGAATCTGGTGCTGCTGCATCGGGTGAGTGCCTGAGGCATCACTGTGCTGCTGTGTCCAAGGGTGCATGCAAACACTGATCTGACCTGAAATCTTGAGGTGAGGCCACATTGCTGTGACCAGATAGGAGCTCAAACATCTGCCGGAGACTCCGGAGGTATACAGAAGATGGAGGCCTATGCTGAGAAGGGTCCATGTCTTGCTACATTACCCAAAAGGCCGCATAAATAGACACTAAAAGGCTGAGGAGCGCCTATACATCCTGCACGCAGCTTAAAACAGCTAACTACAACGCAGCCCGTCGTAAGCTAAACACCGTTCGCTTTGAAATAGGGAACAGTGCGCACCATGGACCGCACGGAGGGTGAACAGGCCAAGCTACAATTTACAGCACTTAAAGCAATTTCTAATGCTGCGGAGGACACAGACTCACAACGGGAAGAAGATTACCCGTCCTCACGTGGCCCACAAGACACAGACATAAAATCATTACTTCTTCCAATGCGCAACAGCCTCGCATCAAATGGATGATATGAACATGCAAATGGATTTCATCACACAAAAGTTGGAAAAGCATGATGGCTCAAACGGAATAACGCATGTCCACACTTAAAGACACCTACTACACAAGCCAGGAGCGTCTCCAAGTTATGGAAAAATTATTTTTTAAAATAGCTGCTAAGAACGAAGACTTAGAGGCACGATCGTGCAGAACCAACATGCGCATAATGGGGATTCCGGAGTCTACCCCCATGAGCCGCATGGAGGACTATGTGGAGAAAATGCTGCTGGGGGTTTTCGGGGCGGAGGCATTCTCCAAAGTTCTGGTGGCGGAGAGAGCCCATCGAGCAATCATGGTCAGGCCGCCACCTCCACACCCCATCCTGGCATGACTGCTTAACTTCACTTCAAAGAGCTTTATTTCGAAAACAATCATACTGCAATCCATCTTAAAAAAAGAGTCTCGCTGCTACATCTTTCATAAGATCGCATAGCATACAAGTATACTTTATTAGCATGGTATAGAGACCCCGTACTGACCCATACAGCACAAAACTAAGCAATTAATCAATAGCTAATATAAATATTGATACAATAGAATTCAATCAAACTAATATGACTAATTCATGATTTGTTATACTAAAAGATTAAGAACTATTTAAAAAGATATAAAAACAATACGAATACAAATGGAAGCATTACACGCGATAACATTCATTCAGTATTCTTTTTAAATGTAGATTAACGTGATTTCAGAATAATACTAACACAGGGAGGAGATGTTATGCTAAAAAGTTATTCGTTGTTGATGCATTTTATTTAAACTGATGCACCAGGCCCATTTTAAGAATTTTGCTAAAGGAACAGCATAGCAAAGGGAATTCTTATAGCTTCACAGCAGTTCCTAGTCCCCAAATTCTTACATTGGGGAGCTAGCCAAATCTTATGTAGTAAGGCATAGGCAGAGCATACAAAAAGAAAGTGGGAATAGGTTTCTCTGTGTTCAACACAATGTGGGCAATTGTCATCTCCCCAGTCAAGCCAATTAGATGTAAAGGATTTTAACGGTAGACAGCCAACTCTGAATTGAAAATAAAGTTTTTGGTCAAGGGGTTTAGTAATGCTGCACCAGTATGGTTCTAAATGAGGACGTGATTTTATTGACACAAACCTCCTGGGCAGCGTCGTACTATCACTCATTCTACTGGTATTTAGATCTACCATATCCCAATATGTATTTTTTAGTACGGCCTTAGGTACAGAATGTAGATTACTTGGGTTCTCTCAAAGATTGATCATACCCATGGAAGGTAATGCCCCCTTGATGCCTTTCAGCCACCTGATTATATGGTTACAATCAGCTACTAAAATATCCCTGAGCCTGTTTGCGAAGGTGATTAACTCATGTGTGACCAAGATCTAGCACCAATATAATAAGGGATGAAGCCTTGCTATATCTGCAAGCGGTTGCCTACCCATATCGCTAAGCAGAGGGAGTATCGGTGTACTCAAGGGGAGACTGGATATCGCACGAAAAAACTTATTTTCAGCAATTGTCACCTGTGCTAGGTTTTCGTATCCCCAGAGTTGTGAGCCATAAAGCACTGAGCTGACTACCTTGGTGTTATATATCCGCATTACTTTTCTAACTGGTCTAGTCAGGGACAGGCTAAATTCTTTGGTAAGGGCACCTGCTAACTGTCTATGCTTCAAAGCCATTTTTTCGATATGACGATTCCATTTCATCCTTTTCTCCATGGTGACAACTAGATACGTATATGCACCAACTTCTTCTCATTTAGGGGCATATGTAGGTAGCCGTTTGCGTTTCGCAAACGCCGAAATTCGGCGAATTTCGGCGTTTGTGAATCGCAAACGGCGTTTTGATATGTAGGTGCATATTAGCAAAATAAGGAATCGCAAAAATTGCAATTCCTTATTTTGCTCAAACATTTAAGGAATCACAATTTTGCGATTCCTTAAATGCTATGTAGGAGTCAATTAAAAAATGCGATTCAGGCTTAAGGAATCGCAAAATACCACCTACTCCAAGTAGATGGTATTTTGTGATTTCCTTTAAAAATGCATTTTTTTTAAAAATTCAAAGTGACATGTGGCGCACAGACATGCCCTTGGGGCATGTCTGTGCGCCACATGTACTTACAGGCACATTCCAGGGGTGCAACAGGTGTCCTTTGCACACTCTGGCACCCTTGGAATTGCGATTCTCAAATTGCGATTTTCTCATAGAAAATCGCAATTTGAGAATGTATCCCCCTTCATTCCTATGGGCCTCTTGGCCCATAGGAATGAATGGGACACTCATTCCTTAATTGCGCTTCGCAATTTGCTAATCGCAATTAAGGAATATTAGGTAATCGCAAAAAAATGGTGAATTATTACCTACATTCCATTTTGCGATTCTCAAATAGCGATTCCTTAAAAATCGCTATTTGGGAATCGCAAAAGGGAAATTACCTACATATGCCCCATATCCTCCATGGTGATTTTCCCCTTAAATGATTAGTGTTTATTAAAGATCATAAGCTTTGTTTGGTCTTCATTGATCTTAAGCCCTCTTATTGCCTCATTGTAATTTTTGCTGTACTGATTGTTCCTGTGTTCTCTCTATGCCGTCCCTGCCGCCGCCTTTGACCCCTCCCCCTGACCGCTGCGCTCCCGGCTCTGAGCTGCACGTCCTTCCCACCTCCCCTACATAATGGCAGCCGCTGCTGGGAAGCGCGAATAAGGCCTCTGACCTCAGTCCGAGGCCCGCACTCTCCCCTGCAGCTCCGCTGTGACGTGCGCCGACATCAGTAGCCCACCTGTGCAGGGTTCGAGACTGCTCTGAGTCTGGTAGAGTGGCACTGATGAAGATGATAATATTACCCAAACTATTATAGTTATTCATAAACATATCCTACAATCTGGACACCTCTTCTTTCATACCGTCCGATCATTACTTATCAGACTTGCTTGGGGTGGCAAACAGCCCCAAGCAGGTTGGCAGGCTATACCGCAGCCATTCTTTAGTGGGGAATTTGAGGCCCCGGACATGGAGTTGTATCTCCTCAGCACCCAAGCCCATTACACGATATACTGGCTCAATCCACCTCCATATATGCACATCTGGCCATAGAGCAGGGATACATGGTGGCCACACCCCCAGCCTCCTTCTAGGGAACAAGCGTCTCTGGTGAGGATGTCGCCCACCACACGGTTACCTGTACCAATCAGGCATGGGTGTGCATAGCTAAAATAGTGAGTAAACCTGTGCTATGCTCCCTGCTTGTGCCACTTTCATACCTCCCGCTTGCACCGGTCACTCATGAGGCTGTGTGCTGCGAAATTATCCATAAAAAGAAACCTTCCCATTTGGGGTGATCTTTATCATGAGGGCACATTCAAGGACTAAGAAGAGCTCCTGGCCGGAGATAATGTCAATTTTCTGGAAGTATGTATATATATATATATATATATATATATATATATATATATATATATATATATATATATATATATTCACTTAAAAAACCATAGGTTTCAGGCCTTATATAGTTAGGAATTAGCATTTAAAAAAACATTTAAATTGCTTCTATATAGTTAGTTGTACTAACTATATTTCGCGCACCCGCAATCCACTGCTGATGATGTCACATATTACATCATTCATGACATGGTCAGTGACATCACTGATGACATCACTGATGACATCTCAAATGACATCACTGAAGACATCACTGATGACATCTCATTTGACATCACTGATGACATCACTGATGACATCATCCAGTGACTGTGTGTTTCTGTAAAGTTTAAATATGTTTTACATATTGAAGAATGAGTGGATGTAAAAGTGTCTGGATGAAGGATTTGGTAGGTGCGTGACTGACTGTATGAGTGAGTGATTGAATGTGTCTTACTAAGTGCATGGGTTAGTGCCTAAACTGTCTGAATGTGTGCATCAGTATGTCTGTTGTTGTGTAAGCTGCTGCATGTGTTGATCAGTAGCTATATGAGTGGCTATATGGGTTATTGATTGGTTGCCCAAGTATTTGAATGGGAGACTGAGTGTGTGTGTGGGTGGCTGGGAGGTGTGTGACTCTGTGCATAGATGTGTGAGCAGTTGATTCAATAGGTGTATGAGTTCAAGAGTGCATGTGGAAACAGCTATATGGGCGGTTGACTGTGTGCATGGGTGTGTTGGTGAGTGAATGGATATCTCAGTGCTACATGTCCAAGTAAGTACATATGTAAAACACAGTGCATGTGAGAGTTGGCATATATAAATGACTATACATGAGAGCCAGTGAATGTGCGAGTGGCTGTATGGATCATTGTGTACTTGTATCAGTGATTGTATAAGAGAGTAAGTATGTGTTAGTATATGTTTGAATAAGTAAGGTGTTGTGTGTATAACTGTATAGTTGAGGAAATGGAAGTGTGATTGATTCTTTGCATGACTGACTAGGTGTGTGAGTAACTCCATGGATGAGTGGCAGTGTGTGAGTGTCTGTATAGGTGTATGAGTGCATATGATAGTGTTGTATTGATGAGTGACTGTATGTATGAGTGATTCTATGGGTGAATGAGTGAATGTGTGTGTAGACCTAGGAATCAGTGAGTGCGTATGTAGTAACTGGTATTGGTGTGCCAATGGTTTCAAGAATGGTAGTCTGTATTTAACACTGGGTGTATCAAAGGTTATATTAGAGTGTGAGGAGGTGCATCGTATTATCACATGCATGATATCATCAGTGATGTGATCAGTGATGTCAAATGAAATGTCATCAGTGTTGTCATCAGTGATGTCATTTGAGATGTCATCAGTGATGTCATCAGTGATGTTACTGACCATGTCAAGAATGATGTAATATGTGACATCATCAGCAGTGGATTGCGGGTGCGCGAAATATAGTTAGTACAACTAACTATTTAGGAGCAATTTCAATGGTTTTTTAAATGGTAATTCCTAATTATATAAGGCCTGAAACCTATGGTTTTTTAAGTGAATTTGCTAGGTTTTTTAAATGCTAATTCCTAAGTATATAAGGCCTGAAACCTATGGTTTTTAAAGTGAATTTGCAAGGTTCTTTAAATGCTAATTCCTAACTATATAAGGCTTGAAACCTATGGTTTTTTCAGTGAATTTGCAAGGTTTTTTAAATGCTAATTCCTAACTATATCAGGCGTGAAACCTATATTTTTTTTCAATAAATTTCAAAGGTTTTGTAAATGCTAATTCTATTAGCGGATAACGTTTATATATGTTATTATCCTTCTGGGTCCACCTGAGCAGCCATCTTGTTTCTCAGGAGACGTGAGGCACAAGAGAGCACAAAACAAGAGTGGAAAATGCGAAAAAGGGGCAGGGTTGAGACCCCCTGACCCCCTAGCCCTTCTCAGGGGGTCCCAGAAGGACCACCAAGTGCAAACATTTTTTTTATTTTTTTTAAAATCGTGGGGTACGCGCACGGTACGCGTACCCCGCGATTATTTTGATATTTATTTTTTGCCCTTGGGGGTCCTTTTGGGACCCCTGAGAAGGGCTAGAGGGTTGGGGGGTCTCTACCCTGCCCCCTTTTCGTGTTTTCCACTCTTGTTTTGGGCTCTCTTGTGCCTCAGTTCTCCTGAAAAACAAGATGGTGGCCAACACTTCCTGGTTTGGACAGTTTGGAATGTTGACAGTCGACTGCCAGCCAATCAGAAACTCGCTTGCGCATGTAAGGGTACACGCACGTACGCGTACGGTACGCGTACCGTACGCGTACGGTGCGCGTACCGTGAGCGCATATAGATATATAATTTGCTCAAATTCAATTTTCTCAACAACTACTGGGGGGATTTACACCAAATATAGAAAAGGTACTACTGCATACCTGTCCCTACCATTTTGCCAAGTTTGGTGTAATTCCGTTCAGCCGTTCGGGCTGTAGCCGCGTCTAAAGGTCCCATACAAAATGCCATTTGAAAAATTTCAAATTCAATTTTCTCAAGAACTACTGGAGGGATTTTCACCAAACATAGCAAAGGGATATCTGCATACCAGGCCCTACCATTTTTCCAAGTTTGGTGTAATTCCATTCAGCCGTTCGGGCTGTAGCCGTGTCTAAAGGTTCCTATGGAAATTAACATCGGGAAAACATATTTTGGGACCCCCCTTTCGGCCCCCGCTTGACGAATCCCCCCGAAACTTTCAGGGAAGGAGCGGAGCGGAGCTGGCCAATATTCTGGAAAATTACACACAGATTCCTCAATCGGCGCCAAAGTTATTCCCAATAGAATGTTGAGCGCATATAGATATATAATATGCTCAAATTCAAATTCTCAACAACTACTGGAAGGATTTTCACCAAATATAGAAAAGGCACTACTGCATACCTGTCCCTACCATTTTGCCAAGTTTGGTGTAATTCGGTTCAGCCGTTCGGGCTGTAGCCGTGTCTAAAGGTCCCATAGAAAATGCCATTTGAAAAATTTCAAATTCAATTTTCTCAAGAACTACTGGAGGGATTTACACCAAACATACAAAAGGCACTGCTGCATACCAGTCCCTACCATTTTGCAAAATCTGGTGTAATTCCGTTTAGCCGTTCGAGCTGTAGCCTTGTCAGAATGTCCCTACGGAAATTAACATGGGGACAACACGTTTTTGGACCCCCGTACTTTCTCGGCCCCCGCTTGATGAATCCCCCCGAAACTTTCAGGGAAGGAGCGGAGCGGGGCAAATTTAAGGAAAATTACAGGCAGATCCCTCAATCGGCGCCAAAGTTATTCCCAATAGAATGTTCGTAATTTCCTATGGTAACTAGGTCCTAACAATATATACCTACTGGCGACCGCCAGTAGGTAATATATATATATATATATATATATATATATATATATATATATATATATATATATCTGAAGCACAAAGTCAGGGTCAATATCCTGGGTTTCCCACAAGAACCCACCACAATGGTTGAGTTTCACACTGTGTTTAAAATGGCAGGGCTGCACACGTGGGAACCAGCATCTACTGCACTGTTCTACTGGAAAAACCACAGTCAAGGTATGGAGCTAAGGGGGCATGGGACCAGGACATTGATGTGCCATTGATGGACAAGCAGTGAACATACTGCTGCACACAGACAGAAGCCATCACGGGAAGCAGCCGCTTGCGGATCATACACTTTAAGTTTTTACATAGAACTTACTATACGCCTGCGTGGCTATGCAAATATAAACTGAGAAATGATGACCGCTGTGAGAGGTGCCAGGCGGTAGGACTGAGATTTCTACAACTTGCATTGCAATACTGCTAGATTTATGGGTACTGGCAGGAAGTAATTGCTGCATTGTCTGAGATGAATTGCATCCCTCGTCCCATGTCCACTATGCTTGCAATTCTGGGCTGCACAGCTGAAATACTGACACCACATAGAAAGCTTGCAGCAACAGGACTATTGTTAGCCAAACATAGAACGGCTTGTAGATGGGGCAGAGGGTAAACCCCTAAATTCAAAGACTGGAACTCAGACTTCATCTATTATAAGGACCAGCTGTCGACCGATGCGGAACTCCTACCTGTCTCGTTTCAGCCCAGATAAATATGGTAACCTCTAGTGGAATACTTGTGGGAACACTCAAACTGAACTCATGCTTGCTGATTGGGCTGGACACTTGGTTGGGTAGACTGTATGCTCAAGTAGAAATATCACTTACGTGGTAGTGGAGCTGCAAAAGCGAACAACCTACCCTCCTCTGCTCACCTCGGGAGTGAGAGGAGGCGGCCCGTCCGAGAGTTTTTGACAGTCTAGGAATGGCAGAATTGATTGCAGGTGTGGCAATCAGACCGTTGCTGTGGATAGTCAGATAACCCTTAAGTTAGTTGCTGGTTTGGCAGTCTTATTTGAGGGGTGTGATGGGGTCATGTATAACCATTCCAAATCTGCTAAGGGAAAAGTGAATAATTGTGTCTTTTGTAAAAAAAAAAGTGTGATGATAAAAGTCAATCATGTATCTCTAGGTGATACATTAACAATATGAATAGGCTAGGAGATTGGGAAATGAACATATCATATGTGTATCTACATGTATGTCACCAGACTTCTCTGTATCTGGAAGGCTTGACACTTGAGTGTTGTTTGGTGACCAACTTAGAGTGGTGAGAATTCCCTCAATTATTATAAAACCAACAACATAGGAACTATTGTGGTGATCGACACCACAGATTATGATCAAGAATGTCTTCGGCAACTAGCCAATAAGAGATACTATCGTCCGACGAATTCTGACCCCTTTGAAAACCTATGCAAAAAAATTCAATCTTTGGTTATCTTGGCAGAGGCACAAGACTGGATTACAAAAAAGAAGCAGAATTCTTGGTTTACACCACACCTAAGTTTCCTCATTTTTGCATAATCCCCAAAAGTCACAAAGACATCTTACCTCCTCCAGACAGACTGATAGTCTCTTGCATTGACTCCATCTTGGAACCACTGAGTCAATTTTGTGACCACCACCTTCAGCCCATGGTCACTAAAACACCCTTGCTTCTCCAACACAATAGGAACATATACACTCACAGAAATTCCATAGTAAAGTAAATCTGTAGTTCCAGTGTTACAATGTGTCCTTAATGAGATTATATACTGAAGAAATACGGATGCAGTGTTGGGTACAAGTAATAAACACCCAGCTCGTCCTCTCCCTCACCAAGGACCCCATCACCACCAGTGGCCAATCCTGTTGGCCCGAACCCTCGGCATCGTGCTCGACTCCTCCCTCTCCATGACCTGACAGGTCAACACCGTCACCTCCACCTACTTCAACACCCTCTGCATCCTCCGAAAGACCTTTAAATAGGTCCCCCATTAATAAAGGAAGACCATCACCCATGCACTCATAACCAGTAGACTGGACTACGGAAACAGCCTCTACTCCTGGATCAACAATTCTCTGCGCCGTAAACTCCAGACGATACAAAACACCGCAGCCAGAGTCATCCTCGGCATCCCTCAACATAAACACATCACCCAACACCTGCATGACCTCCACTGGCTCCCCATTGAAAATAGAGTAACCCTCAAGATACTCCCCTGTGCCTACAAATGCCTCCACAACACCGGACCTCAATATATTGCTAGAATTTCCTTCAATGTACCGAAAGGAGCCTCCAATCTGCTCTCGCTATATCCCCGCGCATCTGCAGGGCAAGAACAGGAGGTTGAACCATCTCCTACATTGCAGTTGTTTGACCTGGTATAGCTTGGAGTGATTACCCTGACTTTTTGCCTCTATCTCCTTTGTTTTTAGATGCTTAGGTACTTTGCCACTGCTAATCATTGTCAAAGTACAAGGGTTCCCTCTATAAAGTGTAGTGGTAATTGGTTGGCCATGATTAGTATGTTGGCCTTACTAGTAAAGTCCCTAGTGATGTGAACTCTGTGTGCAGGGGCTAGTAATGCAAAGGCGCGCAGAGGCGGGAACTCAGGCCTTCAGTGCAGGGCCAGGGCACAGAGTGCTAAGTTAGCTTGTTGTCCTGACAAGTGCAACCACTTGTCAGGCCTTAATTTATCTTTCGCATACAGGGTTTTTGTATTGGACAGTACAGGCCAGATTTATGATTGGGGTATGAAACCTTTTCTGGGTGAATAGTAGAGATTAAGAAGGATTTTATAATAATGTTAAATAGTTCAGTTTTACTTTATATTGCTCTAGGGAATCAAATAGGCACTGAATAATAATGAGTAGTATTCAACTCTAAAAAATCATAATCATATGATGTACGTGCATATGAGATTGAAGAGTATGATGAATGAGCATTTAACTGTTTTGGAACACTAATAGGAAAACATGTTAGTTAAAGGTGGGTGGGCGTATTGTAATTATAGATTATTATATAGGTAGGTCCAAAAGGGGTGTTTTGTTTTTTGTTGTTTAAAAAGGATTTTAAACTTTGCCTATAATTTAGTTGTATTGATATCTTGTGTTTTGTTTTTCATCAAAATGGATTGTGATTTTTTATTCTTTACTTTGCAGCCCTGATGATGTCCTAAGGAAGACGAAACGCGTAGGCTGCTCTTAATAAAAAGCAGTTTGCTTGTGGAAATAATGATACGAATGGAACAATCACCGTATTGATTGGATACATATATTAAAACAAACATTTTTGTTGGAATTTGAATTTGGACTTCCTGAGCACTAATTACTTTCGATTATTGAATAATAAAGAAGAAAAGAAACTCATATGAATTTCAACATTTGATTTATTGTTTTTTTAAACAGACGCTCCGTCCATTATCATTTCATAGTAGACACCCAGAACTGATTTAGGGAGGGGTCAGGGACCCCTGAGCACAAAGAACTTCAAAGACACGAAGGGGTATAACTAAGAGAACTGAAACCCCTAGAATTTAGTGTAGTTTTTAATGGCGAAATGGACAGGTAGAGTCCGCAAAGGCTTTGGCCTCTTTTGTGATCAAGAAGAACCTCTGGCAAGGAAGAAGTTGCTCAAGAGACTGCTAGATAGAACTGACCCTTGCTTTGTGATCTGGGGCTGACCTGCAGTTTGTGGCTTTTTCTAAGGAAGAGACTGAATGGTCATTGCAGTGGGTGGTGTCCCCCTTTTTGAACAGAACTGTGCTTTGTGCTGCGTCCTGAACCCCATGGCCCGGAGGTGAGCTCGCTTCCTGTTTGGAAACACAGGAGCATAAAAGTTTCCGGAGAAGTCCCAAGCAACGTGCTGTGAGCGTGCTTTCGCAGCTTGAGACCCTCAGAAGTCATGCCTTGTGATTGTGGGCACATGGGAGTAAACTGAGTCTTGGACGCGCAGGGAACATGTCGTGGTGCAGCCGAGGTGTTGGTGAGGAGCGCCTGGTCGTTGTGTGCACGAGCAAGGAAGTGAAACTCTGACGCGCAGGGAGCGTGTCGTGGTGCTGCCAAGGCATTGGTGAGGAGCGCCTGATCGTTGTGTGCACTGGAAGAAGTGAGTCTCAGACGCGCATGGTGCGTGTCGTGGTGCAAGCCGAGGCCTTGGTGAGGAGTGCCTGGTCATTGTGTGCACCGGGAGAAGAAGTAAGTCTCAGATGCGCAAGGTGCGTGTTGTGGTGCAAGCTGAGGCGTTGGGGAAGAGCGCCTGGTCATCCTGTGCACCGAGCAAGGAAGTGAAACTCGGACGCGCAGGGAGCGTGTCGTGGTGCAGCGAAGGCATTGGTGAGGAGCTCCTGGTCGTTGTGTGCACTGGAAGAAGTGAGTCTCAGACGCGCATGGTGCGTGTCGTGGTGCAAGCCGAGGCGTTGGTGAGGAGCGCCTGGTCATTGTGTGCACCAGAAGAAGTGAGTCTCAGACGCGCATGGTGCGTGTCGTGGTGCAAGCCAAGGTGTTGATGAGAAGCACCTGGTCATTGTGTGCTCCTGGAAAAAGAAGTGAGTCTCTGACGTGCATGGTGCGTGTTGTGGTGCAAGCTGAGGCATTGGGGAAGAACGCCTGGTCATCGTGTGCACCAGGAGAAGAGGTGAGACTCGGACGCACAGGGCATGCTGATAGTTTTACGCATTGTATTATTCCTTCTGTTGCAAAGTTCATGATTGTGGTGCTATGTATGGCATTTTTTTTCTATTGCACAGCACAGAGTTATATCGTTACACATTGCAGTATTTCTTTTCTTTTGCAATGTGTGTGATTGTAGCAATACGACCTGCCTAACCTTTTGGGAACGGTTAGAAGTAAACGTAACCGTTGGTTAAAAGTAGTGGTGGGGATTATAACCTACCAATCCACCGGAAGGAATACTACCCATTATTATATGTTGGTTTTGTAGCATGGGGTCATATTTTATATCTTCTTATATAAAGATTATCATTATACTTGTTTTATAAAAACTTGTGTGTAGTCTATTTATGGTGACATCAGTGAGATGCTGTGAGTGTGGTTGCACATACTGTACATTCGTGCCTTGGAGATATGCCTGCCTGCGCATGCTAAGCTACTAAGAGGGTGAGCAGGGCTATCTCAGATGGTGTCCTTACTTAGCCTAATGTTGAAACAGGGGGACAGGGACTCCTGCATTTGGTGGTGGCGGTGAGGGACAAGGACCCCAACTTCCAATAGCAGCCATGGCCTAGAGTGAGCTCCGATCGGCATCAGATGTGCCCCCACCCTGCACATCTTCAGGTGGTCCATGGTTGAGTGCCGCGCTTAAAACTCCCTGCTTGATTGACTGATTGATTGGGTACAAGTAATAGATATTCATACAAACAATCAATGCAGCAGCAAGGCTACACAGCCATCCTCAGCTGCTAGATGTGTTCAGAGAGGTCATGAAGGAAAGCAATGCCATATTTTCGACTGACAACAAGTATAATTATGTGCAAATATGTTCTACTTGAGTGAAGTCACCAGTATCTTGAGGCATGCCATCTGTTATCATTGGGCCTGCTGGAGAATTTCACTGAAACATGGTATGTCCCTCAAAGAAAAAGTTTCTGGATATTTCTATCGGTCTTTTATAAGGATACTCACTCATCAAATTGACCGAACTTGTAAATCTAGGTAAAGCGTGGTATTATTTACAACCTGTTTTAAATGTATTTTGTGTGCCTTACTTCTGTTTGGCTGAAATTATGTTTCTTAGCCTATGTTTAGTAATTTCATGCAGCTATGTGTTCTTACCTGGCTCCTGCATGTGTTGATTCATTTGCTGAAATATAACATTTTATTTGATTATTCTTGCTATGCTTTTTGAGTAATTTCACCCTTTCTAACTGTCATATCTTATGCCATGATGTAAACATCCTAGATGCAATTCAGTTCCCAACACAATTTGTTACATTACCCACTCATAGTAAATGTACCACACATCTTTATTTGTCATCCACCAAGATTGTTTCCATAGCTGATCCAATAGATATGTATCATGCCATTTTCTGATTCTGTCTCAGATTCATTGACAAGTGGTTTTAAAAGTTGAACAGGTCATGCTATCACCTTTTTAGCAGGGCTATGTTCTGATTCACCAGCCGACAATCAGTGAGTTGGCTACTAGCAGGCCCAGTTCTCAACCCTTCATACCCTAGTGACTTAAAATAAAATGCTCGCTGTGATGCACTGAAGTGCTGCTTGATTTTTATGATGAGGCAGCTGCTGGGGTGCTAGTCTAATTCATAGGTTGCTGTGGGTGGCAGTGAATTTATATATGACATCTTGTATTGGTATTTTAGTCTCAGTAACGGTTTTGTTGGAATACCCAGCCACATGTGGGGATCACCTTTCTGTGGCAAAACCTAAGCAGAAATCCATTAATGAGAGGTACCATTAAAATGGAAAAACCTACATTTAGCCATTTCTGTGTCGTCACCCCGGATGTTTTGCCTTTTTCTAACCCCTATTTTTCAACTCTGTACACTTGACCTCTGCTAAACAGGATAAAAGTGACAGTGCTCCCCTTTTAAAGATGGTTCAATTGGCTAGCCCCTACCATAATTAACATATTTAACTTGTCTATACGTCCTTTGCATGTGGTGTAGAAAATACACACATAATATGAGAGCCAAAATGCCACCTGTGGACTGCAGCACCTATTGTACCATCTATAGGATATGTCTATAAAACCCAACCTCAAGCCTACCATATGTAGCGTGACCGCAGCAACTTAAAAACCTGCAGCCAAACTTGCTAAAATAACCCTTTTTTGACAGATGAGAAAAACTATTTTTAAATTTTTAAATATTAGTACGGGTGTCAGGATCACTGAAACAATATCGAGGTCAAGAATATCGAGTTACAAAAATATCGAGGTAAAAATATAGAATACCAAAATTTCGACCTCCTATCTCCAAACAGGTACAAAAATATTGAATCAAAAATATCGATGTAAAAAATATAGTTAGTCAAAATATCGAATTTTTTAAAATGCTTAAAATTAATAAAAAATGAATGAAATAATAAATATAATTAACTTAAACATACTTAAAATACTTAAATAACCTTAAAATTAATAAATAATTAATGTAAGTAAAAAAAATAATAATACAAATTGATTTGTTAATACATATATGTATATAAACGAAATATTAATGAAAAATTTACAATATTTTTACCGTAGAATAGAGGAAAGGGTAAAACTTACTATAACCACACCAGTGAGTGCAACAGTAGGGAAAGCGTTGGATAGCGTAGGGGTAAAAATTACTATTCCAACTCCAGGGTGTGCAACAGTAGAGAAAACGTTGGATAACCCCAGGGGTTAAAATTACTATTCCCACTCCAGAGAGTGCAACAGTAGGGAAAGCGTTGGATAGAGTAAGGGTAAAAATTACTATTCCGACTCCGGAGAGTGCAACAGTAAAGAAAGCATTGGATAGCGTAGGGGTAAAAATTACTATTCCTACTCCAGAGATTGCAACAGTAGGGAAAGCGTTGGATAGCGTAGGGGTAAAAATTACTATTCCCACTCCACAGAGTGCAACAGTAGGGAAAGCGTTGGATAGCGTAGGGGTAAAAATTACTATTCCCACTCCAGAGAGTGCAACAGTAGAGAAAGCGTTGGATAGAGTAAGGGTAAAAATGACTATTCCCACTCCAGAGAGTGCAACAGTAAAGAAAGCATTGGATACCATAGGGGTAAAAATTACAATTCCCACTCCAGAGAGTGCAACAGTAGGGAAAGCGTTGGATAGCGTAGGGGTAAAAATTACTATTCCCACTCCACAGAGTGCAACAGTAGGGAAAGCGTTGGATAGCGTAGGGGTAAAAATTACTATTCCCACTCCAGAGAGTGCAACAGTAGGGAAAGTGTTGGATAGCGTAGGGGTAAAATGTACTATTCCCACTCCAGAGAGTGCAACAGTAGGGAAAGCATTGGATAGCGTAGGGGTAAAAATTACTATTCCCATTCCAGAAAGTGCAACAGTAGGGAAAGCGTTGGATAGCGGGAGGGTTAAAATTACTATTCCCACTCCAGAGAGTGCAGCAGTAGGGAAAGTGTTGGATAGCGTAGGGGTAAAAATTACTATTCCCACTCCAGAGAGTGCAACAGTAGGGAAAGCTTTGGATAGCGTAAGGGTAAAAATTACTATTCCCACTCCGGAGAGTGCAACAGTAAAGAAAGCATTGGATAGCGTAGGGGTAAAAATTACTATTCCTACTCCAGAGAGTGCAACAGTAGGGAAAGCGTTGGATAGCGTAGGGGTAAAAATTACTATTCCCACTCCACAGAGTGCAACAGTAGGGAAAGCGTTGGATAGCATAGGGGTAAAAATTACTATTCCCACTCCAGAGAGTGCAACAGTAGAGAAAGCTTTGGATAGAGTAAGGGTAAAAATAACTATTCCCACTCCAGAAAGTGCAACAGTAGGGAAAGCGTTGGATAGCGGGAGGGTTAAAATTACTATTCCCACTCCAGAGAGTGCAGCAGTAGGGAATGTGTTGGATAGCGTAGGGGTAAAAATGACTATTCCCACTCCAATGAGTGCAAAAGTAGGGAAAGCGTTGGATAGCGTAGGGGTAAAAATTACTATTCCCAATCCAAAGAGAGCAACAGTAGGGAAAGTGTTGGATAGCGTAGGAGTAAAAATGACTATTCCCACTCCAGAGAGTGCAACAGTAGGGAAAGCGTTGGATAGCGGGAGAGTTAAAATTACTATTCCCACTCCAGAGAGTGCACCAGTACTGAAAGGGTTGGCTAGCATAGGGGTAAAAATTACTATTCCCACTCCAGTGAGTGCAACAGTAGGGAAAGTGTTGGATAGCGTAGGGGTAAAATGTACTATTCCCACTCCAGAGAGTGCAACAGTAGGGAAAGCATTGGATAGCGTAGGGGTAAAAATTACTATTCCCATTCCAGAAAGTGCAACAGTAGGGAAAGCGTTGGATAGCGGGAGGGTTAAAATTACTATTCCCACTCCAGAGAGTGCAGCAGTAGGGAAAGTGTTGGATAGCGTAGGGGTAAAAATTACTATTCCCACTCCAGAGAGTGCAACAGTAGGGAAAGCTTTGGATAGCGTAAGGGTAAAAATTACTATTCCCACTCCGGAGAGTGCAACAGTAAAGAAAGCATTGGATAGCGTAGGGGTAAAAATTACTATTCCTACTCCAGAGAGTGCAACAGTAGGGAAAGCGTTGGATAGCGTAGGGGTAAAAATTACTATTCCCACTCCACAAAGTGCAACAGTAGGGAAAGCGTTGGATAGCATAGGGGTAAAAATTACTATTCCCACTCCAGAGAGTGCAACAGTAGAGAAAGCTTTGGATAGAGTAAGGGTAAAAATAACTATTCCCACTCCAGAAAATGCAACAGTAGGGAAAGCGTTGGATAGCGGGAGGGTTAAAATTACTATTCCCACTCCAGAGAGTGCAGCAGTAGGGAATGTGTTGGATAGCGTAGGGGTAAAAATGACTATTCCCACTCCAGTGAGTGCAAAAGTAGGGAAAGCGTTGGATAGCGTAGGGGTAAAAATTACTATTCCCAATCCAAAGAGAGCAACAGTAGGGAAAGTGTTGGATAGCGTAGGAGTAAAAATGACTATTCCCACTCCAGAGAGTGCAACAGTAGGGAAAGCGTTGGATAGCGGGAGAGTTAAAATTACTATTCCCACTCCAGAGAGTGCACCAGTACTGAAAGGGTTGGCTAGCATAGGGGTAAAAATTACTATTCCCACTCCAGTGAGTGCAACAGTAGGGAAAGCGTTGGATAGCGTAGGGGTAAAAATTACTATTCCCACTCCAAAGAGTGCAACAGTAGGGAAAGTGTTGGATAGCGTAGGAGTAAAACTTACTATTCCCTCTCCAGTGAGTGCAACAGTAGAGAAAACGTTGGATAATCCTAGGGGTTAAAATTACTATTCCCACTCCAGAGAGTGCAGCAATAGGGAAAGCGTTGGATAGCGGGAGAATTAAAATCACTATTCCCACTCCAAAGAGTGCAACAGTAGGGAAAGAGTTGGATAGCGTAGGGGTAAAAATTACTATTCCCACTCCAGAGAGTGCAACAGTAGAGAAAGCGTTGGATAGCGTAGGGGTAAAAATTACTATTCCCACTCCAGAGAGTGCAACAGTAGAGAAAGCTTTGGATAGAGTAAGGGTAAAAATAACTATTCCCACTCCAGAAAGTGCAACAGTAGGGAAAGCGTTGGATAGCGGGAGGGTTAAAATTACTATTCCCACTCCAGAGAGTGCAGCAGTAGGGAATGTGTTGGATAGCGTAGGGGTAAAAATGACTATTCCCACTCCAGTGAGTGCAAAAGTAGGGAAAGCGTTGGATAGCGTAGGGGTAAAAATTACTATTCCCAATCCAAAGAGAGCAACAGTAGGGAAAGTGTTGGATAGCGTAGGAGTAAAAATGACTATTCCCACTCCAGAGAGTGCAACAGTAGGGAAAGCGTTGGATAGCGGGAGAGTTAAAATTACTATTCCCACTCCAGAGAGTGCACCAGTACTGAAAGGGTTGGCTAGCATAGGGGTAAAAATTACTATTCCCACTCCAGTGAGTGCAACAGTAGGGAAAGTGTTGGATAGCGTAGGGGTAAAATGTACTATTCCCACTCCAGAGAGTGCAACAGTAGGGAAAGCATTGGATAGCGTAGGGGTAAAAATTACTATTCCCATTCCAGAAAGTGCAACAGTAGGGAAAGCGTTGGATAGCGGGAGGGTTAAAATTACTATTCCCACTCCAGAGAGTGCAGCAGTAGGGAAAGTGTTGGATAGCGTAGGGGTAAAAATTACTATTCCCACTCCAGAGAGTGCAACAGTAGGGAAAGCTTTGGATAGCGTAAGGGTAAAAATTACTATTCCCACTCCGGAGAGTGCAACAGTAAAGAAAGCATTGGATAGCGTAGGGGTAAAAATTACTATTCCTACTCCAGAGAGTGCAACAGTAGGGAAAGCGTTGGATAGCGTAGGGGTAAAAATTACTATTCCCACTCCACAGAGTGCAACAGTAGGGAAAGCGTTGGATAGCATAGGGGTAAAAATTACTATTCCCACTCCAGAGAGTGCAACAGTAGAGAAAGCTTTGGATAGAGTAAGGGTAAAAATAACTATTCCCACTCCAGAAAGTGCAACAGTAGGGAAAGCGTTGGATAGCGGGAGGGTTAAAATTACTATTCCCACTCCAGAGAGTGCAGCAGTAGGGAATGTGTTGGATAGCGTAGGGGTAAAAATGACTATTCCCACTCCAGTGAGTGCAAAAGTAGGGAAAGCGTTGGATAGCGTAGGGGTAAAAATTACTATTCCCAATCCAAAGAGAGCAACAGTAGGGAAAGTGTTGGATAGCGTAGGAGTAAAAATGACTATTCCCACTCCAGAGAGTGCAACAGTAGGGAAAGCGTTGGATAGCGGGAGAGTTAAAATTACTATTCCCACTCCAGAGAGTGCACCAGTACTGAAAGGGTTGGCTAGCATAGGGGTAAAAATTACTATTCCCACTCCAGTGAGTGCAACAGTAGGGAAAGCGTTGGATAGCGTAGGGGTAAAAATTACTATTCCCACTCCAAAGAGTGCAACAATAGGGAAAGTGTTGGATAGCGTAGGAGTAAAACTTACTATTCCCTCTCCAGTGAGTGCAACAGTAGAGAAAACGTTGGATAATCCTAGGGGTTAAAATTACTATTCCCACTCCAGAGAGTGCAACAATAGGGAAAGCGTTGGATAGCGGGAGAATTAAAATCACTATTCCCACTCCAAAGAGTGCAACAGTAGGGAAAGAGTTGGATAGCGTAGGGGTAAAAATTACTATTCCCACTCCAGAGAGTGCAACAGTAGAGAAAGCGTTGGATAGCGTAGGGGTAAAAATTACTATTCCCACTCCAGAGAGTGCAACAGTAGAGAAAGAGTAGGATAGCGTAGGGGTAAAAATTACTATTCCCACCCCAGAGAGTGCAACAGTAGGGAAAGCGTTGGATAGCGTAGGGGTAAAAATTACTATTCCCACTCCACAGAGTGCAACAGTAGGGAAAGCATTGGATAGCGTAGGGGTAAAAATTACTATTCCCACTCCAGAGAGTGCAACAGTAGGGAAAGCGTTGGATAACGTAGGAGTACAAATTACTATTACAACTCCAGAGAGTGCAACAGTAGGGAAAACGTTGGATAGCAGCAGGGTAAAAATGTACTATTCCCACTCCAAAGAGTTCAACAGTAGGGAAAGCATTGGATAGCGTAGAGGTAAAAATTACCATTCCCACTCCAGAAAGTGCAATAATAGGGAAAGCGTTGGATAGCGGGAGAATTAAAATTACTATTCCCACTCCAAAGAGTGCAACAGTAGGGAAAGCTTTGGATAGCGTAAGGGTAAAAATTACTATTCCAACTCCAGAGAGTGCAACAGTAGGGAAAGTGTTGGATAGCGTAGGGGTAAAATGTAGTATTCCCATTCCAGAAAGTGCAACAGTAGGGAAAGCGTTGGATAGCGGGAGGGTTAAAATTACTATTCCCACTCCAGAGAGTGCAGCAGTAGGGAAAGTGTTGGATAGCGTAGGGGTAAAAATTACTATTCCCACTCCAGAGAGTGCAACAGTAGGGAAAGCTTTGGATAGCGTAAGGGTAAAAATTACTATTCCCACTCCGGAGAGTGCAACAGTAAAGAAAGCATTGGATAGCGTAGGGGTAAAAATTACTATTCCTACTCCAGAGAGTGCAACAGTAGGGAAAGCGTTGGATAGCGTAGGGGTAAAAATTACTATTCCCACTCCACAGAGTGCAACAGTAGGGAAAGCGTTGGATAGCATAGGGGTAAAAATTACTATTCCCACTCCAGAGAGTGCAACAGTAGAGAAAGCTTTGGATAGAGTAAGGGTAAAAATAACTATTCCCACTCCAGAAAGTGCAACAGTAGGGAAAGCGTTGGATAGCGGGAGGGTTAAAATTACTATTCCCACTCCAGAGAGTGCAGCAGTAGGGAATGTGTTGGATAGCGTAGGGGTAAAAATGACTATTCCCACTCCAGTGAGTGCAAAAGTAGGGAAAGCGTTGGATAGCGTAGGGGTAAAAATTACTATTCCCAATCCAAAGAGAGCAACAGTAGGGAAAGTGTTGGATAGCGTAGGAGTAAAAATGACTATTCCCACTCCAGAGAGTGCAACAGTAGGGAAAGCGTTGGATAGCGGGAGAGTTAAAATTACTATTCCCACTCCAGAGAGTGCACCAGTACTAAAAGGGTTGGCTAGCATAGGGGTAAAAATTACTATTCCCACCCCAGAGAGTGCAACAGTAGGGAAAGCGTTGGATAGCGTAGGGGTAAAAATTACTATTCCCACTCCACAGAGTGCAACAGTAGGGAAAGCGTTGGATAGCGTAGGGGTAAAAATTACTATTCCCACTCCAGAGAGTGCAACAGTAGGGAAAGCGTTGGATAACGTAGGAGTACAAATTACTATTACAACTCCAGAGAGTGCAACAGTAGGGAAAACGTTGGATAGCAGCAGGGTAAAAATGTACTATTCCCACTCCAAAGAGTTCAACAGTAGGGAAAGCATTGGATAGCGTAGAGGTAAAAATTACCATTCCCACTCCAGAAAGTGCAACAATAGGGAAAGCGTTGGATAGCGGGAGAATTAAAATTACTATTCCCACTCCAAAGAGTGCAACAGTAGGGAAAGCTTTGGATAGCGTAAGGGTAAAAATTACTATTCCAACTCCAGAGAGTGCAACAGTAGGGAAAGTGTTGGATAGCGTAGGGGTAAAATGTACTATTCCCATTCCAGAAAGTGCAACAGTAGGGAAAGCGTTGGATAGCGGGAGGGTTAAAATTACTATTCCCACTCCAGAGAGTGCAGCAGTAGGGAAAGTGTTGGATAGCGTAGGGGTAAAAATTACTATTCCCACTCCAGAGAGTGCAACAGTAGGGAAAGCTTTGGATAGCGTAAGGGTAAAAATTACTATTCCCACTCCGGAGAGTGCAACAGTAAAGAAAGCATTGGATAGCGTAGGGGTAAAAATTACTATTCCTACTCCAGAGAGTGCAACAGTAGGGAAAGCGTTGGATAGCGTAGGGGTAAAAATTACTATTCCCACTCCACAGAGTGCAACAGTAGGGAAAGCGTTGGATAGCATAGGGGTAAAAATTACTATTCCCACTCCAGAGAGTGCAACAGTAGAGAAAGCTTTGGATAGAGTAAGGGTAAAAATAACTATTCCCACTCCAGAAAGTGCAACAGTAGGCAAAGCGTTGGATAGCGGGAGGGTTAAAATTACTATTCCCACTCCAGAGAGTGCAGCAGTAGGGAATGTGTTGGATAGCGTAGGGGTAAAAATGACTATTCCCACTCCAGTGAGTGCAAAAGTAGGGAAAGCGTTGGATAGCGTAGGGGTAAAAATTACTATTCCCAATCCAAAGAGAGCAACAGTAGGGAAAGTGTTGGATAGCGTAGGAGTAAAAATGACTATTCCCACTCCAGAGAGTGCAACAGTAGGGAAAGCGTTGGATAGCGGGAGAGTTAAAATTACTATTCCCACTCCAGAGAGTGCACCAGTACTGAAAGGGTTGGCTAGCATAGGGGTAAAAATTACTATTCCCACTCCAGTGAGTGCAACAGTAGGGAAAGTGTTGGATAGCGTAGGGGTAAAAATTACTATTCCCACTCCAAAGAGTGCAACAGTAGGGAAAGTGTTGGATAGCGTAGGAGTAAAACTTACTATTCCCTCTCCAGTGAGTGCAACAGTAGAGAAAACGTTGGATAATCCTAGGGGTTAAAATTACTATTCCCACTCCAGAGAGTGCAACAATAGGGAAAGCGTTGGATAGCGGGAGAATTAAAATCACTATTCCCACTCCAAAGAGTGCAACAGTAGGGAAAGAGTTGGATAGCGTAGGGGTAAAAATTACTATTCCCACTCCATATAGTGCAACAGTAGAGAAAGCGTTGGATAGCGTAGGGGTAAAAATTACTATTCCCACTCCAGAGAGTGCAACAGTAGAGAAAGAGTAGGATAGCGTAGGGGTAAAAATTACTATTCCCACTCCACAGAGTGCAACAGTAGGGAAAGCGTTGGATAGCGTAGGGGTAAAAATTACTATTCCCACTCCAGAGAGTGCAACAGTAGGGAAAGCGTTGGATAACGTAGGAGTACAAATTACTATTACAACTCCAGAGAGTGCAACAGTAGGGAAAACGTTGGATAGCAGCAGGGTAAAAATGTACTATTCCCACTCCAAAGAGTTCAACAGTAGGGAAAGCATTGGATAGCGTAGGGGTAAAAATTACCATTCCCACTCCAGAAAGTGCAACAATAGGGAAAGCGTTGGATAGCGGGAGAATTAAAATTACTATTCCCACTCCAAAGAGTGCAACAGTAGGGAAAGCTTTGGATAGCGTAAGGGTAAACATTACTATTCCAACTCCAGTGAGTGCAACAGTAAGGAAAGCGTTGGATAGCGTAGGGGTAAAAATTACTATTCCCACTCCAGTGAGTGCAACAGTAGGGAAAGCATTGGATAGCGTAGGGGTAAATATTACTATTCACACTCCAGAGAGTGCAACAGTAGGGAAAGTAAATACTTCATGTGTGAATAAAAATAAATTAAATATTAATACCAAATACAAATCAATTAAAAGTAATTAACAATTTTATATAATATAATGATTAATCAATTAAAAATACCAAAACATAATGACCTATTAATACAAATTATTTACCAATTAACAATTATTTAATTAACAATTATTAAAAATTACAACAAAACAAAACCAATAAATAAATAGCAATATTTAATTATTTACAATTAAATTATTTCCCACCCTATTCCCCTATAAACCCACAACCCGCTACAGAAAATAAATTAATAAAATTAACATAATTATCAATGAAACTATTCATTAAAATTAATTACCAATTATATTTTAATTAATTACCAATTAAAAATCTAAATATCAATTAATTCCAAATAAATACCAATAAATAAATTTAAAAATTTAATTAATTATATTTAAATTACTTCCTACCCTATTCCCCTATAAACCCACAACCCACTACAGAAAATACATTAATACAATTAACATAATTATCTATTAGTCAATTAATTAAAATAATTACCAATTACATTTTAATTAATTACCAATTAATTATTAATTAACAATAAATTCAAAATAAATACCAATAAATAAATTAACATATTTAATTAATTATAATGAAATTACTTCCCACCCTATTCCCCTATAAACCCACAACCCGCTACAGAATTATATTACGCAAATATTAAAAACCATAAAATTAATTAATTAAAATAAATTATAAAATAAATATACACTTCTCACACATACACTAATATATCGATATTTTGTCCATTCTATATTTTTGATTCGATATTAATGCTATTCTATTCGATATTTTTGTAGTCTATATTCTGTCCATTCGATATTGTGTCCATTCTATATTTTTAACTCAATATTAATGAAACTCGATATTAAACACTCGATATTTTGAGTGTATACCCGGGTGTCATCTAGTTATCAGTAGAATTTTTGCAGAGTTAAATTTGACATGTTCCTCAGGTAATCAAGCTGAAGATGGATCCCACAAAATGTCAAAGTACAGATTATAAACTGTATTCCTAATCTTAACGTTTGACAGGAAATGGCTAGAATAATAATTTAACCACGTGGGTGCTCATGAGGCACGGTGGCGTGTGCTCATGACGATCTGAGCTTGTCATAACGGTCGCAACGCTCGCAGGTGGGGCTAATTCCCCCGCTGTGCGAGCGTTCTACAGAAACGGGTGTGGTCATGACGAGCTCAGCTCCACTGTGCTGCATGACGAGCCGAGCTCGTCACGAGCACCGGGGCGCTGTGCGCACTCCCCCACCCCCCAGAACAGCGGGGGAATTACGCCCGCTGCAAAGGGTTAAAGAGTATTCTCATATTTAATAAAACTCCAATTCATTGGTGAAGTTAACATTTTTAATGAATACTTTTAGAACGTTATGGTCCCTGAAGCTAGTTTGCACTAGCCTACAAGTAGCTGCCCATCCAGTGCTTGGATGAGGTGTGAAACTGCTGCCAGGACAGAACAATAGCCTAGGACTGGTGTCAGGATGGGCTGGGTGTTGGGCATGTGATCTCTATCAGCTCAGAAAGAACAGCTCAGAAAGTTCCAGGAACTTCATTAACTTAAAAGTGATAGACATGAAGCCTACCCATTTTTAGTTTTCTGTAAAGGAAGCCCTGTGAGGGGGGAACATTTGTTCTCCAGGCCCACACAAGTCAGCCTGTCTCTAACCCAGAGTAGGAGAAGTTTCCCCAGCACCAGTTTGCAGTAGACACAGAAAAGAGGACTGCACATTTCCTGGCCACATCAGTGGGTGGAGACAAGGGCTCTGCGCAAGGGCGGAAACGTAAGCCATTTTGGATGTTACTAGTAAGGAGCACTTTAAGATTGTTTGGTATTAGGCAAACAAGAACTGCCTAAAGAGTGTGAGGGTTTCCCCTGGTAACTTTTACCAAATTGGTTAGAGAGAGGTAAGGAGTCTCTACCTCACCCACTGGCTAGTGTAATCTATAAATGTGCCCTCCATCAAAGAAATCTCATCATAACACTTACTGGAATTACAGAAGATCAGAAGAGGACTGGATCCTGCTTGCTGTAACCTGAGAGTAGCCTTGAAGGTCTTATCCTGCTCCCTCTTGTTCCCATGAATAAAAAGTGGACTCCAAGGGTCTGTTGGCTGACCTCCCATGTGGGTAGAGGGACACAAAAAGCTGCAATATGCCTTTCTCCTGAAATGACAAGTTGACCAATACCAAGTGGACATGGACTAGACCCTGCTGCCACATAAATGCTATACCTAAGGGCATGACCCACCAATTCATAACATAATTAAGGCTTAGTGCTTTTTGGGGCTATTTTTACTTAAAACGTCAAGAATTCATATCTTTTATCTTTGGTTCACCTTACCAGATATTTTAGATTTTGGTGTTTTTCTTTCTATTTACGCTATTTTTCCAATTTGGTTTTGCGATTCTTATTGTTTGATGGTTTGACTTTATAATTGTTTTGGCACTGCATAAAAACGTTGTACATTGCCATAAGTTAAGCCTGTCTTCTATCTCCCATGAAACGAAGGTCAATTTAGTGACTGACCTGTATTTACCCTGACAAGTCAGTGATAATATTTCTTGAGGTGGGCTACTGCCCACCCAAAATAATAATCTACTTCTTTGCACTCCACTTTCCAACAGTATCTCTCACTGAGATTGCTGCTTGAGTCCCTGAGCTGTCCTGAGCCCCGATTCAAATTCAAGCAGTGAAAGTCTTTATCTTCAGCGGATTTCAGTATCACATTACAGACACCAGCACCATCACTAAAATGAAAAAAATATATCTCAACTGCAAAAGAAGGTCTTTGCTTTCAGCCTGAGATTGGGACCAGAAATGACAATCACTTTTGTTAGCTCGCTTGAGGCCTTCTCTTTCCTTGCTATGAGGATGTGACATTGTTCTGTTCTACAAAGGACTTTCCTCCACACTAAAGATGTTAAATGGGTTCTTTGAAATGGTAAATAATAGAGCTCCAGTTGTGCATCCTTCCAAAGATGAGGACATAGGCCCTCATTATGATATCAGGAACCACCGAAAGGCTGTCAGCGGCAGTCTGCCTGACATCCAAGGCAGTGATGTGAATGAATACCAGATTACGAAACCAGCGGTCGAAGGGCAGTGGTCGGGGGTAAGGATAGTCTCCTCCGACAGGGTCATGGAACCCACCGGGGTGGCAGTTGCATTGTAAGCCCTACAATTGAGGCAGAACCTGCGCAGGCACTACCATAGGGATTATGAGGCCCCTTTCCCTCAGCATTTACTTGGCGGTCAGAAAGGGACTTCAGGGACCCCAAGCAGGGCCTCAACCCTGTGTTAAGTGTATGTGCCCCCCAAACATCCATGCCCCGTGAGTCAAGCACCACATGGTGCCTGGCATATGGTCCATGGATGTGCAGAAAGTCCTCAAGAACAATGCAGCTTATGCAGCAGACCTTTTCCAGGGCCACAGGACAAACCACAGTGTAATTGAGCACATTCTGACTGCCCTGCTGGTGATCCTATTGTAATACCGTAGGTGGGAACTCCAACTCCTTGTGGGTCGGTCCTATTCCCGCTACAATGACATCGTAAAAAACCCCTTAGTTTGGGTGGAGACGAGGAAGCCGGTGGCAGAGGCAGACTCTATCCGCTTGTGAGCTGCATGCATTGCACTGTGGGCGCTGATTGAGAGCCTTTTGTTTTTAAATGCAATAGCGATTGTACTGCTATTTTAAATACATGGTGTGAGAAACTAATGCTGGCAGGCTCAAACGATCTATATTGCACTTTGAGCTAGTAGTTATTTTAAAAATTGCGTCCATTACACTTTTGGGCTGATTAAAAAGTTCGGGGGGGTCACTCACCTACTGCACTTCCGCCCCGGTCCGCCGCGTCCATTCGGGGCGTTTGATGCGGAGGGTGAGGAGGAGCCCAACACTTCCGGGCACATAGCAGGCAGGTCAGCGCTCTAGCTGCTCCTCCCCCCGCCCTGTCTCCTATATATGCGTGTGGGACAGCGTTCGCAGTGGGTGTGACGGAGGCGCCCCGAAGTTGCGCCAAAGTTAAGCCCGTCTGCGCCCGTCCGCGGCCGGACGGGGCCTGGGGCCAAGACCCCTGGGCTAATTAAGCAGACCCACATTTATTATGGGAGACAGGAACTGCTAAATCTACGTCCCCCAAGGGTGGGGTCATGCTGGCACTCTATGGAGGCACTTACACTCCAAGGCTGCTTATTGTGCTCCTTTAAGGGTAGGAGGGAACCGGCTAGTGGGATATGCAATAAGAGTCCAGGGAGGCTTGCTAAATTTCAGATCACTAAGTAAGCACAGCAATCAGATCTGGGATCTCCTTTTGGATGAGAAGCTAGACTTTCTCTTCCTAACGGAAACCTGGCTTGGGGAGAACTCTGACCCAGACATAATAGAAGCTATCCCACCAAGCTACTCCTTGGCCAGATTAGATAGGAGCAGAGGTAGGGGAGGGGGGATTGCCATAGTTATTAAGGCTCTGCTTGAATGCACTATAGAGCCCCTAAAAATAGATAACTGCGAAGCGGGATGTTTTACTTTGACAATAGGACCCCAATACCCTGTGTCGGGGATTCTCGTATACAGACCCCCAGGAGGGCTTAAAGATTTCAAGACTAGTTTGGTGGAGGGTATTGCTCATTTAGCAATGAGGAAGAGCAGACCTTTGGTGTTAGGAGACCTCAACATCCACCTTGAAGATGAGCAGGTCAAAGAGGCCATAGAGCTAAGGCAAGAATTGCAGGCACTACAATTAGAACTAAAAAATACTACTCCAACCCATAAGCATGGACATCTACTGGATCCAGTGTTTGGAAGTTGGGACGGAGTGAGGGTGGATATTCCCCTTCCTGTCCCTTGGTCGGATCATTACTTAGTCCCTTTTAAAATTCACGTTTCAGCAACTGACACTCATAGAGGGGAGAATAAGACCTACCCCCGCCGCAATTGGAAGCACTTTTCACAAGACACCTTCAATAAATTGCTGCAGGAAGGTGGTCCGCCGGGGGGCGATGACTGCGAAAGTGCAAATAATAAGCTGGAGGAGCGCATTCTCAGTGCCCTCGATGAGGCGGCCCGATGGGTCTAGCTAAGGCAGGGAGCAGAGGGAAAAAGTCAGCTCCTTGGTTCACACCCGACCTGCAGGCTGCAAAATCGGTCTGCAAAAAAACTGAGCGTAGATGGCGGGTGGATTTCTGCCCTCTGTTGAAGACAACTTACAAGGAGGCACAGAAAAAGTACCAAAGGATGGTGCGAGAAGCTAAAGCCACCCACTATAAAAATCGTATTGGGGAGGCAGAAACTCCTCGAAAGAACTTTTTAAGATATTTAAGGAGATCTCCTTGGTAGCAAACTCCAACACCCCTGACAATGACTCGGTGGCAGAGTGTAATAGAGTAGCTGAATACTTTGCGGGAAAGGTTAGGGATATCTATGCAACCTTTTCCAACAAACCTGAAACTGAAATAAATCTTGAGATAGTAACGGGGGCAGATAAGATGGAAAAGCACCTGAAGCTCTTCTCGGTTCCACCCCCAGAGGCACTTCGTAGCATCTGTCAGGGGATTACGTCTGGCTCCCCTCGGGACCCGGCACCCCCTAGGGTGATGGGAGAAAGCCTCTTGGTTATGGAGCCTTACATCAGGCATATACTCCAGATTTAGTTCTTTTCTGAAACACTGCCTGAAGACTGGAAGAAAGCGGTAGTTCTTCCTATAAAGAAGAAACCCAATGTGAGCCATGAAGTACTGGAGAATCTGAGGCCAATCTCTCTACTCCCATACCTAGCCAAAGTGGCGGAGAAAGCGGCTAATTTTCAACTGATGGCTCACTTGGAGAAAGCTAACATCCTGCACTCCTCTCAATCAGGCTTCCGGGCAGATTTCTCGACTGAGACGGCCCTTTTGAGAGCGACTGAGACCCTGAGACGGGAGGCGGATGCCGGACACACCATGGCATTGGTGATGTTAGACCTCAGTGCGGCGTTCGACACTGTAGCTCACACCATCCTGCTGCAGTGTCTAAACAAAGCAGGCGTCACAGATTCCGCACTGGCTGAAATCCTTCCTCACCGGCCGAAGCTTTCAGGTGCAACGAGGCTCCTTTAGATCAGCAGAGATGGCCTTAGAACAGGGGGTGCCTCAGGGCTCTGCCCTGAGCCCAACTCTTTTTAATCTCTACATGGCCCCCCTGTCTGAAGTGGTGCAAGCGTACGGAGTAGAGTTCGTCTCCTACGCTGATGACAACCAACTGGTGATCTCTCTGTCTCAAGCATCCAATTTTAAGGCTTGTATGCAAGCTATGGCAGCATGGATAGACTCGCACTGTCTGAAATTAAATGGTTCCAAGACGGAGGTAATGGTGGTGGGTGGGGCCAACCTGAGCTGGACACCGGACTGGTGGCCAACATGTCTGGGTCCAATCCTTGTTCTCTGTAAAGAGGCAAAGAACTTGGGAATATGGGTTGATCCCACTCTGTCCTACGAAGGCCAAATTCGTCGCCTAGTGGGAAAGTGTTTTGGGGTGCTGAAAACACTCAACCACACCTTAGACTTACTTCCTCTGGATGCCAGACGCACCATGACTCAGGCGCTGGTGACGTCCCGTATGGACTACGGGAATGTCCTATTTTTAGGCGCCACAGAAAAAAGCCTGGGGCGCCTGTAAGTTCTTCAAAACACAGCCGCGCGTCTGGTTCTAAGACTCCCCAAAAGAGCAGCATCCAAACCTGCTCTAGCGGCTCTACACTGGCTACCGGTCAGGAAGAGAGTTATGTTTAAATCTCTCTTAATATGCCACAGAATACTCTGGCATAAAGCTCCATCCTATCTTCAAGATCTAGTACATAGGTATGAGCCTAACAGAGCTCTACGCTCAGAAGGGACGGGCCAGTTGACGATCCCCCGTGTAAAAAGAGCAAAACTGGGAGGTCGCTCCTTTAGAGTCGTAGTGGCAAAAAATTGGAACAGACTCCCGATATGCCTGAGATTGGAAAAATCTGAGGCCAAGTTTAGAAGTCTTTTAAAAACCCACTTGCACAATCTTTAATGTAGTGTGCGGACGGAGGTGGTGTTATTGTTGCTTGCTAATCTTTATCTCCACAGCGCGGGGACACGCCAGGATGGCGTCGCCAGGCGCTCTATAAACTACTTTATTAATATTATTATTATTATTATTTATCTCGTCTTCTTCCTTAATGGCTTTGTTTTTCTCTACCAAAGAAGTAGAAGGCATTGCTGATGCAGAAAATAAAATAATGCTTTATCTGTGATACGAAAACATAAGTGGCAACGTTTAGTCAAAGAAAGCAATGCAGGATAGAACTTTGCATTGAAACATTATCTCCATTAAGGAGTCGCATAATGTACTGAGTTGGAATTGTTCAGAGCATGGAAGCTATGAAAAAATGTGGATGAAAGCGTTCATGAACTCAAGGCAAATATTTTAATCAATGTACTCATTGTTATAAGCCATATGTAAATCTGTAATTTCCACAAGTACTTGCAACAATCTTGAATAAAAAGGAAATGATATACCATTATAAAATGCAGGATTCTGTGACCCCTGTATATTTGCCTGTCTCTAATTTCGATTAAGATCCAACTCCACTTCTTCTTTGACCATTTGGACATCCTGACCAAGCCATTCTGACTATGCCAAACAATTTGCATGGTTCTTTGCTTTGGCAACAAGACTGCAACTGAGAAAACTCTGTCTGCTCAGACCTCATCGTCCTGCAACCTGCTGCATCATCAGTGTCCATGCTCCATACAGGTACTGTCCTAGGCCTGTGGACATCTGAAGACATCTAAAGGAATCTCCCTTGAGTCACTTCCCTGCATCTGCAAGCACCACAACATGATCAACAACCAGTCTGCTGAACCTGAGGTCCTCCGGACACCAAAAAGGTCATGAACACAGGTGGTGGTGCTGCATTCCCTCGAGGCCTGAGTTGTCCTCTTATCGAGTTGAGGTCAGCATTCCTCATAGAATGCCCAGCAACCTAAACCCTGTGCAATTTGTTGCTGCATTGCTTTATCACATCATGACCACAACTGTTACCAAAACCGACTCATGCCAACAGAGTTGGATGCATCAAAAGTTTCTGCTGATGAGTCTGTCTCCTCTATAACTAACCTGTGCCAATGCTGTCGGTTGGACAGACCGATTTGGTGTCTTCAGCATCCCAGTGGCTCGGGCAAAGATACTGACTCGTTACACCCATACTTGAAGCCTCTTCATCTAACCCATCTCCTTGAATTCTAGTGGCCTTCGTATTCCATGCCTCTTGGATGTCCATAGACTCTGTACTGTCTGCTTTCAGGTACTTAACAACACAAACCCAAGCTTGGATTACAGCAGACTCTTTCATCCTTTTGCAACAGTGGTCTTGTCCTGAAATCCTCGATAGTGGTTGTAGGCATCCAATGGTTTCCATGGGCGGGGTGGCTTCTCAATCTTCTGTCTTCCACAGGGTCTATTCGGGGTCCACTGGAAAGGGTCTTTTCTCTTCAAGAATGCAACCGCAATGTTCCCTGAGTAGTACTGAGAAGGCGGTAGTGTAACGTCTTGATCTCCAACTAGTGTGGGGCACTTGGGGTGGTATCTTGGGTCCCCGACTTCCTATATCTCTTGGGTCAAGTCTCCTCTACTATTGTGATTTGCTTTCCACTATTCTTGATTATGGTTTGGTCTCTTCTTAGGGGACTACTGTGTAATGGTTCTTCTTACTGTTCTATTTTGAAGTATTGTGTGCATTGTCAGTAAATCTCCGGCTAGGAGATATTATATAGTATTAGTGGGTGACTGTAATAAATATCTGTTTTTATAAGTTCACTGTGTAGATCTTTTTCACTTAGCCTATACTAAGGATTGGATACTGGAAAACGGACCTGCTATACACTTCTCCTAGACTAAGCCTGAAGGCTGCTCTCAACAACTACCACTTAGAGAGCCTCCAAGGATGTCTTAACCACTGAAATCACCATGAGGGTCCTCTGGATTAGTGATGGGGAATATATGACTACTTTGCATGCTTTTACAATGCATGACTTTACAACACAATCAGTACAACTACTGCGTTGTTACCATCTGTTCCATTACAACGTAAGGCATTAAAACAACTTGCTGTATGGGGGCGCTGAAATTTGGAATAGTATAATTTACAATTCCAACTCCAGTCTGTGGAACAATAGGGAAGCCCCATACCCCCTACAGCAAGTCGTTGTAATGACTTGCATTGTAATGGTATGTGAGGTAACAACGCGGTTGTACTGACAGCATTGTAATGGCATGGCATTCTACCGACAGCGTTGTAAATGCTGTTTCCCATGCAGGGTGCTACACTTTCATAAGTGAGCATGATATACTAATCCAGCCTCTCACATTGGTGTGCAGCGGTTGTGATTCAAGCTTGCACCGGTTTACCAACTAATCTGAGTGTTGTCTAATTGAAAAACCATCTCTAACATCTAGGCACGTACAATATTTTATAAACAAGTAAGTTCTACTGAACTACCAGATTGGTAGTTAAGTGCTTAGCACACCCTTTCTCCAATCTTAGAAAGTTTAGTTCCCACTAGGTTAGGTGGGAAGAACACCACACCATACCTAGTATGTCTTTAGTAGGAGGAGCCAGTGGACCTCTGCCTTCTAGATACAGTGGCTTCACATTCCAGGAACTGAGAGCCCGGTGTTCCTCTTGGAAGCTTAAGACAGGGAAAAGCCCTATCACTCAACGCCTCTTAGAGGTGTTACTGCAAGATGACCTACAGAAAGCTTCTTGGTCAGAGGAGCAGAACTGAGTGGGTGGGCAGGAGACAAAAGATAAGTCAGGAGGGAACCCCCTCTTTGACCTAGATTCTGCCCCTAACCAGGATGAGTCTAGTGACTCCCCCTGGCGAACCTAGGCTCTCCGAGAGGAACTTTGAGAGGGCACAGAGGGTGTCCTTAGAAGTTGGTCCCACTTTATTCTACCTGGGGGGTATGGGGTAAGCAAATCAGGATCAGTTCCTCCTCTGCAGAGTCCATTGCCTCTGAAGCTTCTTTAGGAACATCCATCTCTAGAGAGAGGGATGACTCCATAGATACGGAATACCAAAGGATCTTCCTTGAGAAACTGAGACTCAGGCTCAGGAAGGATCAGATGACCCTTGACAAGGAGGCATTAGAAGTGCAGAAGGCTAGGATGAAATTGTGACCAGAGTGCAATGGTGGCAGCCCCAGGGTCCCTACCATTAGGGAACCCTCCTTTGATACTAGGAACTTGAGCAGGATAGTTCCTACTTACCAGAAGGGGTATGATATCACTAAAAGGATCACTGCTTTATAGAGAGCTTGTAAATTACAGGAGGTCCCTCAAGGGCAGTGGGCAGCTATCCTGTGGCTCTCCTTTGCTGACAAAGAAAGAGATAACCTCCTCACTGTTAGAGAAGTAGAAGCAAGGTACAGGACAATGAGGGACTGTATGATTTGATCATGAGGAAGCACTTCCTTAGTAATTGTCAGAATCTACTTTTACACCAGTACCTGGTGGACTCTGATCTGACCTCCCCCCCAAGAATTGTGAAAGAAGGCAGACAAATGAGTCCACACCAGGGTAAGGTGAAAAAAGCAGGTGGAGGTGATCAGAAGAAGCAAGTTTCTTCTAAATCTCAAGATAAGAGGGGGGACAAAAACGAAGAAAAGAAAGAGTCTTCTCAAGGCCCCCAAAAACCTGCATCTGAGAGTAGGTCCTAAACCTCGAAGAAAGGAAGAAAGAAACCTTGGTGCTACACCTGCAATGTAAAAACCCATTGGGCAAGGGATGCTGATTGGCCAAAGGCCAAGGAAACTCCTACTGTCACTGCCCCTAAGGCATCAGCTCCCCCTGACACAAGTACAAGTGGTAACAGAGCAACCAAGGGATTAGTAGGGTTACGCCTGAGGTGGGTTCTGACTTAGTCAGAGTTCCAGCTGAGGCTGTTCTAGGCTGAGATGATGGCCTAAATCGTGCAACCCTACTGGTAAATCCCACTATCTTGGGCAAGTAGAGACAGCTTTGGAGCAATGCAAAAGAAACAATGCACCAAGTCACCAACGCTAGCAATGTACGGACTGAGCTTTCCTTGGCAGTTTTGAATCCCAGCTGGGGAGGGTAAACAAGACCTAAGAGGTTTGTGATATCTCCAGACCTACCTGTATATTGTCTGTTGGGCAATGATTTGGAAACATCAGCCTGGGCTGAAGTATCGTTCAGGATGTTGGGCAATTCTGCCAGTGTTTCTGCTGTCATCAGGGCTCAGTCCAAACAGCTCAGCAATGGATCCTGGAAAATGGACCAGGTGCCTCCTAGGAGAAGGAGCAAGAAGTGTACGGAATTGCCCTCCACTCAAACTCACAATAAAGATCAGCCTCCTGGGGAAGATGATCTCACCCCCTGTGAAGGAGCTGTCCCAGGGGGCCCTTCAAGGGCAGATTTGAGTTTGGAGCAGCAGACCTGCCCTTCTCTTGAACCCCTCAGACTGCAAGCAGAGAATAACAGTGGGTCCCATAAAATCTATTGGGAAGATGGGCTTCTGTACTCTGAAGGTAGAGACCCCAAGCCTGGTGCCACCAGGAGGTTGGTAATACCACCAGAGGTTCAGAGGTTTACGTCTCTCCCTAGAACATGATATACCCCTAGCAGGACACTTAGGGTAAAGTAACACTTGGAACAGACTTGTCCCTCACTTTCACTGGCCCCATATGTCGTTTCTTTTTCACCTGCCAAGCCAGTGGTAAGTTAGGTGGCACTACAAAGGTCCCCTTAATTCCGCTTTCAGTGGTTGGTGTCCCATTTGAAAGGGTGGGGATTGATATTGTTGGTCCCCTGAACTATCTAACTGCATCTGGGCACAGCTGCATACTAGTGCTGGTGGACCATGCCACTACGTACCCAAAAGCAATTTCCCCAATCTTTTCCAGGGTGGGCTTCCCTAATATGGTCTTAACTGACAAAGTTACCAACTTCATGTCAAGTTACATAGCTGCCATGTAGAAAGAGTGTGGAGTGAACTACAAGTTTACCACACCCTTACATCCACAGTGCAATGTGCTTGTTGAAAGGTTCAACAAAACCCCAACGGGTATGATTATGGGACTTCCAGAAAAGCTAAGGCAAAAATGTGATGTCCTATTACCCCGCCTTCACTTTGCCTACAGAGAGGTCCCTCAGAAGGGAGTTGGCTACGGCCCATTTGAAATTGTGTTTGGACATCCAGTTATGGGTCCATTGTGTCTAGTTAAGGAGGGCAGGGAGCAACCTCTCAAACCTCCTAAACAGGATATTGTGGACTATGTCCTTGGCCTGATTTCATGCATAGCTGAGTACATAAAGAAGGCCAGCAAAAACCTGGAGGCCAGTCAAGAACTCCAAAAAGCTTGGCATGACCAAATGGCTTTTTTTGACTGTTTACCAGCAGGCCAGAAAGTATGGGTGTAGTAGCCTGTGGCCCCAGCAGCTCTCCAAGACAAGTGGAGTGGCCCCCACACTATACTTGAAAAAAAGGTGAGGTTACCTACTTAGTGGACCTAAGCACTCCAAGAAGTCCCCATAGGGTACTTCATGTGAACGGCCTGAAACCTGTTGTGAACAGGGCTCACATGAGCTTGCTTGTGGCAACTGATGAGGGACAGGAGGAAGAGAGTCATCCTGTCCCTGATCTCCTCTCTCAGAACCCAGGTGATAGATCAGTAGAGTGAGTAGCCTTGGCAGACAGCCTCACTGATCAACAGCAAGCTGATTGTAGGCAATTCCTTAATCAGTACAGACACATGTTCTCCCTGACACCCAGTCAGAAAACCTGATTTACCCATGAAGTGGACACAGGTGACATCCTGCCTGCAAAGAGTAAGATCTACAGACAGCCTGACTATGTCAGGGATTGCATCAGGTCAGAGGTCCAAAAGATGCTGGAATTTGGGGTCATTAAGCCTTTAGTCCAGTAGTCTTGGTGCCAGAACCTCACACCAAGAGTGGAAAAAGACAGATGAGGTTTTGTGTGGACTACAGAGGCCTCAATGCAGTCACTAGGACTGATGCCCATACTATTCCAAGGGCAGATGAGCCTATAGATACTTAGGCCTCAGACAAGTTTCTAGGCACATTTAACCTGACTACTGGCTACTGGCAGATCAGACTAGCCAAGGATGCTAAATAAAAAACAGCATTTTCAATCCCCAGTGGGCATTATCAATGTATTGTAATGTCCTTTAGTCAGAAAAATGCCCCAGCCACATTTCAGAGGTTGGTTATCAAAGTCCTAACAGGTCTGGACGCCTATAGTGTAGCATATCTAGACGATATTTCTCTTTAGCTTCACCTGGCAGGATCACTTGGTCTACCTCAGGAATGTTCTGGATGCCCTGCAAAAGGCAGGCCTCACTATCAAGGTCACCAAGTGCCAGAAAGGGCAAAGCAAGGTTGTGTACTTGGGCCACCTGGTAGGTTGAGGCCAGGTTCAACGATAGGAAAGAAAATCCAGACCATAATGGACTGGGTTGCCCCACTACTCAGACTCAGGTCAGAGCTTTCTTGGGCCTGCCTGGGTACAACAGAACATTTGCAAAGGGATATGGGTCCATTGTGACTTCCCTGAATAATCTTACAGTTAAGAAAATGCCAAAGAATGTTCAGTGGACAGTAAGCTGTCAAAAGGCATTTGATGATCTGAGGCAGGCCTTGTGCACTGCTCCCATTCTCCATAGTCCTGACCACTCTAGAAATGTCATTGTTCAGACAGATGCATCTGAGAAAGAAGTAGGGGATGTGTTATCACAACTTAATGCAGAGGGCCAGGATCAACAAGTAGCTTTTATCAGCAGAAAATTGACCCCCGGGGAGACATGTTGATCAGCTATAGAAAGGGAAGCCTTTGCTGTTTTCGGGGTCCTGAAGAAGTTGAGGCCATATCACTCACCTCATTGTTCAGACAGACCAGAAGCCCCTCCTATGGCTTAAACAGATGAAGGGTGTAAATCCAAATCTCTTGAGGTGGTCCATTTCCCTACAGGGGATGGACTATACAGTGGAACATAGACCTGGGAGTAACCATGCCAATGCGGATGGACTCTCCAGATATTTCCACTTAGAAAATGAAGACTCAGCTCGGCAAGGTTAGTCTAATCTCCTTACATTTGCCGGGGGCTGTGTAGAAAGTAGCATCTGCTTTTATGGTTACACCCACTGTTTGTTGGTGTTCAACTGTTTTCTGACTAGTCTGACTGGGATACTGCTAATCAGGACCCCATTCTCTGTGCTTCCTCCCCTAGATTGGTTATGGTAAGTACTTGGTGCATCCTAAATAGTAAAATGGTGTACCTCTATAAGTCCCTAGTGTATGGTACTGTAATACTGTGTTACTGTACTGCATGTATTATGCCACCCATGGGAGACCACTCAAAGTCTAGCTACAGGCCTACAATTACAGCCTCTGTAAGCTGGTGCTAGCACCACTTACGACAGATATAGGTTTCCCTATATCTAAGGACACTACACTTAAAACCTATAAGTCACCCCTAATGCAGGCCTTTTAGTCCCTGAAGGTAGGGTGCTCGGTTCTAAGTGTGAGGGTGCCCATGCATGAGCATTATACCACTATAATCTTCGGAGTCCATTCTCTTGGGTGTGAGTGCATCAGCCATTACGATATATAGAGAGGCCAGGCGTCGGTACGTGAGGACCAGTTCTAAACTGGCTGAAATGAACCTGGGCAGGTTTGGTATCAAACATGTTAGAATCATACCCCAAAACCGTAGGTATGATTCCATCCATGGTACAGCTCCTCCGGGAGTCCCTCCATGCAACTGGGAAGGACCTTATAGTACCGGACAGCAACCCAGCGCTGCTGCCGACCACAGACACGATTGTGCCCCCCTGGTGCTGGGCTGAGCCTGGGCCACATAGTCTGCTGGAATGGAACATTTGGTTCCCTTCTTGTCTACTCCAGTTCAAACCAGCTCAAGGAGCCCGTTGGCTCCCGTTGGCTCCCACTCTGGGGTGAAACTGGACACAGGTCATGGGAGTATCCTAACCACTGTCCAGCCCCTCCTCTGGGAGGGACTCCTGAATCTTCTCAACCCTCTCCTGAGTGTACTTAAGGGCTTTCCAGTGAGTGGGACCCTAGATTCATCATAGGATGTGATTCAGATCCAATTCTTCTTTGACCATCCGGGCATCCTGGCTTAGTTGTGCCAACCATGCCAAACTGATTGCATCGCCCTTTCCTTTGGGACCGAGACTGCAACTGAGAACACTCTGTCTGCTCCAGACCTCGTTGTCCTGCAACCTGCTGCACCATCAGTGTCCGTTCTCCATACAGGTTCCATTCTGGGCCTGTGGACATTTAAAGAGATCCAAAGGAATCTCCCTTGGAGTAAAGGAGTCACACTCCTACATCCGCAGGCACAGCAACACGATTGTCCAGTCTGCTGAACCTGGGCTCCCCCATACTCCAAAAGGCTCAGCAACACAGGTGGGTGTTCTGTATTCCCTCGAGGCCTGAGTTTTCCTCTCGTCGAGTTGAGGACAGCATCCCTCATAGAACGCCCAGCAACAAAACCCCTGTGCACCGTGTCGCTGCATTGCTTCATCACCCGATGACCGCAACGGTTACCACGGCCAAATCAGGCCAACAGAGTCGGATGCATCGAAAGGTTCTGTCAATGAGTCTGTCCCCGCTATAACTAACCTGTGCATATGCGGCTAGTTGGATGAACAGATCTGTGTCTTAAGTATCCTGGTGGCTCAGGCAGAGCTATCGATTCAGTGTACCCATACTTGAAGCATCTTCATCTAACCTGTCTCCTTGAATTTGAGTGGCCTTTATCTTCTGTGCTTCCTGGACGTCCCGGTGTGGCCTGGCATAGACTCTGTCCCCTCTGCTTTCAGGTACTCTACGACACAAACCCAAACTTGGGTTCCAACAGGCTCTTTCATCCTTTTGCAACAGTGGATTGTACAGTATTAGTGAGTAACTGTAATAAATATCTATTTGTATAAGTACACTTAGTGGTTCTTTTTAACTTAGCCTATACTATGGATTGGATACTGGTAAACTGAGCTGCTTTACACTCCTCTTAGACAAAGCCTGAAGGCTGCTCTCCACAGCTACCACTTAGAGAGCCTCCAAGGTTGTCTAAACCACTAAAATCACCATCTGCCATCTGGATTAGTGCAGGTTGCTACACTTTCATAAGTTAGCATCACATACTAAGCCAGCCTCTCACAGTTGCTTTTCTTTCTCCTGTTCTATTTTAATTGCTTTCAATGACAAGCAAGGAGAATAGGTTTTTGCACTCCTTAGATAGCGAAAAGCTAAAATCTTTCTGCATGTTTCTACACACTTCGTACTACTGCAGCATTTATTTTGAAAAATAAGTGACTTGCATTACAGTGTTTTAATACCTGTTTGCAACAAATATCTAACAGGTTTTTGATGAGTTTAACTTTGCACTACAGGCTTTATTTATATTCTTTATATTTGCAAACATGCTTGTTCATTCATAAGAACTAAGGTTTTAGTATGTTGGTGGGATAAGTGATGGTGTAGCCCTGTATTATTTGGTAATGCGTGTCACCTTGGAGTTTCATAACCTTATAAAGGGACTTGGCCTTCAGCCTTCATTCCTGTACATGGGTAAGTACTCCTCTGTTACTTGCAATATCCTTATACTGTATGGCAGGAGGTATTTTATGCTTTATATAATATCTCTGCAATCAAACCTTACATGATTTGGGAACTGTACATCGAGTACGACAAAGACATATTTTCACATGGTTTCTGAAGGCTTCATCTCTTAGACCATAAATCAAAGGGCTTAAGCACCTAGGCAGCAGCATAAATGTAAACATATTAAAAAACTTTAGGTTTGAACCATTTCCAAAGTAATTCTGTGTTACCGGATAGGTAAAACATGCCATACACAACAACAGCTGGACAGCATGAAGAATCACAGTTCTACTGGCCTTGGAAGAGGAAACGTTAGCCTTGCTCTTCTTCTTGGCTTCCAGCACAATTCTTATGTAAGTGTATATAATTACCAAAGTCACCAAAGTGAATGTAAACCCATGTGATACAGACCTCAAGACCGTTTGCAGTGTGCTTGAAAAAATAGCTTCACGAGAGCAAACTATTCTCTGAAATATAAAGTTTTGTTTCTTTGTGGAGAACAAGATAAAAATGTCAACTAGATACGGTAAGGTCCCAATGACACAAATCACTGCAATGACAATCAAGGTCCTCTCAACTCGGCAAATCTCAGCATGCCTCAATGGATAGCAAATTGCCACGTAGCGCTCTAAGGCCATGGCTGCAAGCCCATTAGGGGTGTTGTAAAAGGAGAAACTTGATAGCCCAACAAGTGAAGCACAGAAAAGTGTTGGTAATGCAAAAGTGGACCAAAAAAGCATAAACAGGAGCACACATATAAATGTGTAGATGGTGTCATTGACCATCAGGAAGGCAAAAAGGATGCAGCGAGAGTTCTCCCGGAGATCCGCTGTGGTGAAGAAGCCTTTCAACATCTGCAGGATAAAGAAGAGGAAGATGGCAAAAAGAATAAATGTAGTAGCTTTCCAAAGGATCCACATATTGCTGAGGTTGATGATATTGATTGGCACCTGAGAGACATTGAGTGAAACCAATTTGTAGTTTTCCATATTTCTCCAATACACTGCCTGTGGACCGCCTGCAGGAGTGCAGGGTAGATATTTTGATCATGAACCTGCATGAAAACAAAGGAGAGTAAAATGAGCCTAGTTTTCTTGGTTTAGTTCCCACCAACACTACCAAGAATGTTTAGCACCAATTAGAATGTTTTCATTGCCAGTCTTCCCTAGCAAATCCATGATGTAATTGCATTATATGGATTGAATTCTCGTCTCAGGTCTACAAGTAAAGTCAATTAAACCACAAATTATAAGGTGCCAAAACCTGGAAACATTGTCAAATGGCCTAACCAATAAGGGCATATGTAGGTGTTAAATCTAATTTTAAATGCTATAAGGCTAGTAGTATTTGAAAGGCCAAATTTGATCATGATGGCTAAGTCCTTCTTCTACTCTCCTGGTTTAATTTTGGGGCTGAGCCTAATAGGCTGCCAGAGAGCCCGCAACTCTTTGGCAGCACTTTTCTGGGGTAGGACTCAGTCACCCGGGATGTCACGGCGTCCTTGCCAGGGGGAGGAGCCCCACTCCCATATTTTAATACTGGCAGCTTCCTGCAGCGCGGGTTGAGTCTAATGGGCCACCTGAGAGCCCGCAACGCTTTGGCAGCAGTTTTCTGGGGTGGGACTCAGTCCCCCAGAAGTCACCACATCCTTGCGAGGGGGAGGAGCCACGCTCGCATATTTAAACACCGGGAGCTTCCTGCAGCGCAGGTTGAGTCTAACAGACCACCAGAGAGCCTGCAATGCTTTGGCAGCATTTTTCTGGGGTAGGACTCGGTCACCCAGAAGTCACGGCGTCCTTGTCAGGGGGAGGAGCCCCACTTGCATATTTAAACACTTGCAGCTTCTTGCAGTGTGGGTTGAGTCTTACGGGCCACCAGAGAGCCCGCAACACTTTGGCAGTAGTTTTCTGGGTTGGGACTCAGTCCCCCAAAAGTCACCACATCCTTGCAAGGGGGAGGAGCTCCGCTCGCATATTTAAACACTGGCAGATTCCTGCAGCGCAGGTTGAGTCCAACGGGCCACCAGAGAGCCTGCAATGCTTTGGCAGCATATTTCTGGGGTGGGACTCGGTCTCCCAGAAGTCACTGCGCCCGCTCGCATATTTAAACACCTGCAACTTCCCACAGCTTAGGACACGAGTGGGCCAAGGGCGGGCTGGTCAGCGCCAGACAGAGGCAGGGAAGGGCCACCCCTCTTGGTTCGGCGTCCCAGGAAGGTTTATTTTCAAGCCAGCTATCCTGTCTCTATCGAGGAACAATCCAACGGTACAGTAAACCTTGACCTACTAAGTGTCACTGTTTACATCATGCTCTCATGACCTCTTGTTTGCTACGATCTATTTTGGTCTTGTCTAGAGGCGTAAATATTATCTTGAAATGGGGAAAAGAAAACATCCAAGCTCTGCACTAACAAATTCACACCTAAGTCAATGCAGTCTATTCTGAAGTATATGACAGGGGTAATGGGGGCAATAGAAAACAAATCCGAAGTGTAAAGGAAACTTTAACCAACTGCTCCAAGAAGCTTGGCTTGGCTTCTCATGGGAGTGTGAGCTATCAAGTCCAATGTCCAATATGTCATGTTAATTACTGTCCCCACACACGTAATGCACCAGAACATAAAGTTTTTCACTACTGTCTGCCCTGCTGCTCGATTAGTGGAAGGACGCAGTACCCGCATGCGAACCGTGACGGTCGCATCCTTTGGCTGTTGCTTGTAATGGTAAACGACGTGGGTGACTAGTAAAAGGACGTGTTAGCCGCATCCTAACCGAGCCAGATGCACCCATTTGCTGTTGATCGTCATGGTGAACGACGCGGGTGAGTATTCAAAGGACGCACGTTTCGTTTCATGTCCGAATCGCGTACAATCCGACTCCGTAACCTTCCATCACCAAAGAATCAAACTAAATAGGGGGCTGATGAGGATATTTTGAATGTTGCGGTAGGCGTGCTGGATGCTAGCAATATATTGGGTTGAATCAAATAGGATAATGCCAATAACTCGGACCTATCGCTTTGGTCACATGGAACTGAGTATGCCTCTGCTGCACAGATATAAGAATCTCTGTTCCCTACAGTCCTTACTTGCCTGCACTACCTGCATCTTTCCTGCACCTCCCCATCTCTCTGCTGCTCTCTCTATATCCCCAGGGAGCTACTATGGCACATACAGTGGAGAGGGCCCCTGCCTTCACCGATGAGGAGGACACTTCTCCTCTGGGAGCGCCTGACATAGCGTCTGGAAAAGGGCTCCTTTGCTAACACTACTGTGAATTCTCCTCTTGGCATAATTTTACTTAGTTTGAACTTCTCCTCTGGGAGCACCAGACATAGGGTTCAAGCGGTTTTTAATACATTTGTTTTACTGATTATTAACTGCTTTTTTGCACAAACCTGATTTTGCACTTTAATGACTTCTTCCTGGTAGCCTCCCCGGTCCAGTACGGATTGTTCCGATTGTCTTGAGAGAGGCGCCACCATCCGAAAGTAAGCTCTGACCACGTCCTCTCCTTGCTTGTCGGGAGGTTAGCGGTTTAGTTGTTTAAACCATAAAAACGGATGCTTTGGCAGATGCGCAGCGGACGCACTGTCTAAAGGTGATCGATTCATGACCGGAGCGCCTGGGAAAGGGCTCCTTTGCTAACACTACTGTGAATTCGCCTCTTGGCACAATTTCACTTAGTTTGCACTTCTCCTCTGGGAGCGCCTGACATAGGGTTCAAGCAGTTTTTAATACATTTGTTTTACTGATTTTCAACTGCTTTTTTGCACAAACCTGATTTTGCACTTTAATTACTTCTTCCCGGTAGCCTCCCCGGTCCAGCACGGATTGTTCCAGTTGTCTAGAGGGAGGCGCCACCAAACGGAAGTAAGCTCTGACCACGTCCTTTCCTTGCTTGCGGGAGCTTAGCGGTCTAGTTGTTTACACCATAAAAACTGATGCTTTGGCAGACACGCAGCGGACGCGCTGTTTAAAGGTGATTAATTCGTGACCGGAGGGCCTGGGAAAGGGCTCCTTTGCTAACACTACTGTGAATTCTCCTCTTGGTACAATTTTACTTAGTTTGCACTTCTCCTCTGGGAGTGTCTGACATAGGGTTCAAGCAGTTTTTAATACATTTGTTTTACTGATTTCTAACTGCTTTTTTGCACAAACCTGATTTTGCACTTTAATTTTGCGCTTTTATTACTGAAACCACACAGATTTATTAAGGCGAAAACTTACAAACGCTTCTTCTCAGGGATGGCTCCTAGGATTTGGAACGCACTACCCCCTGAAACCAGACTTACCACATCTACTGCACTGTTCAAAAAGGAAGTAAAGGCGATTCTCATGGAAAAATTCACATGAGCCTCTCTGACATTCACGACCTATATAGATGCAAACAGACAATCTACATGACACGTTGGCTCTCTCGGCCCGCACCTTTCTATGTATCAGAGACAAGATTTAGCTCAACTTAGGATTCAGCTTTTGATCTACCTCTCTTGTCTGTTTTATTTATGCACACTATATCCACACATATATGTATTTCTGTACTGTGTACTGCTGTATTATGTTTTATATCTCCTACTGCTTGATATATACGGTTATTGTGTACTGTTTTTGTATAAATTTCACTGCTTGTAAAGCTCTCTGATATCCGCAAAGATCTGGTTCGCGCTCTATAAAACTTTCAAATAATAATAATAATAATAATAATAATTACTTCTTCCCGGTAGCCTCCCCGGTCCAGCACAGATTGTTCCGGTTGTCCGGAGGGAGGCACCACCAACTGGAAGTAAACTCTGACCATGTCCTCTCCTTGCTTGTCAGGAGGTTAGTGGTCTAGTTGTTTACACCATAAAAACGGATGCTTTGGCAGACGCGCAGCGGAAGCGCGCAGCGAGCGCGACAGCGGCACGCCAAAGGCGCGCCAAAGGCAAGCCCGTCTGCGCCCGTCCACGCCTGGACGTCGCCAGGAGCAGGAACCCCTGCCTGACTACCGCCATCCCAGGTAGGAAACTTGTCTGCCACCATTACGTACTCTAGAGAGGAGTTGGTGGGGTTAAAGAATGGTAATACTATTATAGCTATCCCAACACATGTTGTTTGCCCTACCCCTACTACAGTTTAGGGACCTTTCTCCTGCTGCATATGCAAATTTCAATGCACGTTTACTCATGCTGAAGGAAACATATCCAATTTAAAGCAGAATTTCCATCTGAAAGAATCTAAACAATATACCAGAGCGGATATCCATCTTAATCGGAACAACTTCCTGGCCAATGTAAGGTCACTGCCTAAACATGCCGCCAACATATGGGACCTTTTGACCTCTAACAATCCCCTTTTGGGATTTCTCACAGAAACATGGATTAAACCCCATTCTAACCCGGATATTGCAGTGGCGCTCCCGGATAATTATCATATCTTAAAACTCGACAGACAACACAGGAATGGGGGAGGGATAGCCATAGTTTATAAAAACTTGGTGAATATATCCATCCTAGACCAAATGAGTAATGACCAATTAGAAATAAGGGTTTTTAGTTTTAATTTACAGCATAACCTGAACTGGAACTGGAACTGGTTAGTATACCGCCCACTAGGATCCTTTACCAACACTTCCTCGCAGCTTATTGAATTCATTGCCCCTTACATCATCGCATCTAGGAATTTTTTGCTTCTTGGTTACTTCAATATACTGATGGGATATGAAATTCGATATATGTGATATTGGCCTGATGTCTCCAATATATGTGTTAGCCTGATGTACTTATCCATTCTTTGCAAGATATATATATATAGTATTGGCCTAATGTGTCTAAACCAATATGCAGTTGCAGCTTATTATTCATGTGCTGCAACCCACTAAGCTATCTTTGTAAGGTGCAAGCTTCAGATGTATAGAATTGTTCCTGTAATGTGAAAGCTTTTATCTTATTCTTGACTTCTCAGTAAAAGACCTGTTGTGGTACATTGCTTTCCTTTGGTTAGGTTTACAATATGGATTTTCCTGTATACTTTGCTATAAGAAAGAGAGGCTTGTTAATGACAGAGAGACTTCTGATGCAGACACTTGCTTTGCAGCTCCACACAGTTTGCCCCCCTCCTTCATGGAGCCTGAGCAGCTGAAAGTATACCGTCCGAGACCCAAGGCCACATCTTGCTTAAGACTACGATAAGCACATTCCTGCAGACACTGTTCCTGTACTCCCATGCCCGAGATAGAAAGGGAGTCACCCTTCCTGACCCCCCCAGTAATGAATAGCTTGAGCTGAGTTTCGTTCTAATCTATTGTGCCATATATGGGTTTTCCTCTAGGCTTCACGAGAAATAGAAACTTGCCATGTGTGGGGATTTCATGTGTTCACTGAAAATATATCTGTCTGGTTTTGACTGTAAGCCAGCAGTCTTCTCCGCGCACCTAGAGGGGTGAGGATGTGAGAGGCTCCTCTGTGCAGAGTTCTTTTGTATAATAAATGATTGACCCTTCTTCACTGCCAACGGACTGATTATTGATAACTGGTAATTGGGGCGGGGCTATTGGTAAGAATAGCTCCATAGCTCTATGGTAATGTAATATTTTGTATTCCTTCAATATATAGTGAGATCTTAGATAACCAAGAAACTTAATCTTTTCTCACGGAGCTTGCAGCACTTAACCTTATTGCCATAAACAAAGATCCCACACACCAGGCAGGGCATACTCTAGATATCATCCTAACAAACTCCCCTGACATATCTTATATGGCCACGACCCCTCTGATTTGGTCTGATCACTCGATGGTGGAATTCCAAATTAACAATCACAAGACTCCCCCCTGCCCTAAATACTTTCCAATTAAAAAGTATAGGAAATGGAATTTGATCTCTCCTGAGCATTTTTCAGATACCTTCTGTCCACCTGATTACAAGGATTCTGATAACGTGAAGGACCGCCTTGCCTCTTTCAATACTAACTTATTGGCTACACTAGATAGATTAGCCCCTCTAAAAAAATGCCCTTCTACCGCAAAATGACACAAGGCCCCATGGTATTCTGCCCCCCTGTGACTGAAAAAAGGCTTGTGTAAAAGATTAGAGCGCCTTTGGCGTCGATCTCAACACTCTGATGACAAAGAAAAATATAGAAAGGCTCTCAAGCAGTATCATCGTAAGCAGGGATCTCTCGGACATGCCTCTACCAAATCCGAAATTCCTTCAATAATCCTGCAGCCTGTGCTACGTCCTCTTTACCTTCACAAACACAGTGCGATAGCATTGCTAGTAATTTCATTTAGAAAATTGACACGATTTATAGCAATATCATCTTGACTGGCTATCTCCATTCTACAGTGGACATGGAGCTTGAACCAACCCTTTTAGCTAACAACTCACTTGACAATTTTCCTTTGCTTACGATAGAAGAGACAGAAATGCACCTTAAAAACACCAAATCCGTATCTCCGCTTGACTTGATTCTGGCCAAAATAACATCCACTTTGGCAAAACAGCTTGCCAACCCCATCTGTAATATTCTTAACTGCTCCCTGACAGAAGTGTCCTTCCTCTAGCCTGGAAAGCCGCACAGATTCTGCCGATTAAAAAGAACCTAAAAATTCCCTCAGAAGACATAACAAACTACCGTCCTATCTCTCTGCCTCCTCTTCACACCAAAATCCTTGAAAAACATATTAACACACATCTTTCTAATTATATTGAAACCACTAATAGTTTAGATCCCTCTCAATCTGGCTTTCAACCGAGATATAGTACAGAGTCATCTCTAGTGGCAGATACAGATACTATCAGAATGCTGCTGGATAAGGGTCAGGTGGTACTGTTGGTGCTCCTTGACCTCTCAGCAGCATTCCACACCATATCACATCAAATCTTCCTCAGAAGACTGAGTGATATAGGTGTTACTGGGCTTGCTCTGGAATGGCTAACCAACTTTCTCACGGACGAAACTCAGACTGTTAACATAAGTCCTTACCATTCCAAAACTTCAATAGTCACCAAGGGAGTCCCCCAGGGCTCATGCCTGAGCCCTACTTTGTTCAACGTTTACGTGGCGCCCCTGGCGAGACTATTGACAACACTGGGATTGATCCCCATATCTTCTGCGGATGATACCCAGCTGCTCCTCCCACTAGACAAATCTGACCCTAACTGCCAAACCATCTTTGGCAACGGTATGAAATCTATAGCACAGTGGATGAAAGACAATTATCTCCAGCTGAATGCCACCAATTCAGAGATAATGCTTTTTGAAAAGGCCACTTTGGTTTGGTCACCCACTTGGTGGCCAGAGGAACTGGGCCCTACTCCTTCCCCTAAATCAGTGGTAAAAATCTTGGAGTCCTCATAGACCAAAAACTTACTTTGAGAGACCGCGTCTCCATGACCATTGGAACCTGCTCTCATGTTCTCAGTATGCTCAGAAGAGTATTTCCTTTTCTACCCTTGTCTTCTAGGAAAACCTTAATACAGGCACTAGTTCTTAGTCGCCTTGACTATTGTAACGTGCTCCTAATTTCTGCCACTTAAAAGGACATCAATAGACCGCAGGTAGTCCAAAATACTGCTGCTCGCCTCGTGGCTGATGCCCCATGCAGAACAGCCTCTCTCCCTTTGCTTAAGAAACTACATTGGCTGCCTATACGTAACAGGATCCATTTTTAAATCTGTTGTATTGCCTTTAAAGCTGTCTACAAACTAGGTCCTAGCTACTTGATTGGGAAATTTGTAAACTATGTTCCCAGTAGATCACTCCATTCTGGAGATAAAGACCTGATTAAGGTTCCACGTATTAGAAAATCACGACAAGGAGGCAAAGCCTTTTTCCATCTTGGCCCTAAGCTTTGGAACAGGCTTCCCATCTGCCTGCGACACTGCCCTGACCTCCTGACATTCAGAAGACAACTGAAAACTCTTCTCTTCTGATCTGTCTGATGGAGTATAATTGAGTCTTAGCGCAGAGATACCCCTATGGGGTGATTCATGTGCTCTATAAATTCTTAAATTCAAATTCAAGGTCCTACTGGACAGCCTCTTTCTACAGTACAGCCAGGTGTATGGCAAAACAGAGAAGCAAGTGAGTGGTGATTACACTGCCTTTTCATTGGCCATGTGTAAAACCATGCACTACTAGCATTGGCATTCCCAAGGGCAAGCATGCCAACAGAGTGTACTGGAGTTGACTTCTCAGCACTGTTCTAATGGGTTGGAGGGATAATTGCACACAAGACAACTGCCCATGATGCCACTTGGCTACCCCTTATACATCCTTGCCATTCTGCCCATGACCTATGTGTATAAGTGTGTGACTTAGAAACATGTAGCATGTGGACTAATGATGTGTCACCATGTCATCCGTACAGGTCAACTCCCATCAGAAGGCTAAGATCTTGCAGACCATCTTCCTGGCAGTCCACTCCATGGGGGTCTTCAAACCCCATGCCCACCACTGCCAGAAAAGGTGGCAAGACCTCTGTTGCTGGACACGGAGAATTGCAAGGGTCCAGCTGAAGCTGTCACCTCCTCACAAAAGGGGCGGATGCCAGACCCTGACCCCCACATGCTAAGGATCCTGGCGGTGCTCCTCCCTGACCTGGATGAGCAGTTGAGCAGTTGGCCAGACAGCAGCAAGGAGGGGGTGAGTGTGTGTCATGTCGCACAGCAATGCTTAACATGCATGTTGATCTCCCTCTGCCTGCTGCCCCTCTCAGAGGTCATCAGTCAGTCAAACCAACACTTCTGTCTCAAAAGGTAACCATACCCCCTGATCAGTAGATGCCCAGTTTTGCCCCTTTCCATCTGTGACATGTGTGTCCCTTAGGTCCTGTGTAGTGGCTGTAGTCCAATGTTCATTTGATCAGCACAAGAGACAACAGGTGCATGAAGTTGACCATCATGAGGAATGTAATTGGCTGACGTGTCAGCAGATTGACTGATGTATGACTTGTACTCAGTGTGGTACAAATATATATGTGCAGTATGTTGTAATTGGAGCACATAGTGGTGTGTGTAGACAATGCTGTGCATCAGGGCAGCAGGTGAGACCAATGTGCATGCCTTAAAGAACTCATCTTGATCATTGTGCCAAATGTTATACCCCAGCCCTAGTGCCTAGTGTAATCACATGCATCCCATGGGCCAAGGACAGGTATGGCAACTCAGCGCATCTGAGACACTGGCCTATCACATGTGTTTGTGTGTGTGTGTGTGTGTGTGTGTGTGTGTGAGGTAACAATGTCCTCATTCAAATGTGAGAATACAAGGTACAGACTCTCTGACAGTGAACACCAGCGTCAATCTTTGAAAGACACAGGTGGTCACTGTTGGAAACCTGACAACACATCAAATGTATGTCTTTTGTCTCACATAGACAACAGTTGAAATGTGTGGATCATCCCTTGACTGTGCATACCGGTGGCATGAACATCCATGTGTATGCTGCATTACTTTTAGCTTGAGAGATGTAAAATGTGCATGTAAACACATCTGTTAGTTCACATACTCTGATGGCTAACTAGAGCAATGTGAGCCTGCCGAAGTGTTCAAATTGTGTCTAACACATAAGGGACATACATGCACCTACATATGTGGACCGAAGCAGTATAAACAGGATTAGGACACAGTGCTGACTGAAACCTTGAGATGTACAGGTCCTGTACCAAGAGTCCATACAGACAGTGCAGCCAGACAGGCCAGTGGCATAGTGTGGCACATGAAGAATTGTGAGGATGCAGTCTTTGGACTTGGAAGTGTGTTGAAAATTGATCACATTTGTAACTGGTGAGCTGGTTACAATGTGCATGACATCCACAGTAATCTCCTTAACACCCTCCATAGTTTCACCCTGGCTAGACCTACGACCTTGGGGTATCCAAAGTAGGATTCAGATGTCTGACCTGACAGCAGTGCACTTAGGACACTGGAAACATGCACACAATCACTGTTATCTGTGTGATATGAGTCATGAAATTACTTTGGATGTTTGGTGTACTGCAGGCTGACCATTTGACCAGTTACATCAGAGACATAGGTGCACATCATGATGACTGGGGATTAAAAGGTGGTCACCATTTCACAATTGAAAAGTATGCATCTCATTTGCAGTGTCAGTTGAAGACTCCCTTGCTGGAGAGGAGACAGGTATTCCATGACACAAGACCATCAGGCGCATTACAGATCAGGCCACCTACTACATTCTGTAGTAGTTGACATAGTGGTTGTGGTATTTGACATTGATCTATCCGATGTTTCACATTACATCATGTGTCTGGGATCCATGGTTAACTGGCAGAATGGCAAGAGCCATGTTCACATAGGTGTAATGATTTGAAACCTACCGTCAAAATGATGTATACACTTGCTCTGTGATATGTTATAATGATACACGTGTCTAGTCTCTGCAGATGACTCATGTGAATCTCTTTATCATCCTTGTTCACAGCATCAGCAGCAGCTACTGGAGGAGGCAGTTCTACAGACTAAGGGGAAGTAGCTAGCTAGACTGGGTCCAGTGAAGAGGAGGAGTAGGAGGGACCCAGTGGCACAGAGAGTGAGGGGAGCCACACTGAGGGCAGGTTGGAGACTTCAACAAAATCAGAAGACCACTGCAGGTTCAGTGATGACTTCCTTGTGGTGGTGGGTGAGCCCAGATTGGCTCACACAAAATTGCAGTCTGTCCCCATCACCACCATCGACATCTTCAACCGCACAACTGATCCTATTCACAGTGTCAGTGGCCGGGCATGTAGTAGGGCAGCTGTTTCCTTTGGGCCAGGAACTACACCCCCTGCATCAGTCTCCACTGCTGCCCTGAGTGTGGAGGCCTTGGATTTGCTGCAGCAGATCCATGTGGGGCAGACATTCATGCTGAATGCCCTCCATGCACATACCAGTCTTTTGACACAATTGGTGTTATACATGGAGGGCATCTCATTGGGCATTGGACTCTACGAAATGGACTGGCCCTTGGCCTTTTGGTTGATTTGAAGTACTCATATTTGTTTCATGCAGAATAAAGCATGTTAGGCTCTTTTCACTGTTGCTGTCTCATTAGTACAACTGGGTACACATGAAGTTTGAGTATGTGGTGGTGACTTAGGACACACCCATGTGCACAGGCTGATGGTTAATCCCAGGCAGAGCTGGTGTAGTGCGACTACGAGGAGGTCCACGGAGTTGGGAAAAGACTCTGTGGCACTCTGTTCCTTTCCACCACCCGCCTCCGCCCCCTAGTAAAAAAGTATTTACAAATTAATTTAAAAAGAAATAAAAACACACGTAGCTGTACTGTGGCGTTGCAAGGCTGCCCTCCTCCTCCTCGCCATCTCTCTCCTGCTTTGGACATACATCTTGCGAGAACTGCACATGTGCAGTTCTTGCAAGACGTCTTGCGAGAAATGCTCACGCGCGCACGCGCAGTTCTCGCAAGATATACCTCCAACGTAGGACAGAGACTGCGAGGAGGAGGAGGGCAGCCTAGGGATGGTGCAGTACAGGTAAGTGTGTTTATTTAATTTTAAATTAATTTGTAAATATTTTTATTGGGGGGCGGGGAGCCTATTTAGCAGGGGGGGCTGGCTAACTCCGCTCTGCTGCGGAGTCAGAGTTTTGCCCTATACGCTGCATTTTCAGCGTAATGCAGAATAGGCAAATTGCCGCACACTCCACTGGCTGAGCTGAGTTCTATGGCCACCCTTACAGATGGTACTAAAGTATGATGTGACTTGGAAGAGTCAGATCCATCACTGAGTCTCCTTCTGACATGGTAGACCCCTGCCGAGAACAAGCTTGCCACAGGTGGACTTCCACTCTAGGGAATTCCCCTCATGGCAGTGTGTTCATCTGTGACATTTCCTGAGCCCATTGTGTGTGTGAGGTGAACAGAAATCTCAGTATTCAGACCCAGTTGCCTCAAAAGACTCAAGTCCCTGCAGATGTTCCAGTTTGGCAAGGTTTCTGTGATCTGACTAGTCCAGTGCTAGTCAACCTGTTGTGAGTTGTGCCAACCACCTTTTGTCTGGCTACATCATGTTGATTAAGGGTTTTGTCTGTGTGTGCTTTGACTTCCTGTATTCACCCACACCCCTCCTGTAATTGGGCATTAGTATCTTGGGTGGATTGTGATTTGTGCTTGACCAATAATTCTGTCCTTTTCAGCTATGCATGATGCTGTACCTGGTCACACCAAGCTGGCCTAGCGGTTCAGTGATATGTATTTGGCTGTGCGCGACATGGGTTGCGCAGAGTGGAGTGTGGGCGCCTCAGGTGAATAGTGTGTCCATCTGTCATGCAGATGCCACTGGAGACTGTGTCACATCCATGTTCTTCATTGGCACACAGGAGAGTAATAGTACATTTGTTGATGTAGCATAGCTGTTGTGTGCACACACAAGAGTAGAGGTGATGTAGACTGGTGTATCATATGTATGCATGGAGTGTAGACGCCTATGTGATGGCAGCAGGACTATAAGAGATGGTGTCAGGAGGTGTGAGGTGTGAATTCAGTTCATTGTCATTTCTTGTTTAGAGAACATGGAGTGTCCACATTGCCCCCATGGGAGTGCTTGTCATGCAGGGGTGTGATTCAGAGAATTTGAACTTGATTTAGTGCTTAAACCCTGTACAAGGTATGGTAGAAATGTGTGGATGTGACAGGGGAATATCCCACCAGACAAGGTTGTATTGTGGCATGTGATGAGAGCTGTGGTGTGAGGCACTATTGTGTGATTTGACTGTAACAGGGCAGTTCTGTATGAGTGATGTATGGTGATATCTGTGCATGAGTCCATGGGGATATTGGTAATGGAGGTAATATGTAGATGTGACAGGGCAACATTGAGACAAGGTCTGACTAGTCATATGGGACAGAGTGGATTTGTGAATGCGAAGGTATGTTCACCATTGATGTGATCATGTGTCCTGGTTTTTGACATGTGAGGTGGTGTAGAGTTGTAGTATGTTGTGTTTTAATGTGTGGATCCATATTTTCTCAAGTGACAATCCTTTGGACTTGTGCTGTTTTGGGAGATTATGTGGTGATATGCAAATGACTGAGTACACAGCTATTGCACTATGTATGTGTCTTGTTGTGAGATGTGGTGATGTGTGGAGTTTGCATGACTGAGTGTGCTGTGATGCTGCACATTGTGGGATGAGTGCAGTCCAATGCATCACTGAGTGTGCAACTGGTGATGAGAGTGGTCCATCTGACATGTTACGGTTGTCATCGGCCAAAGAGGGAATGTGTGCCATACATTGTGTGCATATTATGTATCTGAGAGTGTTATTTGGATGGTGATGGAGAGTGGTGCTGCACGTGTAGGTGTGGATATGATGAGGGACACACAGGTGGTTTTGTATATCTTGGGTTGTAATGTTATGTGTACTGGGCTGGGGCAGACATGCTTCTCCATCTAGATGCACCAGAGGGGGCTTATGACGTGATTGAGTGTTTGTGAGTTATGAGATACGGATATGTACTGTGACATGGGTGTTCCTGCATGTGTTAAGTTGTCATGTAGAGGATCCTGGGTAAATATAGTGGTTTCTGTACAGCCAGTACCTTTCAACCCTACCCCCAAACTACTTACTGCCTGTTTCCATAGTAATAGTTCATGGAACACTTAAGTGAGCACACAGGTCACAAGTTCACCACACAATGTTGCTAATCTAAACATTTACTGTGCTGGCGTTTTTAAAATGTTCCTTAGGAACCGGTAATCAGAGCTTTAGACTCTGGTAAAGAGCTGGTAAAGAGTTAGCCTCAGTATTATACTTCTAGTTATAAATATCATTTCTATTTTTAATTGTTTAATGTTTTCTAAGTATATAATTATCACACTAAATAATAGTGAAATGTTGTCAGATAAAGAAGATATATATACTTTTTTTTATTACCTTTTATTAAAACAACAACAATAAATAACTAGAAAAGTAACTTTAAGATAACAATATAATAAACAACTAGAAACATAACTTTAACATAACAATATAATAAACAAAATGTGAGATGGACTCCAATGGAAGGAGGATAGGTAACCTGCAAAACAAAAATGAAAATGTGTTTAAAATTAGATCGATGTGACTGAATGAGGTAAAATATCACAAATTAAGGTAACACTTGGCAATATTTGGTTATTTGCACGTCTGTAGTGTGCCTGATACATTCCACCTCTCTAATAGGCCCGCGTTGAAGAGGTGTATGTAGGGAAGCGTGTACTGTGTCTGATTTACACTATGGACCAACAAGGTCTTTAAAATGATTCTGAGATGAGACAGAATTAGGTGAGCGATCACGTCATTATGCATGACATTATCGTTTATTTCGAACACATTTAATTGGAAGCATTGTGTATCTAGGCCGCTCTGCTTACCTTGTGTAAACACTGTGGCGAACAGAGTTCTCAACTTGAATTTTGCTTTGGTTCTCACTGCAGATTGTATGAAAATCAGCCTTGATTTTTTAATCGGCAGAGTGGACAGCAGCATCCATAACTTTAAAAGAGAAAGAGAAACAACGTGAGAAAGAGAGAAAAAAATAACATTAAAAGTGTGTAAGAGAGAAAGTAATAGATGGAGCAGGAGAGGTAGTGTTAATACTGGAGAAAATCTTCGTAGCTCACCTTTTTGCCTCCGTTGTGTGTCTAAGCATGTGCCGGTTCATAGTGCACCCTCATGTTTAGTGATCTGAAAAGATGGTATAGAGTTAGTAATAGCAGAGTACATACAACTGCACATGTATATTTATGCTTTATGTCTTTGGACATTCAGGATACTGTATTACATCAACTTTCACTGCTAGGTGGTATCAGTGTGCCCTTTTTCTCCCAGAGTACAATACCCCATGCATTCCCACTGCCTAGTGGTGAGTTCTTATTGCTGTGTACCCAGCCTGTTTAACCCCATTGGCTTCCAGTGTCTGGAGGTGAGTGCCTTTTCTTGCGCACCCAGACTGTTTCAACCTATCCATTCTCACTGACCGGAGGTAATTGTACATTCCTACGTAGTCAAGCTGCTGCACACTATCCACACTCTCTGCCCATAAGTTCTCGTTACTTCGGAAACAAGCTTCTTTGGTCACCTTGTGCCATTGGCGTGATTCAAGGAGGGTCTACCACATGTCGAAGCAACCTTCTGACCTTCAACCTTCTGAAGCGTTGTTATGATGGCCACGCATCATCGCAGAATCCTCAAACGTTGAGCTTTGGAGGTGGTGGGGGGACGCCAATTTGTGAAACACAACCTGTTAGATAGTTTGGGCCTACATGAGGCACCACCAGGACGGGCCATCACAACGCTTGCGATGGGAGCAACTCTAAAATGGCGTAGAGCACGTGCGCCTTCTCTTTTTTATTGGTAGGGTCACGTGTGTAGTGTTGCATGCGGTGGATGGGTGTTGTGTGGGTATACCAGCCATGTGTGTGTGTGTGTGCCGTTCTGACAACTAGACCTGGAACTAAGAAATCACTACAATGGAAATCTGGGGCATGTAGCGTTGTTGTGTTTTCCTGGAAGCGTAAGCGGAGTGGGCTGGTCTAAAATATGGCAAAAGTGCTGTGTGAGGCTGTGAACAATGACTCTGGAGCTATGGGTATGGTTCCGTTGTGAAGTATATGAGAAATCAAGTGATTCGAATGTCCGTGTTGTAGTGCTGCTGTCACGCGGGTCTTAAACGCAAATCTGTCATTATATCTGTAAAGTCCCACAACATGGTCAATATGGAATTTTGCCTTAATAAGGCCATGTGGCGATTATTTGTGGTGTACTGAGTTAGTGGTACGTCTGGTGTTTAGCATGTGCTCACACTGCGATGATGCGTGGTCTAAACGGGCTGCACTCAAAGCAGTGACTGTTGCATACTGGACTGCATGAAGTTTGAGGGGAAAAAAATAAACTAGCATCAATGGTTATTAATTGCTGTGTAAACTAGGTCTACTTATTGCTCCCCATAACAAATTAAATGATTGCACTTCACGCAGTGCATTCTAACTTCCCAAATTGGGGACGTATGTCTGGTGGCGATGTTGAAAGTGATGCCCTAGAGGTGTTTGGTATTGCCGCTGGTAAATGTATATTTTGGCGCAGTCTTCTACATTGTTTGTGAGCATAGTTCAGAGGATGAAGGGATTGAAGGTGCTTGCCCATACCAGCAGCGCCACAGCAGTAATTTTTTGTCTCTGCCTTAAATAAATCGAGGCTGAATTTAATGCTGTCTGAGGTGTAGAAATAAAACTGAATTCAAGTTGTGAGCCCTGCTGTCCGCAGTGTAGATCGAAGGCAGTTGTTGACACAGACATCGAGGAATGCTTTTTTGTCATATAGTTTAACGAAATCTGAGGACACAGTACAATTATCTCTGCCTTAAATAAATAGATGTTGTCTATAGTGCTGAATCGAAACTGGTACCCAGTAGTAAGCTCTGTTGATCGCAGTGTACATTTGAAGGCAGTAGTAAGTACAGACATTGAGGAATGTTTTTTGTGGCATCCTTTGACAAAATTGTCTCTACCTTACATAAATCATGGCTAACTTGAATGCTGTTCGTAGTGTAGAAACAAAATTGAATTCAAGTTGTGAACCCTACTGTCCACAGTGTTCATCGAAGGCAGTAGTTAGCATAATTATAGAAGAATGCTTTTTTTCACTTATTTTAACAAAATCTGAATACATACAGTATAATTGTCTCTGCATTAACTAGATCAAGGCTGAATTCCCTACTGTCTATAGTGTACATGCAAAGCTGAATTCTTAGGTTGGACTGCATCATCTGCAATCATGATTGAAATGAAAGATAGAATATGTATCGAATACATTGTCGAAATATTTATGTTTCAGGGACATTATAGTTCAAATTGTGACCTGTGCTGTCTGCAGTGTAGACTGACATTAAGTGTGTCCTTGCACTTGCAGTGTGAATTTTATTATGCAACTAAATCTGTAAGTGATATAAAATAAGTTTTTGAAGGAAGCATACTAAAGGGATATTGTATAGGTTTGATAGGTGTTATACTTAGTTTAGTTTGCACTGAGTTAGTGGTACCTGAAACAACAAGGTTCTGTGGAGCCTGTGCTGATGTGTGTTCCGGGAGGCTGTGCTGATAGTAATGCTTTTTGTCTTGTGAATTCTGTCTTAGTAACGCCAAGTGACAATGATTTTTGGTACAGAATTACCTTTGGCGCTTAGCGTGTACGTATCCTGCGATGATGCGTGGTCAGGGGGGGCACAGTAATTGGAGTAATGTGTTTTTTTGATTAAATTCTGCATGAATTCCATTTAAAAGGGACAGTATGTCTCACTGTGACATAAAACTGTTCACTTTTCTTTGCGATGATTTATGGTGCATTGAGTTAGTTGCATCTTTGGCTCTGAGCTTGTACGTATCCTGTGATAATGCGTCGTGCAGGGGGCCGCACTGGGAGCAATGTTTTTTGCCTAGTGAATTCTGCCTTAATAAGGCCACGGGGAGATAACTTGTGATGCAGTGAGTAAGTGGTACCGAAAGACCTCAGCGTGTGCACACCCTGCGGTGATTCAGGGGGTCGCAGTGGAAAAATGAAAATTGCCTTCTGGAATGTGTCATGTGCAATCGCCATTCTACCTGAATCGTGACCCATCACAATGTAGAGCAAAAGCAGTAGTCATCACTGACATCAGGAAATTCTTTTTGTCGTATCCTTTAACAAAATCTGAGGAGATATAGTACAATTATCTCTACCTTAAAAAAATCAGGGCTACATTTCATGCTGTTTGTAGTATAGATTCAAAGCTGAATTGAAATTGTGAACCCTGCTCTCTGCACTGTAGATCAAAGGCAGTAGTCAGCAGATATATCGACAAATGATTTTTGTCACTTATTTTAACAAAATCAGAAGACATACAGCACAATTGTCTCTGCATTAAAAAAATCAAGGTTTAATTCCCTACTGTCCGTTGTGTACATGCAAAGCTGAATTCAAGTTGTGAACCCTGCTGTCTGCACTGTAGATGGAAAGCAGTAATCAGTACAGATATCAACGAATGATTATTGTCACTTGTAAAATGTAAATGTACATGTATTTATATAGCGCAAATCACCGACCCGGTATCTAAGCGCTTGCTTAGGGAACCCGTCCTGGTATTCCCCTGTGAGATACCCCGGCAGGGTATCCACAAGGTGAAAGCCAGGCATCCCGCCGCGAGGGGCCGTAGTGGAGATTAAGCAAGCTATTGCCCAGAGTCGCAGAGTGTGACCCCGTGAGTCGAGTAGGCCCCGGAGCGAGAATTATCGAGTCCGTGGAATTTTTGAGCCCGAGACCCGCCGAGGCGGGGAATCGAACCCTGGTCCACGGCCGATCTCAGCTTCCGGGTCTGCCGCCTCTAACCACTGTGCCACGCTTCTCCACACTTATTTTAACAACATTTAAATACATACAATACAATTGTCTCTGACTTAAATAAATGAAGGCTGAATTTCCTACTGTCCATAGTGTAGATGCAAAGCTGAATTCAAGTTGTGAACCCTGCTGTCTACAGTGTAGATCGAAGGCAGTAGTTGACACAGACATTGAGGAATGCTTTTTTTGTAACATACTTTAACAAAATCTGAGGACACAGTACAATTGTCTCTGCCTTAAATAAATCGAGACTGAATTCAATGTTGTCTGTAGTGCTGATGCGCAACTGGTATCAAGTTGTAAACTCTACTGTCCACACTGTAGATTGAAGGCAGTAGTCAGCACAGATATTATCGAAGGCAGTAGTGACGACAGCTATCGCAGAATAATTTTTATCACTTATTTTAACAAGGTCTGAGGACGTAAAATTGCCTTTGCCTTACATAAATCAAGGCTAACTTGAATGCTGTCTTTAGTGTAGATCCAAAGCTGAATTCAAGTTGTGAACCCTGCTGTCCGCAGTGTAGATCGAAGGCAGTGTGTATTGTGATTTTGTTGGGTGCCGGGAGTGTATAATTAGTACCTCCATCACATATTCCTCTTTAAACATGGGTGTGAGTTGGATGTAATTCACGTAGTCGATGTCCTTACACTAGTTACATGTAGAAGGTAATTTGTTAGTGGTAAGTTGGACTTTTGCCTGTTTTTTAAGGTACCATTGCAGATTGTGGCTTCTTGTTGAAAATATGGGGAAGTGGTGAACATTATAATTAGGAATTGTCATTTTAAAAACCTTCGAAATTCACTGAACAAAACATATGTTTCAGACATGTTACAGTTAGGGATTCTCATTTAAAAAACCTTTGAAATTCACTGAAAAAACCATAGGTTTCAGGCAGGTTATAGTTAGGAATTATCATTTAAAAAACCTTTGAAATTCACTGAAAAACCATAGATTTCAGGGGTGTCATAGTTAGCTGGACATTTCACTCATACAAAACCATTGAAATTCCTCAGTTATAGTTAGTTCTGCTAACTATAACTCACGCACCCACAATGCACTGCTGATGATGTCACATATTACATCATTCATTACATGGTAAGTGACATCACTGATGACATCTCAAATGACATCACTGATGACATCATCCACGTGAAAATCTGATACACCTCATCATACACTAGTATAACTTTTCATCACTCACTGCAAAATACAGAGTACCATATTTGAAACCATTGACACACCAATACCAGTTACTACATACCCACTCACGGATTCCTAAGTCTACACACACTTGAACACACAACTACCCATTCAACAACAGACTCACTTTTACATGCAGTCACTAATTAATAGAACACTATAAATGCACATATTCACAAATATAGACATTGACAGATCAGAAGTCATCTTAGTCGGTTATGCAGTCATCTTACTCACTCATAAGAACATTAATCACATTTACATTTAGTCACTTATACAGTTACGCACACAACAGCTCATTTATTCAAACACATAGTAACTCATAGATAAAATGTTAAAAAATCACCATTACAATAATACACTCATTCATATAGTTACTCTCACAATCACTGAATCTTACATATACTTATTTATATACACCAACTATCAAATACAATGCCTTTTATTTTTTAACTTTGTTGAAGATGTACAACTATAACATATATTCGCTCACCAACACACAAATATATACACTCCTTCACCCAAACAACTGTTTCCACATGCACTCTTAAACCTATACACCTAGTTAATCAACCATTCACACATCTATGCATAGAGTTACACACATCCCATCCAACCACACAGAAACTCAGTGTCCCATACAAATACTCACCCAACTAATCAATAACAAATATACATACTCATGTAGTTAGTGACCAACTGATGTAGCATGTTATACAACAACAGAGACAGTGATGCACACATTCACATAGTTTAGTTACTAATCCACGTATTAAGGGGCTCATTAGGATGGAGGATTTTCTGCATCCTCCGGGCCGGCAGAAGCCACCGCCGGCCTGGAGGATGCGGAAAATACTCTGCGGACCCATCAAAGACCCACCGCCACATTAGGATGGCTGGTGGGTCCTGGTTTCAGTCCGCCGCTTTTCCGCCGCGGTTGACTTACAACCGTGGCGGAAAAGCTGTAACATGGCTGGCGGTGTCTATCAGACACCACCAGCCATATTAGGATAGTGTAAAAGAGATGCTTTTCCACAGCGGCTTTTCCGCCATGGAAAAGCATACAGACTTTGACTTCGGGGGCCCTTTGCGGGCCCCCTGGGTGAAAGGGGGGTCGGGGTGCACATGGGGGGTACCCATGGTACCCCCCTGCATTTGTATGCAGAAATCGGCAGGCACCGCGCGGTGCCTGCCGCTTCCTGCATACAAATGCAATGTATGCATTTTTAACATTGCGGCGGGTGCAGCTTCAAGCTGCACCCGCCGCAATGTTAAAGATAGAGGATGTGACCGCCACCCTGGCAGTCACATTCTAATCTTCACGGAGGGTACGCCGCTGCCCATGCGGACGTTCCCTCTTACTCTGGGGTCGCGGACGGACTCAAGTCCATCCGCGATCCTAATGAGCCCCTAAGTGAGACACTTTTAATTACTCACTTAAACAGACAGGCAGACAACTACTAAATCCTCCATTCAGACAGTTATATATATCCACTCAATCTTCGAAACAGATTGGTATATATATATAATACATTCTTTATACAATATTCCCGCCAGTCAGCTACATGCAGAGAGTAGTCATCCAAAATCTTTGATTTGAAGTATTCCCTATGGGGAATTTCTCCGAGCTCGAAGAAATTGTAGCAGTAAAGTAGAGGTCGACAAAGAATGCCAGGTGATGAAACAACGTTTTGTTGAAAGGGGTTATGGTCTGAAGTCTATCAATGATGCCTACACCAAAGCATCCACGTATACCCAAAGTGATCTCCTGATTCCTAAAGTAAGAGAATGTGGGGATGGCGGTAATATCATCAGATATATCACCACCTTCAATTCAAAATCAGATGATATATGGAGATGCTTAAAGAAACATTGGGAAATTTTACATACAGAACCCACAATAGTAGAGGCAGTCAAAGACTCACCGAGTATAACATACAGAAAGGGTGATTCCTTGAAAGATAGGCTATGTAAAAATGAAATTGTACAACAGAAGTCTACCCTCAGAGATATCCAGGGATTCTATGTTTGCATGGCGTGCAAAGCCTGCAAATTCAGTTCGAATGTCAGGACTGTACACTATCTTTTGACCAATTGTGAGAGAATAATCGAAAAACATCTAACATGTTTGTCGGACTATTGTCTATATGTCTTAATTTGCCCCTGTGCAAAAAAGTATGTGGGAAGCACAATGTTTCCCGCTAAGAAAAGAATTCTTGAGCACATGAGGGCAACTGCTAACAAAGACAAACTATCCCCGATAGCACGTCACTTTGAAGAATTGCATACCAGCAATCGCAACTTATTGCACTTATTTGTGATAGACAGAGTGCCTCAATCTAGTTGGGGAGGAGATAGAATTTGCAGGTTGCGCCAAATGGAATCAAGGTACATTTTAGAGTTGGACTCAAAAATTCCGAAAGGACTGAATTCTGAAGAAGAAATGAATTGGTTCTTAGGAGAAGGAAATTTGCCCTGATGAAATTTGTAGGATTCTTTCCATACAATTGAAATATTATTGATGTTTGTAGTTTCTGTAAATATTTTATACCTTCTATTTTTTAATATGATAGTTTTAAAACACTTTTTTTGAATTAACGTGGAAATCAGATTGGACATTAGTGAGAAGCTTCAGTATACGTTTGATTTTGTTTTGGATGAGTTCCCAAAAGAGAGGAATTCGCCACAGATTGGAACCATGAGTCTCGGAATACACCCACTTGGGAATGACAAATGATTGACAAAATATTCGAAGAATGTGAATATTGTAGAGCTCTGAGGAACTGACTTATTTTTGGGACTATATGATATATACCCACTGGGGATTAGTCCTTAAAGGAAACAAGAAAATAATATACTGTGCAGAATGTGTTATAAATTGAAGGCTATGAGATAATGAAGAAATGGATTTAACATGATGAGAGATTGAGTAACGAATTGGGGCTTACAAAGTAATGGCTTTTGAATTGATATATTGATATACAATCACCCACTTGGGTTTCACTTGAATTTGTTTTGCATCATAGAAGACTGAAAATCCAGAGCGAATTTATAATTTATAATGCGTAGACTCATGGATGTTTATAAATAAGGCTGATATACAATTCACTCGGGCACGCGTGATATAAATGAAATTATGGAATATATGAAGCATTTCAATATAATGAATAGAATTGATATCACTGGATGTTGAAAAAGCAATACGGAATTAATTGTTTTGTTATGTACAATATTTCCGTGTTTTATCACTCAAAGATGGCCGACAAGGTTGTAGTCCTCTTTTGATTTCCACAATCACGCAAACTGGTTTTTTGAGCACGTATACTTACCTTTATTTAAATGTCTGCTTGACAAGAACTAATTACCCGTGACCAAGGCGATTGTGTCGCTGAAACGCGTTGGGTTTTTTGTTGGCTGGATGTTAAAATAAAATCTTCCAAGCAACTCTGACTGGCGAGATTATTGTATAAAGAGTGCACTGCTTACTTGTGTGGATGATGTGAAAAGCAATTTGGATACAGGGCGACCTTGGACCCTGGTGTGCACCGACGCACAAGTGTTCCGGCAAACCATGGAAAGTGAAAAGGTGATATATAATGCATATTTAAATTTCAAACTAAACCACATTCACTGGATGATGTCATCAGTGATGTCACTGACCATGTCATGAATGATGTAATATGTGACATCATCAGCAGTGCATTGCGGGCGCGCTAGTTATAGTTAGCAGAACTAACTATAACGGAGGAATTTCAATGGTTTTGTATGAGTGAAATATCCAGCTAACTATAACACCCCTGAAACCTCTGTTTTTTTCAGTGAAGATATATATATATACATCAAGGTGTATTGAAGAATGAGGGGGTGAATAAGTGCCCGAATGGATGATTTAGTAGGTACGTTATTGACTGTATAAGTAAGTGATTAATCGTGTCTTACTGAATGCATGGGGGAGTGACTAAACTGTGTGAATGTCTGTATTAGTCTGTCAGTTGGTGTGTAAGTGGCTGCATGGATTGGTGAGCAGCTACATGAGTGTCTATGTGGGTTATTCATTAGTTGTCTGAGAATCTGTATGGGTGCCTGATTGTCTCTGTGGGTGGGGCGGGGTGACTGTGCATAGATGTGTGAGTAGGTGATTCACTGGGTGTATGGGTTTAGGAGTGCATCTGTAAAGGGCTGGATGGGCGATTGTGTGTGTGGGTGTGTTGGTGAGTAAATGGGTGTCTCAGTGGTACATGTGTGAGTAACTACATATGTGAAAGGCAGTATATGTGAGTGTTGTAGTATATAAATGACTATATGTGAGAGTGAGTGATTGTGAGAGTGGCTGTATAGATGAGTGTGTGCTTGTGTCAGTGATAGTAGAAGAGAGTAAGTATGTGTTAGTTTCTGTATGAATAAGTGAAGTGGTGTGTGTATAACTGTATAGGTGAGTAAATGGGAGTGTGATTGATTCTTTTCATGACTGACTAGGTGTGTGAGTAACTCTATGGGTGAGTGGTGGTGTGTGATTGAGTGTATAGGTGTATGAGTGCATACCATAGTGCTTTATTGATGAGTGACTGCATGTATGAGTAACTGTATTTATGAAAGAGTGGACAAGTGTGTAGACCTAGGAATCAGTGAGTGGGTATGTAGTGACTGGTATTGGTTTGTCTTTGGTTTCGAAAATGTTTGTCTGCATTTTAGAGTGGGTGTATCAACGGTTATATTAGGGTGTAAGGAGGTGCATCAGATTATCACGTGGGCGATGTCATCAGTGATGTCAGCAGTGATGTCATTTGAGATGTCATCAGTGATGTCATCAGTGATGTCACTGACTATGTCATGAATGATGTAATATGTGATGTCATCAGCAGTGCATTGCATGGGCGCGAGTTATAGTTAGCTCAACTAACTATAATGGGCGAATTTCTCTGGTTTTATACTAGTGAAATGTCCAACTAACTATAACGTCCCTGAAACCTATGGTTTTATTCAGTGAATATATATATATATATTTATATATATATAGATATATGTGTGTGTGTGTGTGTATATATATATGTGTGTGTGTGTATATATATATATATGTATATATCATATAATACTTTATAAATTGTAAGGGTTTTCAATGTAGGTATTAAGCATGGGCGGATTTTGCGGATCCACGATTCACGAATTTGCGAATTCACGGATCGTGGATCCGCAAAATCCGCGGATTTAGCGGATCGGCGGATTTGGGGGCGGGGCTTCCTCGAGTGTGTGGGCGGGGCCAAACGGACGGGGCTTCCATGCGAGCGCGCATGCCGCTTGTGTGTATAAAAGGTCAGAGACCGATCAGAGCAGCAGATTAAGAGACAGAAGCTCGGGCGGGGCCAAACGGACGGGGCTTCCATGCGAGCGCACATGGCGCTTGTGTGTATAAAAGGTCAGAGACCGATCAGAGCAGCAGATTAAGAGACAGACTCGTGTGCACACAGACCAAACTCACCACCAGGGACCGGGTTGACCTGCATGGTCTTTTCAACGTCACCGCGGTCTGCACACCTGCCCAGCCTCCACAACGCTCACGATTATTTTTGGGCTGATGAATGAGTCACTGAATTTAAGCTTCAACTAGGGCACATGCGTTATTGATATCTGCAAGTGTTTCCTGTTGAGGTTTATTTTTTGTGCCAGGACCGTCGTGCCAGAATGAACCCTGCCCTTCATATTTATTCAAGAAGACACCACCGTTTTTCCCCATGTAAATAATTTACGATGGCGCCGGCAAGCTGCCAGCGCCATCCTGCAAAAGTTACTTAATTAGCTTCAACAGGAAGCTCCAACTGATAAAATAAAGCAGGCGCTCGAGCCCCTGCTTTATCTTATCTGTTAGAGCTTCCTGTTGAAGCTAATTAAGTAACCATTTGAGGATGGCGCTGGCAGCTTGCCGGCGCCATCGTAAATTAGGCATTAGGCTTGAACTTTTGACCGCAAAATCCGCTCCGATCGCGGATTGCGGATTTTCGGTGAATTCGCGAGAGTTCGCGGACCGCGGATTCACCGAAAATCCGCAAAATCCGCGATCGGAGCGGATTTTGCGCTCATGCTTAGTAGGTATATCTTGTAGCACAATACGACTAAAAATTGTATGGAAACCCAAAAAAAAACTAGGCTGCACATGTAAAGTTTTAGATTTACTACATCAACAACTGAACGACCCATTTATGGTCACATGTTGATGGAAACGTATAAACAAATACATAGCACATAGAAAACATGTTAATCTACATAAGTGTTCCTTTACATGCTCTCTAGCTCACAAAATAAAACTGGTCCAATAAGCCAAACAAAAAACATATCTCCAATGCACCCCTATGCAACAAAATGAAAAATTGCCCTAGCAGTAAGCCACACACTATACTATTTGGGGTACATGATAATTGGCCATTAAGAAAAAAATAATAATCTTCATTTTTATACCAACAATGACTTTGGGCTTCCTATGTATCACAATCCTATTACAAGTAGCAAGGAAGCCCAAAAAAGAAACAACTACATTTGCAAAGTTTCAGAATTACTACATAAAAATACTACATTGAAAACTAAAAGACAATTTCGTATTCACATTGTTATTTAAATCAATAAACAAATACATAATAAATACAATAAATGAAAAGAAAGAAATCACATTAAATCTGATTTCCACTCTGTAGTTACAGTTAGCATTCCCAAAGATAGGAATTACAAAATTTAGCACTTGACAAATCACAAAAAACCTTTACAGACCCATAGCACTTTCTACATTTTGTGAATATTTGTGGTCAATCGTTAAAGGGGTGCACAGATAAAATTAGGTCCCAAAACTCAGTTTTCCAATAAATAAATTTTTCATAGATTATTGTATTTCATGTAGTGCGAAAAGGGCTGAATAAATGTGCATGACATTAGACAGGAGTATATATTATGCTGCAGAGATTATGCTTTTTAGGTACTGAAATTAAATTGGGCAAGTACTTTTTAAGTTATAAGGCATTTACACTTAGTGATGTCTGTCACAGCGTTACTTACCCAGAATTTCACAACATTTAGTGAAACTACCGTGGTACAAGGCCGTAAAGTTATTTAAAGATACATTTTTGAAAAAATTAAACATTTCCCAACCTATCACCACTTTAATAAAGTGGTAATAGGTAGGGGCCTACTACCTGCCTATATCTATGGACCTAACACTGAACACAGCCCAAGAGTAGTAAAACAGTATGGCTGCCTTGTCATTCTCTAAAAACAGCTAATACCCAATTATATGCTGACTTGTCATCACCATGTACTACGGTATACTGCAAATTTATCACGTTATACTATGGCCCAAAATATAACTAAGGCCAGGCTGTATTATAGAATGCAGTATCCTTATTTCACTCATGGTGTTGCCTGGGCAATACAATACTTAAGTCAGATTTACAAAGGAATTCAAGACCACCATGCGTGGCCCTGTGTTCATTAGTGAATCAGGAGAAATGCAAGGCAGCACCATTATCTGTTTTGTGTTACTCAGCACACCATAATCTACTTTGTTGCCTAATTTCACATATGTTTGTATGCCACACCACTGTAGACAATCCACTATATGCTATTCCGCTATATGCCACTCCACTCTATGCTTCTCTACTGTCCGAGATTCTACTCTATGCCTCTCCATTCTATTACACAGTACGCAGCGTAGCTGTATGCCACTCCAGTCTACACCACTCTATTATACACCACTCCAGTGAATGCTACTTCACTATACACTATTACACTCTATGCCACTTCACTGTAGAACACCCCCCATGCCACCCCACTCTATGCTATTACATTGTACACAACTCTATGCTAGTCCACTCTACACTGTATGCAACTGAACTCTATGCCTCTTGAGTGCATGCCACTCCACTGTACACCACTCTGCTATATTTTACTCCGGTATATGCTATTCTACTCTAGGCCACTCCACTCTATGCTATTCCACTCTATGCCACTCCAGTGTATGTCACTTAACTCTACCCACTCTACTCTAATCTATTCTACTGGATTCTATTCCACTGTATGCCATTCCACTGAATGCTACCCTGTATTCTGACACTCTATCCCATTCCAGTGTATGCCACTCCAGTTTACACCACTTCATTTTATGCCACTGCACGGTATGCTACTCAACTATACGCTATTCCAGTGTAAGCCACTCTACTATACAATATTCTACTCTACATTATTTCAATTTCTTTTTTGCAGAGTTTTATATAGCTCAAACTTGACCCAAATCTGGTACCAGAGCGCTTTACATAGCACCAGTTACGTTACATGAGGACACACATTCATTTTGTTAGGCACGGGGAGATGAAGTGATTTGCCCAGAATCACAGGATGTTCAACGTAATTGCTGAGAATGGAACCCAGTTCCCCAGATTCAAAGTCGACGGCCCTAGCGGTTAGGCCAACTTCTCTCCCCAATGTATGTCTTTCCACTATACACTGTTCCATTTTATGCCATTCCTGTGTATACCACTCCACTCTCTATCACTTTACTCCACTCTACTGTACACTACTCCAGTCTATTCCACTCCACTGCATGCCACTCCACTCTAGGCTATTCTACTCTACTCTATTCCACTCAATTTTGCTCTACTCTAAGCCACTCCACGATACTCCACTCCACTCCTTTCTTTTCCACTCTACTCCACTCCATTCTAAGCTACTACACTGTACGCAACTTCAATGTTGCCACTCTACTGTATGGTATTCCACTATACCCCACTCCACTGTATGTCAGTATGTCACTCCACTGTATTCAATTAAACTCTACTCCACCCCACAGTGCACCGCTTCAGTCGAAATGACTTCACTGTTCACCACACCACTGTATGCAACTATACTATACACTACTACACTTTATGCCACTCAACTGTATGATAATATATTATCCACAATTACACTTTATGTCACTCCACTGTACACCACTCCAGTCGGCGCTACTCCACCCTGCGATATTCCACTCTATGCCACTCCACTGTATGCTACTGAACTCTGCACCATTCCAGTGTTCTCTCCTCCACTCTATATAACTCCACTCTACAAAACTCTAATACACTCTATGCCTTTCTACTTGACTCTACTCCATTTCATCTCCATACACTCCACTGTCTAGACTTGCACTCGACTCTGTGTCCATATGCTCTATTGTACATCACTCTACTCCAATCTACAGCAGTTTCCAACACTGTACGACTCAGTACTCCACTCTACTGCATGTGATGTAACAGTTTGCTTGACTCTACGCTATCCACTTTAATGTTTGCCACCCCACTCTACGCTAATCTACTTTACCATACTTAACACTGAACCCTTCTACTGTACACCACTCCATTGTACAAAGTTCCACTCTATAAAACTCTACTCTTATACATTCCACTGCACAGTATTCCACTGTATGCTATTCCACTGTATGCTACTCTACTTTACGATAATCCACTTTATGTCACAACAGTAGATACTTTCCTCCACTCTATGTAACTCTACTCTGTAAAAGTCTACAACACTACACTTCATGTCACTCTATGACATTCTACTCCACTCTATCCACATACACTTCACTGCCCAACTCTATTTTCCCCTCTATGCCCATACAATCCATGGTACAACACACTGTATAGCCCCTACTTCACTATATGACACTTTTCTATACAACTTTGCACTCTACTGTACTGTACGAGATCCCACTCCAATTTATAACAGTTTAGTACCTACACTATGCTAGTACACTCAACTCCATGCCACTCTACCCTACAACACACCAATATACTCTATGGTACTCCACTTGAATCTGCTCCACTGTATGAGACTTTACCTCACTCTACACTACTGTACAGCAATCTACTCTACACAGCTCCATTGTTTCACACACTACTGTACTCTATGCAGCTCCACTCTCCAACACTCAACTCTAATGTATGCCACTCTCCAACACTTGGGCATGTCGTTGCCCCTTCGCTCTACTTCACAACACTATACTATACTGTATGCAACTATACAACACTAGACTCCTCTGCACTCTACGATACTCTAGTCCACTATACAACACTGTACTCAACTCTTTGTATGCTGCAACCCAGTATACTCAATGCATTGTACTCTATAACACTGTATGGCAATCCACTGTACCTCACTCTACAACACTGTACTGTACTGTACACAACTCCACTCTAAAAAATTCAACTAGGCTATATGCCCTTCTACTCTACTGTAGTCTACATTGCTTTCCAATACTGTACGACACCCCATTACGTTCTACTGGACAACACTGTTCTCCAATTCATGACACTTTACTAAACTGTATGCTACAATAGTCGAATCTGCTCCACTCTTTGGCACTATGAATGATTGAATTAAATAATGTTATATAGCATGCAATATCAGAAGGTGTCTTAGCACTAGACGGATCAAAGCCAGGAAGGCCTTCAGCCTAAAGGTATACCTTTGATGTGGCTCAGATACCTATTGCGAAAATAACCCAGTCTTCAACTGTTTTCTGAACTGCTGCCTAATTGGTTGCGAGCATTGGGCAAGAGGCAAGGAGTTCCATAGCTTACCTTCACGGTACCAGAGCATTCTTCCACCCCATTTCGCTTTCCTAATTCTTGGGACCGTGATCCTTCGCACAGAGCTCGACCTGAGGTTCATACCGGGAATATACCAGGAGAATCTATCTTGAAAGAAGGATGGACTGGCTCTGTAGAGGGCCTTGTTAATTAAACACAGAGCCTTGAAAGAAATCCTCTTTTCCACTGGCAACCAATGGAAGCCAAGCATTAGATGGAGATTGGTTAGAATATGGGGACCTTCAGTAGTGTTCTTGCTACAGCGGACTGCAGTGTTTTTACCAGATATTTAGAGGTGCCTAGATAAAGAGTATTGCAGTAATCCATCTTCGAGGAGATGAGTGCCATCATCACCGTTTTCTGTAAATCAAACAGAATAAATGGGAACATTCTCTTGAGAACCCTCAGCATAAAAAAACGGCTGTGATCACTGCATTGATTTGATCAGGAATGAAGATGTTGTTGTTATTCAATTTGGACAAGGACTTGACTGTTTTGAAAAGTTCCCTGGTAGAGTTTGTAGCTAATCTTATTTTCCCAGAGAAATATAGTCATACTACTAAGTATGGGTTGAAAATCCGTTCCGTTCGCGGAATTTGCGGATTTTTGGCAATTTCGTGGTCCGCGAATTGCACGAATTTATCCAAAAATCCGCAGTTCACAAGCTACCGTATTTTTTGGCTTGGCCGCGCTTCTAAAATACAATCTCTCGCGCGCGGCGTTGATTTACAGTGATTCTGAGGTCGCCGAGTTGTTTTTCCTCCCGGTTTGCGTGCGCTGTGCCATTTTGGATCTTGCTGCGTGATCGCGCGAGAGTTTTTCGACCGCGAGTATGTCATCGCAGCCCGCCATCTTGCACAGCAAGAGTTTGACAACGGGAGTATGTCATAAGGGCCCGCGATCACGCATCGCGGGAGTAAACAATTGCGAACACGTAGATGCGGCACGCAGCTGACTTCCGGCGGGAGATTTGAACAGCTTGCTTTCCCGAACTTGCAAAAATTGCAATTCTGCACTAGAAATCCACCGCAGGCAGCATAAACCTTCTGAAAATGATGATTTTGATCAGAATAACTCCTCAGATTGACATTTGGCTGCACTTTTTTGTGCAAGGAGTCCATTGTTTGGGGGGGTGGGAGGAAGGAAGTGCCTCAGAGTCTCCAACTTCCTGTTCCTGTCCAGCAGGCTCCTCCCAGTGCTTTGTCCATGTCCTGGTCACTTTCATTTGGATCTGGAGCTGGAAGGATTACTTTTTGTGGCTGCTGCTGGATATTTGTATTTGAGGACTTTTTGGACTTTGGATCACTTTTGGATTTGAGATTTTACAAGTAAGTTGGTGTTGTTTGTTTGGGCCATTGCAGTTGCTGTAAGTACCATTTTAAAACTTTTTCACAACTTAAAAAAAAATATAATGTGGGTAGCCACAGTATCCAGTAGGCCCAAGGTTAGTCATGGGTGCATGATACAACTGTTTCTGTGAGTTTTGTTAAACCTAAATCTCAGTTATGTCATGGAATTGTAGCTCACTGTTATATGTGGAATTTTAATTTAAATTTTGGGGAGCCTGTAAAGCCACACTAGCCAGTAGGTCCAGGGGTAGAGAGTGGTGTATGGACCAAGTCTTTCTGTTGGGTGTCTTGAATTTAAACATCATTGAGGGCATGGATGGCATTGGATTGTGGTGTTTGTTGTGTGTTTTTCGACTTTTTCGGGTGTTGTTGGGGCCTGGCCATGTGGCTGGGGGCCATTTTCTGGCCTTGTCCAGGAAGGGCCTGGCCATGTGGCTGGGGGTCAAGGGGCCATTTTGAAGTCAGGCAGTGTGCTCAGGCCAGCACCCAATTTGCCTTGCTTTCATCCATTATGCCCATGGGTACTCAGTGGTGCATGGACCAAGTCTTTCTGTTGGGTGTCTTGAATTTAAACATCATTGAGGGCATGGATGGCATTGGATTGTGGTGTTTGTTGTGTGTTTTCCGACTTTTTGGGTTGTTGTTGGGGCCTGGCCATGTGGGTGGGGGCCATTTTGAGGCCTGGTCCAAGCAGGGCCTGGCCATGTGGCTGGGGGTCAAGGGGCCATTTTGAAGCCAGGCAGTGTGCTCAGGCCTGCACCCAGTTTGACTTGCTTTCATCCATTATGCCCAGGGGTACTCAGTGGTGCATGAAACAACTCTCTCTGTGTGGTCTCTCTTCTATTAATGTAAACATCAATTTTTGATTAGAATTGCAATTTTTATTTTGGGTCTTTGGGTGTGTTGTAATAATAATAAATGCCTAGTTGCAAATATGAAATGAAGCACGACATATGCAACATTTATTTAACTGATGTTCCTCTGGCTTCCTTTGCTTTTAGGTGCACAAGAGAACCACATCAGGCATCGTTTATCATCAGTGCCAGGAAGAAGTCCTGCAGCGGTGTGTGCAGCACAACATCACATGACGTCACGTGTGGCCACAGACAAGGATGGCTACTACAAGTTCTTCTTGAAGCCCCTTTTCTTCTGATGATCTTGATTTTGATTGGAACCCACTAATCCAGTCTGAGAGGGAGGCAGGCCATAAGCCGACAAAGGTAGCTAAGCCTAAAAGGAAGGTTCCCGCAAGGCTTTCACTTATGGCTGATGACGACGAAAAAGAAGTAGAAGTGGTGTATTCTGCTGCTGATGAACAGTCTGACAATGACGACCCAGTCATCACAGTCGTCACTCCAGCCCCAGCGGGCATGCAGCAAACAGACATTTTTACCCTATCCCGAATTGCTGCTGAGCGGGCGACGTGGCACTGGTACCACCACCAACGCAGTTAACTACTACACCAACACGACCTGCAGCTTCCATATTTTCTTGTCAGAAAGGCCGGCATGGACCTCCATCCATCTCGACCTCCATTACCTCAAGTAGTGGTGCTGTAAGTGCACAACAGAGTCAAATTCAGCCACGCCCATCCTCCACTTCATCTGGCATTTATTTATTATTATTATTTTTTTTTCAGCTTGTAGAGCGCGACAGCTACCCAAACAGGGTTTCCCAGCACTAAAATGAAGACTAGCGTAGCGTACAATAGAAGGAAAATTATTGGTTAAATAACCAAGTCGTGACTGCCTTCCGGAAACGGCTGAAACAGCGTTCCACACGAATGACCAGAGGGAGGGAGTTCCAGAGCCTAGGACCCATGAAGGCGAAGGACCTCCCGCCCATCCTGGCAAGTCTAACCTTGGGTACACAGAAAAATACTTGGGTGTATGATCTCAGTATACGGGTTGGAGAGTATGTCGACACCAAGGATTGAAGATATTTGGCGCTGTGCCTGCTTTTATTTTATGCATGTAGCATAAAGCTTTAAACTTCACACAATTCTCCACTCGGAGCCAGTGGAGTTCCCTGAGATGTCGTGTCATGGGTTCATTCCTCTTGCAGCCACAGAGTAGACGCGCCGCAGCATTTTGGACCATTTGAAGGTGACGGGTAACCGCCTTAGGGACCCCTAGGTAGAGCACATTACCGTAGTCCAACCGGGAGGTCACCAAGGCGTTGACCACGGACCTCTGAGTATCCGGTGGCAGCATCCACAGTATCTTACGCAACCAGCGCAAGATAGAAAAGCAGGTGGCCGCTACTTTCGTCACTTGCGCCTGCATTGTTAGGCCCGATCTATAATGACCCCCAAGTTGTGGACGTGGGTTGATGCTGGAGGGATGGGCCCCATTTCCGCCGGCCAATGTTTAGTGCCCCACAGATCGGGTTTACTCCCGAGAATAAGAATCTCTGTTTTTTCCCCGTTGAGTTTCAACAGATTTTGGCTCATCCAGGAGGCTATTTTGCTGAGCCCTGATTGAAGAAGGGAGGTGGGGGACATATCTGATTGGGTGAGTGAAAAAACTATCTGTGAGTCATCTGCATAGGAAAATAACGTGAGCCCAGCACGTTTCGCAATGAGAGCTGGCAGGGTAACATATAGAGTAAAAAGAAGAGGGATGAGAATAGAGCCCTGAGGGAGTCCAAATGGAGAGGTATGGACCTTGGATGTCGAGGAGTGGGAGATAACTTGGAAAGACCTGTCCGTCAAGAAAGATTCAATCCATTTCAGAGCCTTTCCACCAATGCCTAGAGAGCCCAATGCTCTAAGTAGGATGGCGTGGGAGATGGTATCGAAGGCCGCACTGAGATCTAATAGAATCAGTGCGGCTGTGTCCCCTCTGTCAAGCATCAGGCGGAGATTCTCGGTGACACCCAAGAGAGTAGTCTCCGTCGAGAAACCTGGGTGAAACCCTGACTGTGAATCATGCAACAGATTGTTGTTCGCGACGAACCCAGCCAGGTGCTGGTAAATATGCCTTTCCAAGACTTTGGAAAAGATGGGGAGTAACGAGATCGGCCTGAAGTTGGCAGGGATTTTCGGATCCGCCATAGGTTTCTTTAGCAAGGGAGAAACCATGGCGTGCTTCCAACATGTCGGGACACTGGCCTGATGTATTGAGGCATTAAGCGTGGAGCAAATCCTGCCAAGCTGAGGCTCTTCCAAAAGTCTAAGCACTGGGACTGGTAGAGGGTCGTTTGGGGAGCCAGATTTAATCTTAGCCAGATGTAACGATAACGACGATGGATTAAGGTCCGGCCATTCCTCCATATGAAACTGGCAGCAAGCTCGTGGGGCTCCCGTTGATGTCAATAAGAGGGGGCCTTTTATCTTCGTATTGCTCAGCTATATTTAGATAGATTTTCTCGATCTTTGTTGTAAAGTATTGGGCCAGCTCCTCACACTGGGAACTATCCAGTGGTGGAGGTCCAGCTACTGTGCTGGATCCTGCTAAGTCCTTGACTAACCCAAAAAGCACTTTTGATTTGTTTGTAGCGTCGTTTATTGTTTTGGCAACGTAGATGGTTCTTGCCTGGCGGCAAGCTTTATGACAGTGCTTCAGTTCCTTTTTATAAGCCAAATCAGCAATAGGAGAATAATCCTTGCGCCACGCTCTCTCTAGTTTTTTACAATGTGATTTTAGAGTCTTTAATTGGTCATTAAACCAAGGGGCTGGAGGTTTGTGGATAATTGGTTTTTTACTGGACGATGGCAGGCAGCTGTTAATGGCTTCAGTGAGCCAGGAATTAGTACTAGCAGCTACTGTGTCTATGCTGTCCCTGAAGGTATTATCCTTGGGCAGATAAGAGTGGAGATGCTGCTTAAAAGCGGCTGCATCAAGCTTTTTCCAATTTCTCATTAAAGTAGTTATAGAGAATTTCGGTTAAGCCTGGAGATCCCTTAAAGAAATATCGAACCAGGTCATGTAAAGATCTGACCAGTGAATAGGAAGTGCTGGATAGCATTGTATGTTATTCAAGTTGGAGAAGATAGGGTCCAACAGATGGCCCCCTTTGTGTGTAGGGCCCTGATTGTGTATTACCACATTAAGGGTTTCCAGGTCCGACAATAGATTGGTGCTGACACTGCATGTAGGGGTCTTCCAAATGGATGTTAAGATCACCCAGGATCATAAAGTGGTTACAGTGTAGTGATGTGGAGGCAACAAAATCTGATAATTGTGGGGCCCATGCATTTGCTAGCCCGGGGGGGCGATAAATTAACAGGCCAGAAAGAGTAAATTTGGGATGGAGCTCAAGCTTGAAATGGAGTGCCTCGCAATCTTTAAGTTTTGCGGGTTCAAGCAAGCATTGAACATTGCTCTTGGTGATAATTGCAATGCCTCCTCCTTTTCCACTAACCCTATCTTGCCTGGAGATAATGTAGTTTGCTGGCAAGGCTTTGGCGAGGTCAGGCCCAGAACTGTCATGCAGCCATGTTTCCGTAAGGAATAGTGCATCAGGAGATTGGTCGATGAGGAGATCAAAGATCTCACGCCTATGCTTGGCTAGAGGTCTGCAATTAAGACTGCAGAACTTAAACACAATGTCGCGTGTAGGCCGGATACGAGGTGCGCAGCTCTTACAAGGGTATGCAGCGTCTAGACCAAAAGGACACATTCGGCATGCCCTAGGGACACTGTCATACGGAAAGAAAACAGTACAATCTGCCTTCAAGGCTGGTCTGAGAGACATTAATTGGGCCCTCGAGTAGCCAGTCACAAAGTTTGTATGTTGAGCAGGGGGACTGGCCCCTGGCCCCATCTGGGCATGGACGGGCGCAGACGGGCTTGCCTTTGGCGCGCCACCGGCGCGCCCGCTGCGCAGCCGAGATGACGCCACCATATATACGTAGGGGTGGGCGGGATCAGGAGAACAGCTTGTCCATACCCCCAGTGCCTACCAATCAGCACACAGGACGTTCACAGAAGCTCCAATCGTCTGTGTGGGCAGGGGGACTAGCACGGTATGGAGGCGAGGGGAACAAGTTTTCAACGTGCAAAAAGGCAAATTTAAAAGATTAAAATATAAGCAGTTCTTTTCCCGGCTTCCGCCTCAGGAAAACACAAGTACGCTACTTCGCTCAATCAACCTGTGGTCGTAAGGGATCGAGGCTTATGTAGCGGTGTGGGCGGGGTCCTGTGCCTACCAATCAGCACACAGGACGTCCACAGCAGCTCCAATCGTCTGTGTGGGCGGGGGGACTAGCGCGGTATGGAGGCGAGGGGAACAAGTTTTCAATCTGCAAAAAGGCAAATTTAAAAGATTAAAATATAAGCAGTTCTTTTTCCGGGATTCCGCCTCAGGAAAACACAAGTACGCTACTTCGCTCAATCAACCTTTGGTCATAAGGGATCGAGGCTTATGTAGCGGTGTGGGCGGGGTCCTGTGCCTACCAATCAGCACACAGAACGTTCACAACAGCTCCAATCGTCTGTGTGGGCGGGGGGACTAGAGCGGTATGGAGGCGAGGGGAACAAGTTTTCAATCTGCAAAAAGGCAAATTTAAAAGATTAAAATATAAGCAGTTCTTTTTCCCGGCTTCCGCCTCAGGAAAACACAAGTACGCTACTTCGCTCAATCAACCTGTGGTCCTAAGGGATCGAGGCTTATGTAGCGGTGTGGGCGGGGTCCTGTGCCTACCAATCAGCACACAGAACGTTCACAGCAGCTTCAATCGTCTGTGTGGGCGGGGGGGCTAGCGCGATATGGAGGCGAGGGGAACAAGTTTTCAATGTGCAAAAAGGCAAATTTAAAAGATTAAAATATAAGCAGTTCTTTTTCCCGGCTTCCGCCTCAGGAAAACACAAGTACGCTACTTCGCTCAATCAACCTGTGGTTGTAAGGGATCAAGGCTTATGTAGCGGTGTGGGCAGGGTCCTGTGCCTACCAATCCGCACACAGGACGTCCACAGCAGCTCCAATCGTCTGTGTGGGCTGGGGGACTAGCGCGGTATGGAGGCGAGGGGAACAAGTTTTCAATGTGCAAAAAGGCAAATTTAAAAGATTAAAATATAAGCAGTTCTTTTCCCGGCTTCCGCCTCAAGAAAACACAAGTACGCTACTTCGCTCAATCAACCTGTGGTCGTAAGGGATTGAGGCTTATGTAGCAGTGTGGGTGGGGTCCTGTGCCTACCAATCAGCACACAGGACGTCCACAGCAGCTCCAATCGTCTGGGTGGGCGGGGGGACTAGCGCGGTATGGAGGCGAGGGGAACAAGTTTTCAATGTGCAAAAAGGCAAATTTAAAAGATTAAAATATAAGCAGTTCTTTTTCCCGGCTTCCGCCTCAGGAAAACACAAGTACGCACTTCCACCACCAACTGACATCTCCAGTCCCCAGTTTGGGACATCTTTAGTGTTAGCAAAAAGGCGGAAAACATGGTCGTTTGTTCGATTTGTAAAACTGTAGTTAGTCAGGGTAAGCTTGGTACCAACTATGGTACCGGAGGCCAGAGAGGCCATCTCCAAAAACACCACACTATCACTTGGGAGGCGCACCTAAGGAAGATCCGGGAAGCCAAAAGTACAACAAATCCAAATGTATCCTTTGATATTGCATCTGATGATGACGAGGGGCTGATCGTGCAAAGGGGAAGTGAAGAAGCGACACCCAGGACCCCTGGCAGCAGCACTGTGACTGCAGTGGTAGCGCCCACACCCTCTACCCCAGCAACATGTATGAGGCACACTAAGAGTCTGGGAGAAACACCAATGCGAAAAAGTACATCAATGAGCCTAACTGGGTTGAAGAAGTCTGCATCATCATCATCACGTATGAAAACGGTCCAGACCACCATTAAAAGTAAGCATGGGCGTAAAATCCGTTCAGCTCGCGGATTTTTCGGATTTTCGGTAAATCCGCAATCCGCGAACTCTCGCGGATGTAGCGAAAATACGCAGATCCGCGCGCTGCGGATTTTTTGCTTGTGTTCGCACTGCTCGCGGTCCGCGGCGCGGGCAGTAACAATCTCGCACTCGCGAAATTACAAAAATTACAATTGGGGAGGGGTGAAGGAAGTGACACAGTCTCCAACTTCCTGTTCCTGTCCAGCAAGCTCCTCCCATTGCTTAGTCCATTTCCTGGCCATTTTGAATTCGATCTTGACTGGGAAGGATGACTTTTGTGGATGCTGCTGGAGATTTGGCTTTGAGGCCTTTTGGATTATTTTTGGATTTGAAATTTGATTTCACAAGTAAGTTGATAAGTTGATGTTGTTTGTTTGTGGTGATTTTTGTGTGTGTTTTTCGACTTTTTGGGGTGGGGTTGGGGGCTGGCTATGTTGGTGGGAGGCCATTTTGAGGCATGGTCCTGCAGGTCCTGGCCATGTGGATGGGGTCAAGCGGCCATTTTGAAGTCAGGCTGTGTCCTTTGTGCCCTAGGCCCACCCTGTCTGCTCTGATTTCTTTCAGGGGGCCTAGAACTCCCGCGGATTACCCCAAATCGTATTTAAAAAAAAAAAATTCCTGTGTTCGCACTGCTCGCGTCCCGCGCAGCAACAATCTCGCACTTGCGAAATTGTAAAAATTACAATTCTGCACATGAGTTGAAAACTACCAGGCTTAGTTATGGGTGCATGCATGATACAACTGTTTAGTTGAATTTTAACATGATTCTGGCCAGGGCATGGATGGCATTGGATTGTGGTGATTTTTGTGTGTTTTTCGACTTTTTGGGGTGGTGTTGGGGGCTTGCTACGTGGGTGGGGGCCATTTTATTGCCTGGTCCCGTGTGGGTGGGGGTCTAGGGGCCATTTTTAAGCCAGCTTGTGTGCTTTGTGCCATAGGCCTGCACCCAGTGTGCTGTGATTTTATCATGCCCAGGGGGCCCAGAATCGGTCTGTTCGCGGATTTTGCTGGTTTTTCGCCACGTTCGCGTCGTGAAGCAACAATCTCGCACTCGCGAAATTGCAAAAATTGCAATTCTGCACCAGAAAACCACCAGCAGGCAGCATAAACCTTCTGAAACTTGATGGATGGCATTGGATTGTGGTGATTTGATTGGTGTTGTGTTTTTTGACTTTTTGGAGTAGTGGTTGGGGGCTGGCTATGTTGGTGGGGGCCATTTTGAGGCATGGTCCTGGCCATGTGGATGGGGGTCAAGCGGCCATTTTGAAGGCAGGCAGTGAGCTTTGTGCCATTGGCCTGCACCCATTTTGCCTTGCTTTCACCCATCGTGCCCAGGGGGAGTCAGTGGTACATGAAACTATAACCCTCTCTGTGTGTGCTCTCTTGGATCAATGTTAAATTCCTGTTTCCCAAAAATTTAGCAATTTTTTATTTTGAAATTTCCATATTGTGTGGTGTGCACGTGTGTATTCATAAATGCCTACTTGCAAACTATTTATTGAAGCGCTACATATGCAACATATATTTACTGATGTTCCTCTGTCTTCGTTTGCTTTTAGGTGCACAAAGTCAATAACTCCGCATCATCGTTGAGCATCAGTGCCAGGAAGAAGTCCTGCTGCGGCCTGCTGTTCCGACATCTGAAGAAGATGGCTCCAAAAAGAGGTGCCTGTAGCTCCTCTTGCAAGAAAAATGTCTCTACTAAGGAGAAGAAGAAGCAAGTGGCACCACTTTCCAAGGAGACTGGTGGCTCGACCACTAAATTTTTGTGGAAAAAACAAAGGCCCATCATGAGTGCTGCACAGGTAGCCTGTTTAGTGGTTCAATCACCAACGACCAGTGATGTTGGCTCATCGCAAGAAAGTAGCAGCACACCATCAACACAGGTTGTAACTCATCTCACAAGTACTATTCAACAACCAAAGCCGCAACAACAACTGCATGGGCTACTAGTACAAGCACAAGTACATGCGCAAGGAGCTGGCCGAGAAGGAGCTGTCCGAGAAGGAGCAGTCCGAGAAGGAGCTGTCCGAGAAGGAGCTGTCCGAGAAGGAGCTGTCCGAGAAGGAGCTGGCCGAGAAGGAGAAGGCCGAGAAGGAGAAGGCCGAGAAGGAGAAGGCCGAGAAGGAGAGGTCCATGGAGAGTTGCAAGTAGAGGTCAGTGAAGAGGCCCATGTAGCGGCGCATGGAGCGGTGCAAGTGCCCACAATGGTTGTTCTTCCAGAAGTGGGGGCACAGGAGGAAATTGACTTTGGAGCCGGGGTATCATGTCAGGAAGACGAAGGCACTCCTCCAGATGATTCATTTTCTCCCAGCTCCCCAGCAAGGAAAAGATCAAGGAGTGTGTGTAGAAGTTCCTCTTCAAGCCCCGCTCCATCAGATGATCTGGATCTAGATTGGCAACCATCTCCGACGTCTGAGAGGGAGGCACACCATGAGCTGCGAAAGGTATCAAATGTTAAAAGGAAGGGCCCCGGAAAGCTCATACTTATGGATCCGAACGTCGGACTTGATAAAGTGGTGCATTCTGATGTAGTTGAACAGGATGACAGCAATGACCTAGTCATCACACACGTCATTCCAGCCACACCGGCCATGCAGCAGACAGACATTTATACCCTATCCCGACATCATGCTGAGCGTGACCCTGGCGATGTGGCACTGGTAGCACCACCAACGCAGTCAAGTAGTACAACAAGTTCAACAAAACCTACAGCTCCCATATTTTCTCCCCAGAGGGGGACTCCATCCAGCTCGACTCCCTCAAGTAGGGTTGCTGCAATAATTGCACAACCCAGTAGATATCTGCAAGGCTCATCCACCACTGCTTCATCTGGCATTGGCAGTATCATCTCGAGCAGCAAAACCAGAAGTTTCCAGTCCCCAGTTTGGAACTTTTTTAGTGTCCATGCAAAGTATGATAACATAGCCGTTTGTTGCATTTGTAAGACTAGAGTTAGCCGTGGTAAGACTGGTACCAACTATGGAACCGGAGGCCAGATAGGTCATCTTCAAAGAAGGCACGCTGTCGAATGGTTTGCGCACCTAGCAAACATCAAGGGAAAGCAATCCCAAAGGGCAAGTGGCCAAAATATACCCATACTAGGTGTTTCATCTGAAGATGATGGGGAGGTAGAAGAAGCGTCAGACATTTGTCCGGTTGCACCCAGTACCCCTGGCAGCACCACACCCTCCGGAACACATAGGAGGCACACTGAGAGTCTGGGAGACACACCAATGCGGAAAATGTCAACACTGAGCAGAAGTGGGTCGAAGAAGGCATCAGCATCATCCAGTAAATTTATCCAGCGCACCATTACAAACATGTTCTCATCAGATGCGCAATTTCAACGCAACCACCCAATTGTACGCCTGTATAACACTAAGCTGGCTAAAATGCTAGCGGTGGACCTTCTCCCTTTTTCGTTTGTCGAAGGTGTGGGTTTTCTTGAACTCGTGGCAACACTGGCCCCTAAATGGAAGGTTCCTAGCCGGTTCTATTTTGCCAGGGTTGCTGTTCCAGCACTACATAAAGAGGTGCTTGAGTTGGTTGGGGCAGCTTTGCAGAAGAGTGCTGTTCACACTATACACCTGACAACAGACATGTGGACCAGTTGCCAAGCCCTTGATTACATGTGCATCACTGCACACTGGGTCTCTTTTTCAGGGGTTGCAAAACAGATAAATGCAGGTGGTGACTTGGCCGAGATTTTTAAGGGTGCTCGTAAACATGCAACATTAGCCATGTTTGGCATGGAGAAAACTCATACTGCAGCCAACATTTTGGATGACTTTAACAAACAGGTCTCGCAATGGCTGCCCCCAAGAAATTGCAAGGTTGGTTATGTTTCTACTGATAATGGCAGCAATGTAGTTAAGGCCATGGAGAACGGTTACTATTTCAGAGTGCCGTGTTTGGCGCACTGTATGAACCTTGTCGTGCAAAAGTTCTTGAAAAAAGAACTTGCAGTCGACAAAATACTGACCATCTGCAGAAGAATATGCACACATTTCAACCATTCTTTTAAGGCCCGGAAGGAGCTGAGGCGCCAGCAAAATGTACGTAGAATGCCAGTGAAAGCACTTATCCAGGAGGTGGCAACACGTTGGAACTCAACCTTCTACATGCTTGAGCGTCTGCATGAGCTGTTTCCAGTAGTCAATGAGTATTTCTACAACCTGGGTGGTGATACGACAGAAATGATGCTAGCGGTGGAGCAATGGCAGCTAGTTAAAAGCCTGACAGACATGCTTCGTCCTTTTGAGGTCTTCACGCGTGACGTCAGCAGGGAGGACTGTTCTTTGAGCAAAGCTATCCCATTGTTGCTGAAGCTCGAGCACCAAGTCAAGGTGGTGTCTTCAGAATTAAAAGATGCTGGAAAGAATGAAGCATATGAGTTGGCGCAGAGATTATTACGACGCCTAGTTTGCAATAAACGGCTTGTAAATATCAAGAAACAACAGCACTACATTTGTGCTACTATTCTGGATCCACGTTACAAAAAGCCATTGTTTGGCAAAGTAATAATTCCTTTTGAAACATCAGATGTTACAGAGTACAAAGGTTGGCTAGCTCAGTCAGCCATTCGTTTTGAAACAGAGCGGAAGGAAACTGTAGGAGAAGACAGTACTACTAGTGAATCAGCAGGCCATCAGGCGTCCCAAAAAAACACTGCTGCATCTGTACCTGTGGCAGAAGTGAGTGACTTTTCCTCTGAGCCGTTACCCCCACCAGCAACCGTATCATCTGCACCAGGCCCAGGCGATATGTCTGAAGCGGATTGGCTAAGTGAGCTAGGGTTTCCTTGTCCCAGAAAGGACACAGAAGTGCAAAGTACAGGAATCCGGGAGGACATTCTTTCAATGGTGCAGGCCTATCTGGATGACTCAACAGCGGTCAATATTACTGAGGACCCATTGGCGTATTGGCATGGGAAAAGAAACATATGGCGAGAGCTCACCAACCTGGCTATCAATTACTTGTCTTGCCCACTCGCAAGCGTGTCTTCAGAACGTGTTTTTAGTTCTGCTGGTGGCATTGTGACTTGCAAAAGGTCCCGCCTCTTGCCCGCAAATGTGGAGCGGCTCACCATGATAAAGATGAACCAGCACTTCATACCACCAGATTACAAATTACGAGAATGCACGCAGGAAGAAGAGGACACCGACCTACCTGAGGAAAGTTCTCCTCAGTTACCAGAAGTACTACCGACTCAATTTGCAGAGTTTGAGGACGAGCTCTGCTTCCCTGACAGCGAGTTCTGAAAATGAGTCAATGATTCATTAACTTTATTGTTCGTCCTTATTCACTTTTATTCCTGTGTGTCTGTCTTTCTTTGTTTAGCAAGTGCTTCATCACATTCACAACAAAACTGTAATCACCCAATCAAACAACAAGCCCATCAGCAGAACTGTCTTGATTTTGATGCCGCAGCATTCCTCAGGTTCACAACAGTTAGTTGACAAGAACTCAGTCCTGGTCGTCTATCCTCCTCCTCCAGACTCACCCTATCATTTTCCCATAATGCTGATGCCTGGATTCTGCACAATGAAGAAACTTACGTTGGCGAGTCCCCTAAAGAGGGACTGGAAGTAGTGAGTCCTCATTTAAATACATTTTGCTAAGTGTGACTTTTTTTCCCCGATTTGCTTTTTGGCTGTTTGGGGGGTGTCAAACTTGTTTGCGCTTGGGTTTACGGGTCTTGGCTGGGCCATTGCTGGCAAGGTCTATTAAGGGATGAAATTGGTTAGGCATTTACTTTGGAAAACATTTGGTCATTTACACGTGAACGTTTAGGCGTTAATATTGCTCGCTTGCCTGTCTTAGGGGTGCTGTCTGTGGGGCTTCTAGGTTTTTGGGGTCTGTGAGCACCGCCGCTATATTTATAATGTTGATTGCTTTTGTTTTGCAGAAAATCCACGCCGGGAAACTTCAGTTGGGGCCCTGCTACAGAACGCTTTAGGACAATGTGAATTCCAGGTGGAGCCAGCCCTCAAACACAAATTACAGGTAAGATAAGCGTTTGGATGGGAGGTAGTATAATGGAGTATTAGGAGAGGCGAGAGAGTGACAGTGGTACTAGTAGTAAAGTCCTAGGACTCTTGAATTAACAAACTCTGTGAAAGGCATTTACTTTGGAAAACATTTGGCCAATTACACGTGAACCAACACGATGACAGTGTTCAGTAAAACGAAATTACTACTAAACCACCACCCACCAGGCTCAAAAGTAGTAAAAAAGAGGTATGCTCAGATAAAGTTTGAAAAAGTGCATTTTTATATCCCTAACAAAATAAACTCCCGCAAGACCCTCCCTAACCCCAACAAATAAATAGTTCTTCAAAAGTCCCCAAAAACCCCAACTCCCAATTCCCACCCCCCAAAAGTCTCTAAAAAAGGGGCAAGGGACACTCTAGGGATGCATGGTGTTGACTTTGGCCTCCAGGGCATCATGCCTTAGGGCCAGGGCATCGTACTGCTCCCGGAGGGTGGCGTGATCTAAGCGGAGGCCCTCCAACACATTTTGGTATTCTTTCAATTTCCGGACCTCCGCCTCCAGGTCTGACATTCTGTGGATTGCACGGCGCAAGCGAGCCTTTAGAGTGCTGTGAGGGGCAGCCTTTGCTGCTCGTCGGTGGCGTCTGCCAGCACGGCTCCGTTTCGCCGGAGCACTGCGCTGACCGGCAGAACGTGGGGTCATGGAGGAGGATGCAGATGTCCCATTCGATGTACTGGACTGCGTGTCCTCCAGTTCCACCAGCCGCCGATATTGGGCAACAGTAGCATCCAGCCTCCGTTGCCGGGCCAGTACAGCTAGCATACTCCTTGTTGGTTTTGAGGTTTTAGTATGACCAACTATATGAAGAAAGAAAGACATAATCTGTAACCAATGCTCTTTAAGAATATGATTAACACAAAATGATTCAGCAGGAAGTTGTGTCATAGTACAACTAGCAACTAGCCAGCGCAGTACAAAACTATTCAGGCCAGTATCATGGGCGTCCGCAGGGAGGGGCAAGGGGGGGGCGCTTGCCCCCCCCACCCCTGGATCGCAGGTCCATCCAGTGCTGGCCCAGTGACAAATTACAATATGGTAATTACAGCAGGCTGGGACCGACAGACAGATAGAGGCAGAGACAGGGACAGAGAGAGAGGAAGACAGAAGGAGAGAGAGAGAGAGAGAGGGATGGAGCCAGAGGGTGACAGAGGGAGGGTGAGGGAGGGAGACAGAGAGAGAGAGATAGCGAGGTAGAGGGAGACAGAAAGAGGGAGACAGAGAGAAAGAGAGAGAAGGAAACAGAGAGAGGGAGGGAGATAGAGAGAAAGGGAGGGAGAGAGAGAAAGAAAGATGTGTGTAATGTGTATGCCAGATCTGGTGGCTCAGTGGACGAAGGCATCCGCTGCAGGGGCATGAGTTCAACTTCATGGTCATAGTTTTTTTTGTTGCTCTAGATCCACCCCCCTCCCCTATGGGGTTCTTTGTTTATTTAAGCTCTATGTCGTGTTAGATTTAAAAAAAATGCATTTAATACTTGTGCTCAATCATGTCAGGAGTAGGACTCAGGAGATGGTGATGATGTTGCACCCCCCCCGGAAACATTTCATAGTATTTTCGTAGTTCATCCAGTGACCGTCTACTCTCTGTAGATACACATCATATGCTATCTAAGAGTCAGATAGTACCATGATCCAGCTTACCTGTACCCGCCACCACCACTGTCTGCTTCCTCACAGTCTGTTCTTGGCCCTCTTGCGCCACCTCCTCCCCAGAGTTGTCCTCGGACTCGGAGTCGATCACCACCACCACATCCGAGCTGGCCCCGCCACCAGATGTTCCACCTACAAAGTAGATTTAAGAATGTTAGATTACACCACTCACTAGTATTTGGTCTAGGAATGAAGATGTGAAAACAACAGAAAAAGTAATTGACTGTCTACTCTAGTCTAAAGTAAAAATGTCCCTCCTTCCAGGGAAGGCTGTTGTCTTGCTGCACTTTTTTGTCACAATTGATGAATGCTTGCTTAATTTTAACACACACCATTTTTCTCTGAACAGACAGAAGCTGGACTTCTAAGGACAAGAGCAACATCAACTTCAAACCAGGTGAAAGCTCGGCTCGACCACAAGAAATGTGTTCCATTACTCATCAACTCAGCACTAAGCACTTTTCCATTTCCAGCTAACTTTATTTTAATATATGTGTTTACTTTTACTTTTAATAAAGCTTTTAAACTTGAATAGACTCTGTGGTTTTTGGTCCTCCAGACTAGAGTGACTGAGCGAAAAGTTTTGCAATTTTTGCAAGGATGAGTCCGTGCCGCTGACACTACCAGGTTTATACAGTGTGCCAAACACGCCACTCTGAAATATTATTACTCTGGTCTTTGGTGTCCATAGTTCGGTTTGTGGAGAATTGTCCCTGCAACAGTAGTATTTTGGATTTTGCTCCTATCTAAACACTATTTCGAAAAAATTAAATTAGGAACGCTTGGACAACAATAGGTCCTCTATATTTAAATGAAAACTTACTGGGGCCAGCAAAGGAACACTCGCCGCCCTGGCCTGCATCCTCCTCATTTGGAGCCACAGCATCCTCCTTTTCCATCCACTTGCCCCTGGGCGGACCTGACGTACAACATAAAAGAAAGAACAGAAAACATTGATGATTGCTGCTTGTCGATGTCCTTGTCAACCAAATCAAACATTTAGAAAGAACAAGAACCAACTATTTCAGCCAAAAAGAGGGCTACAAAGGAAGGACTGCACCTGAGCCTCTACTCTAGGGGTAGATTTACAAGCCCCTTGCAGCTCTTTTGCTCCGTTCTTGCGTCACTTTTGTGACGCAGCGCCACAACAAGAGAGGCGCCATGGTGTGGCGTATATTAACAACGTGACGCATATGGGAGATGCATTACATTTTAAAGCACCGCGCCATAAGGGAGCGTTCCAGCGCAAGGGAGGGCGTTCTTGCACAGGAATGCATGCTAAAAGTGGCTATGGGGAATATATAAAATTTCAATCAGTCATTTAGGACAATGATGCATCACTGAAACCCTGCGCCTGCATGAAGCAGACGTACGGCTTGACGCAGCATTGCTGGAGCTGCGCCATCGTTGCAACGCAACTCCATCAATGAGACGCCTTTACGGCACCGATGTGTAACGCTTCGGTGACATTTTGGGACCATGGTATGCCGCATTGTAAATACGGCGCACCATGGGTGGTGCTGGCATGCCGCACACTTTGCAAGGATGCGCAGGTAATTGCTAATCTGACACTTAGGGGCATACTTACGAGTTCTGGGCTGCACACCTCCAGAGGTGCACCAGAACAAATGCGTAACGCAAAACTAACCTTGCGTCACATGAGATGCGCCGCAATTACAATGCGGCAAACCCTGGCGCAAGGGTAGGCAGATGCGTGACGCATCTCATGACGAAAGAGGGGCGCATCTCTAGAGTCGCGTCGCAGGCGCGATGCAACTCTAGCAATGCTCAGGGCTGCCCAATACTCAACATACCGCATCAGTCCTTACGCCTGCTTCAAGCAAGCAGGCATAAAGAATTGACGTAGCAGCGTCGCGGAAGTGCCTGCGTTAAATCTTGTAGATTTCACGCAGGCACTTTTGCGAGGCGCACAGCTGCCTGACCGCCACCTCCCACCACCCCCCCGCGTGGGAACACACCCGTTGTGGCGCAGGCCCAGGCCTTAACGTGGTGCATCTCCCTAGATGCATCACGTTGTACATGACTCGCAGGGATGCGCCACGTTTACGTCGCTGTGCGTCAGGTAAGGCAGCGTAAACGTGGCGCAAGGGGCTTGTAAATCTGCCCCTTTGTGTCTAGCATTACGCAGTTCTGTAAAGTACACTCATACATTACTCAGCCCAATTAAATGAACACAAAATAGAAAACAAATAAGCAGTGGCACCGCCACAGAGAAGGAGAGCAGTGCACCTGAAATGCACAGAAGATTTTGAAATATTAATTTACCTCTCCTATCAATGTAATCGGCAGCATTATTGCTCTTTGTAAAAAAGTTAAAACAAACATTTGCAATATAACACACAGAGCAGGAGAAAAAACAGAGTAGTGAGTGATGAAAAAATTGCTACTACTACTCACCAAGCCCGGGGACCTCCACTCCCAGCAGGTCGAGCAGGTCGCGCTCCCGGTCCAGGATATCGGTCCAGCGGTGGGTCACCTGGTTGTAGGTGCGCTGGACCCCCGAGATGTGAAACAGGGCCCGGCACACCTGCTCCCACCGCTTCCGTCGCTCCAGGCGGTTGGTGTAGCCACCAGCGATCCTGCCGCCTGCCGCGATGGTCTTGGGGAGGCGGCGCTGTACATAGAAAACGAGTGCGCCCACCTCCTCAGGGCTGAAGATCTCCCTGGGCACCACCATTTCCGCCCTCAAACGGCCACACGGGAGCCGGGCACGGGCTGCGGGGCCCGTCTTGGGCAGCTTCACAGCTGGCTTCACCATGGTCTGGGCAGGTGTTAGCAAGCAACAAGGAGACAAAATGAAAAAGAATAAGACTAGGGAAGAAGAAAATAAAATTTTAAAAAAGTAGTTGAAAAGTAAACAAAAGTAGCCTGAAACACAAAAATATAGACCTACCAAACTAGAGGGATAGAAAAAAAGTTAAATAGATCAAAAAAATATTAAAACAAGCAAAGTATGGCAGAGATATAGAGAGGATAGAAACACCATGCCCAGACACATAGGAATGAATGAAAAACAAGATGGCGGCCCGATCACGTGCGCGTAAGTAAGTTCGCACGCAATTTCTCTCGCGAACTCGTGCGAACTTGCATTCGCAATGCGCTCATTCCGGGAGATTACACATAGCGGGCGGAAACGGAAATACGTCACGTAAACAAAATGGCGACGCCCATACTCAACCTTGGGGTAACTCGCACGAGTTTGCGGCTTCCACAGTCGATTTCGCACGACGCCGCGCCACGCGAATAGCGCGAAATTACCGAAAAAAGAGTTTTGCAAAAGCAAAACCAACGAGCAGGTACAAAAGTTCAAGCTCATCATTTGTAACCATTTCCCTGTAGTGCTTCCTGAAGGGGCCCTCCAGAATCCGGTTGCCTACTTGCAACTATTGTGTGACCCTGCTTTGACAGTCACAGAATAGTTAGAAGTATGCCATTGCATCCTGTTAAAAAAAATTTACATTGCAACAAAAAGGAAAGGGAGCAGACAAGCAGGTGCCAGCCTTCTTTAATGTCAGTTGGGTCAGGGCAGGTGTTGTTGTTTGCAAAACTTAAAGCACTTACCAGGTGTGCTTTGCTTTGCTACAATAATGTACACTCACTGGTCAACCAGAGGGTGCTGTGATGACACCGAGGGTGGCATGGGTGTGCCAGCCAGAGGGTGGCATGGGTGAACCAGAGTGCCAGTGTTGACAGAGGATGGCAGTGCTTTGCTTTGCCCCAATAATGTACACTGGTGAACCAGAGGGTGCTGTGATGACACTGAGGGTGACATGGGTGAGCCAGAGGGTGGCATGGGTGAACAAAGAGAGAGCCAGTGGTGACAGAGGGTGGCAGTGATGAAGAAAGCCTTGCAAACAGGCTGGGCACATAGAAACAACAAGTTCGCAAAACTGGCGACCCGACAAGTAAGTTCGCAATTTGCGAAATTGTACAAAACCCTCGCGAACTTGCAGAAACCCGTGCGAACACACATCCCCAAAAAAATCCGCAAAATCCGTGAGAATTCGCGGATTTTCGCAATCCGCAAATCCGCAAATCCGCAAATTCGCGGATTGCGAATCCGCAAAATCCGCCCATGGCATGTTTTGGTTGGATGCGCCATTTGAACGCAACCACCCTACGGCACGTCTTTATAATGCAATGCTGGCTAAAATGTTAACGCTGGACCTTCTCCCTTTTTCTTTCATGGAAGGGGTGGGTTTTCTAGAATTTGTGGCAACAGTCTGCCCTAAATGGAAGGTTCCTTGTCGACTCTATTTTGCCAGAGTTGCGGTTACAGTACTACACCAAGATGTGCTGGAGGTGATTGGGGCAGCTTTGCAGAAGACTGCTGTTCACACTATCCACCTGACAACAGACATGTGGACCAGTTGCCAAGCCCTTGATTACATGTGCATCACTGCACACTTGGTCTCTTTTGCAGGGGTTAGAGACAAGTTATATGCAGGTGTTGACCCGGACACAGTTTTTCAAGCTACTCAGAAACATGCAACAGTAGCCATGTTTGCCATGGAGAAATCGTATACTGCACTAAACCTTTTGGATGAGTTTCAGAGTAAGGTCTATAAATGGCGGCATCCAAGAAAGCGCATGATTGGTTATGTTTCCACGGATAATGGCAGTAATATAGTTAAGGCCATGCATGATGGTGGCTATTTCATAGTGCCGTGTTTGGCGCACAGTATTACCATTGTTGTTCAAGATTTCTTAAAAAAGAAAACACAGTCAGCAAGTTACTGACCACCTGCCGAAGAATCTGCACACATTTCAGCCCTTCTTTCAAGGCCCGGAAGCAGCTGAGGAACATTCAACGTGAACGTAGACTGCCAGTCAGAGGACTCATCCAGGAGGTGGTAACACGTTGTAACTCAACCTTCTACATGCTTGAGCGTCTGTCTGAGCAGTGCTTGGTAATCAATGAGTATGTCTTTCAACAGGGTTCTACTATGAAAGACATGAGGCTAGAGTTGGAGGAATGGAAGCTAGTTAAAAGCCTGACAGACATGCTTCATCCTTTTGAGGTCTTCACGCGTGAAGTCAACAGGGAGGACTGTACTTTGGGCAAAGCTATCCCAATGTTGCGCATGCTAGAGCACCAACTGAAGGCGGTGTCTTCAACGTTCAAAGATGTTACTGACAAGCATATCAGTTGGCGGAGAGCTTATTAACCCGCCTAGTTGACAATGAAAGGCTTAGAAAAATACATACAGAACATTTGTGCCACTATTCTGGATCCAGGGTACAAAAAGGCAGTGGCCAGCAAAGCATCCATTCCTGTTAATGAAGCAGATGTTTCAAAGTACAAACATTGGCTATCTCTGTCAGCCATTTGGTTTGAAAAAGAGCGGCAGAAAATTTAAGGAACCGGCAGAAGTACTACTGAATCAGCAGGCCATCCGGCGTCAAGCTCTACTTCTGAATCTGTGGCCGAAGGCAGTCACTTTCCCTCACAGCCGTTACCGACACCAGCAACCGTATCATCATCCTCACCTGCACCAGGCCCAGCCATAATATTGTCGGAAGCGGATTGGCTAACTCATCAAGGGTTTGCTCGTTCCAGTGATGCAATGGCCACAGATTGTACGCAAAGTGGAGCACCCCTGGAGAACCTTGAGTGGATGGTGCAGGCCTATCTGGATGACCCGACAGAGGTCTTCGTTAATCAGAACCCATTGCTGTATTGGTATGGGAAAAGGCCTCCATGGCCACTAATCACCAACATGGCTCTAAATTATTTGTCTTGCCCACTCGCAAGCGTGTCTTCTGAACGTGTTTTCAGTGCTGCTGGTGCCATTGTAACTTCAAAAAGGACCCGGCTCTCGCCCAAAAATGTGGAGAGGTTAACAATGATCAAGATGAATCAGCACTTCATACCTCCAGATTACTAAATACGTGAATGCACGCAGGATGAGGAGGACACCGACTTAGGTTACGGAAGTTCTTCTCTGTTAGCTGACCTACTCCTGTCTCAATTCACAGAGTATGAGGACGAGCTCTACTTCCCTGACACCTAGGCCTGAAACTGACTTCCTTTTTTTTCCGTCCTGACTCCTTATTCACTTTTACTCTTGTGTGTCTTTCTTTGTTTTGCAACTTTTACCACAACAAAACTCAAATCACAACAAATCCATCAGCAGCACTGTCTTCGTCTTATTTCCTTATTGAAGGTGCCGCTGTCTTTAATCCTGAAGTTCACAAGTTCACAACTCAGTCCTGCTCCTCTATCCTCCTCCTCCAGACTCCCCCTATCCATTTTCCTGAAGGCAGATGACTGGATTACTCAGAATGAAGACACTGACGCTTCGTAGACGAGTCCCCCCAAAAGAAGTGGGACTGGAATTAATGACTATATGCTGATTGCTGACAGTTACTTCTGAAATTCGATTGACACACACAAGAGGCTGCCCTGTGGGCCTCCACTTTAAGAACAACAAGATGTGGACAAAAAGTGGAACAGGTAATCAATAATGAGATGGCATGCACTGCAGTGGACAGCACTGGCTGTCTGGCTCTGATAAAAGCTATTGCTGTTTGTTTGTTGTGCGCCAAATGAATCATCATATGTCTTCTGTTATTATTTAATCTTTTACACACTAAATGTAACTCAAGTCTACTCTGTGTTTTTTTACCTTATTTAATTCAAATTCTTCTATTGCAGTGGCCACTACGTTGCAATTTTTTAATATGCACAATGTCCTTGGACTCACTGTGTGTGTATACTGTGACTGCATGAACATTGAGTTTGCCAATATGAATATGCCATGATGATGATGAGTCTTGATGATCAAAGTGACATAATATCTTTTTTCTTTACAGTCACTCTCTGGGATGGATGGATCATCATCGTCGGTTTACGGAAGAACTATGGCCATTTCATGAGTGGCAAACAGGTAAACCAGTCAACAACAACTACAGCAGAACTACATGTCTGTCTAGTCGTGGTATGGAGTGGTCGAGCCAGTGCAGTGTTATGCCAGAGTCCAGACAGCAGTTCATGTAAAATTGCGGCTATGTGGCTTGCTGCATACAATTAGATATGCTTTGTCTGTCTGTGTCAAAGAGGTATGCTACATCAGGTTGCTTCACTCAGTGGTGCCTGCCTTGACCGTCTGCATGACCCCGGCCTGCTGTGTGCTAATTACTATCCTTGAAAAGGAGACTCAGATTACGCACTTTAGAAATGATGATGCTTGTATGTAATACTGTCGCCTCTGAAACTGAAAGTGTTATTTTTGCACTACAGCACACCGTACCGTATATTTTTTTCTCCGTAGTGTTTTCATTTCAATTCCTGTTTTTCCATCAACAATTACAGGCCGGCTTTTACCCTGTGCGATGGGAAAAACGATTAACTCAGGCTTATCATTAGTGATCCGCAACTCCGCATCCGCCAGGCAGGCAGTGGACAGTGTGTCTGGTCACCAAGATTGATCGACGGAGCGTCAGATGGAATGGAGGAGTACATCTAAGAAGAGGAATGGCAAGATGCATGCAACTTCCCAAATTGAACAGGACAACTACAACATACAGTTCCAGTATCCTCTTCACTTCTCCTTATCTTTTAAATAATGTTATTGTTGTGAACTTCTATGAGTGTGACTCTGTGCATTTGTTTGCTCTCTACTTCAAATTCATCCCTCCAGCTATTTGATACGTTTTTCTTTGCTATTTTTAAAACTAATTTTTAATGTACTACTAAGTGTTTATTCTCTCTGAGGGCAGATAGGCAAGTGAAATTGCGTAAATACTGTAACCATGTGCTGTCACATTGATTCTTCATTGTTAGTAATTTGTAGTACTACTTTTCAGTAACCTAACCATCCATTTAGCAAACAACTTCATGCATGCAGTAGTGCATGCACTTCCTTTATGTCCTTAAAAGATTTATGGATATCTTCGCATCCAAAGCTTTTTTTTCTTCATTTGTTGTTTGTCCATGCTGTGCATTTTTTCCTCTCTCCACAAAACTTTCCCAAAACCCCCCATTCCCATCCAATTTTCAAACCCTAACCCTCTTCCCCCGGGCTGTGTGGTTTTCATTGAGGTGTGACTAAATGACAAAAATAATTCCACACACTTGCTAGGGAGGATAAGGACAAAGCAACAGAAAATAAATTTCAAGGATGGTGAAGGAATCCGAGGATATGTTCTTACTGTGTACTGTACTATCTATCGTACTGTTCTAATGCTACACTGGGGCCACTCAATGTTTCGTTTCCTTTTTTTTCATATGCTGCTACTGCCAGTGTGTAGTGTACCACTACTACTACCACCATCACAATGATGACATTTAATCTGTCCAGGATTGAACCTTAATCGCCATTTGCCATGCACCCAGCCCTGTGCCTTGCCCTATTCTCAAACACGAATCACAGGTAAGATAAGCATTTTGGGGGTGGAAGAATAATCTAGGAGGAGGAGAGGAGAGACTGACGGTAGTACTAGTAAAGTAGTAGGACAATTGAATTCACTAACTCTGTCAGTGGCACTTTTCTCAAAATTTGGGTGAATAGACAATTTGAATCAACCAGCCAGTTAAGTTTTAGGAAAACAAACGTACAGTTGAGTTAACCCCCTCTGCCTCCCCCACAAAACAGTAAAAAGGCCTATGCTATGTTTAAGTTGAAAATAATAATTATTTACACCCTAACAAAAATAAACTAACCCACAAGACCCGGCCCACCCCCCTCCCTAACCCCAACCAATGTCCATGAAATGGCTCGAAGAAAAGTTCCAAAACCCCAACGCCCAATTCCCGCCCCCCCAAAAGTCTTTAAAAAAGGGGCAAGGGACAGTCTCTCCTCCTCTACTGCCGCCGGCGGTATCCTTTGGCCAGGTGGTCCTGATGCTCCCTGCAGAGGTCCTTGAGCAGGGTTTTCAGTCTCTACACCTCCTGCTCATGGTTGGACACCCTGAGGGTCAAGCGGTGCAGACAAGCCTTGCACCTGCTGTGGGGGGCAGCTGATTCTTTTGCTGCTTGGCAGTGGTGGGTGGCTGCGGTACCAAGGCTCTGTACCGCTGAACGCTTGCGCTGACTGGATGACTCAGGGTGAGAAGAGGAGGATGCAGCTGTCATGGACGTTGGAGATGTCGACTGAGACTGCGTGTCCTCCTCCTCCTGGGCCACCAGCCGCCGATATTCGGCGACAATCGCTTCCAGCTTCCATTGCCGAGCCCGTCTAGCCAGCTCCTTCCGTGTTAGTTTGGAAGGAGCATCTATATGAAGAAAGAGAAACATACTGTAACCAATGTTCTTTAAGATTAACACAAAATAATTCAGCAGAAAGTTGCGTCACAGTAGTACTAGCAACTTGCAAGCACAGTACATAACATTTGCGGCCTGTAACAATCTAACCTCCCACTTCGTCGGCCTCTGCTCTAACATTAGTGGGAGTTTCAGGAATTCTACTAGCACTATATGGACTCACTACATTAGACTCAGACAGTACACCAGTCTTCTTCTTCTTCTCTCTTGTTTAGCGAAATTGGTACGTAAACTGGTGGAAGCCGGCTAATGCCAGCGCAGTCAACTTGCACCCGAGTACCATGATCCAGGCATCCATCCATTCAAAGTAAATGTCAATCATTCTTCTGAATGTCTCAACTGGACAAACCTTACTTTTTCTCACGGAAAAACTACCTTTTTATTTTATTTTGGAAACCACCAGCCATGCATCAATGCTTGACTCGCATTTGAATTTGAACCAAAGGATATATTGCGCACACATACAGTTTATGTTTCACCCACCCAGGCAGTCCTCTTTCCTTTCTCCTTCCACCCATCCTTGCTTCAGCCTTCAACCGGCCATACATCATATTCCCAGTCACCTCGGCAGCATTCAAAAACACGTATCATTCTTTGCCAGTCATTACCTTTAACTCGCTCATCCTTCCTTACACCCTTCTTTCCCTTTTTGTTCATCCCATCCATCAAGTTCATCTCTGATCTGACGTGGCTTCTCGATAAAACGTTCACAGCTGAGTTGAAGTCAAATTTAGAGGAGGCCATTGGTTACTCGTCAACTCCCACCGCAAATGCTATTGCTAATGAGAAGTCAAGGGTGAATGTCTTCTACCTGGTTGACGAAAACTTAGTTCTAAATTTGTAAGTCTTCTTAACAGTAAAGTGTACCTGTACTGTACAACATTTACACTCCTGCAGAGAGCCCACTCTGCAGTCTGCAATCTCAATAAGTAACGGAATATAATAGCTTTGCTTACCACTGCCCGCCACTCCCGTGACATCCCCCACAGCAGTTCCTGATGGCTCTTGCACCGCATCCGACCCTGGAGTGCCCACCTCCGCGCTGGCCCCGGCACTGGTGCTTGGCTGTGCCGATGTTGCGCCTAGAAATACATTTCATATTTTTAGATGCCATATACACCACTCCCTATTTTGTCTAGGAATGAAAAAAATGTTACTAGTACTACATAAACAAATTTACTAATTTGTGACTCTAGTCTAAACTACAAATCTCCCTTTCTTCAGGGAAGGGTGTTTTTTATTTATGCTTAGCCATAACATGTGATGATACACTTTTTGGCACAACTGATGAATGCTTGCTTTTTAACACGCACCATTTTCCTCATAACAGACAGAAGCTTCCCTTCTAAGAACAAGAGCAAGATCATCATCATATCATGTTGGACGGAGTCGTCAACGATTCATCCCCACCAAGACTTTAAGTTCCAACCAGGTGAGGGCTCTCCCACAATTAGGGGCCGATTAGGATGGCGGTTTTTCCGCATCCTCCGGGCCGGCGGAAGTGTCCGCCGGCCTGGAGGATGCGGAAAAACCGCGGCGGAGACTCCAAAGACCCACCGCCAAATTAGGATGGCTGGTGGGTCTGATAATCTGTCCGCCGCTTTTCCGCCGCGGTCGGAAGGCGACCGCGGCGGAAAAGCACTAACATGTCTGGCGGTGTCTATCAGACACCGCCAGGCATATTAGGATGTCTGAAAATATATGCTTTTCCGCGGCGGCTTTACCGCCGTGGAAAAGCATACGGACCTTCACTTCGGGGGCCCGTTGCGGGCCCCCTGGGTGAAGGTGGGGTGGGGGGTGCACATGGGGGGTACCTATGGTACCCCCCTGCATTTGCATGCACAATGCAGCAGGCACCGCGCGGTGCCTGCCGCTTTGTGCACGCAAATGCTGTGCATGGATTTTTTACATTGCGGCGGGTGCAGCTTGAAGCTGCACCCGCCGCAATGTTAGAGATAGAGGATGTGACCGCCACCCTGGCGGTCACATCCTAATTTGATCGGAGGGAACGCCGCAGCCCATGCGGACGTTCCCTCCTCCTCAGGGGTCGCGGACGGACTCAAGTCCGTCCGCGATCCTAATCGACCCCTTAATGTGTGAAATCAGCCTCTTTTCAGTTTTGAATCCTTTACCGTTTATCCTATATGAAGTTGATTTTAAAAAATGTTTTTACTTTTAATAAAGCTTTAAAACTTACATAGACTCTGGTTTTTGGTCATGAGTGAGTGAGCGAAAGAGTTTGCTATTTGCAAGCATGAGTCCGTGGCTCTGAGAGGTCAGGACTCTGACTCCGTAGTCTTATGTTCTGGGTTGTATAATTATTGGGGATCATCGCTGCATTCGGGAGCTAAATAATGACTCTGAATCACCAGCTAGTCAGTAAGGAGATTGGGGGTTCAACTTCTGTTATGACTGAGGTATGTGGAAAGTCTAACTGCGCCTATTATATTTATAACCAATGCCCTATTTCTTGTTCATAGTTCCGTTTGTGCAGAATAGTCCCTGCAACAGTAATAGTATGGATTGTCCTCCTATCCAATCAGAAAGTAAACTTGTATCTTACACTTGGTGGCCTTTGACATTTTATTTTTGGGAATTGTCAAAGCATAAACATTTAGAAGACTTCAATAGACATTATGGACAACTCAGAGGACTGCACTCAGTGCATAGAGCTATTGCTGAATAGAATAGGAGTTTTGTTTAACACCTTTTGCCAACTGTGCAAGCTTAGTTAGCTACACAGACAGACTAATAATAATCTAGTAGTACCAAAGGGAGTCATGGTAGAGGCAGGATAAGAATTTAGAAACAGTCTACAAGAAGATCAAAGACGATTTAGGAAAAAATGGAATGAGGAACGTTTGGAAAAAATAGATGCTGTAAAAGATAGGGAAGTATAATTATTATTATTAACAGGAAAACTTACTGGGGCCAGCAGAGGAGCCCTCAGCGGACCTATCCTGGCCTTCCTGGTGTTGTTCCTGCTCCGCCGGCACCGCTACCTCCTCCTGTGTCCTCTTGCCCCTGGGGAAAGCTGATGTACAACATAAAAGAAAGACACAAACATGGATGATTGTTGTCAACCAAGTCAAACATTAAAAAAAAACCAATAACAAATTATTTCGGGGAAATAGACAACAATTGTACTAAATTTATTGACCTATATCTGATGTGGTCTACTAGAATATAGTATTGCTGGATTCGCGGACCGTCTACTTGGAAAGTTATGTAACTCACTAAACCAACTACAAAAAGGTTCTACTAGGACTGGCAGGCAGCACTACGCAGCATGCGAAGTGACAGACATAGTCCGTCATAATCACCACCACTATCTCTTCTAAGTGGCAGGAGTACAAAGGAAGGACTGGACTTGAGTCTCTAATGTCTAGCATTACGCAGTTCTGTAAAGTACACTCATACATAATCATCACCCAGGCCAAATGAGCACAAAATTGAAAACAAGTAAGCATAGTAGCACCGCCAGTGAGCAGGTGAGCACTTGCAATCACAGAAGCTTTTGAAACATAATTTACCTGCAATGTAATCGGCAGCATTCTTGCTCTTCAGAAAAAACAAACATTTGCAATATGATATCATAGAGCAGGAGAAAACAGAGTAGTGATTAAATAGCTACTACTACTCACCAAGCCCAAGGATCTCTACGCCTAGCAGGTCATGTGCCCGGTCCAGGACATCTGACAACCGGTGCGTCACCTGGTTGTAGGTGCGCCGGTCCCCAGACTCCTGATACGTGGCCCGGCACACCTTCCCCCATGGCTTGCAACGCTCCTGGAGCCCGTACCCGGCACCGGGCCTGCCGCCTGCCACGACGGTCTCGAGGAGGTGGCGCTGGGCAAACAAAACCAGTGCGGCCACCTCCACCATGCTGAAAATCTCCCGGGCTATTACTGCCTCCCCCCTTAAGCGCCCGCATGGGAGCCGGGTACGGGGTGCGGGACCCTTCCCCTTCTGGTTCTTCCCGACTCCCTTTACCATGGTCCTGGACAGGAAAGTTAAATAAAAAATAGGAAAGAATATGGCAAAAGTAAATAAAATAAAAGAGGTAAAAAAAGTAGTTTTTAAAGTAACGAAAAGTTGAAAAAAACACAAAATATAGATGTAGAAAAATAGAGGGATAGATAATGAGTAAAAAAAATTTTAAAAAAGTTCAAAGAATTGCAAAGATTAGGGAAGGATTGAAAAAGCATGCCCAGAACCCTAGCAATGAATGAAAAACAAGATGGTCGCGCCCATTGCGACCACGTGGGTAAGTTTGCGCGATATTTCCCCCACGAACACGCAAAAATGCACACGAACACGTAATTGCGCCCCGCACGTAGGAAATGCCCAAAGCGAGCATGCAACGAGCGCCCGGAAACGGAAATACGCAACGCGAACACTGAGAACAAGATGGCTGTGCCCATGTACGACCGCATGGGTAACTTCGCGGTCTATGCACTGAAAAAAAAACCGTGAACGCGCAAAGCGCCCCGCGAACACGAAAAAAAAAAAAATCTGCAAATTCACAGAATTTGCGGACCGCGAATTCGCGTACCGTGAATTCCAAAATTTCGCCCGTACTTACATGCTACTTCCCTCTATCAAACTTTAATCTACCCTACACTACCCCACTCCAGTGTACTCCTCCCCATTATCAGCACTCTGCTACACTTTATACCACTCTATGTCACTGTACTCTGCTTTACGCCGCTCCACTGTATCATTCTACTCCACTGTATGCAACTCCACTTTACAATACAGTACTATACTATATGCCACTCTATGGCATATGACTCCTATTAGAACTGGGATTTCAGGTTGGCTAAGGCTTGCGCCAAAGCCAGGCAGAAACCACCATTCTAGTCAGGGCAAGGGAGTCACACACCAAGATAACCCCTGCTCACCCCCTTGGTAGCTTGGCACGAGCAGACAGGCTTATCCAGCAGGCGATGTGGAAAGCATTTGCGCACGCACACAGCAACAACATCCCAGGCACACCACAAAAGCAACTCCACAAAAGGTTATATAAAAATAACTTTGGTATTGTCAAAACACATCAGATAGTATCACACAATATACATTGTGCCAACTGGCACGAGCAATATTCACCCAGGATTATTTACACCAGGACAGGGCCACATGGGCCACTGTCAGAATGAACACTTAGCAGAAATAGCACTGCTAGAACATAGAATAAGTGTAGCACAAAATAACAATTATAGACCACAACCAGTAACTACTGGTAAAGGTAGGTAGACACTACGCAATACTAATAACGATAGGCCTAGATCACGCATGGACACATAACCTCTCTAGTATAAACTATACTAGGAAAAGCAAACTTCTAAGCATGAGCACATTTAGAGGTATAACACAAGCATAAAGGCAAAGCACATTACGCAGAAATCACATCTAGGCCTAAACAGCATAAATACAGTAGGCAATCTCTCACTAGTCTAAACACATTAGACTCTGCCTCCTAAGAACAAATCACATTTAGGGGCGTCAAGCACAGAGTGAAATATCATCTCACTAGCCTACACCTCCATAATCATAAACCACAGTTTAGAGGTATAAAACACAGGGTGCGCAAAACATACTATAAACAATACATTTCCTAGCACCACATCACTCTAGCCCAAAAATCACATTAGGCAATTATCATCACAAACATAGTGGAAAATAACATTGCGCAAAAATCACATTAGGCAATTATGATCACAAACATAGTGGAAAATCACATTGCGCAAAAATCACATTAGGGCCTTGTGCCCTATCCACATACCAGCCCCCTTGGCCAACTGGTCATCCCAGAAAGGACTCAAATGCCCTGTGTCCAGAATGTCAGGGCGCGCTGCCAATGCAGCGCCAGTCAGGGGTGCACCACCGGCGCAAACCTAAACATTGCAGCTGCCCACTACTTGCTTGGCAGCTGATGACAATGACAGGGCCTAAACTTTGCAGCTGGCACTAAGTGCTGCGCAACTGTGACAGGCCAAGGTAGGGGTGAAGGGAGTGCGACTCACTCTGGGATTCACAAGGAACAGGTCCTCCTAAAAGAAACAAGAGCCTAAACGGTGCAGCTGCCCACTACTTGCTGGGCAGCTGGGAATGTAAAACTGCGGCATGGGCTCGCACGGGCCCTTAAGACAAACTGCGCCACAGTGGTTGGAGCCACACAGACTCTGAAGAACTCTGCGCCAATGGTGGAGCCCTCTAGGCTCTGGACCACATTCTGCGCACAGTGGAACCCTCTAGGCTCTTAAAACGAACCAGAACCCAGGAGCACCCTGGCTCCTAAAAGCATGCCCCCAAACACTGGTGCTTTATCAGAACTGGCCCCCCCCTAGGAGCCACTCAGGCTCTGGAAATAAAATAGGCCCAACTGCTGGACCCCCACGGGGCTCTCAAAGTACTCATGCCCTCCCAAGCCCCTCAGGGGGGCATTAAGCCGAATGTGGGCCATCGTTAGAGCCTTCGGGGCTCTAAAACACCTCATGGGGAAAACGGAGGAGCGACCTGCTGCCACGGGGCCGCTCGAATGCTGCCTCCCCCCCTCGCAACCACTAGGACAGCCATAGTCCCTCACGGAGCTCCACTCACCGGAGTTTTCCTGGGGGAGAGGGGCTGATGAATCTCTTCCTCGGCGGCGCGGGCGGGGCTCTCTCACTCTCGAGAGCCTCGCTGACGTCGGCGGCCGCATCACCCAGGATTCCGCGTGGGCATTTGGGGAGGTGGGGTAGGCTCCCGCCTCCCCCTCTCTGCATACCGCTCAGCTCCTTCCCTCGGTGGCGGCGGCATGTGCGGGACTTCCCTCTCCAAACCGGAAGTCCCGCCCGCCGTCAGGCACGTCGCCGCCTGACTTCCGCTTTCGCCGCGCCTGCAGCGGCAATCTCTTCGCGGGGGCAGCACTGAGGGGTGGGCATCCTCGGTGAGAAAAACAACCACAGGAGCGGGGTGGGCACCCGCTAAGGGTGCCATAAATGGGGTGACACCCGCAGCATAAATAAATGATTTGACTACGCGGGGTGGGCTACTGCGAGTTAATAGCGGCAGGGGGGGAGACCCCCACAAAGCGGAATGGCAGCCTGGCACTGCGGATATAACGCTTCCCCCTGGGATAACCATAGCGCTCTGCCAGAAGTCAAAATCAAGCGCTCCTGTGCGCAGAGAGAGACCCCGGGTCATTTTAAAACAATGAAAAACCAAAGGAAATGATGGACGGAGCGTTGACAATACAAGCACTCACCCCCAGTCAACTGATCTGGGTTTAATCCATCACCGTTCTTTAGCCCACTCTGCCACCCCAGTTCAGACATGGCCGTATGCAAATCAGTCTGACCCTGTGCCGCATGGGAACAGTCCAGCCCGAACTGCCAAGGCATGCCTTCCCTGGACCGGAAACAAGCTACCGAGGACTGGTTTCTGGCATTCCAGCCTTCTTCAGCCCGGCTTGCTTGAATCCAGTGGCAAAGTGAGCAAGGGACTCACGTCTGAGCATACCCTGCCAACTTATGGCGAACAAAGAAAAACCAAAGGAAATGATGGACGGAGCGTTGACAATACAAGCACTCACCCCCAGTCAACTGATCTGGGTTTAATCCATCACCGTTCTTTAGCCCACTCTGCCACCCCAGTTCAGACATGGCCGTATGCAAATCAATCTGACCCTGTGCCTCATGGGAACAGTCCAGCCCGAACTGCCAAGCCATGCCTTCCCTGGACCGGAAACAAGCTACCGAGGACCGGTTTCTGGCATTCCAGCCTTCTTCAGCCCGGCTTGCTTGAATCCAGTGGCAAAGTGAGCAAGGGACTCACGTCTGAGCATAACCTGCCAACTTATGGCGAACAAAGGAAAACCAAAGGAAATGATGGAGGGAGCGTTGACAATACAAGCACTCACCCCCAGTCAACTGATCTGGGTTTAATCCATCACTGTTCTTTAGCCCACTCTGCCATCCCAGTTCAGAAATGGCCGTATGCAAATCAGTCTGACCCTGTGCCTCATGGGAACAGTCCAGCCCGAACTGCCTAGCCATGCCTTCCCTGCACCGGAAACAAGCTTCCGAGGACCGGTTCCTGGCATTACAGCCGTCTTCAGCCCGGCTTGCTTGAATCCAGTGGCAAAGTGAGCAAGGGACTCACGTCTGAGCATACCCTGCCACACTTATGGCGGCCAAAAGCGGTACAAAAGGGGGTGGTGATGGACGGAGCATCTGAACCAATGAAACACTCACACCCAGTCAAAAGATCTGGGTTTGATCCATCACCGTTCTTTAGCCCACTCTGCCACCCCAGTTCGGACATGGCTATATGCAAATCAGTCTGACCCTGTGCCTCATGGGAACAGTCCAGCCCGAACTGCCAAACCATTCCTTCCCTGGACCGGAAACAAGCTTTCGAGGACCGGTTTCTGGCATTACAGCCGTCTTCAGCCCGGCTTGCTTGAATCCAGTGGCAAAGTGAGCAAGGGACTCACGTCTGAGCATACCCTGCCACACTTATGGCGGCCAAAAGCGGTACAAAAGGGGGTGGTGATGGACGGAGCATCTGAACCAATCAAACACTCACACCCAGTCAAAAGATCTGGGTTTGATCCATCACCGTTCTTTAGCCCACTCTGTCACCCCAGTTCAGACATGGCTATATGCAAATCAGTCTGACCCTGTGCCTCATGGGAACAGTCCAGCCCGAACTGCCAAACCATTCATTCCCTGGACCGGAAACAAGCTTCCGAGGCCTGGTGTCTGGCATTACAGCCGTCTTCAGCCCGGCTTGCTTGAATCCAGTGGCAAAGTGAGCAAGGGACTCACGTCTGAGCATACCCTGCCACACTCAAAGCGCCGGGACACTCCTTTGGAGTAGCCGTTGCGCTATAAAAGTCCCATTTTAACATAACATAACATAACTTATGGCGGCCAAAAGCGGTACAAATTGGGGTGGTGATGGATGGAGCATCTGAACCAATCAAACACTCACACCCAGTCAAAAGATCTGGGTTTGATCCATCACCGTTCTTTAGCCCACTCTGCCACCCCAGTTCAGACATGGCTATATGCAAATCAGTCTGACCCTGTGCCTCATGGGAACAGTCCAGCCCGAACTGCCAAACCATTCCTTCTCTGGACCAGAAACAAGCTTCCGAGGACCGGTTTCTGGCATTCCAGCCGTCTTCAGCCCGGCTTGCCCGAATCCAGTGGCAAAGTGAGCAAGGGACTCACGTCTGAGCATACCCTGCCACACTTATGGCGGCCAAAAGCGGTACAAAAGGGGGTGGTGATGGACGGAGCATCTGAACCAATCAAACACTCACACCCAGTCAAAAGATCTGGGTTTGATCCATCACCGTTCTTTAGCCCACTCCGCCACCCCAGTTCAGACATGGCTATATGCAAATCAGTCTGACCCTGTGCCTCATGGGAACAGTCCAGCCCGAACCGCCAAGCCATGCCTTCCCTGGACTGGAAACAAGCTTCCGAGGACCGGTTTCTGGCATTCCAGCCGTCTTCAGCCCGGCTTGCCTGAATCCAGTGGCAAAGTGAGCAAGGGACTCACGTCTGAGCATACCCTGCCACACCTATGGCGGCCAAAAGCGGTACAAAAGGGGGTGGTGATGGACGGAGCATCTGAACCAATCAAACACTCACACCCAGTCAAAAGATCTGGGTTTGATCCATCACCGTTCTTTAGCCCACTCCGCCACCCCAGTTCAGACATGGCTATATGCAAATCAGTCTGACCCTGTGCCTCATGGGAACAGTCCAGCCCGAACCGCCAAGCCATGCCTTCCCTGGACCGGAAACAAGTTTCCGAGGCCTGCTTTCTGGCATTACAGCCGTCTTCAGCCCGGCTTGCCTGAATCCAGTGGCAAAGTGAGCAAGGGACTCACGTCTGAGCATACCCTGCCACAATTATGGCGGCCAAAAGCGGTACAAAAGGGGGTGGTGATGGACTGAGCATCTGAACCAATCAAACACTCACACCCAGTCAAAAGATCTGGGTTTGATCCATCACCGTTTTTTAGCCCACTTCGCCACCCCAGTTCAGACATGGCTATATGCAAATCAGTATGACCCTGTGCCTCATGGGAACAGTCCAGCCCGAACTGCCAAACCATTCCTTCCCTGGACCGGAAACAAGCTTCCGAGGACTGGTTTCTGGCATTACAGCCGTCTGTAAGTGTGGCAGGGTATGCTCAGACGTGAGTCCCTTGCTCACTTTGCCACTGGATTCAGGCAAGCCGGGCTGAAGACGGCTGGAATGCCAGAAACCGATCCACGGAAGCTTGTTTCCGGTCCAGGGAAAGCATGGCTTGGCGGTTCGGGCTGGACTGTTCCCATGAGGAACAGGGTCAGACTGATTGGCATATAGCCATGTCTGAACTGGGGTGGCGGAGGGTGCTAAAGAACGGTGATGGATCAAACCCAGATCTTTTGACTGGGTGTGAGTGTTTGATTGGTTCAGATGCTCCGTCCATCACCACCCCCTTTTGTACCGCTTTTGGCCGCCATAAGTGTGGCAGGGTATGCTCAGACGTGAGTCCCTTGCTCACTTTGCCACTGGATTCAAGCAAGCCGGGCTGAAGACGGCTGGAATGCCAGAAACCGATCCTCGGAAGCTTGTTTCCGGTCCAGGGAAGGCATGGCTTGGCGGTTCGGGCTGGACTGTTCCCATGAGGCACAGGGTCAGACTGATTTGCATATAGCCATGTCTGAACTGGGGTGGCGGAGTGGGCCAAATAACCGTGATGGATCAAACCCAGATCTTTTGACTGGGTGTGAGTGTTTGATTGGTTCAGATGCTCCGTCCATCACCACCCCCTTTTGTACCGCTTTTGGCCGCCATAGGTGTGGCAGGGTATGCTCAGACGTGAGTCTCTTGCTCACTTTGCCACTGGATTCAGGCAAGCCGGGCTGAAGACGGCTGGAATGCCAGAAACCGGTCCTCGGAAGCTTGTTTCCAGTCCAGGGAAGGCATGGCTTGGCGGTTCGGGCTGGACTGTTCCCATGAGGCACAGGGTCAGACTGATTTGCATATAGCCATGTCTGAACTGGGGTGGCGGAGTGGGCTAAAGAACGGTGATGGATCAAACCCAGATCTTTTGACTGGGTGTGAGTGTTTGATTGGTTCAGATGCTCCGTCCATCACCACCCTCTTTTGTACCGCTTTTGTCCGCCATAAGTGTGGCAGGGTATGCTCAGACGTGAGTCCCTTGCTCACTTTGCCACTGGATTCAGGCAAGCCGGGCTGAAGACGGCTGGAATGCCAGAAACCGGTCCTCGGAAGCTTGATTCCGGTCCAGGGAAGGCATGGCTTGGCTGTTCGGGCTGGACTGTTCCCATGAGGCACAGGGTCAGACTGATTTGCATATAGCCATGTCTGAACTGGTGTGGCGAAGTGGGCTAAAAAACAGTGATGGATCAAGCCCAGATTTTTTGACTGGGTGTGAGTGTTTGATTGGTTCAGATGCTCCGTCCATCACCACCCCCTTTTGTACTGCTTTTGGCCGCCATAAGTGTGGCAGGGTATGCTCAGACGTGAGTCCCTTGCTCACTTTGCCACTGGATTCAGGCAAGCCGGGCTGAAGACGGCTGGAATGCCAGAAACCGGTCCTCGGAAGCTTGTTTCCGGTCCAGGGAAGGCATGGCTTGGTGGTTCGGGCTGGACTGTTCCCATGAGGCACAGGGTCAGACTGATTTGCATATAGCCATGTCTGAGCTGGGGTGGTGGAATGGGCTAAAGAACGGTGATGGATCAAACCCAGATCTTTTGACTGGGTTTGAGTGTTTGATTGGTTTAGATGCTCCGTCCATCACCACCCCCTTTTGTACCGCTTTTGTGCGCCATAAGTGTGGCAGGGTATGCTCAGACGTGAGTCCCTTGCTCACTTTGCCACTGGATTCAGGCAAGCCGGGCTGAAGACGGCTGGAATGCCAGAAACCGGTCCTCAGAAGCTTGTTTCCGGTCCAGGGAAGGCATGGCTTGGCGGTTCGGGCTGGACTGTTCCCATGAGGCACAGGGTCAGACTGATTTGCATATAGCCATGTCTGAACTGGGGTGGCGGAGTGGGCTAAAGAACGGTGATGGATCAAACCCAGATCTTTTGACTGGGTGTGAGTGTTTGATTGGTTCAGATGCTCCGTCCATCACCACCCCCTTTTGTACGGCTTTTTCCCGCCATAAATGTGGCAGGGTATGCTCAGACGTGAGTCCCTTGCTCACTTTGCCACTGGATTCAGGCAAGCCGGGCTGAAGACGGCTCGAATGCCAGAAACCGGTCCTCGGAAGCTTGTTTCCGGTCCAGGGAAGGCATGGCTTGGAGGTTCGGGCTGGACTGTTCCCATGAGGCACAGGTTAAACTGATTTGCATATAGCCATGTCTGAACTGGGGTGGCGGAGTGGGCTAAAGAACGGTGATGGATCAAACCCAGATCTTTTGACTGGGTGTGAGTGTTTGATTGGTTCAGATGCTCCGTCCATCACCACCCCCCTTTTGTACTGAACCAGAAACAAGCATCCTGGAACCGATTTCAGGGTAACACCCCTCATCAGCCAGGCTAGCTTGAATCTGGTGGCAGAGCGGGCACGGGACCCACGTCTGGGCATACCCTTCTCACTTAGGGCAGCAAATGCAAAAAGAACAGATTATGGACGGAATGCCTAATTAATCAAACAATCACCCCCAGTCACATATCTGTGTTAAATCCATAATTGGTTGCATGCCAAGCCATTTCAGTTTAGACCCAGGTATATGCAAATTAGTCTTGACCCTGTTCCCCATTGGAACAGTCCAACCCAAGATGCCAGGCCAGGTATACCCTGGACCAGAAACAAGCATTCTGAGACCAGTTTCGGGGTAACACAGGCACTGGATCAAGACTGATTTGCATATGGCTGGGTCTAAACTGGGGTGGCTAGGTTGAGCAAAAGAAGAATGGATTCAAACCAGATCTCTTGACTGGGGTTGAATGTTTGATTTGCTCTGCATTCCATCCATCATCTGTGTGTCTTTTGCCCTCAGTGAACCGGGTATGCCCAGACAGTGATGCCCCGATCTCAGTCCCAGGATGCTTGTTTTTGGTAAGAAGGACCTTGATTGGCAGTTCGAGCTGGACTGTTCCCATGAGGCACAGGGTCAAGACTTATTTTCATATGGCTGGGTCTAAACTTGGGTGACATGGAGGGCAAAAGAACAATGGATTTAACCCAGATCTCTTGACTGGGGAGGGATGTTTGTTTGCTCTGCATTCCGTCCATCATCTGTGTGTCTCTTGCCTTGTCAACCATCTCAAGCAATCCTTTTGTGTGGTCTAAAATTTCACTGAGACGTGCTGCTAAGTCAAGAATATCCCCCAATACAGTTGACTGCTGTTTGGAAAATTGTTCATACCAGAGGATGAGAACTGGTCATATCAGACCTCCCCACTACCAGCATGCATGATAGACTGACATGGCCACTTGTTGTTCCTCATGGAGACGGGTGCCATCTGGGAGGTTGCGTAGGGAGACTGATGGTCAGTATATGAGATGAAAAAAGAAATTAATGTAACTAGCATCTTATTTAAAGACTGTGTATTTTTAGAGGCTGTGCTTGTGGGACATGTATTTGATGTCTACATACCAGTGTTTGTTAGGAGAATAAAAAAGTTGTGAGGTGGCAGTGGAATAACTATTATGATGGGGGTGTTTAGTTCTTACTTTGACTTACATTTGGATTGTTACAACAGGCTGCCCATTCGGCAGGGGAGGGTGCATTGCAGAGAGGACAGACACCTCGCAGAGGGTGAGACAGAGACAAGATCCAGGTGCACATCCAGAAATAGGCTGTGCCAACTGGATCCTGGAATGCTTCACTTCCATCCACTTCTTTTCATTCTGCCATTTCTTCTCATTGTCCTCCATGGTGTGTGCCTTCTCCCCCTGTGCAATGACAGAGTCTGTGTCTTCCTGCCACAAGACTGCTTTGTGTGTTGTGGGGAGGGTGAATGGAGGCAGACTATTCTGCTGTTTGCAGCATTTTACCACAAATGTTATTACAAGGGCTGTCTCCTCTACAGTATAATTCCTCTTCCTCGTCAATGTTGTCTGAAACCTGAGGATGAATGTGGTTCCTGCTGGCTTTAGGGCCTTGTATTACAAAGGTAGATAGTAATGGAGTAGAATGTGGGCTGTATTTATCTGGTTGGAGGTAGATCAGTGTCAAGGTTGTGTTATTTGGTTCATGTATTTAAAATGTGTCTATTCTCTTCCATCTAGAGGTTTCCACCCCTGTGGCAGGGGTTATGAAGTTATTTGTAGGTATAAATACTTTACAGTCATAAATAGGATCAGAGAAAACTTCACCTCTGACTGGAGAGATATTGTATCATTTATGTAAGTCTAGGTGTAAATCTCTAATCTTATATGGTGAATAGCAAGAGTGGAGATTTACATGTAGGTATAGTAGTAGGTATGCATGTTGGTAAATTTAAGCACGCATAATTACCTTTGTGAATCAAGTCTAGCAAACATAGGAAAGGAGGATGTATCTGGCCATATGTTGCACTTTGTGGGCCATAAGTATACTTTTGTAGTACTACTTTACTTGCCACAAAATGAAGTTTGTGACTCGGACCCTGTATCTTTAAATAATGGTGAACACAGCTGGCTTGAAAGGCAGTCTAACTGAAACTGCAAACGGTTTTGAGCAGATTTTGTTGGAAAGGGCACTTTGTAGGTGAGTGCTTTGGAATAGCTGTTACAGAGGCGCTGAGCATCTATATAATTAATTAAATAGAATGATAGGGGCTTTACCTATCTTCAAAGTTTTTTGACAACAGTTTTTACTGAAGTAGACCTTTCCATTAAGTGATCGGGGTATAATTTCTATAAAACTAACTGAGTCTGTATTGAGCATGGTTTGTGTTGAAGACCCTGTGACCTTAAAATACTTTGAAAAGGGACTGCGAGAAATAATTCCACTTTATGTTGCATTCGCAACCGTCCGTAAAAAATAACGTGTGTCTCCCTCTGCAAAGTAGTCTTAATCATAACAGAAATGAAAAGCGCTATGTTTGTAAAGTACTTAAAGGGGCTATTTAAAAGGAAGTGGTGGAGTGCGGCGTTAGCCTCCTTGACTTGATGCAGCGCTCAGCCACTTTTGAAATGCAGGGCTGCATTGTATTTACAAGAATATGTTGTAGCCTTGCGTTTTCCCCTGCTCTGGCTTTAATTTAGCTGCCTAGCGCCAATGCAGGCACCCTTGTATAATAGTCCAAGGTTGCCTGCATTAAGATGAATGATTGTTTATGTGCAGGAAGGTGTCCCTTCCTGCCCATAAACAATCTGGAATGGCGTTTTGAATTTTCTGTGCGCTGCTTAATGCAGCACACATAGAAGATGCAAAACGTAATTTGAAAAAAAATAAAAAATAAGTGCAGGAAAAACAGCTTCCTGCACAGAATCGATGGTGTTTCTATGTGTTGTGCAGCACCCAAGGACACAGCAAAAACGAGAAGAAATTAAACATTTCTCCTTGTTTCACCAGGGTGAGACCTGGTTTTCCCTGGTCTTAATTTCGGCACTGCCCCATATTTTCACCACCCTTAAAAATATGGGGCAGCATCTTAATCAATGGCTGTTGCGGTGGAACACGCACCACAACACCCATTGGCCGCCCTTTCATGCTAATTATAGTATGAAAGGTTGCCTTAATTACAAGACAGCTTTAAGCCATGTAAGGTGGATTAAATCTGCCTTGTAATTAAGGTGTAGCCCATATTGGCTTGTAAATATGCCCTCAGTGTCTTTATGAGAGGTGCTGCATTTATGGATATCATTAGATAGTATCCAAAAGGCATGCTATTCACAGCTTTATTTTACTTTTTTTTTCATTTTGCTCCAGATTTCTCTAAAGACGAAATGCACAGCTACTGAGTGTGACATTTTAATGCAGTGCAGTTTGATCATATGTGACATTGGCTTCTAGTGAGGAAATGTATTTTGTTGTGTGCAGACAGCATATCGAGTAAACAATAATGAGTTGCACGAATATTAAGTAATAAATATTGTAGTTCAGAAATATCGACAGCAAGAATATCGGGGTCAAGAATATCGACTTAAGGTAAGTAATATCGATTTTAAAAATATCAAAGTGTTTAATGTAGCTTTAAAAAAAAATAGTTGTTAAAATTATCGTTTTTTAAATTAATGTTATGTATTTTAGTATATATTCTATATGTATTTTTTTGGTATCCAATTTTTTTGTATGGGCTTGATAATATGGTCTAAGGAATTCCAAGTGAAGCCCATGTTAAATGTGAAGGACATCTAACATGGGCTTCAATTGGAATTCCATAGAGCATATTATCAAGCCCATTATCGCCGTTTTAGCGGCAGTTTTCTGCCGCTAAAATGGCGATCATTTTATCGCCTGTCTTGATATTATTCCCCAAAGTTCGCCTTTAGTGTTCCTTTGTCGAGTTTTCTACCCAAATCACTTTCATAAAACACTAAACGCCCTGCAGAGCTTGGTTTGCTCTCTTTAACATAAAAACATAAATACATACCCGTAAAATCTGTGCGAAATAAAAACACTTCAGGAGTTATCATTTTATGGATAAGATGAATGAGGAGGAAACAACCATTTATACAAGATCAAGCTGTGCATATGCGGTGAAGCAGGAGCGCAACGAGCATTAGACTAAAGGGACTTCACCACCCAGCCCTTGGTGTCTTAACCCGGCTGCTGCTTCCAGGACACAGACAATTATTTCACTGGTGAGTGCTGTTGAGTGCTGGTGCGTGCTGGTGCGTGCTGGTGCGTGCTGGTGCGTGCTAGGCTGTGCTGCAGATAGGACCTCAGTGACAGTCTCCGAAGAAGTGTTTCACTTCCCAAGGATTAAGTACATAACAAGTAAGGGGACTGTGATCATGCGTGCAAAGGGGAAGGGCAGACAGGGGGCTAAACAAGAACAAAATACCCTACAACTACTGTGTTGACATTTCACCTCCAGTGTAAATGTGTACAACATGGGGAAATGCGTTCTTTAATCTAGGTCACATCTTAGCAAACTCGGATGATACCCTCGATGTTCAAACAGGTATACTTAAATTTTTAGTAGAGGAAAAAAGGAAAAAAGACTTAATTAATGTAACGTAAAAACAACAAGAATCTGACAAGATGTTATATCTGGAAGGTCACTTAACAAATTGTACTACAAATACACAGTCTCCAAACAAACGTGATACAAGTACACAAACATCTGAAGTAGTAATACTAGAAATAAAAACAAAGGAACCAAGAAGAAATAACAGATCACCAATTACATATTCACCTAAAAAGCTATCCAGAGAAGAACCAAAAAATATAACCAAACACTATTCCATTTTTTCGAAATCTACCAAAAAAACAGATTTATACCAAACCGGGTGTGATAACGAGGCCCAGGTAACAACCACCCAAAATGATCTTGAAGTAGACCACAAGGACGAGATCTCTAAAACAAATGGAACTTTAAGTGCAAAGGGGAATAAAAGGAGAAGAAAGCCACTAAGAAGAATTCACAAAAAAAAAGTGCGTAAACTCAAATTCCAAAAACCAACAACTCCGACAAAAATTGTAGAGGGCAAAAATGCTATAATAAACTCTAACACTTCCATACTCGAGGTACCTTCAGTTAATCAAACTAGATTGAATGTGAAATCTTTGAACCCAAAAGCAGATGCATATCTTCCGGTTTCATCAATGCATAAAACTGGGCTGACAACTAATGGAGTAGGAGAAAAAGACATCAGTAAATCTTCATCTGGGGTAGGAATATCATCAAAGCATCTAATAATTGAAGAACTCTTCCCCACAGACAATGTGCCACTGAATCGAGGAAGAATAATCAATCTTCTTCAACAAATACCTTCCCTACATTCTCTTACAAGTAATGAAATAGACTTGGTAACTTTCCCAAAAAAAGAAAATAACAAATTAGCGCTGGTATCATTCTGGTCACCAGTACTTCCAGAGATAATTCTCAGAGAGAAGGAAATTTTACATAAAAATGGCTATGATGTAATTGCAAGAATAGAACCCATGAACATCATATATAACAAAGGATTCAACGGTCTATTTAATACTGTTACACAAAGCAAAAGTCAGCACAATAACTTCACTAACTGGGAAGAGTCTGTACCATATGTTTTGGGAAATGACACCTTAAAAATCCAAGTGAACAAAGGTAAAAGGACAGTATGGAGTCATGATTCAGAAGGAAGCGATGTCGAAAAAACAATAAAATCTTGGGCTTGGATATCGGAGACACTAAACAGTAAAAAAATCATTAATCACCAACAATATACTGTTTAGTAAAGGCTTGAGCATCACATCATGGAATATGGCAGGGAAAACCACTAACAAAATGACCGATGCCACAAAAAATCATCCAGATATCCTGGCCCTCCAGGAAACCTGGGCAACAAATTCCTTCTACCAGAAAGGATACTACGTCTATGACATCCCTGCAAAGAAATCTAATCGGGGCCATGCAAAGGGTGGATTGGCAATTTTGCTAAGTGAGGAATACTTATAGTCTCAAGAAAATATCGAGACAAATTCAGAAAACTTGCAGTGTATCAAGGTGGCATTGAAAACACAATCTACAGCTTCCTGCAATGCAATATTGCTTTTTAACATGTATGCCCCACCCGGCAATAATCATGACGCCCTTTTTGGTGAGATAATGGAAACAATCATTCATATACTTGACGATCGCTCCCACATGCCATATTTAATTATGGGTGACCTGAACGGAAAAATTTCAAACAGCGAAAATGGCAAATGGGCTAATTTATCTAAAGAAGAATCACTGGAAATGTCCTTCCCAAAATTCCCTAAGGGTAATAAATCGGATAAGAGAGGTAGGTCGCTACTATCATTACTCCCAAGTATAAATGGGACAATACTTAACGGCAATACGGAAGGTGACATACCAGCATCATATACCAGATGGGGAAATGGAACTTCTTCCACTCTCGATTATTTAATCTGTGGGATGGATATAAAGGAGTCAGTTTTGTACCTGTATATTGGTCAGTGGCAGTGACATCGGCCGACGGCGCCTCCCGAAAGACGTGATTCTAAAGGACTGCAGGTACGCTTTTCCGGAAAGGAATTTGAACATCCTCTTTATATTCGGCCCTGTGAGCCTAAAATAGGACTATAAATTACCAGCGTCGAGTTGGGTAAAAGCCCCATAAAACTGTCAAATAAGCAGACAGATTGCACAGGATCCAGTTTCATACCAGTCTCATACCGGAAAACGATTCTGCCACTTATGTTATTAATTCTGAAACCAGAGGAGATTCTCTGCTCTGCCATTCTGGAGATATAAAATAAGCCACAGACAAATGTGAACCCCCTGTTTTTAATACTATGTTGTCCAGTTTACATGTTGGCCCTGAGGAAGGTGATGTAAAGCAATGATACCACCGAAACGTACGTAGGCCGTACGCACCAGAGAACCTCATATAAACCATAAAACATAACTGTGGAGAAAGAAAGAAATAGAATGCGAAAGACCATTAATCCCCAATACTAAATCAACACCTTGAGGAGTCTACAAAAGGACACAATATATGTTTTCACCTTGTTCATTGTGTTTGTTGTGATAGTCATGTCAGGATAGTGAATATGAGAGATTGAGTATGTATGAGTGATGGTATGAAAGAGAGAATCAATGTTTTGGGGTTCTAGATAGGAAAAGAATTAATTTTGTAAATTTTATAGCTATTTGTACACATGTCACTTTTGCTACTGTATAAAAAATAATTTTGTAAAGATTGTTACCAAAAAATGAGAAAAACCAAAAAGAAATAAGAATGATATAAAATAAAAGAAATGAAGTACTCAAAATACCAAATCTAATTGAATGATTTCAGAGTTATGTGTGCATCCTATGTAAATTGTAAATGAGCATCAATGCCTAGTTGTAAATGAATATAGGTCTATATAGAGGTTTTCTAGTTTGCTGTTGTACCTGTATATCTACTTTACAGAAGAGAGCGACCACGCTCTTTTACATTTAACTACCCTCTGGATGGCCTATACCTCCTTTACAAACCAGCCAACATTTCATAAATCTACAACTGAAGTTAATATCAACCAGAGGCGGATCTTTTGGAATTCTTCCACCTTGAACAACATAACTACTCTGGTCGCTCATACTCAACTGTTAACTAACATCCATTCAGACGACCCCATAACAAATTTTGAACACATAGTTAATAACCTTAAGAATGCGCTCATAAATAAATCACAACTGGCCAGTTATGGAAAAAGCATAACCACCAATAATAATAAAAATCGGAAATCGCCTGCTGCAAAAAAGCTTAATAGACTCATTCGAGCACAACATTTGAATTTCTCAATAACAACCAAGGCAGAAATCAATAAACTAAAAAAGCAAATACGAAAAGAGAAAAATAAGCACAAAAAACTGATGCAGGACCGCAATTGGGTTGATATCCAAATAGCAGCAAAATATCACAATCAGCGAAAATACTGGACTCTAATTACTAAAATGACTGGATCGAAAAAGAAACTTGAAGCTATCCCAGTCTCGCCAGAGGACTGGGAAATATACCTGCACGATTTATATAAACCAAACCCATCTCACCTTGAAGGGAAGGATCTCGATACTATTACGGAAAGGAATGACATTAAAATCATTAAGACCTCGTCAATTTCCATTGCAATGCATATCAGAAAAGCGAGAAACACTGGCGCTTCAGGCCCTGACCAAATTCCCATCAAGGTCCTCCAAACAGACCCCAAGGAGTGGAGCCAGATGCTTTCTCCCCTTTTTAATTACATCTTTGAAACCGGAGAAATACCGAAGTCTTGGCAGGGAAGCACAATCATTCCAATATACAAAAAGGGGAAAAAAAACATAGCCAGTAACTACCGGCAAATAGCGCTGATGGATGCATCTGGGAAAATATTTGCAGCAGAAGTATTAGATCGATTAAAAACTTGGGCATTCTCACAGGGTCTAATACAAATGTTTCAGGCAGGATTTCGACCCAACCACTCCGTCATTGATAATATAGCAACACTTCAGACCATTCTAGACAAATATATAGTGGGGAGATCACAATCAATATACGCAGCATTTATTGATTACTCTACTGCTTTTGATCGGGTGGACAGACCGACTCTGTGGAACAAATTGAGGAGGTTGGGTATCCCCGAACAATTGCTTCGGGTTGTTGTTAATCTCCACAATAAGACATGGTGCCAAGTTCAAATGGGGAGCGAACAAGGTTTGACTCATATAATTCGCACGTTCAATGGCCTCAAACAAGGGTGCCTTTTAGCACCGATCTTATTCTCACTGTATCTTAGCGACCTACCCCTTCATTTGCAACAAGGCTCCAGTTTGCCCCCAAAGATCGCTGCACAAAGCATACACGCCTTATTATATGCTTATGATATAGTAATGTTGGATCTCACGCCCTTCGGATTACAAAGACTTCTCGACATTCTACACAAATACTCGAAAGATAATTTTTTAATTCCCAACTTAAATAAAACAAAAGTGGTTTCATTCTCCGGTAAGAAGAAAAAAGGTGTAAAGTACTGTTGGAGGCTGGGTGGAGAACGCATTGAAGAGGTCGAGGAATACACATACTTAGGTAGGATTTTTTCAAAGAGTCTGCAAAATATTAAGCAAATCAATCATCTAAAAAGGAAATCCGAATTACACGCTGGGGCCCTTTTGAGACTGTATTCGGCCACTGGGAATAGGCATTTTTCCACATTACTAAAAGTGTATAGAGCAAAGATACCTCCTGTTTTATCGTATGCCACAGAACACATTGCTATAAAACAGTGGTCCTACATGGATCTAAAAGAAGGAAAAATACTAAAGAAAATCTTGAAAGTCTCTGCATCAACACCAGTGCAAGCACTAAGACTTGAATTTTCGATTACTAGCGCATATGCTACAGCGGTAGCTAACATTATCAGGTGGGCTTATAACCTCCTTCATGCTAAAGAAGGCTCTTTACGATTTATGTTAAAGATCGAGACTCTTGATCAAAACGCTTCATACTCTATATTCTTTAGAAATATGACAGTGGCATTTCAATTAGCTAAAATTAATTCTGAAATTGTATTGACTTGGTCACCCTCACAACTCAAACTTTTCCTAAAATGTTTTACCCCTAAGCTGAGTTTCGACCTTGATTACTCACATTGTAGCAATTTATCTCTGTACAACTCTTACATCGAGTCATTGGAGTATAATCAAGAACAGCCATATTTAAGTTTTTCCCTCACTCATGGCGCAAGGAGAGCAATCACAATGTTGCGTTTGGGAATTTTACCAGTGTCAACTTTTACTTCAAGGTGGTCTCCAGGCAGATCCCCGTTATGTACTCTTTGTCATGGTGGGAAATCAGAACATCGAGCACCTCTTATTTATATGCCCATATGCTAATGTAGTAACAGCACGGTTAAGATATCTAGATCCTATGTATCGGAAGTGTAGAATTGTTACTGCAAAAGAATTGCTACTTGCATGTAAACAGCCTCCCAATGAATTTGTTTGTTATAATTTTTACAAATTTTTAAAACCTTTTTTGACATTATACTGATTTGTAAAGAAAATTGTGTTTATATAATATTTGTGGTCCTCAGTTGAGTACCAAATCAAATAAAAACTCTTTGACTTTGACTTTGCGTTCTTTAATGCTATGAGACCCCAATTGGTTAATATGATTCTGACAGATGTATGTGTATCAAGACTGTGAAATAAATGCATCTTGGTGGGTGCACTGGAGAATAGTGAGGTGGAGAAGTGTGGCTCAATGGTTAGAGCGGCAGACCCTGATGCAGATGTCTGGCCTGGGACCAGGGTTCAATTCCCACCTCGGCGGGTCTTGGGCTCAATTTCCTCGGACCTGATAATTCTCGCCTCAGTGCCTATTCTAATCATGAGTCCCACTCTGCAACTCTGGGCAATAGCTTGCTTAATCTCTACAATGACCCCAACAACACTAGGATGCCTGGCTTCACCTTGGGGGTGCCCAGGAGTGGGCACTTCACAGGGAAAAGCCAGGAAGGGTTCCTCAGCGGTATTCGTACAAGTGCCGAGAGGCCTCTGGGTAGTTGTGCACTATACAAGTACCTCTACTATACAAGTACTTCTACATTTACAGTGCTGCGAGACCTGACCACCCTGAGGCAAAAGCACTGTCAATAAGCAAGTCATTATTTTAGAATGTTCTATGATAGGCTGATTCAAAATGTGCAGATATTTCCAGCCTGCTTTGGGGCTAAGAGGATGAAGTAATGGCAGACAGGGATGGCAGGGGAGTTGACATCTGCCACCCTGCCTTTAATCCAACCGCTGCATTTACAAATGTCTGTTGGCCCTGCAAACAGCTCAATAAACTAGCAGGAAATTACCTCATTGCCATTCCTATCAAGATAAGATACGTTTGATGGGTGGCTCTATCAACCATGAAGGCCTCCCATCCAACCTTTCCAAAGTGTTTTGTTTTTCAAAAAGAAACACCCCAAAACAAAAAATGTGTTAAAAAAATATAAATACTAACTCCAACACTGGTTTTCTTCCACAGTTTGGGAGTCATTTTCTTTTATTTTACTGCCCCTCACCCCAAAGATAGTCCAGGCAGTGAAGGACAGTAATGAAAAAGCCATCCAACCAACCTGATGTGTTAGGCCACCTGAAATGTAGGTTTAGTTGCACCCTATAATGAAGCCAGCAAGTGAGAACAAAGCAGCAACACCTACAATTGTTTTAGAAGCTAAACTAAACCATTTAAACCCGACTGCCCTTGCATTCCCCTTTCCACCTCTCATTAAAACTGAATTTATTATTAACCCTTGGCAAGAACCAAAGGTCAGAGTGCATTAAAAAATGTAAGGGAATTGTGATGCTGTGGGCAGTGGGGGCAGGCTGAGTGAGCACGGGAGGTGAGGTCAAAAGAGTGTCTAGAATAAAATATTCTGTCACCTTTTCCGTTCTTTCACATTCAGATATGTTCGCATAAAATAAAATAACACACAGCTTAAATGTCAAATAAATGTAAGTTAAGTTAATCAGTGGGAAATGCACTATGTACTTAATTACATCTCTATTAGAGTTTTGTGTCTGTAACCAGAGAACGACAGAACTGAATCCTGGTTGGAGCAGTGGAGAATAGTTAGGGTCTAACATAGGCCCCTGCAGTCCTTGCAGTGCAGGAGCCTATGTTTACACTCCTTAAAAAAGCACACATTCCACAGCTTGGCTGGTAACTCCTTTCCAAAACCACTCACAAACAATAAATCAGTTTCATCAGGAAGTGTTAAGTGGTTCCATTAATTAAGACCTATAAGAAATCTGATCTCCCTTTACCTTTGCAGATCGACCCATTGCACACATTTACATTTCTTTCAGGTAAGAAGGCACCCTGCTAAGAAGGCTTATTTAGCTGTCTGCCCTCCTTAAGTTTCACTGTACAGAAGACTCCCTGCCTTACACTGCAGCTGAAGGATTTCACTCTCGGAATTAACTGCTCGGGACAGTTGTCTTTTCACAGAAAGTAAGGGAACTGTTTTCCTTACATTAAAAAAGTATGGGCACCTTGTGCCCCTGCAATCCCGCCCACTTCATCCTCTGGCAGGAATTATCTTTTACTCAATCATCTAGCTTCCAATATATCCCTTCACTTACTTGTTTTGGATTAAACAGACCGTCGGCACCGCCTGATACAGCCCTCAGAACCTGATACCTGAAGTGCTCTGAGATCTCACATTTATATTCTGTCTTTCCCTTCCACTGCACAGCAATGCACCCGCCTCTTATTGGCATCCTTCCCCAAAGAGCATGAAGGATGTCAAGTCCAGGTGTTGTAACTTGTGCTCCTGGAGCTTCCTGATGGACCAGGCACTCATTAATACATATGTTCCATGAGGACTTTTAATAATCTGTTAATGAGCAAGGGAAAGGCGAGGCTGTCCATGAAAGCTAATGTGCAAGGCAGAACAGGGCACAGATAGAGGCGAGTAAAAAAGTTGTTTTTGAGAAACTTGGCACCACCAAAATAAGCCATTGTTGCATCATTCAGTCAGAACGAAGATGACCTAGCAGTAGTCTTCGTTATTTTATGTTATGTTAAGGGTATGTAATGTTATGTTAGGTCATTTTATGTTATGTTTTGCTCTGCTATTTTGTGATGAGCTATGCTGTGCTGTGTTATGTTGCATACATTTGTATAGCATATGTCTACCATTTGCAAGCTTCCATTGCTCCAGAGCTAGTGCTCTTTCCCTAACAATGATGTAAGTAAATTGGTAACCCCAATTGACAAGGACCCCTCATAGCTCCCAGGTAAGTGGTACCAGTGGTACCCTTGGCATGGGAGTTAAAGGGGTCACAAGGGCTTGAAGCACTGATTGTGCCACTCTAAGTGACCCAAGTAAACAGATGACAGCAGTCGTACCATTGCAGACTGCAGGAGCAGTGCAAACAGCTCAAGCTCGACTGTGACAAGGTCAAATCACTATTTTTAATATATGTCAGTCACCCCTAAGGTAGTTGTACTGAGCCCAAGAGGCAGGGCGCATTCTATTAAATGAGTAAACACATGAGTACAAGCTTATGTGTCCCTCTATTCCCCTCTTCCCATTAAGGGCTACTATTAATGATCAGGAGGCTATAAGATAACTTGGGCTGGCACTCATGCACCTCAAAGTTGCCAGCTCAGTTATTGACCCACTGCAGAGTGTTATGTTTTGTATCAAACAACTTGTCTCATTAAATGTGACGTTTTTCCAAAGTCAAATTCAATGTGACATGCACCATGCTATCTTAGAGGTTGCCCACCTGATTGTTCCAACCTTTCTTGTTCCCTGACTGGCAGGGTGCAGCTGCTACTACCAAGACAGGAATCTGACCCCTGTCAAGAGGTGTGAACATTCCTAGGAGTCAGAAAAAGGCCTTTTTAGGAAGGATGTAACACCTACCTCCCTGATAGGATGGCCAGTGAAGTGGCACATCAAAGTGGTGAGCTTCAGAGCTTTCACATCTTCAGATATGCAACCAAGCTACCTTCCAAAGGAGGAAACAGCACTCCTCTTATACCCAGGAACATTTGCACCTGGGCAGGCAGAAAAATTAGATAGCCTGGAGATGTATAACCCAGTAAACTAGCCACACCTCTAGGGTGGGCTACCTGGTCTCTACAGTCAAAGAAGGGTTCTGACAATTTTAAAGTGCCAGAATAGAGGGCTCTGGATAGCAAATGTGGCATGGATCTCTGGATGTGGTTACTTCAGGGGTGGATTAGCCACTGGGGATAGTAGCTTATTGGCTACTTGCACCCCCACCCTGTTATCTAGGATTTAAGGGACACCCCAGGCACCATATCCTCAGATCTGAAACAACTTGCAAAAAGGACAAAGAAGAGACCCAAGTCTGTGACTTCAGAGCCTGCACAAAGCAAAGGTGCTATAACCTGAAACTGTGCAACCACCCTGCAACTGCAAGACAGCTACTCATCCAAGACAAGCTCCAAAGTCATGAGGAACCTCTAGTAGCACCAAAAGTAACTCCAGAACTATCATGGACTAGAGGTACTAGTCCCATGGAGCCTGCAGGTAAAAGCATGCGCCCCGATCCAAAGATCTACTGGCCATCTTGCCCGCCGATGGATCGCCCAAACGTAAATGGTTTAGTGCATTGTGTGAAATGTAGTCTTGAACTCCAGCCAGCTTCAGGCAGCTATCATTTTCACCCGGACTCCAGGATGTTGAAGGAACCCAAGGCTGAGCTTGCCATAGCCAAGCATTGTTGCTGGTCAGGGCAGCTAACACTACCTTCTTTCGTCACTGTGCCTTGAAGGAACTCTGCAACATCTTCACCTGGTCACCGCAGTGGTCTTGTTGTTGAAATTTTGCACCCATTTCCTCACCAGCTCTGTTTAAGGGGCCGAATACGATCTCGCTCGGAAGGGCTCCAGATGGGATTCGTTAATATCCAAATTGGTCAACCTTCCGGAAGACCGAGTACAATGCAAGAAAACCACCGAGCTGTCCGAATAGGTTCGGAATGAGCTTTGAACAGCCTGAGCCTTTTGGAGCCACATTGTAGAGCCCAATAGAGACCGTTTCCTAACGACCGGGTTCTATTAACGATTCGGACAGCAGTTCTGAATTAGTCTGCCCGAGATGAAACAGCTTTGGGAATGGGTCTTTGGGGGCCCGTTACGGCCCCCTCTTCACCCAGAGACAACTGAATGTGGCCCTTGGGGGTACCCAAGGGACCCCTCTTCCTAAGCATTTAGAAGTGGCAGGTACCATGAGGTGCCCGATTTTTCCCAACCACCCCTTTTTTCAATGGGAGCATGTGTTCGCGTGTGGTACACAGGCTCCCATTGAAGCCAACAGGAATCCAAATGAACTCAGTCTGTTAGCATCCAGACACATCGAAATTGGTTGCTGGGTGCTGGGACTCCCCAAATACGATTCGTTAGGAAAGCATTCCTACCCCTATTCGTTGGGAATGCTTTCCTAACAACATCGTAATCAGGCCATAAGCAGTGAAACCAGCACCCCCATGACTCCATCTTCAGCACCAATGACAGCCAGGACAACTCTGCACCTGGGCCCAACAAGCCTAGTGAAAATGTATCTGACGTGGTGGCTTGGTCGTGGGAAATAGCATCACCTTAACTCCCAGTGGTACCTTAACACTTTAACTTTCAGTGGTTTCCACAGAAGTTGACCTGAAAGTGACCTATTGTTGTTAGTCATTTTTTCCATTGACCACAACAGTAAGGTTTTGCTCTAGTGAACTGCACTGATTTATGTTGCCTTCTAAATTCCATAACTCCAGTTTCACTTATCAGATTGTGTTTTTTTGGTGTCTGAATTCATATCAAATTTGTCCTATTTTTCTAAACTGATGTTGCATTTCTTTCCTGTCATGGCTATTACGTATTGTCTATGTTGGTACTTTAAAATACTTAATACATGTTCTTCAAAAGCCTGACTGCTCTGGCCACACTACCAGGACTGAGCTAGGGACTTGTTATTGTGAATCCAAAGGACATATCTGTAGGAGTATTCTGTGTGTATTACATAGTGAAGCCTAACTAGCATCACTACATAATACTCTACTTTCCTACATACATTACTGGTTATAAAGATGTAAAACGCTACCTATTCAGGGGTGGGGTTAGACTGATGGATCGGCGCAAACAGTGACTCTTTGCAGAAGCATACAGAAACTAAAGCTCCAGTATACTTTAAAGTGCAGAAAGGTGGAATCCTGGTATAGACATATCATGGAAAAACCATGAGTAGTGTAAGATCCTATATTATATGGAACACATCATATGACTTGCCAGTCCTATACTTGGTTAAGTGTTCCCATGTGAATATATCTCCACATCAACTCAAGCTCTATTTATCAATCATTGAGAAAGAATAACTATACTGGCACACAACATTGCATTAAAGCCACATAACCTCCAGAGATGCCTCCAGATTGAATAATCACTCTCAGAGATTGAATGGACAACCATGCATCCAAGTAGAACAAGGCAAACCCTTTGGGTACGAACATCCATATGTATATTAGGCTCTGTTCTGACTGATAGCACAGTCTACCCAATCACCTTCGAAAAAATATAATCACAAAAAATTACGTTAGTCTGTTCTAGTCTCAAAGGTCAAATCTTAATAAGATTTTCTCTAACCATTGTGAAACACGACCAGAAACTTTGGCCACTGAACACTTTGACTCTGGACAATGAGATTCACAGTACACTAGGGCACGTGGGTTACAATTGCGTAATGGAACCATGTTGTGCTATGTTATGTTACATACATTTGTAAAGCATATATTTACGTCAGCACTGGGGAAAAAAGTATTGAAGTGACCATATAAAAAGGGCATTTTCCAGCAATTACCTGAAAGACAATAACTAGAGAGTTTAAGATTACATGATCTGGATTTGGGAGCTGGTAAAGACACTTCAGCACATTCCTCCAGCTTCATTCTGAACCATCTCTAGCATTTTTAAGTAGACTCGCCAAGTACCATGCTTCAGAAGTTGGACTAACTTATTTTAAAGCTAGTGTCCGCTCTATGACAGATGTTGCCTATTACCTATTATAACAAAAGCAGCCACTGCCAGCAAATTCAGCTCAGCTGTCTCCTGAGCACCGCAATAATGTGCTAGGGCCAAGTGTCCAAACTATGTAAGTGTAACAGTGTAAAACACCCGAAACAAATCTGCACCAGACCTGGCCCTCTCTGGGCACCATAGCCATTTAGGGCCAAAATTATGACTTGGCTTGCTTTGCTCTTGCACCATGCAATGCGGCGCAAGAGTGATGCAAACCTAAAGTCAGATTTTTTAAGCCATGCAAAGTTATTTTGCATGGTTTGAGTGGCTCCAAAAGTCTGGAGTAATGCGGTACCCATGGCTGTGTTGCGTTACTCTGCCCAAGGTAGGAGTCCCATGGCTGTTGTGTGGGTGTACCCATGCAACTCTCATCGGTTTTAACTCATTCCCAGATTAACAAGGCCTTGTAAACTCGGGAATGCACCAAAATGATATTCCTGCCAAGGTGACTTGCTGTGCCGCGCTGTGCCACTATTCCATATATATGCCCCTTAGTGTCAGAAAATAAACAGGATCCAAACTTAGACTTACTGTCTGTTACAGCACCATGCCCTCAGGGATTGACCCAGACCACAGCAGCACTTTTGTTTATCAGTTCTGCTCCTGCCTAGATGAGACAGCAATGTGTGACCCTCTCAGACTGCTATGTCTGGTGGCCTAGCTGCTGGTGGGCAACGAGCTTTACAGAAAAATGTTGCTACCAGATGCCAGACTGATTCCCCTCCCTCCAGTCAGCCCTCCAGCTCTCTGAACACTTTGGTACAGGCCAAAATTATGTTGCAATTAGTCATCACCATCCCTCATCGAGGGCATGATTTGCGAAGGGTGGGTCCCTGTAGTCTAGTCTGGCAGAAGCAGCAAGCATAGCTCAAAAGTACTGCTACCCGCACCAGTCAAACACTGAGCTTCGCCTCAACTACTGCTTCAGCCAGGACTCACCTCCAAGGAACTCAAAGACAGTGACAACAGAGAGATTCCAGAGTCTGCCAGAACGACAATGCCTCAGAAGCAACCACAAGAGGCTTGTTCTGCAGTTAACTGGCCTCCTCGGTCAGAGCACATTGTGGGAGTGACAGATGTTAACCATCACCATCCAAGGCCAAGAGCTGACTTTCCTGGTAGGCCCTCAGCTAGCATCCCAGTCCAGCTCACCGGATTCGGAGATGCTCTCTCCTGGCTGAGCCTGGCAATTACTACCTGTTACCACAGGTGAGTCCAGCTGAGGTGATCTCTCAAACTAAAGTGCTGCAATAGGTGCAGTGTCAGGGTGGGGTCAAACCAGTGGCTACAAAGAACAAAATACTTGTATTCTGACACTACTCACGTTGACCTTCAGCTTTAAAATAACAGTGCACAGTTGAAATGAAATGTAAAGTTAAAGCAGGGGTCTCCAAACTTTCCTGTAGTAAGAGTTACTAAGAAAGTCATAAGGACCTACTAGTAGTAGTAGTAGCAAGCTGTATTCAATTTCTATCTAAGAAAATTATAAAAGATGATAAAAACATACCATGCAAATTACATAATCATCATCTCATTTTTCACAAACTCTTTTAAAAAACATTTAGATCACTTTCTTTCACCCTATAATAAAAGAAGGATTATTAAACAATTTGGCCATCATAATATTATCGAGTTTCTGCATTTTACAATACTTTTCAAAAACATTGATAAATCCATATCATAAACTCATTTTCTAAAAATTGCAATGCTAAAAACGCCGGTCGACATCTTCTAAAACCAAGCTTCTTTAAAAGAGGTAATAACAATTTTTTCCTTTGTGTATTATAAAATCTACAGAAGAGAACTGCATGGAGTCATGAACGCCACAATGACCGACACCACTACGGTGCCAGCACCCTCCACGCACTCAACCCCGGACGATCACACACCTGCTTCCAGGCCGTCCCAAAGCACACCCAAGGACCCTTCACCTGCCGGAGCTGCATCTACACCAGCCTCCAATCCACCAAACAACCCATGAGGCAGGACGCAACCACCACAGATGCATACTACATAACAACCGCTCCGTACGCAAACACACCGTCAAACTCTGGCACCTGTTTGACACATCCTTCCTGGACGTCGCCTTCCTTACAGAGACCTGGATGAACGCCTCCTCGGCTCCCGACGTCGCCATAGCCATTCCGGAAAGCTACAGGATTACCCACAAAGACCGTACCAACGGAGTTGGAGGAGAAATCGCCATCATTTACAAGAACACCCTCAGCATCTCGACCAGCACCAACGGTAACCTCAGCACCGCTGAACACCTGCACTTCCAGATCCACATCAATGCCAACACCACCCTCAGAGAAACACTCGTCTACAGACCCCCCAGAACCCGGCCTCAGTTCAGCGACTCCATCACCGACCTCGTCATCACGCACGCCCTTGCCTCCAAAGACTACATCCGCCTCGGAGACTTCAAACTCCATCTCGAGAACAACAACAACAACAACGATAGCAACTTCACTACCTTGATCGCCAACCTCACCAACTCAGATAGCTCATCACAATGCCCACCTGCTCCGCTGGAAACACGCTGGACCCCATCTTCTCCGCAAGCAACCACATCACCGTCAGCCACACCACCGAACTCCATTGGACTGATCACCGCTGCATACACTTCGCCTTCCAGGAACCCACCAGGCACCACCACACTCAGCAGGCCCCCCGCTGCAGCGGGAACAAATTTACTGATCACCAGCTAATCACCACCCTCGCCCTAAGCCTCCCAACGGACCGCACCGACACCGCCGCCCGCAACCTCAGACAATCAATCTACGACTGCGCCAACACACTCGCCCTGATCAAGTAACCCTCCGACAGACACTCAGACAGAAAGGCCATCTGGTTCACCACTGAACTCCAAGCCTCCAAACAAACCTGCCAGAAGCTCGAGAACAAGTGGCGCCACAACCAGACCACAGACAACTATGCAGCCCACAAGAGCGCCATCCACAGACACCATCACCTCATCTGAACTGCCAAAAGGACCTCCTTCAACATCGTGAAAGAACTCTCCAACCCCAGCTCAAACACCAACAACATCCCGCCATCACAAGACCTGTGCGACTCCCTAGCCACTTCTTCCATCGAAAGATCGCCGACATCCACGAGCTTCAACAACCAAACCTCCCAGGCAGCCAACGACACCTCAGAATCTCCGCCCACCACCTGCACATACACTCTGCTCGCCTGGACCCACGTGAACGACGACGACGCCATCAAAGCCATAAACACCATCCACTCAGGCTCTCCGTCAGACCCAAGCCCACACCACATCTTCAACAAAGCCAGCCCCACAATTTCACCCCATCTCCGCAAGATCATAAACACCTCCTTCGAGACCGCCACCTTCCCGCAGAGCTGGAAGCACGCCGAGATCAATGCCCTGCTCATAAAACACAAGGCGTATCCGAGAGACCTCAAGAACTTCCGGCCCATCTCCCTGCTCCCGGTCCCGGCAAAGGTGATTGAGAAGATCGTCAACAAGCAACCTCAAGAACGACAACATCCTGGACCCATCCCAGTCCAGATTCCACAAAAACCACAGTTAAGAAACTGCCCTCATCGCCGCCACCGATGACATCAGAGCCATCCTGGACAACGGAGAAACCTCAGCCCTCATCCTCCTGGACCTCTCAGCCTCCTTTGACACCATCTGCCACCACACCCTACGTACATCCCTCCACGACGCAGGAATCCGCAACAAAGCCCTGGACTTGACCACCCCCTTCCTCTCCGGCAGACCACAGAGCATCCGCCTCCCACCATTCCGATCCCAAGCCAACGAGATAATCTGTGGTGTACCCCAAGGATCATCCCTCAGCCCAACCCTCTTCAACGTCTACATGGCACCGCTCTCCACCACCGTCCGATCACACAACTTCAACATCATCTCCTTCTCCGACGACACCCAGCTGATTCTCTCCCTCACCAAAGACCCCTCCACCACCAGAACCAACCTCCACAAAGGAATGAAAGCCGTTGTCGAATGGATGAAGAACAGCTGTCTGAAACTGAACTTGGACAAGACGGAGGCCCTCATCCTCGGCTCCACCACTCCACCTGGGACGACTCTTGGTGGCCGACAACACTAGGAACTGCACCAACATCCACCGACCACGCACGCAACCTGGGGTTCAACCTCGACACATCGCTCTCCATGACCAAGCAGGTCAACGCCGTCTCATCCTCTTGCTACAACCCCCGCCGCATGCTCCGCAAGATCTACAGATGGATCCCCACCGAGACCAGAAGGACGGTCACCCAGGCCCTCGTCAGCAGCAGACTGGCCTACGACAACGCTCTCTACGCAGGAGCATCGACCAAACTCCTGAAACCACTACAACGGATATAGAGCGCCTCTGCTCAACTCATTGTCAACATTCCCCACCACAGCCACATCACACCCCACCTGAGAGACCTGCACTGGCTCCCTTCAACAAAAGGATCACCTCCAAGCTCCTCAGTCACTCTCACAGGCACTCCACAACATCGGACCAACGTACCTCTACAGACGTCTCACCTTCTACACCCCGAACTGCCAGCTCCGCTCTGCCAACCTCACCCTCGCCACCATCCACCCTATCCGAAAAATAACCCTCGGGTGCAGATCGTTCTCCCACCTTGCCGCCAAGACCTGGAACACCCTCCCTATCCACCTGCGACAGACTCTGGACCTACTAGCCTTGAGGAGACTTCTCAAGACCTGGCTCTTCGAGCAGTAGCAGCACCTACTCCCCCCTCCTGCACCTTGAGACCCTCACGAGTATGTAGTGCACTCTATAAATGTACTGATCGATTGATTGATTGCAGTGTTGTTTGCTCTGATCTATCATCACAGAGGCATCATTGCATCACCCTGGCCCAATCATTTGTGTTTGGGAAACGGATTATTCTGTGTGGTATACCCAATCTAAATCTTGTCAGCAATAGTCTATCATAGGTACCACAAACTAAAATAAGGTATGGTTGGAAACTTTAGGTTGTTAATGTCAGTTCATGATACAAAACTGTGGGTTTGGAAATTTCCTCTGCTAGTCTTAGTGATTCAAGTAGGGACATACCTTTGGCTGTCAGCTCTTTTCTCGAAATGTTGTTCATTGTGCTAGGTTCATTGTAGAACTCTGGATAGCCTAGATTATACAGGAAATTCTGGACATACTTTAACCATTTCATTCTTAAAACACCAGTCATACTTAAAACGTCAGTTTGAATATCCCACTTTAGATTAGTTTCTGGACATAGCCATATCCTATACCAGATCATGATTGGTTCCATTTTAATTAAATCCATAATGAATGGGACTCCCAATTCCGAATGGCAAACGTGTGACGATGCGTTGGTCAGGAGTGCCAAAATATATCTCAGATACTGATTTTCAACAATTTGTAAAAATTGAACATTACAATGTCCCTAAACTCCTGCACCATACATGGCCGTCGAGACACACTTAGCCCTATCAATTTGTAATAGCACTTGCGGGGGCTTCCTACCTAATTTTTTTGGAGAAGTTGACACACGCATCCTTGCTAGCCCCTCTCTTAATATGGAATGGGGCTGTACATTCTCCATTTGGACTGTAACGCTCTCTGGTCTTGGCATTCTCTTAAAGTTGTTTTCAAAAGTGTATGATGGTATGGTAATGAGCTACTATATGACTTGTGTTTTAACAGTGACCACATCAGCCAAGATTATATTAGTGTCAACCTTATGCCAGATACAAGCAGTAATGAGCCCAATGCATCAGACAAGCTTGCCAGCAGTAATGTAGAAAAGGTTTTGTGAAAGTGGAATGCCTTTACATGGGTAATACACAAAGGCCACAATTGCAATGCCCCAGGTATGAAGGTAATAGTTCTAGTAATAGGTCTTCCTAAAACCACGTGAGTGATCACTCGAATATCAGGTTTACATTAATTTTGGAAATTAAGACAACCATTTTTCTCTAAACTTCAGCATATAAGCTCTGGAAAAGTGCACATTTCTGTTTCAAATACACAGTTTTTAGATTTGTTTTGCAAACATTAATTCAGCCTGTAAGAAAACGGGCCATTATATATGTTGCCTGCACAAGTAATGGTTCCATATTTGTCCTCCATTGGGAACCAAACACCCCCTGGTAGCACTTGTCTTTCTCAGGGTGCATTAAGCAGAGCATTCCAAAGCCTACTCAAGGTAGGTGATGTGGACTAATAATCTTCATTCGCTGGCAGCCAGTAATAACACTCAATAAATGATTGTCCAGTCTTTGCTTTTTCTTTTGAAAAAGGCAAAGTACATTTATTAAAGACATACTACTCAATACTATGCAGAAATTAAGAAATATACATAAGGATGATGCAAGTATCTTTTGACATTATGTAATCACTTCTGACCCTCTAAAGTGGGTCCAGTTCAACAAACCATGTTAGAACATTATCTTGTACTTAAATGCTATAATTGAATATAACCCTGAATGAATGCACTTATTACGGCTACTTGCATCCTCAGGGGGGCCTTTACAAACTGCCCAGAGAGCCTTCATGGGTGTCTGGGTCCTCGCACCACATACAGGAGAGCATCTGAAATCCTACTCAGCCATTTCCTCACACGTTCTTGAAGCAGTCCTTTACCTTGCAGTTGTGCCTTAATGTTGATGATAAACTTTCACTGAATTGCCGCACACCTCTGCTTTTAACCTGTTTACCGCGGTGTTCTAATGGGTGGGCGGAGCTATGTCGGCCAACGGTCGTTCACAGCACCAGGGAGGGAATGCTCCAGTCGGCCATTGGCCGATGGGAGCACGGAATGGGTTAAGTGACCATTTACATAGCAACATGGTATTGGAATCCAGCTAATTCAAAGTGATCGACTACAACCCCCATAGTTCATCAAATGGTTACTAGTGTGGCAAGAGTACAGCTCCTAGAATGTATGGTATTGTTAAATCAAACTCAAGGGTTGGAATTGTGGTTTGTCCTCTGTGACAAAGAGTCTTGTTAAATGTTCTTAGAGAGAAAACAAAAGAACAACCCTGCCCTTGATATATTAAGGTCCCAGGTGGGATCCAACTTGATCTTGTTAAATGTTCTGCCTTTAAACAAATCACTGTGATGAAATGTGCAAGCCACTGAATGCATTCATTGGCTTGTTAAATGAAAGAGTGGGACAGCAGTAGCAACGTGGGATTTAAAGGTGTGCACTTTTATTTAATTTCAACACCATTGTTTTGAAACAAGAAAACTCTTATATGTTTATTCATGTCTTTATGCATTGTTAATTGGTTCATCAAGTCTTATGATAAGGATACATTCTGATTGGCAGCTCTGATGTTAATATTTACCTGAGACAGACAATGATTTGCAAAATCAGGCTGCGTGAACATTTACTGTCACAGATGGAAGTTATAACTAGAGAAAGTAAGCCAGGTGCCCCACATTTTCGATTGTCTAAAGCATGGGTACTCACAAACGTTCTCTCGGGGGCCAAATTTACAGTGTGGTTTGTATCCAAGGGCCGCACCGGTGGGGGCAGGGTCAGTTGGGGAGGGGGTGGGGTCAGTGGGGGAGGGGCAGGCCTAGAGCAAAAAAAAAACTGCGACCATGAGGTTGAACACAGGTCCCTGCAGCGGAAGCCTTCATCCACTGAGCCACCAGACCTGGCATACACACATCTCTCTCTCTCTCTCTCTCTCTCTCTCTCTCTCTCTCTCTCTCTCTCTCTCTCTCTTTCTCTCTCTCTCTCTCTCTCTCTCTCTCTCTCTCTCTCTCTCTCTCTCTCTCTCTTTCTCTCTCTCTCTCTCTCTCTCTCTCTCTCTCTCTCTCTCTATCTCTCTATCTCTCTCCCTGTCTCCCTCTGCCTCACTCACTCTGACTGACTCCCTCTCTCTCTCTGTCTCCCTTTCTCTCTCTATCTCTCTCTGTCTCCCTCTCTCTCCTTCCCTCTCCCTCACTCTGTCTCCCTAACACTGTGTCCCTCACTCTGTCTCCCTCACTCTGTCTCCCTCACTCTGTCTCCCTCTATCTCTCTCCTCTATCTGTCTCCCACCCTCTGTCGCCCTCTTCCCTCTGTCACCTTCCTACCTCTGTCTCCCTACTCTCTCTGTCGCCCTCCTCCCTCTATCTGTCTCCCTCCCTCTGTCTGTCTCCCTCCCTCTGTCTGTCTCCTTCTGTCTCCCTCTGTCTCCATCCCTCTGTCTCCCTCCCTCTGTCTCCGTCCCTGTGTCTCCCTCCCTCTGTCTCCCTCCGTCTGTCTCCCTCTGTCTGTCACCCTCTGTCTCCCTTCCTCTGTCTCCCTCCCTCTGTCTCCCTCCCTCTGTCTCCATCCCTGTGTCCCCCTCCCTCTGTCTCCCGCCGTCTGTCTCCCTTTGTCTATCACCCTCTGTCTCCCTTCCTCTGTCTCCCTCCCTCTGTCTCCCTCCCTCTGTCTCCCTCCCTCTGTCTCCCTCCCTCCCTCTGTCTCCCTCTCCCTCCCTCTGTCTCCATCGGTCACTGTCTCCCTCCCTCTGTCTCCCTCTGTCTGTCACCCTCTTCCTCCCTCTGTCTCCCTCTCCCTCTGTCTCCCTCCTCCCTCTGTCTCCCTCCCTCCCTCTGTCTGTCTTCTTCTGTCTGTCTCCCTTCCTCTGTCTCTCTCTGTCTGTCACCTTATGTCTCTGTTCCTCTGTCTCCCTCCTTCTCCCTCTCTCTGTCTCCCTCTCCCCCTTCCCTCCCTCCCTTTCACTCCCTCCCTCTCCCTCTCCCTCCCTTTCCCTCCCTCCCGCTCCCTGTCTCCCTCCATTTCCCTCCCTCCCTCTGTCTCCCTCCCTCTCCCTTCCTCTGTCTCCCTCCCTTTCCCTCCCTCCCTCTCCCTCTGTCTCCCTCCCTCTGCCTCCCTCTGTCACCCTCTGTCATCTCACCCTGCCTGTGTGTGTCCGGGCTGAGACAGCTTCGTGGGCACACACACACAGCCGCACCCGAGCACTTCAAAGGTCTTTAAAGACCATTTGCATGTTAATGAGGCTTTTGTTGTATTTCTCCTCTTCTTAGGCCCCTGCAGATCCACTCTGACTTTCATTGGAACCCCCCAGCCCCCAGAAGAGCAGCAGAGTCTCTGAGTCGCACTGCTGCAACCGGCAGTGATTGCAGACACTCTTTAATTTTTTTTTTAAAGCACGGTTACGATGTCTGCAAGGTCCGCGGGCCGCCAAGCAGTGGCGTCACTAGGGTTGGTGTCAACCAGTGTGGTAACTCATGGTGTCACCCCCTCCCGACTTACTCCTTGAGCCACAAAACAATTCAGGGGGGGTAAGGGACCCGTGCTGGGATACACAAGGCGGTGTTTGCGGTTTGTGAGGGAGCGGGACTCTGGGAAACACCGTCACCGGAGGAGGAGGCAGAATTCAAAGGCAGGCAGCCTGATGCTGGCTATTTACTTAAGGTGAAAACAGCAGAATTAGGTGAGCTTCCCCGCCAGCCCGCCAGTTTAATATGAGGACCCGCCCTGCTCCCGAGCCCCCGTACCCAAGAACACCCCTGTTCAAGCCTATTTATACAAAAGTACAAGTTCCACAAGTAAAAAAACAATCTCTGTGAGAAAAGTAACTCACAGCTATTATCAAACCTCATAAAATACAGTTTGCGAATATACAGCATGACTCATTGTACACATATACGTTCTGACTTTCCAGCAGGGATTAACCCTTTGCAATAGTAAATCATCGCGAGCCAACTGCCAGTTCTCAAAAACCTAGCTGTGCCACTGCTCTCTGTTCTCTCTACTCTGCAAGACTGCATTCTCCGCCACTGAACTCAATGCCACTCTACTATGCACCACTGCACTCTATGCCTCTCAATACCATTGCACTCTATGTCACTGCATTCTACGCCACTCTATTCTATTCTGCATCATTGTAATATATGTCACTGCTCTCTACACAACTCTACTTGGCACCAGTCTACTCTGCACCAGTCTATGCCATGCTATCCTACACCACTTCACTCTTGGACACTCTACTCTGCAACACGCATTCTCTGCCATTGTACTCAACTCCACTCTACGCTACACCGCTGAACTCTACGCCACTTTACACCATTGCGCTCTATGTCACTGCACTCTATATCACTATGCTCTACTCTCCACCACTGTTATCTATGCCATTTGTCTCTGCATCACTCTACTGTAAGTTGCTGCACTCAACATTGCTGCACTTTACTCTGCACCCCTTAACTCTACACCACTCCACTGCACTCTATGTCAATGCGCTCTGCATCACTCCACATCACTCTAAACTACTCTGCACCACTGCACTCTACACCACTCTACTCTACACCTTTCACTCCACCCTGCACCACTCCACACTACTCTTAACCACTCCACTCTATGCCATTTAATGTCACTGGAGTCTACTCGGCACCACTGTAGTCTACACCGCTGCACTCTACGACTCTCTACTGTACATCACTGCACTCTATGCCAATGCACTCTACAGCACTTTACTCAGAAACACAGTACTCTACACCAATCTAATCTGCAGCACTGTACTTTACACCACTTTACTCTTGGCCACTCAACGAAACTACACTCTACAATGCTTCACTCTATGATGCTCTACTCCATTAAACTCTGCTCCACTGTATGGCACTCTACTCCCCTCTATGACACTCTCCTCCACTCGATGCCACTCCACAACACTGTACTCTATGCCATTCTCCAACACTTCTCCACTCTGACGCTCTACGCAACTCCCTCTATGCCACTCCATGCCACTTTACTCCACTTTATTCTATGACACACTACTCCACTCTGCGCCACTCAACTCCATACCACTCCACTGAACATTGCAATACTCTACTCCACTGTAGGCCATTCACTCTCCTACATAACACCACTCTCGGCCATTCCACTCTCCTACACTACTCCACTCTACAACAATCAACTCCACTCTATGCCGCTATACTCTATGTCACTGTACACAACACTCTTTATGCCACTCCAATCTGCTATGCACCACTTCATGACTCTCTATGCCACGCCACTATACTCCACCCTGCACCACTCTACTCTATTCGTTGCCCTTCTACTCTACAACAATCTATGCCACTCAATGACACTCCACTTCATTCCACTCAACTCTACTGTACATCACTCTAAGCCACTAAACGCCACTCCACGCCACTCCATAATACTCCACCTTATGGCACTCTACGCTACTCTCTTTTATCCCACTAATGTTTAGCCATTCTGAAAAAAGCCACACTGGTGTGCAACATGGCTAAATCATATTGACAAAGACAGCAGCTTTTGCACAGGCGAAACCTATTGGCTTTGCCATTTCATTGTTCGGTCTGATGTTCACCAAGACCTTTTAATTTTAGAAACATTATATGTATAATAGACCTACTTAAAGGAGCTTTCCAGCACCTCTCTTCATTTATTGTTTTTTTTTTGTGCCATTCACATTTTGCTTCCACCCACTACAGCATACAGGATAGGGCAATGGGTCAGCCTACTTTAGTCACTGGTTAACTTCACTTTGTGGGACTGCATTTTGCTCTCTCACAATGAGCACCTCACAGAAAATGTAGTTCCTTTCAGTGCCAGTGCTTTTGCTTTCACTTTATAATTTAGTTACTTTAGAGTTGCCTTTTTTGCTTACAGTCTGAGGTGAAAGCAGGCTGATTCATACCAGATGCCACAAGCCATGTGTTATCAGTTCCTGTCTCCTGCCAATGAATATTGTAAATTCTTTTTAGGGTGTTTGACTGCTACTATTTCACGGCATAACAGACTGCATCCATTTTAAACTGTTCAATATTGTTAATTTAAATTGATAAGCGGGCAGTTCTTCAGAACACATTTATACTGACTCAATTTCACCAATGCTTCTGTAACGATCTTCACCCAGGAAGAAAAACAGCCTTTATCCTGCTTCATTTGCAGCAAGTGTAACACCTTTCTTTGTATTTATTCCCCTCTTTTTTCCTTCCTTTCTTCATTCTTTCCTCCTTCCTGTATTTTTTTGTTTAATTCTTTACTGCTTTCTTTCCAATTTTTTTCTTTCTTGCCTGCTTTCTTTGCTGCTTTCTTACATTCTTTCTTCCATTCCTTATTTATTTCCCTCATTTTTGCTTTCCATAGTCCTATCCATCTTTCTTTCCTTTTTTATCCTACTTTCCTTCTGTCTTTCTGACTTTCTATCCCTTTTTCTTTCTTTATTTGTTTTTTCTTTCTTCTTTCTTTGTTTCCTGCTTTCTTGTTTCTATTCTTCCTAGTTTCTTTCCTTAAATCCTTCTTTACATTTTACACTGCTTCTTTTTCTTTCCTCCCTTCTGTCTTTCCTATATTTTTCTTACTTTCCTTCTTTCTTTTGTGCCTTCTTTCCTTTCCTTTTGTTTTTTCTTTTCTCCCTTTTGTTTTTCTTTGTTTTTCTTCCTTTCTTTTATCTTTCCTTCTTTTGTCCTTTTTACTTCCTTTATCATTCTGTCTTTCCTTTCTTGCTCTTTATTTCTTTCCTTCTTTCTCTTTTCCCTTTGTATTTCTTTCTTTCGTCTCGCTTTCATTCTTTCTTTCCTTCTTTTGTAACTCTTTCATTCCTTTCTCTTTCATTATTCCCTTCCTTTCTCTTTCTTTCCCTCCTTCCTCTTTCTTTCTTTCTTTCTTTCTTTCTTTTTCTTTCTTCCTTTCCTTCTTCTTTCTTTCTTTCTTTCTTTCTTTCTTTCTTTCTTTCTTTCTTTCTTCCTTTCTTTCTTCTCTTTTCTTAAAGGCAAGAGGCTAGCAGCAAAATGCAAAGCAACTGGCATGTTTAGGTCTGTGTTAGCCAAGACCTTTTGATTGTACGATGATTATCTGAATGACATAGGTACTTATGGGGGTTTTCAGCTACACTTCGTCCATTTGTTTTTGGTTGTCTCATTCACATTTATCTACAACCCACTTGAGCATGCATCAGGGGGCAATGCCTCACCCCACTTAAGTCATTGGCTGACTTAATTATTAGTAATGGCATGCTGCCCTTTTACAAGGAGCACATCCACATAGAAAGTAAATCCTTTCAGTGCTAAGGATTACTCTGATAATGTGTGCATTTTTCAAACCAAAATGTTTGTTTGCCTTTAGTCAATATTTTTTTCATACTGGCAAATGCTGCAGCTTCTCAAACACTAAAGTTTTGCAAAAAACATGACAAAACAAAACTAGAATTACCAAAAGAATGACGGACAACACCAGACCTATAGGCTTCGGCAATGCTTCCTCAAGGTCTTGAAAACTGCCGGGAGAAAAGACACAGCTTCAGAAAGAACCCAAAGGACTTTAGCACCATCAATTCAAATTGCACATATTTCTTTTCAGTGCACACAGTGTTTTTAGATTTGCTGTTGAAGTCCCTCAGGTATCACCTTGGTCCCCAACCAAGATATAATCCGGGATCACTGACAGAATATCGAGGACAAAATTATGCATTGATAAAATATTGTGTCAAAAATATCAAGGAATATCAATATCGAGAAGGTAAGTGCAAATAGGAAAGTATAGATTTACTATTCTTACCTCAACATTTACGGAGCTTGAAGATACATATAATGTAAAAATATATATATGGAAATAAGTATAGTGAAACTCTACATACCCATATAAACTTACTTTCATAATAATGTTCTCCTCAATATTGTTGACACAATATTTTGATGACATTTTAGACTCAATATTTTGTTCAAACACCTGTAATCTATGGTTCTTCTCCAAACTTGATATTATTAAATTGGAGGTTCATCACCTGGACAGGAAATGGAGACAGAATCCTTTTGATTGTCAGCACTGCGGGTTTACACTCACCTCTTCTATTAGGCACAATTAGCACAACGGAAGGTTTCAAAGTGAAGCAAGTAGAGTTGGCTTTCACTTAATTGAGGACCATCATAAGACTTTACTCTAATGCCCACAGCTAGGCTACACTGAGTTTGAATTTTATAATATTACTGTTGTTCTCTTCCTAAACACTAAGCTCATATGTTAGATTTCCTAACAGATAGACAACCAGATGCTGTCTTTTTAACAGAGACTTGGCTACATGAGAGCTGGGCTCCTGATGTAGTAGGTGCCCTCCCGCCTAACTATACTATTATTAGGAAAGTTAGGCAACATAAAATAGGCTGGGGGTTGTCAATCATCTTCAAAACCACATTTGAGGGCGAAACAGAAGATTTCACAGCTCTAGACTGTGAAGCCCTACTTTTTAGAATTGTGCTTACACCCAAATTTACACTCTACACTCCTTTCCCCTGGCCCAGCGGGAATACGGGCGCTCTCTTTCCCAGACATAGCAGCCCCTTACATTTGGAAGTCTGTACATTTACAATCCTGGGCGACCTTAACCTTCTTTAATACAACCGTAAATGCACAAAAAGCACCTCACGTACGGCTGATTTGAAGGAGATGAATTTGAGACTGTGCAACTCCAACCACACTCCTGTAGCCGGACATCTGGTAGATCCTATCTTTTCCAATCAGTCTGACCCTAGTGATCTCCCTTCGCTCCCACTTTCCTGGTCTGATCACTTTGCAGTACCTTTTAAGTTGAAGGTGGTGTCTTCCCTTATGCCGCATTGATCTGGTTTGGAACAAAAAATGAGAAGTTGGGCGAAGCTAAATGTTCGAACATTTAATAAAATTTTGTTTTATATCATTGGCGATTCAGAGAGGAGGGGTGAGAAGCTATGACAGGTGCTTTCTCTGAGTGGCCAAAGAGGCGGACCATCTGCTGATCCATAAAATGCAAAATGCCCAATTGTGATTCCAAATTAAGGAGTTTAAAGACTCTGAGAGCCATGAGCACAAGGATGAGCCAGGAAAAGTGAAAGCCTACAACATAAAATAATGTTTATTTGTAAAACCCTTACTTGCCCTGTGGTTTCATCGTGTTATATAATATATATTTGTGTTACCCAACACACTACTATTAATTTTATCAACCTCACAAGGATGAAAAGCTAAGTGGATCCACATGGATTGCAACTTGTGCCCATAGAGTCAAAGACATATACTTGCAGTTGATGCATTAGTCCACTAAGCCATCAGACTGGGTTGGGGAGTCCTTTAATTCTGGAGTGCAGAGTCTTTAACCCGGAGAGTATCCACTCTGAAGAATCTCATCAGCGCATTGCTAGACCCTGGCGATTCTGATTACTGTGGAGGAGGTTGAATCTGCCATTAATTTCCTTGCAGCCAAAAAGGCTACTAGTTTGACAGTTTGACAGCCACCTTCTATAGGTGCTTCCAAATAACTTATGTGCACCTCTAGCTAGGGCACTCAATTTGTTTTTGGAGCCTGGGTGGATACAACGTCTAAATAAATATTCTCATTAATATAAAAAGAGGGGACAATGGTGCATCATGTATGTTTTTTACAGCAATAGATCTGCTGAATGTTTTGAAAATATTAGAGGTAGCAATCATTGAAATATTCTACATGACACATCCAGCCAATGGATATTTTTGAAAGAAAGGTGAGCTTCTAATAAAGTCGTAGTGCCCGATTCACAAACGTAAACTGAGATAGAATCCTAACTTTATGACTTTTGGTAGTCCCAAAGGGCATTTAGGAGTAGTAAAGTGAGGATTCCTAACTTTACTACTCAAAAATGCCCTTTGTGAATACCGAAAGTCGTAAAGTTAGGATTTTGTCTTAGATTATTTTTGTGAATGGGGCCCAAAGTATTTGTCAGTGAAAATGTAATTATTAATATGAATACAATGCAATTCTCACTGATGATGCCGTAAAGGCTGTCAACTAGGTGTTCTGGAACTTCATGACTCTGGTATGTCATACATTGGATTTTTACGAATTTGGGGGCATATTACCAAGGGCCTTATCGCCGCTTTAGCGGGAATTTTTCATTGTATTAATATTAATATTATTATTACTAAGTGGTGAGATTTGGAAAAAAGTTGTCCAACCATATAACCCTTCTTTCCTGTGCTTCTACTCCCTTGTTTATCCCCTTTATTGGAAATGGGCCCCTTTATTGGAAATGGGCAAACGCAAAGCTGTGGGTGGTCATAGGTCTCCCAAAGGGAAAAATCTGAAACCATCAGTTGGGGACAATGAGGTAATGGAGAGGATTGATAACCTGTTTTGGAATGCACAGACCTGGCCAATTCCAACTTTCATCTATCGAAGCCTAGTTAAAAACCCCTAGATGCTGAGCCAGTCAAACAGGTATATAACGTAGTTGAAAAAGCTCAATCCAAACCCTCTTCTGGCCTTTCATAGTGATGTGCATGGGTCCCTATCCAATGCAAGCTCTATACAATCGCATTTAATTTCTTCCCAACCAACAATTGGCTGTAGCAATCGCTTTGTTGCCCTCCCCTTACAGCACAATGGCATTGTAAATGAGTAACCTGATGAGGTTTTAAGGGACCAGATTAAACGCTCCAGGAGATTGTTGAGACCCTTCAGGGGAAAAAGAGAATGGACCAGATGTCATCCCTGTAGGCGGCTGGGGGGCTCTCCTCGAGTAATAGGGAGCCCATCGCTCCACGCCCCGGCTCTGCTGCTCTTCAGGTATCGACTAATAACATTGTTCTCCAGCCAACTCCAGGCAGGTCTATAGTGGAAAATAGGTTGTGTTTAGTTGACAGGAAAGGGTGGCCACAATCTTCTTTTCCAAGGCCGAGTCCACTTGAATGGTAACCATTCACAGTGGCTTTGCGCCGAAGTACCCACTGTGTGTTAGAACTCAGCGTTCTGCCAAAGCAGGGAGGTGTCGGCCTACAGGGAAAGTTCAAGATGGTTTTTATACCCCAGGTACTGAAGGGGACCAGCCAGCTATGATATTCCTAGATAGGTTCCCCAAGTTAGCCTTTGGGATTAGAGAAGACTCAAACTCCCTAATTAACAAGGTAATGTATTGGTTCAGAGTGACAAGACAATGCTAGGCATTAATTAGGAGTGACATTATAGGAGTGGAAAGGTTGTGTACAACTTATCATTGCTATGATAAACTGCGTATTTCCTTTGTTTACAATAATTTGGTGGAAGGCCTCATTGCGTTGAAGCTCGCACTATCTCTAACGCAAACACACAGATCTAAATTAACTTCTGTGATCTAGCAATGCTCAGAGAGTTGCAACACACAGGGGTCAAGACTGGGTGGGACGAAGCAAATAGCGGGTTGACTGTTGCCTCCCATTGACTGGTGCATAAGGCTCCTCCTTGCAGTAATGCAGTTGTTAGGACTTCTATTGAGCAAGAGCTGATCCATCCTTTACCAGCCCAGTAGGGGGATAAATGTAGGAGTCACAGGTCAGACCTTGTATTCAGAAATTGTGCCTCTGGCTCTGAGTAATGGGGGCAGTCTTGTTAGGTAACCAACCCCCTCTATCTTTGATGGGGTACCCCATCAAAATATTGTCATAGAATGTAGGAGGGTTGGCCAAGACATTGGAGGAGAATGAGTGGGGTCCTTTTATTGACACGCTTGACATCTGTCTCTTTCAAGTGCCTAGCCACAACTCATTAGAGTGGGTACACATCCTTTTGTGGAAATGAAGTCCAATCTGGTACGGGTAGACCCTTAGGGGTGTTGTGCACATGGATCAAAACATCACTCCAATTTAGAATATCTCCAATGCTGTAGCTTTTTGTGATATATTAGCAGTTAGACTGGTGCTTTCATCGGGGTTGACACTAAGAATTTATAATGTGGACAATAGAGTGGAGAGTAGCAATAAGGAGCCTAAGGTAATTATTATTTTGGAGCAGGCCCTTCTGGAAAGCCCAGACAAAGATAGGCTCTTGGTGGAAGGGAATTTAAATGCCAACTTTGAACATTGGCAGCCTTTCCACTCTATCTAATGCAAGAACAGGATAACGAATGGGGTATTCCTTCGCTAGATCTACCCATAGTCAGGTGGTCAGCAAAGGCGGGTCAATTGCTGGCCATGACACTAAACCGCGATCTCTGGGCCCCTACTGGGAGATGTCACTATGATCACCAAGGCAAATTGACTTTTAATGGGGTATCCTGCTTCAACACCCTCCGCATGCTCCGCAGGATCTTCAAATGGATCCCTCCCGACACAAGGAAAACCGTCACCCAGGCCCTCATCACCAGCAGACTCGACTACAGGAACGCCCTCTACTCTGGAACAACAACCAAGCTCCTGATACAACTCCAATACATCCAGAACGCCTCGGCACGACTGATCCTCGACATCACCCGACGCAGCCACATCACACCCCACCTGAGAGGCCTGCACTGGCTCCCAGTCAACAAGGAGATCACCTTCAAACTCCTCATCCACGCACACAAAGCCCTACACAACGCCGGACCCACATACCTCAACAACCGTCTCAGCTTCCACAGCTTCCAACCTCGCCCTCGCCACAGTTCCTCGTATCTGGAAGACCACCACCGGCGGCAGATCCTTCTACTACCTTGGCGCCAAGACCTGGAATGCTCTCCCCACCAGCCTACGACAGACACAGGACCTGCTGGCCTTCAGAAGACTCCTCAAGACATGTCTCTTCGTCCAGTAGCGGCGCCCCCTCGGCCCCCCAGCGCCTTGAGACCCTGACTGGTATGTAGCGCACTTTACAAATGCAGTGATTGATTGATAGGATATAGTCGCAGAATAAACAGTTTTTTGGCTGACCTAAAGCTCTGGCAGGTAATTGGATATTGCTGAGTCCTCAGAAAAAGACCATAATGCCCTTTGTAGGCTGCTACAGGATTAAGTACCCCCAGCCCAGGCATCTTATATTAATAGAGAAACAGGTTCCCTCTCAAACACCAACAATCTTAGAACAACTAGCTGGGACTGGGTGATGAAAAACCTAGAACCACCGGAAGCGATTAACAATAGTGGAATTGTCAACTACAAGTCCCTATTGTAGCTCCCTTTCACTTCTAGAATTGAGAATTTTTCTATTAATTATGAAAAATTAACGACCCACATCAGAGAGTTATTGGGGGAACAGACGCAGGTGGAATACTATGCCTAAATCTGATAATTGGTACAATGGTGAAGGTAGGAAAGCTAAGAATGAGCTCATTGTGGCTATTGAGTCAAAAACACTGCCAGCTATATTGAAGAAAAGGAAGTTGTATCAGCAAGTGACAAACAATGCTAAAAGAGAATGGGCGAGTTCTTTATGGACTAATTTACATGTAGCATTTTCCAACAAAGACAATACGTCATTTTGGAAAATGCTGGTTGTCTCAATGGTCAAAAACCAACCCTTGATTTCTGTATCTAGCCTGTAAGACTGGATAGCACATTTTGAAAACTTTTTTCTCATAAATGTGTCACTACCAAGAGCGATGTAGAGGCTATACATATCAGTCCCACTCCTAAGGCTACCAAACAGACATTTTCGCTTAGCGAAACACTAGCATCTATTAATTCCTGTATTCCTGGTCGCACTACGGGGCCAGACAGACTACCCAACGATCTATATTTATGGGGAAAAATGTAGTGGTTTTACCCAGAAACATATGCTTTCTAATACAATCCTAGCTGGTATGGAGATTATACCCTCCTGGAAATTAGCGGAAACTATTACTATTTATAAAGAAGGGGAAAAGGCAAACCCAGCCAATTATAGGCCTATAAGGCTGATTGACTCCCTACAAAAAATCTTTTGTATATAGGTATTGTCTCATATACAGGAGTGGATTAGGGATGAGTGTATAATCTAGGATTGGTAGGTGGGTTTTAGGCCAAATGTGAGTTCTGTGTATCAGATTTTTTGTTTTGCCTGCATGTACTTGAGAGAGGTGATTATTGGCAAAGGCATACTATATGTTGCCTTCGTCGATCTTTGTGCATCATTTAACTTAGTTCTACGTGCCAAGATATGGAGGGTCCTTGAGGATATGGGGCTACCAACTCCCCTGTTGGACATCCCTATGACTCTTCATGCTGATACACTTGCTCAGGTGAGGTGGGGACAGGACGGGGCCTTAACCAACCCCATCCATATTGATGGGGGGTCATGCAGAGGTGTCTTCTGGTGCCCACTCTCTTTACATTATATATTAATGCTGTAATTGGCTTTTAAGGATAGAGATGGGAGTGATGCACCCAATATAGAAAGGCAGTGGGTTCCTGCACTTCTTTTTTGTGGATGACACTTTGGGACCAATTATGATGGCGGGGAGACAGCCAAGAACAGGCTAGCGGTGGCAGTTTCCCCACCATTGGAGATATTACAATGGCGGGCCGGGTGATGGCAAGTGGACTTCCGACCGCTACGCATCCAATGGGCTCCTTGAGCCCACCGGTGCGGTGGAGGGGCTTGTAGTCCCTACCTTGTTGGAGGTGCCTGCAAGGCACCGCCATAGGGATTACGATGTACCTGCCATGAAAATGCTGTTAGAGAGGGACTTTGGAGGCCCTTAGTGGGCCCCTGTTCCCCCATGGCCCCCAGACATGAGACCTGGGGGGGACCTAGGGTACCCCCTGCTACGTATTGCAGGGATTTGTAAATTGTTTCTTTTTGCATTGTGGCGGGTGCTTCAGCCAGCAACACCCGCCACAATGCAAAAATAGGTATTGCGACCTCCTTGGTGGCGTTCGCATCAAAATACCTACGTCAGGACCGCCGACAGCCTGTCGGGCTATTCCAATACCCAATAGGTGGCGGGCAGATGTAAGTCCGCCCACCATCATAATTGGGCCCTTTGTTAATTTCTAAGTTGCCGCAGGGTCTGCAACAACTCCTGAATTCCTTTCAACTATTTTGTGTGGAGCAGGGCTTGGAGCTTAACAGCTCCAAGACCAAATGTATGATTTTCAGCAGACAGACATCTATTTTCTGTACGAGGAGGATGCTCTAGAGATATTGCCCAGCTTTAAGTATTTGGGTATTAAATTGACCAAGACTTTATGCTGGTCACCACAGGTGGAGTAGGCTCATTTATCTTTAATCCAGCATACTACATATATAGGGAAAATACAAAGAAAAACATAATCGAGAAGGGTGGCTCCAGCATTGGAAATATATAATGTGAAGACACCAGGGGCGTTTTTTTTATGGTGCAGAGTTGTGGGGTTATTCACATACAGAGTGCCTTTCCATAGTGGAGCAAAGGTTTTTAAAAACCTTACTGAATCTCCTTGTAAGTACACCGTTGATCCCCCTAAATTTAGACATGGCTCAAAAGAAAATTGCCCACAAGATTGAAAGTAGAATGTTGACTTATTGGTATAGGTTATAGACAACACTTACCCTCGATTTCTATTAGAAGGGAATCAAAGATTATTTGGTCCCACAGTATGCACAGAAAATATTGTGACTCTGTGCCATAAAGGCCCTACTTCACAGATTGAAATTGGACAAGTATTGGGCCTCACCAGAGAACATGTGTTTAGTTGGAAAGGCCTGTATGAAAGGGACTATTTTGGGAAAGTGAGGCAATTGACAATGTTAGACAGTGCAAGGGCTCCTTGTCTGTGTCTTTCACAGATTGAAAAGCAATGGCCATTTACGAAAGTACTATTGATGAAATTGCCTCTCCATACGCATAGGTTTGGCACTTTACCTATAAAGAAACATTTACTAGTAGATGGCAACAGGAAAATGGTCCATGCGATAATCTGTGTGCAGGCTGTGAAGGATGAACTGAATCGCTTTTCCATGTCTGTTTTTTTGCCCCTTTTATAAACACATATGTGCAAAATGGATTGTTCCCTGTGCAAAAATCTGGGTTGCAGGGAGCTTCAGGAAACGTTCAGAATATTGCAGTGTGATTCTATTTAGATTATAGTTTTTTTACCTGGCTATGTTTTTAAGGGCATTTTGGATTAAGCTTGCTTAATTCCTACAGTCTGCTACTGACCTTTGATAAGAATTGTTTGATGTTTGTGAGGGTTCATGGTGGGACACTTTTACGCTGTAGAATTTATCTGGGATTTTTGTCCTTTCATACCTTTAGATAGTGGTTTGTGCCCTGAATTTCTGTGTCTTTTATACTATGTTTTCTATTGATATATTTTATGTATTGATATTTCTATTTGCACTTTCATGTATATGTGTATTGTGGGTGTCTTTTTTGTCCGTACTTTTATCATCCACAGAGATCGGAATAAAGTTCTATGGCATGGTATTGTATGGTATATTTCAAATCATATACAAAGAGAAGATGGATGAAGCGCTGAAACTTTTCAAACACTCACCCCAGTCACAGATCTGGATTGAATCCATCATCGTTCTTTAGCTCACTTCTACACCCAAGTTCAGACACAGCTATATGCAACTCAGTCTTGACCCTGTGTCTCATGGGAACAGTCCAGCTCGAACTGCGAAACCATGTCTTCCCTGGACCGGAAACAAGCATCCTGGGACCGTTTTTGCGGTAACAGCCCTCATCAGCCAGGAAACTTGAATCCAGTGGCAAAGTGAGCAAGGGACCCACGTCTGGGCATACCCTGCCAACATAGGGTGAAGAAAGCAAACAGAAAGAGATGATGGACAGAGCGTTGAAACTTTTCAGTTACTCACCCCCAGTCACAGATCTGTGTTGAATCCATCATCGTTCCTTAGCTCACTTCGCCACCCCACTTCAGATGCAGCTATTTGAAAATCAGAATTGACCCTGCGCCTCATGGGAACAGTCCAGCCCAACCTGCCAACCATGTCTTACCTGGACTGGAAACAAGCATCCTGGGACCAGTTTCAGGCTAAAAGCCCTCATCAGCCAGGCTAGCTTGAATCCAGTGGCAAAGTGAGCAAGGGACCCACATCTGGGAATACCCTTACAACTTAGGGTGAACAAAGCAAACACAAAGAGATGATGGATGGAGAGCTGAAACTTACCCCAGTCACAGATCTGGGTTGAATAGATCTTTGGTCTTTAGGTTAGTTTGCCACTCCAGTTCAGACACACATATATGCAAATCAGTCTTGACACTGTGCCTCGTGGGAACAGTCCAGCCCAAACAGCCAAGCCATGTCTTTCCTGGACAGGAAACAAGCATCCTGGGACTGGTATATTTCAACACAGTACTTTAATAAACATTGTTCTGCAAATAAATTATGCATTTAGTACCATGTTAGCCTACAACTTAAACTAAAATAAAAGTTACATCCGCAATAGAATTATGGTAGTTCAGCAATGTGAATTCACAAGCTCGAACTGCAGGAATTTGCCATTTAGAGATCCCCTCTGAGTTCAGCTGCTGAACCAGAGTCCTTGTAGTTGTTGGTTTCCAAATTATCTTCAGATCCCGGAGCTAGAGAGATATAAATGTGGTTCTTTTATTATTATCCCATTGAGCATTCTCCCAGCACCTTTTATGTGCCTGATGTAAAATCCTAAGTGGCCAAGGGTATGTCCAGATGTGTGTCCCTTGCTCATTGTGCCACTGTAACCAAGCTACACCCAGCGGAAGTGCCCCAATCATTGTGAAGCTTTTTTTTGGTTGCTAGCATTCCCATTTGGAGAGGACTTGACTTAGTATGTTGCTCTGGATGGTTCCTAGTGGAGAAGGGTGAAAACTAATTTGCATATGGCTATTTCTAATCTGAGGTGGCATGGTGGACAAATGAATGATGGGTTGGAATGCTAACCAAGAGATTGCCAATGGTTAGATTTATTGCAAGCATCATCATCCCTTCATCTTTTAAGGGTTTGATGTAACATCCTAAGTAGCCAAAGGTATTCCCAGACATGGGTCCCTTGCTCACTGTGCCACTGTAACCAAGCTACACCAGACTGAAGAGCCCCAATCAGATTAAAACCAGTTTTGGCATGCTTGTGTTCCAGTTCGGAAATGACCCAGCTTAGCATTTTGGGCTGGGCTACTCCTACTAGAGATGGGCCAAGACTGATTTGCATACAGCTGGTTCTAATCTAAAGTGGCATGGTGGGCAAAAGAGCGATGGGTTGAAATGCAATCTTGGCTGATTTCCAGTCATTAGGTGCATTGCAGGCATCCCCCATCACCTTTTGTGTGTTCAGCTACATGACCAAAACAAGTGTTGCAAAGCTGCAATATGGGAGCAGCCACACAGCAGAAAGATCAGCTGAGCCAGAATGTTCAGCTCCTAGGGGTCCAGAACAGTATCCTGTAGCATCATCTCAATGTTCAAATTCATTAATCTGATTTCACACCTTCCAAACACTGCCTGCAGCATTGTCCAATTTAGGCACTATTTCTGGGGTCAAGTGCCATCTGCTGCCAGCTCTGCCATTGAGACATCTCCAGCTGGAAGTCCCATGTAAAGTGGGACACTGCTGCCAATGAAGGTACCTGTCACCCCCCTTTTCCACTCACACCACTACAGTGGTCCCTAGGAAGATTCATACATCAGGCACGGTTGGGAACAACACCAAAGAACCTACAGTATTGTTAGATTTCCAGTTAGTGAGTCCCTTACCTGCTGAAGTCTAAAGTGTGGATTGAGCCTGTCTGTCTCCTAGAAGATTCTGAACAGGAGAAGCAACTGCCCAGCCCCCACCCCTAGGCCAGCAGACCATTGGCTATTCAGCTACCAGGCAAATCAGACCCCTCCTCTCACACCAGCCCAGGCCCCTTAAGGCCTTGCTGGGTGCACCCCAAATCATTCTCCTCCATCTTTTGCGTTGCAGCCTTCCTGTGCCCCAGATAGCAGTGAGCAGAGTCCAGGAAGTGGTAAGGAGACAGACTAGTGCTGTCTTTTCCCAAGACAAAAAGTTGTTTAAAAAACACTTTCTGTGTTTACTGTCTTTGCCTGTGGTTGTTACAGTTAAAAATGGTAGTTTTAGCCTGCCTGTAATTGCATATTTTATCACCTGTGTTGTGTTTTAAACTTGTGGCTTTCCCTGCCCATGATTGCCTCCATTTAGAGTGTTGAATTGTGGGATTTGCAGTCCAACCTCTGTAGTTTGTCCCTCTCATTCCTTGGTGACAATTCTGTTTCCCTCCAAGTTTCTCCTTTGCTCTGTGCTAAGACCTGTATGTTAAAACAGTGCACTCCCAGCCACCATTTTGTGTTCACAAACCAGTGAAACCAGCCCCCTTGCCCCCACACCCCCCTCCAGCAACAGGGATTTTCTGCATCAGAGGGTGCTTCTGTGAGCTATTTATACTGTGCAATTACAATATAATACCACCAAGCACAGAAAAGTGATATCTTAGTATGATCATCTGGCCTGTCTTCCCTATCTACCTGATATTGACACATTTATCATCTGCTCATGAACTGTTGTATGGAAAAGTACTTAAAACAACTATTGGCCAATCTGAACTTTTGCATCTAACATTCAAGTCACCTTATTTACTGCCAATCATGCATGGAATATAATGTGCAGAATGTATGGTAGTGGTAAGGAGACAGACTAGTGCTGTCTTTTCCCAAGACAAAAAGTTGTTTAAAAAACACTTTCTGTGTTTACTGTCTTTGCCTGTGGTTGTTACAGTTAAAAATGGTAGTTTTAGCCTGCCTGTAATTGCATATTTTATCACCTGTGTTGTGTTTTAAACTTGTGGCTTTCCCTGCCCATGATTGCCTCCATTTAGAGTGTTGAATTGTGGGATTTGCAGTCCAACCTCTGTAGTTTGTCCCTCTCATTCCTTGGTGACAATTCTGTTTCCCTCCAAGTTTCTCCTTTGCTCTGTGCTAAGACCTGTATGTTAAAACAGTGCACTCCCAGCCACCATTTTGTGTTCACAAACCAGTGAAACCAGCCCCTTGCCCCCACACCCCCCTCCAGCAACAGGGATTTTCTGCATCAGAGGGTGCTTCTGTGAGCTATTTATACTGTGCAATTACAATACAATACAATACAATACCACCAATCACAGAAAAGTGATATCTTAGTATGATCATCTGGCCTGTCTTCCCTATCTACCTGATATTGACACATTTCTCATCTGCTCATGAACTGTTGTATGGAAAAGTACTTAAAACAACTATTGGCCAATCTGAACTTTTGCATCTAACATTCAAGTCACCTTATTTACTGCCAATCATGCATGGAATATAATGTGCAGAATGTATGCTAAACATTTTCTAAATCAAATTATCAAACAGAAATGTTGTTCATATGTTACTCCTTCTTTTTATCTATTTTAATAAAACAGTTTTTATCACTTCCCGAACACACTTCACATATCTCTTAATACCTCTGACAATCAATATACCCAGAAACCCCATATGCAGTTTAGGATAACAAACAGTAATAGTCACACTAATATATGTCTCTAAGAAAACATTAAATTGTGTGAATACAAAGTTCTTTAATGAAAATGCATCAGACATCCACAAACTCCGCAATGGAGAAGAAAACGCCAACAAACACGCAATGTATAAGGACACATCAACAAACACTCATAAATATAGACCATGCAGAAAAAAACACAAAGGTTTTCAGTCCTTTTCACTTTTTAAGTGAAAGATGAGTTCTCCGATGAATTTAATGGTTTCAATCCACATATTAGCAATATCTTAAGTCAGTTTTGCATATCTGTGATAACTGATTCTCAAAATTAATTAGAAGACAAATGGGAGTCCTCACAAACACATCTGGATGCCCACATGTTCTCCTTATACATTATTCTTAGGTGATTAAATCATTTTCACCAAATCCCCACAGATAGGGTAAGGCAGAACATTTCAAGTCCGAATTCATGAAAATTAGACACACACCATATGTGTTAGGTCATTTGTGATTAATATAAATTATATCACTCCATGCTTGAGAACAAGTGGACTGCAAACAGAAGCATCACCATTGCACTAATGACTTGGCATCTTGCACTCCCGATCTCTTCAACAGCAGTAACTGTATGGTAATCCAACGTTTTCACCAATGACTTGCTCATGTCCCAGCAGATTAATTACAGGATAACATGACCAGGAAGAATAGGGAAAATAAAATCATGAGTATTAGGCAAACATTGCTTTGAAAGGTTTTCACTGTGTACACATTTTTCAAAAGAATACTCAGTAGATGAACAACTGGGCTTTTAGAGACCGAATATCCGCTCGCAGGATCCCTCATAAACACATGGGTCGCATTGAAAGGAGCTTTAACTGGCATTGTGGTGTCTCTCAGATGTATCAATACCTAGGTACGTAGAGCATACTGTGAGTTACCTGAAAGACATAACCACCAAAAGTAACTCTAAAGATCTGATTCAGTCAGTCAGTCAGTCAAAAATTAACTTTATTTGGTTTGTCACAACCATAAAGTATACATATACAGTTTACAATTTTAAAAAGTAAAATTCATTTTCTAAAAATATTTTCTATTTTTTCTGTTCTTTAAAAATAAAACATTATTTTACAGTCCACACTCTTAAGTTAGTTCGGCCTTTGAAAGCAAAAAGCAAAGGTTTTTTCATAAAATTCACACCGCGGCATATTAAAATGTTGGAGCCTGCACCCATCCAGCTTGTGATTGCCTGCCTGCAGGTACGGATCTGAAGAGCATTTAGAACTGGTTTCAGCAAAGATCTTCTCTCCTCTTTTATTGACTCGCATGTACATAGTAAGTGACTTAAGGTTTCCGTGTGATATCCGCATAATCTGCATCTTGTTTTTTGTTGTATGTTTTTCCAAGATGGGATCAGATCTTTAGACGAGTGGTCGCCCAGTCTAAAAGCTAAAAATGTCATTTTTAAAGATAGACGGAAATGTGCCGCAAGGTAAAGTTGCGGTTTTAATTGTTTATAAGAATTTAATACAGTCCAGGCAGCCAATTGGAAGATGCTTCTTCCAATTGGCTGTTCCATATTTCCTCTATTTTAAGGGTTTCCAAGGTTGTTCGCAAATCCTCACCCCAAGAGTTTGGTTCACATTGCTCATACTGTTTCTTGATTTCCAGCCAGCATAGATTATTTAGTGAACCTGGTTCTGCTGATCCGTGCTTCCAGCACCATTTCGCTAAGATCTGATTCATGTCTGAACACATAATAGTTAATTTGGCTAATAGATGACACTTATCAACAAGTCAGGTTGTCCTTGTTACAAGCCTTCCATTTTTTGTGTTATAGCATGAGCCAGTCACGGGTAGAACCATGAAACCTTGCAAAGACACCTATGATGTTGAAGTCTGCCTTGCAAATCACCTGCACATTGATTGAGTAGAAATGCTTACAGGTGCGGTACACCAGCACCCAAGATTAAATGGCACCCATGCAACATGGGCACTAATTATGATGCACACCACAGGCGGTGCACCTACCAATCTAAAACGTTCAGCCTTGATATTGTTCAGTATTGCACGATCCGTAGGAAATATAATAATGTATGCATCTGACCATAACATGCAGGACATTGTTGAGAACAGCTAAAAAGATTGACTGAGGCACATCATCTAAGCAGCCTGTTTATTCATCAACTAAACCAGTTATGCTAACTGTCATGATCTTCACAGTAGGTTAGATGCCAGTCCGAATTCTCATGTACAGCAACAATTCAGATTGAATTTGCTTCTCCAATGTCAGTGTGGTCAATCCTGTAAAATGTAATGATGTATCTTTCTAGCATAGTCTGTAGATCAAGAAGTAGTCTGCAAACACATTTATGATGCTAAAGTGTATTTCTCTTTCTTGTCTGGGATACTTAGTGGGCATATCTTATTATTAGAAGTTCAATGCTAAAAGGATATTGTACACACATGGTGGAATGTCCTAATGTTTATAAAATATAAAACATAACTTAAACACTTTTTAAAAATTCAATGTTAAATAAGTATATTAATTTAGTTAAATAAACTACATGTAAAATTCCCTACAGAATACAAAACACTTAATTTACATTTTTTTAATTTCCATCAAACTTGACAGAAATGAAATAAAACACAGTGTAGCTTCATTGATTGTAATAGGGTCATATAGTTGTTATTTATGAAAATATTGTTATACATGACAGGATTGGGCATCAAACGACGTATGAATAACATACTCCTTGTCTGCCATTTTGTAAGGCATACCCTATGCTTAAAACAGTTTTTGAAGGTGAACCAAACATGGTGGATATCTGACGTATCTATCATGCTGGTAAAACAGTGTTGCACCTACCTTTTCTGGATGTTGCGGTACCTCATTGGTGAAATGGGTACTTCATTTATGGAGTTGATATAAGTGTTAAGAAAAAAATGTCCTGAGCACCACTTTTTATATAAGAAGTCCAGCCTCTCTTCTGATTTTGTAGATTTTATTTTTCAATCTTCAACATGTGTGACCTTTTAGTACTTCATTGCACTTAATGCACTTCATAGCCAACACGTGTTTCGTCAGACTAACTATGCTTCAGCATCTCTGACTTCCTCAGGGCTCTACATGGAATACAAGATAAAATATGCTACCATGTTTCATATTTCCTTCATATAATGACCACCATCACCAATCACCCCAGTGAGAGGAAGATGATCTTTTATGTGACTTCCTGAATTATGCATTTAAAACAGTGAGTTACTCTACTCATTAGTGTATCAGTGCTGCAGGGAAACAATGTTTCTTATTCTTACTTTACTCACACTGATCACAATCTACGTTGTCGTGAGTAAAGAACAATTTTTGTAGAGTTTTTGATGTGGTCCTTCCTCAATAAGTTCTTTTAAAGGGTAATGCATAGTCACTTAACCGAGTCGCATAGGGGGAAGTGTAGTTTAGGGCATCCAGGTTCGTCAGCCAGTCTTGGATAGGATGGTGGTTACTTTTTGTGGCGAACAGTATTAATTCCATTTTGTCTGGGTTCAGCTTTAAGTGGTTTACTTTAAACGAGGATTGGATATTGGTTAGTGTGACATTGAGGTGTCGGATGTCACTGGGTGACTTGATTTTGTAGTAGATTTGAGCATCATCTGCATATAGGTGATATTCAATTCCTGCTTGTTTCAGAATGATTGTAAGGGGTTCCATGAAGAGATTGAAGAGGGCTGGGGAGAGGATCGAGCCTTGAGGAACCCCAAGTGTTGGCTTAGAGAGACAGGCGTTGATTTTAATTTGTTGCAAACGGTGCTGATGGTAGGAAGCAAGCCATTTTAGTACTATGCCATTAATGCCAGAACGGCCCTTCAAAGTTTCAAGTAGAGATGGATGATTAATTGTGTCGAAAGCCACAGATAGGTCAATAAGGATGAGAAGACAGGCTTCACCTTCATCTAAGGCTCTGTGGCTATCATCTGAGATAGGTCTGAGGTTGTTGAGATCGTTAGGGTCGGCCCCTGTTTTTTTTAGTATTGGTGGGATTTGTCCTAATTGAAGGGAGTCTGGGACACAGCCTGATGTGAGAAACAGTGGTGGCTCGTGACATTTGAAAGTGGTGAGCGTAAAAGTTCAGGCTAAGATGCATGTAGCGAGCGAGCGGAGCATACCTTCTAATTACACTTCCACCACACACAACACAATGATGCTCTATTCTTTCTTCCGCCATTGGTACCACACACAGAAGAGTGGCAATGCATCCCTTCTACTTGCACTCGACTTCAAACATTTGAGACATACTGCATCCTATTTCTATTTCTATCTTATACAGAAGTAAGGTCCTGCACTCCTAATTGCACTTCGACCTCACACTACTGAATCACACTGCATCTTTTTGATTTCCAGTTCTCGCTCACACCGAATGGTGGCCTTGCATCTATTTTGATTGCGCTTTACCCTCACACAGCCGTACAGTACTGCACCCTATTTCCAGTTCTTCCACATGAAGCAGAGAGTGCAGCATATGCTGTCAGTCACTTCTACCTGGCACTGTAGTAGGGAGGCACTGCATGGTTAGGATTTGTCACCCTCACATGGCCAGCTGTTCACACTTCCTCGTCTCCCTGATAGACACCCGCACCCGTCCATGCTGAGAACGCGATACCTTCCAGATTGTTCCCGTATCTGAATCACTTCTATTATGCTAAAATTGTAACTAAATACTCATTTGTTCAAACAAAATAAACTGAAAAAATATCCCTGAGGCTTTAAACTAAAACACTCCATCGGTGAGCATGAGCGAAAGTGGGGTTCATGTGTTGGCTGGGGAGCTCGAGGATACTCGCCCACCTGGGAGGGGATAGGTTTCTGCTTTAGTGACCTCTGAAATGCATTTTTTCTTTGTATTTTACCTTCTTTTGCGCATTTGAGACGCCATTCGGCGCCACTCGAGTTTGATGCCCCTTATTGTTGCGTCACTAGAACGTGTTGCACCCGTTGTAGATTTCGGAAATCTCTCCAAGTGCTTCCTGTAATGACGTACACTTCTTTTTTCCTTTGCTACAGTCCTACTTGTTGACAGGGATTACATATTTCTCTAAGTAGATGTGTTGCTGCTTACAATTGTGTACCGTTTGATGAGGAAGTGCTGGAAGCAGCAAATGGGACATGGTGTGGACCAATTTGGTGCTAACATCAAGCGCTGCTCAATTTACAACTCACAAAAAACTATGTGACTCGCTCCTGCATTGTCTTTACATAGCTCCCCAGCCTGCTCTTAACCTCATTTTTGAACCTCAGTACAAACCTAATCCGGTAATCCCTCATGGGATTCTAGGAGTGTTCACCGTAGAGTGTGACGTTTAACGGTGCCTGAGGTGGCACGCATGCGCATTAAATTACCTTTTATTCCACCACGGTAAATACCAATACCGCGGTTCTGACATTGTCACTGGTCGAGATTACCAGCCAGTTTCAATCTGTGGGGTTAGAATGAGGCAGAACATATTTTATCAGTTTGCTCACCTGAATATTGCGGCTGCCCGAGGCCACCGTAGGGGGCCACTCAGGAGAGCGGCCCTCTAGTTCCATTGGGCTTCCCCCCACACTTCTCCCCCCCTTTCCACCAAAGGGGGGATGACTAGAGAGGAGTTTCCTCAGGGTCGTGGGCATGCAACGTCACTCCGGTGCACCAGGCAGGGCGAGGGGTACATAAGTCCCCCTCGCCATGTTCCCTGCCTCTTTTGCACCGGACGCGCCGTGACGCCTGGGGTGGGCATGCTGTCTGGCCTCTTTCCGCCGTGATGGTTGTGTTTACAGAATCGCTGCAAGATAGTCTGAATGGAGAACAAGGTTAGTCAGAAATCGCTTCTGACCCCCCATTTGGGTCCCACCATGCGGGTCTCGCATGCGAGGGACCCCGTCGCGGTCGCGCTTCGGCCCGGCTGTCACGAAGCTGCTTAGGCGCCTGCACGGTGCAGTGGAGGGCCTTCATTTTATTAATAAATGGTGTGGGGGGTTGTGGGCCATCTTGGGCCTGACTTTTTTACTCGCCCAAGTGATTGAGACGTTTTTCTGCTCCAAGTTTGTCCATTGAACTCTGGGAGAGGATGTGGCGTAACGGCCAGAGCCGCCAACTTTGGAGCTGGGAACCCAGGTATGAGTCACGGCATCGGCTCACTCATCCTGTGATTTTGGGCAAAATACATAATCTCCCGATGCCTACCAAAAATGAATGTGCCCTTGTGTATTGTAACTCAAGCAAAGCGCTCCATTTACCCTAGAGTTTTCACTATATACAACTGCTAAAAGAAAAGAGCGTACCTCTGCCTTACATACAGTATTCCTCACTCACCAAGCCGTGGTAATATGACATTTCTCGGTCTTAGATTTAGGGTTACATTTTTATCTAATGAAACAGTACCTTCAAGATCTAGCAGGTGGCTGCGTTGCCTACAAAATAAAACAAATCACAAATATCACGTTTTCTCCGTCCGTCCTTCGAATTGCAAAGAATGATACTTTTCGTCCAACCCAAAAGAACCGAACTGTAACTGCTGGGCAACAAGTAAGCAAAATAAATACTGCTGGGAGAAAACACACACATTGCAGGAAAAGTAGTAGAACACGTGTCTGCCTGTGACACCATCAGAGACTTAAAACGCCAAATTACGTAAACAGCAACAGTTACAGCGCCCAGCACTTCAACACTGTTCCCACACTCAAATATTTTAGTTGATACGCCGGTCGCGGCCAGCATTACGGGCGGGTTGGGGGGTGGAAATGGGGTTGTCGCACCGCGGAGGGGATGGGGGGAGGCGGGAGGGGTTTAATAGGAAAATAAAGATGTAAAACTTACCGTCCCGAGACTCCAGACTCCCGTCCTGCTTTTGAATTCCTGGCTGCAGCGGCGCTCGTCATCAGGAAGGCAACCTCCCTCCCCTCCACCAATCACAACGCTGCAATAGCAGCGTTGTGATTGTTGAGGCCGCTGCCCCACCCGGGTCATTTTCTCTATGTATGCTGCAGCATACATAGAGAACAGAGAGAGTGGGCGGTGTTGCTTGAGGGCAGCGGGGAGTGCCTTGTCCACTGTTGTTCATACTGACTGTTTGGGCAGGCTCAGGCTGCCCAAACAGTCAGTATGAACTACAGTGGGCAAGCCACTCACCCCTGCCCTCGAGCAACACCGCCCACCCCCAACCAGGAACTTCTGCTTTCTCGCCATGCGAGAAGGCAGAAACAAATGATAGTTATTACCATTTATGTTTCTGCCTTCTCGCACGGCGAGAAAGCAGGGAGGCGGCGCCCAAACGCCCCTATAGAGGAGCTGCCACTGGTGAGAGAGGAGCTGATGATTTTAGTCCAGAAAGGGGTAATGATGTGGTTGAGTTTTTGTACTATAGTGGCTGGGAGAGGGTCCATAGTGTGGGAGGTAGGCTTTAAGTTTGCAATTATATTGAAGACCTCATTTTCCGACACAAGCTTGAAGTCTGACCAATTCACATCATTTTTCAGTTGGCAGCGGACCTGGTTGTCCTTGGTATGATTAAGATCTGCTTGGTCGAGAGTGAGTATAGGGGGGCAGGTTAAGATTGAAGGTGTACTGGAGGTTTGGATGAAGGATTGCTCAATTTTAGTGACTTTGTCTGTGAAGACACTGGTAATTTCTGCGCATCGATCGTTGGTCACTTTTATTTCATGAGGGGATGCACCGTTCGTTTGCCTTTTGACAATGTTGAAGAGTTCTCTAGGTCTATTCTTGGACTGGTCTAGTTGGCTTTAGAAGAATGAGGCCTTTTCTCTAAAGATGTGCATTTTATATTCCGACCGTGCAGACCTAAGTAGCACTAGGTGCCTTGTTGACGGGGTTTTATCTTCAAGTCCTTTCAGCAAGTCTGAGTTGTCGTCTTTCCTTATTGAGATCAACATTGAACCATGATTTAGAATTGATAGATCTCAATTGTTTAAGTTTGAGTGGAGCTACTTGATCTAACACCTCCGTCATTGTTGAGTTAAAGTGGGCTGTGAGGTCATCAGCCAACATAGTGGTAGGCTGGAACTGTAGATGGGCATGAATCTTGGATTCAAGTTCGGAGATAGGGACTTCATTGATGTTCCTAATCCAGTGCTTGGGTTTGACAGATCGTATTGGTTGTGATCTGACAGGTGAGTCGATATTAAACAATATGAGGTGGTGGTCAGACCAGTCAATAGGAGAGCTCAATCTCAGAGAGACCTGTTCATATTTGATGATGATCGCATCCAGAATTGCTCCTTTGATGTGTGTTGGTTCCTTGCAGAGTTGTTTGAGGTTGGTTATTTCAAGCAGGTTGGAGAGGTTCTGGGCAGTGGTGTCTTCTGTGTTGTTTCAGTGGATATCGAAGTCACCCAGGAACACGTCTTTCATGTCTGTTAGGGAGAAGCATGTTATTAGGTTGGTTAGTTCTTCGGCAAAGAGGGCATGCTCCCCAGGAGGATGGTAGATGGTGTGAAATGTGATGGGCGTGGTGCCTTTGATTGCAAGTTTGACACCAAGGTACTTCAGAGTCAGGTATTCTGCAGATTTCAATGTGGTAATCTGAATACCTTCTTTGTGGTCTATCACTAGCCTGCCACCTGTTTTGAACGGTCTGTCCTGTCTAATGATGTTGTAACCTGGAGGGGAGAATAGGTCTAGAAATGGGTTAGAGAGGTCATTGAGCCAGGATTCTGTGAGAAACGCTATGTCTATTTCTTCCCCGAGTATAACTTCAGCAATGTCTGTGGCGAGTTGTACTGCTGATCAACAGTTGAGGAGCATGCAAGACAGAGGGCAGGAAGTTTTAATGTTGGGGTGTGCTGTAAGGATAGAAGTGTATTGCGGCCATGGGTCTGGGCGAGTGGACTGTTCTAGGGATTCGATTTGTGCCAGCTATGACGGGGATTGCGGTGGGAGCTGTATTCTGGCTTGTTGTTGCGTGAGTTGTTCAATCCTTGAATATTCCAAGATATGAACTACATTTAAGAGCGATTCGTTGGTTGAGTCATGATTTTATTAAATGGCATATTAGTGATGATGAGCAGTACTTTAGCATGAATATGCAAACGGATTCCATTTGTTGCAATACATCATTTGCATTAATTGGTGTTGTGTACTCCTGAAACCCCAACCCTTTACCCCTCTCCTCCCACAATGAAAACCCAAACTTGTCAGAGACATTACTCCCACCCCCCACAGACAATAACAGAACACCACCACAACAAGCATAACATGAATGGGGCCACCATACTTTTCTCCATTCTCATTTGATGTATTTCTATGAGTGGACCCTTACTACGCTCTGTTGAGGGTAATGCTAGAGACAATCCCCCATCCCAGTTCTGCCCCATAAGGATTTGGGTAAATGGGTAAGAAAAGATAGAAGAAAAGGAAAAAGAAGACAAAGAGATGAGAGTTAAGTTTAGTAGTTGCAGCTGCGACTAGCAGAAATACAACATTAGGAGATTAAAACATGGAATCAATAAAGGGGATTTCCCACAGAGGTATCGCCAGAGGGCCTTGTAACTCTCCTCCTCCCCTTCCGAAGCAGAACCATATCAAGGTAGGAGGGGGATGGGTGCCCTGGAATGTAGGATGTAATATTCCGAAGGAACTAGCAGTAGAGTATTTTCATTATTTGTTGATTCTCAAAGAAAGGTAAAATTGTGTACTGACTTGACCCACAGTTTACCACAAGAGCAAATCATACCAGTTCGGGAGCCAGCTTCGAACGGTATAGCAATAATTCATCGAACAATATCTATGTCTTGGACCAATGAAAAGTCCGTGGTCGCATTACACTTATCTCACTGGTGAAGATGATCATCCCTGTTCCGACAGGGGCGATACCGAGCGAGCAGGTGGGCAAGCTGAGATAGATCCAGAATATGTTTCGGCTTGTGCATTTTGGAAAGGCTTCTGCCTGCTGTGGATTGTTGAAGTAATGCAGTTGGCCTTGGTGAGTAACTCTCTGATGCGCTGGGTAAAGCATTGCATAGTCTATCTCAGCTTGTAGCAACTTCTTCTTGACAGACATACATTTTTTCCTGGCCTCTTGCACTGAGAGCTTAAAGTCTGGATATATCAACAGCATGTTTCCTTCAAACTGGAGTTGTCGCTTTTCCCTAGCCAAACGAAGGGCTTCATCTCAATCACGATAATTAAGGAGTCTTGCAATTATGGAGCTGGGCTTGGCTCCTGGAAGTGGGCGTGTTCCAGGTGATCGATGTGCCCTCTCAATGACTATGTGTGAGGAAAAAGCATCAGGGCCGAAAATGTTTTGGAGCAGCCGTTCTACGTAGCTTTCCATACTCTCAGGAATCCCAAGAATGCAGATGGTATTGTGCCTAGAGCATGCTTCAAGGTCCTCATTTTTGGCCGCAACTAACCTCAGCAAACGCAATGGTCCATTTGCTATAGCTGTTCTGTCCTGTCTGCCGACGTATCCTCCCGCTCTAATATCCTATGTTCTGCTTCTGCTATGCGTGCGTCATGCTTTTCAAGTTTCTGAGCAATGGAGTCTAGTCGCGTTTACATGGAATCCATTTTGTTCTCAATCGAGGTGAGGCTATGTTTCATGGTGAGTAACCATTCTTTCCGGTCTACTTCTGGATTCTGCATCATATCCGAGGAGTGACCTGGCTTGGTAGCATCGGATTCCTCATGCAACATGTGTGATATCTTGCAGGCCTCAAATGATAGTTTGGCTTGCTTACCATCGGTTCTGTCTATGGTTGGTATATCGTAGATACTTATAGAGGATTGTCGTATTTTGTAACTCTGTTATTCGTGGCGAGCTTTCACTTTGTATCGCGCAGGTAACACTTTCAAACAGAGTTTCATAATATGAAGTGCCTATATATGTATCTGAGCCCTCTTCCTGTGTTACATTTAAATACAGTGCCACCCTCCCCAGTAGGTTTTGCTTGAATGCTTCTACAGCGCAAGCTACCTCATCAATATTCACTATTGGGACAGTGCAGGACTGTGGTACCTAGGCGTAGTCTTTGTAGATTGTAATGTCTCTTTAGTTGAGTCTCGATAATAGTGCATGAGAGGCTCTGCTTCCGTGTGCAGTTATTAATTCCATATACATAGTCGCTCCCGGACCTTGCATATAGCTCCAGCCACACTATTTCTCTTTTGCAGCACCTCCAGCACCCACCTCAAAAGAACGTGTAGCTGAAATCCTCGGCACACCTGCAAGTAATCATACAGAATTCCAAATTGCCTCTTCTGTCAGGGGGACAATGAGAATGAGCACTTATCTACAGCACGTATTGAATCTGCTGTTCAGGTGTGGATTAGGCTAATGCCATGTCTCACACAGTGTGTTTCACTACGCATGTAGGCCGCGTAGGCTGATTCGGCCTCCCCAATGGCCTCAGTGTCAAATTTGAAGGCAGGCTTACTGGTATAGTCTTGCAGGCGTTTCTGACCACACAGTCTTCCCTGTCAAAGTCCATGAGCCTCCGCCATCAAGGCTCTGATGCATATATTTATAAACTGGGTGCGGCACAACTCACCAGTTTAATGGCCCCTATGCTCTGGTGCGCATTGCCAAACAAAAACCACGTTCACCAGCGATACCACATTGCAAGCGCTCCAAACAAGCCGTGGTCCGGTACAGTGTCAGACCTTCAGTTCTTCACTGCATGGATATACTAGAGCATGCCCACGTACTTCAGGCGATACACGGCCCATGTACATTGCGAAATGCGCGTAGGCTGATCTTGCTGATCACGGAATCCTCTGGTTCAGTTATCACGTAAGCCAGTAGCGTCACTCTCGTCCTTAGTGTGCTGCTTTTGTGGCGAGTACCATGCGTGCTGTTTCTTTCGATCTTGGCAACACAGGGAGCATTCATTTCGCTCATTATTGCTCCCTGCAGTCTGAAGAGCGCAGGGCTCATTACGACCATCCATAATCTGGAGCTCAGGAACGATTTTGAATGGATTTTGTTTCCCGGCCCACTGAAGCCTCACGCAGTGTGTCCATCTTGCATGTGCGCCCTCTAGCGCCCCCCTATATTTTTATTTTGTCAGGCTAGTCTAAAATTTCTTTCCAGTTATTGTTTTAAATAATGAACAATGGTTCATAGAAATCTAAATCTTGACTCCTAACTTATTGTAAGTCACTACAGGCAAGTAAGTAAAATTCTGCAAGTGCTTTGCTACTAATTGGTTATATTGGAAATGTTCTAATCAGACACTATATAGACTAGATCACAACGTAATGAGATAGAGAGCAACTTCAGACAACAGATTTGATATTGAGGATCACACAGAGCTGTAATCACCTTCCTTTCCAGAAGGCTAGAAGGAATGTACATCTACCCTCCACTCAATTTATCTGCCAGCTTTCAGACAAAGGTGAGAACATAGCAGCTGCTTCATTGCTGAACACTTGTATTGGCCCGAAGAGGGATTTGGGGGTGAATCTGCAATAAAATTCAAAGGCGGTCTCTTCAAATGGTATATTTAGCTTAGCAAAACAAGAAAAAGTTGGGCGTTGTGGATGTTAACGCAAGGAAGCTTTATTATTCCATCATAATCTTGTACCATGTTTTTTAATTCTGCTTCCTGATAAGTATCATTGTCACTATTTTGTTTATTTTTATAGATACTATTCATATTGTGTGTTCTAGGATAAGATTTAGATTTTAATAAATCTTGCAAATACATTCCTGATTCTTTAGTATTCGTATCCAGGATGAAAGGGTGAGGTTCCGTGACAATTGTAAGTGATGTTTTCGACTCGCACGAATATGGTCGAGTCTGGTATCTAAGAACCGCAAATGACGAGTTTAGTAAGTATGCGCAGTTTCGCTGTGCTAACTTAAACCGTTCGTTTGATATGTGGGTTTTTCATCTGTACCCACGGGTTCCATCTTAGATACGGCATCCATTTTGTCTCTTGCCCTCAAGTAGCCAGCGAACGGACACTGTCCGCTTCGTTACCCTGGGACTTTCAAGATATTTGTGGAAGACACATGTTCTTTGTAAATATCTTTTACGATGAGGGGGATGATACTGTAAGGCAGATGGCCCCGCTTGAGGCGCTTCTGCCGTGCCGGTTTATTGTCTCAGCCGTGCATCTCATTAGGCACGTCCCTTTGATGCCTGTATCTCGTGTTTCCCGATACCTCCCCTTTTACACCCTTTTCGATCTCCCACTGTCTCCATCTTCCTCTGCACCTGTCTTTGTCCCTATTTCGATCTGTTTTACTGCCGATTGGAATTCACTAATGTTGGGAAGATGGGTTTTTACAGTTGGGAACCGCCAAATGTTTCCGCACTTATGTTCCGGACTTTATGTGTACCAAAGTGACCAAAGCGACCCCTCTGGGGGATAATTATGGGAACCAGGTTGTAAACTTTTGTGTACCATGTTGTCCTATGAGTAAATTCTGTATAAAAGGAGCGCTCCACAGAACCAATTTGAAGCAGTCTCCCCAAGTTGCACGTGTTGTACTTGTTGTGACTTCTGTGTTCCCTGCAGTAAATAAACCTTGAATCTTTGACGCCGAAGGAAGTGTCCCGTGTCTCTGTAGTTTGTGCGCCGAAACAGGTATCCCATGAAGGTTATAGGTGTTGTTCCCTGGCACCGCTGGTACTGTTAAAAAGTCCAGTCCTTCAGTTGGCGCCCAACGTGGGGCGACTTCAGCGGTACCGGTCCAAAGCCTGATGATCGTGAGGAACTTCGTGTGAAATCTCCGAGGGAAGGTGCACCCCGCTTCCTCGATCCTGTTGTCGAAATAAGTGGCCCGAAGTTTTTCCCTGCGAAGATTCCCGCCTCCTGACGGCTGCGACGGACCGATGCCCTGACTGTCGACCTGTCTTCGACGCCCGGCGTAGACCTTATGTACAAGCGAGACGATAGACGGGCCTTCCTGGTGACGCCATTGAAGTTCTGAGTTAAGTATTTGTGGGTCGCTCCCAGTCCTTAGTGGTTGTTCTAGCTTTTGAAAGCTTTGTGGTTAGCCTTTAAGGCTTTGTGGTAATAGCTCACTGAGCTTTGTAATAGCCTCCTCAGGCTTTGTGGTTAGCTCTCCGAGCTTTGTGATAGCCTTAAGGCTTTGTTGTATTGCATGGTTCCATTGCATTTGTGGTTCTTAGTATTGGTCCTTAGTATTATTTGACAGTTGCAATTGCCAAAAACCGAGGGTTTTGACTTACACGAGGTTTTATTGCTTCGGTAATCCTTGAAGTTTGATACTAGGTTAGTGTGCACGATGCCTAGCCATAGTGATTTGTTTCGTATTTTCAAATGTTGCGCAATGGATTCCCGGTTGGAGGACTCGTGTCCGATACCTCCAGTTGGAACTCCGATACATGATCTTTATAGTCGACATGGGGTGGGTCCTATAATATATAATGATTACTGGGTCCGCTATACAAAGAGAGTCGGTGATCTTAGATGGCCACCACATGGAACTTTTGAACTTTCGATTTTAGATAATCTTGAGGCTAAATTATTTTTAAAGAAAGCTAGGCCAGCTATGTTTGATTCCTTTCGGATATGGCGTAAAGAGGCCAAGCAGAAAGAAATCAAACAACTTAAAAAGGATCAAAAGCAAGAGTTCGTTCCTGTAATGCAAGCTATAAAAGAATGTAGACAAGACAAAGAAGAAAAAGACATGGAAATCGCTACTAGATTGCATCACATGAAAATAGATAAATGTTACCCAGTTTTACCGAATAATCTAGAAAAGAAAAAAGAAGATTTGAAGGAGGATTCCTTGCTGTCATACTTGATGAAATCACCACCTCCTTATGTACAGGGTGCTACTGCTCCTGTAGTTGCTCCTGTAGTACCTCCTGTTGTACCTCTTGTTGCTCCAGCGGCTGCGGGTCAGCCCGCTGTTAACCCTACGTTTGTTTCACCACCTGTTCTTGTTCCTACTGCTCCTGTACCTGTACCTTCGCAGACTGTTGTTTCTGCTACTCCAACTATCTTGTCCGTTCCTACTATGCCTTCTTTCACCTCCAGTGTTGTTGCCCCTGTTTTTCTTTCTCCTTCTGTTCGTAAGCGTGTTCCTAACTCTGTTGCTACTCTTTATTCACCTCTTTCTGGTCCGTTATTTTCGTCTGATTCATCTGAAACTCCTCAGAGACGGAGTCAGATCCCTAGTGGTAGGGAGAAAGAGACGTTAGTAACAATGGCACATAGGTGGATGAGACATCCTGCTAATTACACTCCACGTGTAGTCTTTGATACGTTTTCTCAGTTTAATGAGCCTACGCAGAGATTCGTATTTGAGGAGATGTGTAACTTTTTGAGAGAAGAATGGTATAATGATGATGTAGATAATGTACCGTCCGACATAATTGAACTTCAGAGTCACTTTTCAAACGGTATGATTATAGGAGACGATGTACGACGTGCCGTGGAACGCTTATTAGCATTCAGACCCACAGCACATTCTCGGATATCATTAGATGATACCACTGAGAACTGGAAAGCGGTTCCTGGTCAGTATCCTATGAGGGAAGTCCCGCCACTGTGGGTGCCTGGTGATCCTAATGCAAACCCTGTGGTGCTACCGCATTTTCGAAGGGTGTGGATACATCTTCCATGGAAACGATCAGAAGTTTTGCAAGTGAAGCAATCCTTACCTGATCCGCGTAAAAATCCGGCTGGTTATTATAAGGAGTTATCACAACTGGTGGAAGCTACTATTATGAATATTGCCGACATCGACATGTTGTTTGGCAATGTGGTACCGCAACCGGTTTGGGCTAAAATTCGTCAAGCCAATCACGCAGTTGAATTAGGGGGTGATTGGGCTGCACTGCTAGCAGCTGATGCATTACAAGTTGGTGGGGCCAAGCCTGAACAGCTGATTTTGGATTTGCCTCAGAAAATCATTACGCTCATGAAAACTCTCATGCCAGCGATGAAGGTGAACTGGGATAAGTTATCAGCTTGTAAGCAAAAGAAAGACGAGAGTGTCTCAGATTTCTTTACAAGGTTTGAGGAAGCGTTTGTCGACCACAGCGGCCAGGACATGGGCGCTGAGGGAGGCCAGCGGTTATTCGTTGACAAATTCGTGTCGAATTTGTTGCCTGAACTAAGCAACAAATTAAAGAATTCAGAAAGTGCGTGGGCAGTTTCAACCCCTGCGCAAATACTAGCAACGGCTCAGTATTATGAGAATAGGGAAAAGGAAGAAAGTGATCGTGTAGAAAAGAAAACTAAGGAGCTCAAAACGAAGGTTTTGTTGCAGCAAGCATACCCTCCACGATCAAACCAAAATGATTCGCAACAGCAGTATCGACCACGAGCACAGCCCGATAGGACACAGCCGCGCTCTGACAACTTTGATTATAGATCTTCACTTGGGTATAATCAGTGCGCATATTGTAGGAGAGAGGGACATCTAAAATATGATTGTCTTGCCTTACGGGACCGTCTGAATGGTGTGTCGACACGTGGAAACCGTGGTGGTGGTCCTCAACAGGCACCTCGTGGTAGAGGTCGTGGTTCATTCCACAATCAGATTGATCGTTATCAAAATCAATCAGACGCAAATAATTGTTTTGACCAGCAAAATGCGGGGTCAGTTCGATCTGCACAGTATAATGTTGATGATTATTATGCAGAGCATGAAACTGTTGTAAATGACCATTACTAGGACAGCCAACGACAAAGAGAGGGAGTAGTGTCAGTTCCGGTCGATCAGAGTGGGCCTTACGTTGCAGTGGCTACATCAGGTGTAGTTGAGCCTTTTCTGTTAGACACTGGTGCGACGAAAAGTTCCATCATGCATTCAAAACTCCCTGGCGCACCTTTGTCTGGCTTAACGAATGTTTCCGTTGGATTCTCTGGCGCCCCTGTTAGTAACCCAGTCTCTAACCCTTTGCCTCTTATGATTGGACCTCGTGAGCTAACCGCTCCACTGATTCTCTCTACAGGTTGTGGTGAAAATCTTTTGGGCCTGGATTTGTTGAAACGATTATATGCAACATTGTATTGTTCCCCCGAAGGAGTGGAACTTACATTGGGACGGAGAGTGATCTCTCCCATGTATTTATCGGTTGATAAATTCCCACCAGAATTGAGTTCCCTCCCTGCGTCCTTATGGGCCACAGGTCCCAATGACGTGGGCCTGTTAGACATTCCACCCTATGTGATTCAATTGAAACCGAATGCGCGATTACCGCGTTTACCTCAATATCGTATTTCTCTTGAGGGTGAACGAGCGCTGTTAGCAATTGTGTATGATCTCATTGGAAAGGGTGTTGTTGAAGAAACTCGTGGAAATGTATGTAATAGCCCTGTATTGCCAATTCTGAAACGAACTGACCCAACTAAACCTCCTGTGTACCGTTTCGTTATAGATTTGAGAGAGGTAAATAAAATAGTGGTTCCACAATTTCCCGTGGTCCCTGACATTACGGCTTTATTAACAATGATTCCGGCATCTGCCTCCTGGTTCACAGTGATCGATCTAAAGAATGCTTTCTTTAGCATCCCGATTGCAGAGGAAAGCAGAGACCTATTCGGATTTTCATTAGGAGGTCGCAGTTTTAGGCTAAAACGCGCTCCACAGGGCTACTGTGAGAGTCCGTCAATCTACAGCCAAGCACTTAAAGGACAGCTTGATGCCTTTGTATTACCTAAAGGTGCAGCTTTGATTCAATACGTAGACGATCTTTTAGTGGCAGCTGATACAGAAGCTATTTGCAAAACGGCTACAGTATCATTATTGCACTATCTACATGACTTACACCACAAGGTATCGCCTTCAAAGCTACAGTATTGTTGTCAAGAAGTTACCTATCTAGGTCACTTATTGTCAAAAGAAGGGAGAAGGTTGACCCCAGAGAGAATTGCAGCGATTTCCCGAATGACTGTGCCAAAAACCCAAAGAGATGTTCGCGCCTTTTTAGGTATTACGTCCTACTGCAGACAATGGATTCCAAATGTTTCATTGTTGGCGAAACCATTGATAGCCCTTACATGCAAAGATGTTTCATCCCCAGTACCTTGGTCTGAAGAATGTCAGAAAAGTTTTTCTGAATTGCGTGATGCGTTGTGTTCGGCTCCTGTGTTGGGCACTCCTGACTACAGTAAGCCGTTTACACTATACGTTCACGAGAGGGATGGTTGCGCGTTGAGTGTTTTGACACAACCTTTTGGTGGTAAGCAACGCCCATGTGCCTACTTTTCTTCGACTTTAGACCCAGTAGCAAGAGCCTTGCCAAGTTGTTTAAGGGCAACAGCGGCAGCTGCGGCGTCCATTCGACAGTCCGCAGGTCTAGTCATGGATAATATGCTCACGGTAATGGTTCCGCATGCAGTCGACACTCTATTGAACCGAACGAAAACTCAACATCTGACAAGTGCAAGATTGTCTGGATATGAGTTGACGTTGCTGGCCAGTCATATACGGATAAGACGATGTAATGTGTTGAATCCAGCAACATTGCTGCCGATCGACACAGAATCAAGTGATGAAGCAGTACATGACTGCTATCTCAAAACTGAAGAGGAAACTAAGGGTCGCATTGACCTAAAAGATACTCCATTGACAGATCCCGATGGTACTTTATATGTGGATGGTTCCTGTTTCAAGTTGCCGAACGGTGATGTGACAACTGCGTATGCTGTAGTTACATTGAGAACGATTGTGGAAAACGCAAGGTTAAGTCAGAATTCGGCTCAGGCTGCTGAGTTAATTGCTTTGACGAGAGCGTGTGTGTTGTCTAAAGATAAACGGGTGAATGTGTTTACAGATAGCCAGTATGCGTTTGGTGTGGCACATAGTTTTGGACGACTGTGGAGAGAGAGAGGATTCCTTACGTCACATGGTACGAAGATTCAACATGGCCAGCTTGTAAATGATCTTTTGGATGCACTTACGTTGCCTAAGCAAGTGGCGATTGTTAAATGTAGTGCGCATCGTAAGGTGACGGATGATGTTGGTCGTGGTAATGCGTTTGCAGATGAGACTGCTAAGGAGACTGCCCGGAACCTTAGTACTCGAATGTATGTGACGAGTTCGGTTAGGTGGCCTGCAGAATCAAGTATGTGTGAAAACACTATCGAGAGTGTGAAAGCAATTCAGAATAAGGCCACCGAGACTGAAAAGGCGAAGTGGAAAGAAAGTACGGGAAAGTTGGATGCGAATGGTTGTTGGATTGACTTATCGGAACAGAAAAGATGGATGTTGCCTGATGCGTATGTGCTGGCTGTTGTGACTATGGCACATGGGTTAGCACATATTAGCGCGAAAGGTATCTGTAAATTGCTGTTTCCTGTGTGGAAGAATGATGGTATTACGAAATGTGCTGAACGCTTGGTTAAGAATTGTATGGTGTGTATGTTGTACAATCCTGGTAAGGGAACCCCAACTCCTCCTGGTTGTTTTGCTCCCCCTTCATGTCCCTTTGAGGTGATCCAATTGGACTTCATCCATATGGAGCGATGCAATAACTTGAAATACGTTTTAGTTGTTGTTTGCGCATTCTCCCGATGGATTGAGGCCTATCCTCTCAAGGACAATACTGCTTTATCCACTGCGAAAATCCTACTGAAGGAATACTTTCCTCGGTATGGAATGCCTAGAATTGTGTGGTCAGACAACGGAAGTGAGTTTGTGGGGAGTGTGATGAAGAGTGTGTGCAAGGGCCTTGGAATTAATCAGAAATTCCATAGTGCCAATCATCCTCAGTCAGCTGGTTTGGTTGAAGGGTACAATGGCACCCTTAAACTAAAACTAGCAAAGATTCAGGCTACGACAGGTCTTTCATGGCCTGACGCTTTACCCTTAGCATTGCTGTCAACAAGGGCAACTGTACACTCCCGAGTAGGGCTCAGTCCCTATGAAATAGTGTTCGGTCGCCCTGCCAATGTTTGGGGGGTCCCTAGACCGGGTGCCTTTTGTGATCTTGAGTATCCAATGTTGATCGATTATCTTCATGACTTGACTGCTAAACTGAGGTTAATTCACCAACAGGTTCACGAAGCATTGCCGACGCAGACGGAGGGTCCAGGCCACCCGCTCCAGCCCGGAGATTGGGTGGTAACACGAAACTTTTCGCGCAAGAACAATTTGGATCCCAGGTTCACTGGACCCTATCAGGTCCTCCTTGCCACGAGAACTGCAGTTCGTCTCGAGGGGCGGAAGAATTGGGTGCATGCCACCCATACCAAGAAAGTCCCCATCCCGTTGCCAGCAGACTCGTGGGTGAGGAAAGGCAGTGCATCAACTGAAACCGAAGGATTGCCGGCGTTTGTACCTTTCAGCGACGCACAACCTGTCGGAGAATCCTCAGTGCAGCAAAAAGGCATTGTTGAACACTTGTCATCAGAAGACTCAAGACCAGAACATTCAGCTGATCAACAGGGCGTTGTCCCTTCGACGGATCTTTTGTTTAACGAACAGACACGTCCTGGGAAAACCCGATACTTTTTGCGACCCAGCACTAAAGACTAATAAAAGACCCCGTTCTGTCCCTTGACAAGTGCATTATCCCGTTTTCCATGATCAGTTTGAACACTCATACTATTGTAATTATTTTGTACATATTCATTGAGCTTCGTTCCTTACACTTTTTGTTTCCACAGCTGAGAGACATTGTTTTCATATATATATATATATTTGTGAAATGAAGGCCGTAGGGCCGCGCGCGTACTTCCTCCTGGTTAGTAGGGTCTTGACGCTAGGTTAAAGACCGTCGGTTCCTGGGAACTCCTAGGAATTGACTATTGCTACACAGAACGAAGTGCGTCAAGAAACGTTGCGGACGGTCATAGGGAATGGCATTTTCAAAGCTGATGGACTTGGAAAGAGCTCAAGCACAAAGATTCAAGCTGCAGCAACTCAGTCGTACCAAATGTTTTGTGTTCCAAATATTCGTACTATTTGTGACTGTTTCCGCGTTATTGGTGGGTGGAGTATATTACACGATGTCTTACTTCTTGCCTTCTACCATACCTACTATTACCCCTGACCTTAAACTCACCTCCACTGTTTCTCCTCATTCTTTTCACATCTTACCTGAACACGAGCAGGCTAGACGTGCAGAATTCCGCAACAATTCCTTTATTCAGCTCCTTCATCAGCATCAGTTAGTGGTTAACACTACTAATTGTTGGGTGTGTGGGTTGATGCCGCATACTACGGATAAGGGAATTCCATATCTGGTGTTACCGTATAGCTCCCAAGGGTCTGCTCGAGCATTTCAAACAATGTTTCAAAGCGCACTGGGTTTCCACCCCATTCGAGAACCACGTTCCCCCTACTCTGGTCCTACTTCGTACCAAAAATCTTTGTCTATAGCAATAGAGGATTTAGATAGCGATATCTATGATCCCTCGCTTATCCCTGAAGAAGAGGTACAAGCCTATAGGGTCCTAAGTAGAGGCGAATATAGTGTGTTCACTGGTGAAAAACAGCTTAAAAGCTCGCCTCCGATATGGGTCGTACCCCACATTGGTAATTTTTGTTTAATAGGTCGCGGCCGTAGATCGAAAGCCCGACTTGGAGAGAGTGCTTGCACTGAAAATTATATTTTGCCAATGGTCTCGTCCCCTGTGTTTTTGGCTGCCAAGGGTACATACTTTATTTGTCATGATCGTGCGTATGCATGGTTGCCCTCTGACTTCATGGGCTCATGTTTTATCGCAAACTTGTTGCCTCCGACGTTTACTGTAGATGCAGATTATCACAAAACTAGAGTTGTGAGAGGCGTAATTAGCGAAGAGGATACTGCCGGTCAAGAGGCAGGAGACTTTTTCAAGGGTTTCCTCCCATTTTGGGGACCTATGGTTAATAGTAGGAACCTGAGACAGTTGACTCGAGTGGTAGAATCGACAGCTAATATTACTGCCAGTGCCCTTGGTAATATCACCACAGAACTTCAGGCGGATAGACTTATGACGTTACAAAACCGTATGGTTTTAGACGTGATCTTGGCAGATCGAGGTGGGGTATGTAAGGTGATCCATTCGAGCTGCTGTATTTTCATTCCTGATAACGCTCCGACTGTCTATCAAGCCATCTCGAAGTTGCATAAGATCTCCGAATCCATACACGTGGATGTAGGGGATTGGACGCTACTTGGATGGTTTTGGGGCCTGATGTCGACTTGGGGTTGGAAGATTCTGATGATCATTGGGGTCGTTGTAGCGTTCCTGTTCACGTGTTGCCTTTGCGTGCAGTGCGGTCCTGCCTTATGTGGCCTCTGTGCTACAACGTGTATGAGACAGCCACCTGTTACCAAAGGGTCTCGGTTGGACAGAGCTATGCTACAGCAACATCTCGAGGGTCTGATGAATATCGAATATGATTCCGACTAGTGCTTGCCTACATGAGGGCAAAAGGAGCGTCTGAGGTTCCGTGACAATTGTAAGTGATGTTTTCGACTCGCACGAATATGGTCGAGTATGGTATCTAAGAACCGCAAATGACGAGTTTAGTAAGTATGCGCAGTTTCGCTGTGCTAACTTAAACCGTTCGTTTGATATGTGGGTTTTTCATCTGTACCCACGGGTTCCATCTTAGATACGGCATCCATTTTGTCTCTTGCCCTCAAGTAGCCAGCGAACGGACACTGTCCGCTTCGTTACCCTGGGACTTTCAAGATATTTGTGGAAGACACATGTTCTTTGTAAATATCTTTTACGATGAGGGGGATGATACTGTAAGGCAGATGGCCCCGCTTGAGGCGCTTCTGCCGTGCCGGTTTATTGTCTCAGCCGTGCATCTCATTAGGCACGTCCCTTTGATGCCTGTATCTCGTGTTTCCCGATACCTCCCCTTTTACACCCTTTTCGATCTCCCACTGTCTCCATCTTCCTCTGCACCTGTCTTTGTCCCTATTTCGATCTGTTTTACTGCCGATTGGAATTCACTAATGTTGGGAAGATGGGTTTTTACAGTTGGGAACCGCCAAATGTTTCCGCACTTATGTTCCGGACTTTATGTGTACCAAAGTGACCAAAGCGACCCCTCTGGGGGATAATTATGGGAACCAGGTTGTAAACTTGTGTGTACCATGTTGTCCTATGAGTAAATTCTGTATAAAAGGAGCGCTCCACAGAACCAATTTGAAGCAGTCTCCCCAAGTTGCACGTGTTGTACTTGTTGTGACTTCTGTGTTCCCTGCAGTAAATAAACCTTGAATCTTTGACGCCGAAGGAAGTGTCCCGTGTCTCTGTAGTTTGTGCGCCGAAACAGGTATCCCATGAAGGTTATAGGTGTTGTTCCCTGGCACCGCTGGTACTGTTAAAAAGTCCAGTCCTTCAAGGGGTTTGGGTTCCACTAACTACCCCAATGAAATCTCACTGGAATGATCATTACCAAGGATGCACCTCACTCAGGTAATGCTCAGTGGGCTGTGGGGTGGTTGCAGGAAGTATGTGTTCTGTCTTAGGTTGGCATAAGCAATTAGAACCAGAGGATCTGGAAAACCCATTTCCTGTCCTTGTTCAGAAATTTCAAAAAACATATCAATGCATTAGCTTATAGATCTGAGGCTAATGGGTATTACAATTGTGTTAAGGAAGTGTTTATATATGTAGGTAGTGTGAGGCATATGCCCAGACAGGTAGATAGCAGGTATTATTCTTAGATATGCTTCAGTGTACAGAAAGTTACGTTTTGTGCCATAGGTTAATTAACACAGTGCACTAAAAAAAAGTGCTACTTAGATTCTGTTTCATTGTGAATTTTGTTGTTGTTCATCCACCACTGCCACATAGTACATAGCTAAGCTCTCGCAACTACATTTATGTTCATCCAAACAAGGTACAATGACCAAAGTCAAAAAGGAAGCGCAGAAGCAGGTTCTTTGATGTAAGTCTTCTTGTCACAGCAAGATGTTTAATTTTCTCCAGACTTGAGAATAATAGAGACGCCGACACGTGTTTCGTCGTGTGCGGTTGAGTCACACGACTCTTCAGGGCTGGTAATACAAAATAATGTATGCACTTGTTAACTAAACATGTTCAGCTATATACTGCATATGGTGACACTTGTGCAACCGACATGCAGTTTGTGGCGTGCGTGGATATCGCACATGGTTGGTGAAATATAGTGAAAAATACTTGCATAGTTGAGCAAGTGATTGGTCTATGGTGCTAATGTGCACGTAGTGAGTGAAATGGAGTTAAAAGACCCATGTGTGGTCATGTGTCACTCGTACACAGTGGTCCTAAAATTTAGAGGGTGTTCATAGTGATGGTGAGTGAAACGTGAAATGTCAGAAACATTCTATCTTAATAAAATACGTGCGGAGGTCTGTGTGTGACTTCTTGGTATGGCGGTGATACAGGTGCCTATACGTGTTCAAGATCCAGAGAGCACAAAACATGCAAAACCTATTATTCAAAGCATAATAGACATTACCTTCCACTCCAATTCCAATATGTGGATGGAGTAAGTCTGGACCTCTGAAAGCTCTGTATCGAGCTAAAATACAGTGGGGGAAAAATACGGAAGAAAGAAAAAGGGGACTCATAAGGAGGCTTGCAAATGAAGGAAATGTTAGCAGAACTAATTCGAGTTTTGGGCAACGAAGAAAAAACAAATTATCCCTTACCAATGGGTTTTCAGTGAGTTTATGCAACAGCCGATGCTGTGTAACACAATATTCAGTTGCAGTATAAGGATGATAATTGTCTTATCCCACTGGTAATTTTCATATGTAGGAATAGCACTATGTATAAATAAAAAGGAGATGAGGGAATTATGAGTCAACATTACAAAGTGCTAATTGATTGCTTGGAGCAAGTCAGCTAGTTCATAAGGATTCAAACCAGCGTTTGCCCAAAAAGCTATTCAAGAATAAATATTATTTTCAAAATTGTGAAGATTTACCTGCTAGTTGCTATGGTGTGAGGCGGAAAGCCGGGAGGGGATTCTTTATGGCGCCAAAAAGAGGAAACGGGTACGTGTCCTCCGCAGTGGTGTGCTAAAGGTAAATACGAAATATCCAATGAGAAAACGTTTCCAGGGACAAGCGTATAGAGCATCGCATACCCGACGCTTAGACTGTAAAACGCGGGTATGCGGAGTGTTAAAAAGCGGTGGGGAAACATGACGCTTACCCGCTGCAGGCAATCCCTCCTCTGTTAGTTCCCGGCGGTCGTCTCTCGTGTACGGACACGTGACCCCGGGAGAGGAGGGATTATGTAGAGAAAGATCGAGATAGAAGATGTACTTCCGCAATTGGATAATTACAGCGCCATTATTGAATGGGGAAGCTTATGGCGAAAGGAGGACGTTTAGGTCTATTCACATATACATAGCCGTCCTTGTCTGTAGTTAATCGCCACATTTAGAAACAACGGAGAAGGAGTAAAGGTAAACTACTAACTTGTACGTAAAATAAAAAGATTCCCGCTGACTACTTGTATTTCTTCAATGATTATTGTTCCAATATGGGGAAAGATTTACAGCGCTGATAGGCAACACAACGATCAAAAAACCCCATGTCCATTGAGACGAAAAATTCAACATAAAAGGGTGAAGTTGGGACATGCTGGGCAAGGCCTGGGTGTGGCCAGGTTACTTAGATGCATTGTGCAAAAAAGTGAAACGTGCAGAAATTAATTGTGAACAAAGGTGAACGAAAGTAGTGAGGAACCTCCTGTCCATATACATTTAAAAATAATTAAAATCTTTAAATGCAAGAATGCGAAACCAGGACTTAGGATATGTAAATAGACAGTAAGGATTACGAAATGGTAAACAATGTTTGTACTGT